>NC_139734.1:1349000-2698000 GCF_964211835.1 Anser anser
CAGTGCAGTCAGTCCAGTGAGTGCACTAGCACCACTGGGGGTGCAGTACAGTGAGTCCAGAGAGTGCACTGACACCACTGGGGATGCACTGCAGTGAGTCCAGACAGTGCACTGGCACCACTGGGGATGCAGTGCAGTGAGTCCAGAGACTGCACTGGCACCACTGGGGATGCACTGCAGTGAGACCAGAGAGTGCACTGGCACCACTGGGGATGCACTGCAGTGAGTCCAGAGAGTGCACTGGCACCACTGGGGATGCACTGCAGTGAGACCAGAGAGTGCACTGGCACCACTGGGGATGCACTGCAGTGAGTCCAGAGAGTGCACTGGCACCACTGGGGATGCAGTGCAGTGAGTCCAGAGAGTGCACTGGCACCACTGAGAATGCACTTCAGTGAGTCCAGAGAGTGCACTGGCACCACTGGGGATGCACTGCAGTGAGTCCAGAGAGTGCACGGGCTCCACTGGGGATGCAGTGCAGTGAGTCCAGTGAATGCACTGGCACCACTGGGGATGCAGTGCACTTAGTCCAGAGAGTGCACTGACACCACTGGGGATGCAGTGCAGTAAGTCCACAGAGTGCACTGGCACCACTGGGGATGCAGTGCAGTGAGTCCAGAGAGTGCACTGGAACCTCTGGGGATGCAGTGCAGTGAGTGCAGAGAGTGCACTGGGAACACTGGGGATGCAGTGCAGTGAGTCCAGAGAGTGCACTGGCACCACTGGTGATGCAGTGCAGTGAGTCCAGAGATTGCACTGGCACCACTGGGGATGCACCTCAGTGAGTCCAGAGAGTGCACTGGCACCACTGGTGATGCACTGCAGTGAGTCCAGAGAATGCACTGGCACCACTGGGGATGCAGTGCAGTGAGTCCAGAGAGTGCACTGGCACCACTGGGGATGCAGTGCAGTGAGTCCAGAGAGTGCACTGGCACCAGAGGGAATGCACTGCAGTGAGTCCAGTGAGTGCACTGGCACCACTGTGGATGCACTGCAGTGAGTCCAGAGAGTGCACTGGCACCACTTGAGATGCAGTGCAGTGAGTCCAGAGAGTGCACTGGCACCACTGGGGATGCAGTGCAGTGAGTCCAGAGAGTGCACTGGCACCACTGGGGATGCACTGCAGTGAGTCCAGAGAGTGCACTGTCACCACAGGGGATGGAGTACAGTGAGTCCACAGAGTGCACTGGTACCAGTGGGGATGCAGTACAGTGAGTCCAGAGAGTGCACTGGCACCACTGGGAATGCAGTGCAGTGATTCCAGAGAGTGCACTGGCACCACTGGGGATGCACTTCAGTGACTCCAGAGAGTGCACTGGCACCACTGGGGATGCAGTGCAGTGAGTCCAGAGAGTGCACTGGCACCACTGGGGATGCAGTGCAGTGAGTCCAGAGAGTGCACTGGCACCACTGGGGATGCACTGCAGTGAGTCCAGAGAGTGCACTGGCACCACTGGGGATGCACTACAGTGAGTCCAGAGATTGCACTGGCACCACTGGGGATGCAGTGCACTGAGTCCAGAGAGTGCACTGGCACCACTGGGGATGCAGTGCATTGAGTCCAGAGAGTGCACTGACACCACTGGGGATGCAGTGCAGTGAGTCCAGAGAGTGCACTGGCACCACTGGGGATGCAGTGCAGTGAGTCCAGAGAGTGCTCTGGCACCACTGGGGATGCAGTCCAGTTAGTCCAGTGAGTGCACTGGCACCACTGGGGATGCAGTGCAGTGACTGCAGAGAGTACACTGGCACCACCGGGGATTCACTGCAGTGAGTCCAGAGAGTGCACTGGCACCACCTGTCATGCAGTGCAGTGAGTCCAGTGAGTGCACTGGCACCACTGGGGATGCAGTGCTGTGACTCCAGAGAGCGCACTGGCACCACTGGGGATGCAGTGCAGTCAGTCCAGTGAGTGCACTAGCACCACTGGGGGTGCAGTACAGTGAGTCCACACAGTGCACTAGCACCACTGGGGATGCAGTGCAGTGAGTCCAGAGAGTGCACTGGCACCACTGGGGATGCAGTGCAGTGAGTCCAGAGACTGCACTGGCACCACTGGGGATGCACTGCAGTGAGACCAGAGAGTGCACTGGCACCACTGGGGATGCACTGCAGTGAGTCCAGAGAGTGCACTTGCACCACTGGGGATGCACTGCAGTTAGTCCAGAGAGTGCACTGTCACCACTGGGGATGCAGTACAGTGAGTCCACATAGTGCACTGGCACCAGTGGGGATGCAGTACAGTGAGTCCAGAGAGTGCACTGGCACCACTGGACATGCAGTGCAGTGAGTCCAGAGAGTGCAGTGGCACCACTGGGGATGCACTGCAGTGAGTCCAAAGACTTCACTGGCACCACTGGGTATGCAGTGCAGTGAGTCCAGAGAGTGCACTGGCACCACTGGGGATGCACTGCAGTGAGTCCAGAGAGTGCACTGGCACCACTGGGGATGCACTACAGTGAGTCCAGAGAGTGCACTGGCACCACTGGGGATGCAGTGCAGTGAGTCCAGTGAGTGTACTGGCACCACTGGGGATGCACTTCAGTGAGCCCAGAGAGTGCACTGGCACCACTGAGAATGCACTTCAGTGAGTCCAGAGAGTGCACTGGCACCACTGGGGATGCACTGCAGTGAGTCCAGAGACTGCACTAGCACCACTGGGGATGCAGCGCAGTGAATTCTGTGAGTACACTGGCACCACTGGGGATGCAGTGCAGTGAGTCCAGAGAGCTCACTGACACCACTGGGGATGCAGTGCAGTGAGTCCAGAGAGTGCACTGGCACCACTGGAGATGCAGTACAGTGAGTCCAGTGAATGCACTGGAACCACTGGGGATGCAGTGCAGTGAGTCCAGAGAGTGCACTGGCACCACTGGTGATGCAGTACAGTGAGTCCAGTGAGTGCACTGGTACCACTGGGCCTGCAGTGCAGTGAGTCCAGAGTGTACACTGGCACCACTGGGGATGCAGTGCAGTGAGTCCAGAGAGTGCACTGGCACCACCGATGATGCAGTACAGTGAGTCCAGTGAAGTGCACTGGCACTACTGGGGATGTAGTGCAGTGATTCGAGAGAGTGCACTGGCACCACTGGGGATGCACTTCAGTGAGTCCAGAGAGTGCACTGGCAGCAGTGGGGATGCAGTGCAGTGAGTCCAGAGAGTGCACTGGCACCACTGGGGATGCAGTGCAGTGAGTCCAGAGAGTGCACTGGCACCACTGGGGATGCAGTGCAGTGAGTCCAGAGACTTCACTGGCACCACTGGGAATGCACTGCAGTGAGTGCAGAGAGTGCACTGGCACCACTGGGGATGCAGTGCAGTGAGTCCAGAGAGTGCACTGGCGCCACTGGGGATGCACTGCAGTGAGTCCAGAGAGTGCACTGGCACCACTGGTGATGCAGTACAGTGAGTCCAGAGAGTGCACTGGCACCACTGGGGATGCACTGCAGTGAGTCCAGAGAGTGCACTGGCACCACTGGGGATGCAGTGCAGTGAGTCAAGAGAGTGCACTGGCAGCAGTGGGGATGCAGTGCAGTGAGTCCAGAGAGTGCACTGGCACCACTGGGGATGCAGTGCAGTGAGTCCAGAGAGTGCACTGGCACCACTGGGGATGCACTTCAGTGAGTCCAGAGAGTGCACTGACACCACTGGGGATGCACTGCAGTGAGTCCAGAGAGTGCACTGGCACCACTGGGGATGCAGTGCAGTGAGTCCAGAGAGTGCTCTGGCACCACTGGGGATGCAGTGCAGTGAGTCCAGAGACTGCACTGGCACCACTGGGGATGCAGTGCAGTGAGTCCAGAGAGTGCACTGGCACCACTGGGGATGCACTGCAGTGAGTCCAGAGAGTGCACTGGCACCACTGGTGATGCAGTCCAGTGAGTCCAGTGAATGCACTGGCACCACTGGGGATGCACTGCAGTGAGTGCAGAGAGTGCACTGGCACCACCTGTGATGCAGTACAGTGTGTCCAGTGAGTGCACTGGCACCACTGGGGATGCAGTGCTGTGACTCCGGAGAGCGCACTGGCACCACTGGGGATGCAGTGTAGTCAGTCCAGTGAGTGCACTGGCACCACTGGGGATGCAGTGCAGTGAGTGCAGAGAGTGCAATGGCACCAATGGGGATGCACTTCAGTGAGTCCAGAGAGTGCACTGGCACCACTGGGGATGCAGTGCAGTGAGTCCAGAGAGTGCACTGGCACCACTGGGGATGCAGTGCTGTGACTCCAGAGAGCGCACTGGCACCACTGGACATGCAGTGCAGTGAGTGCAGAGAGTGCACTGGCACCACTGGTGATGCACTTCAGCTTGTCCAGAGAGTGCACTGGCACCACTGGGGATGCAGTGCAGTGAGTCCAGAGAGTGCACTGGCACCACTGGGGATGCACTGCAGTGAGTCCAGAGAGTGCACTGGCACCACTGGGGATGCACTGCAGTGAGTCCAGAGAGTGCACTGGCACCACTGGGGCTGCAGTGCAGTGAGTCCAGAGAGTGCACTGGCACCACTGGGGATGCACTGCAGTGAGTCCAGAGATTGCACTGACACCACTGGGGATGCAGTGCAGTGAGTCCAGAGAGTGCACTGGCACCACTGGGGATGCACTACAGTGAGTCCACAGAGTGCACTGGCACCACTGGGGATGCAGTGCAGTGAGTCCAGAGATTGCACTGGCACCACTGGGGATGCACTACAGTGAGTCCACAGAGTGCACTGGCACCACTGGGAATGCACTTCAGTGAGTTCAGAGAGTGCACTTGCACCACTGGGGATGGGTTTCAAGTCAACTGCATTAACCGCTCATGCTTCTTTCTTATGAGACGTTAGTAAACCAATTACATAGCCTTGTCAAGACTAAATCACAGGTAAAAATCCTGTACATCTCATGTGGCCAACCACTCCCAACTAGGATTCCAAGAACCAGGAGGTTCGGTGAAAATAGGGCTAGTGTTATTAGAGGGGTGATTATTAGGGTAAGCCCTAAGCTGTCTTTAATGGAGAAGTACGGGTGGAATGGGATTTTGTCGCAGTCTGATACGATTCCTAGTGGGTTATTTGAGCCTGATTCGTGTAGGAAGGTTAGGTGGACTAGGGTGATTCCTGCAATTAGGAAGGGCAGTAGGAAGTGGATGGCGAAGAATCGGGTTAAGGTTGGATTGTCTACTGAGAATCCTCCTCAGGCTCATTCTACTAGAGTTTGCCCAATGTACGGGATGGCTGAGAATAGGTTGGTGATTACGGTGGCCCCTCAGAATGACATTTGTCCTCATGGTAGGACATACCCTACGAAGGCAGTTGCTATTAGGGTGAGTAGGAGGATTACTCCTGTGTTTCAGGTTTCTTTGTATAGGTAGGAGCCGTAGTAGAGGCCTCGTCCGATGTGTAAGTAGATGCAGATAAAGAAGAGCGAAGCACCGTTGGCGTGGAGGTTGCGGATGAGCCATCCGTACTGGACGTCTCGGCATGTGTGAGCTACTGAGGAGAAGGCGAGTGAAGTGTCTGCAGTGTAGTGTATGGCTAGTAGCAGGCCTGTTAGGATTTGTGTGGCTAAGCAGATGGCTAGAAGGGAGCCGAAGTTTCATCAGGCAGAGATGTTGGAGGGGGCGGGTAGGTCGATTAGGGAGTTGTTGATTATTTTTAGTAGGGGATGGGATTTGCGGATGTTAGGGGCCATTAGTGAGTCTGTGTGTTATTAGGATTATTACCAGGATGGAGAGGGCGAAGGATCCTAGGTAGGCCTTAATTAGCCCTGTGTGTATTGAGGTTGCGGCTTTGCTTGCGGCTACTTGTAGTTCAGCAAGGCCCTCTGGCCCTATTTTTTTGAGTCAGGAGAGGTCGATCAAGTGTAGGGCAATGTTTTGTCCCTTTTCTAGTAGGTTTTTGGAGAAGAATCGGTGTACTAGGGGGTTGAAGTACCCTAATGCAGAGGAGAAGTTTATGAGGGGGTTTGGTTTGGGGTGAGTGAGGGTGTGTGTTATGTTCGATAGTTCTAGGGCTAGGATGATTCCTAGGATTGTTATGAGGATGGCAGCGGTTTTGGTGATAAGGGGTATGGTTATTGGGGGGGTTTTGGTTGGTGTGATGAAAGAGGTAATGATTATTCCTGCTGTAATGCTGCCTAGGGCGAGTCGGGTTAGGGGGGCGGTGATTAGTGGGTTGTTTTCGTTTATTGATACTATTGGGGGGATTCGGGTTTGTCCAGCTTGGACTAGGATGGTTATGCGGATGCTGTAGGTTGCGGTGAATGCTGTGGCTATAAGGGTTAGGAGTAGGGCTCAAGTATTTAGGTATGATGTGTTTAAGCTTTCGATGATGAGGTCTTTTGAGTAGAATCCGGCTAGGAATAGGGTTCCTATCAGCGCCAGGTTTCCGATGGTTAGGCAGGAAGTAGTGACTGGGAGTATTTTCTGTAGGCCTCCTATCTTTCGGATATCTTGTTCTCCGTTTAGGTTGTGGATGATAGACCCTGAGCATAGGAATAGTATGGCTTTAAAGAAGGCATGGGTTGAGATGTGTAGGAAGGCTAGTTGTGGGAGGTTTAGTCCGATAGTGACTATTATTAGTCCTAGTTGGCTGGATGTTGAGAAAGCAATGATTTTTTTGATGTCATTTTGGGTTAGGGCGCATGTGGCAGCGAATAGGGTTGATAGAGCACCTAGGCATAGGCAGGCAGTTAGGGCTGTCTGGTTGGTGGCTAGCAGGGGGTGCATGCGGATGAGCAGGAAGATTCCGGCTACTACTATGGTACTGGAGTGCAGTAGGGCTGATACTGGGGTGGGGCCTTCTATTGCTGCGGGCAGTCATGGGTGGAGTCCAAATTGGGCGGATTTTCCTGCGGCTGCGAGGATTAATCCTATGAGGGGGAGGATTGGGGTTTGGTGGGGGTGTACGGCTTGTTGGATCTCTCAGGTGTTGAATGTTGAAGCTAGTCATGCTATGCTCAGGATCAGTCCGATGTCTCCGATTCGGTTGTAGATTACGGCTCGTAGGGCGGCGGTGTTGGCATCTGCTCGGCCTTGTCATCAGCCGATGAGAAGGAAGGACATGATTCGTACTCCTTCCCAGCCTACGAATAGGAGGAATATGTTGTTTGCGGTTGTTAGGAGGAGTATGGCGACTAGGAATGTCAGTAGGTAGGTGAAAAATTTTGTTACGTATGGCTCTGAGGCCATGTATCATATGGCGAATTGTAGGATTGATCATGTTACAAATAGGGCGATTGGAAGAAATGTTATTGAGTATTGGTCTATTTTTAGGCTCAGGGGGATTTTAAAGTTTATAATGAATTTTCACTCCCAGTGGCAGGTGACAGATTCTACTCCCGAGTAGATGAATGCGGTTGTAGGGGCTAGGCTAATTAGGAATGCGGTTTTAACAGCGCGGGTGGTGGCTTGTGGGGTGTTTTTAAAGTTTTTAAATAGAAATGGCAGGATGATTGGGGTTAGGAGGATTGTCAGCGTGAGTAGTGTGAGGGAGTTGATTAGTAGTGTGGGGTTCACTACTTTTACTTGGATTTGCACCAAGATGGGTGGTTCCTAAGACCAGTGGATTGCTGTTATCCTTTAAAAGTAAGGGGGCTGAGGTTTTAGGCTCAGATGTAAGAGTTAGCAGCTCTTGTTGGTTAAACCCTCCCCTCGGCAGGTAAGAAGGTTTGAACTTCTATTCTTAGAATCACAGTCTAATGTTTGGTTTAAACTATACTTGCATGAGGGGATTCCGGAGATCAGTTCGGGTTTGAGGATTAGGAGGAATATTGGGATAATGTGGAGTGTTATGAGCAGGTGTTCTCGCGTGGTTGAGTTTTGCATAGATGTGATGTGGGAGGGGATTGAGCCTCGTTGGGTCATTAGTAGTACGAATAAGGTGTAGGAGGCGGTTAATAGGGTTGCGATTCCTGTTAGGATGATCGTGAAGGCAGATCAGTTGAATAAGGTGATTATAATGGTTAGCTCTGCTATGAGGTTTGTTGTTGGGGGTAAGGCTATGTTTGTTAGATTGGCCAGCAATCATCAGGTAGCTATGAGTGGTAGGAGAGGTTGTAGGCCTCGTGTGAGTAGTAGAATTCGGCTGTGCGTACGTTCATAGTTTGTGTTGGCTAGGCAGAATAGTATGGAGGAAGTTAGTCCATGGGAAATTATTAGGATCATTGCCCCTGAGAATGATCAGTGGGTTTGGATTATTCCTGCGGCGATAACTAGGCCTATGTGGCTAACGGATGAATAAGCGATTAGTGATTTTAGGTCTGTCTGTCGTAGGCAGATTGAGCTAGTCATTAGGGCGCCTCATAGGGCCAGGGTTAGGAAGGGGTAGTGCAGGAGGTTGGACAGTGGGCCCATAAATAGAGTGACTCGTATAATTCCGTATCCTCCTAGCTTTAGTAGTAGGGCGGCGAGGAGTATTGAGCCTGCGATGGGTGCTTCTACGTGGGCTTTTGGCAGTCAGAGGTGTAGGCCGTATAGTGGGGCTTTTACTATGAATGCTATGAGCAGTGCTAGACCTGATAGTATTCCTGTCCATGAGGTGGATAGGGTTGGGTGGGTTAGTTGTAGGGTTGGCAGGTGCAGGGTGCCAATTTTCACGTATAGGTGTATGATTGTGATTAGCAGGGGTAGAGAGCTTACTGGCGTGTAGAATAGCAGGTAGATGCCAGCGCTTAGGCGTTCTGGTTGGTTCCCCCATCGGGTGATTAAGATTAGGGTGGGAATGAGGGTTGCTTCAAATGAGATGTAAAATAGTGCTAGTTCTGTGGTGGAAAAGGCTAGTAGGATGAATGGCTGGACTGCGACTAAGGTTGAGATAAAGATTCGTTTGCGTTGTAGGGGTTCTTGTTGCAGGTGGTTTTGGCTTGCTATGATTATGAGTGGGAGTAGTCAGCAGGATAGTACTAGGAGGGGGGATGAGATTTGGTCAATTCCTGTTCAGTTGGATAAAAATTTGTAGGGGTAGTAGGTTGGGATTAATCACTGTAGGCTTAGGGCAGCGATTAGGAGGCTGTATAAGGTGGTGTTAGTCCATAGAAATTTTGGTGGAGACAGCAGGGCTGTTGGAAGAAGTATGATTGTGGGTAGGATGATTTTTAGCATTGCAGGAGGTTTAGGTTGTGTAGATGGTCGGAGCCATGTGTGCGGGTGGAGGCTACTAGGATGGCCAGGCCTGTGCCCGCCTCACACGCTGAGAAGGTTAGCATGAGAATTGGTACCATGGTGAATGAGGAGACTTGGTTTTCGATGGATCATATTGATAGGCCTACGAATATCGATAATATTATGCTTTCAAGGCATAGTAGGGCGGATACTAGGTGGGTTCGGTGGAAGGCTAGTCCTAGTCCGCTGAAAATGAAGGCTGAGTAGAAGCTTAAATGTAGGGGCGACATAAGAAAGTTACAGGGTTGGCTGTAATCTGCTGGGTCGAAACCAGCTATCTTTTTGGTTAGACTAACTTTCTGTTATTCTGCTCATTCTAGGCCCCCTTGAATTCACTCGTAGGCCAGTCTGAGTGTTAGGAGAAGGAGGATCACTACAGTTCAGGTGAGGGTCATTAGGGGGGATTGGAGTTGGACGGCTCATGGCAGGGGGAGTAGGAGGGCGATTTCTAGGTCGAATAGGAGGAACAGGATGGCTACTGAGGAAGAATCGGACTGAGAATGGTAATCGAGCAGATCCAAGTGGGTCGAATCCACATTCGTACGGTGAGAGTTTCTCTGAGTCGGGGTTTATTTGGGCGAGTCAGAAGTTTAATGCGGTTAGGGCGGCGCTTAGGATTGATGATAGGGCGAATATGAACATGAGTGCGTTCATTGCTCTCCTCTGGGTTTATACCAGATTCTAGAGATTGGAAGTCAATTGTAATTAATATACTAGAAGAGCAAGATCCTCATCAGTAGATGGTTATGTAGAGGAATAGTCAGATGACGTCTACGAAGTGTCAGTATCAGGCTGCTGCCTCGAATCCGAAGTGGTGGTCTGATGTAAAGTGGAACTTGATCAGTCGGAAGAGGCAGACGGTCAGGAAGGAGGATCCGATGATTACGTGGAGTCCGTGGAATCCAGTGGCAACGAAGAAGGTAGATCCGTAGACGCTATCGGCGATTGAGAATGGGGCTTCGTGGTATTCTATTGCTTGTAGGGCTGTGAAGTAGAATCCCAGGAGGATCGTTAGGGTTAGGGCGTGGATGGCGTGTTTTCGGTTTCCTTCTGTGATGCTGTGATGGGCTCACGTTACGGTAACGCCTGAGGCTAGTAGGATGGCTGTGTTTAGTAGGGGGACTTCTATCGGGTTGAGTGGTTTAATTCCTGTTGGGGGTCATTGGCCTCCTAGTTCTGGGGTTGGGGCCAGGCTCGAGTGGAAGAACGCTCAGAAGAACCCTAAGAAGAAGAATGCTTCGGATGTGATGAAAAGGATTATGCCGTATCGTAGGCCTTTTTGGACTGTGGGAGTGTGATGGCCTTGGAAGGTGCTTTCTCGTACAATGTCTCGTCATCATTGGAGTATTACTAGGAGTATTGAGATGAGGCCTAGGGTTAGTAGTATGGATGAGTTGTAGTGGAATCACATGATTAATCCTGAGGTTGTGAGTAGGGCGGCGGCTGCCCCGAAGATTGGTCAAGGGCTTGGGTCAACTATGTGGTATGAGTGTGCTTGGTGTGCCATTAGATGTTTTCTTGTAAGTATAGGCTTAGAAGGAGCACGAAGACGTAGGCCTGGATTATGGCTACTGCTACTTCTAGGATGGTTAGGAGTAGTAGGATGATTATTGTTAGGATGGATACTGCAGGAAGGGTGGGTATTAATGCAATGGAGGCTGTAGAGATGAGTTGGATGAGTAAGTGTCCTGCTGTAAGGTTGGCTGTAAGGCGGACTCCGAGGGCTAGGGGGCGGATTAGTAGGCTGGTTGTTTCGATCAGGATTAGTGCGGGGATTAGGGGTGTAGGGGTACCTTCGGGTAATAGGTGGGCTAAAGAGGCTGATGGTTGGTTTCGTAGGCCTGTTAGTAGTGTGGCGAGCCATAGTGGGAAGGCTAGGGCTATGTTCATAGATAGTTGGGTGGTTGGGGTGAATGTATATGGAAGGAGGCCTAGAAGGTTGATTGTAAGAAGTATGATTATTAGGGATGTAAATATTATGGCTCATTTGTGGCCATTTTTGTTGAGTGGGACTATTAGTTGTTTTGTGATTAGGTGAAGGAGTCATGTTTGGATAGTAGAAAGGCGGTTGTTGATTCATCGGTTGTTTGGGGACGGGAATAGTAGGGCTGGGAAGAGTAGGGATAGTAGGATTAAGGGGATGCCAAATAGATTGGGGCTGGAAAATTGGTCAAAGAAGCTTAGGTTCATGGTCAGGATCATGGTGTGGGTTTGGTAGTGAGGGAGGTCTTATTTGATGGGGGGTTGGTTGTGGTGAAGGCTAGTAGTTTTGGTTGGATGAGGAGTGCTAGGGTTAATCAGGTTATAATTATGATTGAAAATCATGGTGCGGGGTTAAGCTGTGGCATATCATTAAGGAGGGGGAAGTCCCTCTTTGGCTAGCTTAAAAGGCTAGTGCTGTTGCATAGCTTCTTAATGATTAGGATGATGATAGAAGGGACGATCAGGCCTCGAAATGTGGGAGTGGGGTTGATTCTACTACAATGGGTATGTAGCTGTGATTAGCCCCGCAAATTTCTGAGCATTGTCCGTAAAAAATCCCAGGCCGGGTGGTAATGAATGAAGTTTGGTTTAGTCGGCCTGGGATTGCGTCTGTTTTAACTCCGAGCGTTGGGACTGCTCAGGAGTGGAGTACGTCTCCTGCAGTAATGATCACGCGGATGGGGGATTCTATTGGGATAACTACGCGGTGGTCAACTTCTAGCAGTCGGAAGTGGCCGTTGGGTAAGTCTGGGGTGGGCACTATGTAGGAGTCGAATGATAGGTCTTTGAAGTCTGTGTATTCGTAGCTTCAGTATCATTGGTGGCCGATGGCTTTTAGGGTGAGGTCTGGTTCATCGATTTTGTCCATTATGTAGAGGATTTGTAGGGATGGGAGGGCGAGGAGTACCAGGACGATAGCAGGTAGGATTGTCCAGATCAGCTCTACTTCTTGGGCGTCTACAGCATTGGACGAGAGTTTTTCTGTTAGTATGTGGGCTAAAAGGTAGAGAACTAGGCTGCAGATAGCTAGGGCAACGATTAGGGCGTGGTCGTGGAATTCAACGAGTTCTTCTATGATGGGTGATGAGGCGTCTTGGAATCCTAGTTGGGAGTGGTTGGCCACATGAGATGTACAGGATTTTTACCTGTGATTTAGTCTTGACAAGGCTATGTAATTGGTTTACTAACGTCTCATAAGAAAGAAGCATGAGCGGTTAATGCAGTTGGCTTGAAACCAGCATGTGAGGGTTCGATTCCTTCCTTTCTTGTACTTGGACGAAGGCCGGTTCCTCGAAAGTATGGTATGGGGGAGGGCAGCCGTGGATTCATTCAACGTTTGTGGTAGTTAGTTCTGGTTGTAGGACTTTTCGTTTGGCCGGAAAGGCTTCTCAGATGATGAATATTAGTATGATTACGGCTACTATTGAGATTAGGGAGCCGATGGAGGAAATGGTGTTTCATAGTGTGTAGGCGTCGGGATAGTCCGAGTATCGTCGGGGTATTCCTGCTAGGCCTAGGAAGTGCTGGGGGAAGAACGTTAGGTTTACTCCTGTAAATATTACCCCGAAGTGGGCTTTTGCTCATGTTTGGTGTAGGGTAAACCCAGTGAGTAGTGGGAATCAGTGAGTAAATCCTGCTAGAGGCCATCCTAGTATAGGTAGAAGGTAAGTAAGGCCAATTTGGGGCTGTAAACTAGGATGATGGCGATTCAGCCTAAGTGGGAGATGGACGAGAAGGCTAGGATTTTGCGTGTTTGTGTTTGGTTCAGTCCTATTCAGCCTCCTAGTGCTGTTGAGGCTAGGGCCATGGCGGTGAGTAGAGCTGGGTCGAGGGATTTGGATGTTAGTAGGAGCAGGGTTAGTGGGGGGAATTTTATGAGGGTCGAGAGTAGCAGGGCTGTTATTAGTGGCGATCCTTGTAGTACTTCTGGGAATCAGAAGTGAAATGGCACTAGGCCCAGTTTAATAGCGATTGCTGCTGTCAGTAGTAGACAGGAGGTTGGGTGGTTTATTTGTGTGATGTCTCATTGGCCAGTGACTCAGGCATTAGTTATGCTAGAGAATAGGACCAGGGCGGAAGCAGCTGCTTGGGTTAGGAAGTATTTCGTTGCGGCTTCTACTGCTCATGGGTGGTGGGATTTGGCAATTAGGGGAATGATGGCTAGTGGGTTGATCTCCAGTCCTGTCCAGGCCAGAACTCAGTGGTTGCTGGAAATTGTGATTGTGGTGCCCAAGATGAGGCTGAAGGTTATGATTGGGGTCGCGTAAGGGTTCATTAGTAGAGGAGGGGGTTAAACCATCATTTTCGGGGTATGGGCCCGATAGCTTGATTAGCTGACTCTACTAGAAAATAATATAAGGGAAGTATGGAGAATTTTGATTTCTCTTGTGTGGGTTCAATTCCTACTTTTCTAAGGTCAACAGGAAATGAGAGGGCTGTTATACCTCTATGTTCACTTTATCATAGTGACCCTTTGTAGTTCAGGCACATTTCCTTATGTAAGGAGGTAGGCCTGCATAGCAGATAGGTATGCTGATGTGTCAGAGGCACAGAGCTAGTGTGAGGGGTAGGAAGTTTTTTCATAGTAGGTGCATTAGTTGGTCATATCGGAATCGTGGGTATGAAGCTCGGACCCATAAGAAACCAGAAGATAGTAGGAGGACTTTTGTGGCTAGGATGACGGGGAATAGTTCTGTGGGTGGCCCTAGGGCGCTTGGGTTTAGGAATATGATGGCTGTAAGTGTATTTATTAGCATAATGTTCGCATATTCAGCTAGGAAGAATAAGGCGAAGGGTCCTGCGGCGTATTCAACGTTAAACCCTGAGACTAGCTCAGATTCACCCTCTGTGAGGTCAAAAGGAGCTCGGTTTGTCTCTGCTAGGGTGGATACGTATCATATTATTGCTAGGGGTCATGAGGAGAAAATGAAGTATAGAGGCTCCTGTGCGACGGCAAAGGAGCTGAGTGTGTAGCTTCCGCTTAGTATGATTATTGATAGCAGGATTATGGCCAGTGTCACTTCGTATGAAATGGTCTGTGCTACTGCCCGTAGGGCTCCGATTAGTGCGTATTTTGAGTTCGAGGCTCAGCCTGATCATAGGACTGAGTAGACGGCTAGGCTTGACATGGCTATTAGGAAGA
The DNA here is from genome assembly GCF_964211835.1 of Anser anser. Taxonomy (NCBI): domain Eukaryota; kingdom Metazoa; phylum Chordata; class Aves; order Anseriformes; family Anatidae; genus Anser; species Anser anser. The sequence goes on from NC_139734.1 coordinate 1,363,269, forward strand.
GAACTCCGAGGTTTAGATCTGCTAGGGGAAATGGGAGTGGTAGTGGTGCTCAAGTGGTGAGGGCTAAGACAAGGGCTAGTATTGGTATCAGAATGAATAGAAGTGGGGAAGAGGTAGAGGGTCGGATGGGCTCTTTGGTAAATAGTTTCAGTCCGTCCGCAAATGGTTGAAGTAGGCCAAAAGGCCCGACAACGTTAGGGCCTTTGCGGGATTGTATGTAGCTTAGGATTTTCCGTTCTACTAGGGTTAGGAAGGCTACGGCAATCAGGATTGGGATGATGTATAGGAGGGATATAATGAGGCAGCTTAGTGTTGTTATTTGAATCATGGGTGAAGCTAGGGAGAGGATTTGAACCTCTGGGGAAAGGGCTTAAGCCTTCTGCACTTGCCGGGCTCTGCCACTCTAGCTGGTCCTTTTCTAGGATTGAAAGTGGTGGGGGAAGGCCCTCTTCACGGTTTAGTTGGTTTCACTGCTTAGAGGGGGGGGGCGTGCTTGTGGTATTGGCCCCACTTTCCCGGTCCTTTCGTACTGGGGAGAGTGTGTCATAGATAGAAACCGACCTGGATTGCTCCGGTCTGAACTCAGATCACGTAGGACTGTTAATCGTTGAACAAACGAACCCTTAATAGCGGCTGCACCATTAGGATGTCCTGATCCAACATCGAGGTCGTAAACCCCCCTGTCGATATGGGCTCTTGAGGGGGATTGCGCTGTTATCCCTGGGGTAGCTTGGTCCATTAATCAATTATATTGGGTCTGGTCACTGTTAGCACTTTGAGGGGTAGCTCTAGGTAAAGAGGTATGGTCTTGTTTTTGGAGGATTTGTTCTCCTCCAAGGTCGCCCCAACCGAAAAATATCGACCAGGCTCTGCGATGGTAGTGGCCCCAGTGGGGTTGATTGAGGATTCGCGGTGGTCGTTGATTTTTAAGTTCCACAGGGTCTTCTCGTCTTATGTTCACATCCCCGCTTTTGCACGGGGAGATCAATTTCACTGATTATCTGTGAGAGACAGTTAAGACCTCGTTTAGCCATTCATACAAGTCTCGATTTATGGGACAATTGATTGCGCTACCTTTGCACGGTTAGGATACCGCGGCCGTTAAACCTAAGTCACCGGGCAGGCATCACCTTCAATACTTGTTTAATTTGCTGAAGGCTATGTTTTTGGTAAACAGTCGGGCCTTATTAATTTGCCGAGTTCCTTTCACAGATTTTAATCGCTCTTATAGGCGCTCCTGAGTCGGGTTAACAGGGTTAGTTAATACGTGGTCTTGTAGGGGTTTTTGTATCTGTCTAGGTCTGTTAATAATGTTTCTATGTAAGCTTGCGCCGTTAGAGGGGTGTGGCCCTGAGTTACTTATTTTAGCATTAATTCTCCTATATTCATAGGTTGACCTGTTTGTGATAAGGGAATCATCTTATTTTGGTATTTTTAGGTGGTGGAGCTTTGACGCACTCTTTTTTGATGGCTGCTTTAGGGCCCACGGTAGGATCAGTAGTAAGAATTATCCGCTAGTCGAGGTTGTGTCCTTTTTTAATGGAGCTGTCCCTCCATTAAATAGCTCTTAATCATCTCATTAGGGTTCAGGATGTCCGGTAGGGAGGATTAAGGGGGAACTTAGATTCGTTTCACAGGTAACCAGCTATCACCCAGCTCGGTTGGCTTTTCACCTCTACTGACAAGTCATCCCACTCTTTTGCAACAGAGACGGGTTCGCTCTCTTTAACTGCTTGAAAGTAGCTCGCTTGGGTTTCGGGGGGGCAAACTTTAGTTCACTTTGCTTGGTTGTTCTCGCTAAACCATGATGCAAAAGGTACAAGGGTTGATCTTTGCTGTCTGTCGCTTTGATTGTTTCACTGCTATTTCATCTTTCCCTTACGGTACTGGGGTCTCTATCGCGTCTAAGTGTCTTTTCTATCGCCTATACTAAGACTGTAAAATGCTTTAGTTTAATTAGTTTAGTAAATTCTTTAGTTTTGGTGTACTATTTGTGTGGTTGAGCTAGAGGGGGGGCTTCAAGACGATCCGGTCTAGTAGATATCTTTCAGGTGTAAGCTGAGTGCTTTGGTGTTATAGCTACGTCTTGATATTCTAAGTACACCTTCCGGTACACTTACCTTGTTACGACTTACCTCATCTTCAGCGTATTTATGGTATTAGTTATGTGGGATGTGGCTTTTGAGGAGGGTGACGGGCGGTATGTACGTGCCCCAGGGCCGGCTTAAAGTAGGCTCTATTGTCCCACTTTACTGCTAAATCCGCCTTCCAGAAGTGGTTTCACGCTTCTTTCCGTGTGCCCTATGAATAGGGAATGTAGCCCATTTCTTCCACTCCATAGGCTATACCTTGACCTGTCTTATTAGCGGGGTGCTATTGTGTCCACTGTTGTGCTCTCATTCGAGGTGGGCTGGCGACGGCGGTATGTAGGCTGTGTTGGCAAGGGGTGGTTGGGTTAATCGGGGATTATCGATTGTAGAACAGGCTCCTCTAGGTGGGTTTGGGGCACCGCCAAGTCCTTAGAGTTTTAAGCGTTTGTGCTCGTAGTTCTCTGGCGGATACTTCGGTAAAGTAAGTATCAAGATTTAGGGCCAGGCATAGTGGGGTATCTAATCCCAGTTTGGGCCCTGGCTTTCGTGGGTTTAAATCAGTCGTTAGTTCCTAAGATCATCTTAATGGTGTGTTTAGGTGCATCTTGGGCTTATGACAGCTCAGTTGCATTTTGATCTTAGTTAGCTAGGATAGGCATTTTACCACTCTTTACGCCGTGTCAATAGGACGGTTGATTTGGGTTTCTTGTATGACCGCGGTGGCTGGCACAAGATTTACCAACCCTTGAAGTTAGGCTGTTGCTATAACTAAGTCAAGTTTGCACTCATTGCTTAATGTTAATTACTGCTGAATACCCGTGGGGGCGTGGCTTAGCGAGGCGTCTTGGGCTACTACTTGGGTGTGCCTGATACCCGCTCCTCAAGGCCTGTATGGGGGTAGGTGGTCGAGGGCGTTTACACTGGGGCGCGGATACTTGCATGTATATATTTAGCAAAAACCAACCGTAAGGTTAGGACTAAGTCTTTTGTCCGCAGGCATGTTTTATGCCATCTTGGCAACTTCAGTGCCATGCTTTGTGTTAAGCTATGTGGACGGGGGTGTGGTTAGCTGATAGTTGAGTGGTGAGTGAGAGTGAAGTATATGAAATTATTGCTTGTGTTTACTATTTTTAGTACTGGAGTTTCTCTAAGTCCTAGGACTAGGAGGAAATGGTGTTTCATAGTGTGTAGGCGTCGGGATAGTCCGAGTATCGTCGGGGTATTCCTGCTAGGCCTAGGAAGTGCTGGGGGAAGAACGTTAGGTTTACTCCTGTAAATATTACCCCGAAGTGGGCTTTTGCTCATGTTTGGTGTAGGGTAAACCCAGTGAGTAGTGGGAATCAGTGAGTAAATCCTGCTAGAATGGCAAAGACGGCGCCTATGGATAGGACGTAGTGGAAGTGGACACTATTTGTCTGATCCGTACTAATTACCGCCATCCTACTCCTAATCTCGACATCCTAATGGTGCAGCCGCTATTAAGGGTTCGTTTGTTCAACGATTAACAGTCCTACGTGATCTGAGTTCAGACCGGAGCAATCCAGGTCGGTTTCTATCTATGACACACTCTCCCCAGTACGAAAGGACCGGGAAAGTGGGGCCAATACCACAAGCACGCCCCCCCCCTCTAAGCAGTGAAACCAACTAAACCGTGAAGAGGGCCTTCCCCCACCACTTTCAATCCTAGAAAAGGACCAGCTAGAGTGGCAGAGCCCGGCAAGTGCAGAAGGCTTAAGCCCTTTCCCCAGAGGTTCAAATCCTCTCCCTAGCTTCACCCATGATTCAAATAACAACACTAAGCTGCCTCGTTATATCCCTCCTATACATCATCCCAATCCTGATTGCCGTAGCCTTCCTAACCCTAGTAGAACGGAAAATCCTAAGCTACATACAATCCCGCAAAGGCCCTAACGTTGTCGGGCCTTTTGGCCTACTTCAACCATTTGCGGACGGACTGAAACTATTTACCAAAGAGCCCATCCGACCCTCTACCTCTTCCCCACTTCTATTCATTCTGATACCAATACTAGCCCTTGTCCTAGCCCTCACCACTTGAGCACCACTACCACTCCCATTTCCCCTAGCAGATCTAAACCTCGGAGTTCTCTTCCTAATAGCCATGTCAAGCCTAGCCGTCTACTCAGTCCTATGATCAGGCTGAGCCTCGAACTCAAAATACGCACTAATCGGAGCCCTACGGGCAGTAGCACAGACCATTTCATACGAAGTGACACTGGCCATAATCCTGCTATCAATAATCATACTAAGCGGAAGCTACACACTCAGCTCCTTTGCCGTCGCACAGGAGCCTCTATACTTCATTTTCTCCTCATGACCCCTAGCAATAATATGATACGTATCCACCCTAGCAGAGACAAACCGAGCTCCTTTTGACCTCACAGAGGGTGAATCTGAGCTAGTCTCAGGGTTTAACGTTGAATACGCCGCAGGACCCTTCGCCTTATTCTTCCTAGCTGAATATGCGAACATTATGCTAATAAATACACTTACAGCCATCATATTCCTAAACCCAAGCGCCCTAGGGCCACCCACAGAACTATTCCCCGTCATCCTAGCCACAAAAGTCCTCCTACTATCTTCTGGTTTCTTATGGGTCCGAGCTTCATACCCACGATTCCGATATGACCAACTAATGCACCTACTATGAAAAAACTTCCTACCCCTCACACTAGCTCTGTGCCTCTGACACATCAGCATACCTATCTGCTATGCAGGCCTACCTCCTTACATAAGGAAATGTGCCTGAACTACAAAGGGTCACTATGATAAAGTGAACATAGAGGTATAACAGCCCTCTCATTTCCTGTTGACCTTAGAAAAGTAGGAATTGAACCCACACAAGAGAAATCAAAATTCTCCATACTTCCCTTATATTATTTTCTAGTAGAGTCAGCTAATCAAGCTATCGGGCCCATACCCCGAAAATGATGGTTTAACCCCCTCCTCTACTAATGAACCCTTACGCGACCCCAATCATAACCTTCAGCCTCATCTTGGGCACCACAATCACAATTTCCAGCAACCACTGAGTTCTGGCCTGGACAGGACTGGAGATCAACGCACTAGCCATCATTCCCCTAATTGCCAAATCCCACCACCCACGAGCAGTAGAAGCCGCAACGAAATACTTCCTAACCCAAGCAGCTGCTTCCGCCCTGGTCCTATTCTCTAGCATAACCAATGCCTGAGTCACCGGCCAATGAGACATCACACAAATAAACCACCCAACCTCCTGTCTACTACTGACAGCAGCAATCGCTATTAAACTGGGCCTAGTGCCATTTCACTTCTGATTCCCAGAAGTACTACAAGGATCGCCACTAATAACAGCCCTGCTACTCTCGACCCTCATAAAATTCCCCCCACTAACCCTGCTCCTACTAACATCCAAATCCCTCGACCCAGCTCTACTCACCGCCATGGCCCTAGCCTCAACAGCACTAGGAGGCTGAATAGGACTGAACCAAACACAAACACGCAAAATCCTAGCCTTCTCGTCCATCTCCCACTTAGGCTGAATCGCCATCATCCTAGTTTACAGCCCCAAATTGGCCTTACTTACCTTCTACCTATACACAATCATAACATCAGCCGTATTCCTAGCCCTTAACAAAATCAAAGCCCTTAACCTATCCATGATCACAACCTCATGAACAAAAACCCCAGTGCTAAACGCCACCCTAATACTAGTACTTTTATCCCTAGCAGGCCTCCCCCCATTAACAGGCTTTATACCAAAGTGACTTATCATCCAAGAACTAACTAAACAGGAAATAACACCAGCAGCCATGGCAATTGCCATGCTATCACTGCTCAGCCTCTTCTTCTACCTACGCCTCGCATACCACTCAACAATTACCCTTCCCCCCAACTCCTCTAACCACATAAAACAATGATACACTAGCAAAGCCCCAAGCACACCTACTGCGGTCCTTGCCTCACTATCAATCCTCTTACTTCCCCTGTCCCCAATAATACATGCCATTGTCTAGAAACTTAGGATAACACCCCAAACCGAAGGCCTTCAAAGCCTTAAATAAGAGTTAAACCCTCTTAGTTTCTGCACATTAAGACTTACAGAATATTAACCTGTATCTTCTGAATGCAAGTCAGACGCTTTAATTAAGCTAAAGCCTCCCTAGACAGATGGGCTTCGATCCCACAAAACTCTAGTTAACAGCTAAATGCCTAAACCAATTGGCTTCTGCCTACAAAGACCCTGACGCACCCTAGTGCGCATCGATGAGCTTGCAACTCAACATGAATTTCACTACAGAGCCGATAAGAAGAGGAATTAAACCTCTGTAAAAAGGACTACAGCCTAACGCTTCAACACTCAGCCATCTTACCCGTCACCTTCATCAACCGATGACTATTTTCCACTAACCATAAGGATATTGGCACCCTGTACCTCATCTTCGGGGCATGAGCAGGAATAGTCGGCACCGCACTCAGCCTATTAATCCGCGCAGAACTAGGACAACCAGGAACTCTCCTAGGCGACGACCAAATTTACAATGTAATCGTTACCGCTCACGCCTTTGTAATAAGCTTCTTTATAGTCATACCCATCATGATCGGAGGATTCGGCAACTGATTAGTCCCCCTCATAATCGGTGCCCCCGACATAGCATTCCCGCGAATAAACAACATAAGCTTTTGACTCCTCCCCCCATCATTCCTCCTCCTACTAGCCTCATCCACTGTAGAAGCTGGCGCCGGCACAGGCTGAACTGTCTACCCTCCCCTAGCAGGTGACCTTGCCCACGCCGGAGCTTCAGTAGACCTGGCTATCTTCTCACTCCACTTAGCCGGTATCTCCTCCATCCTTGGGGCCATCAACTTTATCACCACAGCCATCAACATAAAACCCCCCGCACTCTCACAATACCAAACCCCACTATTTGTCTGATCCGTACTAATTACCGCCATCCTACTCCTTCTATCACTCCCCGTACTCGCCGCCGGTATTACAATATTACTAACTGATCGAAACCTAAACACCACATTCTTCGACCCCGCTGGAGGAGGAGACCCAATCCTGTACCAACACCTATTCTGATTCTTCGGACACCCAGAAGTCTATATTCTGATCCTACCGGGGTTCGGAATCATCTCACACGTAGTCACATACTACTCAGGCAAAAAGGAGCCCTTCGGCTACATGGGAATAGTCTGAGCCATACTATCCATCGGCTTCCTAGGATTCATCGTCTGAGCTCACCACATGTTTACAGTAGGAATAGACGTTGATACCCGAGCCTACTTTACATCAGCCACTATAATCATTGCCATCCCTACCGGAATCAAAGTATTTAGCTGACTAGCCACCCTGCACGGAGGAACAATCAAATGAGACCCCCCCCAATACTATGAGCTCTAGGATTTATCTTCCTATTTACCATCGGAGGATTAACAGGAATCGTTCTTGCAAACTCTTCCCTAGACATCGCCCTGCACGACACGTACTACGTAGTTGCCCACTTCCACTACGTCCTATCCATAGGCGTCGTCTTTGCCATTCTAGCAGGATTTACTCACTGATTCCCACTACTCACTGGGTTTACCCTACACCAAACATGAGCAAAAGCCCACTTCGGGGTAATATTTACAGGAGTAAACCTAACGTTCTTCCCCCAGCACTTCCTAGGCCTAGCAGGAATACCCCGACGATACTCGGACTATCCCGACGCCTACACACTATGAAACACCATTTCCTCCTAGTCCTAGGACTTAGAGAAACTCCAGTACTAAAAATAGTAAACACAAGCAATAATTTCATATACTTCACTCTCACTCACCACTCAACTATCAGCTAACCACACCCCCGTCCACATAGCTTAACACAAAGCATGGCACTGAAGTTGCCAAGATGGCATAAAACATGCCTGCGGACAAAAGACTTAGTCCTAACCTTACGGTTGGTTTTTGCTAAATATATACATGCAAGTATCCGCGCCCCAGTGTAAACGCCCTCGACCACCTACCCCCATACAGGCCTTGAGGAGCGGGTATCAGGCACACCCAAGTAGTAGCCCAAGACGCCTCGCTAAGCCACGCCCCCACGGGTATTCAGCAGTAATTAACATTAAGCAATGAGTGCAAACTTGACTTAGTTATAGCAACAGCCTAACTTCAAGGGTTGGTAAATCTTGTGCCAGCCACCGCGGTCATACAAGAAACCCAAATCAACCGTCCTATTGACACGGCGTAAAGAGTGGTAAAATGCCTATCCTAGCTAACTAAGATCAAAATGCAACTGAGCTGTCATAAGCCCAAGATGCACCTAAACACACCATTAAGATGATCTTAGGAACTAACGACTGATTTAAACCCACGAAAGCCAGGGCCCAAACTGGGATTAGATACCCCACTATGCCTGGCCCTAAATCTTGATACTTACTTTACCGAAGTATCCGCCAGAGAACTACGAGCACAAACGCTTAAAACTCTAAGGACTTGGCGGTGCCCCAAACCCACCTAGAGGAGCCTGTTCTACAATCGATAATCCCCGATTAACCCAACCACCCCTTGCCAACACAGCCTACATACCGCCGTCGCCAGCCCACCTCGAATGAGAGCACAACAGTGGACACAATAGCACCCCGCTAATAAGACAGGTCAAGGTATAGCCTATGGAGTGGAAGAAATGGGCTACATTCCCTATTCATAGGGCACACGGAAAGAAGCGTGAAACCACTTCTGGAAGGCGGATTTAGCAGTAAAGTGGGACAATAGAGCCTACTTTAAGCCGGCCCTGGGGCACGTACATGGTTAAACATGACTGTTAGTAGTGTGGCGAGCCATAGTGGGAAGGCTAGGGCTATGTTCATAGATAGTTGGGTGGTTGGGGTGAATGTATATGGAAGGAGGCCTAGAAGGTTGATTGTAAGAAGTATGATTATTAGGGATGTAAATATTATGGCTCATTTGTGGCCATTTTTGTTGAGTGGGACTATTAGTTGTTTTGTGATTAGGTGAAGGAGTCATGTTTGGATAGTAGAAAGGCGGTTGTCGATTCATCGGTTGTTTGGGGACGGGAATAGTAGGGCTGGGAAGAGTAGGGATAGTAGGATTAAGGGGATGCCAAATAGATTGGGGCTGGAAAATTGGTCAAAGAAGCTTAGGTTCATGGTCAGGATCATGGTGTGGGTTTGGTAGTGAGGGAGGTCTTATTTGATGGGGGGTTGGTTGTGGTGAAGGCTAGTAGTTTTGGTTGGATGAGGAGTGCTAGGGTTAATCAGGTTATAATTATGATTGAAAATCATGGTGCGGGGTTAAGCTGTGGCATATCATTAAGGAGGGGGAAGTCCCTCTTTGGCTAGCTTAAAAGGCTAGTGCTGTTGCATAGCTTCTTAATGATTAGGATGATGATAGAAGGGACGATCAGGCCTCGAAATGTGGGAGTGGGGTTGATTCTACTACAATGGGTATGTAGCTGTGATTAGCCCCGCAAATTTCTGAGCATTGTCCGTAAAAAATCCCAGGCCGGGTGGTAATGAATGAAGTTTGGTTTAGTCGGCCTGGGATTGCGTCTGTTTTAACTCCGAGCATTGGGACTGCTCAGGAGTGGAGTACGTCTCCTGCAGTAATGATCACGCGGATGGGGGATTCTATTGGGATAACTACGCGGTGGTCAACTTCTAGCAGTCGGAAGTGGCCGTTGGGTAAGTCTGGGGTGGGCACTATGTAGGAGTCGAATGATAGGTCTTTGAAGTCTGTGTATTCGTAGCTTCAGTATCATTGGTGGCCGATGGCTTTTAGGGTGAGGTCTGGTTCGTCGATTTCGTCCATTATGTAGAGGATTTGTAGGGATGGGAGGGCGAGGAGTACCAGGACGATAGCAGGTAGGATTGTCCAGATCAGCTCTACTTCTTGGGCGTCTACAGCATTGGACGAGAGTTTTTCTGTTAGTATGTGGGCTAAAAGGTAGAGAACTAGGCTGCAGATAGCTAGGGCAACGATTAGGGCGTGGTCGTGGAATTCAACGAGTTCTTCTATGATGGGTGATGAGGCGTCTTGGAATCCTAGTTGGGAGTGGTTGGCCACATGAGATGTACAGGATTTTTACCTGTGATTTAGTCTTGACAAGGCTATGTAATTGGTTTACTAACGTCTCATAAGAAAGAAGCATGAGCGGTTAACCTCCTGGGAGACCCAGAAAACTTCACCCCAGCAAACCCACTAGTAACCCCACCACACATCAAGCCAGAATGATACTTCCTATTCGCCTACGCCATCCTACGTTCAATCCCAAATAAACTAGGAGGCGTATTAGCACTGGCCGCCTCCGTACTGATCCTATTCCTAATCCCATTCCTGCACAAATCAAAACAACGAGCAATAACATTCCGACCACTCTCCCAGCTCCTATTCTGAGTACTAGTCGCCGACCTCCTCGTCCTAACATGAGTAGGAAGCCAACCCGTCGAACACCCATTCATCATCATCGGCCAACTCGCTTCAATCGCCTACTTCACTATCCTCCTATTTCTCCTCCCCGCCGCAAGCGCCCTAGAAAACAAAATACTCAACTGCTAAATACTCTAATAGTTTATAAAAACATTGGTCTTGTAAACCAAAGATTGAAGACTTACCACTTCTTAGAGTACCCCAAACTCAGAAAAAAAGGACTCAAACCTTTATCTCCAGCTCCCAAAGCTGGCATTTTCAATAAACTATTCTCTGACCCTAACCCCTAAACCGCCCGAATAGCACCCCGCGACAACCCCCGCACAAGCTCCAATACAACAAACAAAGTCAACAACAGCCCCCAACCCGCCACTAAAAACATCCCTGCCCCATGTGAATAAAACATGGAAACTCCACTAAAATCCGACCGAACAACAAACACCCCAACATTATTCACAGTAGAAACCCCGAACTTCCAAGCCCCCATAAACCCCCCAAACACCAACCCCCCAAAAACAATTGCCACAAACGCTACTGCACATCCAATCACCCGTCAATCCCCCCAAGCCCCAGGGAAAGGCTCCGCTGCTAAAGCTACTGAATAAACAAACACCACCAGCATACCCCCCAAATACACCATAAACAGCACTAAAGCCACGAACGAAACCCCAAGGCCCAGCAACCACCCGCACCCCGCCACAGACGCTAACACCAAACCAACAACCCCATAATACGGCGAAGGATTCGACGCCACACCCAAAACACCCACCGCAAAGCAAATCCCTAAAAAAAACATAAAATAAGTCATTATTCCTGCCCGGACACTACCCGAGGCCTGCGGCTCGAAAAGCCGCCATTGTTCTCAACTACAGGAACTAACCGCAAGCCCCCAATAATTCTACCCCATCTATGCCATTATGCTTAACCCCCCCCCCCCTCCCCCCCCGAGGCGGGGGTATTTGGTTATGCATATTCGTGCATAAATTTATATACCCCATATACATACATACTATAGTACCAGTAATATACATTATATACGGACTATCTTATAAGCAGGTGCTAAACCCATACATGTACACGGCCATTAAACCCTTAAACACACTCCTACCAAACCACCCGGCATGAATGTTCTAGGACCATACCCCACAACACCCAATACAACTCCACTCAAGCGCATAACAAGACCCCATTTTAATGAATGCTCACAGGACATGCTCCAACAACAACTCTCCACCACATATCTCATGCAGTTCGTATCAGACGGATTTATTAATCGTACTCCTCACGTGAAATCAGCAACCCGTTGCACATAATGTCCGGTATGACTAGCTTCAGGCCCATACGTTCCCCCTAAACCCCTCGCCCTCCTCACATTTTTGCGCCTCTGGTTCCTCGGTCAGGGCCATCCATTGGGTTCACTCACCCCTCCTTGCCCTTCAAAGTGGCATCTGTGAGTACTTTCACCTTCTCAATGCGTAATCGCGGCATGTTCCAGCTTTTTGGCGCCTCTGGTTCCTCTTATTTTTTCCGGGGTTACCTCACAGGTGGCTATTCCCAGTGATCTCGGGGGTCCCACAATCTAAGCCTGGACACACCTGCCTCACGGCCTATCCTATATTTCAAGGGTCCCTCGATGAGACGGTTGGCGTATATGGGGAATCATCCTGACACTGATGCACTTTGACCACATTCAGTTAATGTTACCTCCACCCTCCGGGTTAAATGGGGCTATTGGATGAATGCTCGTTGGACATAGCACAAAACAACAAATCATTAAGCGCAACCCCTGCGCTTCACAAACTAAACCAGTAAACTTTCGCTAACCACCATGTAGCATAAACCTTCATCGCCCAATCCCAGCAAACTACCTCTAAAACTCCATTAATCATCCCTTCCATGACATCATCGGAACGATGTATATATACACACAAACACATACAAAATAACTTAAACTTATTAGAGAAACTCCAGTACTAAAAATAGTAAACACAAGCAATAATTTCATATACTTCACTCTCACTCACCACTCAACTATCAGCTAACCACACCCCCGTCCACATAGCTTAACACAAAGCATGGCACTGAAGTTGCCAAGATGGCATAAAACATGCCTGCGGACAAAAGACTTAGTCCTAACCTTACGGTTGGTTTTTGCTAAATATATACATGCAAGTATCCGCGCCCCAGTGTAAACGCCCTCGACCACCTACCCCCATACAGGCCTTGAGGAGCGGGTATCAGGCACACCCAAGTAGTAGCCCAAGACGCCTCGCTAAGCCACGCCCCCACGGGTATTCAGCAGTAATTAACATTAAGCAATGAGTGCAAACTTGACTTAGTTATAGCAACAGCCTAACTTCAAGGGTTGGTAAATCTTGTGCCAGCCACCGCGGTCATACAAGAAACCCAAATCAACCGTCCTATTGACACGGCGTAAAGAGTGGTAAAATGCCTATCCTAGCTAACTAAGATCAAAATGCAACTGAGCTGTCATAAGCCCAAGATGCACCTAAACACACCATTAAGATGATCTTAGGAACTAACGACTGATTTAAACCCACGAAAGCCAGGGCCCAAACTGGGATTAGATACCCCACTATGCCTGGCCCTAAATCTTGATACTTACTTTACCGAAGTATCCGCCAGAGAACTACGAGCACAAACGCTTAAAACTCTAAGGACTTGGCGGTGCCCCAAACCCACCTAGAGGAGCCTGTTCTACAATCGATAATCCCCGATTAACCCAACCACCCCTTGCCAACACAGCCTACATACCGCCGTCGCCAGCCCACCTCGAATGAGAGCACAACAGTGGACACAATAGCACCCCGCTAATAAGACAGGTCAAGGTATAGCCTATGGAGTGGAAGAAATGGGCTACATTCCCTATTCATAGGGCACACGGAAAGAAGCGTGAAACCACTTCTGGAAGGCGGATTTAGCAGTAAAGTGGGACAATAGAGCCTACTTTAAGCCGGCCCTGGGGCACGTACATACCGCCCGTCACCCTCCTCAAAAGCCACATCCCACATAACTAATACCATAAATACGCTGAAGATGAGGTAAGTCGTAACAAGGTAAGTGTACCGGAAGGTGTACTTAGAATATCAAGACGTAGCTATAACACCAAAGCACTCAGCTTACACCTGAAAGATATCTACTAGACCGGATCGTCTTGAAGCCCCCCCTCTAGCTCAACCACACAAATAGTACACCAAAACTAAAGAATTTACTAAACTAATTAAACTAAAGCATTTTACAGTCTTAGTATAGGCGATAGAAAAGACACTTAGACGCGATAGAGACCCCAGTACCGTAAGGGAAAGATGAAATAGCAGTGAAACAATCAAAGCGACAGACAGCAAAGATCAACCCTTGTACCTTTTGCATCATGGTTTAGCGAGAACAACCAAGCAAAGTGAACTAAAGTTTGCCCCCCCGAAACCCAAGCGAGCTACTTTCAAGCAGTTAAAGAGAGCGAACCCGTCTCTGTTGCAAAAGAGTGGGATGACTTGTCAGTAGAGGTGAAAAGCCAACCGAGCTGGGTGATAGCTGGTTACCTGTGAAACGAATCTAAGTTCCCCCTTAATCCTCCCTACCGGACATCCTGAACCCTAATGAGATGATTAAGAGCTATTTAATGGAGGGACAGCTCCATTAAAAAAGGACACAACCTCGACTAGCGGATAATTCTTACTACTGATCCTACCGTGGGCCCTAAAGCAGCCATCAAAAAAGAGTGCGTCAAAGCTCCACCACCTAAAAATACCAAAATAAGATGATTCCCTTATCACAAACAGGTCAACCTATGAATATAGGAGAATTAATGCTAAAATAAGTAACTCAGGGCCACACCCCTCTAACGGCGCAAGCTTACATAGAAACATTATTAACAGACCTAGACAGATACAAAAACCCCTACAAGACCACGTATTAACTAACCCTGTTAACCCGACTCAGGAGCGCCTATAAGAGCGATTAAAATCTGTGAAAGGAACTCGGCAAATTAATAAGGCCCGACTGTTTACCAAAAACATAGCCTTCAGCAAATTAAACAAGTATTGAAGGTGATGCCTGCCCGGTGACTTAGGTTTAACGGCCGCGGTATCCTAACCGTGCAAAGGTAGCGCAATCAATTGTCCCATAAATCGAGACTTGTATGAATGGCTAAACGAGGTCTTAACTGTCTCTCACAGATAATCAGTGAAATTGATCTCCCCGTGCAAAAGCGGGGATGTGAACATAAGACGAGAAGACCCTGTGGAACTTAAAAATCAACGACCACCGCGAATCCTCAATCAACCCCACTGGGGCCACTACCATCGCAGAGCCTGGTCGATATTTTTCGGTTGGGGCGACCTTGGAGGAGAACAAATCCTCCAAAAACAAGACCATACCTCTTTACCTAGAGCTACCCCTCAAAGTGCTAACAGTGACCAGACCCAATATAATTGATTAATGGACCAAGCTACCCCAGGGATAACAGCGCAATCCCCCTCAAGAGCCCATATCGACAGGGGGGTTTACGACCTCGATGTTGGATCAGGACATCCTAATGGTGCAGCCGCTATTAAGGGTTCGTTTGTTCAACGATTAACAGTCCTACGTGATCTGAGTTCAGACCGGAGCAATCCAGGTCGGTTTCTATCTATGACACACTCTCCCCAGTACGAAAGGACCGGGAAAGTGGGGCCAATACCACAAGCACGCCCCCCCCCTCTAAGCAGTGAAACCAACTAAACCGTGAAGAGGGCCTTCCCCCACCACTTTCAATCCTAGAAAAGGACCAGCTAGAGTGGCAGAGCCCGGCAAGTGCAGAAGGCTTAAGCCCTTTCCCCAGAGGTTCAAATCCTCTCCCTAGCTTCACCCATGATTCAAATAACAACACTAAGCTGCCTCGTTATATCCCTCCTATACATCATCCCAATCCTGATTGCCATAGCCTTCCTAACCCTAGTAGAACGGAAAATCCTAAGCTACATACAATCCCGCAAAGGCCCTAACGTTGTCGGGCCTTTTGGCCTACTTCAACCATTTGCGGACGGACTGAAACTATTTACCAAAGAGCCCATCCGACCCTCTACCTCTTCCCCACTTCTATTCATTCTGATACCAATACTAGCCCTTGTCCTAGCCCTCACCACTTGAGCACCACTACCACTCCCATTTCCCCTAGCAGATCTAAACCTCGGAGTTCTCTTCCTAATAGCCATGTCAAGCCTAGCCGTCTACTCAGTCCTATGATCAGGCTGAGCCTCGAACTCAAAATACGCACTAATCGGAGCCCTACGGGCAGTAGCACAGACCATTTCATACGAAGTGACACTGGCCATAATCCTGCTATCAATAATCATACTAAGCGGAAGCTACACACTCAGCTCCTTTGCCGTCGCACAGGAGCCTCTATACTTCATTTTCTCCTCATGACCCCTAGCAATAATATGATACGTATCCACCCTAGCAGAGACAAACCGAGCTCCTTTTGACCTCACAGAGGGTGAATCTGAGCTAGTCTCAGGGTTTAACGTTGAATACGCCGCAGGACCCTTCGCCTTATTCTTCCTAGCTGAATATGCGAACATTATGCTAATAAATACACTTACAGCCATCATATTCCTAAACCCAAGCGCCCTAGGGCCACCCACAGAACTATTCCCCGTCATCCTAGCCACAAAAGTCCTCCTACTATCTTCTGGTTTCTTATGGGTCCGAGCTTCATACCCACGATTCCGATATGACCAACTAATGCACCTACTATGAAAAAACTTCCTACCCCTCACACTAGCTCTGTGCCTCTGACACATCAGCATACCTATCTGCTATGCAGGCCTACCTCCTTACATAAGGAAATGTGCCTGAACTACAAAGGGTCACTATGATAAAGTGAACATAGAGGTATAACAGCCCTCTCATTTCCTGTTGACCTTAGAAAAGTAGGAATTGAACCCACACAAGAGAAATCAAAATTCTCCATACTTCCCTTATATTATTTTCTAGTAGAGTCAGCTAATCAAGCTATCGGGCCCATACCCCGAAAATGATGGTTTAACCCCCTCCTCTACTAATGAACCCTTACGCGACCCCAATCATAACCTTCAGCCTCATCTTGGGCACCACAATCACAATTTCCAGCAACCACTGAGTTCTGGCCTGGACAGGACTGGAGATCAACGCACTAGCCATCATTCCCCTAATTGCCAAATCCCACCACCCACGAGCAGTAGAAGCCGCAACGAAATACTTCCTAACCCAAGCAGCTGCTTCCGCCCTGGTCCTATTCTCTAGCATAACCAATGCCTGAGTCACCGGCCAATGAGACATCACACAAATAAACCACCCAACCTCCTGTCTACTACTGACAGCAGCAATCGCTATTAAACTGGGCCTAGTGCCATTTCACTTCTGATTCCCAGAAGTACTACAAGGATCGCCACTAATAACAGCCCTGCTACTCTCGACCCTCATAAAATTCCCCCCACTAACCCTGCTCCTACTAACATCCAAATCCCTCGACCCAGCTCTACTCACCGCCATGGCCCTAGCCTCAACAGCACTAGGAGGCTGAATAGGACTGAACCAAACACAAACACGCAAAATCCTAGCCTTCTCGTCCATCTCCCACTTAGGCTGAATCGCCATCATCCTAGTTTACAGCCCCAAATTGGCCTTACTTACCTTCTACCTATACACAATCATAACATCAGCCGTATTCCTAGCCCTTAACAAAATCAAAGCCCTTAACCTATCCATGATCACAACCTCATGAACAAAAACCCCAGTGCTAAACGCCACCCTAATACTAGTACTTTTATCCCTAGCAGGCCTCCCCCCATTAACAGGCTTTATACCAAAGTGACTTATCATCCAAGAACTAACTAAACAGGAAATAACACCAGCAGCCATGGCAATTGCCATGCTATCACTGCTCAGCCTCTTCTTCTACCTACGCCTCGCATACCACTCAACAATTACCCTTCCCCCCAACTCCTCTAACCACATAAAACAATGATACACTAGCAAAGCCCCAAGCACACCTACTGCGGTCCTTGCCTCACTACCAATCCTCTTACTTCCCCTGTCCCCAATAATACATGCCATTGTCTAGAAACTTAGGATAACACCCCAAACCGAAGGCCTTCAAAGCCTTAAATAAGAGTTAAACCCTCTTAGTTTCTGCACATTAAGACTTACAGAATATTAACCTGTATCTTCTGAATGCAAGTCAGACGCTTTAATTAAGCTAAAGCCTCCCTAGACAGATGGGCTTCGATCCCACAAAACTCTAGTTAACAGCTAAATGCCTAAACCAATTGGCTTCTGCCTACAAAGACCCTGACGCACCCTAGTGCGCATCGATGAGCTTGCAACTCAACATGAATTTCACTACAGAGCCGATAAGAAGAGGAATTAAACCTCTGTAAAAAGGACTACAGCCTAACGCTTCAACACTCAGCCATCTTACCCGTCACCTTCATCAACCGATGACTATTTTCCACTAACCATAAGGATATTGGCACCCTGTACCTCATCTTCGGGGCATGAGCAGGAATAGTCGGCACCGCACTCAGCCTATTAATCCGCGCAGAACTAGGACAACCAGGAACTCTCCTAGGCGACGACCAAATTTACAATGTAATCGTTACCGCTCACGCCTTTGTAATAAGCTTCTTTATAGTCATACCCATCATGATCGGAGGATTCGGCAACTGATTAGTCCCCCTCATAATCGGTGCCCCCGACATAGCATTCCCGCGAATAAACAACATAAGCTTTTGACTCCTCCCCCCATCATTCCTCCTCCTACTAGCCTCATCCACTGTAGAAGCTGGCGCCGGCACAGGCTGAACTGTCTACCCTCCCCTAGCAGGTGACCTTGCCCACGCCGGAGCTTCAGTAGACCTGGCTATCTTCTCACTCCACTTAGCCGGTATCTCCTCCATCCTTGGGGCCATCAACTTTATCACCACAGCCATCAACATAAAACCCCCCGCACTCTCACAATACCAAACCCCACTATTTGTCTGATCCGTACTAATTACCGCCATCCTACTCCTTCTATCACTCCCCGTACTCGCCGCCGGTATTACAATATTACTAACTGATCGAAACCTAAACACCACATTCTTCGACCCCGCTGGAGGAGGAGACCCAATCCTGTACCAACACCTATTCTGATTCTTCGGACACC
This sequence comes from Anser anser, assembly GCF_964211835.1. NCBI lineage: Eukaryota > Metazoa > Chordata > Aves > Anseriformes > Anatidae > Anser > Anser anser. Next base: position 1,381,980 of record NC_139734.1, read on the forward strand.
CAGAAGTCTATATTCTGATCCTACCGGGGTTCGGAATCATCTCACACGTAGTCACGTACTACTCAGGCAAAAAGGAGCCCTTCGGCTACATGGGAATAGTCTGAGCCATACTATCCATCGGCTTCCTAGGATTCATCGTCTGAGCTCACCACATGTTTACAGTAGGAATAGACGTTGATACCCGAGCCTACTTTACATCAGCCACTATAATCATTGCCATCCCTACCGGAATCAAAGTATTTAGCTGACTAGCCACCCTGCACGGAGGAACAATCAAATGAGACCCCCCCAATACTATGAGCTCTAGGATTTATCTTCCTATTTACCATCGGAGGATTAACAGGAATCGTTCTTGCAAACTCTTCCCTAGACATCGCCCTGCACGACACGTACTACGTAGTTGCCCACTGCCACTACGTCCTATCCATAGGCGCCGTCTTTGCCATTCTAGCAGGATTTACTCACTGATTCCCACTACTCACTGGGTTTACCCTACACCAAACATGAGCAAAAGCCCACTTCGGGGTAATATTTACAGGAGTAAACCTAACGTTCTTCCCCCAGCACTTCCTAGGCCTAGCAGGAATACCCCGACGATACTCGGACTATCCCGACGCCTACACACTATGAAACACCATTTCCTCCATCGGCTCCCTAATCTCAATAGTAGCCGTAATCATACTAATATTCATCATCTGAGAAGCCTTTCCGGCCAAACGAAAAGTCCTACAACCAGAACTAACTACCACAAACGTTGAATGAATCCACGGCTGCCCTCCCCCATACCATACTTTCGAGGAACCGGCCTTCGTCCAAGTACAAGAAAGGAAGGAATCGAACCCTCACATGCTGGTTTCAAGCCAACTGCATTAACCGCTCATGCTTCTTTCTTATGAGACGTTAGTAAACCAATTACATAGCCTTGTCAAGACTAAATCACAGGTAAAAATCCTGTACATCTCATGTGGCCAACCACTCCCAACTAGGATTCCAAGACGCCTCATCACCCATCATAGAAGAACTCGTTGAATTCCACGACCACGCCCTAATCGTTGCCCTAGCTATCTGCAGCCTAGTTCTCTACCTTTTAGCCCACATACTAACAGAAAAAACTCTCGTCCAATGCTGTAGACGCCCAAGAAGTAGAGCTGATCTGGACAATCCTACCTGCTATCGTCCTGGTACTCCTCGCCCTCCCATCCCTACAAATCCTCTACATAATGGACAAAATCGACGAACCAGACCTCACCCTAAAAGCCATCGGCCACCAATGATACTGAAGCTACGAATACACAGACTTCAAAGACCTATCATTCGACTCCTACATAGTGCCCACCCCAGACTTACCCAACGGCCACTTCCGACTGCTAGAAGTTGACCACCGCGTAGTTATCCCAATAGAATCCCCCATCCGCGTGATCATTACTGCAGGAGACGTACTCCACTCCTGAGCAGTCCCAACGCTCGGAGTTAAAACAGACGCAATCCCAGGCCGACTAAACCAAACTTCATTCATTACCACCCGGCCTGGGATTTTTTACGGACAATGCTCAGAAATTTGCGGGGCTAATCACAGCTACATACCCATTGTAGTAGAATCAACCCCACTCCCACATTTCGAGGCCTGATCGTCCCTTCTATCATCATCCTAATCATTAAGAAGCTATGCAACAGCACTAGCCTTTTAAGCTAGCCAAAGAGGGACTTCCCCCTCCTTAATGATATGCCACAGCTTAACCCCGCACCATGATTTTCAATCATAATTATAACCTGATTAACCCTAGCACTCCTCATCCAACCAAAACTACTAGCCTTCACCACAACCAACCCCCCATCAAATAAGACCTCCCTCACTACCAAACCCACACCATGATCCTGACCATGAACCTAAGCTTCTTTGACCAATTTTCCAGCCCCAATCTATTCGGCATCCCCTTAATCCTACTATCCCTACTCTTCCCAGCCCTACTATTCCCGTCCCCAAACAACCGATGAATCAACAACCGCCTTTCTACTATCCAAACATGACTCCTTCACCTAATCACAAAACAACTAATAGTCCCACTCAACAAAAATGGCCACAAATGAGCCATAATATTTACATCCCTAATAATCATACTTCTTACAATCAACCTTCTAGGCCTCCTTCCATATACATTCACCCCAACCACCCAACTATCTATGAACATAGCCCTAGCCTTCCCACTATGGCTCGCCACACTACTAACAGGCCTACGAAACCAACCATCAGCCTCTTTAGCCCACCTATTACCCGAAGGTACCCCTACACCCCTAATCCCCGCACTAATCCTGATCGAAACAACCAGCCTACTAATCCGCCCCCTAGCCCTCGGAGTCCGCCTTACAGCCAACCTTACAGCAGGACACTTACTCATCCAACTCATCTCTACAGCCTCCATTGCATTAATACCCACCCTTCCTGCAGTATCCATCCTAACAATAATCATCCTACTACTCCTAACCATCCTAGAAGTAGCAGTAGCCATAATCCAGGCCTACGTCTTCGTGCTCCTTCTAAGCCTATACTTACAAGAAAACATCTAATGGCACACCAAGCACACTCATACCACATAGTTGACCCAAGCCCTTGACCAATCTTCGGGGCAGCCGCCGCCCTACTCACAACCTCAGGATTAATCATGTGATTCCACTACAACTCATCCATACTACTAACCCTAGGCCTCATCTCAATACTCCTAGTAATACTCCAATGATGACGAGACATTGTACGAGAAAGCACCTTCCAAGGCCATCACACTCCCACAGTCCAAAAAGGCCTACGATACGGCATAATCCTTTTCATCACATCCGAAGCATTCTTCTTCTTAGGGTTCTTCTGAGCGTTCTTCCACTCGAGCCTGGCCCCAACCCCAGAACTAGGAGGCCAATGACCCCCAACAGGAATTAAACCACTCAACCCGATAGAAGTCCCCCTACTAAACACAGCCATCCTACTAGCCTCAGGCGTTACCGTAACGTGAGCCCATCACAGCATCACAGAAGGAAACCGAAAACACGCCATCCACGCCCTAACCCTAACGATCCTCCTGGGATTCTACTTCACAGCCCTACAAGCAATAGAATACCACGAAGCCCCATTCTCAATCGCCGATAGCGTCTACGGATCTACCTTCTTCGTTGCCACTGGATTCCACGGACTCCACGTAATCATCGGATCCTCCTTCCTGACCGTCTGCCTCTTCCGACTGATCAAGTTCCACTTTACATCAGACCACCACTTCGGATTCGAGGCAGCAGCCTGATACTGACACTTCGTAGACGTCATCTGACTATTCCTCTACATAACCATCTACTGATGAGGATCTTGCTCTTCTAGTATATTAATTACAATTGACTTCCAATCTCTAGAATCTGGTATAAACCCAGAGGAGAGCAATGAACGCACTCATGTTCATATTCGCCCTATCATCAATCCTAAGCGCCGCCCTAACCGCATTAAACTTCTGACTCGCCCAAATAAACCCCGACTCAGAGAAACTCTCACCGTACGAATGTGGATTCGACCCACTTGGATCTGCTCGATTACCATTCTCAGTCCGATTCTTCCTCAGTAGCCATCCTGTTCCTCCTATTCGACCTAGAAATCGCCCTCCTACTCCCCCTGCCATGAGCCGTCCAACTCCAATCCCCCCTAATGACCCTCACCTGAACTGTAGCGATCCTCCTTCTCCTAACACTCGGACTGGCCTACGAGTGAATTCAAGGGGGCCTAGAATGAGCAGAATAACAGAAAGTTAGTCTAACCAAAAAGATAGCTGGTTTCGACCCAGCAGATTACAGCCAACCCTGTAACTTTCTTATGTCGCCCCTACATTTAAGCTTCTACTCAGCCTTCATTTTCAGCGGACTAGGACTAGCCTTCCACCGAACCCACCTAGTATCCGCCCTACTATGCCTTGAAAGCATAATATTATCGATATTCGTAGGCCTATCAATATGATCCATCGAAAACCAAGTCTCCTCATTCACCATGGTACCAATTCTCATGCTAACCTTCTCAGCGTGTGAGGCGGGCACAGGCCTGGCCATCCTAGTAGCCTCCACCCGCACACATGGCTCCGACCATCTACACAACCTAAACCTCCTGCAATGCTAAAAATCATCCTACCCACAATCATACTTCTTCCAACAGCCCTGCTGTCTCCACCAAAATTTCTATGGACTAACACCACCTTATACAGCCTCCTAATCGCTGCCCTAAGCCTACAGTGATTAATCCCAACCTACTACCCCTACAAATTTTTATCCAACTGAACAGGAATTGACCAAATCTCATCCCCCCTCCTAGTACTATCCTGCTGACTACTCCCACTCATAATCATAGCAAGCCAAAACCACCTGCAACAAGAACCCCTACAACGCAAACGAATCTTTATCTCAACCTTAGTCGCAGTCCAGCCATTCATCCTACTAGCCTTTTCCACCACAGAACTAGCACTATTTTACATCTCATTTGAAGCAACCCTCATTCCCACCCTAATCTTAATCACCCGATGGGGGAACCAACCAGAACGCCTAAGCGCTGGCATCTACCTGCTATTCTACACGCCAGTAAGCTCTCTACCCCTGCTAATCACAATCATACACCTATACGTGAAAATTGGCACCCTGCACCTGCCAACCCTACAACTAACCCACCCAACCCTATCCACCTCATGGACAGGAATACTATCAGGTCTAGCACTGCTCATAGCATTCATAGTAAAAGCCCCACTATACGGCCTACACCTCTGACTGCCAAAAGCCCACGTAGAAGCACCCATCGCAGGCTCAATACTCCTCGCCGCCCTACTACTAAAGCTAGGAGGATACGGAATTATACGAGTCACTCTATTTATGGGCCCACTGTCCAACCTCCTGCACTACCCCTTCCTAACCCTGGCCCTATGAGGCGCCCTAATGACTAGCTCAATCTGCCTACGACAGACAGACCTAAAATCACTAATCGCTTATTCATCCGTTAGCCACATAGGCCTAGTTATCGCCGCAGGAATAATCCAAACCCACTGATCATTCTCAGGGGCAATGATCCTAATAATTTCCCATGGACTAACTTCCTCCATACTATTCTGCCTAGCCAACACAAACTATGAACGTACGCACAGCCGAATTCTACTACTCACACGAGGCCTACAACCTCTCCTACCACTCATAGCTACCTGATGATTGCTGGCCAATCTAACAAACATAGCCTTACCCCCAACAACAAACCTCATAGCAGAGCTAACCATTATAATCACCTTATTCAACTGATCTGCCTTCACGATCATCCTAACAGGAATCGCAACCCTACTAACCGCCTCCTACACCTTATTCATACTACTAATGACCCAACGAGGCTCAATCCCCTCCCACATCACATCTATGCAAAACTCAACCACGCGAGAACACCTGCTCATAACACTCCACATTATCCCAATATTCCTCCTAATCCTCAAACCCGAACTGATCTCCGGAATCCCCTCATGCAAGTATAGTTTAAACCAAACATTAGACTGTGATTCTAAGAATAGAAGTTCAAACCTTCTTACCTGCCGAGGGGAGGGTTTAACCAACAAGAGCTGCTAACTCTTACATCTGAGCCTAAAACCTCAGCCCCCTTACTTTTAAAGGATAACAGCAATCCACTGGTCTTAGGAACCACCCATCTTGGTGCAAATCCAAGTAAAAGTAGTGAACCCCACACTACTAATCAACTCCCTCACACTACTCACGCTGACAATCCTCCTAACCCCAATCATCCTGCCATTTCTATTTAAAAACTTTAAAAACACCCCACAAGCCACCACCCGCGCTGTTAAAACCGCATTCCTAATTAGCCTAGCCCCTACAACCGCATTCATCTACTCGGGAGTAGAATCTGTCACCTGCCACTGGGAGTGAAAATTCATTATAAACTTTAAAATCCCCCTGAGCCTAAAAATAGACCAATACTCAATAACATTTCTTCCAATCGCCCTATTTGTAACATGATCAATCCTACAATTCGCCATATGATACATGGCCTCAGAGCCATACGTAACAAAATTTTTCACCTACCTACTGACATTCCTAGTCGCCATACTCCTCCTAACAACCGCAAACAACATATTCCTCCTATTCGTAGGCTGGGAAGGAGTACGAATCATGTCCTTCCTTCTCATCGGCTGATGACAAGGCCGAGCAGATGCCAACACCGCCGCCCTACGAGCCGTAATCTACAACCGAATCGGAGACATCGGACTGATCCTGAGCATAGCATGACTAGCTTCAACATTCAACACCTGAGAGATCCAACAAGCCGTACACCCCCACCAAACCCCAATCCTCCCCCTCATAGGATTAATCCTCGCAGCCGCAGGAAAATCCGCCCAATTTGGACTCCACCCATGACTGCCCGCAGCAATAGAAGGCCCCACCCCAGTATCAGCCCTACTGCACTCCAGTACCATAGTAGTAGCCGGAATCTTCCTGCTCATCCGCATGCACCCCCTGCTAGCCACCAACCAGACAGCCCTAACTGCCTGCCTATGCCTAGGTGCTCTATCAACCCTATTCGCTGCCACATGCGCCCTAACCCAAAATGACATCAAAAAAATCATTGCTTTCTCAACATCCAGCCAACTAGGACTAATAATAGTCACTATCGGACTAAACCTCCCACAACTAGCCTTCCTACACATCTCAACCCATGCCTTCTTTAAAGCCATACTATTCCTATGCTCAGGGTCTATCATCCACAACCTAAACGGAGAACAAGATATCCGAAAGATAGGAGGCCTACAGAAAATACTCCCAGTCACTACTTCCTGCCTAACCATCGGAAACCTGGCGCTGATAGGAACCCCATTCCTAGCCGGATTCTACTCAAAAGACCTCATCATCGAAAGCTTAAACACATCATACCTAAATACTTGAGCCCTACTCCTAACCCTTATAGCCACAGCATTCACCGCAACCTACAGCATCCGCATAACCATCCTAGTCCAAGCTGGACAAACCCGAATCCCCCCAATAGTATCAATAAACGAAAACAACCCACTAATCACCGCCCCCCTAACCCGACTCGCCCTAGGCAGCATTACAGCAGGAATAATCATTACCTCTTTCATCACACCAACCAAAACCCCCCCAATAACCATACCCCTTATCACCAAAACCGCTGCCATCCTCATAACAATCCTAGGAATCATCCTAGCCCTAGAACTATCGAACATAACACACACCCTCACTCACCCCAAACCAAACCCCCTCATAAACTTCTCCTCTGCATTAGGGTACTTCAACCCCCTAGTACACCGATTCTTCTCCAAAAACCTACTAGAAAAGGGACAAAACATTGCCCTACACTTGATCGACCTCTCCTGACTCAAAAAAATAGGGCCAGAGGGCCTTGCTGAACTACAAGTAGCCGCAAGCAAAGCCGCAACCTCAATACACACAGGGCTAATTAAGGCCTACCTAGGATCCTTCGCCCTCTCCATCCTGGTAATAATCCTAATAACACACAGACTCACTAATGGCCCCTAACATCCGCAAATCCCATCCCCTACTAAAAATAATCAACAACTCCCTAATCGACCTACCCGCCCCCTCCAACATCTCTGCCTGATGAAACTTCGGCTCCCTTCTAGCCATCTGCTTAGCCACACAAATCCTAACAGGCCTGCTACTAGCCATACACTACACCGCAGACACTTCACTCGCCTTCTCCTCAGTAGCTCACACATGCCGAGACGTCCAGTACGGATGGCTCATCCGCAACCTCCACGCCAACGGTGCTTCGCTCTTCTTTATCTGCATCTACTTACACATCGGACGAGGCCTCTACTACGGCTCCTACCTATACAAAGAAACCTGAAACACAGGAGTAATCCTCCTACTCACCCTAATAGCAACTGCCTTCGTAGGGTATGTCCTACCATGAGGACAAATGTCATTCTGAGGGGCCACCGTAATCACCGACCTATTCTCAGCCATCCCGTACATTGGGCAAACTCTAGTAGAATGAGCCTGAGGAGGATTCTCAGTAGACAATCCAACCTTAACCCGATTCTTCGCCATCCACTTCCTACTGCCCTTCCTAATTGCAGGAATCACCCTAGTCCACCTAACCTTCCTACACGAATCAGGCTCAAATAACCCACTAGGAATCGTATCAGACTGCGACAAAATCCCATTCCACCCATACTTCTCCATTAAAGACAGCTTAGGGCTTACCCTAATAATCACCCCTCTAATAGCACTAGCCCTATTTTCACCGAACCTCCTGGTTCTTGGAATCCTAGTTGGGAGTGGTTGGCCACATGAGATGTACAGGATTTTTACCTGTGATTTAGTCTTGACAAGGCTATGTAATTGGTTTACTAACGTCTCATAAGAAAGAAGCATGAGCGGTTAATGCAGTTGGCTTGAAACCCATCACCAGTGGTGCCAGTGCACTCTCTGAACTCACTGAAGTGCATCCCCAGTGGTGCCAGTGCACTCTCTGGACTCACTGCACTGCATCCCCAGTGGTGCCAGTGCACTCTCTGGACTCACTGCACTGCATCCCCAGTGGCGCCAGTGCGCTCTCTGGAGTCACAGCACTGCATCCCCAGTGGTGCCAGTGCACTCACTGGATTCACTGCACTGCATCCCCAGTGGTGCCAGTGCACTCTCTGGACTCACTGAAGTGCATCCCCATTGGTGCCATTGCACTCTCTGCACTCACTGCACTGCATCCCCAGTGGTGCCAGTGCACTCACTGGACTGACTGCACTGCATCCCCAGTGGTGCCAGTGCGCTCTCCGGAGTCACAGCACTGCATCCCCAGTGGTGCCAGTGCACTCACTGGACACACTGTACTGCATCACAGGTGGTGCCAGTGCACTCTCTGCACTCACTGCACTGCATCCCCAGTGGTGCCAGTGCATTCACTGGACTCACTGGACTGCATCACCAGTGGTGCCAGTGCACTCTCTGGACTCACTGCACTGCATCCCCAGTGGTGCCAGTGCACTCTCTGGACTCACTGCACTGCATCCCCAGTGGTGCCAGTGCAGTCTCTGGACTCACTGCAGTGCATCCCCAGTGGTGCCAGAGCACTCTCTGGACTCACTGCACTGCATCCCCAGTGGTGCCAGTGCACTCTCTGGACTCACTGCACCGCATCCCCAGTGGTGTCAGTACACTCTCTGGACTCACTGAAGTGCATCCCCAGTGGTGCCAGTGCACTCTCTGGACTCACTGCAGTGCATCCCCAGTGGTGCCAGTGCACTCTCTGGACTCACTGCACTGCATCCCCAGTGGTGCCAGTGCAATCTCTGGACTCACTGTAGTGCATCCCCAGTGGTGCCAGTGCACTTTCTGGACTCACTGCAGTGCATCCCCAGTGGTGCCAGTGCACTCTCTGGACTCACTGCACTGCATCCCCAGTGGTGCCAGTGCACTCTCTGGACTCACTGCACTGCATCCCCAGTGGTGCCAGTGCACTCTCTGCACTCACTGCATTGCATCCCCAGTGGTGCCAGTGCACTCTCTCGAGTCACTGCAGTGCATCCCGAGTGGAGTCAGTGCACTCACTGGACTCACTGTACTGCATCATCGGTGGTGCCAGTGCACTCTCTGGACTCACTTCACTGCATCCCCAGTGGTGCCAGTGCACTCTCTGGACTCACTGCACTGCAGGCCCAGTGGTACCAGTGCACTCACTGGACTCACTGTACTGCATCACCAGTGGTGCCAGTGCACTCTCTGGACTCACTGCACTGCATCCCCAGTGGTTCCAGTGCATTCACTGGACTCACTGTACTGCATCTCCAGTGGTGCCAGTGCACTCTCTGGACTCACTGCACTGCATCCCCAGTGGTGCCAGTGAGCTCTCTGGACTCACTGCTCTGCATCCCCAGTGGTGCTAGTGTACTCACAGGATTCACTGCACTGCATCCCCAGTGGTGCTAGTGCACTCTCTGGACTCACTGCAGTGCATCCCCAGTGGTGCCAGTGCACTCTCTGGACTCACTGAAGTGCATTCTCAGTGGTGCCAGTGCACTCTCTGGGCTCACTGAAGTGCATCCCCAGTGGTGCCAGTACACTCACTGGACTCACTGCACTGCATCCCCAGTGGTGCCAGTGCACTCTCTGGAGTCACTGCACTGCATCCCCAGTGGTGCCAGTGAAGTCTTTGGACTCACTGCACTGCATCCCCAGTGTTGCCAGTGCACTCTGTGGAGTCACTCAAGTGCATCCCCAGTGGTGCCAGTGCACTCTCTGGACTCACTGCACTGCATCCCCAGTGGTGCCAGTGCACTCTCTGGACTCACTGCACTGCATGTCCAGTGGTGCCAGTGCACTCTCTGGACTCACTGTACTGCATCCCCAGTGGTGACAGTGCACTCTCTGGACTAACTGCAGTGCATCCCCAGTGGTGCCAGTGCACTCTCTGGACTCACTGCAGTGCATCCCCAGTGGTGCCAGTGCACTCTCTGGACTCACTGCACTGCATCCCCAGTGGCGCCAGTGCAGTCTCTGGACTCACTGCACTGCATCCCTAGTGGTACCAGTGCACTGTCTGGACTCACTGCAGTGCATCCCCAGTGGTGTCAGTGCACTCTCTGGACTCACTGTACTGCACCCCCAGTGGTGCCAGTGCACTCACTGGACTGACTGCACTGCATCCCCAGTGGTGCCAGTGCGCTCTCTGGAGTCACAGCACTGCATCCCCAGTGGTGCCAGTGCACTCACTGGACTCACTGCACTGCATCACAGGTGGTGCCAGTGCACTCTCTGGACTCACTGCAGTGAATCCCCGGTGGTGCCAGTGTACTCTCTGCAGTCACTGCACTGCATCCCCAGTGGTGCCAGTGCACTCACTGGACTCACTGGACTGCATCCCCAGTGGTGCCAGTGTACTCTCTGGACTCACTGCACTGCATCCCCAGTGGTGCCAGTGTACTCTCTGGACTCACTGCAGTGCATCCCCAGTGGTGCCAGAGCACTCTCTGGACTCACTGCACTGCATCCCCAGTGGTGCCAGTGCACTCTCTGGACTCACTGCACTGCATCCCCAGTGGTGTCAGTGCACTCTCTGGACTCACTGAAGTGCATCCCCAGTTGTGCCAGTGCACTCTCTGGACTCAATGCACTGCATCCGCAGTGGTGCCAGTGCACTCTCTGGACTCACTGCACTGCATCCCCAGTGGTGTCAGTGCACTCTCTGGACTCACTGAAGTGCATCCCCAGTTGTGCCAGTGCACTCTCTGGACTCAATGCACTGCATCCCCAGTGGTGCCAGTGCACTCTCTGGACTCACTGTACTGCATCACCAGTGGTGCCAGTGCACTCTCTGGACTCACTGCAGTGCATCCCCAGTGGTGCCAGTGCACTCTCTGGACTCACTGCACTGCAGCCCCGTTGGTGCCAGTGCAATCTCTGGACTCACTGCACTGCATCCCCAGTGGTGCCTGTGCACTCTCTGGACTCACTGCACTGCATCTCCAGTTTTGCCAGTGAAGTCTTTGGACTCACTGCACTGCAACCCCAGTGGTGCCAGTGCACTCTCTGGAGTCACTGAAGTGCATCCCCAGTGGTGCCAGTGCACTCTCTGGACTCACTGTACTGCATCCCCACTGGTACCAGTGCACTCTGTGGACTCACTGTACTGCATCCCCAGTGGTGACAGTGCACTCTCTGGACTCACTGCAGTGCATCCCCAGTGGTGCCAGTGCACTCTCTGGACTCACTGCACTGCATCCCCAGTGGTGCCAGTGCACTCTCTGGACTCACTGCACTGCATCCCCAGTGGTGCCAGTGCACTCTCTGGACTCACTGCACTGCATGTCCAGTGGTGCCAGTGCACTCTCTGGACTCACTGTACTGCATTCCCAGTGGTGACAGTGCACTCTCTGGACTAACTGCAGTGCATCCCCAGTGGTGCCAGTGCACTCTCTGGACTCACTGCAGTGCATCCCCAGTGGTGCCACTGCACTCTCTGGACTCACTGCACTGCATCCCCAGTGGCGCCAGTGCAGTCTCTGGACTCACTGCACTGCATCCCTAGTGGTGCCAGTGCACTGTCTGGACTCACTGCAGTGCATCCCCAGTGGTGTCAGTGCACTCTCTGGACTCACTGTACTGCACCCCCAGTGGTGCCAGTGCACTCACTGGACTGACTGCACTGCATCCCCAGTGGTGCCAGTGCGCTCTCTGGAGTCACAGCACTGCATCCCCAGTGGTGCCAGTGCACTCACTGGACTCACTGCACTGCATCACAGGTGGTGCCAGTGCACTCTCTGGACTCACTGCAGTGAATCCCCGGTGGTGCCAGTGTACTCTCTGCAGTCACTGCACTGCATCCCCAGTGGTGCCAGTGCACTCTCTGGACTCACTGCACTGCATCCCCAGTGGTGCCAGTGAACTCTCTGGACTCACTGCACTGCATCCCCAGTGGTGCCAGTGTACTCTCTGGACTCACTGCAGTGCATCCCCAGTGGTGCCAGAGCACTCTCTGGACTCACTGCACTGCATCCCCAGTGGTGCCAGTGCACTCTCTGGACTCACTGCACTGCATCCCCAGTGGTGTCAGTGCACTCTCTGGACTCACTGAAGTGCATCCCCAGTTGTGCCAGTGCACTCTCTGGACTCAATGCACTGCATCCGCAGTGGTGCCAGTGCACTCTCTGGACTCACTGCACTGCATCCCCAGTGGTGTCAGTGCACTCTCTGGACTCACTGAAGTGCATCCCCAGTTGTGCCAGTGCACTCTCTGGACTCAATGCACTGCATCCCCAGTGGTGCCAGTGCACTCTCTGGACTCACTGTACTGCATCACCAGTGGTGCCAGTGCACTCTCTGGACTCACTGCAGTGCATCCCCAGTGGTGCCAGTGCACTCTCTGGACTCACTGCACTGCAGCCCCGTTGGTGCCAGTGCAATCTCTGGACTCACTGCACTGCATCCCCAGTGGTGCCTGTGCACTCTCTGGACTCACTGCACTGCATCTCCAGTTTTGCCAGTGAAGTCTTTGGACTCACTGCACTGCAACCCCAGTGGTGCCAGTGCACTCTCTGGAGTCACTGAAGTGCATCCCCAGTGGTGCCAGTGCACTCTCTGGACTCACTGCACTGCATGCCCAGTGGTGCCACTGCACTCTCTGGACTCACTGTACTGCATCCCCACTGGTACCAGTGCACTCTGTGGACTCACTGTACTGCATCCCCAGTGGTGACAGTGCACTCTCTGGACTCACTGCAGTGCATCCCCAGTGGTGCCAGTGCACTCTCTGGACTCACTGCACTGCATCCCCAGTGGTGCCAGTGCACTCTCTGGACTCACTGGTCTGCATCCCCAGTGGTGCCAGTGCACTCTCTAGACTCACTGCAGTGCATCCACAGTGGTGCCATTGCACTCACTGGACTCACTGCAGTGCATTCCCTCTGGTGCCAGTGCACTCTCTGGACTCACTGCACTGCATCCCCAGTGGTGCCAGTGCACTCTCTGGACTCACTGCACTGCATCCCCAGTGGTGCCAGTGCATTCTCTGGACTCACTGCAGTGCATCCCCTGTGGTGCCAGTGCACTCTCTGGACTCACTGAGGTGCATCCCCAGTGGTGCCAGTGCAATCTCTGGACTCACTGCAGTGCATCCCCAGTGGTGCCAGTGCACACTCTGGACTCACTGCACTGCATCCCCAGTGGTGCCAGTGCACTCTCTGGACTCACTGCACTGCATCCCCAGTGTTCACAGTGCACTCTCTGCACTCACTACACTGCATCCCCAGTGGTGCCAGTGCACTCTCTGGACTCACTGCACTGCATCCCCAGTGGTGCCAGTGCACTCTGTGGACTCACTGCACTGAATCCCCAGTGGTGTCAGTGCACTCTCTGGACTCACTGTACTGCATCCCCAGTGGTGCCAGTGCACTCTCTGGACTCACTGCACTGCATCCCCAGTGGAGCCCGTGCACTCTCTGGACTCACTGAAGTGCATCCCCAGTGGTGCCAGTGCACTCTCTGGACTCACTGCAGTGCATCCCCGTTGGTGCCAGTGCACTCTCTGGACTCACTGCAGTGCATCCCCAGTGGTGCCAGTACACTCACAGGACTGACTGCACTGCATCCCCAGTGGAGCCAGTGAGCTCTCTGGACTCACTGCACTGCATCCCCATTGGTGCCAGTGCATTCTCTGGACTCACCGCACTGCACCCTGAGTGGTGCCAGTGCACTCTCTGGACTCACTGAAGTGCATCCCCAGTGGTGCCAGTGCACTCTCTGGACTCACTGTACTGCATCCCCAGTGTTGCCAGTGCACTCTCTGGAGTAACTGCAGTGGATCCCCAGTGGTGCCAAAGCACTCTCTGGACTCCCGGCACCGCATCCCCAGTGGTGCCAGTGCACTCTCTGGGCTCACTGCAGTGCATCCCCAGTGGTGCCAGTGCACTCTCTTGACTCACTGCACTGCATCCCCAGTGGTGCCAGTGCACTCACTGGACTCACTGCACTGCATTCCCCAGTGGTGCTAGTGCACTCTCTTGACTCACTGCAGTGCATCCCCAGTGGTGCCAGTGCACTCTCTGGACTCACTGAAGTGCATTCTCAGTGGTTCCAGTGCACTCTGTGGACTCACTGCAGTGCATCCCCAGTGGTGCCAGTGCGCTCTCTCGACTCACTGCAGTGCATCCCCAGTGGTGCCAGTGCAATCTCTGGACTCACTGCACTACATCCCCAGTGCTGCCAGTGCACTCTCTGGACTCACTGCACTGCATCCCCAGTGGTGCCAGTGCACTCTCTGGACTCACTGCAGTGCATCCCCAGTGGTGCCAGTGCACTCTCTGGACTCACTGCACTGCATCCCCAGTGGTGCCAGTGCACTCTCTGGACTCACTGCACTGCATCCCCAGTGGTGCCAGTGCACTCTCTGGACTCACTGCACTGCATCCCAAGTGGTGCCAGTGCACTCTCTGGACTCACTGCACTGCATCCCCAGTGGTGCCAGTGCACTCTCTCGAGTCACTGCACTGCATCCCCAGTGGTGCCAGTGCGCTCACTGGACTCACTGTACTGCATCATCAATGGTGCCAGTGCACTCTCTGGAGTGACTGCAGTGCATCCCCAGTGGTGCCAGTGCACTCTCTGGACTCACTGCACTGCATCCCCAGTGGTGCCAATGCACTCTCTGGACTCACTGCACTGCATTCCCAGTGGTGCCAGTGCACTCACTGGACTCACTGCACTGCATCCCAAGTGGTACCAGTGCACTCTCTGGACTCACTGCACTGCATCCCCAGTGGTGCCAGTGCACTCTCTCGAGTCACTGCACTACATCCTCAGTGGTGCCAGTGCACTCACTGGACTCACTGCACTGCATCCCCAGTGGTGCCAGTGCACTCACTGGACTCACTGCAGTGCATCCCCACTGGTGCCAGTGCACTCTGTGGACTCACTGCAGTGCATCTCCAGTGGTGCCAGTGCACTCTCTGGACTCACTGCACTGCATCCCCAGTGGTGCCAGTGCACTCTCTGGACTCACTGAAGTGCATTCTCAGTGGTGCCAGTGCACTCTCTGGACTCACTGCAGTGCATCCCCAGTGGTGCCAGTACACTCACTGGACTCACTGCACTGCATCCCCAGTGGTGCCAGTGCACTCTCTGGACTCACTGCACTGCATCCCCAGTGGTGCCAGTGCACTCTCTGGACTCACTGCACTGCATCCCCAGTGCTGCCTGTGCACTCTCTGGACTCACTGCACTGCATCCCCAGTGGTGTCACTGCACTCTCTGGACTCACTGCAGTGCATCCCCAGTTGTGCCAGAGCACTCTCTGCACTCACTGCACTGCATCCCCAGTGGTGCCAGTGCACTCACTGGACTCACTGCAGTGCATTCCCTCTGGTGCCAGTGCACTCTCTGGACTCACTGCAGTGCATCCCCAGTGGTGCCAGTGCACTCTCTGGATTCACTGCACTGCAGCCCCGTTGGTGCCAGTGCAATCTCTGGACTCACTGCACTGCATCCCCAGTGGTGCCAGTGCACTCTCTGGACTCACTGCACTGCATCTCCAGTTTTGCCAGTGAAGTCTTTGGACTCACTGCACTGCATCCCCAGTGGTGCCAGTGCACTCTCTGGAGTCACTGAAGTGCATCCCCAGTGGTGCCAGTGCACTCTCTGGACTCACTGCACTGCATGCCCAGTGGTGCCACTGCACTCTCTGGACTCACTGTACTGCATCCCCTCTGGTACCAGTGCACTCTGTGGACTCACTGTACTGCATCCCCAGTGGTGACAGTGCACTCTCTGGACTCACTGCAGTGCATCCCCAGTGGTGCCAGTGCACTCTCTGGACTCACTGAGGTGCATCCCCAGTGGTGCCAGTGCAATCTCTGGACTCACTGCAGTGCATCCCCAGTGGTGCCAGTGCACTCTCTGGACTCACTGCACTGCATCCCCATTGGTGCCAGTGCATTCTCTGGACTCACCGCACTGCACCCTGAGTGGTGCCAGTGCACTCTCTGGACTCACTGCAGTGCATCCCCAGTGGTGCCAGTGCACTCTCTGGACTCACTGTACTGCATCCCCAGTGTTGCCAGTGCACTCTCTGGAGTAACTGCAGTGGATCCCCAGTGGTGCCAAAGCACTCTCTGGACTCCCGGCACCGCATCCCCAGTGGTGCCAGTGCACTCTCTGGGCTCACTGCAGTGCATCCCCAGTGGTGCCAGTGCACTCTCTTGACTCACTGCACTGCATCCCCAGTGGTGCCAGTGCACTCACTGGACTCACTGCACTGCATTCCCCAGTGGTGCTAGTGCACTCTCTGGACTCACTGCAGTGCATCCCCAGTGGTGCCAGTGCACTCTCTGGACTCACTGAAGTGCATTCTCAGTGGTTCCAGTGCACTCTGTGGACTCACTGCAGTGCATCCCCAGTGGTGCCAGTGCGCTCTCTGGACTCACTGCAGTGCATCCCCATTGGTGCCAGTGCAATCTCTGGACTCACTGCACTGCATCCCCAGTGCTGCCAGTGCACTCTCTGGACTCACTGCAGTGCATCCCCAGTGGTGCCAGTGCGCTCACTGGACTCACTGTACTGCATCATCAATGGTGCCAGTGCACTCTCTGGAGTGACTGCAGTGCATCCCCAGTGGTGCCAGTGCACTCTCTGGACTCACTGCACTGCATCCCCAGTGGTGCCAGTGCACTCACTGGACTCACTGCACTGCATCCCAAGTGGTACCAGTGCACTCTCTGGACTCACTGCACTGCATCCCCAGTGGTGCCAGTGCACTCTCTCGAGTCACTGCACTACATCCTCAGTGGTGCCAGTGCACTCACTGGACTCACTGTACTGCATTCCCAGTGGTGCTAGTTCACTCTCTGGACTCACTGCAGTGCATCCCCAGTGGTGCCAGTGCACTCTTTGGAGTCACTGAAGTGCATCTCCAGTGGTGCCAGTGCACTCTCTGGACTCACTGCAGTGCATCCCCAGTGGTGCCAGTGCACTCTCTGGACTCACTGAAGTGCATTCTCAGTGGTGCCAGTGCACTCTCTGGACTCACTGCAGTGCATCCCCAGTGGTGCCAGTACACTCACTGGACTCACTGCACTGCATCCCCAGTGGTGCCAGTGCACTCTCTGGACTCACTGCACTGCATCCCCAGTGGTGCCAGTGCACTCTCTGGACTCACCTCACTGCATCCCCAGTGCTGCCTGTGCACTCTCTGGACTCACTGCACTGCATCCCCAGTGGTGTCACTGCACTCTCTGGACTCACTGCACTGCATCCCCAGTTGTGCCAGTGCACTCTCTGCACTCACTGCACTGCATCCCCAGTGGTGCCAGTGCACTCACTGGACTCACTGCAGTGCATTCCCTCTGGGGCCAGTGCACTCTCTGGACTCACTGCAGTGCATCCCCAGTGGTGCCAGTGCACTCTCTGGACTCACTGCACTGCATCCCCAGTGGTGCCAGTGAACTCTCTGGACTCACTGCAGTGCATCACCTGTGGTGCCAGTGCACTCTCTGGACTCACTGAAGTGCATCCCCAGTGGTGCCAGTGCAATCTCTGGACTCACTGCACTGCATTCCCAGTCGTGCCAGTGCACACTCTGGACTCACTGCACTGCATCCCCAGTGGTGCCAGTGCACTCTCTGGACTCACTGCACTGCAACCCCAGTGTTGCTAGTGCACTCTCTGGACTCACTGCACTGCATCCCCAGTGGTGCCAGTGCACTCTCTGGACTCACTTCAGTGCATCCCCAGTGGTGCCAGTGCACTCTCTGGACTCACTGCACTGCATCCCCAGTGGTGCCAGTGCACTCTCTGGACTCACTGCACTGCAGTCCCAGTGGTGCCAGTGCACTCTCTGGACTCACTGCACTGCATCCCCAGTATTGCCAGTGCACTCTCTGGACTCACTGCACTGCATCCCCAGTGCTGCCAGTGCACTCTCTGGACTCACTGCACTGCATCCCCAGTGGTGCCACTGCACTCTCTGGACTCACTGCACTGCATCCCCAGTGGTGTCAGTGCACTCTCTGCACTCACTGCACTGCATACCCAGTGGTGCCAGTGCACTCACTGGACTCACTGCAGTGCATTCCCTCTGGTGCCAGTTCACTCTCTGGACTCACTGCAGTGCATCCCCGTTGGTGCCAGTGCACTCTCTGGACTCACTGCAGTGCATCCCCAGTGGTGCCAGTGCACTCTCTGGACTCACTGCACTGCATCCTCTGTGCTGCCAGTGCACTCTCTGGACTCACTGCACTGCATCCCCAGTGGTGCCAGTGCACTCTCTGGACTCACTGTACTGCATCCCCAGTGGAGCGCGTGCACTCTCTGGACTCACTGAAGTGCATCCCCAGTGGTGCCAGTGCACTCTCTGGACTCACTGCACTGCATCCCCAGTGGTGCTAGTGCACTCTGTGGACTCACTGCAGTGCATCCCCAGTGGTGCCAGTGCACTCTCTGGACTCACTGAAGGGCATTCTCAGTGGTGCCAGTGCACTCTCTGGACTCACTGCAGTGTTTCCCCAGTGGTGCCAGTACACTCACTGGACTGACTGCACTGCATCCCCAGTGGTGCCAGTGCACTCTCTGGACTCACTGCACTGCATCCCCAGTGGTGCCAATGCACTCTCTGGACTCACTGCACTGCATCCCCATTGGTGCCAGTGCACTCACTGGACTCACTGCACTGCATCCCAAGTGGTACCAGTGCACTCTCTGGACTCACTGCACTGCATCCCCAGTGGTGCCAGTGCACTCTCTCGAGTCACTGCACTACATCCTCAGTGGTGCCAGTGCACTCACTGGACTCACTGTACTGCATTCCCAGTGGTGCTAGTTCACTCTCTGGACTCACTGCACTCCATCCCCAGTGGTGCCAGTGCACTCTCTGGACTCAATGAAGTGCATCTCCAGTGGTGCCAGTGCACTCTCTGGACTCACTGCACTGCATCCCCAGTGGTGCCAGTGCACTCTCTGGACTCACTGAAGTGCATTCTCAGTGGTGCCAGTGCACTCTCTGGACTCACTGCAGTGCATCCCCAGTGGTGCCAGTACACTCACTGGACTCACTGCACTGCATCCCCAGTGGTGCCAGTGCACTCTCTGGACTCACTGCAGTGCATCCCCAGTGGTGCCAGTGCACTCTCTGGACTCACTGCACTGCATCCCCAGTGCTGCCTGTGCACTCTCTGGACTCACTGCACTGCATCCCCAGTGGTGTCACTGCACTCTCTGGACTCACTGCACTGCATCCCCAGTTGTGCCAGTGCACTCTCTGCACTCACTGCACTGCATCCCCAGTGGTGCCAGTGCACTCACTGGACTCACTGCAGTGCATTCCCTCTGGTGCCAGTGCACTCTCTGGACTCACTGCAGTGCATCCCCAGTGGTGCCAGTGCACTCTCTGGACTCACTGCACTGCATCCCCAGTGGTGCCAGTGCACTCTCTGGACTCACTGCAGTGCATCACCTGTGGTGCCAGTGCACTCTCTGGACTCACTGCATTGCATTCCCAGTCGTGCCATTGCACACTCTGGACTGACTGCACTGCATCCCCAGTGGTGCCAGTGCACTCTCTGGAGTCACTGCACTGCAACCCCAGTGTTGCTAGTGCAATCTCTGGACTCACTGCACTGCATCCCCAGTGGTGCCAGTGCACTCTCTGGACTCACTTCAGTGCATCCCCAGTGGTGCCAGTGCACTCTCTGGACTCACTGCACTGCATCCCCAGTGGTGCCAGTGCACTCTCTGGACTCACTGCACTGCAGCCCCATTGGTGCCAGTGCACTCTCTGGACTCACTGCACTGCATCCCCAGTATTGCCAGTGCACTCTCTGGACTCACTGCACTGCATCCCCAGTGCTGCCAGTGCACTCTCTGGACTCACTGCACTGCATCCAAAGTGGTGCCACTGCACTCTCTGGACTCACTGCAGTGCATCCCCGTTGTTGCCAGTGCACTCTCTGGACTCCCTGCAGTGCATCACCAGTGGTGCCAGTGCACTCTCTGGACTCACTGCAGTGCATCCCCAGTGGTGCCAGTGCACTCTCTGGACTCCCTGCAGTGCATCACCAGTGGTGCCAGTGCACTCTCTGGACTCACTGAAGTGCATCCCCAGTGGTGCCAGTGCACTCTCTGGACTCACTGCACTGCATCCCCAGTGGTGCCAGTGCACTCTCTGGACTCACTGCACTGCATCTCCAGTGGTGCCAGAGCACTCTCTGGACTCACTGCACTGCATCCTCTGTGCTGCCAGTGCACTCTCTGGACTCACTGCACTGCATCCCCAGTGGTGCCAGTGCACTCTCTGGACTCACTGTACTGCATCCCCAGTGGAGCGCGTGCACTCTCTGGACTCACTGAAGTGCATCCCCAGTGGTGCCAGTGCACTCTCTGGACTCACTGCACTGCATCCCCAGTGGAGCCAGTGCACTCTCTGGACTCACTGCACTGCATCCCCAGTGGTGCCAGTGCACTCTCTGGACTCCCGGCACCGCATCCCCTGTGGTGCCAGTGCACTCTCTGAGCTCACTGCAGTGCATCCCCAGTGGTGCCAGTGCACTCTCTTGACTCACTGCACTGCATCCCCAGTGGTGCCAGTGCACTCACTGGATTCACTGCACTGCATCCCCAGTGGTGCTAGTGCACTCTCTGGACTCACTGAAGTGCATCCCCAGTGGTACCAGTGCACTCTCTGGACTCACTGAAGTGCATTCTCAGTGGTGCCAGTGCACTCTGTGGACTCACTGCAGTACATCCCCAGTGGTGCCAGTGCGCTCTCTGGACTCACTGCAGTGCATCCCCAGTGGTGCCAGTGCACTCTCTAGACTCACTGCACTGCATCCCCAGTGGTGCCAGTGCACTCTCTGGACTCACTGCACTGCATCCCCAGTGGTGCCAGTGCACTCTCTGGACTCACTGCAGTGCATCCCCAGTGGTGCCAGTGCACTCTCTGGACTCACTGCAGTGCATCCCCAGTGGTACCAGTGCACTCTCTGGACTCACTGCACTGCATCCCCAGTGGTACCAGTGCACTCTGTGGACTCACTGCAGTGCATCCCCAGTGGTGCCAGTGCACTCTCTGGACTCACTGCACTGCATCCCCAGTGGTGCCAGTGCACTCTCTGGACTCACCGCACCGCATCCCCAGTGGTGCCAGTGCACTCTCTGGACTCACTGCACTGCATCCCAAGTGGTGCCAGTGCACTCTCTGGAGTCAGTGCACTGCATCCCCAGTGGTGCAAGTGCACTCTCTCGAGTCACTGCACTACATCCCCAGTGGTGCCAGTGCACTCACTGGACTCACTGTACTGCATCATCAGTGGTGCCAGTGCACTGTCTGGACTCACTGCAGTGCATCCCCAGTGGTGCCAGTGCACTCTCTGGACTCACTGCACTGCATCCCCAGTGGTGCCAGTGCACTCTCTGGACTCACTATACTGCATCACCAGTGGTGCCAGTGCACTCTCTGGATTCACTGCACTACATTCCCAGTGGTGCTAGTGCACTCTCTGGACTCACTGCACTGCATCCCCAGTGGTGCCAGTGCACTCTCTGGACTCACTATACTGCATCACCAGTGGTGCCAGTGCACTCTCTGGATTCACTGCACTGCATCCCCAGTGGTGCCAGTGCGCTCTCTGGACTCACTGAAGTGCATTCTCAGTGGTGCCAGTGCACTCTCTGGACTCACTGCAGTGCATCCCCAGTGGTGCCAGTACACTCTCTGGACTCACTGCACTGCATCCCCAGTGGTACTAGTGCACTCTGTGGACTCACTGCACTGCATCCCCAGTGGTGCCAGTGCACTCTCTGTAGTCACTGCACTGCATCCCCAGTGGTGCCAGTGCACTCTCTGGACTCACTGCAGTGCATCACCAGTGGTGCCAGTGCACTCTCTGGACTCACCGCACCGCATGCCCAGTGGTGCCAGTGCACTCTCTGGAGTAACTGCAGTGCATCACCAGTGGTGCCAGTGCACTCTCTGGACTCACTGCACTGCATCCCCAGTGGTGCCAGTGCACTCTCTGGACTCACTGCACTGCATCCCCAGTGGTGCCACTGCACTCTCTGGACTCACTGCACTGCATCCCCAGTGGTGCCAGTGCACTCCCTGCACTCACTGCACTGCATCCCCAGTGGTGCCAGTGCACTCACTGGACTCACTGCAGTGCATCCCCAGTGGTGCCAGTGCACTCTCTGGACTCACTGCACTGCATCCCCAGTGGTGCCAGTGCACTCTCTGGACTCACTGCACTGCATCCCCAGTGGTGCCAGTGCACTCTCTGGACTCACTGCAGTGCATCCCCCGTGGTGCCAGTGCACTCTCTGGACTCACTGCAGTGCATCACCAGTGGTGCCAGTACACTCTCTGGACACACTGAAGTGCATTCTCAGTTGTGCCAGTGCACTCTCTGGACTTACTGCGCTGCATCCCCAGTGGTGCCAGTACACTCTCTGGACTCACTGCAGTGCATCCCCAGGGGTGCTAGTGCACTCTGGACTCACTGCAGTGCATCCCCAGTGGTTCCAGCGCACTCTCTGGACTCACTGCCCTGCATCCCTATTGGTGCCAGGGCACTCTCTGCAGACACTGCAGTGCATCCCCAAAGGTGACAGTGCACTCTCTGGACTCACTGCACTGCACCCCCAGTGGTGCCAGTGCACTCTCTGGACTCACTGCACT
The DNA here is from genome assembly GCF_964211835.1 of Anser anser. Taxonomy (NCBI): domain Eukaryota; kingdom Metazoa; phylum Chordata; class Aves; order Anseriformes; family Anatidae; genus Anser; species Anser anser. Next base: position 1,405,168 of record NC_139734.1, read on the forward strand.
ACTCCAGCCGCGGCAGTCGCTCCAGCCGCGGTAGCCCTCCAGCCTCGGCAGCCGCGGCAGCCGCGGCAGCCGCTCCAGCCGCGGCAGCCGCTCCGTCCGCGGCATACGCGGCAGACTCTCCAACCGCGGCAGCCGCTCCAGCCGCGGAAGCCGCGGCAGCCGCTCCAAACGCGGCAGGCGCTCCACTCGGTAGCGGCTGGAGCGGCTACCGCGGCTAGAGCGGCTGGTGCGGCTGCCGCGGCTGGAGCTCCTACCGCGCTTGGAGTGGTTACCGCGGCTGGAGCGGCTGGAGCGGCTGCCGCGGCTGGAGCGGCTGCCGCGGCTGGAGGGGCTAACGCTTCTGGAGAGGCTGACGCGGTTGGAGCGTCTAGAGCGTCTGCCGCGGATGGAGGGGCTACCGCGGCTGGAGCGGTTGACGCGGCTGGAGCGGAAACCGAGGCAGGAGCGCCACTCTCTGGACTCACTGCAGTGCATCACCAGTGGTGCCAGTGCACTCTCTGGACTCACTGCAGTGCATCCCCAGTGGTGCCAGTGCACTCTCTGGACTCACTGCACTGCATCCCCAGTGGCTCTAGTGCACTCTCTGGACTCACTGCAGTGCATCCCCAGTGGTGCCAGTGCACTCTCTGGACACACTGAAGTGCATTTTCAGTGGTGCCAGTGCACTCTCTGGACTCACTGCACTGCATCCCCAGTGGTGCCAGTGCACTCTCTAGACTCACTGCACTGAAGCCCCAGTGGTGCCAGTGCACTCTCTGGACTCACTGCACTGCATCCCCAGTGGTGCCAGTGCACTCTGTGGACTCACTGCAGTGCATCCCCAGTGGTGCCAGTGCACTCTGTGGACTCACTGCAGTGCATCCCCAGTGGTGCCAGTGCGCTCTCTGGACTCACTGCAGTGCATCCCCCGTGGTGCAAGTGCACTCTCTGGACTCACTGGAGTGCATCACCTGTGGTGCCAGTGCACTCTCTGGACTCACTGTACTGCATCCCCAGTGCTGCCAGTGCACTCTCTGGACTCACTGCAGTGCATCCCCAGTGGTGCCAGTGCACTCTCTGGACTCACTGCAGGGCATCTCCAGTGGTGCCAGTGCGCTCTCTGGACTCACTGCAGTGCATCCCCCGTGGTGCCAGTGCACTCTCTGGACTCACTGCACTGCATCCCCAGTCCTGCCAGTGCACTCTCTTGACTCACTGCACTGCATCCCCAGTGGTGCCAGTGCACTCTCTGGACTCACTGCACTGCATCCCCAGTCCTGCCAGTGCACTCTCTTGACTCACTGCACTGCATCCCCAGTGGTGCCAGTGCACTCTCTGGACTCACTGAAGTGCATTCTCAGTGGAGCCAGTGCACTCTCTGGACTCACTGCACTGCATCCCCAGTGGTGCCAGTGCTATCCCTGGACTCACTGTAGTGCATCCCCAGTGGTGCCAGTGCACTCTCTGGACTCACTGGAGTGCATCACCTGTGGTGCCAGTGCACTCTCTGGACTCACTGTACTGCATCCCCATTGCTGCCAGTGCACTCTCTGGACTCACTGCAGTGCATCCCCAGTGGTGCCAGTGCACTCTCTGGACTCACTGCAGGGCATCCCCAGTGGTGCCAGTGCACTCTCTGGACTCACTGCAGTGCATCCCCAGTGGTACCAGTGCACTCTCTGGACTCACTGAAGTGCATTCTCAGTGGTGCCAGTGCACTCTGTGGACTCACTGCAGTGCATCACCAGTGGTGCCAGTGCACTCTCTGGACTCACTGCACTGCATCCCCAGTGGTGCCAGTGCACTCTCTGGACTCACTGCACTGCATCCCCAGTGGTACCAGTGCACTCTGTGGACTCACTGCAGTGCATTCCCAGTGGTGCCAGCGCACTCTCTGGACTCACTGCACTGCATCCCCAGTGGTGCCAATGCACTCTCTGGACTCACTGCAGTGCATCCCCAGTGGTGCCAGTGCACTCTCTGGACTCACTGAAGTGCATCCCCAGTGGTGCCAGTGCACTCTCTGGACTCACTGCAGGGCATCCCCAGTGGTGCCAGTGCACTCTGTGGACTCACTGCAGTGCATCCCCAGTGGTACCAGTGCACTCTCTGGACTCACTGAAGTGCATTCTCAGTGGTGCCAGTGCACTCTGTGGACTCACTGCAGTGCATCACCAGTGGTGCCAGTGCACTCTCTGGACTCACTGCACTGCATCCCCAGTGGTGCCAGTGCACTCTCTGGACTCACTGCACTGCATCCCCAGTGGTACCAGTGCACTCTGTGGACTCACTGCAGTGCATTCCCAGTGGTGCCAGCGCACTCTCTGGACTCACTGCACTGCATCCCCAGTGGTGCCAATGCACTCTCTGGACTCACTGCAGTGCATCCCCAGTGGTGCCAGTGCACTCTCTGGACTCACTGAAGTGCATCCCCAGTGGTGCCAGTGCACTCTCTGGAGTCACTGCACTGCATCCCCAGTGGTGCTAGTGCACTCTGTGGACTCACTGCAGTGCATCCCCAGTGGTGCCAGTGCACTCTCTGGACTCACTGAAGGGCATTCTCAGTGGTGCCAGTGCACTCTCTGGACTCACTGCAGTGCATCCCCTGTGGTGCCAGTGCACTCTCTGGTCTCACTGCACTGCATCCCCAGTGGTGCCAGTGCACTCTCTGGACTCACCGCACCGCATCCCCAGTGGTGCCAGTGCACTCTCTGGAGTAACTGCAGTGCATCCCCAGTGGTGCCAGTGCACTCTCTGGAGTAACTGCAGTGCAACACCAGTGGTGCCAGTTCACTCTCTGGACTCACTGCACTGCATCCCCAGTGGTGCCAGTGCACTCTCTGGACTCACTGCACTTCATCCCCAGTGGTGCCAGAGCACTCTCTGGACTCACTGCAGTGCATCCCCAGTGGTGCCAGTGCACTCTCTGGACTCACTGCACTGCATCCCCAGTGGAGCCAGTGCACTCTCTGGACTCACTGCACTGCATCCCCAGTGGTGCCAGTGCACTCTCTGGACTCCCGGCACCGCATCCCCTGTGGTGCCAGTGCACTCTCTGAGCTCACTGCAGTGCATCCCCAGTGGTGCCAGTGCACTCTCTTGACTCACTGCACTGCATCCCCAGTGGTGCCAGTGCACTCACTGGATTCACTGCACTGCATCCCCAGTGGTGCTAGTGCACTCTCTGGACTCACTGAAGTGCATCCCCAGTGGTACCAGTGCACTCTCTGGACTCACTGAAGTGCATTCTCAGTGGTGCCAGTGCACTCTGTGGACTCACTGCAGTACATCCCCAGTGGTGCCAGTGCGCTCTCTGGACTCACTGCAGTGCATCCCCAGTTGTGCCAGTGCACTCTCTAGACTCACTGCACTGCATCCCCAGTGGTGCCAGTGCACTCTCTGGACTCACTGCACTGCATCCCCAGTGGTGCCAGTGCACTCTCTGGACTCACTGCAGTGCATCCCCAGTGGTGCCAGTGCACTCTCTGGACTCACTGCAGTGCATCCCCAGTGGTACCAGTGCACTCTCTGGACTCACTGCACTGCATCCCCAGTGGTACCAGTGCACTCTGTGGACTCACTGCAGTGCATCCCCAGTGGTGCCAGTGCACTCTCTGGACTCACTGCACTGCATCCCCAGTGGTGCCAGTGCACTCTCTGGACTCACCGCACCGCATCCCCAGTGGTGCCAGTGCACTCTCTGGACTCACTGCACTGCATCCCAAGTGGTGCCAGTGCACTCTCTGGAGTCAGTGCACTGCATCCCCAGTGGTGCAAGTGCACTCTCTCGAGTCACTGCACTACATCCCCAGTGGTGCCAGTGCACTCACTGGACTCACTGTACTGCATCATCAGTGGTGCCAGTGCACTGTCTGGACTCACTGCAGTGCATCCCCAGTGGTGCCAGTGCACTCTCTGGACTCACTGCACTGCATCCCCAGTGGTGCCAGTGCACTCTCTGGACTCACTATACTGCATCACCAGTGGTGCCAGTGCACTCTCTGGATTCACTGCACTACATTCCCAGTGGTGCTAGTGCACTCTCTGGACTCACTGCAGTGCATCCCCAGTGGTGCCAGTGCGCTCTCTGGACTCACTGAAGTGCATTCTCAGTGGTGCCAGTGCACTCTCTGGACTCACTGCAGTGCATCCCCAGTGGTGCCAGTACACTCTCTGGACTCACTGCACTGCATCCCCAGTGGAACTAGTGCACTCTGTGGACTCACTGCAGTGCATCCCCAGTGGTGCCAGTGCACTCTCTGGACTCACGGAACTGCATCCCCAGTGGTGCCAGTGCACTCTCTGGACTCACTGCAGTGCATCACCAGTGGTGCCAGTGCACTCTCTGGACTCACCGCACCGCATGCCCAGTGGTGCCAGTGCACTCTCTGGAGTAACTGCAGTGCATCACCAGTGGTGCCAGTGCACTCTCTGGACTCACTGCACTGCATCCCCAGTGGTGCCAGTGCACTCTCTGGACTCACTGCACTGCATCCCCAGTGGTGCCACTGCACTCTCTGGACTCACTGCACTGCATCCCCAGTGGTGCCAGTGCACTCCCTGCACTCACTGCACTGCATCCCCAGTGGTGCCAGTGCACTCACTGGACTCACTGCAGTGCATCCCCAGTGGTGCCAGTGCACTCTCTGGACTCACTGCACTGCATCCCCAGTGGTGCCAGTGCACTCTCTGGACTCACTGCACTGCATCCCCAGTGGTGCCAGTGCACTCTCTGGACTCACTGCAGTGCATCCCCCGTGGTGCCAGTGCACTCTCTGGACTCACTGCAGTGCATCACCAGTGGTGCCAGTACACTCTCTGGACACACTGAAGTGCATTCTCAGTTGTGCCAGTGCACTCTCTGGACTTACTGCGCTGCATCCCCAGTGGTGCCAGTACACTCTCTGGACTCACTGCAGTGCATCCCCAGGGGTGCTAGTGCACTCTGGACTCACTGCAGTGCATCCCCAGTGGTTCCAGCGCACTCTCTGGACTCACTGCCCTGCATCCCTATTGGTGCCAGGGAACTCTCTGCAGACACTGCAGTGCATCCCCAAAGGTGACAGTGCACTCTCTGGACTCACTGCACTGCATCCCCAGTGGTGCCAGTGCACTCTCTGGTCTCACTGCACTACTCCAGCCGCGGCAGTCGCTCCAGCCGCGGCAGCCGCTCCGTCCGCGGCATACGCGGCAGACTCTCCAACCGCGGCAGCCGCTCCAGCCGCGGAAGCCGCGGCAGCCGCTCCAGCCGCGGCAGCCGCTCCGTCCGCGGCATACGCGGCAGACTCTCCAACCGCGGCAGCCGCTCCAGCCGCGGAAGCCGCGGCAGCCGCTCCAAACGCGGCAGGCGCTCCACTCGGTAGCGGCTGGAGCGGCTACCGCGGCTAGAGCGGCTGGTGCGGCTGCCGCGGCTGGAGCTCCTACCGCGCTTGGAGTGGTTACCGCGGCTGGAGCGGCTGGAGCGGCTGCCGCGGCTGGAGCGGCTGCCGCGGCTGGAGGGGCTAACGCTTCTGGAGAGGCTGACGCGGTTGGAGCGTCTAGAGCGTCTGCCGCGGATGGAGGGGCTACCGCGGCTGGAGCGGTTGACGCGGCTGGAGCGGAAACCGAGGCAGGAGCGCCACTCTCTGGACTCACTGCAGTGCATCACCAGTGGTGCCAGTGCACTCTCTGGACTCACTGCAGTGCATCCCCAGTGGTGCCAGTGCACTCTCTGGACTCACTGCACTGCATCCCCAGTGGCTCTAGTGCACTCTCTGGACTCACTGCAGTGCATCCCCAGTGGTGCCAGTGCACTCTCTGGACACACTGAAGTGCATTTTCAGTGGTGCCAGTGCACTCTCTGGACTCACTGCACTGCATCCCCAGTGGTGCCAGTGCACTCTCTGGACTCACTGCACTGAAGCCCCAGTGGTGCCAGTGCACTCTCTGGACTCACTGCACTGCATCCCCAGTGGTGCCAGTGCACTCTGTGGACTCACTGCAGTGCATCCCCAGTGGTGCCAGTGCACTCTGTGGACTCACTGCAGTGCATCCCCAGTGGTGCCAGTGCACTCTGTGGACTCACTGCAGTGCATCCCCAGTGGTGCCAGTGCGCTCTCTGGACTCACTGCAGTGCATCCCCCGTGGTGCAAGTGCACTCTCTGGACTCACTGGAGTGCATCACCTGTGGTGCCAGTGCACTCTCTGGACTCACTGTACTGCATCCCCAGTGCTGCCAGTGCACTCTCTGGACTCACTGCAGTGCATCCCCAGTGGTGCCAGTGCACTCTCTGGACTCACTGCAGGGCATCTCCAGTGGTGCCAGTGCGCTCTCTGGACTCACTGCAGTGCATCCCCCATGGTGCCAGTGCACTCTCTGGACTCACTGCACTGCATCCCCAGTCCTGCCAGTGCACTCTCTTGACTCACTGCACTGCATCCCCAGTGGTGCCAGTGCACTCTCTGGACTCACTGCACTGCATCCCCAGTCCTGCCAGTGCACTCTCTTGACTCACTGCACTGCATCCCCAGTGGTGCCAGTGCACTCTCTGGACTCACTGAAGTGCATTCTCAGTGGAGCCAGTGCACTCTCTGGACTCACTGCACTGCATCCCCAGTGGTGCCAGTGCTATCCCTGGACTCACTGTAGTGCATCCCCAGTGGTGCCAGTGCACTCTCTGGACTCACTGGAGTGCATCACCTGTGGTGCCAGTGCACTCTCTGGACTCACTGTACTGCATCCCCATTGCTGCCAGTGCACTCTCTGGACTCACTGCAGTGCATCCCCAGTGGTGCCAGTGCACTCTCTGGACTCACTGCAGGGCATCCCCAGTGGTGCTAGTGCACTCTCTGGACTCACTGCAGTGCATCCCCAGTGGTACCAGTGCACTCTCTGGACTCACTGAAGTGCATTCTCAGTGGTGCCAGTGCACTCTGTGGACTCACTGCAGTGCATCACCAGTGGTGCCAGTGCACTCTCTGGACTCACTGCACTGCATCCCCAGTGGTGCCAGTGCACTCTCTGGACTCACTGCACTGCATCCCCAGTGGTACCAGTGCACTCTGTGGACTCACTGCAGTGCATTCCCAGTGGTGCCAGCGCACTCTCTGGACTCACTGCACTGCATCCCCAGTGGTGCCAATGCACTCTCTGGACTCACTGCAGTGCATCCCCAGTGGTGCCAGTGCACTCTCTGGACTCACTGAAGTGCATCCCCAGTGGTGCCAGTGCACTCTCTGGAGTCACTGCACTGCATCCCCAGTGGTGCTAGTGCACTCTGTGGACTCACTGCAGTGCATCCCCAGTGGTGCCAGTGCACTCTCTGGACTCACTGAAGGGCATTCTCAGTGGTGCCAGTGCACTCTCTGGACTCACTGCAGTGCATCCCCTGTGGTGCCAGTGCACTCTCTGGTCTCACTGCACTGCATCCCCAGTGGTGCCAGTGCACTCTCTGGACTCACCGCACCGCATCCCCAGTGGTGCCAGTGCACTCTCTGGAGTAACTGCAGTGCATCCCCAGTGGTGCCAGTGCACTCTCTGGAGTAACTGCAGTGCAACACCAGTGGTGCCAGTTCACTCTCTGGACTCACTGCACTGCATCCCCAGTGGTGCCAGTGCACTCTCTGGACTCACTGCACTGCATCCCCAGTGGTGCCAGTGCACTCTCTGGACTCACTGCACTGCATCCCCAGTGGAGCCAGTGCACTCTCTGGACTCACTGCACTGCATCCCCAGTGGTGCCAGTGCACTCTCTGGACTCCCGGCACCGCATCCCCTGTGGTGCCAGTGCACTCTCTGAGCTCACTGCAGTGCATCCCCAGTGGTGCCAGTGCACTCTCTTGACTCACTGCACTGCATCCCCAGTGGTGCCAGTGCACTCACTGGATTCACTGCACTGCATCCCCAGTGGTGCTAGTGCACTCTCTGGACTCACTGAAGTGCATCCCCAGTGGTACCAGTGCACTCTCTGGACTCACTGAAGTGCATTCTCAGTGGTGCCAGTGCACTCTGTGGACTCACTGCAGTACATCCCCAGTGGTGCCAGTGCGCTCTCTGGACTCACTGCAGTGCATCCCCAGTTGTGCCAGTGCACTCTCTAGACTCACTGCACTGCATCCCCAGTGGTGCCAGTGCACTCTCTGGACTCACTGCACTGCATCCCCAGTGGTGCCAGTGCACTCTCTGGACTCACTGCAGTGCATCCCCAGTGGTGCCAGTGCACTCTCTGGACTCACTGCAGTGCATCCCCAGTGGTACCAGTGCACTCTCTGGACTCACTGCACTGCATCCCCAGTGGTACCAGTGCACTCTGTGGACTCACTGCAGTGCATCCCCAGTGGTGCCAGTGCACTCTCTGGACTCACTGCACTGCATCCCCAGTGGTGCCAGTGCACTCTCTGGACTCACCGCACCGCATCCCCAGTGGTGCCAGTGCACTCTCTGGACTCACTGCACTGCATCCCAAGTGGTGCCAGTGCACTCTCTGGAGTCAGTGCACTGCATCCCCAGTGGTGCAAGTGCACTCTCTCGAGTCACTGCACTACATCCCCAGTGGTGCCAGTGCACTCACTGGACTCACTGTACTGCATCATCAGTGGTGCCAGTGCACTGTCTGGACTCACTGCAGTGCATCCCCAGTGGTGCCAGTGCACTCTCTGGACTCACTGCACTGCATCCCCAGTGGTGCCAGTGCACTCTCTGGACTCACTATACTGCATCACCAGTGGTGCCAGTGCACTCTCTGGATTCACTGCACTACATTCCCAGTGGTGCTAGTGCACTCTCTGGACTCACTGCAGTGCATCCCCAGTGGTGCCAGTGCACTCTTTGGACTCACTGAAGGGCATTCTCAGTGGTGCCAATGCACTCTCTAAACTCACTGCACTGCATCCCCAGTGGTGCCAGTGCGCTCTCTGGACTCACTGAAGTGCATTCTCAGTGGTGCCAGTGCACTCTCTGGACTCACTGCAGTGCATCCCCAGTGGTGCCAGTACACTCTCTGGACTCACTGCACTGCATCCCCAGTGGAACTAGTGCACTCTGTGGACTCACTGCAGTGCATCCCCAGTGGTGCCAGTGCACTCTCTGGACTCACGGAACTGCATCCCCAGTGGTGCCAGTGCACTCTCTGGACTCACTGCAGTGCATCACCAGTGGTGCCAGTGCACTCTCTGGACTCACCGCACCGCATGCCCAGTGGTGCCAGTGCACTCTCTGGAGTAACTGCAGTGCATCACCAGTGGTGCCAGTGCACTCTCTGGACTCACTGCACTGCATCCCCAGTGGTGCCAGTGCACTCTCTGGACTCACTGCACTGCATCCCCAGTGGTGCCACTGCACTCTCTGGACTCACTGCACTGCATCCCCAGTGGTGCCAGTGCACTCCCTGCACTCACTGCACTGCATCCCCAGTGGTGCCAGTGCACTCACTGGACTCACTGCAGTGCATCCCCAGTGGTGCCAGTGCACTCTCTGGACTCACTGCACTGCATCCCCAGTGGTGCCAGTGCACTCTCTGGACTCACTGCACTGCATCCCCAGTGGTGCCAGTGCACTCTCTGGACTCACTGCAGTGCATCCCCCGTGGTGCCAGTGCACTCTCTGGACTCACTGCAGTGCATCACCAGTGGTGCCAGTACACTCTCTGGACACACTGAAGTGCATTCTCAGTTGTGCCAGTGCACTCTCTGGACTTACTGCGCTGCATCCCCAGTGGTGCCAGTACACTCTCTGGACTCACTGCAGTGCATCCCCAGGGGTGCTAGTGCACTCTGGACTCACTGCAGTGCATCCCCAGTGGTTCCAGCGCACTCTCTGGACTCACTGCCCTGCATCCCTATTGGTGCCAGGGCACTCTCTGCAGACACTGCAGTGCATCCCCAAAGGTGACAGTGCACTCTCTGGACTCACTGCACTGCATCCCCAGTGGTGCCAGTGCACTCTCTGGTCTCACTGCACTACTCCAGCCGCGGCAGTCGCTCCAGCCGCGGTAGCCCTCCAGCCTCGGCAGCCGCGGCAGCCGCGGCAGCCGCTCCAGCCGCGGCAGCCGCTCCGTCCGCGGCATACGCGGCAGACTCTCCAACCGCGGCAGCCGCTCCAGCCGCGGAAGCCGCGGCAGCCGCTCCAAACGCGGCAGGCGCTCCACTCGGTAGCGGCTGGAGCGGCTACCGCGGCTAGAGCGGCTGGTGCGGCTGCCGCGGCTGGAGCTCCTACCGCGCTTGGAGTGGTTACCGCGGCTGGAGCGGCTGGAGCGGCTGCCGCGGCTGGAGCGGCTGCCGCGGCTGGAGGGGCTAACGCTTCTGGAGAGGCTGACGCGGTTGGAGCGTCTAGAGCGTCTGCCGCGGATGGAGGGGCTACCGCGGCTGGAGCGGTTGACGCGGCTGGAGCGGAAACCGAGGCAGGAGCGCCACTCTCTGGACTCACTGCAGTGCATCACCAGTGGTGCCAGTGCACTCTCTGGACTCACTGCAGTGCATCCCCAGTGGTGCCAGTGCACTCTCTGGACTCACTGCACTGCATCCCCAGTGGCTCTAGTGCACTCTCTGGACTCACTGCAGTGCATCCCCAGTGGTGCCAGTGCACTCTCTGGACACACTGAAGTGCATTTTCAGTGGTGCCAGTGCACTCTCTGGACTCACTGCACTGCATCCCCAGTGGTGCCAGTGCACTCTCTGGACTCACTGCACTGAAGCCCCAGTGGTGCCAGTGCACTCTCTGGACTCACTGCACTGCATCCCCAGTGGTGCCAGTGCACTCTGTGGACTCACTGCAGTGCATCCCCAGTGGTGCCAGTGCACTCTCTGGACTCACTGCAGTGCATCCCCAGTGGTGCCAGTGCGCTCTCTGGACTCACTGCAGTGCATCCCCCGTGGTGCAAGTGCACTCTCTGGGCTCACTGGAGTGCATCACCTGTGGTGCCAGTGCACTCTCTGGACTCACTGTACTGCATCCCCAGTGCTGCCAGTGCACTCTCTGGACTCACTGCAGTGCATCCCCAGTGGTGCCAGAGCACTCTCTGGACTCACTGCAGGGCATCTCCAGTGGTGCCAGTGCGCTCTCTGGACTCACTGCAGTGAATCCCCCGTGGTGCCAGTGCACTCTCTGGACTCACTGCACTGCATCCCCAGTCCTGCCAGTGCACTCTCTTGACTCACTGCACTGCATCCCCAGTGGTGCCAGTGCACTCTCTGGACTCACTGCACTGCATCCCCAGTCCTGCCAGTGCACTCTCTTGGCTCACTGCACTGCATCCCCAGTGGTGCCAGTGCACTCTCTGGACTCACTGAAGTGCATTCTCAGTGGAGCCAGTGCACTCTCTGGACTCACTGCACTGCATCCCCAGTGGTGCCAGTGCTATCCCTGGACTCACTGTAGTGCATCCCCTGTGGTGCCAGTGCACTCTCTGGACTCACTGGAGTGCATCACCTGTGGTGCCAGTGCACTCTCTGGACTCACCGTACTGCATCCCCATTGCTGCCAGTGCACTCTCTGGACTCACTGCAGTGCATCCCCAGTGGTGCCAGTGCACTCTCTGGACTCACTGCAGGGCATCCCCAGTGGTGCCAGTGCGCTCTCTGGACTCACTGCAGTGCATCCCCAGTGGTGCCAGTGCACTCTCTGGACTCACTGCACTGCATCCCCAGTCCTGCCAGTGCACTCTCTTGACTCACTGCACTGCATCTCCAGTGGTGCCAGTGCACTCTCTGGACTCACTGCACTGCATCCCCAGTGGTGCCAGTGCACTCTCTGGACTCACTGCAGGGCATCCCCAGTGGTGCCAGTGCGCTCTCTGGACTCACTGCAGGGCATCCCCAGTGGTGCCAGTGCACTCTCTGGACTCACTGCACTGCATCCCCAGTGGTGCCAGTGCTATCCCTGGACTCACTGTAGTGCATCCCCAGTGGTGCCAGTGCACTCTCTGGACTCACTGCACTGCATCCCCAGTGGTGCCAGTGCACTCTCTGGACTCACTGCAGTGCATCCCCAGTGGTGCCAGTGCACTCTCTGGACTCACTGAAGTGCATTCTCAGTGGTGCCAGTGCACTCTCTGGACTCACTGCAGTGCATCCCCAGTGGTGCCAGTGCACTCTCTGGACTGACTGCACTGCATCCCCAGTGCTGCCAGTGCTATCCCTGGACTCACTGTAGTGCATCCCCAGTGGTGCCAGTGCACTCTCTGGACTCACTGCAGTGCATCCCCATTGGTGTCAGTGCACTCTCTGGACTCACTGCACTGCATCCCCAGTGGTGCCAGTGCACTCTCTGGACTCACTGCAGTGCATCCCCAGTAGTGCCATTGCACTCTCTGCACTCACTTCACTGCATCGCCAGTGGTGCCTTTGCTCTCCCTGGACTCACTGCACTGCTCCAGCCGCGGCAGCCGCTCCAGCCGCGGTAGCCCTCCAGCCGTGGCAGCCGCTCCACTCGGTAGCGGCTGGAGCGCCTGCCGCGGATGGAGCGGCTGGAGCGGCTGCCGCGGCTGGAGCGGCTGCCGCGGTTGGAGCGGCTGCCGCTGCTGGAGCGGCTGGAGCGGATGCCGCGGCTGGAGCGGCTGGAGCGGCTGCCGCGGCTGGAGCAGTGCAGTGAGTCCAGAGAGTGCACTGGCAACACTGGGAATGCACTGCAGTTAGTCCAGAGAGTGCACTGGCACCACTGGGGATGCAGTGCCGTGAGTCCAGAGAATGCACTGGCACCACTGGGGATACGGTGCCGGGAGTCCAGAGATTGCACTGACACCACTGGGGATGCGGTGCAGTGAGTCCAGAGAGTGCTTTGGCACCACTGGGGATGCAGTGCAGTGAGTCCACAGACTGCACTGACACCAGTGGGAATGCGGTGCAGTGAGTCCAGAGAGTGCAATGGCACCACTGGGGATGCACTGCAGTGAGTCCAGAGTGCACTAGCACCACTGGGGATGCAGAGCAGTGAGTCCAGAGAGTGCACTGGCACCACTGAGAATGCATTTCAGTGAGTCCAGAGAGTGCCGCTCCAGCCTCGGCATCCGCTCCAGCCGAGTCAACCCCGCCGTAGCCCCTCCAACCGCGGCAGACGTTCCAGCCGCGGCAGCCGCTCCAGCCGCTCCAGCCGCGGCAGCCGCTCCAGCCCCTCCAGCCGCGCCAGCCTCTCCATCCGCGGCAGCCGCTCCAGCCGCGGCAGCCGCTCCAGCCGCTCCAGCCGCGGCAGCCGCTCCAGCCGCTACCGAGTGGAGCGGCTGCCACGGCTGGAGGTCTACCGCGGCTGGAGCGGCTGCCGCGGCTGTAGCAGTGCAGTGAGTCCAGGGAGTGCACTGGCACCACTGGGGATGCAGCGCAGTGACTCCAGAGAGTGCACTGACACCACTGGGGATGCACTTCAGTCAGTCCAGTGAGTGTACTGGCACCACTGGGGATGCACTGCAGTGAGTCCAGAGAGTGCACTGGCTCCACTGAGAATGCACTTCAGTGAGTCCAGAGAGTGCACTGGCACCACTGGGGATGCAGTGCAGTGAGTCAAGAGAGTGCACTGGTAGGAATGGGGATGCAGTGCAGTGAGTCCAGAGAGTGCACTGGCACCACTGGGGATGCCCTGCAGTGAGTCCAGAGAGCGCACTGGCACCACTGGGGATGCCCTGCAGTGAGTCCAGAGAGTGCACTGGCACCACTGGGGATGCAGTGCAGTGAGTCCAGAGAGTGCACTGGCAGCACTGAAAATGCACTGCAGTGAGTCCAGTGAGTGCACTGGCACCACTGGGGATGCACTGCAGTGAGTCCAGAGAGTGCACTGGCACCACTGAAAATGCACTGCAGTGAGTCCAGAGAGTGCACTGTCAGCACTGGGGATGCAGTGCAGTGAGTCCAGAGATTGCACTGGCACCACTGGGGATGCACTGCAGTGAGTCCAGTGAGTGCACTGGCACCACTGGTGATGCAGTGCAGTGATACCAGAGAGTGGCGCTCCAGCTCGGTTTCCGCTCCAGCCGCGTCAACCGCTCCAGCCGCGGTAGCCCCTCCAGCCGCGGCAGACGCTCTAGACGCTTCAACCGCGTCAGCCTCTCCAGCCGCGTTAGCCCCTCCAGCCGCGGCAGGCGCTCCAGCCGCGGCAGCTGCTCCAGCCGCTCCAGCCGCGGCAGCCGCTCCAGCCGCTACCGAGTGGAGCGGCTGCCTCGGCTGGAGCGGTTGCCGCGGTTGGAGCGCCTGCCGCGTTTGGAGCGGCTGCCGCGGCTTCCGCGGCTGGTGCGGCTGCCGCGGTTGGAGACTCTGCCGCGTATGCCGCGGACGGAGCGGCTGCCGCGGCTGGAGCGCCTGCCGCGGCTGCCGCGGCTGCCGAGGCTGGAGGGCTACCGCGGCTGGAGCGACTGCCGCGGCTGGAGTAGTGCAGTGAGTCCAGAGAGTGCACTGGCACCACTGGGGATGCAGTGCAGTGAGTCCAGAGAGTGCACTGACACCTTTGGGGATGCACTGCAGTGTCTGCAGAGAGTGCCCTGGCACCACGAGGGATGCAGTGTAGTGAGTCCAGTGAGTGCACTGGCACCACTGGGGATGCAGTGCAGTGAGTCCAGAGAGTTCACTGGCACCACTGAGAATGCACTTCAGTGTGTCCAGAGAGTGTACTGGCACCACTGGTGATGCACTGCAGTGAGTCCAGAGAGTGCACTGGCACCACTGTGGATGCAGTGCAGTGAGTCCAGAGAGTGCACTGGCACCACTGGGGTTGCACTGCAGTCACTCCAGAGAGTGCACTGGCACCAATGGGGATGCAGTGCATGAGTCCAGAGAGTGCACTGGAACCACTGGGGATGCGGTGGCGGGAGTCCAGAGAGTGCTTTGGCACCACTGGGGATGCAGTACAGTGAGTCCAGAGAGTGCACTGGCACCACTGGGGATGCAGCGCAGTGACTCTAGAGAGTGCACTGGCAACACTGGGGATGCGGTGCAGTGAGTCCAGAGAGTGCACTGGCACCACTCAGGTTGCAGTGCGGTGAGTCCAGAGAGTGCACTGGCACCACTGGGGATGCAGTACAGTGAGTCCAGAGAGTGCACTGGCACCACTGGGGATGCAGTGCAGTGAGTCCAGAGACTGCACTGTCACCACTGGGGATGCACTGCAGTGAGTCCAGAGTGCACTAGGACCACTGGGGATGCACTGCAGTGAGTCCAGAGAGTGCACTGGCACCACCGGGAATGCACTGCAGTGAGTCCAGAGAGTGCACTGGCACCACTGGGGATGCACTTCAGTGAGTCCAGAGAGTGCACTGGCACCACTGGGGATGCAGTGACGCGAGTCCAGAGAGTGCACTGGCACCACTGGGTATGCACTGCAGTGAGTGCAGAGAAAGCACTGTCACCTTTGGGGATGCACTGCAGTGTCTGCAGAGAGTGCCCTGGCACCACGAGGGATGCAGTGACGCGAGACCAGTGAGTGTACTGGCACCACTGGGGATGCAGCGCAGTGAGTCCAGAGAGTTCACTGGCACCACTGAGAATGCACTTCAGTGTGTCCAGAGAGTGTACTGGCCCCAATGGTGATGCACTGCAGTGAGTCCAGAGAGTGCACTGGCACCACTGTGGATGCAGTGCAGTGAGTCCAGAGAGAGCACTGGCAGCACAGGGTATGCAGTGCAGTGAGTCCAGAGTGCATTAGTACCACTGGGGATGCATTGACGCGAGTCCAGAGAGTGCACTGGCACCACTGGGGATGCACTGCAGTCACTCCAGAGAGTGCACTGGCACCAATGGGGTTGCGGTGGCGGGAGTCCAGAGAGTGCTTTGGCACCACTGGGGATGCAGTACAGTGAGTCCAGAGAGTGCACTGGCACCACTGGGGATGCATCGCAGTGACTCTAGAGAGTGCACTGGCACCACTGGGGATGCGGTGCAGTGAGTCCAGAGAGTGCACTGGCACCACTCAGGTTGCAGTGCGGTGAGTCCAGAGAGTGCACTGGCACCACTGGGGATGCAGTACAGTGAGTCCAGAGAGTGCACTGGCTCCACTGGGTATGCAGTGCAGTGAGTCCAGAGAGTGCACTGTCACCACTGGGGATGCACTGCAGTGAGTCCAGAGTGCACTAGCACCACTGGGGATGCACTGCAGTGAGTCCAGAGAGTGCACTGGCACCACTGGGGATGCACTTCAGTGAGTCCAGAGAGTGCACTGGCACCACTGGGGATGCAGTGACGCGAGTCCAGAGAGTGCACTGGCACCACTGGGGATGCACTGCAGTGAGTCCAGAGAGTGCACTGGCACCACTGGGGATGCACTGCAGTGAGTCCAGAGAGTGCACTGGCACCACTGGGGATGCACTGCAGTGACTCGAAAGAGTGCTCTGGCACCACTGGGGAAGCAGTGCAGTGAGTCCAGAGAGTGCACTGGCACTTCTGGGGATGCAGTGACGCGAGTCCAGAGAGTGCACTGGCACCACTGGGGATGCACTGCAGTGAGTCCAGAGAGTGCACTGGCACCACTGGGGATGAGCTGCAGTGAGTCCAGAGAGTGCACTGGCACAACAGGGGATGCAGCTCAGTGACTCTAGAGAGTGCACTGGCACCACTGGGGATGCACTGCAGTGAGTCCAGAGAGTGCACTGGCACCACTGGGGATGCACTGCAGTGACTCGAAAGAGTGCACTGGCACCACTGGGGAAGCAGTGCAGTGAGTCCAGAGAGTGCACTGGCACCACTGGGGATGCGCTGCAGTGAGTCCAGAGAGTGCACTGGCACCACTGGGGATGCAGCGCAGTGACTCTTGAGAGGGCACTGGCACCACTGCGGATGCGGTGCAGTGAGTCCAGAGAGTGCACTGGCACCACAGGTGATGCAGTGCAGTGAGTCCAGAGAGTGCACTGGCAGCACTGGGGATGCAGTGCAGTGAGTCCAGAGAGTGCACTGGCACCAGAGGTGATGCACTCCAGTGAGTCCAGAGAGTGCACTTGCACCCCGGGGGATGCAGTGCAGTGACCCCAGAGAGTGCACTGGCAGCATTGGGGTGCAGTGCAGTGAGTCCAGAGAGTGCACAGGCACCACTGGGGATGCAGTGCACTGAGTCCAGAGAGTGCACTGGCACCACTGGGGATGCACTGCAGTGAGTCCTGAGAGTACACTGGCTCCACCGGGGATGCCCTGCAGTGAGTCCATAGAGTGCACTGGCGATGCAGTGCAGTGAGTCCAGAGAGTGCACTGGCACCACTGGGGATGCAGCGCAGTGAGTCCAGAGAGTGCACTGGCACCACTGGGGATGCACTGCAGTGAGTCCAGAGAGTGCACTGGCACCACTGGGGATGCATTTCAGTGAGTCCAGAGAGTGCACTGGCACCACTGGGGATGCAGTGCAGTGAGTCCAGAGAGTGCACTGGAACCACTGGGGATGCGGTGGCGGGAGTCCAGAGAGTGCTTTGGCACCACTGGGGATGCAGTACAGTGAGTCCAGAGAGTGCACTGGCACCACTGGGGATGCAGCGCAGTGACTCTAGAGAGTGCACTGGCACCACTGGGGATGCGGTGCAGTGAGTCCAGAGAGTGCACTGGCACCACTCAGGTTGCAGTGCGGTGAGTCCAGAGAGTGCACTGGCACCACTGGGGATGCAGTACAGTGAGTCCAGAGAGTGCACTGGCACCACTGGGTATGCAGTGCAGTGAGTCCAGAGAGTGCACTGTCACCACTGGGGATGAACTGCAGTGAGTCCAGAGTGCACTGGCTCCACTGGGGATGCACTGCAGTGAGTCCAGAGAGTGCACTGGCACCAACGGGAATGCACTGCAGTGAGTCCAGAGAGTGCACTGGCACCACTGGGGATGCACTTCAGTGAGTCCAGAGAGTGCACTGGCACCACTGGGGATGCAGTGACGCGAGTCCAGAGAGTGCACTGGCACCACTGGGGATGCACTGCAGTGAGTCCAGAGAGTACACTGGCACCACTGGGGATGCACTGCAGTGAGTCCAGAGAGTGCACTGGCACCACTGGGGATGCACTGCAGTGACTCGAAAGAGTGCTCTGGCACCACTGGGGAAGCAGTGCAGTGAGTCCAGAGAGTGCACTGGCACCACTGGGGATGCAGTGCAGTGAGTCCAGTGAGTGTACTGGCACAACTGGGGATGCAGCGCAGTGACTCTAGAGAGTGCACTGGCACCACTGGGGATGCACTGCAGTGAGTCCAGAGAGTGCACTGGCACCACTGGGGATGCACTGCAGTGACTCGAAAGAGTGCACTGGCACCACTGGGGAAGAAGTGCAGTGAGTCCAGAGAGTGCACTGGCACCACTGGGGATGCGCTGCAGTGAGTCCAGAGAGTGCACTGGCACAACTGGGGATGCAGCGCAGTGACTCTAGAGAGGGCACTGGCACCACTGCGGATGCGGTGCAGTGAGTCCAGAGAGTACACTGGCACCAGAGGTGATGCAGTGCAGTGAGTCCAGAGAGTGCACTGGCAGCACTGGGGATGCAGTGCAGTGAGTCCAGAGAGTGCACTGGCACCACAGGTGATGCACTCTAGTGAGTCCAGAGAGTGCACTTGCACCCCGGGGGATGCAGTGCAGTGACGCCAGAGAGTGCACTGGCAGCATTGGGGTGCAGTGCAGTGAGTCCAGAGAGTGCACTGGCACCACTGGGGATGCAGTGCAGTGAGTCCAGAGAGTGCACTGGCACCACTGGGGATGCACTGCAGTGAGTCCTGAGAGTACACTGGCTCCACCGGGGATGCCCTGCAGTGAGTCCATAGAGTGCACTGGCGATGCAGTGCAGTGATTCCAGAGAGTGCACTGGCACCACTGGGGATGCAGCGCAGTGAGTCCAGAGAGTGCACTGGCCCCACTGGGTATGCACTGCAGTGAATCCAGAGAGTGCACTATCACTACTGGGGATGCAGTGCAGTGAGTTCAGAGAGTGCACTGGCACCACTGATAATGCATTTCAGTGAGTCCAGAGAGTTCACTGGCACCACTGGGGATGCTCTGCAGTGAGTCCAGAGATTGCACTGGCACCACTGGGGATGCACTGCAGTGAGTCCAGAGAGTGCACTGGCACCACTGGGGATGCACTGCAGTGAGTCCAGAGAGTGCACTGGCACCACTGGGGATGCACTGCAGTGACTCGAAAGAGTGCACTGGCACCACTGGGGAAGCAGTGCAGTGAGTCCAGAGAGTGCACTGGCACCACTGGGGATGCACTGCAGTGAGTCCAGAGAGAGCACTGTCACTACTGGGGATGCAGTGCAGTGAGTCCAGAGAGTGCACTGGCACCACTGAGAATGCACTTCAGTGAGTCCAGAGAGTGCACTGGCACCACTGGGGATGCACTGCAGTGAGTCCAGAGATTGCACTGGCACCACTGGGGATGCAGTACAGTGAGTACACATAGTGCACTAGCACCACTGGGGATGCAGTGCAGTGAGTCCAGAGAGTGCACTGGCACCACTGGGGATGCAGTGCAGTGAGTCCAGAGAGTGCACTGGCACCAATGGTGATGCACTGCTGTGAGTCCAGAGAGTGCTCTTGCACCACAGGGGATGCAGAGCAGTGACTCAAGAGAGTGCACTGGCACCACTGGGGATGCACTGCAGTGAGTCCAGAGAGTGCACTGGCACCACTGGGGATGCAGTGCAGTGAGTCCAGAGAGTGCAATGGCAACACTGCGGATGCACTGCAGTGAGTCCAGAGAGTGCACTGGCTCCACTGGGGATGCACTGCAGTGAGTCCAGAGAGTGCACTGGCACCACTGGGGATGCACTGCAGTGAGTCCAGAGAGTGTACTGGCACCAGTGGGGATGCACTGAAGTGAGTCCAGAGAGTGCACTGGCACCACTGAGAATGCACTTCAGTGAGTCCAGAGAGTGCACTGGCACCACTGGGGATGCACTGCAGTGAGTCCACAGAGTGCACTAGCACTACAGGGGATGCATTGCAGTGAGTCCAGAGAGTGCGCTGGAACCACTGGGGATGCACTGCAGTGAGTCCAGAGTGCATTAGCACCACTGGGGATGCATTGACGCGAGTTCAGAGAGTGCACTGGCACCACTGGGGATGCACTGCAGTCACTCCAGAGAGTGCACTGGCACCACTGGGGATGCGGTGCAGTGAGTCCAGAGAGTGCACTGGCACCACTGGGGATGCAGTGCAGTGAGTCCAGAGAGTGCACTGGAACCACTGGGGATGCGGTGGCGGGAGTCCAGAGAGTGCTTTGGCACCACTGGGGATGCAGTACAGTGAGTCCAGAGAGTGCACTGGCACCACTGGGGATGCAGCGCAGTGACTCTAGAGAGTGCACTGGCAACACAGGGGATGCGGTTCAGTGAGTCCAGAGAGTGCACTGGCACCACTCAGGTTGCAGTGCGGTGAGTCCAGAGAGTGCACTGGCACCACTGGGGATGCAGTGCACTGAGTCCAGAGAGTGCACTGGCACCACTGGGGATGCAGTGCAGTGAGTCCAGAGAGTGCACTGTCACCACTGGGGATGCACTGCAGTGAGTCCAGAGTGCACTAGCACCACTGGGGATGCACTGCAGTGAGTCCAGAGAGTGCACTGGCACCACCGGGAATGCACTGCAGTGAGTCCAGAGAGTGCACTGGCACCACTGGGGATGCACTTCAGTGACTCCAGAGAGTGCACTGGCACCACTGGGGATGCAGTGACGCGAGTCCAGAGAGTGCACTGGCACCACTGGGATTGCACTGCAGTGAGTCCAGAGAGTGCACTGTCACCTTTGGGGATGCACTGCAGTGTCTGCAGAGAGTGCCCTGGCACCACGAGGGATGCAGTGCAGTGAGTCCAGTGAGTGTACTGGCACCACTGGGGATGCAGCGCAGTGAGTCCAGAGAGTTCACTGGCACCACTGAGAATGCACTTCAGTGTGTCCAGAGAGTGTACTGGCACCACTGGTGATGCACTGCAGTGAGTCCAGAGAGTGCACTGGCACCACTGTGGATGCAGTGCAGTGAGTCCAGAGAGAGCACTGGCAGCACAGGGAATGCAGTGCAGTGAGTCCAGAGTGCATTAGCACCACTGGGGATGCATTGACGCGAGTCCAGAGAGTGCACTGGCACCACTGGGGATGCACTGCAGTCACTCCAGAGAGTGCACTGGCACCAATGGGGATGCAGTGCAGTGAGTCCAGAGAGTGCACTGGCACCACTGGGGATGCAGTGCAGTGAGTCCAGAGAGTGCACTGGAACCACTGGGGATGCGGTGGCGGGAGTCCAGAGAGTGCTTTGGCACCACTGGGGATGCAGTACAGTGAGTCCAGAGAGTGCACTGGCACCACTGGGGATGCAGCGCAGTGACTCTAGAGAGTGCACTGGCACCACTGGGGATGCGGTGCAGTGAGTCCAGAGAGTGCACTGGCACCACTCAGGTTGCAGTGCGGTGAGTCCGGAGAGTGCACTGGCACCACTGGGGATGCAGTACAGTGAGTCCAGAGAGTGCACTGGCACCACTGGGTATGCAGTGCAGTGAGTCCAGAGAGTGCACTGTCACCACTGGGGATGAACTGCAGTGAGTCCAGAGTGCCCTGGCTCCACTGGGGATGCACTGCAGTGAGTCCAGAGAGTGCACTGGCACCACCGGGAATGCACTGCAGTGAGTCCAGAGAGTGCACTGGCACCACTGGGGATGCACTTCAGTGAGTCCAGAGAGTGCACTGGCACCACTGGGGATGCAGTGACGCGAGTCCAGAGAGTGCACTGGCACCACTGGGGATGCACTGCAGTGAGTCCAGAGAGTACACTGGCACCACTGGGGATGCACTGCAGTGAGTCCAGAGAGTGCACTGGCACCACTGGGGATGCACTGCAGTGACTCGAAAGAGTGCTCTGGCACCACTGGGGAAGCAGTGCAGTGAGTCCAGAGAGTGCACTGGCACCACTGGGGATGCAGTGCAGTGAGTCCAGTGAGTGTACTGGCACAACTGGGGATGCAGCGCAGTGACTCTAGAGAGTGCACTGGCACCACTGGGGATGCACTGCAGTGAGTCCAGAGAGTGCACTGGCACCACTGGGGATGCACTGCAGTGACTCGAAAGAGTGCACTGGCACCACTGGGGAAGCAGTGCAGTGAGTCCAGAGAGTGCACTGGCACCACTGGGGATGCGCTGCAGTGAGTCCAGAGAGTGCACTGGCACAACTGGGGATGCAGCGCAGTGACTCTAGAGAGGGCACTGGCACCACTGCGGATGCGGTGCAGTGAGTCCAGAGAGTGCACTGGCACCAGAGGTGATGCAGTGCAGTGAGTCCAGAGAGTGCACTGGCAGCACTGGGGATGCAGTGCAGTGAGTCCAGAGAGTGCACTGGCACCACAGGTGATGCACTCTAGTGAGTCCAGAGAGTGCACTTGCACCCCGGGGGATGCAGTGCAGTGACGCCAGAGAGTGCACTGGCAGCATTGGGGTGCAGTGCAGTGAGTCCAGAGAGTGCACTGGCACCACTGGGGATGCAGTGCAGTGAGTCCAGAGAGTGCACTGGCACCACTGGGGATGCACTGCAGTGAGTCCTGAGAGTACACTGGCTCCACCGGGGATGCCCTGCAGTGAGTCCATAGAGTGCACTGGCGATGCAGTGCAGTGATTCCAGAGAGTGCACTGGCACCACTGGGGATGCAGCGCAGTGAGTCCAGAGAGTGCACTGGCCCCACTGGGTATGCACTGAAGTGAATCCAGAGAGTGCACTATCACTACTGGGGATGCAGTGCAGTGAGTCCAGAGAGTGCACTGGCACCACTGATAATGCACTTCAGTGAGTCCAGAGAGTTCACTGGCACCACTGGGGATGCTCTGCAGTGAGTCCAGAGATTGCACTGGCACCACTGGGGATGCACTGCAGTGAGTCCAGAGAGTGCACTGGCACCACTGGGGATGCAGTGCAGTGAGTCCAGAGAGTGCACTGGCACCACTGAGAATGCACTTCAGTGAGTCCAGAGAGTGCACTGGCACCACTGGGGATGCAGTGCAGTGAGTCCAGAGATTGCACTGGCACCACTGGGGATGCAGTGCTGTGACTCCAGAGAGTGCACTGGCACCACTGGGGATGCACTGCAGTGAGTCCAGTGAGTGCACTGGCACCACTGGGGATGCAGTGCAGTGAGTCCAGAGAGTGCACTGGCACCACTGGGGAAGCAGTGCAGTGAGTCCAGAGAGTGCAGTGGCACCACTGGGGATGCAGTGCAGTGAGTCCAGAGAGTGCACTGGCACCACTGGGGATGCAGTACAGTGAGTCCAGAGAGTGCACTGGCACCACTGGGGATGCAGTGCAGTGAGTCCAGAGAGTGCACTGGCACCACTGAGAATGCAGTGCTGTGACTCCAGAGAGCGCACAGGCACCACTGGGGATGCAGTGCAGTGAGTCCAGAGAGTACACTGGCACCACTGGGGATGCACTGCAGTGAGCCCAGAGAGTGCACTGGCACCTGTGGGGATACACTGCAGTCAGTCCAGTGAGTGCACTGGCACCACTGGGGAAGCAGTGCAGTGAGTCCAGAGAGTGCAGTGGCACCACTGGTGATGCAGTTTAGTGAGTCCAGTGAGTGTACTGGCACCACTGGGGATGCACTGCAGTGAGTCCAGAGAGTGCACTGGCACCACTGAGAATGCAGTTCAGTGAGTCCAGAGAGTGCACTGGCACCACTGGGGATGCACTGCAGTGAGTCCAGAGAGTGCAGTGACACCACTGGGGATGCAGTGCAGTGAGTCCAGAGAGTGCACTGGCACCACTGGGGATGCAGTGCAGTGAGTCCAGAGAGTGCACTGGCACCACTGGGGATGCAGTGCAGTGAGTCCAGAGAGTGCACTGGCACCAGTGGGGATGCGGTGCTGGGAGTCCAGAGAGTGCTTTGGCACCAGTGGGGATGCAGTGCAGTTACTCCAGAGACTGCACTGGCACCACTCAGGTTGCAGTGCGGTGAGTCCAGAGAGTGCACTGGCACCACTGGGGATGCAGTACAGTGAGTCCAGAGAGTGCACTGGCACCACTGGGTATGCAGTGCAGTGAGTCCAGAGAGTGCACTGTCACCACTGGGGATGCACTGCAGTGAGTCCAGAGTGCACTAGCACCACTGGGGATGCACTGCAGTGAGTCCAGGGAGTGCACTGGCACCACCAGGAATGCACTGCAGTGAGTCCAGAGAGTGCACTGGCACCATTGGGGGTGCACTTCAGTGAGTCCAGAGAGTGCACTGGCACCACTGGGGATGCAGTGACGCGAGTCCAGAGAGTGCACTGGCACCACTGGGGATGCACTGCAGTGAGTCCAGAGAGTGCACTGGCACCACTGGGGATGCACTGCAGTGACTCGAAAGAGTGCACTGGCACCACTGGGGAAGCAGTGCAGTGAGTCCAGAGAGTGCACTGGCACCACTGGGGATGCGCTGCAGTGAGTCCAGAGAGTGCACTGGCACAACTGGGGATGCAGCGCAGTGACTCTAGAGAGTGCACTGGCACCACTGCGGATGCGGTGCAGTGAGTCCAGAGAGTGCACTGGCACCACAGGTGATGCAGTGCAGTGAGTCCAGAGAGTGCACTGGCAGCACTGGGGATGCAGTGCAGTGAGTCCAGAGAGTGCACTGGCACCACAGGTGATGCACTCCAGTGAGTCCAGAGAGTGCACTTGCACCCCGGGGGATGCAGTGCAGTGACGCCAGAGAGTGCACTGGCAGCATTGGGGTGCAGTGCAGTGAGTCCAGAGAGTGAACTGGCACCACTGGGGATGCAGTGCAGTGAGTCCAGAGAGTGCACTGGCACCACTGGGGATGCACTGCAGTGAGTCCTGAGAGTACACTGGCTCCACCGGGGATGCCCTGCAGTGAGTCCATAGAGTTCACTGGCGATGCAGTGCAGTGAGTACAGAGAGTGCACTGGCACCACTGGGGATGCAGCGCAGTGAGTCCAGAGAGTGCACTGGCCCCACTGGGGATGCACTGCATTGAATCCAGAGAGTGCACTGTCACTACTGGGGATGCAGTGCAGTGAGTCCAGAGAGTGCACTGGCACCACTGATAATGCACTTCAGTGAGTCCAGAGAGTGCATTGGCACCACTGGGGATGCTCTGCAGTGAGTCCAGAGATTGCACTGGCACCACTGGCGATGCAGTTCAGTGAGTCCAGAGAGTGCACTGGCACCACTGGGGATGCAGTGCAGTGAGTCCAGAGAGTGCACTGGCACCACTGAGAATGCACTTCAGTGAGTCCAGTGAGTGCACTGGCACCACTGGGGATGCAGTGCAGTGAGTCCAGAGAT
Source organism: Anser anser (assembly GCF_964211835.1). NCBI lineage: Eukaryota > Metazoa > Chordata > Aves > Anseriformes > Anatidae > Anser > Anser anser. The sequence continues at coordinate 1,430,315 of NC_139734.1, forward strand.
TGCACTGGCACCACTGGGGATGCAGTGCTGTGACTCCAGAGAGTGCACTGGCACCACTGGGGATGCACTGCAGTGAGTCCAGAGAGTGCACTGGCACCACTGGGGATGCACTGCAGTGACTCGAAAGAGTGCACTGGCACCACTGGGGAAGCAGTGCAGTGAGTCCAGAGAGTGCACTGGCACCACTGGTGATGCAGTACAGTGAGTCCAGAGAGTGCTCTTGCACCACAGGGGATGCAGTGCAGTGACTCAAGAGAGTGCACTGGCACCACTGGGGATGCACTGCAGTGAGTCCAGAGAGTGCACTGGCACCACTGGGGATGCAGCGCAGTGAGTCCAGAGAGTGCACTGGCCCCACTGGGGATGCACTGCATTGAATCCAGAGAGTGCACTGTCACTACTGGGGATGCAGTGCAGTGAGTCCAGAGAGTGCACTGGCACCACTGATAATGCACTTTAGTGAGTCCAGAGAGTGCACTGGCACCACTGGGGATGCTCTGCAGTGAGTCCAGAGATTGCACTGGCACCACTGGGTATGCAGTTCAGTGAGTCCAGAGAGTGCACTGGCACCACTGGGGATGCAGTGCAGTGAGTCCAGAGAGTGCACTGGCACCACTGAGAATACACTTCAGTGAGTCGAGAGAGTGCACTGGCACCACTGGGGATGCAGTGCAGTGAGTCCAGAGATTGCACTGGCACCACTGGCTATGCAGTGCTGTGACTCCAGAGAGTGCACTGGCACCACTGGGGATGCACTGCAGTGAGTCCAGAGAGTGCACTGGCACCACTGGGGATGCACTGCAGTGAGTCCAGAGAGTGCACTGGCACCACTGGGGATGCACTGCAGTGACTCGAAAGAGTGCACTGGCACCACTGGGGAAGCAGTGCAGTGAGTCCAGAGAGTGCACTGGCACCACTGGTGATGCACTGCTGTGAGTCCAGAGAGTGCTCTTGCACCACAGGGGATGCAGTGCAGTGACTCAAGAGAGTGCACTGGCACCACTGGGGATGCACTGCAGTGAGTCCAGAGAGTGCACTGGCACCACTGGGGATGCAGGGCAGTGAGTCCAGAGAGTGCAATGGCACCACTGCGGATGCACTGCAGTGAGTCCAGAGAGTGCACTGGCTCCACTGGGGATGCAATGCAGTGAGTCCAGAGAGTGCACTGGCACCACTGGGGATGCACTGCAGTGAGTCCAGAGAGTGTACTGGCACCACTGGGGATGCACTGAAGTGAGTCCAGAGAGTGCACTGGCACCACTGAGAATGCACTTCAGTGAGTCCAGAGAGTGCACTGGCACCACTGGGGATGCACTGCAGTGAGTCCACAGAGTGCACTAGCACTGCTGGGGATGCAGTGCAGTGAGTCCAGAGAGTGCGCTGGAACCACTGGGGATGCAGTGCAGTGAGTCCAGAGAGTGCACTGGCACCACTGGGGATGCAGTGCAGTGACTCCAGAGAGTGCACTGGCACCACTGGGGATGCACTGCAGTGAGTCCAGTGAGTGCACTGGCACCACTGGGGATGCAGTGCAGTGAGTCCAGAGAGTGCACTGGCACCACTGGGGAAGCAGTGCAGTGAGTCCAGAGAGTGCAGTGGCACCACTGGGGATGCAGTGCAGTGAGTCCAGAGAGTGCACTGGCAGCACTGGGGATGCAGTGCAGTGAGTCCAGAGAGTGCACTGGCACCACTGGGGATGCAGTGCAGTGAGTCCAGAGAGTGCACTGGCACCACTGAGAATGCAGTGCTGTGACTCCAGAGAGTGCACTGGCACCACTGGGGATGCAGTGCAGTGAGTCCAGAGAGTGCACTGGCACCAGTGGGGATGCAGTGCAGTGAGCCCAGAGAGTGCACTGGCACCAGTGGGGATGCACTGCAGTCAGTCCAGTGAGTGCACTGGCACCACTGGGGAAGCAGTGCAGTGAGTCCAGAGAGTGCAGTGGCACCACTGGTGATGCAGTTTAGTGAGTCCAGTGAGTGTACTGGCACCACTGGGGATGCACTGCAGTGAGTCCAGAGAGTGCACTGGCACCACTGAGAATGCACTTCAGTGAGTCCAGAGAGTGCACTGGCACCACTGGGGATGCACTGCAGTGAGTCCAGAGAGTGCAGTGACACCACTGGGGATGCACTGCAGTGAGTCCAGAGAGTGCACTGGCACCACTGGGGATGCAGTGCAGTGAGTCCAGAGAGTGCACTGGCACCACTGGGGATGCGGTGCTGGGAGTCCAGAGAGTGCTTTGGCACCAGTGGGGATGCAGTGCAGTTACTCCAGAGACGGCACTGGCACCACCGGGGATGCAGTGCAGTGAGTCCAGAGATTGCACTGGCACCACTGGCTATGCAGTGCTGTGACTCCAGAGAGTGCACTGGCACCACTGGGGATGCACTGCAGTGAGTCCAGAGAGTGCACTGGCACCACTGGGGATGCACTGCAGTGAGTCCAGAGAGTGCACTGGCACCACTGGGGATGCACTGCAGTGACTCGAAAGAGTGCACTGGCACCACTGGGGAAGCAGTGCAGTGAGTCCAGAGAGTGCACTGGCACCACTGGTGATGCACTGCTGTGAGTCCAGAGAGTGCTCTTGCACCACAGGGGATGCAGTGCAGTGACTCAAGAGAGTGCACTGGCACCACTGGGGATGCACTGCAGTGAGTCCAGAGAGTGCACTGGCACCACTGGGGATGCAGGGCAGTGAGTCCAGAGAGTGCAATGGCACCACTGCGGATGCACTGCAGTGAGTCCAGAGAGTGCACTGGCTCCACTGGGGATGCACTGCAGTGAGTCCAGAGAGTGCACTGGCACCACTGGGGATGCACTGCAGTGAGTCCAGAGAGTGTACTGTCACCACTGGGGATGCAGTACAGTGAGTCCAGAGAGTGCACTGGCACCACTGAGAATGCACTTCAGTGAGTCCAGAGAGTGCACTGGCACCACTGGGGATGCACTGCAGTGAGTCCACAGAGTGCACTAGCACTGCTGGGGATGCAGTGCAGTGAGTCCAGAGAGTGCGCTGGAACCACTGGGGATGCAGTGCAGTGAGTCCAGAGAGTGCACTGGCACCACTGGGGATGCAGTGCAGTGACTCCAGAGAGTGCACTGGCACCACTGGGGATGCACTGCAGTGAGTCCAGTGAGTGCACTGGCACCACTGGGGATGCAGTGCAGTGAGTCCAGAGAGTGCACTGGCACCACTGGGGAAGCAGTGCAGTGAGTCCAGAGAGTGCAGTGGCACCACTGGGGATGCAGTGCAGTGAGTCCAGAGAGTGCACTGGCAGCACTGGGGATGCAGTGCAGTGAGTCCAGAGAGTGCACTGGCACCACTGGGGATGCAGTGCAGTGAGTCCAGAGAGTGCACTGGCACCACTGAGAATGCAGTGCTGTGACTCCAGAGAGTGCACTGGCACCACTGGGGATGCAGTGCAGTGAGTCCAGAGAGTGCACTGGCACCAGTGGGGATGCAGTGCAGTGAGCCCAGAGAGTGCACTGGCACCAGTGGGGATGCACTGCAGTCAGTCCAGTGAGTGCACTGGCACCACTGGGGAAGCAGTGCAGTGAGTCCAGAGAGTGCAGTGGCACCACTGGTGATGCAGTTTAGTGAGTCCAGTGAGTGTACTGGCACCACTGGGGATGCACTGCAGTGAGTCCAGAGAGTGCACTGGCACCACTGAGAATGCACTTCAGTGAGTCCAGAGAGTGCACTGGCACCACTGGGGATGCACTGCAGTGAGTCCAGAGAGTGCAGTGACACCACTGGGGATGCACTGCAGTGAGTCCAGAGAGTGCACTGGCACCACTGGGGATGCAGTGCAGTGAGTCCAGAGAGTGCACTGGCACCACTGGGGATGCGGTGCTGGGAGTCCAGAGAGTGCTTTGGCACCAGTGGGGATGCAGTGCAGTTACTCCAGAGACGGCACTGGCACCACCGGGGATGCAGTGCAGTGAGTCCAGAGAGTGCACTGGCACCACTGGGGATGCAGTGCAGTGAGTCCAGAGATTGCACTGGCACCACTGGGGATGCAGAGCTGTGACTCCAGAGAGCGCACTGGCACCACTGGGGATGCAGTGCAGTGAGTCCAGAGAGTGCACTGGCACCACTGGGGATGCACTGCAGTGAGCCCAGAGAGTGCACTGGCACCACTGGGGATGCACTGCAGTGAGTCCAGTGAGTGCACTGGCACCACTGGGGAAGCAGTGCAGTGAGTCCAGAGAGTGCAGTGGCACCACTGGGGATGCACTTCAGTGAGTCCAGAGAGTGCACTGGCACCACTGGGGATGCAGTGCAGTGAGTCCAGTGAGTGTACTGGCACCACTGGGGATGCACTGCAGTGAGTCCAGAGAGTGCACTGGCACCACTGAGAATGCACTTCAATGAGTCCAGAGAGTGCACTGGCACCACTGGGGATGCACTGCAGTGAGTCCAGAGAGTGCAGTGGCACCACTGGGGATGCACTGCAGTGAGTCCAGAGAGTGCTTTGGCACCAGTGGGGATGCACTGCAGTTACTCCAGAGACTGCACTGGCACCACTGGGGATGCACTGCAGTGAGTCCAGAGAGTGCACTGGCACCAGTGGGGATGCACTGCAGTGAGTCCAGAGAGTGCACTGGCACCACTGGGGATGCACTGCAGTGAGTCCAGAGAGTGCACTGGCACCACTGGGGATGCACTGCAGTGAGTCCAGAGAGTGCACTGGCACCACTGGGGATGCAGTGCATTGAGTCCAGTGAGTGCACTGGCACCACTGGGGATGCAGTGCAGTGAATCCAGTGAGTGCACTGGCACCACTGGGGATGCAGTGCAGTGAGTCCAGAGAGTGCACTGGCACTACTGGGGATGCAGTGCAGTGAGTCCAGAGAGTGCACTGTCACCACTGGGGATGCACTGCAGTGAGTCCAGAGAGTGCACTGTCACTACTGGGGATGCAGTGCACTGAGTCCAGAGAGTGCACTGGCACCACTGGGGATGCAGTGCAGTGAGTCCTGAGAGTGCACTGGCACCACTGGGGATGCACTCTAGTGAGTCCAGAGATTGCACTGGCACCACCGGGAATGCAGTACAGTGAGTCCACACAGTGCACTAGCACCACTGGGGATGCAGTGCAGTGAGTCCAGAGAGTGCACTGGCACCACTGGGGATGCAGTGCAGTGAGTCCAGAGAGTGCACTGGCACCACTGGTGATGCACTGCTGTGAGTCCAGAGAGTGCTCTTGCACCACAGGGGATGCAGTGCAGTGACTCAAGAGAGTGCACTGGCAGCACTGGGGATGCAGTGCAGTGAGTCCAGAGAGTGCACTGGCACAACTGGAGATGCAGTGCAGTGAGTCCAGAGAGTGCAATGGCACCACTGCGGATGCACTGCAGTGAGTCCAGAGAGTGCACTGGCTCCACTGGGGATGCAGTGCAGTGAGTCCAGAGAGTGCACTGGCACCACTGGGGATGCACTGCAGTGAGTCCAGAGAGTGTACTGGCACCACTGGGGATGCACTGAAGTGAGTCCAGAGAGTGCACTGGCACCACTGAGAATGCACTTCATTGAGTCCAGAGAGTGCACTGGCACCACTGGGGATGCACTGCAGTGAGTCCACAGAGTGCACTAGCACCACTGGCGATGCAGTGCAGTGAGTCCAGAGAGTGCGCTGGAACCACTGGGGATGCAGTGCAGTGAGTCCAGAGAGTGCACTGGCAGCACTGGGGATGCAGTGCAGTGAGTCCAGAGAGTGCACTGGCACCACTGGGGATGCAGTGCAGTGAGTCCAGAGAGTGCACTGGCACCACTGGGGATGCAGTGCAGTGAGTCCAGAGAGTGCACTGGCACCACTGGGGATGCAGTGCAGTGAGTCCAGAGAGTGCACTGGCAGCACTTGGGATGCAGTGCAGTGAGTCCAGAGAGTGCACTGGCACCACTGGGGATGCAGTGCAGTGAGTCCAGAGAGTGCACTGGCAGCACTGGTGATGCAGTGCAGTGAGTCCAGAGAGTGCACTGGCACCACTGGGGATGCAGTGCAGTGAGTCCAGAGAGTGCACTGGCACCACTGGGGATGCAGTTCCGTGAGTCCAGAGAGTGCACTGGCACCACTGGGGATGCAGTGCAGTGAGTCCAGAGAGTGCACTGGCACCACTGAGAATGCACTTCAGTGAGTCCAGAGAGTGCACTGGCACCACTGGGGATGCAGTGCAGTGAGTCCAGAGATTGCACTGGCACCACTGGGGATGCACTTCAGTGAGTCCAGAGAGCGCACAGGCACCACTGGGGATGCAGTGCAGTGAGTCCAGAGAGTGCACTGGCACCACTGGGGATGCACTGCAGTGAGTCCAGTGAGTGCACTGGCACCACTGGGGAAGCAGTGCAGTGAGTCCAGAGAGTGCAGAGGCACCACTGGTGATGCAGTTTAGTGAGTCCAGAGAGTGCACTGGCACCACTGGGGATGCAGTGCAGTGAGTCCTGAGAGTGCACTGGCACCACTGGGGATGCACTGCAGTGAGTCCAGAGATTGCACTGGCACCACCGGGAATGCAGTACAGTGAGTCCACACAGTGCACTAGCACCACTGGGGATGCAGTGCAGTGAGTCCAGAGAGTGCACTGGCACCACTGGGGATGCAGTGCTGTGTCTCCAGAGAGTGCACTGGCACCACTGGGGATGCAGTGCAGTGAGTCCAGAGAGTGCACTGGCACCACTGGTGATGCGGTGCTGGGAGTCCAGAGAGTGCTTTGGCACCAGTGGGGATGCACTGCAGTTACTCTAGAGACTGCACTGGCACCACTGGGGATGCAGTGCAGTGAGTCCAGAGAGTGCACTGGCACCACTGGGGATGCATTGCAGTGAGTCCAGAGAGTGCACTTGCACCACTGGGGATACAGTGCAGTGAGTCCAGAGAGTGCACTGGCACCACTGGGGATGCAGTGCTGTGACTCCAGAGAGTGCACTGGCACCACTGGGGATGCAGTGCAGTGAGTCCAGAGACTGCACTGGCACCACAGGTGATGCACTGCAGTGAGTCCAGAGATTGCACTGGCACCACTGGGGATGCAGTGCAGTGAGTCCAGAGACTTCACTGGCACCACTGGGAATGCAGTGCAGTGAGTCCAGAGAGTGCACTGGCACCACTGGGGATGCAGTGCTGTGACTCCAGAGAGCGCACTGGCACCACTGGGGATGCAGTGCAGTGAGTCCAGAGATTGCACTGGCACCACCGGGAATGCAGTACAGTGAGTCCACACAGTGCACTAGCACCACTGGGGATGCAGTGCAGTGAGTCCAGAGAGTGCACTGGCACCACTGGGGATGCAGTGCAGTGAGTCCAGAGAGTGCACTGGCACCAATGGTGATGCACTGCTGTGAGTCCAGAGAGTGCTCTTGCACCACAGGGGATGCAGTGCAGTGAGTCCAGAGAGTGCACTGGCACCACTGGGGAAGCAGTGCAGTGAGTCCAGAGAGTGCTCTGGCACCACTGGGGATGCACTGCAGTGAGTCCACAGAGTGCACTAGCACCACTGGCGGTGCAGTGCAGTGAGTCCAGAGAGTGCGCTGGAACCACTGGGGATGCAGTGCAGTGAGTCCAGAGAGTGCACTGGCACCAGTGGGGATGCAGTGCAGTGAGTCCAGAGAGTGCACTGGCACCAGTGGGGATGCACTGCAGTGAGTCCAGTGAGTGCACTGGCACCACTGGGGATGCAGTGCAGTGAGTCCAGAGAGTGCACTGGCACCACTGGGGAAGCAGTGCAGTGAGTCCAGAGAGTGCAGTGGCACCACTGGGGATGCAGTGCAGTGAGTCCAGAGAGTGCACTGGCAGCACTTGGGATGCAGTGCAGTGAGTCCAGAGAGTGCACTGGCACCACTGGGGATGCAGTGCAGTGAGTCCAGAGAGTGCACTGGCACCACTGGGGATGCAGTGCAGTGAGTCCAGAGAGTGCACTGGCACCACTGAGAATGCACTGCAGTGAGTCCAGAGAGTGCACTGGCACCACTGGGGATGCACTGCAGTGACTCGAAAGAGTGCACTGGCACCACTGGGGAAGCAGTGCAGTGAGTCCAGAGAGTGCACTGGCACCACTGGTGATGCAGTACAGTGAGTCCAGAGAGTGCTCTTGCACCACAGGGGATGCAGTGCAGTGACTCAAGAGAGTGCACTGGCACCACTGGGGATGCACTGCAGTGAGTCCAGAGAGTGCACTGGCACCACTGGGGATGCAGCGCAGTGAGTCCAGAGAGTGCACTGGCCCCACTGGGGATGCACTGCATTGAATCCAGAGAGTGCACTGTCACTACTGGGGATGCAGTGCAGTGAGTCCAGAGAGTGCACTGGCACCACTGATAATGCACTTTAGTGAGTCCAGAGAGTGCACTGGCACCACTGGGGATGCTCTGCAGTGAGTCCAGAGATTGCACTGGCACCACTGGGTATGCAGTTCAGTGAGTCCAGAGAGTGCACTGGCACCACTGGGGATGCAGTGCAGTGAGTCCAGAGAGTGCACTGGCACCACTGAGAATACACTTCAGTGAGTCGAGAGAGTGCACTGGCACCACTGGGGATGCAGTGCAGTGAGTCCAGAGATTGCACTGGCACCACTGGCTATGCAGTGCTGTGACTCCAGAGAGTGCACTGGCACCACTGGGGATGCACTGCAGTGAGTCCAGAGAGTGCACTGGCACCACTGGGGATGCACTGCAGTGAGTCCAGAGAGTGCACTGGCACCACTGGGGATGCACTGCAGTGACTCGAAAGAGTGCACTGGCACCACTGGGGAAGCAGTGCAGTGAGTCCAGAGAGTGCACTGGCACCACTGGTGATGCACTGCTGTGAGTCCAGAGAGTGCTCTTGCACCACAGGGGATGCAGTGCAGTGACTCAAGAGAGTGCACTGGCACCACTGGGGATGCACTGCAGTGAGTCCAGAGAGTGCACTGGCACCACTGGGGATGCAGGGCAGTGAGTCCAGAGAGTGCAATGGCACCACTGCGGATGCACTGCAGTGAGTCCAGAGAGTGCACTGGCTCCACTGGGGATGCAATGCAGTGAGTCCAGAGAGTGCACTGGCACCACTGGGGATGCACTGCAGTGAGTCCAGAGAGTGTACTGGCACCACTGGGGATGCACTGAAGTGAGTCCAGAGAGTGCACTGGCACCACTGAGAATGCACTTCAGTGAGTCCAGAGAGTGCACTGGCACCACTGGGGATGCACTGCAGTGAGTCCACAGAGTGCACTAGCACTGCTGGGGATGCAGTGCAGTGAGTCCAGAGAGTGCGCTGGAACCACTGGGGATGCAGTGCAGTGAGTCCAGAGAGTGCACTGGCACCACTGGGGATGCAGTGCAGTGACTCCAGAGAGTGCACTGGCACCACTGGGGATGCACTGCAGTGAGTCCAGTGAGTGCACTGGCACCACTGGGGATGCAGTGCAGTGAGTCCAGAGAGTGCACTGGCACCACTGGGGAAGCAGTGCAGTGAGTCCAGAGAGTGCAGTGGCACCACTGGGGATGCAGTGCAGTGAGTCCAGAGAGTGCACTGGCAGCACTGGGGATGCAGTGCAGTGAGTCCAGAGAGTGCACTGGCACCACTGGGGATGCAGTGCAGTGAGTCCAGAGAGTGCACTGGCACCACTGAGAATGCAGTGCTGTGACTCCAGAGAGTGCACTGGCACCACTGGGGATGCAGTGCAGTGAGTCCAGAGAGTGCACTGGCACCAGTGGGGATGCAGTGCAGTGAGCCCAGAGAGTGCACTGGCACCAGTGGGGATGCACTGCAGTCAGTCCAGTGAGTGCACTGGCACCACTGGGGAAGCAGTGCAGTGAGTCCAGAGAGTGCAGTGGCACCACTGGTGATGCAGTTTAGTGAGTCCAGTGAGTGTACTGGCACCACTGGGGATGCACTGCAGTGAGTCCAGAGAGTGCACTGGCACCACTGAGAATGCACTTCAGTGAGTCCAGAGAGTGCACTGGCACCACTGGGGATGCACTGCAGTGAGTCCAGAGAGTGCAGTGACACCACTGGGGATGCACTGCAGTGAGTCCAGAGAGTGCACTGGCACCACTGGGGATGCAGTGCAGTGAGTCCAGAGAGTGCACTGGCACCACTGGGGATGCGGTGCTGGGAGTCCAGAGAGTGCTTTGGCACCAGTGGGGATGCAGTGCAGTTACTCCAGAGACGGCACTGGCACCACCGGGGATGCAGTGCAGTGAGTCCAGAGATTGCACTGGCACCACTGGCTATGCAGTGCTGTGACTCCAGAGAGTGCACTGGCACCACTGGGGATGCACTGCAGTGAGTCCAGAGAGTGCACTGGCACCACTGGGGATGCACTGCAGTGAGTCCAGAGAGTGCACTGGCACCACTGGGGATGCACTGCAGTGACTCGAAAGAGTGCACTGGCACCACTGGGGAAGCAGTGCAGTGAGTCCAGAGAGTGCACTGGCACCACTGGTGATGCACTGCTGTGAGTCCAGAGAGTGCTCTTGCACCACAGGGGATGCAGTGCAGTGACTCAAGAGAGTGCACTGGCACCACTGGGGATGCACTGCAGTGAGTCCAGAGAGTGCACTGGCACCACTGGGGATGCAGGGCAGTGAGTCCAGAGAGTGCAATGGCACCACTGCGGATGCACTGCAGTGAGTCCAGAGAGTGCACTGGCTCCACTGGGGATGCACTGCAGTGAGTCCAGAGAGTGCACTGGCACCACTGGGGATGCACTGCAGTGAGTCCAGAGAGTGTACTGTCACCACTGGGGATGCAGTACAGTGAGTCCAGAGAGTGCACTGGCACCACTGAGAATGCACTTCAGTGAGTCCAGAGAGTGCACTGGCACCACTGGGGATGCACTGCAGTGAGTCCACAGAGTGCACTAGCACTGCTGGGGATGCAGTGCAGTGAGTCCAGAGAGTGCGCTGGAACCACTGGGGATGCAGTGCAGTGAGTCCAGAGAGTGCACTGGCACCACTGGGGATGCAGTGCAGTGACTCCAGAGAGTGCACTGGCACCACTGGGGATGCACTGCAGTGAGTCCAGTGAGTGCACTGGCACCACTGGGGATGCAGTGCAGTGAGTCCAGAGAGTGCACTGGCACCACTGGGGAAGCAGTGCAGTGAGTCCAGAGAGTGCAGTGGCACCACTGGGGATGCAGTGCAGTGAGTCCAGAGAGTGCACTGGCAGCACTGGGGATGCAGTGCAGTGAGTCCAGAGAGTGCACTGGCACCACTGGGGATGCAGTGCAGTGAGTCCAGAGAGTGCACTGGCACCACTGAGAATGCAGTGCTGTGACTCCAGAGAGTGCACTGGCACCACTGGGGATGCAGTGCAGTGAGTCCAGAGAGTGCACTGGCACCAGTGGGGATGCAGTGCAGTGAGCCCAGAGAGTGCACTGGCACCAGTGGGGATGCACTGCAGTCAGTCCAGTGAGTGCACTGGCACCACTGGGGAAGCAGTGCAGTGAGTCCAGAGAGTGCAGTGGCACCACTGGTGATGCAGTTTAGTGAGTCCAGTGAGTGTACTGGCACCACTGGGGATGCACTGCAGTGAGTCCAGAGAGTGCACTGGCACCACTGAGAATGCACTTCAGTGAGTCCAGAGAGTGCACTGGCACCACTGGGGATGCACTGCAGTGAGTCCAGAGAGTGCAGTGACACCACTGGGGATGCACTGCAGTGAGTCCAGAGAGTGCACTGGCACCACTGGGGATGCAGTGCAGTGAGTCCAGAGAGTGCACTGGCACCACTGGGGATGCGGTGCTGGGAGTCCAGAGAGTGCTTTGGCACCAGTGGGGATGCAGTGCAGTTACTCCAGAGACGGCACTGGCACCACCGGGGATGCAGTGCAGTGAGTCCAGAGAGTGCACTGGCACCACTGGGGATGCAGTGCAGTGAGTCCAGAGATTGCACTGGCACCACTGGGGATGCAGAGCTGTGACTCCAGAGAGCGCACTGGCACCACTGGGGATGCAGTGCAGTGAGTCCAGAGAGTGCACTGGCACCACTGGGGATGCACTGCAGTGAGCCCAGAGAGTGCACTGGCACCACTGGGGATGCACTGCAGTGAGTCCAGTGAGTGCACTGGCACCACTGGGGAAGCAGTGCAGTGAGTCCAGAGAGTGCAGTGGCACCACTGGGGATGCACTTCAGTGAGTCCAGAGAGTGCACTGGCACCACTGGGGATGCAGTGCAGTGAGTCCAGTGAGTGTACTGGCACCACTGGGGATGCACTGCAGTGAGTCCAGAGAGTGCACTGGCACCACTGAGAATGCACTTCAATGAGTCCAGAGAGTGCACTGGCACCACTGGGGATGCACTGCAGTGAGTCCAGAGAGTGCAGTGGCACCACTGGGGATGCACTGCAGTGAGTCCAGAGAGTGCTTTGGCACCAGTGGGGATGCACTGCAGTTACTCCAGAGACTGCACTGGCACCACTGGGGATGCACTGCAGTGAGTCCAGAGAGTGCACTGGCACCAGTGGGGATGCACTGCAGTGAGTCCAGAGAGTGCACTGGCACCACTGGGGATGCACTGCAGTGAGTCCAGAGAGTGCACTGGCACCACTGGGGATGCACTGCAGTGAGTCCAGAGAGTGCACTGGCACCACTGGGGATGCAGTGCATTGAGTCCAGTGAGTGCACTGGCACCACTGGGGATGCAGTGCAGTGAATCCAGTGAGTGCACTGGCACCACTGGGGATGCAGTGCAGTGAGTCCAGAGAGTGCACTGGCACTACTGGGGATGCAGTGCAGTGAGTCCAGAGAGTGCACTGTCACCACTGGGGATGCACTGCAGTGAGTCCAGAGAGTGCACTGTCACTACTGGGGATGCAGTGCACTGAGTCCAGAGAGTGCACTGGCACCACTGGGGATGCAGTGCAGTGAGTCCTGAGAGTGCACTGGCACCACTGGGGATGCACTCTAGTGAGTCCAGAGATTGCACTGGCACCACCGGGAATGCAGTACAGTGAGTCCACACAGTGCACTAGCACCACTGGGGATGCAGTGCAGTGAGTCCAGAGAGTGCACTGGCACCACTGGGGATGCAGTGCAGTGAGTCCAGAGAGTGCACTGGCACCACTGGTGATGCACTGCTGTGAGTCCAGAGAGTGCTCTTGCACCACAGGGGATGCAGTGCAGTGACTCAAGAGAGTGCACTGGCAGCACTGGGGATGCAGTGCAGTGAGTCCAGAGAGTGCACTGGCACAACTGGAGATGCAGTGCAGTGAGTCCAGAGAGTGCAATGGCACCACTGCGGATGCACTGCAGTGAGTCCAGAGAGTGCACTGGCTCCACTGGGGATGCAGTGCAGTGAGTCCAGAGAGTGCACTGGCACCACTGGGGATGCACTGCAGTGAGTCCAGAGAGTGTACTGGCACCACTGGGGATGCACTGAAGTGAGTCCAGAGAGTGCACTGGCACCACTGAGAATGCACTTCATTGAGTCCAGAGAGTGCACTGGCACCACTGGGGATGCACTGCAGTGAGTCCACAGAGTGCACTAGCACCACTGGCGATGCAGTGCAGTGAGTCCAGAGAGTGCGCTGGAACCACTGGGGATGCAGTGCAGTGAGTCCAGAGAGTGCACTGGCAGCACTGGGGATGCAGTGCAGTGAGTCCAGAGAGTGCACTGGCACCACTGGGGATGCAGTGCAGTGAGTCCAGAGAGTGCACTGGCACCACTGGGGATGCAGTGCAGTGAGTCCAGAGAGTGCACTGGCACCACTGGGGATGCAGTGCAGTGAGTCCAGAGAGTGCACTGGCAGCACTTGGGATGCAGTGCAGTGAGTCCAGAGAGTGCACTGGCACCACTGGGGATGCAGTGCAGTGAGTCCAGAGAGTGCACTGGCAGCACTGGTGATGCAGTGCAGTGAGTCCAGAGAGTGCACTGGCACCACTGGGGATGCAGTGCAGTGAGTCCAGAGAGTGCACTGGCACCACTGGGGATGCAGTTCCGTGAGTCCAGAGAGTGCACTGGCACCACTGGGGATGCAGTGCAGTGAGTCCAGAGAGTGCACTGGCACCACTGAGAATGCACTTCAGTGAGTCCAGAGAGTGCACTGGCACCACTGGGGATGCAGTGCAGTGAGTCCAGAGATTGCACTGGCACCACTGGGGATGCACTTCAGTGAGTCCAGAGAGCGCACAGGCACCACTGGGGATGCAGTGCAGTGAGTCCAGAGAGTGCACTGGCACCACTGGGGATGCACTGCAGTGAGTCCAGTGAGTGCACTGGCACCACTGGGGAAGCAGTGCAGTGAGTCCAGAGAGTGCAGAGGCACCACTGGTGATGCAGTTTAGTGAGTCCAGAGAGTGCACTGGCACCACTGGGGATGCAGTGCAGTGAGTCCTGAGAGTGCACTGGCACCACTGGGGATGCACTGCAGTGAGTCCAGAGATTGCACTGGCACCACCGGGAATGCAGTACAGTGAGTCCACACAGTGCACTAGCACCACTGGGGATGCAGTGCAGTGAGTCCAGAGAGTGCACTGGCACCACTGGGGATGCAGTGCTGTGTCTCCAGAGAGTGCACTGGCACCACTGGGGATGCAGTGCAGTGAGTCCAGAGAGTGCACTGGCACCACTGGTGATGCGGTGCTGGGAGTCCAGAGAGTGCTTTGGCACCAGTGGGGATGCACTGCAGTTACTCTAGAGACTGCACTGGCACCACTGGGGATGCAGTGCAGTGAGTCCAGAGAGTGCACTGGCACCACTGGGGATGCATTGCAGTGAGTCCAGAGAGTGCACTTGCACCACTGGGGATACAGTGCAGTGAGTCCAGAGAGTGCACTGGCACCACTGGGGATGCAGTGCTGTGACTCCAGAGAGTGCACTGGCACCACTGGGGATGCAGTGCAGTGAGTCCAGAGACTGCACTGGCACCACAGGTGATGCACTGCAGTGAGTCCAGAGATTGCACTGGCACCACTGGGGATGCAGTGCAGTGAGTCCAGAGACTTCACTGGCACCACTGGGAATGCAGTGCAGTGAGTCCAGAGAGTGCACTGGCACCACTGGGGATGCAGTGCTGTGACTCCAGAGAGCGCACTGGCACCACTGGGGATGCAGTGCAGTGAGTCCAGAGATTGCACTGGCACCACCGGGAATGCAGTACAGTGAGTCCACACAGTGCACTAGCACCACTGGGGATGCAGTGCAGTGAGTCCAGAGAGTGCACTGGCACCACTGGGGATGCAGTGCAGTGAGTCCAGAGAGTGCACTGGCACCAATGGTGATGCACTGCTGTGAGTCCAGAGAGTGCTCTTGCACCACAGGGGATGCAGTGCAGTGAGTCCAGAGAGTGCACTGGCACCACTGGGGAAGCAGTGCAGTGAGTCCAGAGAGTGCTCTGGCACCACTGGGGATGCACTGCAGTGAGTCCACAGAGTGCACTAGCACCACTGGCGGTGCAGTGCAGTGAGTCCAGAGAGTGCGCTGGAACCACTGGGGATGCAGTGCAGTGAGTCCAGAGAGTGCACTGGCACCAGTGGGGATGCAGTGCAGTGAGTCCAGAGAGTGCACTGGCACCAGTGGGGATGCACTGCAGTGAGTCCAGTGAGTGCACTGGCACCACTGGGGATGCAGTGCAGTGAGTCCAGAGAGTGCACTGGCACCACTGGGGAAGCAGTGCAGTGAGTCCAGAGAGTGCAGTGGCACCACTGGGGATGCAGTGCAGTGAGTCCAGAGAGTGCACTGGCAGCACTTGGGATGCAGTGCAGTGAGTCCAGAGAGTGCACTGGCACCACTGGGGATGCAGTGCAGTGAGTCCAGAGAGTGCACTGGCACCACTGGGGATGCAGTGCAGTGAGTCCAGAGAGTGCACTGGCACCACTGAGAATGCACTTCAGTGAGTCCAGAGAGTGCACTGGCACCACTGGGGATGCAGTGCAGTGAGTCCAGAGATTGCACTGGCACCACTGGGGATGCAGTGCTGTGACTCCAGAGAGCGCACAGGCACCACTGGGGATGCAGTGCAGTGAGTCCAGAGAGTGCACTGGCACCACTGGGGATGCAGTGCAGTGAGTCCAGTGAGTGTACTGGCACCACTGGGGATGCACTGCAGTGAGTCCAGAGAGTGCACTGGCACCACTGAGAATGCACTTCAGTGAGTCCAGAGAGTGCACTGGCACCACTGGGGATGCACTTCAGTGAGTCCAGAGAGTGCACTGGCACCACTGGGGATGCAGTGCTGTGACTCCAGAGAGTGCACTGGCACCACTGGGGATGCAGTGCAGTGAGTCCAGAGAGTGCACTGGCACCACTGGGGATGCGGTGCTGGGAGTCCAGAGAGTGCTTTGGCACCACTGGGGATGCACTGCAGTTACTCCAGAGACTGCACTGGCACCACTGGGGATGCAGTGCAGTGAGTCCAGAGAGTGCACTGGCACCATTGGGGATGCAGTGCAGTGAGTCCAGAGAGTGCACTGTCACCACTGGGGATGCACTGCAGTGAGTCCAGAGAGTGCACTGTCACCACTGGGGATGCAGTGCAGTGAGTCAACAGAGTGCACTGGCACCACTGGGGATGCAGTGCAGTGAGTCCAGAGAGTGCACTGGCACCACTGGGGATGCACTGCAGTGAATCCAGTGAGTGCACTGGCACCACAGGGGATACAGTGCAGTGAGTCCAGAGAGTGCACTGGCACCACTGGGGATGCAGTGCAGTGAGTCCAGAGAGTGCACTGGCACCACTGGGGATGCATTGCAGTGAGTCCAGAGAGTGCACTGGCACCACAGATGATGCAGTACAGTGAGTCCAGTGAGTGCACTGGCACCACTGGGGATGTAGTGCAGTGACTCGAGAGAGTGCACTTGCACCACTGGGGATGCAGTGCAGTGAGTCCAGAGAGTGCACTGGCACCACTGGGGATGCACTGCAGTGAGTCCAGAGAGTGCACTGGCACCACTGGGGATGCAGTGCAGTGAGTCCAGAGACTGCACTGGCACCACTGGTGATGCAATGCAGTGAGTCCAGAGATTGCACTGGCACCACTGGGGATGCAGTGCAGTGAGTCCAGAGACTTCACTGGCACCACTGGGAATGCAGAGAAGTGAGTGCAGAGAGTGCACTGGCACCACTGGGGATGCAGTGCAGTGAGTCCAGAGAGTGCACTGGCACCACTGGGGATGCAGTGCAGTGAGTCCAGAGAGTGCACTGGCACCACCTGTGATGCAGTGCAGTGAGTCCAGAGAGTGCACTGGCACCAATGGGGCTGCAGTGCAGTGAGTCCAAAGAGTGCACTGGCACCACTGGGAATGCACTGCAGTGAGTCCAGAGAGTGCACTGGCACCACTGGTGATGCAGTACAGTGAGTCCAGAGAGTGCACTGGCACCACTGGGGATGCACTGCAGTGAGTCCAGAGAGTGCACTGGCACCACTGGGGATGCACTACAGTGAGTCCAGAGATTGCACTGGCACCACTGGAGATGCAGTGCAGTGAGTCCAGAGAGTGCACTGGCACCACTGGGGATGCAGTGCATTGAGTCCAGAGAGTGCACTGGCACAACTGGGGATGCACTGCAGTGAGTCCAGAGAGTGCACTGGCACCAGTGGGGATGCAGTGCAGTGAGTCCAGAGAGTGCACTGGCACCACTGGGGATGCACTGCAGTGAGTCCAGAGAGTACACTGGCACCAGTGGGGATGCAGTGCAGTGAGTCCAGAGAGTGCACTGGCACCACTGGGGATGCACTGCAGTGAGTCCAGAGAGTGCACTGGCACCACTGGGGATGTGTCCAGTGAGTCCAGTGAGTGCACTGGCACCACTGGGGATGCAGTGCAGTGAGTCCAGAGAGTACACTGGCACCAGTGGGGATGCAGTGCAGTGAGTCCAGAGAGTGCACTGGCACCACTGGGGATGCAGTGCATTCAGTCCAGTGAGTGCACTGGCACCACTGGGGGTGCAGTACAGTGAGTCCACAGAGTGCACTGGCACCACTGGGGATGCACTGCAGTGAGTCCAGACAGTGCACTGGCACCACTGGGGATGCACTGCAGTGAGTCCAGAGAGTGCACTGGCACCACTTGGGATGCAGTGCAGTGAGTCCAGAGAGTGCACTGGCACTACTGGGGATGCAGTGCAGTGAGTCCAGAGAGTGCACTGGCACCACTGGGGATGCACTGCATTGAGTCCAGAGAGTGCACTGGCACCACTGGGGATGCACTGCAGTGAGTCCAGAGAGTGCACTGGCACCACTGGGGATGCACTGCAGTGAGTCCAGAGAGTGCACTGGCACCACTGGGGATGCAGTACAGTGAGTCCACAGAGTGCACTGGCACCAGTGGGTATGCAGTACAGTGAGTCCAGAGAGTGCACTGGCACCACTGGGCATGCAGTGCAGTGAGTCCAGAGAGTGCACTGGCACCACTGGGGATGCGGTGCTGGAAGTCCAGAGAGTGTTTTGGCACCAGTGGGGATGCAGTGCAGTTACTCCAGAGACTGCACTGGCACCACCGGGGATGCAGTGCAGTGAGTCCAGAGAGTGCACTGGCACCACTGGGAATGCAGTGCACTGAGTCCAGATATTGCACTGGCACCACTGGGGATGCAGTACAGTGAGTCCACACAGTGCACTAGCACCACTGGGGATGCAGTGCAGTGAGTCCAGAGAGTGCACTGGCACCACTGGGGATGCAGTGCAGTGAGTCCAGAGAGTGCACTGGCACCACTGGGGATGCACTGCAGTGAGTCCAGAGAGTGCACTGGCACCACTGGGGATGCAGCGCAGTGAGTCCAGAGAGTGCACTGGCCCCACTGGGGATGCACTGCATTGAATCCAGAGAGTGCACTGTCACTACTGGGGATGCAGTGCAGTGAGTCCAGAGAGTGCACTGGCACCACTGATAATGCACTTTAGTGAGTCCAGAGAGTGCACTGGCACCACTGGGGATGCTCTGCAGTGAGTCCAGAGATTGCACTGGCACCACTGGGTATGCAGTTCAGTGAGTCCAGAGAGTGCACTGGCACCACTGGGGATGCAGTGCAGTGAGTCCAGAGAGTGCACTGGCACCACTGAGAATACACTTCAGTGAGTCGAGAGAGTGCACTGGCACCACTGGGGATGCAGTGCAGTGAGTCCAGAGATTGCACTGGCACCACTGGCTATGCAGTGCTGTGACTCCAGAGAGTGCACTGGCACCACTGGGGATGCACTGCAGTGAGTCCAGAGAGTGCACTGGCACCACTGGGGATGCACTGCAGTGAGTCCAGAGAGTGCACTGGCACCACTGGGGATGCACTGCAGTGACTCGAAAGAGTGCACTGGCACCACTGGGGAAGCAGTGCAGTGAGTCCAGAGAGTGCACTGGCACCACTGGTGATGCACTGCTGTGAGTCCAGAGAGTGCTCTTGCACCACAGGGGATGCAGTGCAGTGACTCAAGAGAGTGCACTGGCACCACTGGGGATGCACTGCAGTGAGTCCAGAGAGTGCACTGGCACCACTGGGGATGCAGGGCAGTGAGTCCAGAGAGTGCAATGGCACCACTGCGGATGCACTGCAGTGAGTCCAGAGAGTGCACTGGCTCCACTGGGGATGCAATGCAGTGAGTCCAGAGAGTGCACTGGCACCACTGGGGATGCACTGCAGTGAGTCCAGAGAGTGTACTGGCACCACTGGGGATGCACTGAAGTGAGTCCAGAGAGTGCACTGGCACCACTGAGAATGCACTTCAGTGAGTCCAGAGAGTGCACTGGCACCACTGGGGATGCACTGCAGTGAGTCCACAGAGTGCACTAGCACTGCTGGGGATGCAGTGCAGTGAGTCCAGAGAGTGCGCTGGAACCACTGGGGATGCAGTGCAGTGAGTCCAGAGAGTGCACTGGCACCACTGGGGATGCAGTGCAGTGACTCCAGAGAGTGCACTGGCACCACTGGGGATGCACTGCAGTGAGTCCAGTGAGTGCACTGGCACCACTGGGGATGCAGTGCAGTGAGTCCAGAGAGTGCACTGGCACCACTGGGGAAGCAGTGCAGTGAGTCCAGAGAGTGCAGTGGCACCACTGGGGATGCAGTGCAGTGAGTCCAGAGAGTGCACTGGCAGCACTGGGGATGCAGTGCAGTGAGTCCAGAGAGTGCACTGGCACCACTGGGGATGCAGTGCAGTGAGTCCAGAGAGTGCACTGGCACCACTGAGAATGCAGTGCTGTGACTCCAGAGAGTGCACTGGCACCACTGGGGATGCAGTGCAGTGAGTCCAGAGAGTGCACTGGCACCAGTGGGGATGCAGTGCAGTGAGCCCAGAGAGTGCACTGGCACCAGTGGGGATGCACTGCAGTCAGTCCAGTGAGTGCACTGGCACCACTGGGGAAGCAGTGCAGTGAGTCCAGAGAGTGCAGTGGCACCACTGGTGATGCAGTTTAGTGAGTCCAGTGAGTGTACTGGCACCACTGGGGATGCACTGCAGTGAGTCCAGAGAGTGCACTGGCACCACTGAGAATGCACTTCAGTGAGTCCAGAGAGTGCACTGGCACCACTGGGGATGCACTGCAGTGAGTCCAGAGAGTGCAGTGACACCACTGGGGATGCACTGCAGTGAGTCCAGAGAGTGCACTGGCACCACTGGGGATGCAGTGCAGTGAGTCCAGAGAGTGCACTGGCACCACTGGGGATGCGGTGCTGGGAGTCCAGAGAGTGCTTTGGCACCAGTGGGGATGCAGTGCAGTTACTCCAGAGACGGCACTGGCACCACCGGGGATGCAGTGCAGTGAGTCCAGAGATTGCACTGGCACCACTGGCTATGCAGTGCTGTGACTCCAGAGAGTGCACTGGCACCACTGGGGATGCACTGCAGTGAGTCCAGAGAGTGCACTGGCACCACTGGGGATGCACTGCAGTGAGTCCAGAGAGTGCACTGGCACCACTGGGGATGCACTGCAGTGACTCGAAAGAGTGCACTGGCACCACTGGGGAAGCAGTGCAGTGAGTCCAGAGAGTGCACTGGCACCACTGGTGATGCACTGCTGTGAGTCCAGAGAGTGCTCTTGCACCACAGGGGATGCAGTGCAGTGACTCAAGAGAGTGCACTGGCACCACTGGGGATGCACTGCAGTGAGTCCAGAGAGTGCACTGGCACCACTGGGGATGCAGGGCAGTGAGTCCAGAGAGTGCAATGGCACCACTGCGGATGCACTGCAGTGAGTCCAGAGAGTGCACTGGCTCCACTGGGGATGCACTGCAGTGAGTCCAGAGAGTGCACTGGCACCACTGGGGATGCACTGCAGTGAGTCCAGAGAGTGTACTGTCACCACTGGGGATGCAGTACAGTGAGTCCAGAGAGTGCACTGGCACCACTGAGAATGCACTTCAGTGAGTCCAGAGAGTGCACTGGCACCACTGGGGATGCACTGCAGTGAGTCCACAGAGTGCACTAGCACTGCTGGGGATGCAGTGCAGTGAGTCCAGAGAGTGCGCTGGAACCACTGGGGATGCAGTGCAGTGAGTCCAGAGAGTGCACTGGCACCACTGGGGATGCAGTGCAGTGACTCCAGAGAGTGCACTGGCACCACTGGGGATGCACTGCAGTGAGTCCAGTGAGTGCACTGGCACCACTGGGGATGCAGTGCAGTGAGTCCAGAGAGTGCACTGGCACCACTGGGGAAGCAGTGCAGTGAGTCCAGAGAGTGCAGTGGCACCACTGGGGATGCAGTGCAGTGAGTCCAGAGAGTGCACTGGCAGCACTGGGGATGCAGTGCAGTGAGTCCAGAGAGTGCACTGGCACCACTGGGGATGCAGTGCAGTGAGTCCAGAGAGTGCACTGGCACCACTGAGAATGCAGTGCTGTGACTCCAGAGAGTGCACTGGCACCACTGGGGATGCAGTGCAGTGAGTCCAGAGAGTGCACTGGCACCAGTGGGGATGCAGTGCAGTGAGCCCAGAGAGTGCACTGTCACCAGTGGAGATGCACTGCAGTCAGTCCAGTGAGTGCACTGGCACCACTGGGGAAGCAGTGCAGTGAGTCCAGAGAGTGCAGTGGCACCACTGGTGATGCAGTTTAGTGAGTCCAGTGAGTGTACTGGCACCACTGGGGATGCACTGCAGTGAGTCCAGAGAGTGCACTGGCACCACTGAGAATGCACTTCAGTGAGTCCAGAGAGTGCACTGGCACCACTGGGGATGCACTGCAGTGAGTCCAGAGAGTGCAGTGACACCACTGGGGATGCACTGCAGTGAGTCCAGAGAGTGCACTGGCACCACTGGGGATGCAGTGCAGTGAGTCCAGAGAGTGCACTGGCACCACTGGGGATGCGGTGCTGGGAGTCCAGAGAGTGCTTTGGCACCAGTGGGGATGCAGTGCAGTTACTCCAGAGACGGCACTGGCACCACCGGGGATGCAGTGCAGTGAGTCCAGAGAGTGCACTGGCACCACTGGGGATGCAGTGCAGTGAGTCCAGAGATTGCACTGGCACCACTGGGGATGCAGAGCTGTGACTCCAGAGAGCGCACTGGCACCACTGGGGATGCAGTGCAGTGAGTCCAGAGAGTGCACTGGCACCACTGGGGATGCACTGCAGTGAGCCCAGAGAGTGCACTGGCACCAGTGGGGATGCACTGCAGTGAGTCCAGTGAGTGCACTGGCACCACTGGGGAAGCAGTGCAGTGAGTCCAGAGAGTGCAGTGGCACCACTGGGGATGCACTTCAGTGAGTCCAGAGAGTGCACTGGCACCACTGGGGATGCAGTGCAGTGAGTCCAGTGAGTGTACTGGCACCACTGGGGATGCACTGCAGTGAGTCCAGAGAGTGCACTGGCACCACTGAGAATGCACTTCAATGAGTCCAGAGAGTGCACTGGCACCACTGGGGATGCACTGCAGTGAGTCCAGAGAGTGCAGTGGCACCACTGGGGATGCACTGCAGTGAGTCCAGAGAGTGCTTTGGCACCAGTGGGGATGCACTGCAGTTACTCCAGAGACTGCACTGGCACCACTGGGGATGCACTGCAGTGAGTCCAGAGAGTGCACTGGCACCAGTGGGGATGCACTGCAGTGAGTCCAGAGAGTGCACTGGCACCACTGGGGATGCACTGCAGTGAGTCCAGAGAGTGCACTGGCACCACTGGGGATGCACTGCAGTGAGTCCAGAGAGTGCACTGGCACCACTGGGGATGCAGTGCATTGAGTCCAGTGAGTGCACTGGCACCACTGGGGATGCAGTGCAGTGAATCCAGTGAGTGCACTGGCACCACTGGGGATGCAGTGCAGTGAGTCCAGAGAGTGCACTGGCACTACTGGGGATGCAGTGCAGTGAGTCCAGAGAGTGCACTGTCACCACTGGGGATGCACTGCAGTGAGTCCAGAGAGTGCACTGTCACTACTGGGGATGCAGTGCAGTGAGTCCAGAGAGTGCACTGGCACCACTGGGGATGCAGTGCAGTGAGTCCTGAGCGTGCACTGGCACCACTGGGGATGCACTCTAGTGAGTCCAGAGATTGCACTGGCACCACCGGGAATGCAGTACAGTGAGTCCACACAGTGCACTAGCACCACTGGGGATGCAGTGCAGTGAGTCCAGAGAGTGCACTGGCACCACTGGGGATGCAGTGCAGTGAGTCCAGAGAGTGCACTGGCACCACTGGTGATGCACTGCTGTGAGTCCAGAGAGTGCTCTTGCACCACAGGGGATGCAGTGCAGTGACTCAAGAGAGTGCACTGGCAGCACTGGGGATGCAGTGCAGTGAGTCCAGAGAGTGCACTGGCACAACTGGAGATGCAGTGCAGTGAGTCCAGAGAGTGCAATGGCACCACTGCGGATGCACTGCAGTGAGTCCAGAGAGTGCACTGGCTCCACTGGGGATGCAGTGCAGTGAGTCCAGAGAGTGCACTGGCACCACTGGGGATGCACTGCAGTGAGTCCAGAGAGTGTACTGGCACCACTGGGGATGCACTGAAGTGAGTCCAGAGAGTGCACTGGCACCACTGAGAATGCACTTCATTGAGTCCAGAGAGTGCACTGGCACCACTGGGGATGCACTGCAGTGAGTCCAGAGAGTGCACTGGCACCACTGGCGATGCAGTGCAGTGAGTCCAGAGAGTGCGCTGGAACCACTGGGGATGCAGTGCAGTGAGTCCAGAGAGTGCACTGGCAGCACTGGGGATGCAGTGCAGTGAGTCCAGAGAGTGCACTGGCACCACTGGGGATGCAGTGCAGTGAGTCCAGATATTGCACTGGCACCACTGGGGATGCAGTGCAGTGAGTCCAGAGAGTGCACTGGCACCACTGGGGATGCAGTGCAGTGAGTCCAGAGAGTGCACTGGCAGCACTTGGGATGCAGTGCAGTGAGTCCAGAGAGTGCACTGGCACCACTGGGGATGCAGTGCAGTGAGTCCAGAGAGTGCACTGGCACCACTGGGGATGCAGTGCAGTGAGTCCAGAGAGTGCACTGGCAGCACTTGGGATGCAGTGCAGTGAGTCCAGAGAGTGCACTGGCACCACTGGGGATGCAGTTCCGTGAGTCCAGAGAGTGCACTGGCACCACTGGGGATGCAGTGCAGTGAGTCCAGAGAGTGCACTGGCACCACTGAGAATGCACTTCAGTGAGTCCAGAGAGTGCACTGGCACCACTGGGGATGCAGTGCAGTGAGTCCAGAGATTGCACTGGCACCACTGGGGATGCAGTGCTGTGACTCCAGAGAGCGCACAGGCACCACTGGGGATGCAGTGCAGTGAGTCCAGAGAGTGCACTGGCACCACTGGGGATGCACTGCAGTGAGTCCAGTGAGTGCACTGGCACCACTGGGGAAGCAGTGCAGTGAGTCCAGAGAGTGCAGAGGCACCACTGGTGATGCAGTTTAGTGAGTCCAGAGAGTGCACTGGCACCACTGGGGATGCAGTGCAGTGAGTCCTGAGAGTGCACTGGCACCACTGGGGATGCACTGCAGTGAGTCCAGAGATTGCACTGGCACCACCGGGAATGCAGTACAGTGAGTCCACACAGTGCACTAGCACCACTGGGGATGCAGTGCAGTGAGTCCAGAGAGTGCACTGGCACCACTGGGGATGCAGTGCAGTGAGTCCAGAGAGTGCACTGGCACCACTGGGGATGCAGTGCAGTGAGTCCAGAGAGTGCACTGGCACCACTGGTGATGCGGTGCTGGGAGTCCAGAGAGTGCTTTGGCACCAGTGGGGATGCACTGCAGTTACTCTAGAGACTGCACTGGCACCACTGGGGATGCAGTGCAGTGAGTCCAGAGAGTGCACTGGCACCACTGGGGATGCATTGCAGTGAGTCCAGAGAGTGCACTTGCACCACTGGGGATACAGTGCAGTGAGTCCAGAGAGTGCACTGGCACCACTGGGGATGCAGTGCTGTGACTCCAGAGAGTGCACTGGCACCACTGGGGATGCAGTGCAGTGAGTCCAGAGACTGCACTGGCACCACAGGTGATGCACTGCAGTGAGTCCAGAGATTGCACTGGCACCACTGGGGATGCAGTGCAGTGAGTCCAGAGACTTCACTGGCACCACTGGGAATGCAGTGCAGTGAGTCCAGAGAGTGCACTGGCACCACTAGGGATGCAGTGCTGTGACTCCAGAGAGCGCACTGGCACCACTGGGGATGCAGTGCAGTGAGTCCAGAGATTGCACTGGCACCACCGGGAATGCAGTACAGTGAGTCCACACAGTGCACTAGCACCACTGGGGATGCAGTGCAGTGAGTCCAGAGAGTGCACTGGCACCACTGGGGATGCAGTGCAGTGAGTCCAGAGAGTGCACTGGCACCAATGGTGATGCACTGCTGTGAGTCCAGAGAGTGCTCTTGCACCACAGGGGATGCAGTGCAGTGAGTCCAGAGAGTGCACTGGCACCACTGGGGAAGCAGTGCAGTGAGTCCAGAGAGTGCTCTGGCACCACTGGGGATGCACTGCAGTGAGTCCACAGAGTGCACTAGCACCACTGGCGGTGCAGTGCAGTGAGTCCAGAGAGTGCGCTGGAACCACTGGGGATGCAGTGCAGTGAGTCCAGAGAGTGCACTGGCACCAGTGGGGATGCAGTGCAGTGAGTCCAGAGAGTGCACTGGCACCAGTGGGGATGCACTGCAGTGAGTCCAGTGAGTGCACTGGCACCACTGGGGATGCAGTGCAGTGAGTCCAGAGAGTGCACTGGCACCACTGGGGAAGCAGTGCAGTGAGTCCAGAGAGTGCACTGGCACCACTGGGGATGCAGTGCAGTGAGTCCAGAGAGTGCACTGGCAGCACTTGGGATGCAGTGCAGTGAGTCCAGAGAGTGCACTGGCACCACTGGGGATGCAGTGCAGTGAGTCCAGAGAGTGCACTGGCACCACTGGGGATGCAGTGCAGTGAGTCCAGAGAGTGCACTGGCACCACTGAGAATGCACTTCAGTGAGTCCAGAGAGTGCACTGGCACCACTGGGGATGCAGTGCAGTGAGTCCAGAGATTGCACTGGCACCACTGGGGATGCAGTGCTGTGACTCCAGAGAGCGCACAGGCACCACTGGGGATGCAGTGCAGTGAGTCCAGAGAGTGCACTGGCACCACTGGGGATGCAGTGCAGTGAGTCCAGTGAGTGTACTGGCACCACTGGGGATGCACTGCAGTGAGTCCAGAGAGTGCACTGGCACCACTGAGAATGCACTTCAGTGAGTCCAGAGAGTGCACTGGCACCACTGGGGATGCACTTCAGTGAGTCCAGAGAGTGCACTGGCACCACTGGGGATGCAGTGCTGTGACTCCAGAGAGTGCACTGGCACCACTGGGGATGCAGTGCAGTGAGTCCAGAGAGTGCACTGGCACCACTGGGGATGCGGTGCTGGGAGTCCAGAGAGTGCTTTGGCACCACTGGGGATGCACTGCAGTTACTCCAGAGACTGCACTGGCACCACTGGGGATGCAGTGCAGTGAGTCCAGAGAGTGCACTGGCACCACTGGGGATGCAGTGCAGTGAGTCCAGAGAGTGCACTGTCACCACTGGGGATGCACTGCAGTGAGTCCAGAGAGTGCACTGTCACCACTGGGGATGCAGTGCAGTGAGTCAACAGAGTGCACTGGCACCACTGGGGATGCAGTGCAGTGAGTCCAGAGAGTGCACTGGCACCACTGGGGATGCACTGCAGTGAATCCAGTGAGTGCACTGGCACCACAGGGGATACAGTGCAGTGAGTCCAGAGAGTGCACTGGCACCACTGGGGATGCAGTGCAGTGAGTCCAGAGAGTGCACTGGCACCACTGGGGATGCATTGCAGTGAGTCCAGAGAGTGCACTGGCACCACAGATGATGCAGTACAGTGAGTCCAGTGAGTGCACTGGCACCACTGGGGATGTAGTGCAGTGACTCGAGAGAGTGCACTTGCACCACTGGGGATGCAGTGCAGTGAGTCCAGAGAGTGCACTGGCACCACTGGGGATGCACTGCAGTGAGTCCAGAGAGTGCACTGGCACCACTGGGGATGCAGTGCAGTGAGTCCAGAGACTGCACTGGCACCACTGGTGATGCAATGCAGTGAGTCCAGAGATTGCACTGGCACCACTGGGGATGCAGTGCAGTGAGTCCAGAGACTTCACTGGCACCACTGGGAATGCAGAGAAGTGAGTGCAGAGAGTGCACTGGCACCACTGGGGATGCAGTGCAGTGAGTCCAGAGAGTGCACTGGCACCACTGGGGATGCAGTGCAGTGAGTCCAGAGAGTGCACTGGCACCACCTGTGATGCAGTGCAGTGAGTCCAGAGAGTGCACTGGCACCAATGGGGCTGCAGTAAAGTGAGTCCAAAGAGTGCACTGGCACCACTGGGAATGCACTGCAGTGAGTCCAGAGAGTGCACTGGCACCACTGGTGATGCAGTACAGTGAGTCCAGAGAGTGCACTGGCACCACTGGGGATGCACTGCAGTGAGTCCAGAGAGTGCACTGGCACCACTGGGGATGCACTACAGTGAGTCCAGAGATTGCACTGGCACCACTGGAGATGCAGTGCAGTGAGTCCAGAGAGTGCACTGGCACCACTGGGGATGCAGTGCATTGAGTCCAGAGAGTGCACTGGCACAACTGGGGATGCACTGCAGTGAGTCCAGAGAGTGCACTGGCACCAGTGGGGATGCAGTGCAGTGAGTCCAGAGAGTGCACTGGCACCACTGGGGATGCACTGCAGTGAGTCCAGAGAGTACACTGGCACCAGTGGGGATGCAGTGCAGTGAGTCCAGAGAGTGCACTGGCACCACTGGGGATGCACTGCAGTGAGTCCAGAGAGTGCACTGGCACCACTGGGGATGTGTCCAGTGAGTCCAGTGAGTGCACTGGCACCACTGGGGATGCAGTGCAGTGAGTCCAGAGAGTACACTGGCACCAGTGGGGATGCAGTGCAGTGAGTCCAGAGAGTGCACTGGCACCACTGGGGATGCAGTGCATTCAGTCCAGTGAGTGCACTGGCACCACTGGGGGTGCAGTACAGTGAGTCCAGAGAGTGCACTGGCACCACTGGGGATGCACTGCAGTGAGTCCAGACAGTGCACTGGCACCACTGGGGATGCACTGCAGTGAGTCCAGAGAGTGCACTGGCACCACTTGGGATGCAGTGCAGTGAGTCCAGAGAGTGCACTGGCACCACTGGGGATGCAGTGCAGTGAGTCCAGAGAGTGCACTGGCACCACTGGGGATGCACTGCATTGAGTCCAGAGAGTGCACTGGCACCACTGGGGATGCACTGCAGTGAGTCCAGAGAGTGCCCTGGCACCACTGGGGATGCAGTACAGTGAGTCCACAGAGTGCACTGGCACCAGTGGGTATGCAGTACAGTGAGTCCAGAGAGTGCACTGGCACCACTGGGCATGCAGTGCAGTGAGTCCAGAGAGTGCACTGGCACCACTGGGGATGCGGTGCTGGAAGTCCAGAGAGTGTTTTGGCACCAGTGGGGATGCAGTGCAGTTACTCCAGAGACTGCACTGGCACCACCGGGGATGCAGTGCAGTGAGTCCAGAGAGTGCACTGGCACCACTGGGAATGCAGTGCACTGAGTCCAGATATTGCACTGGCACCACTGGGGATGCAGTACAGTGAGTCCACACAGTGCACTAGCACCACTGGGGATGCAGTGCAGTGAGTCCAGAGAGTGCACTGGCACCACTGGGGATGCAGTGCAGTGAGTCCAGAGAGTGCACTGGCACCACTGGTGAGCACTGCTGTGAGTCCAGAGAGTGCTCTTGCACCGCAGGGGATGCAGTGCAGTGACTGAAGAGAGTGCACTGGCAGCACTGGGGATGCAGTGCAGTGAGTCCAGAGAGTGCACTGGCACCACTGGAGATGCAGTGCAGTGAGTCCAGAGAGTGCAATGGCACCACTGCGGATGCACTGCAGTGAGTCCAGAGAGTGCACTGGCTCCACTGGGGATGCACTGCAGTGAGTCCAGAGAGTGCACTGGCACCACTGGGGATGCACTGAAGTGAGTCCAGAGAGTGGACTGGCACCACTGATAATGCACTTCAGTGAGTCCAGAGAGTGCACTGGCACCACTGGGGATGCACTGCAGTGAGTCCACAGAGTGCACTAGCACCACTGGGGATGCAGTGCAGTGAGTCCAGAGAGTGCGCTGGAACCACTGGGGATGCAGTGCAGTGAGTCCAGAGAGTGCACTGGCACCACTGGGGATGCAGTGCAGTGAGTCCAGAGAGTGCACTGGCACCACTGGGGATGCAGTGCAGTGAGTGCAGAGAGTGCACTGGCACCAGTGGGGATGCACTGCAGTCAGTCCAGTGAGTGCACTGGCACCACTGGGGATGCAGTGCAGTGAGTCCAGAGAGTGCACTGGCACCACTGGGGAAGCAGTGCAGTGAGTCCAGAGAGTGCAGTGGCACCACTAGGCATGCAGTGCAGTGAGTCCAGAGAGTGCACTGGCACCACTGGGGATGCAGTGCAGTGAGTCCAGAGAGTGCACTGGCACCACTGGGGATGCAGTGCAGTGAGTCCAGAGAGTGCACTGGCACCACTGGGGATGCAGTGCAGTGAGTCCAGAGAGTGCACTGGCACCACTGGGGATGCACTTCAGTGACTCCAGAGAGTGCACTGGCACCACTGGGGATGCAGTGCAGTGAGTCCAGAGAGTGCACTAGCACCACTGGTGATGCACTGCAGTGAGTCCAGAGAATGCACTGGCACCACTGGGGATGCAGTGCAGTGAGTCCAGAGAGTGCACTGGCACCACTGGGGATGCAGTGCAGTGAGTCCAGAGAGTGCACTGGCACCAGAGGGAATGCACTGCAGTGAGTCCAGTGAGTGCACTGGCACCACTCTGGATGCACTGCAGTGAGTCCAGAGAGTGCACTGGCACCACTGGGGATGCAGTGCAGTGAGTCCAGAGAGTGCACTGGCACCACTGGGGATGCAGTGCAGTGAGTCCAGAGAGTGCACTGGCACCACTGGGGATGCACTGCAGTGAGTCCAGAGAGTGCACTGTCACCACTGGGGATGCAGTACAGTGAGTCCACAGAGTGCACTGGTACCAGTGGGGATGCAGTACAGTGAGTCCAGAGAGTGCACTGGCACCACTGGGGATGCACTGCAGTGAGTCCAGAGAGTGCACTGGCACCACTGGGGATGCACTACAGTGAGTCCAGAGATTGCACTGGCACCACTGGGGATGCAGTGCATTGAGTCCAGAGAGTGCACTTGCACAACTGGGTATGCACTTCAGTGAGTCCAGAGAGTGCACTGACACCACTGGGGATGCAGTGCAGTGAGTCCAGAGAGTGCAGTGTCACCACTGGGGATGCAGTGCAGTGAGTCCAGAGAGTGCTCTGGCACCACTGGGGATGCACTGCAGTGAGTCCAGAGAGTACACTGGCACCACTGGGGATGCAGTGCAGTGAGTCCAGAGAGTGCACTGGCACCACTGGGGATGCAGTCCAGTGAGTGCACTGGCACCACTGGGGATGCAGTGCAGTGACTGCAGAGAGTACACTGGCACCACCGGGGATTCACTGCAGTGAGTCCAGAGAGTGCACTAGCACCACCTGTGATGCAGTGCAGTGAGTCCAGTGAGTGCACTGGCACCACTGGGGATGCAGTGCTGTGACTCCAGAGAGCGCACTGGCACCACTGGGGATGCAGTGCAGTCAGTCCAGTGAGTGCACTGGCACCACTGGAGATGCAGTACAGTGAGTCCAGAGAGTGCACTGACACCACTGGGGATGCACTGCAGTGAGTCCAGACAGTGCACTGGCACCACAGGGGATGCAGTGCAGTGAGTCCAGAGACTGCACTGGCACCACTGGGGATGCAGTGCAGTGAGACCAGAGAGTGCACTGGCACCACTGGGGATGCACTGCAGTGAGTCCAGAGAATGCACTGGCACCACTGGGGATGCACTGCAGTTAGTCCAGAGAGTGCACTGTCACCACTGGGGATGCAGTACAGTGAGTCCACATAGTGCACTGGCACCAGTGGGGATGCAGTACAGTGAGTCCAGAGAGTGCACTGGCACCACTGGACATGCAGTGCAGTGAGTCCAGAGAGTGCACTGGCACCCCTGGGGATGCACTTCAGTGAGTCCACAGAGTGCAGTGGCACCACTGGGGATGCAGTGCAGTGAGTCCAAAGACTTCACTGGCACCACTGGGGATGCAGTGCAGTGAGTCCAGAGAGTGCACTGGCACCACTGGGGATGCACTGCAGTGAGTCCAGAGAGTGCACTGGCACCACTGGGGCTGCAGTGCAGTGAGCCCAGAGAGTGCACTGGCACCACTGGGGATGCAGTGCAGTGAGTCCAGTGAGTGTACTGGCACCACTGGGGATGCACTTCAGTGAGCCCAGAGAGTGCACTGGCACCACTGAGAATGCACTTCAGTGAGTCCAGAGAGTGCACTGGCACCACTGGGGATGCACTGCAGTGAGTCCAGAGACTGCAGTAGCACCACTGGGGATGCAGTGCAGTGAATCCTGTGAGTACACTGGCACCACTGGAGATGCAGTGCAGTGAGTCCAGAGAGCTCACTGGCACCACTGGGGATGCAGTGCAGTGAGTCCAGAGAGTGCACTGGCACCACTGGAGATGCAGTACAGTGAGTCCAGTGAATGCACTGGAACCACTGGGGATGCAGTGCAGTGAGTCCACAGAGTGCACTGGCACCACTGATGACGCAGTACAGTGAGTCCAGTGAGTGCACTGGTACCACTGGGCCTGCAGTGCAGTGAGTCCAGAGAGTACACTGGCACCACTGGGGATGCAGTGCAGTGAGTCCAGAGAGTGCACTGGCACCACCGATGATGCAGTACAGTGAGTCCAGTGAAGTGCACTGGCACTACTGGGGATGTAGTGCAGTGACTAGAGAGAGTGCACTGGCACCACTGGGGATGCAGTGCAGTGAGTCCAGAGAGTGCACTGGCACCACTGGGGATGCACTGCAGTGAGTCCAGAGAGTGCACTGGCAGCAGTGGGGATGCAGTGCAGTGAGTCCAGAGAGTGCACTGGCACCACTGGGGATGCAGTGCAGTGAGTCCAGAGACTTCACTGGCACCACTGGGAATGCAGTGCAGTGAGTGCAGAGAGTGCACTGGCACCACTGAGAATGCACTTCAGTGAGTCCAGAGAGTGCACTGGCACCACTGGGGATGCACTTCAGTGAGTCCAGAGAGTGCACTGGCACCACTGGGGATGCAGTGCTGTGACTCCAGAGAGTGCACTGGCACCACTGGGGATGCAGTGCAGTGAGTCCAGAGAGTGCACTGGCACCACTGGGGATGCGGTGCTGGGAGTCCAGAGAGTGCTTTGGCACCAGTGGGGATGCACTGCAGTTACTCCAGAGACTGCACTGGCACCACTGGGGATGCAGTGCAGTGAGTCCAGAGAGTGCACTGTCACCACTGGGGATGCAGTGCAGTGAGTCCAGAGAGTGCACTGTCACCACTGGGGATGCACTGCAGTGAGTCCAGAGAGTGCACTGTCACCACTGGGGATGCAGTGCAGTGAGTCTCCAGAGTGCACTGGCACCACTGGGGATGCAGTGCAGTGAGTCCAGAGAGTGCACTGGCACCACTGGGGATGCACTGCAGTGAATCCAGTGAGTGCACTGGCACCACAGGGGATACAGTGCAGTGAGTCCAGAGAGTGCACTGGCACCACTGGGGATGCAGTGCAGTGACTCCAGAGAGTGCACTGGCACCACTGGGGATGCATTGCAGTGAGTCCAGAGAGTGCACTGGCACCACAGATGATGCAGTACAGTGAGTCCAGTGAGTGCACTGGCACCACTGGGGATGTAGTGCAGTGACTCGAGAGAGTGCACTTGCACCACTGGGGATGCAGTGCAGTGAGTCCAGAGAGTGCACTGGCACCACTGGGGATGCACTGCAGTGAGTCCAGAGAGTGCACTGGCACCACTGGGGAAGCAGTGCAGTGAGTCCAGAGAGTGCACTGGCACCACTGGTGATGCACTGCAGTGAGTCCAGAGATTGCACTGGCACCACTGGGGATGCAGTGCAGTGAGTCCAGAGACTTCACTGGCACCACTGGGAATGCAGAGATGTGAGTGCAGAGAGTGCACTGGCACCACTGGGGATGCACTGCAGTGAGTCCAGAGAGTGCACTGGCACCACTGGGGATGCAGTGCAGTGAGTCCAGAGAGTGCACTGGCACCACCTGTGATGCAGTGCAGTGAGTCCAGAGAGTGCACTGGCACCAATGGGGCTGCAGTGCAGTGAGTCCAAAGAGTGCACTGGCACCACTGGGAATGCACTGCAGTGAGTCCAGAGAGTGCACTGGCACCACTGGTGATGCAGTACAGTGAGTCCAGAGAGTGCACTGGCACTACTGGGGATGCACTGCAGTGAGTCCAGAGAAGTGCACTGGCACCACTGGGGATGCACTACAGTGAGTCCAGAGATTGCACTGGCACCACTGGGGATGCAGTGCAGTGAGTCCAGAGAGTGCACTGGCACCACTGGGGATGCAGTGCAGTGAGTCCAGAGAGTGCACTGGCACCACTGGGGATGCACTGCAGTGAGTCCAGAGAGTACACTGGCACCAGTGGGGATGCAGTGCAGTGAGTCCAGAGAGTGCACTGGCACCACTGGGGATGCACTGCAGTGAGTCCAGAGAGTGCACTGGCACCACTGGGGATGTGTCCAGTGAGTCCAGTGAGTGCACTGGCACCACTGGGGATGCAGTGCAGTGAGTCCAGAGAGTACACTGGCACCAGTGGGGATGCAGTGCAGTGAGTCCAGAGAGTGCACTGGCACCACTGGGGATGCAGTGCAGTCAGTCCAGTGAGTGCACTGGCACCACTGGGGGTGCAGTTCAGTGAGTCCAGAGAGTGCACTGGCACCACTGGGGATGCACTGCAGTGAGTCCAGACAGTGCACTGGCACCACTGGGGATGCACTGCAGTTAGTCCAGAGAGTGCACTGGCACCACTGGGGATGCAGTGCAGTGAGTCCAGAGAGTGCACTGGCACCACTGGGGATGCACTGCAGTGAGTCCAGAGAGTGCACTGGCACCACTGGGGATGCACTGCAGTGAGTCCAGAGAGTGCACTGGCACCACTGGGGATGCACTGCAGTGAGTCCAGAGAGTGCACTGGCACCACTGGGGATGCAGTACAGTGAGTCCACAGAGTGCACTGGCACCAGTGGGTATGCAGTACAGTGAGTCCAGAGAGTGCACTGGCACCACTGGGCATGCAGTGCAGTGAGTCCAGAGAGTGCACTGGCACCAATGGGGATGCACTTCAGTGAGTCCAGAGAGTGCACTGGCACCACTGGGGATGCAGTGCAGTGAATCCAGTGAGTGCACTGGCACCACTGGGGATGCAGTGCTGTGACTCCAGAGAGCGCACTGGCGCCACTGGGGATGCAGTGCAGTGAGTCCAGAGAGTGCACTGGCACCACTGGGGATGCACTACAGTGAGTCCAGCGAGTGCACTGGCACCACTGGGGATGCTCTGCAGTGAGTCCAGAGATTGCACTGGCACCACTGGGGATGCAGTGCAGTGAGTGCAGAGAGTGCACTGGCACCACTGGGAATGCACTTCAGTGAGTTCAGAGAGTGCACTTGCACCACTGGGGATGGGTTTCAAGCCAACTGCATTAACCGCTCATGCTTCTTTCTTATGAGACGTTAGTAAACCAATTACATAGCCTTGTCAAGACTAAATCACAGGTAAAAATCCTGTACATCTCATGTGGCCAACCACTCCCAACTAGGATTCCAAGAACCAGGAGGTTCGGTGAAAATAGGGCTAGTGCTATTAGAGGGGTGATTATTAGGGTAAGCCCTAAGCTGTCTTTAATGGAGAAGTATGGGTGGAATGGGATTTTGTCGCAGTCTGATACGATTCCTAGTGGGTTATTTGAGCCTGATTCGTGTAGGAAGGTTAGGTGGACTAGGGTGATTCCTGCAATTAGGAAGGGCAGTAGGAAGTGGATGGCGAAGAATCGGGTTAAGGTTGGATTGTCTACTGAGAATCCTCCTCAGGCTCATTCTACTAGAGTTTGCCCAATGTACGGGATGGCTGAGAATAGGTCGGTGATTACGGTGGCCCCTCAGAATGACATTTGTCCTCATGGTAGGACATACCCTACGAAGGCAGTTGCTATTAGGGTGAGTAGGAGGATTACTCCTGTGTTTCAGGTTTCTTTGTATAGGTAGGAGCCGTAGTAGAGGCCTCGTCCGATGTGTAAGTAGATGCAGATAAAGAAGAGCGAAGCACCGTTGGCGTGGAGGTTGCGGATGAGCCATCCGTACTGGACGTCTCGGCATGTGTGAGCTACTGAGGAGAAGGCGAGTGAAGTGTCTGCGGTGTAGTGTATGGCTAGTAGCAGGCCTGTTAGGATTTGTGTGGCTAAGCAGATGGCTAGAAGGGAGCCGAAGTTTCATCAGGCAGAGATGTTGGAGGGGGCGGGTAGGTCGATTAGGGAGTTGTTGATTATTTTTAGTAGGGGATGGGATTTGCGGATGTTAGGGGCCATTAGTGAGTCTGTGTGTTATTAGGATTATTACCAGGATGGAGAGGGCGAAGGATCCTAGGTAGGCCTTAATTAGCCCTGTGTGTATTGAGGTTGCGGCTTTGCTTGCGGCTACTTGTAGTTCAGCAAGGCCCTCTGGCCCTATTTTTTTGAGTCAGGAGAGGTCGATCAAGTGTAGGGCAATGTTTTGTCCCTTTTCTAGTAGGTTTTTGGAGAAGAATCGGTGTACTAGGGGGTTGAAGTACCCTAATGCAGAGGAGAAGTTTATGAGGGGGTTTGGTTTGGGGTGAGTGAGGGTGTGTGTTATGTTCGATAGTTCTAGGGCTAGGATGATTCCTAGGATTGTTATGAGGATGGCAGCGGTTTTGGTGATAAGGGGTATGGTTATTGGGGGGGTTTTGGTTGGTGTGATGAAAGAGGTAATGATTATTCCTGCTGTAATGCTGCCTAGGGCGAGTCGGGTTAGGGGGGCGGTGATTAGTGGGTTGTTTTCGTTTATTGATACTATTGGGGGGATTCGGGTTTGTCCAGCTTGGACTAGGATGGTTATGCGGATGCTGTAGGTTGCGGTGAATGCTGTGGCTATAAGGGTTAGGAGTAGGGCTCAAGTATTTAGGTATGATGTGTTTAAGCTTTCGATGATGAGGTCTTTTGAGTAGAATCCGGCTAGGAATGGGGTTCCTATCAGCGCCAGGTTTCCGATGGTTAGGCAGGAAGTAGTGACTGGGAGTATTTTCTGTAGGCCTCCTATCTTTCGGATATCTTGTTCTCCGTTTAGGTTGTGGATGATAGACCCTGAGCATAGGAATAGTATGGCTTTAAAGAAGGCATGGGTTGAGATGTGTAGGAAGGCTAGTTGTGGGAGGTTTAGTCCGATAGTGACTATTATTAGTCCTAGTTGGCTGGATGTTGAGAAAGCAATGATTTTTTTGATGTCATTTTGGGTTAGGGCGCATGTGGCAGCGAATAGGGTTGATAGAGCACCTAGGCATAGGCAGGCAGTTAGGGCTGTCTGGTTGGTGGCTAGCAGGGGGTGCATGCGGATGAGCAGGAAGATTCCGGCTACTACTATGGTACTGGAGTGCAGTAGGGCTGATACTGGGGTGGGGCCTTCTATTGCTGCGGGCAGTCATGGGTGGAGTCCAAATTGGGCGGATTTTCCTGTGGCTGCGAGGATTAATCCTATGAGGGGGAGGATTGGGGTTTGGTGGGGGTGTACGGCTTGTTGGATCTCTCAGGTGTTGAATGTTGAAGCTAGTCATGCTATGCTCAGGATCAGTCCGACGTCTCCGATTCGGTTGTAGATTACGGCTTGTAGGGCGGCGGTGTTGGCATCTGCTCGGCCTTGTCATCAGCCGATGAGAAGGAAGGACATGATTCGTACTCCTTCCCAGCCTACGAATAGGAGGAATATGTTGTTTGCGGTTGTTAGGAGGAGTATGGCGACTAGGAATGTCAGTAGGTAGGTGAAAAATTTTGTTACGTATGGCTCTGAGGCCATGTATCATATGGCGAATTGTAGGATTGATCATGTTACAAATAGGGCGATTGGAAGAAATGTTATTGAGTATTGGTCTATTTTTAGGCTCAGGGGGATTTTAAAGTTTATAATGAATTTTCACTCCCAGTGGCAGGTGACAGATTCTACTCCCGAGTAGATGAATGCGGTTGTAGGGGCTAGGCTAATTAGGAATGCGGTTTTAACAGCGCGGGTGGTGGCTTGTGGGGTGTTTTTAAAGTTTTTAAATAGAAATGGCAGGATGATTGGGGTTAGGAGGATTGTCAGCGTGAGTAGTGTGAGGGAGTTGATTAGTAGTGTGGGGTTCACTACTTTTACTTGGATTTGCACCAAGATGGGTGGTTCCTAAGACCAGTGGATTGCTGTTATCCTTTAAAAGTAAGGGGGCTGAGGTTTTAGGCTCAGATGTAAGAGTTAGCAGCTCTTGTTGGTTAAACCCTCCCCTCGGCAGGTAAGAAGGTTTGAACTTCTATTCTTAGAATCACAGTCTAATGTTTGGTTTAAACTATACTTGCATGAGGGGATTCCGGAGATCAGTTCGGGTTTGAGGATTAGGAGGAATATTGGGATAATGTGGAGTGTTATGAGCAGGTGTTCTCGCGTGGTTGAGTTTTGCATAGATGTGATGTGGGAGGGGATTGAGCCTCGTTGGGTCATTAGTAGTATGAATAAGGTGTAGGAGGCGGTTAGTAGGGTTGCGATTCCTGTTAGGATGATCGTGAAGGCAGATCAGTTGAATAAGGTGATTATAATGGTTAGCTCTGCTATGAGGTTTGTTGTTGGGGGTAAGGCTATGTTTGTTAGATTGGCCAGCAATCATCAGGTAGCTATGAGTGGTAGGAGAGGTTGTAGGCCTCGTGTGAGTAGTAGAATTCGGCTGTGCGTACGTTCATAGTTTGTGTTGGCTAGGCAGAATAGTATGGAGGAAGTTAGTCCATGGGAAATTATTAGGATCATTGCCCCTGAGAATGATCAGTGGGTTTGGATTATTCCTGCGGCGATAACTAGGCCTATGTGGCTAACGGATGAATAAGCGATTAGTGATTTTAGGTCTGTCTGTCGTAGGCAGATTGAGCTAGTCATTAGGGCGCCTCATAGGGCCAGGGTTAGGAAGGGGTAGTGCAGGAGGTTGGACAGTGGGCCCATAAATAGAGTGACTCGTATAATTCCGTATCCTCCTAGCTTTAGTAGTAGGGCGGCGAGGAGTATTGAGCCTGCGATGGGTGCTTCTACGTGGGCTTTTGGCAGTCAGAGGTGTAGGCCGTATAGTGGGGCTTTTACTATGAATGCTATGAGCAGTGCTAGACCTGATAGTATTCCTGTCCATGAGGTGGATAGGGTTGGGTGGGTTAGTTGTAGGGTTGGCAGGTGCAGGGTGCCAATTTTCACGTATAGGTGTATGATTGTGATTAGCAGGGGTAGAGAGCTTACTAGCGTGTAGAATAGCAGGTAGATGCCAGCGCTTAGGCGTTCTGGTTGGTTCCCCCATCGGGTGATTAAGATTAGGGTGGGAATGAGGGTTGCTTCAAATGAGATGTAAAATAGTGCTAGTTCTGTGGTGGAAAAGGCTAGTAGGATGAATGGCTGGACTGCGACTAAGGTTGAGATAAAGATTCGTTTGCGTTGTAGGGGTTCTTGTTGCAGGTGGTTTTGGCTTGCTATGATTATGAGTGGGAGTAGTCAACAGGATAGTACTAGGAGGGGGGATGAGATTTGGTCAATTCCTGTTCAGTTGGATAAAAATTTGTAGGGGTAGTAGGTTGGGATTAATCACTGTAGGCTTAGGGCAGCGATTAGGAGGCTGTATAAGGTGGTGTTAGTCCATAGAAATTTTGGTGGAGACAGCAGGGCTGTTGGAAGAAGTATGATTGTGGGTAGGATGATTTTTAGCATTGCAGGAGGTTTAGGTTGTGTAGATGGTCGGAGCCATGTGTGCGGGTGGAGGCTACTAGGATGGCCAGGCCTGTGCCCGCCTCACACGCTGAGAAGGTTAGCATGAGAATTGGTACCATGGTGAATGAGGAGACTTGGTTTTCGATGGATCATATTGATAGGCCTACGAATATCGATAATATTATGCTTTCAAGGCATAGTAGGGCGGATACTAGGTGGGTTCGGTGGAAGGCTAGTCCTAGTCCGCTGAAAATGAAGGCTGAGTAGAAGCTTAAATGTAGGGGCGACATAAGAAAGTTACAGGGTTGGCTGTAATCTGCTGGGTCGAAACCAGCTATCTTTTTGGTTAGACTAACTTTCTGTTATTCTGCTCATTCTAGGCCCCCTTGAATTCACTCGTAGGCCAGTCCGAGTGTTAGGAGAAGGAGGATCACTACAGTTCAGGTGAGGGTCATTAGGGGGGATTGGAGTTGGACGGCTCATGGCAGGGGGAGTAGGAGGGCGATTTCTAGGTCGAATAGGACGAACAGGATGGCTACTGAGGAAGAATCGGACTGAGAATGGTAATCGAGCAGATCCAAGTGGGTCGAATCCACATTCGTACGGTGAGAGTTTCTCTGAGTCGGGGTTTATTTGGGCGAGTCAGAAGTTTAATGCGGTTAGGGCGGCGCTTAGGATTGATGATAGGGCGAATATGAACATGAGTGCGTTCATTGCTCTCCTCTGGGTTTATACCAGATTCTAGAGATTGGAAGTCAATTGTAATTAATATACTAGAAGAGCAAGATCCTCATCAGTAGATGGTTATGTAGAGGAATAGTCAGATGACGTCTACGAAGTGTCAGTATCAGGCTGCTGCCTCGAATCCGAAGTGGTGGTCTGATGTAAAGTGGAACTTGATCAGTCGGAAGAGGCAGACGGTCAGGAAGGAGGATCCGATGATTACGTGGAGTCCGTGGAATCCAGTGGCAACGAAGAAGGTAGATCCGTAGACGCTATCGGCGATTGAGAATGGGGCTTCGTGGTATTCTATTGCTTGTAGGGCTGTGAAGTAGAATCCCAGGAGGATCGTTAGGGTTAGGGCGTGGATGGCGTGTTTTCGGTTTCCTTCTGTGATGCTGTGATGGGCTCACGTTACGGTAACGCCTGAGGCTAGTAGGATGGCTGTGTTTAGTAGGGGGACTTCTATCGGGTTGAGTGGTTTAATTCCTGTTGGGGGTCATTGGCCTCCTAGTTCTGGGGTTGGGGCCAGGCTCGAGTGGAAGAACGCTCAGAAGAACCCTAAGAAGAAGAATGCTTCGGATGTGATGAAAAGGATTATGCCGTATCGTAGGCCTTTTTGGACTGTGGGAGTGTGATGGCCTTGGAAGGTGCTTTCTCGTACAATGTCTCGTCATCATTGGAGTATTACTAGGAGTATTGAGATGAGGCCTAGGGTTAGTAGTATGGATGAGTTGTAGTGGAATCACATGATTAATCCTGAGGTTGTGAGTAGGGCGGCGGCTGCCCCGAAGATTGGTCAAGGGCTTGGGTCAACTATGTGGTATGAGTGTGCTTGGTGTGCCATTAGATGTTTTCTTGTAAGTATAGGCTTAGAAGGAGCACGAAGACGTAGGCCTGGATTATGGCTACTGCTACTTCTAGGATGGTTAGGAGTAGTAGGATGATTATTGTTAGGATGGATACTGCAGGAAGGGTGGGTATTAATGCAATGGAGGCTGTAGAGATGAGTTGGATGAGTAAGTGTCCTGCTGTAAGGTTGGCTGTAAGGCGGACTC
The DNA here is from genome assembly GCF_964211835.1 of Anser anser. NCBI lineage: Eukaryota > Metazoa > Chordata > Aves > Anseriformes > Anatidae > Anser > Anser anser. Next base: position 1,471,372 of record NC_139734.1, read on the forward strand.
CGAGGGCTAGGGGGCGGATTAGTAGGCTGGTTGTTTCGATCAGGATTAGTGCGGGGATTAGGGGTGTAGGGGTACCTTCGGGTAATAGGTGGGCTAAAGAGGCTGATGGTTGGTTTCGTAGGCCTGTTAGTAGTGTGGCGAGCCATAGTGGGAAGGCTAGGGCTATGTTCATAGATAGTTGGGTGGCTGGGGTGAATGTATATGGAAGGAGGCCTAGAAGGTTGATTGTAAGAAGTATGATTATTAGGGATGTAAATATTATGGCTCATTTGTGGCCATTTTTGTTGAGTGGGACTATTAGTTGTTTTGTGATTAGGTGAAGGAGTCATGTTTGGATAGTAGAAAGGCGGTTGTTGATTCATCGGTTGTTTGGGGACGGGAATAGTAGGGCTGGGAAGAGTAGGGATAGTAGGATTAAGGGGATGCCAAATAGATTGGGGCTGGAAAATTGGTCAAAGAAGCTTAGGTTCATGGTCAGGATCATGGTGTGGGTTTGGTAGTGAGGGAGGTCTTATTTGATGGGGGGTTGGTTGTGGTGAAGGCTAGTAGTTTTGGTTGGATGAGGAGTGCTAGGGTTAATCAGGTTATAATTATGATTGAAAATCATGGTGCGGGGTTAAGCTGTGGCATATCATTAAGGAGGGGGAAGTCCCTCTTTGGCTAGCTTAAAAGGCTAGTGCTGTTGCATAGCTTCTTAATGATTAGGATGATGATAGAAGGGACGATCAGGCCTCGAAATGTGGGAGTGGGGTTGATTCTACTACAATGGGTATGTAGCTGTGATTAGCCCCGCAAATTTCTGAGCATTGTCCGTAAAAAATCCCAGGCCGGGTGGTAATGAATGAAGTTTGGTTTAGTCGGCCTGGGATTGCGTCTGTTTTAACTCCGAGCGTTGGGACTGCTCAGGAGTGGAGTACGTCTCCTGCAGTAATGATCACGCGGATGGGGGATTCTATTGGGATAACTACGCGGTGGTCAACTTCTAGCAGTCGGAAGTGGCCGTTGGGTAAGTCTGGGGTGGGCACTATGTAGGAGTCGAATGATAGGTCTTTGAAGTCTGTGTATTCGTAGCTTCAGTATCATTGGTGGCCGATGGCTTTTAGGGTGAGGTCTGGTTCATCGATTTTGTCCATTATGTAGAGGATTTGTAGGGATGGGAGGGCGAGGAGTACCAGGACGATAGCAGGTAGGATTGTCCAGATCAGCTCTACTTCTTGGGCGTCTACAGCATTGGACGAGAGTTTTTCTGTTAGTATGTGGGCTAAAAGGTAGAGAACTAGGCTGCAGATAGCTAGGGCAACGATTAGGGCGTGGTCGTGGAATTCAACGAGTTCTTCTATGATGGGTGATGAGGCGTCTTGGAATCCTAGTTGGGAGTGGTTGGCCACATGAGATGTACAGGATTTTTACCTGTGATTTAGTCTTGACAAGGCTATGTAATTGGTTTACTAACGTCTCATAAGAAAGAAGCATGAGCGGTTAATGCAGTTGGCTTGAAACCAGCATGTGAGGGTTCGATTCCTTCCTTTCTTGTACTTGGACGAAGGCCGGTTCCTCGAAAGTATGGTATGGGGGAGGGCAGCCGTGGATTCATTCAACGTTTGTGGTAGTTAGTTCTGGTTGTAGGACTTTTCGTTTGGCCGGAAAGGCTTCTCAGATGATGAATATTAGTATGATTACGGCTACTATTGAGATTAGGGAGCCGATGGAGGAAATGGTGTTTCATAGTGTGTAGGCGTCGGGATAGTCCGAGTATCGTCGGGGTATTCCTGCTAGGCCTAGGAAGTGCTGGGGGAAGAACGTTAGGTTTACTCCTGTAAATATTACCCCGAAGTGGGCTTTTGCTCATGTTTGGTGTAGGGTAAACCCAGTGAGTAGTGGGAATCAGTGAGTAAATCCTGCTAGAATGGCAAAGACGGCGCCTATGGATAGGACGTAGTGGAAGTGGGCAACTACGTAGTATGTGTCGTGCAGGGCGATGTCTAGGGAAGAGTTTGCAAGAACGATTCCTGTTAATCCTCCGATGGTAAATAGGAAGATAAATCCTAGAGCTCATAGTATTGGGGGGGTCTCATTTGATTGTTCCTCCGTGCAGGGTGGCTAGTCAGCTAAATACTTTGATTCCGGTAGGGATGGCAATGATTATAGTGGCTGATGTAAAGTAGGCTCGGGTATCAACGTCTATTCCTACTGTAAACATGTGGTGAGCTCAGACGATGAATCCTAGGAAGCCGATGGATAGTATGGCTCAGACTATTCCCATGTAGCCGAAGGGCTCCTTTTTGCCTGAGTAGTACGTGACTACGTGTGAGATGATTCCGAACCCCGGTAGGATCAGAATATAGACTTCTGGGTGTCCGAAGAATCAGAATAGGTGTTGGTACAGGATTGGGTCTCCTCCTCCAGCGGGGTCGAAGAATGTGGTGTTTAGGTTTCGATCAGTTAGTAATATTGTAATACCGGCGGCGAGTACGGGGAGTGATAGAAGGAGTAGGATGGCGGTAATTAGTACGGATCAGACAAATAGTGGGGTTTGGTATTGTGAGAGTGCGGGGGGTTTTATGTTGATGGCTGTGGTGATAAAGTTGATGGCCCCAAGGATGGAGGAGATACCGGCTAAGTGGAGTGAGAAGATAGCCAGGTCTACTGAAGCTCCGGCGTGGGCAAGGTCACCTGCTAGGGGAGGGTAGACAGTTCAGCCTGTGCCGGCGCCAGCTTCTACAGTGGATGAGGCTAGTAGGAGGAGGAATGATGGGGGGAGGAGTCAAAAGCTTATGTTGTTTATTCGCGGGAATGCTATGTCGGGGGCACCGATTATGAGGGGGACTAATCAGTTGCCGAATCCTCCGATCATGATGGGTATGACTATAAAGAAGCTTATTACAAAGGCGTGAGCGGTAACGATTACATTGTAAATTTGGTCGTCGCCTAGGAGAGTTCCTGGTTGTCCTAGTTCTGCGCGGATTAATAGGCTGAGTGCGGTGCCGACTATTCCTGCTCATGCCCCGAAGATGAGGTACAGGGTGCCAATATCCTTATGGTTAGTGGAAAATAGTCATCGGTTGATGAAGGTGACGGGTAAGATGGCTGAGTGTTGAAGCGTTAGGCTGTAGTCCTTTTTACAGAGGTTTGATTCCTCTTCTTATCGGCTCTGTAGTGAAATTCATGTTGAGTTGCAAGCTCATCGATGCGCACTAGGGTGCGTCAGGGTCTTTGTAGGCAGAAGCCAATTGGTTTAGGCATTTAGCTGTTAACTAGAGTTTTGTGGGATCGAAGCCCATCTGTCTAGGGAGGCTTTAGCTTAATTAAAGCGTCTGACTTGCATTCAGAAGATACAGGTTAATATTCTGTAAGTCTTAATGTGCAGAAACTAAGAGGGTTTAACTCTTATTTAAGGCTTTGAAGGCCTTCGGTTTGGGGTGTTATCCTAAGTTTCTAGACAATGGCATGTATTATTGGGGACAGGGGAAGTAAGAGGATTGATAGTGAGGCAAGGACCGCAGTAGGTGTGCTTGGGGCTTTGCTAGTGTATCATTGTTTTATGTGGTTAGAGGAGTTGGGGGGAAGGGTAATTGTTGAGTGGTATGCGAGGCGTAGGTAGAAGAAGAGGCTGAGCAGTGATAGCATGGCAATTGCCATGGCTGCTGGTGTTATTTCCTGTTTAGTTAGTTCTTGGATGATAAGTCACTTTGGTATAAAGCCTGTTAATGGGGGGAGGCCTGCTAGGGATAAAAGTACTAGTATTAGGGTGGCGTTTAGCACTGGGGTTTTTGTTCATGAGGTTGTGATCATGGATAGGTTAAGGGCTTTGATTTTGTTAAGGGCTAGGAATACGGCTGATGTTATGATTGTGTATAGGTAGAAGGTAAGTAAGGCCAATTTGGGGCTGTAAACTAGGATGATGGCGATTCAGCCTAAGTGGGAGATGGACGAGAAGGCTAGGATTTTGCGTGTTTGTGTTTGGTTCAGTCCTATTCAGCCTCCTAGTGCTGTTGAGGCTAGGGCCATGGCGGTGAGTAGAGCTGGGTCGAGGGATTTGGATGTTAGTAGGAGCAGGGTTAGTGGGGGGAATTTTATGAGGGTCGAGAGTAGCAGGGCTGTTATTAGTGGCGATCCTTGTAGTACTTCTGGGAATCAGAAGTGAAATGGCACTAGGCCCAGTTTAATAGCGATTGCTGCTGTCAGTAGTAGACAGGAGGTTGGGTGGTTTATTTGTGTGATGTCTCATTGGCCGGTGACTCAGGCATTGGTTATGCTAGAGAATAGGACCAGGGCGGAAGCAGCTGCTTGGGTTAGGAAGTATTTCGTTGCGGCTTCTACTGCTCGTGGGTGGTGGGATTTGGCAATTAGGGGAATGATGGCTAGTGCGTTGATCTCCAGTCCTGTCCAGGCCAGAACTCAGTGGTTGCTGGAAATTGTGATTGTGGTGCCCAAGATGAGGCTGAAGGTTATGATTGGGGTCGCGTAAGGGTTCATTAGTAGAGGAGGGGGTTAAACCATCATTTTCGGGGTATGGGCCCGATAGCTTGATTAGCTGACTCTACTAGAAAATAATATAAGGGAAGTATGGAGAATTTTGATTTCTCTTGTGTGGGTTCAATTCCTACTTTTCTAAGGTCAACAGGAAATGAGAGGGCTGTTATACCTCTATGTTCACTTTATCATAGTGACCCTTTGTAGTTCAGGCACATTTCCTTATGTAAGGAGGTAGGCCTGCATAGCAGATAGGTATGCTGATGTGTCAGAGGCACAGAGCTAGTGTGAGGGGTAGGAAGTTTTTTCATAGTAGGTGCATTAGTTGGTCATATCGGAATCGTGGGTATGAAGCTCGGACCCATAAGAAACCAGAAGATAGTAGGAGGACTTTTGTGGCTAGGATGACGGGGAATAGTTCTGTGGGTGGCCCTAGGGCGCTTGGGTTTAGGAATATGATGGCTGTAAGTGTATTTATTAGCATAATGTTCGCATATTCAGCTAGGAAGAATAAGGCGAAGGGTCCTGCGGCGTATTCAACGTTAAACCCTGAGACTAGCTCAGATTCACCCTCTGTGAGGTCAAAAGGAGCTCGGTTTGTCTCTGCTAGGGTGGATACGTATCATATTATTGCTAGGGGTCATGAGGAGAAAATGAAGTATAGAGGCTCCTGTGCGACGGCAAAGGAGCTGAGTGTGTAGCTTCCGCTTAGTATGATTATTGATAGCAGGATTATGGCCAGTGTCACTTCGTATGAAATGGTCTGTGCTACTGCCCGTAGGGCTCCGATTAGTGCGTATTTTGAGTTCGAGGCTCAGCCTGATCATAGGACTGAGTAGACGGCTAGGCTTGACATGGCTATTAGGAAGAGAACTCCGAGGTTTAGATCTGCTAGGGGAAATGGGAGTGGTAGTGGTGCTCAAGTGGTGAGGGCTAGGACAAGGGCTAGTATTGGTATCAGAATGAATAGAAGTGGGGAAGAGGTAGAGGGTCGGATGGGCTCTTTGGTAAATAGTTTCAGTCCGTCCGCAAATGGTTGAAGTAGGCCAAAAGGCCCGACAACGTTAGGGCCTTTGCGGGATTGTATGTAGCTTAGGATTTTCCGTTCTACTAGGGTTAGGAAGGCTACGGCAATCAGGATTGGGATGATGTATAGGAGGGATATAACGAGGCAGCTTAGTGTTGTTATTTGAATCATGGGTGAAGCTAGGGAGAGGATTTGAACCTCTGGGGAAAGGGCTTAAGCCTTCTGCACTTGCCGGGCTCTGCCACTCTAGCTGGTCCTTTTCTAGGATTGAAAGTGGTGGGGGAAGGCCCTCTTCACGGTTTAGTTGGTTTCACTGCTTAGAGGGGGGGGGCGTGCTTGTGGTATTGGCCCCACTTTCCCGGTCCTTTCGTACTGGGGAGAGTGTGTCATAGATAGAAACCGACCTGGATTGCTCCGGTCTGAACTCAGATCACGTAGGACTGTTAATCGTTGAACAAACGAACCCTTAATAGCGGCTGCACCATTAGGATGTCCTGATCCAACATCGAGGTCGTAAACCCCCCTGTCGATATGGGCTCTTGAGGGGGATTGCGCTGTTATCCCTGGGGTAGCTTGGTCCATTAATCAATTATATTGGGTCTGGTCACTGTTAGCACTTTGAGGGGTAGCTCTAGGTAAAGAGGTATGGTCTTGTTTTTGGAGGATTTGTTCTCCTCCAAGGTCGCCCCAACCGAAAAATATCGACCAGGCTCTGCGATGGTAGTGGCCCCAGTGGGGTTGATTGAGGATTCGCGGTGGTCGTTGATTTTTAAGTTCCACAGGGTCTTCTCGTCTTATGTTCACATCCCCGCTTTTGCACGGGGAGATCAATTTCACTGATTATCTGTGAGAGACAGTTAAGACCTCGTTTAGCCATTCATACAAGTCTCGATTTATGGGACAATTGATTGTGCTACCTTTGCACGGTTAGGATACCGCGGCCGTTAAACCTAAGTCACCGGGCAGGCATCACCTTCAATACTTGTTTAATTTGCTGAAGGCTATGTTTTTGGTAAACAGTCGGGCCTTATTAATTTGCCGAGTTCCTTTCACAGATTTTAATCGCTCTTATAGGCGCTCCTGAGTCGGGTTAACAGGGTTAGTTAATACGTGGTCTTGTAGGGGTTTTTGTATCTGTCTAGGTCTGTTAATAATGTTTCTATGTAAGCTTGCGCCGTTAGAGGGGTGTGGCCCTGAGTTACTTATTTTAGCATTAATTCTCCTATATTCATAGGTTGACCTGTTTGTGATAAGGGAATCATCTTATTTTGGTATTTTTAGGTGGTGGAGCTTTGACGCACTCTTTTTTGATGGCTGCTTTAGGGCCCACGGTAGGATCAGTAGTAAGAATTATCCGCTAGTCGAGGTTGTGTCCTTTTTTAATGGAGCTGTCCCTCCATTAAATAGCTCTTAATCATCTCATTAGGGTTCAGGATGTCCGGTAGGGAGGATTAAGGGGGAACTTAGATTCGTTTCACAGGTAACCAGCTATCACCCAGCTCGGTTGGCTTTTCACCTCTACTGACAAGTCATCCCACTCTTTTGCAACAGAGATGGGTTCGCTCTCTTTAACTGCTTGAAAGTAGCTCGCTTGGGTTTCGGGGGGGCAAACTTTAGTTCACTTTGCTTGGTTGTTCTCGCTAAACCATGATGCAAAAGGTACAAGGGTTGATCTTTGCTGTCTGTCGCTTTGATTGTTTCACTGCTATTTCATCTTTCCCTTACGGTACTGGGGTCTCTATCGCGTCTAAGTGTCTTTTCTATCGCCTATACTAAGACTGTAAAATGCTTTAGTTTAATTAGTTTAGTAAATTCTTTAGTTTTGGTGTACTATTTGTGTGGTTGAGCTAGAGGGGGGGCTTCAAGACGATCCGGTCTAGTAGATATCTTTCAGGTGTAAGCTGAGTGCTTTGGTGTTATAGCTACGTCTTGATATTCTAAGTACACCTTCCGGTACACTTACCTTGTTACGACTTACCTCATCTTCAGCGTATTTATGGTATTAGTTATGTGGGATGTGGCTTTTGAGGAGGGTGACGGGCGGTATGTACGTGCCCCAGGGCCGGCTTAAAGTAGGCTCTATTGTCCCACTTTACTGCTAAATCCGCCTTCCAGAAGTGGTTTCACGCTTCTTTCCGTGTGCCCTATGAATAGGGAATGTAGCCCATTTCTTCCACTCCATAGGCTATACCTTGACCTGTCTTATTAGCGGGGTGCTATTGTGTCCACTGTTGTGCTCTCATTCGAGGTGGGCTGGCGACGGCGGTATGTAGGCTGTGTTGGCAAGGGGTGGTTGGGTTAATCGGGGATTATCGATTGTAGAACAGGCTCCTCTAGGTGGGTTTGGGGCACCGCCAAGTCCTTAGAGTTTTAAGCGTTTGTGCTCGTAGTTCTCTGGCGGATACTTCGGTAAAGTAAGTATCAAGATTTAGGGCCAGGCATAGTGGGGTATCTAATCCCAGTTTGGGCCCTGGCTTTCGTGGGTTTAAATCAGTCGTTAGTTCCTAAGATCATCTTAATGGTGTGTTTAGGTGCATCTTGGGCTTATGACAGCTCAGTTGCATTTTGATCTTAGTTAGCTAGGATAGGCATTTTACCACTCTTTACGCCGTGTCAATAGGACGGTTGATTTGGGTTTCTTGTATGACCGCGGTGGCTGGCACAAGATTTACCAACCCTTGAAGTTAGGCTGTTGCTATAACTAAGTCAAGTTTGCACTCATTGCTTAATGTTAATTACTGCTGAATACCCGTGGGGGCGTGGCTTAGCGAGGCGTCTTGGGCTACTACTTGGGTGTGCCTGATACCCGCTCCTCAAGGCCTGTATGGGGGTAGGTGGTCGAGGGCGTTTACACTGGGGCGCGGATACTTGCATGTATATATTTAGCAAAAACCAACCGTAAGGTTAGGACTAAGTCTTTTGTCCGCAGGCATGTTTTATGCCATCTTGGCAACTTCAGTGCCATGCTTTGTGTTAAGCTATGTGGACGGGGGTGTGGTTAGCTGATAGTTGAGTGGTGAGTGAGAGTGAAGTATATGAAATTATTGCTTGTGTTTACTATTTTTAGTACTGGAGTTTCTCTAATAAGTTTAAGTTATTTTGTATGTGTTTGTGTGTATATATACATCGTTCCGATGATGTCATGGAAGGGATGATTAATGGAGTTTTAGAGGTAGTTTGCTGGGATTGGGCGATGAAGGTTTATGCTACATGGTGGTTAGCGAAAGTTTACTGGTTTAGTTTGTGAAGCGCAGGGGTTGCGCTTAATGATTTGTTGTTTTGTGCTATGTCCAACGAGCATTCATCCAATAGCCCCATTTAACCCGGAGGGTGGAGGTAACATTAACTGAATGTGGTCAAAGTGCATCAGTGTCAGGATGATTCCCCATATACGCCAACCGTCTCATCGAGGGACCCTTGAAATATAGGATAGGCCGTGAGGCAGGTGTGTCCAGGCTTAGATTGTGGGACCCCCGAGATCACTGGGAATAGCCACCTGTGAGGTAACCCCGGAAAAAATAAGAGGAACCAGAGGCGCCAAAAAGCTGGAACATGCCGCGATTACGCATTGAGAAGGTGAAAGTACTCACAGATGCCACTTTGAAGGGCAAGGAGGGGTGAGTGAACCCAATGGATGGCCCTGACCGAGGAACCAGAGGCGCAAAAATGTGAGGAGGGCGAGGGGTTTAGGGGGAACGTATGGGCCTGAAGCTAGTCATACCGGACATTATGTGCAACGGGTTGCTGATTTCACGTGAGGAGTACGATTAATAAATCCGTCTGATACGAACTGCATGAGATATGTGGTGGAGAGTTGTTGTTGGAGCATGTCCTGTGAGCATTCATTAAAATGGGGTCTTGTTATGCGCTTGAGTGGAGTTGTATTGGGTGTTGTGGGGTATGGTCCTAGAACATTCATGCCGGGTGGTTTGGTAGGAGTGTGTTTAAGGGTTTAATGGCCGTGTACATGTATGGGTTTAGCACCTGCTTATAAGATAGTCCGTATATAATGTATATTACTGGTACTATAGTATGTATGTATATGGGGTATATAAATTTATGCACGAATATGCATAACCAAATACCCCCGCCTCGGGGGGGGAGGGGGGGGGGGGTTAAGCATAATGGCATAGATGGGGTAGAATTATTGGGGGCTTGCGGTTAGTTCCTGTAGTTGAGAACAATGGCGGCTTTTCGAGCCGCAGGCCTCGGGTAGTGTCCGGGCAGGAATAATGACTTATTTTATGTTTTTTTTAGGGATTTGCTTTGCGGTGGGTGTTTTGGGTGTGGCGTCGAATCCTTCGCCGTATTATGGGGTTGTTGGTTTGGTGTTAGCGTCTGTGGCGGGGTGCGGGTGGTTGCTGGGCCTTGGGGTTTCGTTCGTGGCTTTAGTGCTGTTTATGGTGTATTTGGGGGGTATGCTGGTGGTGTTTGTTTATTCAGTAGCTTTAGCAGCGGAGCCTTTCCCTGGGGCTTGGGGGGATTGACGGGTGATTGGATGTGCAGTAGCGTTTGTGGCAATTGTTTTTGGGGGGTTGGTGTTTGGGGGGTTTATGGGGGCTTGGAAGTTCGGGGTTTCTACTGTGAATAATGTTGGGGTGTTTGTTGTTCGGTCGGATTTTAGTGGAGTTTCCATGTTTTATTCACATGGGGCAGGGATGTTTTTAGTGGCGGGTTGGGGGCTGTTGTTGACTTTGTTTGTTGTATTGGAGCTTGTGCGGGGGTTGTCGCGGGGTGCTATTCGGGCGGTTTAGGGGTTAGGGTCAGAGAATAGTTTATTGAAAATGCCAGCTTTGGGAGCTGGAGATAAAGGTTTGAGTCCTTTTTTTCTGAGTTTGGGGTACTCTAAGAAGTGGTAAGTCTTCAATCTTTGGTTTACAAGACCAATGTTTTTATAAACTATTAGAGTATTTAGCAGTTGAGTATTTTGTTTTCTAGGGCGCTTGCGGCGGGGAGGAGAAATAGGAGGATAGTGAAGTAGGCGATTGAAGCGAGTTGGCCGATGATGATGAATGGGTGTTCGACGGGTTGGCTTCCTACTCATGTTAGGACGAGGAGGTCGGCGACTAGTACTCAGAATAGGAGCTGGGAGAGTGGTCGGAATGTTATTGCTCGTTGTTTTGATTTGTGCAGGAATGGGATTAGGAATAGGATCAGTACGGAGGCGGCCAGTGCTAATACGCCTCCTAGTTTATTTGGGATTGAACGTAGGATGGCGTAGGCGAATAGGAAGTATCATTCTGGCTTGATGTGTGGTGGGGTTACTAGTGGGTTTGCTGGGGTGAAGTTTTCTGGGTCTCCCAGGAGGTTAACCGCTCATGCTTCTTTCTTATGAGACGTTAGTAAACCAATTACATAGCCTTGTCAAGACTAAATCACAGGTAAAAATCCTGTACATCTCATGTGGCCAACCACTCCCAACTAGGATTCCAAGACGCCTCATCACCCATCATAGAAGAACTCGTTGAATTCCACGACCACGCCCTAATCGTTGCCCTAGCTATCTGCAGCCTAGTTCTCTACCTTTTAGCCCACATACTAACAGAAAAACTCTCGTCCAATGCTGTAGACGCCCAAGAAGTAGAGCTGATCTGGACAATCCTACCTGCTATCGTCCTGGTACTCCTCGCCCTCCCATCCCTACAAATCCTCTACATAATGGACGAAATCGACGAACCAGACCTCACCCTAAAAGCCATCGGCCACCAATGATACTGAAGCTACGAATACACAGACTTCAAAGACCTATCATTCGACTCCTACATAGTGCCCACCCCAGACTTACCCAACGGCCACTTCCGACTGCTAGAAGTTGACCACCGCGTAGTTATCCCAATAGAATCCCCCATCCGCGTGATCATTACTGCAGGAGACGTACTCCACTCCTGAGCAGTCCCAATGCTCGGAGTTAAAACAGACGCAATCCCAGGCCGACTAAACCAAACTTCATTCATTACCACCCGGCCTGGGATTTTTTACGGACAATGCTCAGAAATTTGCGGGGCTAATCACAGCTACATACCCATTGTAGTAGAATCAACCCCACTCCCACATTTCGAGGCCTGATCGTCCCTTCTATCATCATCCTAATCATTAAGAAGCTATGCAACAGCACTAGCCTTTTAAGCTAGCCAAAGAGGGACTTCCCCCTCCTTAATGATATGCCACAGCTTAACCCCGCACCATGATTTTCAATCATAATTATAACCTGATTAACCCTAGCACTCCTCATCCAACCAAAACTACTAGCCTTCACCACAACCAACCCCCCATCAAATAAGACCTCCCTCACTACCAAACCCACACCATGATCCTGACCATGAACCTAAGCTTCTTTGACCAATTTTCCAGCCCCAATCTATTTGGCATCCCCTTAATCCTACTATCCCTACTCTTCCCAGCCCTACTATTCCCGTCCCCAAACAACCGATGAATCGACAACCGCCTCTCTACTATCCAAACATGACTCCTTCACCTAATCACAAAACAACTAATAGTCCCACTCAACAAAAATGGCCACAAATGAGCCATAATATTTACATCCCTAATAATCATACTTCTTACAATCAACCTTCTAGGCCTCCTTCCATATACATTCACCCCAACCACCCAACTATCTATGAACATAGCCCTAGCCTTCCCACTATGGCTCGCCACACTACTAACAGGCATGTTTAACCATGTACGTGCCCCAGGGCCGGCTTAAAGTAGGCTCTATTGTCCCACTTTACTGCTAAATCCGCCTTCCAGAAGTGGTTTCACGCTTCTTTCCGTGTGCCCTATGAATAGGGAATGTAGCCCATTTCTTCCACTCCATAGGCTATACCTTGACCTGTCTTATTAGCGGGGTGCTATTGTGTCCACTGTTGTGCTCTCATTCGAGGTGGGCTGGCGACGGCGGTATGTAGGCTGTGTTGGCAAGGGGTGGTTGGGTTAATCGGGGATTATCGATTGTAGAACAGGCTCCTCTAGGTGGGTTTGGGGCACCGCCAAGTCCTTAGAGTTTTAAGCGTTTGTGCTCGTAGTTCTCTGGCGGATACTTCGGTAAAGTAAGTATCAAGATTTAGGGCCAGGCATAGTGGGGTATCTAATCCCAGTTTGGGCCCTGGCTTTCGTGGGTTTAAATCAGTCGTTAGTTCCTAAGATCATCTTAATGGTGTGTTTAGGTGCATCTTGGGCTTATGACAGCTCAGTTGCATTTTGATCTTAGTTAGCTAGGATAGGCATTTTACCACTCTTTACGCCGTGTCAATAGGACGGTTGATTTGGGTTTCTTGTATGACCGCGGTGGCTGGCACAAGATTTACCAACCCTTGAAGTTAGGCTGTTGCTATAACTAAGTCAAGTTTGCACTCATTGCTTAATGTTAATTACTGCTGAATACCCGTGGGGGCGTGGCTTAGCGAGGCGTCTTGGGCTACTACTTGGGTGTGCCTGATACCCGCTCCTCAAGGCCTGTATGGGGGTAGGTGGTCGAGGGCGTTTACACTGGGGCGCGGATACTTGCATGTATATATTTAGCAAAAACCAACCGTAAGGTTAGGACTAAGTCTTTTGTCCGCAGGCATGTTTTATGCCATCTTGGCAACTTCAGTGCCATGCTTTGTGTTAAGCTATGTGGACGGGGGTGTGGTTAGCTGATAGTTGAGTGGTGAGTGAGAGTGAAGTATATGAAATTATTGCTTGTGTTTACTATTTTTAGTACTGGAGTTTCTCTAAGTCCTAGGACTAGGAGGAAATGGTGTTTCATAGTGTGTAGGCGTCGGGATAGTCCGAGTATCGTCGGGGTATTCCTGCTAGGCCTAGGAAGTGCTGGGGGAAGAACGTTAGGTTTACTCCTGTAAATATTACCCCGAAGTGGGCTTTTGCTCATGTTTGGTGTAGGGTAAACCCAGTGAGTAGTGGGAATCAGTGAGTAAATCCTGCTAGAATGGCAAAGACGGCGCCTATGGATAGGACGTAGTGGAAGTGGGCAACTACGTAGTACGTGTCGTGCAGGGCGATGTCTAGGGAAGAGTTTGCAAGAACGATTCCTGTTAATCCTCCGATGGTAAATAGGAAGATAAATCCTAGAGCTCATAGTATTGGGGGGGGTCTCATTTGATTGTTCCTCCGTGCAGGGTGGCTAGTCAGCTAAATACTTTGATTCCGGTAGGGATGGCAATGATTATAGTGGCTGATGTAAAGTAGGCTCGGGTATCAACGTCTATTCCTACTGTAAACATGTGGTGAGCTCAGACGATGAATCCTAGGAAGCCGATGGATAGTATGGCTCAGACTATTCCCATGTAGCCGAAGGGCTCCTTTTTGCCTGAGTAGTACGTGACTACGTGTGAGATGATTCCGAACCCCGGTAGGATCAGAATATAGACTTCTGGGTGTCCGAAGAATCAGAATAGGTGTTGGTACAGGATTGGGTCTCCTCCTCCAGCGGGGTCGAAGAATGTGGTGTTTAGGTTTCGATCAGTTAGTAATATTGTAATACCGGCGGCGAGTACGGGGAGTGATAGAAGGAGTAGGATGGCGGTAATTAGTACGGATCAGACAAATAGTGGGGTTTGGTATTGTGAGAGTGCGGGGGGTTTTATGTTGATGGCTGTGGTGATAAAGTTGATGGCCCCAAGGATGGAGGAGATACCGGCTAAGTGGAGTGAGAAGATAGCCAGGTCTACTGAAGCTCCGGCGTGGGCAAGGTCACCTGCTAGGGGAGGGTAGACAGTTCAGCCTGTGCCGGCGCCAGCTTCTACAGTGGATGAGGCTAGTAGGAGGAGGAATGATGGGGGGAGGAGTCAAAAGCTTATGTTGTTTATTCGCGGGAATGCTATGTCGGGGGCACCGATTATGAGGGGGACTAATCAGTTGCCGAATCCTCCGATCATGATGGGTATGACTATAAAGAAGCTTATTACAAAGGCGTGAGCGGTAACGATTACATTGTAAATTTGGTCGTCGCCTAGGAGAGTTCCTGGTTGTCCTAGTTCTGCGCGGATTAATAGGCTGAGTGCGGTGCCGACTATTCCTGCTCATGCCCCGAAGATGAGGTACAGGGTGCCAATATCCTTATGGTTAGTGGAAAATAGTCATCGGTTGATGAAGGTGACGGGTAAGATGGCTGAGTGTTGAAGCGTTAGGCTGTAGTCCTTTTTACAGAGGTTTGATTCCTCTTCTTATCGGCTCTGTAGTGAAATTCATGTTGAGTTGCAAGCTCATCGATGCGCACTAGGGTGCGTCAGGGTCTTTGTAGGCAGAAGCCAATTGGTTTAGGCATTTAGCTGTTAACTAGAGTTTTGTGGGATCGAAGCCCATCTGTCTAGGGAGGCTTTAGCTTAATTAAAGCGTCTGACTTGCATTCAGAAGATACAGGTTAATATTCTGTAAGTCTTAATGTGCAGAAACTAAGAGGGTTTAACTCTTATTTAAGGCTTTGAAGGCCTTCGGTTTGGGGTGTTATCCTAAGTTTCTAGACAATGGCATGTATTATTGGGGACAGGGGAAGTAAGAGGATTGATAGTGAGGCAAGGACCGCAGTAGGTGTGCTTGGGGCTTTGCTAGTGTATCATTGTTTTATGTGGTTAGAGGAGTTGGGGGGAAGGGTAATTGTTGAGTGGTATGCGAGGCGTAGGTAGAAGAAGAGGCTGAGCAGTGATAGCATGGCAATTGCCATGGCTGCTGGTGTTATTTCCTGTTTAGTTAGTTCTTGGATGATAAGTCACTTTGGTATAAAGCCTGTTAATGGGGGGAGGCCTGCTAGGGATAAAAGTACTAGTATTAGGGTGGCGTTTAGCACTGGGGTTTTTGTTCATGAGGTTGTGATCATGGATAGGTTAAGGGCTTTGATTTTGTTAAGGGCTAGGAATACGGCTGATGTTATGATTGTGTATAGGTAGAAGGTAAGTAAGGCCAATTTGGGGCTGTAAACTAGGATGATGGCGATTCAGCCTAAGTGGGAGATGGACGAGAAGGCTAGGATTTTGCGTGTTTGTGTTTGGTTCAGTCCTATTCAGCCTCCTAGTGCTGTTGAGGCTAGGGCCATGGCGGTAAGTAGAGCTGGGTCGAGGGATTTGGATGTTAGTAGGAGCAGGGTTAGTGGGGGGAATTTTATGAGGGTCGAGAGTAGCAGGGCTGTTATTAGTGGCGATCCTTGTAGTACTTCTGGGAATCAGAAGTGAAATGGCACTAGGCCCAGTTTAATAGCGATTGCTGCTGTCAGTAGTAGACAGGAGGTTGGGTGGTTTATTTGTGTGATGTCTCATTGGCCGGTGACTCAGGCATTGGTTATGCTAGAGAATAGGACCAGGGCGGAAGCAGCTGCTTGGGTTAGGAAGTATTTCGTTGCGGCTTCTACTGCTCGTGGGTGGTGGGATTTGGCAATTAGGGGAATGATGGCTAGTGCGTTGATCTCCAGTCCTGTCCAGGCCAGAACTCAGTGGTTGCTGGAAATTGTGATTGTGGTGCCCAAGATGAGGCTGAAGGTTATGATTGGGGTCGCGTAAGGGTTCATTAGTAGAGGAGGGGGTTAAACCATCATTTTCGGGGTATGGGCCCGATAGCTTGATTAGCTGACTCTACTAGAAAATAATATAAGGGAAGTATGGAGAATTTTGATTTCTCTTGTGTGGGTTCAATTCCTACTTTTCTAAGGTCAACAGGAAATGAGAGGGCTGTTATACCTCTATGTTCACTTTATCATAGTGACCCTTTGTAGTTCAGGCACATTTCCTTATGTAAGGAGGTAGGCCTGCATAGCAGATAGGTATGCTGATGTGTCAGAGGCACAGAGCTAGTGTGAGGGGTAGGAAGTTTTTTCATAGTAGGTGCATTAGTTGGTCATATCGGAATCGTGGGTATGAAGCTCGGACCCATAAGAAACCAGAAGATAGTAGGAGGACTTTTGTGGCTAGGATGACGGGGAATAGTTCTGTGGGTGGCCCTAGGGCGCTTGGGTTTAGGAATATGATGGCTGTAAGTGTATTTATTAGCATAATGTTCGCATATTCAGCTAGGAAGAATAAGGCGAAGGGTCCTGCGGCGTATTCAACGTTAAACCCTGAGACTAGCTCAGATTCACCCTCTGTGAGGTCAAAAGGAGCTCGGTTTGTCTCTGCTAGGGTGGATACGTATCATATTATTGCTAGGGGTCATGAGGAGAAAATGAAGTATAGAGGCTCCTGTGCGACGGCAAAGGAGCTGAGTGTGTAGCTTCCGCTTAGTATGATTATTGATAGCAGGATTATGGCCAGTGTCACTTCGTATGAAATGGTCTGTGCTACTGCCCGTAGGGCTCCGATTAGTGCGTATTTTGAGTTCGAGGCTCAGCCTGATCATAGGACTGAGTAGACGGCTAGGCTTGACATGGCTATTAGGAAGAGAACTCCGAGGTTTAGATCTGCTAGGGGAAATGGGAGTGGTAGTGGTGCTCAAGTGGTGAGGGCTAGGACAAGGGCTAGTATTGGTATCAGAATGAATAGAAGTGGGGAAGAGGTAGAGGGTCGGATGGGCTCTTTGGTAAATAGTTTCAGTCCGTCCGCAAATGGTTGAAGTAGGCCAAAAGGCCCGACAACGTTAGGGCCTTTGCGGGATTGTATGTAGCTTAGGATTTTCCGTTCTACTAGGGTTAGGAAGGCTACGGCAATCAGGATTGGGATGATGTATAGGAGGGATATAACGAGGCAGCTTAGTGTTGTTATTTGAATCATGGGTGAAGCTAGGGAGAGGATTTGAACCTCTGGGGAAAGGGCTTAAGCCTTCTGCACTTGCCGGGCTCTGCCACTCTAGCTGGTCCTTTTCTAGGATTGAAAGTGGTGGGGGAAGGCCCTCTTCACGGTTTAGTTGGTTTCACTGCTTAGAGGGGGGGGGCGTGCTTGTGGTATTGGCCCCACTTTCCCGGTCCTTTCGTACTGGGGAGAGTGTGTCATAGATAGAAACCGACCTGGATTGCTCCGGTCTGAACTCAGATCACGTAGGACTGTTAATCGTTGAACAAACGAACCCTTAATAGCGGCTGCACCATTAGGATGTCCTGATCCAACATCGAGGTCGTAAACCCCCCTGTCAATATGGGCTCTTGAGGGGGATTGCGCTGTTATCCCTGGGGTAGCTTGGTCCATTAATCAATTATATTGGGTCTGGTCACTGTTAGCACTTTGAGGGGTAGCTCTAGGTAAAGAGGTATGGTCTTGTTTTTGGAGGATTTGTTCTCCTCCAAGGTCGCCCCAACCGAAAAATATCGACCAGGCTCTGCGATGGTAGTGGCCCCAGTGGGGTTGATTGAGGATTCGCGGTGGTCGTTGATTTTTAAGTTCCACAGGGTCTTCTCGTCTTATGTTCACATCCCCGCTTTTGCACGGGGAGATCAATTTCACTGATTATCTGTGAGAGACAGTTAAGACCTCGTTTAGCCATTCATACAAGTCTCGATTTATGGGACAATTGATTGCGCTACCTTTGCACGGTTAGGATACCGCGGCCGTTAAACCTAAGTCACCGGGCAGGCATCACCTTCAATACTTGTTTAATTTGCTGAAGGCTATGTTTTTGGTAAACAGTCGGGCCTTATTAATTTGCCGAGTTCCTTTCACAGATTTTAATCGCTCTTATAGGCGCTCCTGAGTCGGGTTAACAGGGTTAGTTAATACGTGGTCTTGTAGGGGTTTTTGTATCTGTCTAGGTCTGTTAATAATGTTTCTATGTAAGCTTGCGCCGTTAGAGGGGTGTGGCCCTGAGTTACTTATTTTAGCATTAATTCTCCTATATTCATAGGTTGACCTGTTTGTGATAAGGGAATCATCTTATTTTGGTATTTTTAGGTGGTGGAGCTTTGACGCACTCTTTTTTGATGGCTGCTTTAGGGCCCACGGTAGGATCAGTAGTAAGAATTATCCGCTAGTCGAGGTTGTGTCCTTTTTTAATGGAGCTGTCCCTCCATTAAATAGCTCTTAATCATCTCATTAGGGTTCAGGATGTCCGGTAGGGAGGATTAAGGGGGAACTTAGATTCGTTTCACAGGTAACCAGCTATCACCCAGCTCGGTTGGCTTTTCACCTCTACTGACAAGTCATCCCACTCTTTTGCAACAGAGACGGGTTCGCTCTCTTTAACTGCTTGAAAGTAGCTCGCTTGGGTTTCGGGGGGGCAAACTTTAGTTCACTTTGCTTGGTTGTTCTCGCTAAACCATGATGCAAAAGGTACAAGGGTTGATCTTTGCTGTCTGTCGCTTTGATTGTTTCACTGCTATTTCATCTTTCCCTTACGGTACTGGGGTCTCTATCGCGTCTAAGTGTCTTTTCTATCGCCTATACTAAGACTGTAAAATGCTTTAGTTTAATTAGTTTAGTAAATTCTTTAGTTTTGGTGTACTATTTGTGTGGTTGAGCTAGAGGGGGGGCTTCAAGACGATCCGGTCTAGTAGATATCTTTCAGGTGTAAGCTGAGTGCTTTGGTGTTATAGCTACGTCTTGATATTCTAAGTACACCTTCCGGTACACTTACCTTGTTACGACTTACCTCATCTTCAGCGTATTTATGGTATTAGTAATGTGGGATGTGGCTTTTGAGGAGGGTGACGGGCGGTATGTACGTGCCCCAGGGCCGGCTTAAAGTAGGCTCTATTGTCCCACTTTACTGCTAAATCCGCCTTCCAGAAGTGGTTTCACGCTTCTTTCCGTGTGCCCTATGAATAGGGAATGTAGCCCATTTCTTCCACTCCATAGGCTATACCTTGACCTGTCTTATTAGCGGGGTGCTATTGTGTCCACTGTTGTGCTCTCATTCGAGGTGGGCTGGCGACGGCGGTATGTAGGCTGTGTTGGCAAGGGGTGGTTGGGTTAATCGGGGATTATCGATTGTAGAACAGGCTCCTCTAGGTGGGTTTGGGGCACCGCCAAGTCCTTAGAGTTTTAAGCGTTTGTGCTCGTAGTTCTCTGGCGGATACTTCGGTAAAGTAAGTATCAAGATTTAGGGCCAGGCATAGTGGGGTATCTAATCCCAGTTTGGGCCCTGGCTTTCGTGGGTTTAAATCAGTCGTTAGTTCCTAAGATCATCTTAATGGTGTGTTTAGGTGCATCTTGGGCTTATGACAGCTCAGTTGCATTTTGATCTTAGTTAGCTAGGATAGGCATTTTACCACTCTTTACGCCGTGTCAATAGGACGGTTGATTTGGGTTTCTTGTATGACCGCGGTGGCTGGCACAAGATTTACCAACCCTTGAAGTTAGGCTGTTGCTATAACTAAGTCAAGTTTGCACTCATTGCTTAATGTTAATTACTGCTGAATACCCGTGGGGGCGTGGCTTAGCGAGGCGTCTTGGGCTACTACTTGGGTGTGCCTGATACCCGCTCCTCAAGGCCTGTATGGGGGTAGGTGGTCGAGGGCGTTTACACTGGGGCGCGGATACTTGCATGTATATATTTAGCAAAAACCAACCGTAAGGTTAGGACTAAGTCTTTTGTCCGCAGGCATGTTTTATGCCATCTTGGCAACTTCAGTGCCATGCTTTGTGTTAAGCTATGTGGACGGGGGTGTGGTTAGCTGATAGTTGAGTGGTGAGTGAGAGTGAAGTATATGAAATTATTGCTTGTGTTTACTATTTTTAGTACTGGAGTTTCTCTAATAAGTTTAAGTTATTTTGTATGTGTTTGTGTGTATATATACATCGTTCCGATGATGTCATGGAAGGGATGATTAATGGAGTTTTAGAGGTAGTTTGCTGGGATTGGGCGATGAAGGTTTATGCTACATGGTGGTTAGCGAAAGTTTACTGGTTTAGTTTGTGAAGCGCAGGGGTTGCGCTTAATGATTTGTTGTTTTGTGCTATGTCCAACGAGCATTCATCCAATAGCCCCATTTAACCCGGAGGGTGGAGGTAACATTAACTGAATGTGGTCAAAGTGCATCAGTGTCAGGATGATTCCCCATATACGCCAACCGTCTCATCGAGGGACCCTTGAAATATAGGATAGGCCGTGAGGCAGGTGTGTCCAGGCTTAGATTGTGGGACCCCCGAGATCACTGGGAATAGCCACCTGTGAGGTAACCCCGGAAAAAATAAGAGGAACCAGAGGCGCCAAAAAGCTGGAACATGCCGCGATTACGCATTGAGAAGGTGAAAGTACTCACAGATGCCACTTTGAAGGGCAAGGAGGGGTGAGTGAACCCAATGGATGGCCCTGACCGAGGAACCAGAGGCGCAAAAATGTGAGGAGGGCGAGGGGTTTAGGGGGAACGTATGGGCCTGAAGCTAGTCATACCGGACATTATGTGCAACGGGTTGCTGATTTCACGTGAGGAGTACGATTAATAAATCCGTCTGATACGAACTGCATGAGATATGTGGTGGAGAGTTGTTGTTGGAGCATGTCCTGTGAGCATTCATTAAAATGGGGTCTTGTTATGCGCTTGAGTGGAGTTGTATTGGGTGTTGTGGGGTATGGTCCTAGAACATTCATGCCGGGTGGTTTGGTAGGAGTGTGGTTAAGGGTTTAATGGCCGTGTACATGTATGGGTTTAGCACCTGCTTATAAGATAGTCCGTATATAATGTATATTACTGGTACTATAGTATGTATGTATATGGGGTATATAAATTTATGCACGAATATGCATAACCAAATACCCCCGCCTCGGGGGGGGAGGGGGGGGGGGGGGTTAAGCATAATGGCATAGATGGGGTAGAATTATTGGGGGCTTGCGGTTAGTTCCTGTAGTTGAGAACAATGGCGGCTTTTCGAGCCGCAGGCCTCGGGTAGTGTCCGGGCAGGAATAATGACTTATTTTATGTTTTTTTTAGGGATTTGCTTTGCGGTGGGTGTTTTGGGTGTGGCGTCGAATCCTTCGCCGTATTATGGGGTTGTTGGTTTGGTGTTAGCGTCTGTGGCGGGGTGCGGGTGGTTGCTGGGCCTTGGGGTTTCGTTCGTGGCTTTAGTGCTGTTTATGGTGTATTTGGGGGGTATGCTGGTGGTGTTTGTTTATTCAGTAGCTTTAGCAGCGGAGCCTTTCCCTGGGGCTTGGGGGGATTGACGGGTGATTGGATGTGCAGTAGCGTTTGTGGCAATTGTTTTTGGGGGGTTGGTGTTTGGGGGGTTTATGGGGGCTTGGAAGTTCGGGGTTTCTACTGTGAATAATGTTGGGGTGTTTGTTGTTCGGTCGGATTTTAGTGGAGTTTCCATGTTTTATTCACATGGGGCAGGGATGTTTTTAGTGGCGGGTTGGGGGCTGTTGTTGACTTTGTTTGTTGTATTGGAGCTTGTGCGGGGGTTGTCGCGGGGTGCTATTCGGGCGGTTTAGGGGTTAGGGTCAGAGAATAGTTTATTGAAAATGCCAGCTTTGGGAGCTGGAGATAAAGGTTTGAGTCCTTTTTTTCTGAGTTTGGGGTACTCTAAGAAGTGGTAAGTCTTCAATCTTTGGTTTACAAGACCAATGTTTTTATAAACTATTAGAGTATTTAGCAGTTGAGTATTTTGTTTTCTAGGGCGCTTGCGGCGGGGAGGAGAAATAGGGGGATAGTGAAGTAGGCGATTGAAGCGAGTTGGCCGATGATGATGAATGGGTGTTCGACGGGTTGGCTTCCTACTCATGTTAGGACGAGGAGGTCGGCGACTAGTACTCAGAATAGGAGCTGGGAGAGTGGTCGGAATGTTATTGCTCGTTGTTTTGATTTGTGCAGGAATGGGATTAGGAATAGGATCAGTACGGAGGCGGCCAGTGCTAATACGCCTCCTAGTTTATTTGGGATTGAACGTAGGATGGCGTAGGCGAATAGGAAGTATCATTCTGGCTTGATGTGTGGTGGGGTTACTAGTGGGTTTGCTGGGGTGAAGTTTTCTGGGTCTCCCAGGAGGTTAACCGCTCATGCTTCTTTCTTATGAGACGTTAGTAAACCAATTACATAGCCTTGTCAAGACTAAATCACAGGTAAAAATCCTGTACATCTCATGTGGCCAACCACTCCCAACTAGGATTCCAAGACGCCTCATCACCCATCATAGAAGAACTCGTTGAATTCCACGACCACGCCCTAATCGTTGCCCTAGCTATCTGCAGCCTAGTTCTCTACCTTTTAGCCCACATACTAACAGAAAAACTCTCGTCCAATGCTGTAGACGCCCAAGAAGTAGAGCTGATCTGGACAATCCTACCTGCTATCGTCCTGGTACTCCTCGCCCTCCCATCCCTACAAATCCTCTACATAATGGACGAAATCGACGAACCAGACCTCACCCTAAAAGCCATCGGCCACCAATGATACTGAAGCTACGAATACACAGACTTCAAAGACCTATCATTCGACTCCTACATAGTGCCCACCCCAGACTTACCCAACGGCCACTTCCGACTGCTAGAAGTTGACCACCGCGTAGTTATCCCCATAGAATCCCCCATCCGCGTGATCATTACTGCAGGAGACGTACTCCACTCCTGAGCAGTCCCAACGCTCGGAGTTAAAACAGACGCAATCCCAGGCCGACTAAACCAAACTTCATTCATTACCACCCGGCCTGGGATTTTTTACGGACAATGCTCAGAAATTTGCGGGGCTAATCACAGCTACATACCCATTGTAGTAGAATCAACCCCACTCCCACATTTCGAGGCCTGATCGTCCCTTCTATCATCATCCTAATCATTAAGAAGCTATGCAACAGCACTAGCCTTTTAAGCTAGCCAAAGAGGGACTTCCCCCTCCTTAATGATATGCCACAGCTTAACCCCGCACCATGATTTTCAATCATAATTATAACCTGATTAACCCTAGCACTCCTCATCCAACCAAAACTACTAGCCTTCACCACAACCAACCCCCCATCAAATAAGACCTCCCTCACTACCAAACCCACACCATGATCCTGACCATGAACCTAAGCTTCTTTGACCAATTTTCCAGCCCCAATCTATTTGGCATCCCCTTAATCCTACTATCCCTACTCTTCCCAGCCCTACTATTCCCGTCCCCAAACAACCGATGAATCGACAACCGCCTCTCTACTATCCAAACATGACTCCTTCACCTAATCACAAAACAACTAATAGTCCCACTCAACAAAAATGGCCACAAATGAGCCATAATATTTACATCCCTAATAATCATACTTCTTACAATCAACCTTCTAGGCCTCCTTCCATATACATTCACCCCAACCACCCAACTATCTATGAACATAGCCCTAGCCTTCCCACTATGGCTCGCCACACTACTAACAGGCATGTTTAACCATGTACGTGCCCCAGGGCCGGCTTAAAGTAGGCTCTATTGTCCCACTTTACTGCTAAATCCGCCTTCCAGAAGTGGTTTCACGCTTCTTTCCGTGTGCCCTATGAATAGGGAATGTAGCCCATTTCTTCCACTCCATAGGCTATACCTTGACCTGTCTTATTAGCGGGGTGCTATTGTGTCCACTGTTGTGCTCTCATTCGAGGTGGGCTGGCGACGGCGGTATGTAGGCTGTGTTGGCAAGGGGTGGTTGGGTTAATCGGGGATTATCGATTGTAGAACAGGCTCCTCTAGGTGGGTTTGGGGCACCGCCAAGTCCTTAGAGTTTTAAGCGTTTGTGCTCGTAGTTCTCTGGCGGATACTTCGGTAAAGTAAGTATCAAGATTTAGGGCCAGGCATAGTGGGGTATCTAATCCCAGTTTGGGCCCTGGCTTTCGTGGGTTTAAATCAGTCGTTAGTTCCTAAGATCATCTTAATGGTGTGTTTAGGTGCATCTTGGGCTTATGACAGCTCAGTTGCATTTTGATCTTAGTTAGCTAGGATAGGCATTTTACCACTCTTTACGCCGTGTCAATAGGACGGTTGATTTGGGTTTCTTGTATGACCGCGGTGGCTGGCACAAGATTTACCAACCCTTGAAGTTAGGCTGTTGCTATAACTAAGTCAAGTTTGCACTCATTGCTTAATGTTAATTACTGCTGAATACCCGTGGGGGCGTGGCTTAGCGAGGCGTCTTGGGCTACTACTTGGGTGTGCCTGATACCCGCTCCTCAAGGCCTGTATGGGGGTAGGTGGTCGAGGGCGTTTACACTGGGGCGCGGATACTTGCATGTATATATTTAGCAAAAACCAACCGTAAGGTTAGGACTAAGTCTTTTGTCCGCAGGCATGTTTTATGCCATCTTGGCAACTTCAGTGCCATGCTTTGTGTTAAGCTATGTGGACGGGGGTGTGGTTAGCTGATAGTTGAGTGGTGAGTGAGAGTGAAGTATATGAAATTATTGCTTGTGTTTACTATTTTTAGTACTGGAGTTTCTCTAATAAGTTTAAGTTATTTTGTATGTGTTTGTGTGTATATATACATCGTTCCGATGATGTCATGGAAGGGATGATTAATGGAGTTTTAGAGGTAGTTTGCTGGGATTGGGCGATGAAGGTTTATGCTACATGGTGGTTAGCGAAAGTTTACTGGTTTAGTTTGTGAAGCGCAGGGGTTGCGCTTAATGATTTGTTGTTTTGTGCTATGTCCAACGAGCATTCATCCAATAGCCCCATTTAACCCGGAGGGTGGAGGTAACATTAACTGAATGTGGTCAAAGTGCATCAGTGTCAGGATGATTCCCCATATACGCCAACCGTCTCATCGAGGGACCCTTGAAATATAGGATAGGCCGTGAGGCAGGTGTGTCCAGGCTTAGATTGTGGGACCCCCGAGATCACTGGGAATAGCCACCTGTGAGGTAACCCCGGAAAAAATAAGAGGAACCAGAGGCGCCAAAAAGCTGGAACATGCCGCGATTACGCATTGAGAAGGTGAAAGTACTCACAGATGCCACTTTGAAGGGCAAGGAGGGGTGAGTGAACCCAATGGATGGCCCTGACCGAGGAACCAGAGGCGCAAAAATGTGAGGAGGGCGAGGGGTTTAGGGGGAACGTATGGGCCTGAAGCTAGTCATACCGGACATTATGTGCAACGGGTTGCTGATTTCACGTGAGGAGTACGATTAATAAATCCGTCTGATACGAACTGCATGAGATATGTGGTGGAGAGTTGTTGTTGGAGCATGTCCTGTGAGCATTCATTAAAATGGGGTCTTGTTATGCGCTTGAGTGGAGTTGTATTGGGTGTTGTGGGGTATGGTCCTAGAACATTCATGCCGGGTGGTTTGGTAGGAGTGTGTTTAAGGGTTTAATGGCCGTGTACATGTATGGGTTTAGCACCTGCTTATAAGATAGTCCGTATATAATGTATATTACTGGTACTATAGTATGTATGTATATGGGGTATATAAATTTATGCACGAATATGCATAACCAAATACCCCCGCCTCGGGGGGGGAGGGGGGGGGGTTAAGCATAATGGCATAGATGGGGTAGAATTATTGGGGGCTTGCGGTTAGTTCCTGTAGTTGAGAACAATGGCGGCTTTTCGAGCCGCAGGCCTCGGGTAGTGTCCGGGCAGGAATAATGACTTATTTTATGTTTTTTTTAGGGATTTGCTTTGCGGTGGGTGTTTTGGGTGTGGCGTCGAATCCTTCGCCGTATTATGGGGTTGTTGGTTTGGTGTTAGCGTCTGTGGCGGGGTGCGGGTGGTTGCTGGGCCTTGGGGTTTCGTTCGTGGCTTTAGTGCTGTTTATGGTGTATTTGGGGGGTATGCTGGTGGTGTTTGTTTATTCAGTAGCTTTAGCAGCGGAGCCTTTCCCTGGGGCTTGGGGGGATTGACGGGTGATTGGATGTGCAGTAGCGTTTGTGGCAATTGTTTTTGGGGGGTTGGTGTTTGGGGGGTTTATGGGGGCTTGGAAGTTCGGGGTTTCTACTGTGAATAATGTTGGGGTGTTTGTTGTTCGGTCGGATTTTAGTGGAGTTTCCATGTTTTATTCACATGGGGCAGGGATGTTTTTAGTGGCGGGTTGGGGGCTGTTGTTGACTTTGTTTGTTGTATTGGAGCTTGTGCGGGGGTTGTCGCGGGGTGCTATTCGGGCGGTTTAGGGGTTAGGGTCAGAGAATAGTTTATTGAAAATGCCAGCTTTGGGAGCTGGAGATAAAGGTTTGAGTCCTTTTTTTCTGAGTTTGGGGTACTCTAAGAAGTGGTAAGTCTTCAATCTTTGGTTTACAAGACCAATGTTTTTATAAACTATTAGAGTATTTAGCAGTTGAGTATTTTGTTTTCTAGGGCGCTTGCGGCGGGGAGGAGAAATAGGAGGATAGTGAAGTAGGCGATTGAAGCGAGTTGGCCGATGATGATGAATGGGTGTTCGACGGGTTGGCTTCCTACTCATGTTAGGACGAGGAGGTCGGCGACTAGTACTCAGAATAGGAGCTGGGAGAGTGGTCGGAATGTTATTGCTCGTTGTTTTGATTTGTGCAGGAATGGGATTAGGAATAGGATCAGTACGGAGGCGGCCAGTGCTAATACGCCTCCTAGTTTATTTGGGATTGAACGTAGGATGGCGTAGGCGAATAGGAAGTATCATTCTGGCTTGATGTGTGGTGGGGTTACTAGTGGGTTTGCTGGGGTGAAGTTTTCTGGGTCTCCCAGGAGGTTAACCGCTCATGCTTCTTTCTTATGAGACGTTAGTAAACCAATTACATAGCCTTGTCAAGACTAAATCACAGGTAAAAATCCTGTACATCTCATGTGGCCAACCACTCCCAACTAGGATTCCAAGACGCCTCATCACCCATCATAGAAGAACTCGTTGAATTCCACGACCACGCCCTAATCGTTGCCCTAGCTATCTGCAGCCTAGTTCTCTACCTTTTAGCCCACATACTAACAGAAAAACTCTCGTCCAATGCTGTAGACGCCCAAGAAGTAGAGCTGATCTGGACAATCCTACCTGCTATCGTCCTGGTACTCCTCGCCCTCCCATCCCTACAAATCCTCTACATAATGGACGAAATCGACGAACCAGACCTCACCCTAAAAGCCATCGGCCACCAATGATACTGAAGCTACGAATACACAGACTTCAAAGACCTATCATTCGACTCCTACATAGTGCCCACCCCAGACTTACCCAACGGCCACTTCCGACTGCTAGAAGTTGACCACCGCGTAGTTATCCCAATAGAATCCCCCATCCGCGTGATCATTACTGCAGGAGACGTACTCCACTCCTGAGCAGTCCCAACGCTCGGAGTTAAAACAGACGCAATCCCAGGCCGACTAAACCAAACTTCATTCATTACCACCCGGCCTGGGATTTTTTACGGACAATGCTCAGAAATTTGCGGGGCTAATCACAGCTACATACCCATTGTAGTAGAATCAACCCCACTCCCACATTTCGAGGCCTGATCGTCCCTTCTATCATCATCCTAATCATTAAGAAGCTATGCAACAGCACTAGCCTTTTAAGCTAGCCAAAGAGGGACTTCCCCCTCCTTAATGATATGCCACAGCTTAACCCCGCACCATGATTTTCAATCATAATTATAACCTGATTAACCCTAGCACTCCTCATCCAACCAAAACTACTAGCCTTCACCACAACCAACCCCCCATCAAATAAGACCTCCCTCACTACCAAACCCACACCATGATCCTGACCATGAACCTAAGCTTCTTTGACCAATTTTCCAGCCCCAATCTATTTGGCATCCCCTTAATCCTACTATCCCTACTCTTCCCAGCCCTACTATTCCCGTCCCCAAACAACCGATGAATCGACAACCGCCTCTCTACTATCCAAACATGACTCCTTCACCTAATCACAAAACAACTAATAGTCCCACTCAACAAAAATGGCCACAAATGAGCCATAATATTTACATCCCTAATAATCATACTTCTTACAATCAACCTTCTAGGCCTCCTTCCATATACATTCACCCCAACCACCCAACTATCTATGAACATAGCCCTAGCCTTCCCACTATGGCTCGCCACACTACTAACAGTCATGTTTAACCATGTACGTGCCCCAGGGCCGGCTTAAAGTAGGCTCTATTGTCCCACTTTACTGCTAAATCCGCCTTCCAGAAGTGGTTTCACGCTTCTTTCCGTGTGCCCTATGAATAGGGAATGTAGCCCATTTCTTCCACTCCATAGGCTATACCTTGACCTGTCTTATTAGCGGGGTGCTATTGTGTCCACTGTTGTGCTCTCATTCGAGGTGGGCTGGCGACGGCGGTATGTAGGCTGTGTTGGCAAGGGGTGGTTGGGTTAATCGGGGATTATCGATTGTAGAACAGGCTCCTCTAGGTGGGTTTGGGGCACCGCCAAGTCCTTAGAGTTTTAAGCGTTTGTGCTCGTAGTTCTCTGGCGGATACTTCGGTAAAGTAAGTATCAAGATTTAGGGCCAGGCATAGTGGGGTATCTAATCCCAGTTTGGGCCCTGGCTTTCGTGGGTTTAAATCAGTCGTTAGTTCCTAAGATCATCTTAATGGTGTGTTTAGGTGCATCTTGGGCTTATGACAGCTCAGTTGCATTTTGATCTTAGTTAGCTAGGATAGGCATTTTACCACTCTTTACGCCGTGTCAATAGGACGGTTGATTTGGGTTTCTTGTATGACCGCAGTGGCTGGCACAAGATTTACCAACCCTTGAAGTTAGGCTGTTGCTATAACTAAGTCAAGTTTGCACTCATTGCTTAATGTTAATTACTGCTGAATACCCGTGGGGGCGTGGCTTAGCGAGGCGTCTTGGGCTACTACTTGGGTGTGCCTGATACCCGCTCCTCAAGGCCTGTATGGGGGTAGGTGGTCGAGGGCGTTTACACTGGGGCGCGGATACTTGCATGTATATATTTAGCAAAAACCAACCGTAAGGTTAGGACTAAGTCTTTTGTCCGCAGGCATGTTTTATGCCATCTTGGCAACTTCAGTGCCATGCTTTGTGTTAAGCTATGTGGACGGGGGTGTGGTTAGCTGATAGTTGAGTGGTGAGTGAGAGTGAAGTATATGAAATTATTGCTTGTGTTTACTATTTTTAGTACTGGAGTTTCTCTAATAAGTTTAAGTTATTTTGTATGTGTTTGTGTGTATATATACATCGTTCCGATGATGTCATGGAAGGGATGATTAATGGAGTTTTAGAGGTAGTTTGCTGGGATTGGGCGATGAAGGTTTATGCTACATGGTGGTTAGCGAAAGTTTACTGGTTTAGTTTGTGAAGCGCAGGGGTTGCGCTTAATGATTTGTTGTTTTGTGCTATGTCCAACGAGCATTCATCCAATAGCCCCATTTAACCCGGAGGGTGGAGGTAACATTAACTGAATGTGGTCAAAGTGCATCAGTGTCAGGATGATTCCCCATATACGCCAACCGTCTCATCGAGGGACCCTTGAAATATAGGATAGGCCGTGAGGCAGGTGTGTCCAGGCTTAGATTGTGGGACCCCCGAGATCACTGGGAATAGCCACCTGTGAGGTAACCCCGGAAAAAATAAGAGGAACCAGAGGCGCCAAAAAGCTGGAACATGCCGCGATTACGCATTGAGAAGGTGAAAGTACTCACAGATGCCACTTTGAAGGGCAAGGAGGGGTGAGTGAACCCAATGGATGGCCCTGACCGAGGAACCAGAGGCGCAAAAATGTGAGGAGGGCGAGGGGTTTAGGGGGAACGTATGGGCCTGAAGCTAGTCATACCGGACATTATGTGCAACGGGTTGCTGATTTCACGTGAGGAGTACGATTAATAAATCCGTCTGATACGAACTGCATGAGATATGTGGTGGAGAGTTGTTGTTGGAGCATGTCCTGTGAGCATTCATTAAAATGGGGTCTTGTTATGCGCTTGAGTGGAGTTGTATTGGGTGTTGTGGGGTATGGTCCTAGAACATTCATGCCGGGTGGTTTGGTAGGAGTGTGTTTAAGGGTTTAATGGCCGTGTACATGTATGGGTTTAGCACCTGCTTATAAGATAGTCCGTATATAATGTATATTACTGGTACTATAGTATGTATGTATATGGGGTATATAAATTTATGCACGAATATGCATAACCAAATACCCCCGCCTCGGGGGGGGAGGGGGGGGGGGTTAAGCATAATGGCATAGATGGGGTAGAATTATTGGGGGCTTGCGGTTAGTTCCTGTAGTTGAGAACAATGGCGGCTTTTCGAGCCGCAGGCCTCGGGTAGTGTCCGGGCAGGAATAATGACTTATTTTATGTTTTTTTTAGGGATTTGCTTTGCGGTGGGTGTTTTGGGTGTGGCGTCGAATCCTTCGCCGTATTATGGGGTTGTTGGTTTGGTGTTAGCGTCTGTGGCGGGGTGCGGGTGGTTGCTGGGCCTTGGGGTTTCGTTCGTGGCTTTAGTGCTGTTTATGGTGTATTTGGGGGGTATGCTGGTGGTGTTTGTTTATTCAGTAGCTTTAGCAGCGGAGCCTTTCCCTGGGGCTTGGGGGGATTGACGGGTGATTGGATGTGCAGTAGCGTTTGTGGCAATTGTTTTTGGGGGGTTGGTGTTTGGGGGGTTTATGGGGGCTTGGAAGTTCGGGGTTTCTACTGTGAATAATGTTGGGGTGTTTGTTGTTCGGTCGGATTTTAGTGGAGTTTCCATGTTTTATTCACATGGGGCAGGGATGTTTTTAGTGGCGGGTTGGGGGCTGTTGTTGACTTTGTTTGTTGTATTGGAGCTTGTGCGGGGGTTGTCGCGGGGTGCTATTCGGGCGGTTTAGGGGTTAGGGTCAGAGAATAGTTTATTGAAAATGCCAGCTTTGGGAGCTGGAGATAAAGGTTTGAGTCCTTTTTTTCTGAGTTTGGGGTACTCTAAGAAGTGGTAAGTCTTCAATCTTTGGTTTACAAGACCAATGTTTTTATAAACTATTAGAGTATTTAGCAGTTGAGTATTTTGTTTTCTAGGGCGCTTGCGGCGGGGAGGAGAAATAGGAGGATAGTGAAGTAGGCGATTGAAGCGAGTTGGCCGATGATGATGAATGGGTGTTCGACGGGTTGGCTTCCTACTCATGTTAGGACGAGGAGGTCGGCGACTAGTACTCAGAATAGGAGCTGGGAGAGTGGTCGGAATGTTATTGCTCGTTGTTTTGATTTGTGCAGGAATGGGATTAGGAATAGGATCAGTACGGAGGCGGCCAGTGCTAATACGCCTCCTAGTTTATTTGGGATTGAACGTAGGATGGCGTAGGCGAATAGGAAGTATCATTCTGGCTTGATGTGTGGTGGGGTTACTAGTGGGTTTGCTGGGGTGAAGTTTTCTGGGTCTCCCAGGAGGTTAACCGCTCATGCTTCTTTCTTATGAGACGTTAGTAAACCAATTACATAGCCTTGTCAAGACTAAATCACAGGTAAAAATCCTGTACATCTCATGTGGCCAACCACTCCCAACTAGGATTCCAAGACGCCTCATCACCCATCATAGAAGAACTCGTTGAATTCCACGACCACGCCCTAATCGTTGCCCTAGCTATCTGCAGCCTAGTTCTCTACCTTTTAGCCCACATACTAACAGAAAAACTCTCGTCCAATGCTGTAGACGCCCAAGAAGTAGAGCTGATCTGGACAATCCTACCTGCTATCGTCCTGGTACTCCTCGCCCTCCCATCCCTACAAATCCTCTACATAATGGACGAAATCGACGAACCAGACCTCACCCTAAAAGCCATCGGCCACCAATGATACTGAAGCTACGAATACACAGACTTCAAAGACCTATCATTCGACTCCTACATAGTGCCCACCCCAGACTTACCCAACGGCCACTTCCGACTGCTAGAAGTTGACCACCGCGTAGTTATCCCAATAGAATCCCCCATCCGCGTGATCATTACTGCAGGAGACGTACTCCACTCCTGAGCAGTCCCAACGCTCGGAGTTAAAACAGACGCAATCCCAGGCCGACTAAACCAAACTTCATTCATTACCACCCGGCCTGGGATTTTTTACGGACAATGCTCAGAAATTTGCGGGGCTAATCACAGCTACATACCCATTGTAGTAGAATCAACCCCACTCCCACATTTCGAGGCCTGATCGTCCCTTCTATCATCATCCTAATCATTAAGAAGCTATGCAACAGCACTAGCCTTTTAAGCTAGCCAAAGAGGGACTTCCCCCTCCTTAATGATATGCCACAGCTTAACCCCGCACCATGATTTTCAATCATAATTATAACCTGATTAACCCTAGCACTCCTCATCCAACCAAAACTACTAGCCTTCACCACAACCAACCCCCCATCAAATAAGACCTCCCTCACTACCAAACCCACACCATGATCCTGACCATGAACCTAAGCTTCTTTGACCAATTTTCCAGCCCCAATCTATTTGGCATCCCCTTAATCCTACTATCCCTACTCTTCCCAGCCCTACTATTCCCGTCCCCAAACAACCGATGAATCAACAACCGCCTTTCTACTATCCAAACATGACTCCTTCACCTAATCACAAAACAACTAATAGTCCCACTCAACAAAAATGGCCACAAATGAGCCATAATATTTACATCCCTAATAATCATACTTCTTACAATCAACCTTCTAGGCCTCCTTCCATATACATTCACCCCAACCACCCAACTATCTATGAACATAGCCCTAGCCTTCCCACTATGGCTCGCCACACTACTAACAGGCATGTTTAACCATGTACGTGCCCCAGGGCCGGCTTAAAGTAGGCTCTATTGTCCCACTTTACTGCTAAATCCGCCTTCCAGAAGTGGTTTCATGCTTCTTTCCGTGTGCCCTATGAATAGGGAATGTAGCCCATTTCTTCCACTCCATAGGCTATACCTTGACCTGTCTTATTAGCGGGGTGCTATTGTGTCCACTGTTGTGCTCTCATTCGAGGTGGGCTGGCGACGGCGGTATGTAGTCTGTGTTGGCAAGGGGTGGTTGGGTTAATCGGGGATTATCGATTGTAGAACAGGCTCCTCTAGGTGGGTTTGGGGCACCGCCAAGTCCTTAGAGTTTTAAGCGTTTGTGCTCGTAGTTCTCTGGCGGATACTTCGGTAAAGTAAGTATCAAGATTTAGGGCCAGGCATAGTGGGGTATCTAATCCCAGTTTGGGCCCTGGCTTTCGTGGGTTTAAATCAGTCGTTAGTTCCTAAGATCATCTTAATGGTGTGTTTAGGTGCATCTTGGGCTTATGACAGCTCAGTTGCATTTTGATCTTAGTTAGCTAGGATAGGCATTTTACCACTCTTTACGCCGTGTCAATAGGACGGTTGATTTGGGTTTCTTGTATGACCGCGGTGGCTGGCACAAGATTTACCAACCCTTGAAGTTAGGCTGTTGCTATAACTAAGTCAAGTTTGCACTCATTGCTTAATGTTAATTACTGCTGAATACCCGTGGGGGCGTGGCTTAGCGAGGCGTCTTGGGCTACTACTTGGGTGTGCCTGATACCCGCTCCTCAAGGCCTGTATGGGGGTAGGTGGTCGAGGGCGTTTACACTGGGGCGCGGATACTTGCATGTATATATTTAGCAAAAACCAACCGTAAGGTTAGGACTAAGTCTTTTGTCCGCAGGCATGTTTTATGCCATCTTGGCAACTTCAGTGCCATGCTTTGTGTTAAGCTATGTGGACGGGGGTGTGGTTAGCTGATAGTTGAGTGGTGAGTGAGAGTGAAGTATATGAAATTATTGCTTGTGTTTACTATTTTTAGTACTGGAGTTTCTCTAAGTCCTAGGACTAGGAGGAAATGGTGTTTCATAGTGTGTAGGCGTCGGGATAGTCCGAGTATCGTCGGGGTATTCCTGCTAGGCCTAGGAAGTGCTGGGGGAAGAACGTTAGGTTTACTCCTGTAAATATTACCCCGAAGTGGGCTTTTGCTCATGTTTGGTGTAGGGTAAACCCAGTGAGTAGTGGGAATCAGTGAGTAAATCCTGCTAGAATGGCAAAGACGGCGCCTATGGATAGGACGTAGTGGAAGTGGACACTATTTGTCTGATCCGTACTAATTACCGCCATCCTACTCCTTCTATCACTCCCCGTACTCGCCGCCGGTATTACAATATTACTAACTGATCGAAACCTAAACACCACATTCTTCGACCCCGTTGGAGGAGGAGACCCAATCCTGTACCAACACCTATTCTGATTCTTCGGACACCCAGAAGTCTATATTCTGATCCTACCGGGGTTCGGAATCATCTCACACGTAGTCACGTACTACTCAGGCAAAAAGGAGCCCTTCGGCTACATGGGAATAGTGGTCGCCAGCCCACCTCGAATGAGAGCACAACAGTGGACACAATAGCACCCCGCTAATAAGACAGGTCAAGGTATAGCCTATGGAGTGGAAGAAATGGGCTACATTCCCTATTCATAGGGCACACGGAAAGAAGCGTGAAACCACTTCTGGAAGGCGGATTTAGCAGTAAAGTGGGACAATAGAGCCTACTTTAAGCCGGCCCTGGGGCACGTACATACCGCCCTTCACCCTCCTCAAAAGCCACATCCCACATAACTAATACCATAAATACGCTGAAGATGAGGTAAGTCGTAACAAGGTAAGTGTACCGGAAGGTGTACTTAGAATATCAAGACGTAGCTATAACACCAAAGCACTCAGCTTACACCTGAAAGATATCTACTAGACCGGATCGTCTTGAAGCCCCCCCTCTAGCTCAACCACACAAATAGTACACCAAAACTAAAGAATTTACTAAACTAATTAAACTAAAGCATTTTACAGTCTTAGTATAGGCGATAGAAAAGACACTTAGACGCGATAGAGACCCCAGTACCGTAAGGGAAAGATGAAATAGCAGTGAAACAATCAAAGCGACAGACAGCAAAGATCAACCCTTGTACCTTTTGCATCATGGTTTAGCGAGAACAACCAAGCAAAGTGAACTAAAGTTTGCCCCCCCGAAACCCAAGCGAGCTACTTTCAAGCAGTTAAAGAGAGCGAACCCGTCTCTGTTGCAAAAGAGTGGGATGACTTGTCAGTAGAGGTGAAAAGCCAACCGAGCTGGGTGATAGCTGGTTACCTGTGAAACGAATCTAAGTTCCCCCTTAATCCTCCCTACCGGACATCCTGAACCCTAATGAGATGATTAAGAGCTATTTAATGGAGGGACAGCTCCATTAAAAAAGGACACAACCTCGACTAGCGGATAATTCTTACTACTGATCCTACCGTGGGCCCTAAAGCAGCCATCAAAAAAGAGTGCGTCAAAGCTCCACCACCTAAAAATACCAAAATAAGATGATTCCCTTATCACAAACAGGTCAACCTATGAATATAGGAGAATTAATGCTAAAATAAGTAACTCAGGGCCACACCCCTCTAACGGCGCAAGCTTACATAGAAACATTATTAACAGACCTAGACAGATACAAAAACCCCTACAAGACCACGTATTAACTAACCCTGTTAACCCGACTCAGGAGCGCCTATAAGAGCGATTAAAATCTGTGAAAGGAACTCGGCAAATTAATAAGGCCCGACTGTTTACCAAAAACATAGCCTTCAGCAAATTAAACAAGTATTGAAGGTGATGCCTGCCCGGTGACTTAGGTTTAACGGCCGCGGTATCCTAACCGTGCAAAGGTAGCGCAATCAATTGTCCCATAAATCGAGACTTGTATGAATGGCTAAACGAGGTCTTAACTGTCTCTCACAGATAATCAGTGAAATTGATCTCCCCGTGCAAAAGCGGGGATGTGAACATAAGACGAGAAGACCCTGTGGAACTTAAAAATCAACGACCACCGCGAATCCTCAATCAACCCCACTGGGGCCACTACCATCGCAGAGCCTGGTCGATATTTTTCGGTTGGGGCGACCTTGGAGGAAAACAAATCCTCCAAAAACAAGACCATACCTCTTTACCTAGAGCTACCCCTCAAAGTGCTAACAGTGACCAGACCCAATATAATTGATTAATGGACCAAGCTACCCCAGGGATAACAGCGCAATCCCCCTCAAGAGCCCATATCGACAGGGGGGTTTACGACCTCGATGTTGGATCAGGACATCCTAATGGTGCAGCCGCTATTAAGGGTTCGTTTGTTCAACGATTAACAGTCCTACGTGATCTGAGTTCAGACCGGAGCAATCCAGGTCGGTTTCTATCTATGACACACTCTCCCCAGTACGAAAGGACCGGGAAAGTGGGGCCAATACCACAAGCACGCCCCCCCCCTCTAAGCAGTGAAACCAACTAAACCGTGAAGAGGGCCTTCCCCCACCACTTTCAATCCTAGAAAAGGACCAGCTAGAGTGGCAGAGCCCGGCAAGTGCAGAAGGCTTAAGCCCTTTCCCCAGAGGTTCAAATCCTCTCCCTAGCTTCACCCATGATTCAAATAACAACACTAAGCTGCCTCATTATATCCCTCCTATACATCATCCCAATCCTGATTGCCGTAGCCTTCCTAACCCTAGTAGAACGGAAAATCCTAAGCTACATACAATCCCGCAAAGGCCCTAACGTTGTCGGGCCTTTTGGCCTACTTCAACCATTTGCGGACGGACTGAAACTATTTACCAAAGAGCCCATCCGACCCTCTACCTCTTCCCCACTTCTATTCATTCTGATACCAATACTAGCCCTTGTCCTAGCCCTCACCACTTGAGCACCACTACCACTCCCATTTCCCCTAGCAGATCTAAACCTCGGAGTTCTCTTCCTAATAGCCATGTCAAGCCTAGCCGTCTACTCAGTCCTATGATCAGGCTGAGCCTCGAACTCAAAATACGCACTAATCGGAGCCCTACGGGCAGTAGCACAGACCATTTCATACGAAGTGACACTGGCCATAATCCTGCTATCAATAATCATACTAAGCGGAAGCTACACACTCAGCTCCTTTGCCGTCGCACAGGAGCCTCTATACTTCATTTTCTCCTCATGACCCCTAGCAATAATATGATACGTATCCACCCTAGCAGAGACAAACCGAGCTCCTTTTGACCTCACAGAGGGTGAATCTGAGCTAGTCTCAGGGTTTAACGTTGAATACGCCGCAGGACCCTTCGCCTTATTCTTCCTAGCTGAATATGCGAACATTATGCTAATAAATACACTTACAGCCATCATATTCCTAAACCCAAGCGCCCTA
Organism: Anser anser; assembly: GCF_964211835.1. Lineage (NCBI taxonomy): Eukaryota > Metazoa > Chordata > Aves > Anseriformes > Anatidae > Anser > Anser anser. The sequence continues at coordinate 1,508,772 of NC_139734.1, forward strand.
GGGCCACCCACAGAACTATTCCCCGTCATCCTAGCCACAAAAGTCCTCCTACTATCTTCTGGTTTCTTATGGGTCCGAGCTTCATACCCACGATTCCGATATGACCAACTAATGCACCTACTATGAAAAAACTTCCTACCCCTCACACTAGCTCTGTGCCTCTGACACATCAGCATACCTATCTGCTATGCAGGCCTACCTCCTTACATAAGGAAATGTGCCTGAACTACAAAGGGTCACTATGATAAAGTGAACATAGAGGTATAACAGCCCTCTCATTTCCTGTTGACCTTAGAAAAGTAGGAATTGAACCCACACAAGAGAAATCAAAATTCTCCATACTTCCCTTATATTATTTTCTAGTAGAGTCAGCTAATCAAGCTATCGGGCCCATACCCCGAAAATGATGGTTTAACCCCCTCCTCTACTAATGAACCCTTACGCGACCCCAATCATAACCTTCAGCCTCATCTTGGGCACCACAATCACAATTTCCAGCAACCACTGAGTTCTGGCCTGGACAGGACTGGAGATCAACGCACTAGCCATCATTCCCCTAATTGCCAAATCCCACCACCCACGAGCAGTAGAAGCCGCAACGAAATACTTCCTAACCCAAGCAGCTGCTTCCGCCCTGGTCCTATTCTCTAGCATAACCAATGCCTGAGTCACCGGCCAATGAGACATCACACAAATAAACCACCCAACCTCCTGTCTACTACTGACAGCAGCAATCGCTATTAAACTGGGCCTAGTGCCATTTCACTTCTGATTCCCAGAAGTACTACAAGGATCGCCACTAATAACAGCCCTGCTACTCTCGACCCTCATAAAATTCCCCCCACTAACCCTGCTCCTACTAACATCCAAATCCCTCGACCCAGCTCTACTCACCGCCATGGCCCTAGCCTCAACAGCACTAGGAGGCTGAATAGGACTGAACCAAACACAAACACGCAAAATCGTAGCCTTCTCATCCATCTCCCACTTAGGCTGAATCGCCATCATCCTAGTTTACAGCCCCAAATTGGCCTTACTTACCTTCTACCTATACACAATCATAACATCAGCCGTATTCCTAGCCCTTAACAAAATCAAAGCCCTTAACCTATCCATGATCACAACCTCATGAACAAAAACCCCAGTGCTAAACGCCACCCTAATACTAGTACTTTTATCCCTAGCAGGCCTCCCCCCATTAACAGGCTTTATACCAAAGTGACTTATCATCCAAGAACTAACTAAACAGGAAATAACACCAGCAGCCATGGCAATTGCCATGCTATCACTGCTCAGCCTCTTCTTCTACCTACGCCTCGCATACCACTCAACAATTACCCTTCCCCCCAACTCCTCTAACCACATAAAACAATGATACACTAGCAAAGCCCCAAGCACACCTACTGCGGTCCTTGCCTCACTATCAATCCTCTTACTTCCCCTGTCCCCAATAATACATGCCATTGTCTAGAAACTTAGGATAACACCCCAAACCGAAGGCCTTCAAAGCCTTAAATAAGAGTTAAACCCTCTTAGTTTCTGCACATTAAGACTTACAGAATATTAACCTGTATCTTCTGAATGCAAGTCAGACGCTTTAATTAAGCTAAAGCCTCCCTAGACAGATGGGCTTCGATCCCACAAAACTCTAGTTAACAGCTAAATGCCTAAACCAATTGGCTTCTGCCTACAAAGACCCTGACGCACCCTAGTGCGCATCGATGAGCTTGCAACTCAACATGAATTTCACTACAGAGCCGATAAGAAGAGGAATTAAACCTCTGTAAAAAGGACTACAGCCTAACGCTTCAACACTCAGCCATCTTACCCGTCACCTTCATCAACCGATGACTATTTTCCACTAACCATAAGGATATTGGCACCCTGTACCTCATCTTCGGGGCATGAGCAGGAATAGTCGGCACCGCACTCAGCCTATTAATCCGCGCAGAACTAGGACAACCAGGAACTCTCCTAGGCGACGACCAAATTTACAATGTAATCGTTACCGCTCACGCCTTTGTAATAAGCTTCTTTATAGTCATACCCATCATGATCGGAGGATTCGGCAACTGATTAGTCCCCCTCATAATCGGTGCCCCCGACATAGCATTCCCGCGAATAAACAACATAAGCTTTTGACTCCTCCCCCCATCATTCCTCCTCCTACTAGCCTCATCCACTGTAGAAGCTGGCGCCGGCACAGGCTGAACTGTCTACCCTCCCCTAGCAGGTGACCTTGCCCACGCCGGAGCTTCAGTAGACCTGGCTATCTTCTCACTCCACTTAGCCGGTATCTCCTCCATCCTTGGGGCCATCAACTTTATCACCACAGCCATCAACATAAAACCCCCCGCACTCTCACAATACCAAACCCCACTATTTGTCTGATCCGTACTAATTACCGCCATCCTACTCCTTCTATCACTCCCCGTACTCGCCGCCGGTATTACAATATTACTAACTGATCGAAACCTAAACACCACATTCTTCGACCCCGCTGGAGGAGGAGACCCAATCCTGTACCAACACCTATTCTGATTCTTCGGACACCCAGAAGTCTATATTCTGATCCTACCGGGGTTCGGAATCATCTCACACGTAGTCACATACTACTCAGGCAAAAAGGAGCCCTTCGGCTACATGGGAATAGTCTGAGCCATACTATCCATCGGCTTCCTAGGATTCATCGTCTGAGCTCACCACATGTTTACAGTAGGAATAGACGTTGATACCCAAGCCTACTTTACATCAGCCACTATAATCATTGCCATCCCTACCGGAATCAAAGTATTTAGCTGACTAGCCACCCTGCACGGAGGAACAATCAAATGAGACCCCCCCAATACTATGAGCTCTAGGATTTATCTTCCTATTTACCATCGGAGGATTAACAGGAATCGTTCTTGCAAACTCTTCCCTAGACATCGCCCTGCACGACACGTACTACGTAGTTGCCCACTTCCACTACGTCCTATCCATAGGCGCCGTCTTTGCCATTCTAGCAGGATTTACTCACTGATTCCCACTACTCACTGGGTTTACCCTACACCAAACATGAGCAAAAGCCCACTTCGGGGTAATATTTACAGGAGTAAACCTAACGTTCTTCCCCCAGCACTTCCTAGGCCTAGCAGGAATACCCCGACGATACTCGGACTATCCCGACGCCTACACACTATGAAACACCATTTCCTCCTAGTCCTAGGACTTAGAGAAACTCCAGTACTAAAAATAGTAAACACAAGCAATAATTTCATATACTTCACTCTCACTCACCACTCAACTATCAGCTAACCACACCCCCGTCCACATAGCTTAACACAAAGCATGGCACTGAAGTTGCCAAGATGGCATAAAACATGCCTGCGGACAAAAGACTTAGTCCTAACCTTACGGTTGGTTTTTGCTAAATATATACATGCAAGTATCCGTGCCCCAGTGTAAACGCCCTCGACCACCTACCCCCATACAGGCCTTGAGGAGCGGGTATCAGGCACACCCAAGTAGTAGCCCAAGACGCCTCGCTAAGCCACGCCCCCACGGGTATTCAGCAGTAATTAACATTAAGCAATGAGTGCAAACTTGACTTAGTTATAGCAACAGCCTAACTTCAAGGGTTGGTAAATCTTGTGCCAGCCACCGCGGTCATACAAGAAACCCAAATCAACCGTCCTATTGACACGGCGTAAAGAGTGGTAAAATGCCTATCCTAGCTAACTAAGATCAAAATGCAACTGAGCTGTCATAAGCCCAAGATGCACCTAAACACACCATTAAGATGATCTTAGGAACTAACGACTGATTTAAACCCACGAAAGCCAGGGCCCAAACTGGGATTAGATACCCCACTATGCCTGGCCCTAAATCTTGATACTTACTTTACCGAAGTATCCGCCAGAGAACTACGAGCACAAACGCTTAAAACTCTAAGGACTTGGCGGTGCCCCAAACCCACCTAGAGGAGCCTGTTCTACAATCGATAATCCCCGATTAACCCAACCACCCCTTGCCAACACAGCCTACATACCGCCGTCGCCAGCCCACCTCGAATGAGAGCACAACAGTGGACACAATAGCACCCCGCTAATAAGACAGGTCAAGGTATAGCCTATGGAGTGGAAGAAATGGGCTACATTCCCTATTCATAGGGCACACGGAAAGAAGCGTGAAACCACTTCTGGAAGGCGGATTTAGCAGTAAAGTGGGACAATAGAGCCTACTTTAAGCCGGCCCTGGGGCACGTACATGGTTAAACATGCCTGTTAGTAGTGTGGCGAGCCATAGTGGGAAGGCTAGGGCTATGTTCATAGATAGTTGGGTGGTTGGGGTGAATGTATATGGAAGGAGGCCTAGAAGGTTGATTGTAAGAAGTATGATTATTAGGGATGTAAATATTATGGCTCATTTGTGGCCATTTTTGTTGAGTGGGACTATTAGTTGTTTTGTGATTAGGTGAAGGAGTCATGTTTGGATAGTAGAAAGGCGGTTGTTGATTCATCGGTTGTTTGGGGACGGGAATAGTAGGGCTGGGAAGAGTAGGGATAGTAGGATTAAGGGGATGCCAAATAGATTGGGGCTGGAAAATTGGTCAAAGAAGCTTAGGTTCATGGTCAGGATCATGGTGTGGGTTTGGTAGTGAGGGAGGTCTTATTTGATGGGGGGTTGGTTGTGGTGAAGGCTAGTAGTTTTGGTTGGATGAGGAGTGCTAGGGTTAATCAGGTTATAATTATGATTGAAAATCATGGTGCGGGGTTAAGCTGTGGCATATCATTAAGGAGGGGGAAGTCCCTCTTTGGCTAGCTTAAAAGGCTAGTGCTGTTGCATAGCTTCTTAATGATTAGGATGATGATAGAAGGGACGATCAGGCCTCGAAATGTGGGAGTGGGGTTGATTCTACTACAATGGGTATGTAGCTGTGATTAGCCCCGCAAATTTCTGAGCATTGTCCGTAAAAAATCCCAGGCCGGGTGGTAATGAATGAAGTTTGGTTTAGTCGGCCTGGGATTGCGTCTGTTTTAACTCCGAGCGTTGGGACTGCTCAGGAGTGGAGTACGTCTCCTGCAGTAATGATCACGTGGATGGGGGATTCTATTGGGATAACTACGCGGTGGTCAACTTCTAGCAGTCGGAAGTGGCCGTTGGGTAAGTCTGGGGTGGGCACTATGTAGGAGTCGAATGATAGGTCTTTGAAGTCTGTGTATTCGTAGCTTCAGTATCATTGGTGGCCGATGGCTTTTAGGGTGAGGTCTGGTTTGTCGATTTCGTCCATTATGTAGAGGATTTGTAGGGATGGGAGGGCGAGGAGTACCAGGACGATAGCAGGTAGGATTGTCCAGATCAGCTCTACTTCTTGGGCGTCTACAGCATTGGACGAGAGTTTTTCTGTTAGTATGTGGGCTAAAAGGTAGAGAACTAGGCTGCAGATAGCTAGGGCAACGATTAGGGCGTGGTCGTGGAATTCAACGAGTTCTTCTATGATGGGTGATGAGGCGTCTTGGAATCCTAGTTGGGAGTGGTTGGCCACATGAGATGTACAGGATTTTTACCTGTGATTTAGTCTTGACAAGGCTATGTAATTGGTTTACTAACGTCTCATAAGAAAGAAGCATGAGCGGTTAACCTCCTGGGAGACCCAGAAAACTTCACCCCAGCAAACCCACTAGTAACCCCACCACACATCAAGCCAGAATGATACTTCCTATTCGCCTACGCCATCCTACGTTCAATCCCAAATAAACTAGGAGGCGTATTAGCACTGGCCGCCTCCGTACTGATCCTATTCCTAATCCCATTCCTGCACAAATCAAAACAACGAGCAATAACATTCCGACCACTCTCCCAGCTCCTATTCTGAGTACTAGTCGCCGACCTCCTCGTCCTAACATGAGTAGGAAGCCAACCCGTCGAACACCCATTCATCATCATCGGCCAACTCGCTTCAATCGCCTACTTCACTATCCTCCTATTTCTCCTCCCCGCCGCAAGCGCCCTAGAAAACAAAATACTCAACTGCTAAATACTCTAATAGTTTATAAAAACATTGGTCTTGTAAACCAAAGATTGAAGACTTACCACTTCTTAGAGTACCCCAAACTCAGAAAAAAAGGACTCAAACCTTTATCTCCAGCTCCCAAAGCTGGCATTTTCAATAAACTATTCTCTGACCCTGACCCCTAAACCGCCCGAATAGCACCCCGCGACAACCCCCGCACAAGCTCCAATACAACAAACAAAGTCAACAACAGCCCCCAACCCGCCACTAAAAACATCCCTGCCCCATGTGAATAAAACATGGAAACTCCACTAAAATCCGACCGAACAACAAACACCCCAACATTATTCACAGTAGAAACCCCGAACTTCCAAGCCCCCATAAACCCCCCAAACACCAACCCCCCAAAAACAATTGCCACAAACGCTACTGCACATCCAATCACCCGTCAATCCCCCCAAGCCCCAGGGAAAGGCTCCGCTGCTAAAGCTACTGAATAAACAAACACCACCAGCATACCCCCCAAATACACCATAAACAGCACTAAAGCCACGAACGAAACCCCAAGGCCCAGCAACCACCCGCACCCCGCCACAGACGCTAACACCAAACCAACAACCCCATAATACGGCGAAGGATTCGACGCCACACCCAAAACACCCACCGCAAAGCAAATCCCTAAAAAAAACATAAAATAAGTCATTATTCCTGCCCGGACACTACCCGAGGCCTGCGGCTCGAAAAGCCGCCATTGTTCTCAACTACAGGAACTAACCGCAAGCCCCCAATAATTCTACCCCATCTATGCCATTATGCTTAACCCCCCCCCCCCCCCTCCCCCCCCGAGGCGGGGGTATTTGGTTATGCATATTCGTGCATAAATTTATATACCCCATATACATACATACTATAGTACCAGTAATATACATTATATATGGACTATCTTATAAGCAGGTGCTAAACCCATACATGTACACGGCCATTAAACCCTTAAACACACTCCTACCAAACCACCCGGCATGAATGTTCTAGGACCATACCCCACAACACCCAATACAACTCCACTCAAGCGCATAACAAGACCCCATTTTAATGAATGCTCACAGGACATGCTCCAACAACAACTCTCCACCACATATCTCATGCAGTTCGTATCAGACGGATTTATTAATCGTACTCCTCACGTGAAATCAGCAACCCGTTGCACATAATGTCCGGTATGACTAGCTTCAGGCCCATACGTTCCCCCTAAACCCCTCGCCCTCCTCACATTTTTGCGCCTCTGGTTCCTCGGTCAGGGCCATCCATTGGGTTCACTCACCCCTCCTTGCCCTTCAAAGTGGCATCTGTGAGTACTTTCACCTTCTCAATGCGTAATCGCGGCATGTTCCAGCTTTTTGGCGCCTCTGGTTCCTCTTATTTTTTCCGGGGTTACCTCACAGGTGGCTATTCCCAGTGATCTCGGGGGTCCCACAATCTAAGCCTGGACACACCTGCCTCACGGCCTATCCTATATTTCAAGGGTCCCTCGATGAGACGGTTGGCGTATATGGGGAATCATCCTGACACTGATGCACTTTGACCACATTCAGTTAATGTTACCTCCACCCTCCGGGTTAAATGGGGCTATTGGATGAATGCTCGTTGGACATAGCACAAAACAACAAATCATTAAGCGCAACCCCTGCGCTTCACAAACTAAACCAGTAAACTTTCGCTAACCACCATGTAGCATAAACCTTCATCGCCCAATCCCAGCAAACTACCTCTAAAACTCCATTAATCATCCCTTCCATGACATCATCGGAACGATGTATATATACACACAAACACATACAAAATAACTTAAACTTATTAGAGAAACTCCAGTACTAAAAATAGTAAACACAAGCAATAATTTCATATACTTCACTCTCACTCACCACTCAACTATCAGCTAACCACACCCCCGTCCACATAGCTTAACACAAAGCATGGCACTGAAGTTGCCAAGATGGCATAAAACATGCCTGCGGACAAAAGACTTAGTCCTAACCTTACGGTTGGTTTTTGCTAAATATATACATGCAAGTATCCGCGCCCCAGTGTAAACGCCCTCGACCACCTACCCCCATACAGGCCTTGAGGAGCGGGTATCAGGCACACCCAAGTAGTAGCCCAAGACGCCTCGCTAAGCCACGCCCCCACGGGTATTCAGCAGTAATTAACATTAAGCAATGAGTGCAAACTTGACTTAGTTATAGCAACAGCCTAACTTCAAGGGTTGGTAAATCTTGTGCCAGCCACCGCGGTCATACAAGAAACCCAAATCAACCGTCCTATTGACACGGCGTAAAGAGTGGTAAAATGCCTATCCTAGCTAACTAAGATCAAAATGCAACTGAGCTGTCATAAGCCCAAGATGCACCTAAACACACCATTAAGATGATCTTAGGAACTAACGACTGATTTAAACCCACGAAAGCCAGGGCCCAAACTGGGATTAGATACCCCACTATGCCTGGCCCTAAATCTTGATACTTACTTTACCGAAGTATCCGCCAGAGAACTACGAGCACAAACGCTTAAAACTCTAAGGACTTGGCGGTGCCCCAAACCCACCTAGAGGAGCCTGTTCTACAATCGATAATCCCCGATTAACCCAACCACCCCTTGCCAACACAGCCTACATACCGCCGTCGCCAGCCCACCTCGAATGAGAGCACAACAGTGGACACAATAGCACCCCGCTAATAAGACAGGTCAAGGTATAGCCTATGGAGTGGAAGAAATGGGCTACATTCCCTATTCATAGGGCACACGGAAAGAAGCGTGAAACCACTTCTGGAAGGCGGATTTAGCAGTAAAGTGGGACAATAGAGCCTACTTTAAGCCGGCCCTGGGGCACGTACATGGTTAAACATGCCTGTTAGTAGTGTGGCGAGCCATAGTGGGAAGGCTAGGGCTATGTTCATAGATAGTTGGGTGGTTGGGGTGAATGTATATGGAAGGAGGCCTAGAAGGTTGATTGTAAGAAGTATGATTATTAGGGATGTAAATATTATGGCTCATTTGTGGCCATTTTTGTTGAGTGGGACTATTAGTTGTTTTGTGATTAGGTGAAGGAGTCATGTTTGGATAGTAGAGAGGCGGTTGTCGATTCATCGGTTGTTTGGGGACGGGAATAGTAGGGCTGGGAAGAGTAGGGATAGTAGGATTAAGGGGATGCCAAATAGATTGGGGCTGGAAAATTGGTCAAAGAAGCTTAGATTCATGGTCAGGATCATGGTGTGGGTTTGGTAGTGAGGGAGGTCTTATTTGATGGGGGGTTGGTTGTGGTGAAGGCTAGTAGTTTTGGTTGGATGAGGAGTGCTAGGGTTAATCAGGTTATAATTATGATTGAAAATCATGGTGCGGGGTTAAGCTGTGGCATATCATTAAGGAGGGGGAAGTCCCTCTTTGGCTAGCTTAAAAGGCTAGTGCTGTTGCATAGCTTCTTAATGATTAGGATGATGATAGAAGGGACGATCAGGCCTCGAAATGTGGGAGTGGGGTTGATTCTACTACAATGGGTATGTAGCTGTGATTAGCCCCGCAAATTTCTGAGCATTGTCCGTAAAAAATCCCAGGCCGGGTGGTAATGAATGAAGTTTGGTTTAGTCGGCCTGGGATTGCGTCTGTTTTAACTCCGAGCGTTGGGACTGCTCAGGAGTGGAGTACGTCTCCTGCAGTAATGATCACGCGGATGGGGGATTCTATTGGGATAACTACGCGGTGGTCAACTTCTAGCAGTCGGAAGTGGCCGTTGGGTAAGTCTGGGGTGGGCACTATGTAGGAGTCGAATGATAGGTCTTTGAAGTCTGTGTATTCGTAGCTTCAGTATCATTGGTGGCCGATGGCTTTTAGGGTGAGGTCTGGTTCGTCGATTTCGTCCATTATGTAGAGGATTTGTAGGGATGGGAGGGCGAGGAGTACCAGGACGATAGCAGGTAGGATTGTCCAGATCAGCTCTACTTCTTGGGCGTCTACAGCATTGGACGAGAGTTTTTCTGTTAGTATGTGGGCTAAAAGGTAGAGAACTAGGCTGCAGATAGCTAGGGCAACGATTAGGGCGTGGTCGTGGAATTCAACGAGTTCTTCTATGATGGGTGATGAGGCGTCTTGGAATCCTAGTTGGGAGTGGTTGGCCACATGAGATGTACAGGATTTTTACCTGTGATTTAGTCTTGACAAGGCTATGTAATTGGTTTACTAACGTCTCATAAGAAAGAAGCATGAGCGGTTAACCTCCTGGGAGACCCAGAAAACTTCACCCCAGCAAACCCACTAGTAACCCCACCACACATCAAGCCAGAATGATACTTCCTATTCGCCTACGCCATCCTACGTTCAATCCCAAATAAACTAGGAGGCGTATTAGCACTGGCCGCCTCCGTACTGATCCTATTCCTAATCCCATTCCTGCACAAATCAAAACAACGAGCAATAACATTCCGACCACTCTCCCAGCTCCTATTCTGAGTACTAGTCGCCGACCTCCTCGTCCTAACATGAGTAGGAAGCCAACCCGTCGAACACCCATTCATCATCATCGGCCAACTCGCTTCAATCGCCTACTTCACTATCCTCCTATTTCTCCTCCCCGCCGCAAGCGCCCTAGAAAACAAAATACTCAACTGCTAAATACTCTAATAGTTTATAAAAACATTGGTCTTGTAAACCAAAGATTGAAGACTTACCACTTCTTAGAGTACCCCAAACTCAGAAAAAAAGGACTCAAACCTTTATCTCCAGCTCCCAAAGCTGGCATTTTCAATAAACTATTCTCTGACCCTAACCCCTAAACCGCCCGAATAGCACCCCGCGACAACCCCCGCACAAGCTCCAATACAACAAACAAAGTCAACAACAGCCCCCAACCCGCCACTAAAAACATCCCTGCCCCATGTGAATAAAACATGGAAACTCCACTAAAATCCGACCGAACAACAAACACCCCAACATTATTCACAGTAGAAACCCCGAACTTCCAAGCCCCCATAAACCCCCCAAACACCAACCCCCCAAAAACAATTGCCACAAACGCTACTGCACATCCAATCACCCGTCAATCCCCCCAAGCCCCAGGGAAAGGCTCCGCTGCTAAAGCTACTGAATAAACAAACACCACCAGCATACCCCCCAAATACACCATAAACAGCACTAAAGCCACGAACGAAACCCCAAGGCCCAGCAACCACCCGCACCCCGCCACAGACGCTAACACCAAACCAACAACCCCATAATACGGCGAAGGATTCGACGCCACACCCAAAACACCCACCGCAAAGCAAATCCCTAAAAAAAACATAAAATAAGTCATTATTCCTGCCCGGACACTACCCGAGGCCTGCGGCTCGAAAAGCCGCCATTGTTCTCAACTACAGGAACTAACCGCAAGCCCCCAATAATTCTACCCCATCTATGCCATTATGCTTAACCCCCCCCCCCTCCCCCCCCGAGGCGGGGGTATTTGGTTATGCATATTCGTGCATAAATTTATATACCCCATATACATACATACTATAGTACCAGTAATATACATTATATACGGACTATCTTATAAGCAGGTGCTAAACCCATACATGTACACGGCCATTAAACCCTTAAACACACTCCTACCAAACCACCCGGCATGAATGTTCTAGGACCATACCCCACAACACCCAATACAACTCCACTCAAGCGCATAACAAGACCCCATTTTAATGAATGCTCACAGGACATGCTCCAACAACAACTCTCCACCACATATCTCATGCAGTTCGTATCAGACGGATTTATTAATCGTACTCCTCACGTGAAATCAGCAACCCGTTGCACATAATGTCCGGTATGACTAGCTTCAGGCCCATACGTTCCCCCTAAACCCCTCGCCCTCCTCACATTTTTGCGCCTCTGGTTCCTCGGTCAGGGCCATCCATTGGGTTCACTCACCCCTCCTTGCCCTTCAAAGTGGCATCTGTGAGTACTTTCACCTTCTCAATGCGTAATCGCGGCATGTTCCAGCTTTTTGGCGCCTCTGGTTCCTCTTATTTTTTCCGGGGTTACCTCACAGGTGGCTATTCCCAGTGATCTCGGGGGTCCCACAATCTAAGCCTGGACACACCCGCCTCACGGCCTATCCTATATTTCAAGGGTCCCTCGATGAGACGGTTGGCGTATATGGGGAATCATCCTGACACTGATGCACTTTGACCACATTCAGTTAATGTTACCTCCACCCTCCGGGTTAAATGGGGCTATTGGATGAATGCTCGTTGGACATAGCACAAAACAACAAATCATTAAGCGCAACCCCTGCGCTTCACAAACTAAACCAGTAAACTTTCGCTAACCACCATGTAGCATAAACCTTCATCGCCCAATCCCAGCAAACTACCTCTAAAACTCCATTAATCATCCCTTCCATGACATCATCGGAACGATGTATATATACACACAAACACATACAAAATAACTTAAACTTATTAGAGAAACTCCAGTACTAAAAATAGTAAACACAAGCAATAATTTCATATACTTCACTCTCACTCACCACTCAACTATCAGCTAACCACACCCCCGTCCACATAGCTTAACACAAAGCATGGCACTGAAGTTGCCAAGATGGCATAAAACATGCCTGCGGACAAAAGACTTAGTCCTAACCTTACGGTTGGTTTTTGCTAAATATATACATGCAAGTATCCGCGCCCCAGTGTAAACGCCCTCGACCACCTACCCCCATACAGGCCTTGAGGAGCGGGTATCAGGCACACCCAAGTAGTAGCCCAAGACGCCTCGCTAAGCCACGCCCCCACGGGTATTCAGCAGTAATTAACATTAAGCAATGAGTGCAAACTTGACTTAGTTATAGCAACAGCCTAACTTCAAGGGTTGGTAAATCTTGTGCCAGCCACCGCGGTCATACAAGAAACCCAAATCAACCGTCCTATTGACACGGCGTAAAGAGTGGTAAAATGCCTATCCTAGCTAACTAAGATCAAAATGCAACTGAGCTGTCATAAGCCCAAGATGCACCTAAACACACCATTAAGATGATCTTAGGAACTAACGACTGATTTAAACCCACGAAAGCCAGGGCCCAAACTGGGATTAGATACCCCACTATGCCTGGCCCTAAATCTTGATACTTACTTTACCGAAGTATCCGCCAGAGAACTACGAGCACAAACGCTTAAAACTCTAAGGACTTGGCGGTGCCCCAAACCCACCTAGAGGAGCCTGTTCTACAATCGATAATCCCCGATTAACCCAACCACCCCTTGCCAACACAGCCTACATACCGCCGTCGCCAGCCCACCTCGAATGAGAGCACAACAGTGGACACAATAGCACCCCGCTAATAAGACAGGTCAAGGTATAGCCTATGGAGTGGAAGAAATGGGCTACATTCCCTATTCATAGGGCACACGGAAAGAAGCGTGAAACCACTTCTGGAAGGCGGATTTAGCAGTAAAGTGGGACAATAGAGCCTACTTTAAGCCGGCCCTGGGGCACGTACATACCGCCCGTCACCCTCCTCAAAAGCCACATCCCACATAACTAATACCATAAATACGCTGAAGATGAGGTAAGTCGTAACAAGGTAAGTGTACCGGAAGGTGTACTTAGAATATCAAGACGTAGCTATAACACCAAAGCACTCAGCTTACACCTGAAAGATATCTACTAGACCGGATCGTCTTGAAGCCCCCCCTCTAGCTCAACCACACAAATAGTACACCAAAACTAAAGAATTTACTAAACTAATTAAACTAAAGCATTTTACAGTCTTAGTATAGGCGATAGAAAAGACACTTAGACGCGATAGAGACCCCAGTACCGTAAGGGAAAGATGAAATAGCAGTGAAACAATCAAAGCGACAGACAGCAAAGATCAACCCTTGTACCTTTTGCATCATGGTTTAGCGAGAACAACCAAGCAAAGTGAACTAAAGTTTGCCCCCCCGAAACCCAAGCGAGCTACTTTCAAGCAGTTAAAGAGAGCGAACCCGTCTCTGTTGCAAAAGAGTGGGATGACTTGTCAGTAGAGGTGAAAAGCCAACCGAGCTGGGTGATAGCTGGTTACCTGTGAAACGAATCTAAGTTCCCCCTTAATCCTCCCTACCGGACATCCTGAACCCTAATGAGATGATTAAGAGCTATTTAATGGAGGGACAGCTCCATTAAAAAAGGACACAACCTCGACTAGCGGATAATTCTTACTACTGATCCTACCGTGGGCCCTAAAGCAGCCATCAAAAAAGAGTGCGTCAAAGCTCCACCACCTAAAAATACCAAAATAAGATGATTCCCTTATCACAAACAGGTCAACCTATGAATATAGGAGAATTAATGCTAAAATAAGTAACTCAGGGCCACACCCCTCTAACGGCGCAAGCTTACATAGAAACATTATTAACAGACCTAGACAGATACAAAAACCCCTACAAGACCACGTATTAACTAACCCTGTTAACCCGACTCAGGAGCGCCTATAAGAGCGATTAAAATCTGTGAAAGGAACTCGGCAAATTAATAAGGCCCGACTGTTTACCAAAAACATAGCCTTCAGCAAATTAAACAAGTATTGAAGGTGATGCCTGCCCGGTGACTTAGGTTTAACGGCCGCGGTATCCTAACCGTGCAAAGGTAGCGCAATCAATTGTCCCATAAATCGAGACTTGTATGAATGGCTAAACGAGGTCTTAACTGTCTCTCACAGATAATCAGTGAAATTGATCTCCCCGTGCAAAAGCGGGGATGTGAACATAAGACGAGAAGACCCTGTGGAACTTAAAAATCAACGACCACCGCGAATCCTCAATCAACCCCACTGGGGCCACTACCATCGCAGAGCCTGGTCGATATTTTTCGGTTGGGGCGACCTTGGAGGAGAACAAATCCTCCAAAAACAAGACCATACCTCTTTACCTAGAGCTACCCCTCAAAGTGCTAACAGTGACCAGACCCAATATAATTGATTAATGGACCAAGCTACCCCAGGGATAACAGCGCAATCCCCCTCAAGAGCCCATATCGACAGGGGGGTTTACGACCTCGATGTTGGATCAGGACATCCTAATGGTGCAGCCGCTATTAAGGGTTCGTTTGTTCAACGATTAACAGTCCTACGTGATCTGAGTTCAGACCGGAGCAATCCAGGTCGGTTTCTATCTATGACACACTCTCCCCAGTACGAAAGGACCGGGAAAGTGGGGCCAATACCACAAGCACGCCCCCCCCCTCTAAGCAGTGAAACCAACTAAACCGTGAAGAGGGCCTTCCCCCACCACTTTCAATCCTAGAAAAGGACCAGCTAGAGTGGCAGAGCCCGGCAAGTGCAGAAGGCTTAAGCCCTTTCCCCAGAGGTTCAAATCCTCTCCCTAGCTTCACCCATGATTCAAATAACAACACTAAGCTGCCTCGTTATATCCCTCCTATACATCATCCCAATCCTGATTGCCGTAGCCTTCCTAACCCTAGTAGAACGGAAAATCCTAAGCTACATACAATCCCGCAAAGGCCCTAACGTTGTCGGGCCTTTTGGCCTACTTCAACCATTTGCGGACGGACTGAAACTATTTACCAAAGAGCCCATCCGACCCTCTACCTCTTCCCCACTTCTATTCATTCTGATACCAATACTAGCCCTTGTCCTAGCCCTCACCACTTGAGCACCACTACCACTCCCATTTCCCCTAGCAGATCTAAACCTCGGAGTTCTCTTCCTAATAGCCATGTCAAGCCTAGCCGTCTACTCAGTCCTATGATCAGGCTGAGCCTCGAACTCAAAATACGCACTAATCGGAGCCCTACGGGCAGTAGCACAGACCATTTCATACGAAGTGACACTGGCCATAATCCTGCTATCAATAATCATACTAAGCGGAAGCTACACACTCAGCTCCTTTGCCGTCGCACAGGAGCCTCTATACTTCATTTTCTCCTCATGACCCCTAGCAATAATATGATACGTATCCACCCTAGCAGAGACAAACCGAGCTCCTTTTGACCTCACAGAGGGTGAATCTGAGCTAGTCTCAGGGTTTAACGTTGAATACGCCGCAGGACCCTTCGCCTTATTCTTCCTAGCTGAATATGCGAACATTATGCTAATAAATACACTTACAGCCATCATATTCCTAAACCCAAGCGCCCTAGGGCCACCCACAGAACTATTCCCCGTCATCCTAGCCACAAAAGTCCTCCTACTATCTTCTGGTTTCTTATGGGTCCGAGCTTCATACCCACGATTCCGATATGACCAACTAATGCACCTACTATGAAAAAACTTCCTACCCCTCACACTAGCTCTGTGCCTCTGACACATCAGCATACCTATCTGCTATGCAGGCCTACCTCCTTACATAAGGAAATGTGCCTGAACTACAAAGGGTCACTATGATAAAGTGAACATAGAGGTATAACAGCCCTCTCATTTCCTGTTGACCTTAGAAAAGTAGGAATTGAACCCACACAAGAGAAATCAAAATTCTCCATACTTCCCTTATATTATTTTCTAGTAGAGTCAGCTAATCAAGCTATCGGGCCCATACCCCGAAAATGATGGTTTAACCCCCTCCTCTACTAATGAACCCTTACGCGACCCCAATCATAACCTTCAGCCTCATCTTGGGCACCACAATCACAATTTCCAGCAACCACTGAGTTCTGGCCTGGACAGGACTGGAGATCAACACACTAGCCATCATTCCCCTAATTGCCAAATCCCACCACCCATGAGCAGTAGAAGCCGCAACGAAATACTTCCTAACCCAAGCAGCTGCTTCCGCCCTGGTCCTATTCTCTAGCATAACTAATGCCTGAGTCACTGGCCAATGAGACATCACACAAATAAACCACCCAACCTCCTGTCTACTACTGACAGCAGCAATCGCTATTAAACTGGGCCTAGTGCCATTTCACTTCTGATTCCCAGAAGTACTACAAGGATCGCCACTAATAACAGCCCTGCTACTCTCGACCCTCATAAAATTCCCCCCACTAACCCTGCTCCTACTAACATCCAAATCCCTCGACCCAGCTCTACTCACCGCCATGGCCCTAGCCTCAACAGCACTAGGAGGCTGAATAGGACTGAACCAAACACAAACACGCAAAATCCTAGCCTTCTCGTCCATCTCCCACTTAGGCTGAATCGCCATCATCCTAGTTTACAGCCCCAAATTGGCCTTACTTACCTTCTACCTATACTAGGATGGCCTCTAGCAGGATTTACTCACTGATTCCCACTACTCACTGGGTTTACCCTACACCAAACATGAGCAAAAGCCCACTTCGGGGTAATATTTACAGGAGTAAACCTAACGTTCTTCCCCCAGCACTTCCTAGGCCTAGCAGGAATACCCCGACGATACTCGGACTATCCCGACGCCTACACACTATGAAACACCATTTCCTCCATCGGCTCCCTAATCTCAATAGTAGCCGTAATCATACTAATATTCATCATCTGAGAAGCCTTTTCGGCCAAACGAAAAGTCCTACAACCAGAACTAACTACCACAAACGTTGAATGAATCCACGGCTGCCCTCCCCCATACCATACTTCCGAGGAACCGGCCTTCGTCCAAGTACAAGAAAGGAAGGAATCGAACCCTCACATGCTGGTTTCAAGCCAACTGCATTAACCGCTCATGCTTCTTTCTTATGAGACGTTAGTAAACCAATTACATAGCCTTGTCAAGACTAAATCACAGGTAAAAATCCTGTACATCTCATGTGGCCAACCACTCCCAACTAGGATTCCAAGACGCCTCATCACCCATCATAGAAGAACTCGTTGAATTCCACGACCACGCCCTAATCGTTGCCCTAGCTATCTGCAGCCTAGTTCTCTACCTTTTAGCCCACATACTAACAGAAAAACTCTCGTCCAATGCTGTAGACGCCCAAGAAGTAGAGCTGATCTGGACAATCCTACCTGCTATCGTCCTGGTACTCCTCGCCCTCCCATCCCTACAAATCCTCTACATAATGGACAAAATCGATGAACCAGACCTCACCCTAAAAGCCATCGGCCACCAATGATACTGAAGCTACGAATATACAGACTTCAAAGACCTATCATTCGACTCCTACATAGTGCCCACCCCAGACTTACCCAACGGCCACTTCCGACTGCTAGAAGTTGACCACCGCGTAGTTATCCCAATAGAATCCCCCATCCGCGTGATCATTACTGCAGGAGACGTACTCCACTCCTGAGCAGTCCCAACGCTCGGAGTTAAAACAGACGCAATCCCAGGCCGACTAAACCAAACTTCATTCATTACCACCCGGCCTGGGATTTTTTACGGACAATGCTCAGAAATTTGCGGGGCTAATCACAGCTACATACCCATTGTAGTAGAATCAACCCCACTCCCACATTTCGAGGCCTGATCGTCCCTTCTATCATCATCCTAATCATTAAGAAGCTATGCAACAGCACTAGCCTTTTAAGCTAGCCAAAGAGGGACTTCCCCCTCCTTAATGATATGCCACAGCTTAACCCCGCACCATGATTTTCAATCATAATTATAACCTGATTAACCCTAGCACTCCTCATCCAACCAAAACTACTAGCCTTCACCACAACCAACCCCCCATCAAATAAGACCTCCCTCACTACCAAACCCACACCATGATCCTGACCATGAACCTAAGCTTCTTTGACCAATTTTCCAGCCCCAATCTATTTGGCATCCCCTTAATCCTACTATCCCTACTCTTCCCAGCCCTACTATTCCCGTCCCCAAACAACCGATGAATCAACAACCGCCTTTCTACTATCCAAACATGACTCCTTCACCTAATCACAAAACAACTAATAGTCCCACTCAACAAAAATGGCCACAAATGAGCCATAATATTTACATCCCTAATAATCATACTTCTTACAATCAACCTTCTAGGCCTCCTTCCATATACATTCACCCCAGCCACCCAACTATCTATGAACATAGCCCTAGCCTTCCCACTATGGCTCGCCACACTACTAACAGGCCTACGAAACCAACCATCAGCCTCTTTAGCCCACCTATTACCCGAAGGTACCCCTACACCCCTAATCCCCGCACTAATCCTGATCGAAACAACCAGCCTACTAATCCGCCCCCTAGCCCTCGGAGTCCGCCTTACAGCCAACCTTACAGCAGGACACTTACTCATCCAACTCATCTCTACAGCCTCCATTGCATTAATACCCACCCTTCCTGCAGTATCCATCCTAACAATAATCATCCTACTACTCCTAACCATCCTAGAAGTAGCAGTAGCCATAATCCAGGCCTACGTCTTCGTGCTCCTTCTAAGCCTATACTTACAAGAAAACATCTAATGGCACACCAAGCACACTCATACCACATAGTTGACCCAAGCCCTTGACCAATCTTCGGGGCAGCCGCCGCCCTACTCACAACCTCAGGATTAATCATGTGATTCCACTACAACTCATCCATACTACTAACCCTAGGCCTCATCTCAATACTCCTAGTAATACTCCAATGATGACGAGACATTGTACGAGAAAGCACCTTCCAAGGCCATCACACTCCCACAGTCCAAAAAGGCCTACGATACGGCATAATCCTTTTCATCACATCCGAAGCATTCTTCTTCTTAGGGTTCTTCTGAGCGTTCTTCCACTCGAGCCTGGCCCCAACCCCAGAACTAGGAGGCCAATGACCCCCAACAGGAATTAAACCACTCAACCCGATAGAAGTCCCCCTACTAAACACAGCCATCCTACTAGCCTCAGGCGTTACCGTAACGTGAGCCCATCACAGCATCACAGAAGGAAACCGAAAACACGCCATCCACGCCCTAACCCTAACGATCCTCCTGGGATTCTACTTCACAGCCCTACAAGCAATAGAATACCACGAAGCCCCATTCTCAATCGCCGATAGCGTCTACGGATCTACCTTCTTCGTTGCCACTGGATTCCACGGACTCCACGTAATCATCGGATCCTCCTTCCTGACCGTCTGCCTCTTCCGACTGATCAAGTTCCACTTTACATCAGACCACCACTTCGGATTCGAGGCAGCAGCCTGATACTGACACTTCGTAGACGTCATCTGACTATTCCTCTACATAACCATCTACTGATGAGGATCTTGCTCTTCTAGTATATTAATTACAATTGACTTCCAATCTCTAGAATCTGGTATAAACCCAGAGGAGAGCAATGAACGCACTCATGTTCATATTCGCCCTATCATCAATCCTAAGCGCCGCCCTAACCGCATTAAACTTCTGACTCGCCCAAATAAACCCCGACTCAGAGAAACTCTCACCGTACGAATGTGGATTCGACCCACTTGGATCTGCTCGATTACCATTCTCAGTCCGATTCTTCCTCAGTAGCCATCCTGTTCGTCCTATTCGACCTAGAAATCGCCCTCCTACTCCCCCTGCCATGAGCCGTCCAACTCCAATCCCCCCTAATGACCCTCACCTGAACTGTAGTGATCCTCCTTCTCCTAACACTCGGACTGGCCTACGAGTGAATTCAAGGGGGCCTAGAATGAGCAGAATAACAGAAAGTTAGTCTAACCAAAAAGATAGCTGGTTTCGACCCAGCAGATTACAGCCAACCCTGTAACTTTCTTATGTCGCCCCTGCATTTAAGCTTCTACTCAGCCTTCATTTTCAGCGGACTAGGACTAGCCTTCCACCGAACCCACCTAGTATCCGCCCTACTATGCCTTGAAAGCATAATATTATCGATATTCGTAGGCCTATCAATATGATCCATCGAAAACCAAGTCTCCTCATTCACCATGGTACCAATTCTCATGCTAACCTTCTCAGCGTGTGAGGCGGGCACAGGCCTGGCCATCCTAGTAGCCTCCACCCGCACACATGGCTCCGACCATCTACACAACCTAAACCTCCTGCAATGCTAAAAATCATCCTACCCACAATCATACTTCTTCCAACAGCCCTGCTGTCTCCACCAAAATTTCTATGGACTAACACCACCTTATACAGCCTCCTAATCGCTGCCCTAAGCCTACAGTGATTAATCCCAACCTACTACCCCTACAAATTTTTATCCAACTGAACAGGAATTGACCAAATCTCATCCCCCCTCCTAGTACTATCCTGCTGACTACTCCCACTCATAATCATAGCAAGCCAAAACCACCTGCAACAAGAACCCCTACAACGCAAACGAATCTTTATCTCAACCTTAGTCGCAGTCCAGCCATTCATCCTACTAGCCTTTTCCACCACAGAACTAGCACTATTTTACATCTCATTTGAAGCAACCCTCATTCCCACCCTAATCTTAATCACCCGATGGGGGAACCAACCAGAACGCCTAAGCGCTGGCATCTACCTGCTATTCTACACGCCAGTAAGCTCTCTACCCCTGCTAATCACAATCATACACCTATACGTGAAAATTGGCACCCTGCACCTGCCAACCCTACAACTAACCCACCCAACCCTATCCACCTCATGGACAGGAATACTATCAGGTCTAGCACTGCTCATAGCATTCATAGTAAAAGCCCCACTATACGGCCTACACCTCTGACTGCCAAAAGCCCACGTAGAAGCACCCATCGCAGGCTCAATACTCCTCGCCGCCCTACTACTAAAGCTAGGAGGATACGGAATTATACGAGTCACTCTATTTATGGGCCCACTGTCCAACCTCCTGCACTACCCCTTCCTAACCCTGGCCCTATGAGGCGCCCTAATGACTAGCTCAATCTGCCTACGACAGACAGACCTAAAATCACTAATCGCTTATTCATCCGTTAGCCACATAGGCCTAGTTATCGCCGCAGGAATAATCCAAACCCACTGATCATTCTCAGGGGCAATGATCCTAATAATTTCCCATGGACTAACTTCCTCCATACTATTCTGCCTAGCCAACACAAACTATGAACGTACGCACAGCCGAATTCTACTACTCACACGAGGCCTACAACCTCTCCTACCACTCATAGCTACCTGATGATTGCTGGCCAATCTAACAAACATAGCCTTACCCCCAACAACAAACCTCATAGCAGAGCTAACCATTATAATCACCTTATTCAACTGATCTGCCTTCACGATCATCCTAACAGGAATCGCAACCCTACTAACCGCCTCCTACACCTTATTCATACTACTAATGACCCAACGAGGCTCAATCCCCTCCCACATCACATCTATGCAAAACTCAACCACGCGAGAACACCTGCTCATAACACTCCACATTATCCCAATATTCCTCCTAATCCTCAAACCCGAACTGATCTCCGGAATCCCCTCATGCAAGTATAGTTTAAACCAAACATTAGACTGTGATTCTAAGAATAGAAGTTCAAACCTTCTTACCTGCCGAGGGGAGGGTTTAACCAACAAGAGCTGCTAACTCTTACATCTGAGCCTAAAACCTCAGCCCCCTTACTTTTAAAGGATAACAGCAATCCACTGGTCTTAGGAACCACCCATCTTGGTGCAAATCCAAGTAAAAGTAGTGAACCCCACACTACTAATCAACTCCCTCACACTACTCACGCTGACAATCCTCCTAACCCCAATCATCCTGCCATTTCTATTTAAAAACTTTAAAAACACCCCACAAGCCACCACCCGCGCTGTTAAAACCGCATTCCTAATTAGCCTAGCCCCTACAACCGCATTCATCTACTCGGGAGTAGAATCTGTCACCTGCCACTGGGAGTGAAAATTCATTATAAACTTTAAAATCCCCCTGAGCCTAAAAATAGACCAATACTCAATAACATTTCTTCCAATCGCCCTATTTGTAACATGATCAATCCTACAATTCGCCATATGATACATGGCCTCAGAGCCATACGTAACAAAATTTTTCACCTACCTACTGACATTCCTAGTCGCCATACTCCTCCTAACAACCGCAAACAACATATTCCTCCTATTCGTAGGCTGGGAAGGAGTACGAATCATGTCCTTCCTTCTCATCGGCTGATGACAAGGCCGAGCAGATGCCAACACCGCCGCCCTACAAGCCGTAATCTACAACCGAATCGGAGACGTCGGACTGATCCTGAGCATAGCATGACTAGCTTCAACATTCAACACCTGAGAGATCCAACAAGCCGTACACCCCCACCAAACCCCAATCCTCCCCCTCATAGGATTAATCCTCGCAGCCGCAGGAAAATCCGCCCAATTTGGACTCCACCCATGACTGCCCGCAGCAATAGAAGGCCCCACCCCAGTATCAGCCCTACTGCACTCCAGTACCATAGTAGTAGCCGGAATCTTCCTGCTCATCCGCATGCACCCCCTGCTAGCCACCAACCAGACAGCCCTAACTGCCTGCCTATGCCTAGGTGCTCTATCAACCCTATTCGCTGCCACATGCGCCCTAACCCAAAATGACATCAAAAAAATCATTGCTTTCTCAACATCCAGCCAACTAGGACTAATAATAGTCACTATCGGACTAAACCTCCCACAACTAGCCTTCCTACACATCTCAACCCATGCCTTCTTTAAAGCCATACTATTCCTATGCTCAGGGTCTATCATCCACAACCTAAACGGAGAACAAGATATCCGAAAGATAGGAGGCCTACAGAAAATACTCCCAGTCACTACTTCCTGCCTAACCATCGGAAACCTGGCGCTGATAGGAACCCTATTCCTAGCCGGATTCTACTCAAAAGACCTCATCATCGAAAGCTTAAACACATCATACCTAAATACTTGAGCCCTACTCCTAACCCTTATAGCCACAGCATTCACCGCAACCTACAGCATCCGCATAACCATCCTAGTCCAAGCTGGACAAACCCGAATCCCCCCAATAGTATCAATAAACGAAAACAACCCACTAATCACCGCCCCCCTAACCCGACTCGCCCTAGGCAGCATTACAGCAGGAATAATCATTACCTCTTTCATCACACCAACCAAAACCCCCCCAATAACCATACCCCTTATCACCAAAACCGCTGCCATCCTCATAACAATCCTAGGAATCATCCTAGCCCTAGAACTATCGAACATAACACACACCCTCACTCACCCCAAACCAAACCCCCTCATAAACTTCTCCTCTGCATTAGGGTACTTCAACCCCCTAGTACACCGATTCTTCTCCAAAAACCTACTAGAAAAGGGACAAAACATTGCCCTACACTTGATCGACCTCTCCTGACTCAAAAAAATAGGGCCAGAGGGCCTTGCTGAACTACAAGTAGCCGCAAGCAAAGCCGCAACCTCAATACACACAGGGCTAATTAAGGCCTACCTAGGATCCTTCGCCCTCTCCATCCTGGTAATAATCCTAATAACACACAGACTCACTAATGGCCCCTAACATCCGCAAATCCCATCCCCTACTAAAAATAATCAACAACTCCCTAATCGACCTACCCGCCCCCTCCAACATCTCTGCCTGATGAAACTTCGGCTCCCTTCTAGCCATCTGCTTAGCCACACAAATCCTAACAGGCCTGCTACTAGCCATACACTACACTGCAGACACTTCACTCGCCTTCTCCTCAGTAGCTCACACATGCCGAGACGTCCAGTACGGATGGCTCATCCGCAACCTCCACGCCAACGGTGCTTCGCTCTTCTTTATCTGCATCTACTTACACATCGGACGAGGCCTCTACTACGGCTCCTACCTATACAAAGAAACCTGAAACACAGGAGTAATCCTCCTACTCACCCTAATAGCAACTGCCTTCGTAGGGTATGTCCTACCATGAGGACAAATGTCATTCTGAGGGGCCACCGTAATCACCAACCTATTCTCAGCCATCCCGTACATTGGGCAAACTCTAGTAGAATGAGCCTGAGGAGGATTCTCAGTAGACAATCCAACCTTAACCCGATTCTTCGCCATCCACTTCCTACTGCCCTTCCTAATTGCAGGAATCACCCTAGTCCACCTAACCTTCCTACACGAATCAGGCTCAAATAACCCACTAGGAATCGTATCAGACTGCGACAAAATCCCATTCCACCCGTACTTCTCCATTAAAGACAGCTTAGGGCTTACCCTAATAATCACCCCTCTAATAGCACTAGCCCTATTTTCACCGAACCTCCTGGTTCTTGGAATCCTAGTTGGGAGTGGTTGGCCACATGAGATGTACAGGATTTTTACCTGTGATTTAGTCTTGACAAGGCTATGTAATTGGTTTACTAACGTCTCATAAGAAAGAAGCATGAGCGGTTAATGCAGTTGGCTTGAAACCCATCCCCAGTGGTGCAAGTGCACTCTCTGAACTCACTGAAGTGCATCCCCAGTGGTGCCAGTGCACTCTCTGCACTCACTGCACTGCATCCCCAGTGGTGCCAGTGCAATCTCTGGACTCACTGCACTGCATCCCCAGTGGTGCCAGTGCACTCTCTGGACTCACTGCAGTGCATCCCCAGTGGTGCCAGTGCACTCTCTGGACTCACTGCAGTGCATCCCCAGTGGTGCCAGTGCACTCTCTGGACTCACTGCACTGCAGCCCCAGTGGTGCCAGTGCACTCTCTGGACTCACTGCAGTGCATCCCCAGTGGTGCCAGTGCACTCTCTGGACTCACTGCACTGCATCCCCAGTGGTGCCAGTGCACTCTCTGGACTCACTGCACTGCATCCCCAGTGGTGCCAGTGCACTCTCTGGACAAGCTGAAGTGCATCACCAGTGGTGCCAGTGCACTCTCTGCACTCACTGCACTGCATGTCCAGTGGTGCCAGTGCGCTCTCTGGAGTCACAGCACTGCATCCCCAGTGGTGCCAGTGCAATCTCTGGACTCACTGCACTGCATCCCCAGTGGTGCCAGTGCACTCTCTGGACTCACTGAAGTGCATCCCCATTGGTGCCATTGCACTCTCTGCACTCAATGCACTGCATCCCCAGTGGTGCCAGTGCACTCACTGGACTGACTACACTGCATCCCCAGTGGTGCCAGTGCGCTCTCCGGAGTCACAG
This sequence comes from Anser anser, assembly GCF_964211835.1. Lineage (NCBI taxonomy): Eukaryota > Metazoa > Chordata > Aves > Anseriformes > Anatidae > Anser > Anser anser. The sequence continues at coordinate 1,534,716 of NC_139734.1, forward strand.
CACTGCATCACCAGTGGTGCCAGTGCACTCACTGGACACACTGTACTGCATCACAGGTGGTGCCAGTGCACTCTCTGCACTCACTGCAGTGCATCCCCAGTGGTGCCAGTGCATTCACTGGACTCACTGGACTGCATCACCAGTGGTGCCAGTGCACTCTCTGGACTCACAGCACTGCATCCCCAGTGGTGCCAGTGCACTCTCTGGACTCACTGCACTGCATCCCCAGTGGTGCCAGTGCAGTCTCTGGACTCACTGCACTGCATCCCCAGTGGTGCCAGAGCACTCTCTGGACTCACTGCACTGCATCCCCAGTGGTGCCAGTGCACTCTCTGGACTCACTGCAGTGCATCCCCAGTGGTGTCAGTGCACTCTCTGGACTCACTGCAGTGCATCCCCAGTGGTGCCAGTGCACTCTCTGGACTCACTGCAGTGCATCCCCAGTGGTGCCAGTGCACTCTCTGGACTCACTGCACTGCATCCCCACTGCTGCCAGTGCACTCTCTTGACTCACTGCACTGCATCCCCAGTGGTGCCAGTGCACTCTCTGGACTCACTGCAGTGCATCCCCAGTGGTGCCAGTGCACTCTCTGGACTCACTGTACTGCATCACCAGTGGTGCCAGTGCACTCTCTGGACTCACTGCAGTGCATCCCCAGTGGCGCCAGTGCACTTTCTGGACTCACTGCACTGCATCCCCAGTGGTGCCTGTGCACTCTCTGCACTCACTGCACTGCATTCCCAGTCGTGCCAGTGAAGTCTCTGGACTCACTGCACTGCATCCCCAGTGGTGCCAGTGCACTCTCTGGACTCACTGCACTGCATCCCCACTGCTGCCAGTGCACTCTCTGGACTCACTGCACTGCATCCCCAGTGGTGCCAGTGCACTCTCTGGACTCACTGCACTGCATCCCCAGTGGTGCCAGTGCACTCTCTCGAATCACTGCACTACATCCCCAGTAGTGCCAGTGCACTTCACTGGACTCACTGTACTGCATCATCGGTGGTGCCAGTGCACTCTCTGGACTCACTGCACTGCATCCCCAGTGGTGCCAGTGTACTCTCTGGACTCACTGCACTGCAGGCCCAGTGGTACCAGTGCACTCACTGGACTCACTGTACTGCATCACCAGTGGTGCCAGTGCACTCTCTGGACTCACTGCACTGCATCCCCAGTGGTTCCAGGGCATTCACTGGACTCACTGTACTGCATCTCCAGTGGTGCCAGTGCACTCTCTGGACTCACTGCACTGCATCCCCAGTGGTGTCAGTGAGCTCTCTGGACTCACTGCACTGCATCCCCAGTGGTGCTAGTGCAGTCTCTGGACTCACTGCAGTGCATCACCAGTGGTGCCACTGCACTCTCTGGACTCACTGAAGTGCATTCTCAGTGGTGCCAGTGCACTCTCTGGGCTCACTGAAGTGCATCCCCAGTGGTGCCAGTACACTCACTGGACTCACTGCACTGCATCCCCAGTGGTGCCAGTGCACTCTCTGGACTCAATGCACTGCATCCCCAGTGGTGCCAGTGCACTCTCTGGACGCACTGCAGTGCATCCCCAGTGGTGCCAGTGCACTCTCTGGACTCACTGCACTGCATCCCCAGTGGTGCCAGTGAAGTCTTTGGACTCACTGCACTGCATCCCCAGTGGTGCCAGTGCACTCTGTGGAGTCACTGAAGTGCATCCCCAGTGGTGCCAGTGCACTCTCTGGACTCACTGCACTGCATGTCCAGTGGTGCCAGTGCACTCTCTGGACTCACTGTACTGCATCCCCACTGGTGCCAGTGCACTATGTGGACTCACTGTACTGCATCCCCAGTGGAGACAGTGCACTCTCTGGACTAACTGCAGTGCATCCCCAGTGGTGCAAGTGCACTCTCTGGACTCACTGCAGTGCATCCCCAGTGGTGCCAGTGCACTCTCTGGTCTCACTGCAGTGCATCCCCAGTGGTGCCAGTGCAGTCTCTGGACTCACTGCACTGCATCCCCAGTGGTGCCAGTGCACTGTCTGGACTCACTGCAGTGCATCCCCAGTGGTGTCAGTGCACTCTCTGGACTCACTGTACTGCACCCCCAGTGGTGCTAGTGCACTCACTGGACTGACTGCACTGCATCCCCAGTGGTGCCAGTGCGCTCTCTGGAGTCACAGCACTGCATCCCCAGTGGTGCCAGTGCACTCACTGGACTCACTGCACTGCATCACAGGTGGTGCCAGTGCACTCTCTGGACTCACTGCAGTGAATCCCCGGTGGTGCCAGTGTACTCTATGCAGTCACTGCACTGCATCCCCAGTGGTGCCAGTGCACTCACTGGACTAACTGGACTGCATCCCCAGTGGTGCCAGAGCACTCTCTGGACTCACTGCACTGCATCCCCAGTGGTGCCAGTGCACTCTCTGGACTCACTGCACTGCATCCCCAGTGGTGTCAGTGCACTCTCTGGACTCAATGCACTGCATCCCCAGTGGTGCCAGTGCACTCTCTGGACTCAGTGCACTGCATCCCCAGTGGTGCCAGTGCAATCTCTGGACTCACTGTAGTGCATCCCCAGTGGTGCCAGTGCACTCTCTGGACTCACTGCAGTGCATCCCCAGTGGTGCCAGTGCATTCTCTGGACTCACTGCAGTGCATCCCCAGTGGTGCCAGTGCACTCTCTGGACTCACTGCACTGCATCCCCAGTGGTGCCAGTGCACTCTCTGGAGTCACTGAAGTGCATCCCCAGTGGTGCCAGTGCACTCTCTGGACTCACTGCACTGCATTCCCAGTGGTGCCAGTGCACTCTCTGGACTCACTGTACTGCATCCCCACTGGTACCAGTGCACTCTCTGGACTCACTGTACTGCATCCCCTGTGGTGACAGTGCACTCTCTGGACTCACTGCAGTGCATCCCCAGTGGTGCCAGTGCACTCTCTGGACTCACTGCAGTGCATCCCCAGTGGTGCCAGTGCACTCTCTGGACTCACTGCACTGCATCCCCAGTGGTGCCAGTGCACTCTCTGGACTCTCTGCAGTGCATCCACAGTGGTGCCAGTGCACTCACTGGACTCACTGCAGTGCATTCCCTCTGGTGCCAGTGCACTCTCTGGACTCACTGCACTGCATCCCCAGTGGTGCCAGTGCACTCTCTGGACTCACTGCACTGCATCCCCAGTGGTGCCAGTGCATTCTCTGGACTCACTGCAGTGCATCCCCAGTGGTGCCAGTGCACTCTCTGGACTCACTGAGGTGCATCCCCAGTGGTGCCACTGCACTCTCTGGACTCACTGCACTGCATCACCAGTGGTGCCAGTGCACACTCTGGACTCACTGCACTGCATCCCCAGTGGTGCCAGTGCACTCTCTGGACTCACTGCACTGCATCCCCAGTGTTCCCAGTGCACTCTCTGCACTCACTGCAGTGCATCCCCAGAGGTTCCAGTGCACTCTCTGGACTCACTGCACTGCATCCCCAGTGGTGCCAGTGCACTCTGTGGACTCACTGCACTGCATCCCCAGTGGTGTCAGTGCACTCTCTGGACTCAGTGCACTGCATCCCCAGTGGTGCCAGTGCATTCACTGGACTCACTGCACTGCATCCCCAGTGGAGCCCGTGCACTCTCTGGACTCACTGCAGTGCATCCCCAGTGGTGCCAGTGCACTCTCTGGACTCACTGAAGTGCATTCTCAGTGGTGCCAGTGCACTCTCTGGACTCACTGCACTGCATCCCCAGTGGTGCCAGTGCACTCTCTGGACTCACTGCAGTGCATCCCCAGTGGTGCCAGTGCACTCTCTGGTCTCACTGCAGTGCATCCCCAGTGGTGCCAGTGCACTCTCTGGACTCACTGTACTGCACCCCCAGTGGTGCTAGTGCACTCACTGGACTGACTGCACTGCATCCCCAGTGGTGCCAGTGCGCTCTCTGGAGTCACAGCACTGCATCCCCAGTGGTGCCAGTGCACTCGCTGGACTCACTGCACTGCATCACAGGTGGTGCCAGTGCACTCTCTGGACTCACTGTAGTGAATCCCCGGTGGTGCCAGTGTACTCTCTGCAGTCACTGCACTGCATCCCCAGTGGTGCCAGTGCACTCACTGGACTAACTGGACTGCATCCCCAGTGGTGCCAGAGCACTCTCTGGACTCACTGCACTGCATCCCCAGTGGTGCCAGTGCACTCTCTGGACTCACTGAAGTGCATTATCAGTGGTGCCAGTGCACTCTCTGGACTCACTGCAGTGCATCCCCAGTGGTGCCAGTGCACTCTCTGGTCTCACTGCAGTGCATCCCCAGTGGTGCCAGTGCAGTCTCTGGACTCACTGCACTGCATCCCCAGTGGTGCCAGTGCACTGTCTGGACTCACTGCAGTGCATCCCCAGTGGTGTCAGTGCACTCTCTGGACTCACTGTACTGCACCCCCAGTGGTGCTAGTGCACTCACTGGACTGACTGCACTGCATCCCCAGTGGTGCCAGTGCGCTCTCTGGAGTCACAGCACTGCATCCCCAGTGGTGCCAGTGCACTCTCTGGACTCACTGCACTGCATCACAGGTGGTGCCAGTGCACTCTCTGGACTCACTGTAGTGAATCCCCGGTGGTGCCAGTGTACTCTCTGCAGTCACTGCACTGCATCCCCAGTGGTGCCAGTGCACTCACTGGACTAACTGGACTGCATCCCCAGTGGTGCCAGAGCACTCTCTGGACTCACTGCACTGCATCCCCAGTGGTGCCAGTGCACTCTCTGGACTCACTGCACTGCATCCCCAGTGGTGTCAGTGCACTCTCTGGACTCACTGAAGTGCATACCCAGTTGTGCCAGTGCACTCTCTGGACTCAATGCACTGCATCCCCAGTGGTGCCAGTGCACTCTCTGGACTCAGTGCACTGCATCCCCAGTGGTGCCAGTGCACTCTCTGGACTCACTGCAGTGCATCCCCAGTGGTGCCAGTGCACTCTCTGGACTCACTGCACTGCATCCCCAGTGGTGCCAGTGCACTCTCTGGACTCACTGCACTGCATCCCCAGTGGTGCCAGTGCACTCTCTGGAGTCACTGAAGTGCATCCCCAGTGGTGCCAGTGCACTCTCTGGACTCACTGCACTGCATCCCCAGTGGTGCCAGTGCACTCTCTGGACTCACTGTACTGCATCCCCACTGGTACCAGTGCACTCTGTGGACTCACTGTACTGCATCCCCTGTGGTGACAGTGCACTCTCTGGACTCACTGCAGTGCATCCCCAGTGGTGCCAGTGCACTCTCTGGACTCACTGCAGTGCATCCCCAGTGGTGCCAGTGCACTCTCTGGACTCACTGCAGTGCATCCCCAGTGGTGCCAGTGCACTCTCTGGACTCACTGCAGTGAATCCACAGTGGTGCCAGTGCACTCACTGGACTCACTGCAGTGCATTCCCTCTGGTGCCAGTGCACTCTCTGGACTCACTGCAGTGCATCCCCAGTGGTGCCAGTGCACTCTCTGGACTCACTGCACTGCATCCCCAGTGGTGCCAGTGCATTCTCTGGACTCACTGCAGTGCATCACCAGTGGTGCCAGTGCACTCTCTGGACTCACTGAGGTGCATCCCCAGTGGTGCCAGTGCACTCTCTGGACTCACTGCACTGCATCCCCAGTGTTCCCAGTGCACTCTCTGCACTCACTGCACTGCATCCCCAGAGGTTCCAGTGCACTCTCTGGACTCACTGCACTGCATCCCCAGTGGTGCCAGTGCACTCTCTGGACTCACTGCACTGCACCCCAGTGGTGTCAGTGCACTCTCTGGACTCAGTGCACTGCATCCCCAGTGGTGCCAGTGCATTCACTGGACTCACTGCACTGCATCCCCAGTGGAGCCCGTGCACTCTCTGGACTCACTGCAGTGCATCCCCAGTGGTGCCAGTGCACTCTCTGGACTCACTGAAGTGCATTCTCAGTGGTGCCAGTGCACTCTCTGGACTCACTGCACTGTATCCCCAGTGGTGCCAGTGCACTCACTGGACTGACTGCACTGCATCCCCAGTGGAGCCAGTGCGCTCTCTGGACTCACTGCAGTGCATCCCCAGTGGTGCCAGTGCACTCTCTGGACTCACTGCACTGCATCCCCAGTGGTGCCAGTGCACTCTCTGGACTCACTGCAGTGCATCCCCAGTGGTGCCAGTGCACTCTCTCGAGTCACTGCACTACATCCCCAGTAGTGCCAGTGCACTCACTGGACTCACTGTACTGCATCATCGGTGGTGCCAGTGCACTCTCTGGACTCACTGCACTGCATCCCCAGTGGTGCCAGTGCACTCTCTGGACTCACTGCACTGCAGGCCCAGTGGTACCAGTGCACTGACTGGACTCACTGCAGTGCATCCCCAGTGGTGCCAGTGCAGTCTCTGGACTCACTGCACTGCATCCCCAGTGGTTCCAGTGCATTCACTGGACTCACTGTACTGCATCTCCAGTGGTGCCAGTGCACTCTCTGGACTCACTGCACTGCATCCCCAGTGGTGCCAGTGAGCTCTCTGGACTCACTGCACTGCATCCCCAGTGGTGCCAGTGTACTCACAGGATTCACTGCACTGCATCCCCAGTGGTGCTAGTGCAGTCTCTGGACTCACTGCAGTGCATCCCCAGTGGTGACAGTGCACTCTCTGGACTCACTGAAGTGCATTCTCAGTGGTGCCAGTGCACTCTCTGGGCTCACTGAAGTGCATCCCCAGTGGTGCCAGTACACTCACTGGACTCACTGCACTGCATCCCCAGTGGTGCCAGTGCACTCTCTGGACTCACTGCACTGCATCCCCAGTGGTGCCAGTGCACTCTCTGCACTCACTTAACTGCATCCCCAGTGGTGCCAGTGCACTCTCTGGACTCACTGCACTGCATCCCCAGTGGTGCCAGTGAAGTCTTTGGACTCACTGCACTGCATCCCCAGTGGAGCCAGTGCACTCTGTGGAGTCACTGCAGTGCATCCCCAGTGGTGCCAGTGCACTCTCTGGACTCACTGCACTGCATGTCCAGTGGTGCCAGTGCACTCTCTGGACTCACTGTACTGCATCCCCACTGGTGCCAGTGTACTATGTGGACTCACTGTACTGCATCCCCAGTGGTGCCAGTGCACTCTCTGGACTCACTGCAGTGCATCCCCAGTGGTGCCAGTGCACTCTCTGGACTCACTGCAGTGCATCCCCAGTGGTGCCAGTGCAGTCTCTGGACTCCCTTCACTGCATCCCCAGTGGTGCCAGTGCACTTTCTGGACTGACTGCACTGCATCCCCAGTGGTGCCAGTGCGCTCTGTGGAGTCACAGCACTGCATCCCCAGTGGTGCCAGTGCACTCACTGGACTCACTGCACTGCATCACAGGTGGTGCCAGTGCACTCTCTGGACTCACTGCAGTGAATCCCCGGTGGTGCCAGTGTACTCTCTGCAGTCACTGCACTGCATCCCCACTGGTGCTAGTGCACTCACTGGACTAACTGGACTGCATCCCCAGTGGTGCCAGTGCACTCTCTGGACTCACTGCACTGCATCCCCAGTGGTGCCAGTGCACTCTCTGGACTCACTGCACTGCATGTCCAGTGGTGCCAGTGCACTCTCTGGACTCACTGCACTGCATCCCCAGTGGTGCCAGTGCACTCTCTGGACTCACTGCACTGCATCCCCAGTTGTGCCAGTGCACTCTCTGGACTCAATGCACTGCATCCCCAGTGGTGCCAGTGCACTCTCTGGACTCAGTGCACTGCATCCCCAGTGGTGCCAGTGCAATCTCTGGACTCACTGTAGTGCATCCCCAGTGGTGCCAGTGCACTCTCTGGACTCACTGCAGTGCATCCCCAGTGGTGCCAGTGCACTCTCTGGACTCACTGTACTGCATCACCAGTGGTGCCAGTGCACTCTCTGGACTCACTGCAGTGCATCGCCAGTGGTGCCAGTGCACTCTCTGGACTCACTGCACTGCAGACCCGGTGGTGCCAGTGCAATCTCTGGACTCACTGCACTGCATCCCCAGTGGTGCCAGTGCACTCTCTGGACTCACTGCAGTGCATCACCAGTGGTGCCAGTGCACTCTCTGGACTCACTGCACTGCATCCCCACTGGTACCAGTGCACTCTGTGGACTCACTGTACTGCATCCCCAGTGGTGACAGTGCACTCTCTGGACTCACTGCACTGCATCACCAGTGGTGCCAGTGCACTCTCTGGACTCACTGCAGTGCATCCCCAGTGGTGCCAGTGCACTCTCTGGACTCACTGCGCTGCATCCCCAGTGGTGCCAGTGCAGTCTCTGGACTCACTGCACTGCATCCCCAGTGGTGCCAGTGCAATCTCTGGACTCACTGCACTGCATCCCCAGTGGTGTCAGTGCACTCTCTGGACTCACTGAAGTGCATCCCCAGTTGTGCCAGTGCACTCTCTGGACTCAATGCACTGCATCCCCAGTGGTGCCAGTGCACTCTCTGGACTTCAATCTTTGGTTTACAAGACCAATGTTTTTATAAACTATTAGAGTATTTAGCAGTTGAGTATTTTGTTTTCTAGGGCGCTTGCGGCGGGGAGGAGAAATAGGAGGATAGTGAAGTAGGCGATTGAAGCGAGTTGGCCGATGATGATGAATGGGTGTTCGACGGGTTGGCTTCCTACTCATGTTAGGACGAGGAGGTCGGCGACTAGTACTCAGAATAGGAGCTGGGAGAGTGGTCGGAATGTTATTGCTCGTTGTTTTGATTTGTGCAGGAATGGGATTAGGAATAGGATCAGTACGGAGGCGGCCAGTGCTAATACGCCTCCTAGTTTATTTGGGATTGAACGTAGGATGGCGTAGGCGAATAGGAAGTATCATTCTGGCTTGATGTGTGGTGGGGTTACTAGTGGGTTTGCTGGGGTGAAGTTTTCTGGGTCTCCCAGGAGGTTAACCGCTCATGCTTCTTTCTTATGAGACGTTAGTAAACCAATTACATAGCCTTGTCAAGACTAAATCACAGGTAAAAATCCTGTACATCTCATGTGGCCAACCACTCCCAACTAGGATTCCAAGACGCCTCATCACCCATCATAGAAGAACTCGTTGAATTCCACGACCACGCCCTAATCGTTGCCCTAGCTATCTGCAGCCTAGTTCTCTACCTTTTAGCCCACATACTAACAGAAAAACTCTCGTCCAATGCTGTAGACGCCCAAGAAGTAGAGCTGATCTGGACAATCCTACCTGCTATCGTCCTGGTACTCCTCGCCCTCCCATCCCTACAAATCCTCTACATAATGGACGAAATCGACAAACCAGACCTCACCCTAAAAGCCATCGGCCACCAATGATACTGAAGCTACGAATACACAGACTTCAAAGACCTATCATTCGACTCCTACATAGTGCCCACCCCAGACTTACCCAACGGCCACTTCCGACTGCTAGAAGTTGACCACCGCGTAGTTATCCCAATAGAATCCCCCATCCACGTGATCATTACTGCAGGAGACGTACTCCACTCCTGAGCAGTCCCAACGCTCGGAGTTAAAACAGACGCAATCCCAGGCCGACTAAACCAAACTTCATTCATTACCACCCGGCCTGGGATTTTTTACGGACAATGCTCAGAAATTTGCGGGGCTAATCACAGCTACATACCCATTGTAGTAGAATCAACCCCACTCCCACATTTCGAGGCCTGATCGTCCCTTCTATCATCATCCTAATCATTAAGAAGCTATGCAACAGCACTAGCCTTTTAAGCTAGCCAAAGAGGGACTTCCCCCTCCTTAATGATATGCCACAGCTTAACCCCGCACCATGATTTTCAATCATAATTATAACCTGATTAACCCTAGCACTCCTCATCCAACCAAAACTACTAGCCTTCACCACAACCAACCCCCCATCAAATAAGACCTCCCTCACTACCAAACCCACACCATGATCCTGACCATGAACCTAAGCTTCTTTGACCAATTTTCCAGCCCCAATCTATTTGGCATCCCCTTAATCCTACTATCCCTACTCTTCCCAGCCCTACTATTCCCGTCCCCAAACAACCGATGAATCGACAACCGCCTTTCTACTATCCAAACATGACTCCTTCACCTAATCACAAAACAACTAATAGTCCCACTCAACAAAAATGGCCACAAATGAGCCATAATATTTACATCCCTAATAATCATACTTCTTACAATCAACCTTCTAGGCCTCCTTCCATATACATTCACCCCAACCACCCAACTATCTATGAACATAGCCCTAGCCTTCCCACTATGGCTCGCCACACTACTAACAGGCATGTTTAACCATGTACGTGCCCCAGGGCCGGCTTAAAGTAGGCTCTATTGTCCCACTTTACTGCTAAATCCGCCTTCCAGAAGTGGTTTCACGCTTCTTTCCGTGTGCCCTATGAATAGGGAATGTAGCCCATTTCTTCCACTCCATAGGCTATACCTTGACCTGTCTTATTAGCGGGGTGCTATTGTGTCCACTGTTGTGCTCTCATTCGAGGTGGGCTGGCGACGGCGGTATGTAGTCTGTGTTGGCAAGGGGTGGTTGGGTTAATCGGGGATTATCGATTGTAGAACAGGCTCCTCTAGGTGGGTTTGGGGCACCGCCAAGTCCTTAGAGTTTTAAGCGTTTGTGCTCGTAGTTCTCTGGCGGATACTTCGGTAAAGTAAGTATCAAGATTTAGGGCCAGGCATAGTGGGGTATCTAATCCCAGTTTGGGCCCTGGCTTTCGTGGGTTTAAATCAGTCGTTAGTTCCTAAGATCATCTTAATGGTGTGTTTAGGTGCATCTTGGGCTTATGACAGCTCAGTTGCATTTTGATCTTAGTTAGCTAGGATAGGCATTTTACCACTCTTTACGCCGTGTCAATAGGACGGTTGATTTGGGTTTCTTGTATGACCGCGGTGGCTGGCACAAGATTTACCAACCCTTGAAGTTAGGCTGTTGCTATAACTAAGTCAAGTTTGCACTCATTGCTTAATGTTAATTACTGCTGAATACCCGTGGGGGCGTGGCTTAGCGAGGCGTCTTGGGCTACTACTTGGGTGTGCCTGATACCCGCTCCTCAAGGCCTGTATGGGGGTAGGTGGTCGAGGGCGTTTACACTGGGGCGCGGATACTTGCATGTATATATTTAGCAAAAACCAACCGTAAGGTTAGGACTAAGTCTTTTGTCCGCAGGCATGTTTTATGCCATCTTGGCAACTTCAGTGCCATGCTTTGTGTTAAGCTATGTGGACGGGGGTGTGGTTAGCTGATAGTTGAGTGGTGAGTGAGAGTGAAGTATATGAAATTATTGCTTGTGTTTACTATTTTTAGTACTGGAGTTTCTCTAATAAGTTTAAGTTATTTTGTATGTGTTTGTGTGTATATATACATCGTTCCGATGATGTCATGGAAGGGATGATTAATGGAGTTTTAGAGGTAGTTTGCTGGGATTGGGCGATGAAGGTTTATGCTACATGGTGGTTAGCGAAAGTTTACTGGTTTAGTTTGTGAAGCGCAGGGGTTGCGCTTAATGATTTGTTGTTTTGTGCTATGTCCAACGAGCATTCATCCAATAGCCCCATTTAACCCGGAGGGTGGAGGTAACATTAACTGAATGTGGTCAAAGTGCATCAGTGTCAGGATGATTCCCCATATACGCCAACCGTCTCATCGAGGGACCCTTGAAATATAGGATAGGCCGTGAGGCAGGTGTGTCCAGGCTTAGATTGTGGGACCCCCGAGATCACTGGGAATAGCCACCTGTGAGGTAACCCCGGAAAAAATAAGAGGAACCAGAGGCGCCAAAAAGCTGGAACATGCCGCGATTACGCATTGAGAAGGTGAAAGTACTCACAGATGCCACTTTGAAGGGCAAGGAGGGGTGAGTGAACCCAATGGATGGCCCTGACCGAGGAACCAGAGGCGCAAAAATGTGAGGAGGGCGAGGGGTTTAGGGGGAACGTATGGGCCTGAAGCTAGTCATACCGGACATTATGTGCAACGGGTTGCTGATTTCACGTGAGGAGTACGATTAATAAATCCGTCTGATACGAACTGCATGAGATATGTGGTGGAGAGTTGTTGTTGGAGCATGTCCTGTGAGCATTCATTAAAATGGGGTCTTGTTATGCGCTTGAGTGGAGTTGTATTGGGTGTTGTGGGGTATGGTCCTAGAACATTCATGCCGGGTGGTTTGGTAGGAGTGTGTTTAAGGGTTTAATGGCCGTGTACATGTATGGGTTTAGCACCTGCTTATAAGATAGTCCATATATAATGTATATTACTGGTACTATAGTATGTATGTATATGGGGTATATAAATTTATGCACGAATATGCATAACCAAATACCCCCGCCTCGGGGGGGGAGGGGGGGGGGGGGGTTAAGCATAATGGCATAGATGGGGTAGAATTATTGGGGGCTTGCGGTTAGTTCCTGTAGTTGAGAACAATGGCGGCTTTTCGAGCCGCAGGCCTCGGGTAGTGTCCGGGCAGGAATAATGACTTATTTTATGTTTTTTTTAGGGATTTGCTTTGCGGTGGGTGTTTTGGGTGTGGCGTCGAATCCTTCGCCGTATTATGGGGTTGTTGGTTTGGTGTTAGCGTCTGTGGCGGGGTGCGGGTGGTTGCTGGGCCTTGGGGTTTCGTTCGTGGCTTTAGTGCTGTTTATGGTGTATTTGGGGGGTATGCTGGTGGTGTTTGTTTATTCAGTAGCTTTAGCAGCGGAGCCTTTCCCTGGGGCTTGGGGGGATTGACGGGTGATTGGATGTGCAGTAGCGTTTGTGGCAATTGTTTTTGGGGGGTTGGTGTTTGGGGGGTTTATGGGGGCTTGGAAGTTCGGGGTTTCTACTGTGAATAATGTTGGGGTGTTTGTTGTTCGGTCGGATTTTAGTGGAGTTTCCATGTTTTATTCACATGGGGCAGGGATGTTTTTAGTGGCGGGTTGGGGGCTGTTGTTGACTTTGTTTGTTGTATTGGAGCTTGTGCGGGGGTTGTCGCGGGGTGCTATTCGGGCGGTTTAGGGGTTAGGGTCAGAGAATAGTTTATTGAAAATGCCAGCTTTGGGAGCTGGAGATAAAGGTTTGAGTCCTTTTTTTCTGAGTTTGGGGTACTCTAAGAAGTGGTAAGTCTTCAATCTTTGGTTTACAAGACCAATGTTTTTATAAACTATTAGAGTATTTAGCAGTTGAGTATTTTGTTTTCTAGGGCGCTTGCGGCGGGGAGGAGAAATAGGGGGATAGTGAAGTAGGCGATTGAAGCGAGTTGGCCGATGATGATGAATGGGTGTTCGACGGGTTGGCTTCCTACTCATGTTAGGACGAGGAGGTCGGCGACTAGTACTCAGAATAGGAGCTGGGAGAGTGGTCGGAATGTTATTGCTCGTTGTTTTGATTTGTGCAGGAATGGGATTAGGAATAGGATCAGTACGGAGGCGGCCAGTGCTAATACGCCTCCTAGTTTATTTGGGATTGAACGTAGGATGGCGTAGGCGAATAGGAAGTATCATTCTGGCTTGATGTGTGGTGGGGTTACTAGTGGGTTTGCTGGGGTGAAGTTTTCTGGGTCTCCCAGGAGGTTAACCGCTCATGCTTCTTTCTTATGAGACGTTAGTAAACCAATTACATAGCCTTGTCAAGACTAAATCACAGGTAAAAATCCTGTACATCTCATGTGGCCAACCACTCCCAACTAGGATTCCAAGACGCCTCATCACCCATCATAGAAGAACTCGTTGAATTCCACGACCACGCCCTAATCGTTGCCCTAGCTATCTGCAGCCTAGTTCTCTACCTTTTAGCCCACATACTAACAGAAAAACTCTCGTCCAATGCTGTAGACGCCCAAGAAGTAGAGCTGATCTGGACAATCCTACCTGCTATCGTCCTGGTACTCCTCGCCCTCCCATCCCTACAAATCCTCTACATAATGGACGAAATCGACGAACCAGACCTCACCCTAAAAGCCATCGGCCACCAATGATACTGAAGCTACGAATACACAGACTTCAAAGACCTATCATTCGACTCCTACATAGTGCCCACCCCAGACTTACCCAACGGCCACTTCCGACTGCTAGAAGTTGACCACCGCGTAGTTATCCCAATAGAATCCCCCATCCGCGTGATCATTACTGCAGGAGACGTACTCCACTCCTGAGCAGTCCCAACGCTCGGAGTTAAAACAGATGCAATCCCAGGCCGACTAAACCAAACTTCATTCATTACCACCCGGCCTGGGATTTTTTACGGACAATGCTCAGAAATTTGCGGGGCTAATCACAGCTACATACCCATTGTAGTAGAATCAACCCCACTCCCACATTTCGAGGCCTGATCGTCCCTTCTATCATCATCCTAATCATTAAGAAGCTATGCAACAGCACTAGCCTTTTAAGCTAGCCAAAGAGGGACTTCCCCCTCCTTAATGATATGCCACAGCTTAACCCCGCACCATGATTTTCAATCATAATTATAACCTGATTAACCCTAGCACTCCTCATCCAACCAAAACTACTAGCCTTCACCACAACCAACCCCCCATCAAATAAGACCTCCCTCACTACCAAACCCACACCATGATCCTGACCATGAACCTAAGCTTCTTTGACCAATTTTCCAGCCCCAATCTATTTGGCATCCCCTTAATCCTACTATCCCTACTCTTCCCAGCCCTACTATTCCCGTCCCCAAACAACCGATGAATCAACAACCGCCTTTCTACTATCCAAACATGACTCCTTCACCTAATCACAAAACAACTAATAGTCCCACTCAACAAAAATGGCCACAAATGAGCCATAATATTTACATCCCTAATAATCATACTTCTTACAATCAACCTTCTAGGCCTCCTTCCATATACATTCACCCCAACCACCCAACTATCTATGAACATAGCCCTAGCCTTCCCACTATGGCTCGCCACACTACTAACAGGCATGTTTAACCATGTACGTGCCCCAGGGCCGGCTTAAAGTAGGCTCTATTGTCCCACTTTACTGCTAAATCCGCCTTCCAGAAGTGGTTTCACGCTTCTTTCCGTGTGCCCTATGAATAGGGAATGTAGCCCATTTCTTCCACTCCATAGGCTATACCTTGACCTGTCTTATTAGCGGGGTGCTATTGTGTCCACTGTTGTGCTCTCATTCGAGGTGGGCTGGCGACGGCGGTATGTAGGCTGTGTTGGCAAGGGGTGGTTGGGTTAATCGGGGATTATCGATTGTAGAACAGGCTCCTCTAGGTGGGTTTGGGGCACCGCCAAGTCCTTAGAGTTTTAAGCGTTTGTGCTCGTAGTTCTCTGGCGGATACTTCGGTAAAGTAAGTATCAAGATTTAGGGCCAGGCATAGTGGGGTATCTAATCCCAGTTTGGGCCCTGGCTTTCGTGGGTTTAAATCAGTCGTTAGTTCCTAAGATCATCTTAATGGTGTGTTTAGGTGCATCTTGGGCTTATGACAGCTCAGTTGCATTTTGATCTTAGTTAGCTAGGATAGGCATTTTACCACTCTTTACGCCGTGTCAATAGGACGGTTGATTTGGGTTTCTTGTATGACCGCGGTGGCTGGCACAAGATTTACCAACCCTTGAAGTTAGGCTGTTGCTATAACTAAGTCAAGTTTGCACTCATTGCTTAATGTTAATTACTGCTGAATACCCGTGGGGGCGTGGCTTAGCGAGGCGTCTTGGGCTACTACTTGGGTGTGCCTGATACCCGCTCCTCAAGGCCTGTATGGGGGTAGGTGGTCGAGGGCGTTTACACTGGGGCACGGATACTTGCATGTATATATTTAGCAAAAACCAACCGTAAGGTTAGGACTAAGTCTTTTGTCCGCAGGCATGTTTTATGCCATCTTGGCAACTTCAGTGCCATGCTTTGTGTTAAGCTATGTGGACGGGGGTGTGGTTAGCTGATAGTTGAGTGGTGAGTGAGAGTGAAGTATATGAAATTATTGCTTGTGTTTACTATTTTTAGTACTGGAGTTTCTCTAATAAGTTTAAGTTATTTTGTATGTGTTTGTGTGTATATATACATCGTTCCGATGATGTCATGGAAGGGATGATTAATGGAGTTTTAGAGGTAGTTTGCTGGGATTGGGCGATGAAGGTTTATGCTACATGGTGGTTAGCGAAAGTTTACTGGTTTAGTTTGTGAAGCGCAGGGGTTGCGCTTAATGATTTGTTGTTTTGTGCTATGTCCAACGAGCATTCATCCAATAGCCCCATTTAACCCGGAGGGTGGAGGTAACATTAACTGAATGTGGTCAAAGTGCATCAGTGTCAGGATGATTCCCCATATACGCCAACCGTCTCATCGAGGGACCCTTGAAATATAGGATAGGCCGTGAGGCAGGTGTGTCCAGGCTTAGATTGTGGGACCCCCGAGATCACTGGGAATAGCCACCTGTGAGGTAACCCCGGAAAAAATAAGAGGAACCAGAGGCGCCAAAAAGCTGGAACATGCCGCGATTACGCATTGAGAAGGTGAAAGTACTCACAGATGCCACTTTGAAGGGCAAGGAGGGGTGAGTGAACCCAATGGATGGCCCTGACCGAGGAACCAGAGGCGCAAAAATGTGAGGAGGGCGAGGGGTTTAGGGGGAACGTATGGGCCTGAAGCTAGTCATACCGGACATTATGTGCAACGGGTTGCTGATTTCACGTGAGGAGTACGATTAATAAATCCGTCTGATACGAACTGCATGAGATATGTGGTGGAGAGTTGTTGTTGGAGCATGTCCTGTGAGCATTCATTAAAATGGGGTCTTGTTATGCGCTTGAGTGGAGTTGTATTGGGTGTTGTGGGGTATGGTCCTAGAACATTCATGCCGGGTGGTTTGGTAGGAGTGTGTTTAAGGGTTTAATGGCCGTGTACATGTATGGGTTTAGCACCTGCTTATAAGATAGTCCGTATATAATGTATATTACTGGTACTATAGTATGTATGTATATGGGGTATATAAATTTATGCACGAATATGCATAACCAAATACCCCCGCCTCGGGGGGGGAGGGGGGGGGGGGGGGTTAAGCATAATGGCATAGATGGGGTAGAATTATTGGGGGCTTGCGGTTAGTTCCTGTAGTTGAGAACAATGGCGGCTTTTCGAGCCGCAGGCCTCGGGTAGTGTCCGGGCAGGAATAATGACTTATTTTATGTTTTTTTTAGGGATTTGCTTTGCGGTGGGTGTTTTGGGTGTGGCGTCGAATCCTTCGCCGTATTATGGGGTTGTTGGTTTGGTGTTAGCGTCTGTGGCGGGGTGCGGGTGGTTGCTGGGCCTTGGGGTTTCGTTCGTGGCTTTAGTGCTGTTTATGGTGTATTTGGGGGGTATGCTGGTGGTGTTTGTTTATTCAGTAGCTTTAGCAGCGGAGCCTTTCCCTGGGGCTTGGGGGGATTGACGGGTGATTGGATGTGCAGTAGCGTTTGTGGCAATTGTTTTTGGGGGGTTGGTGTTTGGGGGGTTTATGGGGGCTTGGAAGTTCGGGGTTTCTACTGTGAATAATGTTGGGGTGTTTGTTGTTCGGTCGGATTTTAGTGGAGTTTCCATGTTTTATTCACATGGGGCAGGGATGTTTTTAGTGGCGGGTTGGGGGCTGTTGTTGACTTTGTTTGTTGTATTGGAGCTTGTGCGGGGGTTGTCGCGGGGTGCTATTCGGGCGGTTTAGGGGTCAGGGTCAGAGAATAGTTTATTGAAAATGCCAGCTTTGGGAGCTGGAGATAAAGGTTTGAGTCCTTTTTTTCTGAGTTTGGGGTACTCTAAGAAGTGGTAAGTCTTCAATCTTTGGTTTACAAGACCAATGTTTTTATAAACTATTAGAGTATTTAGCAGTTGAGTATTTTGTTTTCTAGGGCGCTTGCGGCGGGGAGGAGAAATAGGAGGATAGTGAAGTAGGCGATTGAAGCGAGTTGGCCGATGATGATGAATGGGTGTTCGACGGGTTGGCTTCCTACTCATGTTAGGACGAGGAGGTCGGCGACTAGTACTCAGAATAGGAGCTGGGAGAGTGGTCGGAATGTTATTGCTCGTTGTTTTGATTTGTGCAGGAATGGGATTAGGAATAGGATCAGTACGGAGGCGGCCAGTGCTAATACGCCTCCTAGTTTATTTGGGATTGAACGTAGGATGGCGTAGGCGAATAGGAAGTATCATTCTGGCTTGATGTGTGGTGGGGTTACTAGTGGGTTTGCTGGGGTGAAGTTTTCTGGGTCTCCCAGGAGGTTAACCGCTCATGCTTCTTTCTTATGAGACGTTAGTAAACCAATTACATAGCCTTGTCAAGACTAAATCACAGGTAAAAATCCTGTACATCTCATGTGGCCAACCACTCCCAACTAGGATTCCAAGACGCCTCATCACCCATCATAGAAGAACTCGTTGAATTCCACGACCACGCCCTAATCGTTGCCCTAGCTATCTGCAGCCTAGTTCTCTACCTTTTAGCCCACATACTAACAGAAAAACTCTCGTCCAATGCTGTAGACGCCCAAGAAGTAGAGCTGATCTGGACAATCCTACCTGCTATCGTCCTGGTACTCCTCGCCCTCCCATCCCTACAAATCCTCTACATAATGGACGAAATCGACAAACCAGACCTCACCCTAAAAGCCATCGGCCACCAATGATACTGAAGCTACGAATACACAGACTTCAAAGACCTATCATTCGACTCCTACATAGTGCCCACCCCAGACTTACCCAACGGCCACTTCCGACTGCTAGAAGTTGACCACCGCGTAGTTATCCCAATAGAATCCCCCATCCACGTGATCATTACTGCAGGAGACGTACTCCACTCCTGAGCAGTCCCAACGCTCGGAGTTAAAACAGACGCAATCCCAGGCCGACTAAACCAAACTTCATTCATTACCACCCGGCCTGGGATTTTTTACGGACAATGCTCAGAAATTTGCGGGGCTAATCACAGCTACATACCCATTGTAGTAGAATCAACCCCACTCCCACATTTCGAGGCCTGATCGTCCCTTCTATCATCATCCTAATCATTAAGAAGCTATGCAACAGCACTAGCCTTTTAAGCTAGCCAAAGAGGGACTTCCCCCTCCTTAATGATATGCCACAGCTTAACCCCGCACCATGATTTTCAATCATAATTATAACCTGATTAACCCTAGCACTCCTCATCCAACCAAAACTACTAGCCTTCACCACAACCAACCCCCCATCAAATAAGACCTCCCTCACTACCAAACCCACACCATGATCCTGACCATGAACCTAAGCTTCTTTGACCAATTTTCCAGCCCCAATCTATTTGGCATCCCCTTAATCCTACTATCCCTACTCTTCCCAGCCCTACTATTCCCGTCCCCAAACAACCGATGAATCAACAACCGCCTTTCTACTATCCAAACATGACTCCTTCACCTAATCACAAAACAACTAATAGTCCCACTCAACAAAAATGGCCACAAATGAGCCATAATATTTACATCCCTAATAATCATACTTCTTACAATCAACCTTCTAGGCCTCCTTCCATATACATTCACCCCAACCACCCAACTATCTATGAACATAGCCCTAGCCTTCCCACTATGGCTCGCCACACTACTAACAGGCATGTTTAACCATGTACGTGCCCCAGGGCCGGCTTAAAGTAGGCTCTATTGTCCCACTTTACTGCTAAATCCGCCTTCCAGAAGTGGTTTCACGCTTCTTTCCGTGTGCCCTATGAATAGGGAATGTAGCCCATTTCTTCCACTCCATAGGCTATACCTTGACCTGTCTTATTAGCGGGGTGCTATTGTGTCCACTGTTGTGCTCTCATTCGAGGTGGGCTGGCGACGGCGGTATGTAGGCTGTGTTGGCAAGGGGTGGTTGGGTTAATCGGGGATTATCGATTGTAGAACAGGCTCCTCTAGGTGGGTTTGGGGCACCGCCAAGTCCTTAGAGTTTTAAGCGTTTGTGCTCGTAGTTCTCTGGCGGATACTTCGGTAAAGTAAGTATCAAGATTTAGGGCCAGGCATAGTGGGGTATCTAATCCCAGTTTGGGCCCTGGCTTTCGTGGGTTTAAATCAGTCGTTAGTTCCTAAGATCATCTTAATGGTGTGTTTAGGTGCATCTTGGGCTTATGACAGCTCAGTTGCATTTTGATCTTAGTTAGCTAGGATAGGCATTTTACCACTCTTTACGCCGTGTCAATAGGACGGTTGATTTGGGTTTCTTGTATGACCGCGGTGGCTGGCACAAGATTTACCAACCCTTGAAGTTAGGCTGTTGCTATAACTAAGTCAAGTTTGCACTCATTGCTTAATGTTAATTACTGCTGAATACCCGTGGGGGCGTGGCTTAGCGAGGCGTCTTGGGCTACTACTTGGGTGTGCCTGATACCCGCTCCTCAAGGCCTGTATGGGGGTAGGTGGTCGAGGGCGTTTACACTGGGGCACGGATACTTGCATGTATATATTTAGCAAAAACCAACCGTAAGGTTAGGACTAAGTCTTTTGTCCGCAGGCATGTTTTATGCCATCTTGGCAACTTCAGTGCCATGCTTTGTGTTAAGCTATGTGGACGGGGGTGTGGTTAGCTGATAGTTGAGTGGTGAGTGAGAGTGAAGTATATGAAATTATTGCTTGTGTTTACTATTTTTAGTACTGGAGTTTCTCTAATAAGTTTAAGTTATTTTGTATGTGTTTGTGTGTATATATACATCGTTCCGATGATGTCATGGAAGGGATGATTAATGGAGTTTTAGAGGTAGTTTGCTGGGATTGGGCGATGAAGGTTTATGCTACATGGTGGTTAGCGAAAGTTTACTGGTTTAGTTTGTGAAGCGCAGGGGTTGCGCTTAATGATTTGTTGTTTTGTGCTATGTCCAACGAGCATTCATCCAATAGCCCCATTTAACCCGGAGGGTGGAGGTAACATTAACTGAATGTGGTCAAAGTGCATCAGTGTCAGGATGATTCCCCATATACGCCAACCGTCTCATCGAGGGACCCTTGAAATATAGGATAGGCCGTGAGGCAGGTGTGTCCAGGCTTAGATTGTGGGACCCCCGAGATCACTGGGAATAGCCACCTGTGAGGTAACCCCGGAAAAAATAAGAGGAACCAGAGGCGCCAAAAAGCTGGAACATGCCGCGATTACGCATTGAGAAGGTGAAAGTACTCACAGATGCCACTTTGAAGGGCAAGGAGGGGTGAGTGAACCCAATGGATGGCCCTGACCGAGGAACCAGAGGCGCAAAAATGTGAGGAGGGCGAGGGGTTTAGGGGGAACGTATGGGCCTGAAGCTAGTCATACCGGACATTATGTGCAACGGGTTGCTGATTTCACGTGAGGAGTACGATTAATAAATCCGTCTGATACGAACTGCATGAGATATGTGGTGGAGAGTTGTTGTTGGAGCATGTCCTGTGAGCATTCATTAAAATGGGGTCTTGTTATGCGCTTGAGTGGAGTTGTATTGGGTGTTGTGGGGTATGGTCCTAGAACATTCATGCCGGGTGGTTTGGTAGGAGTGTGTTTAAGGGTTTAATGGCCGTGTACATGTATGGGTTTAGCACCTGCTTATAAGATAGTCCATATATAATGTATATTACTGGTACTATAGTATGTATGTATATGGGGTATATAAATTTATGCACGAATATGCATAACCAAATACCCCCGCCTCGGGGGGGGAGGGGGGGGGGGGGGGTTAAGCATAATGGCATAGATGGGGTAGAATTATTGGGGGCTTGCGGTTAGTTCCTGTAGTTGAGAACAATGGCGGCTTTTCGAGCCGCAGGCCTCGGGTAGTGTCCGGGCAGGAATAATGACTTATTTTATGTTTTTTTTAGGGATTTGCTTTGCGGTGGGTGTTTTGGGTGTGGCGTCGAATCCTTCGCCGTATTATGGGGTTGTTGGTTTGGTGTTAGCGTCTGTGGCGGGGTGCGGGTGGTTGCTGGGCCTTGGGGTTTCGTTCGTGGCTTTAGTGCTGTTTATGGTGTATTTGGGGGGTATGCTGGTGGTGTTTGTTTATTCAGTAGCTTTAGCAGCGGAGCCTTTCCCTGGGGCTTGGGGGGATTGACGGGTGATTGGATGTGCAGTAGCGTTTGTGGCAATTGTTTTTGGGGGGTTGGTGTTTGGGGGGTTTATGGGGGCTTGGAAGTTCGGGGTTTCTACTGTGAATAATGTTGGGGTGTTTGTTGTTCGGTCGGATTTTAGTGGAGTTTCCATGTTTTATTCACATGGGGCAGGGATGTTTTTAGTGGCGGGTTGGGGGCTGTTGTTGACTTTGTTTGTTGTATTGGAGCTTGTGCGGGGGTTGTCGCGGGGTGCTATTCGGGCGGTTTAGGGGTTAGGGTCAGAGAATAGTTTATTGAAAATGCCAGCTTTGGGAGCTGGAGATAAAGGTTTGAGTCCTTTTTTTCTGAGTTTGGGGTACTCTAAGAAGTGGTAAGTCTTCAATCTTTGGTTTACAAGACCAATGTTTTTATAAACTATTAGAGTATTTAGCAGTTGAGTATTTTGTTTTCTAGGGCGCTTGCGGCGGGGAGGAGAAATAGGGGGATAGTGAAGTAGGCGATTGAAGCGAGTTGGCCGATGATGATGAATGGGTGTTCGACGGGTTGGCTTCCTACTCATGTTAGGACGAGGAGGTCGGCGACTAGTACTCAGAATAGGAGCTGGGAGAGTGGTCGGAATGTTATTGCTCGTTGTTTTGATTTGTGCAGGAATGGGATTAGGAATAGGATCAGTACGGAGGCGGCCAGTGCTAATACGCCTCCTAGTTTATTTGGGATTGAACGTAGGATGGCGTAGGCGAATAGGAAGTATCATTCTGGCTTGATGTGTGGTGGGGTTACTAGTGGGTTTGCTGGGGTGAAGTTTTCTGGGTCTCCCAGGAGGTTAACCGCTCATGCTTCTTTCTTATGAGACGTTAGTAAACCAATTACATAGCCTTGTCAAGACTAAATCACAGGTAAAAATCCTGTACATCTCATGTGGCCAACCACTCCCAACTAGGATTCCAAGACGCCTCATCACCCATCATAGAAGAACTCGTTGAATTCCACGACCACGCCCTAATCGTTGCCCTAGCTATCTGCAGCCTAGTTCTCTACCTTTTAGCCCACATACTAACAGAAAAACTCTCGTCCAATGCTGTAGACGCCCAAGAAGTAGAGCTGATCTGGACAATCCTACCTGCTATCGTCCTGGTACTCCTCGCCCTCCCATCCCTACAAATCCTCTACATAATGGACGAAATCGACGAACCAGACCTCACCCTAAAAGCCATCGGCCACCAATGATACTGAAGCTACGAATACACAGACTTCAAAGACCTATCATTCGACTCCTACATAGTGCCCACCCCAGACTTACCCAACGGCCACTTCCGACTGCTAGAAGTTGACCACCGCGTAGTTATCCCAATAGAATCCCCCATCCGCGTGATCATTACTGCAGGAGACGTACTCCACTCCTGAGCAGTCCCAACGCTCGGAGTTAAAACAGACGCAATCCCAGGCCGACTAAACCAAACTTCATTCATTACCACCCGGCCTGGGATTTTTTACGGACAATGCTCAGAAATTTGCGGGGCTAATCACAGCTACATACCCATTGTAGTAGAATCAACCCCACTCCCACATTTCGAGGCCTGATCGTCCCTTCTATCATCATCCTAATCATTAAGAAGCTATGCAACAGCACTAGCCTTTTAAGCTAGCCAAAGAGGGACTTCCCCCTCCTTAATGATATGCCACAGCTTAACCCCGCACCATGATTTTCAATCATAATTATAACCTGATTAACCCTAGCACTCCTCATCCAACCAAAACTACTAGCCTTCACCACAACCAACCCCCCATCAAATAAGACCTCCCTCACTACCAAACCCACACCATGATCCTGACCATGAACCTAAGCTTCTTTGACCAATTTTCCAGCCCCAATCTATTTGGCATCCCCTTAATCCTACTATCCCTACTCTTCCCAGCCCTACTATTCCCGTCCCCAAACAACCGATGAATCAACAACCGCCTTTCTACTATCCAAACATGACTCCTTCACCTAATCACAAAACAACTAATAGTCCCACTCAACAAAAATGGCCACAAATGAGCCATAATATTTACATCCCTAATAATCATACTTCTTACAATCAACCTTCTAGGCCTCCTTCCATATACATTCACCCCAACCACCCAACTATCTATGAACATAGCCCTAGCCTTCCCACTATGGCTCGCCACACTACTAACAGTCATGTTTAACCATGTACGTGCCCCAGGGCCGGCTTAAAGTAGGCTCTATTGTCCCACTTTACTGCTAAATCCGCCTTCCAGAAGTGGTTTCACGCTTCTTTCCGTGTGCCCTATGAATAGGGAATGTAGCCCATTTCTTCCACTCCATAGGCTATACCTTGACCTGTCTTATTAGCGGGGTGCTATTGTGTCCACTGTTGTGCTCTCATTCGAGGTGGGCTGGCGACGGCGGTATGTAGGCTGTGTTGGCAAGGGGTGGTTGGGTTAATCGGGGATTATCGATTGTAGAACAGGCTCCTCTAGGTGGGTTTGGGGCACCGCCAAGTCCTTAGAGTTTTAAGCGTTTGTGCTCGTAGTTCTCTGGCGGATACTTCGGTAAAGTAAGTATCAAGATTTAGGGCCAGGCATAGTGGGGTATCTAATCCCAGTTTGGGCCCTGGCTTTCGTGGGTTTAAATCAGTCGTTAGTTCCTAAGATCATCTTAATGGTGTGTTTAGGTGCATCTTGGGCTTATGACAGCTCAGTTGCATTTTGATCTTAGTTAGCTAGGATAGGCATTTTACCACTCTTTACGCCGTGTCAATAGGACGGTTGATTTGGGTTTCTTGTATGACCGCGGTGGCTGGCACAAGATTTACCAACCCTTGAAGTTAGGCTGTTGCTATAACTAAGTCAAGTTTGCACTCATTGCTTAATGTTAATTACTGCTGAATACCCGTGGGGGCGTGGCTTAGCGAGGCGTCTTGGGCTACTACTTGGGTGTGCCTGATACCCGCTCCTCAAGGCCTGTATGGGGGTAGGTGGTCGAGGGCGTTTACACTGGGGCGCGGATACTTGCATGTATATATTTAGCAAAAACCAACCGTAAGGTTAGGACTAAGTCTTTTGTCCGCAGGCATGTTTTATGCCATCTTGGCAACTTCAGTGCCATGCTTTGTGTTAAGCTATGTGGACGGGGGTGTGGTTAGCTGATAGTTGAGTGGTGAGTGAGAGTGAAGTATATGAAATTATTGCTTGTGTTTACTATTTTTAGTACTGGAGTTTCTCTAAGTCCTAGGACTAGGAGGAAATGGTGTTTCATAGTGTGTAGGCGTCGGGATAGTCCGAGTATCGTCGGGGTATTCCTGCTAGGCCTAGGAAGTGCTGGGGGAAGAACGTTAGGTTTACTCCTGTAAATATTACCCCGAAGTGGGCTTTTGCTCATGTTTGGTGTAGGGTAAACCCAGTGAGTAGTGGGAATCAGTGAGTAAATCCTGCTAGAATGGCAAAGACGGCGCCTATGGATAGGACGTAGTGGAAGTGGGCAACTACGTAGTACGTGTCGTGCAGGGCGATGTCTAGGGAAGAGTTTGCAAGAACGATTCCTGTTAATCCTCCGATGGTAAATAGGAAGATAAATCCTAGAGCTCATAGTATTGGGGGGGGTCTCATTTGATTGTTCCTCCGTGCAGGGTGGCTAGTCAGCTAAATACTTTGATTCCGGTAGGGATGGCAATGATTATAGTGGCTGATGTAAAGTAGGCTCGGGTATCAACGTCTATTCCTACTGTAAACATGTGGTGAGCTCAGACGATGAATCCTAGGAAGCCGATGGATAGTATGGCTCAGACTATTCCCATGTAGCCGAAGGGCTCCTTTTTGCCTGAGTAGTATGTGACTACGTGTGAGATGATTCCGAACCCCGGTAGGATCAGAATATAGACTTCTGGGTGTCCGAAGAATCAGAATAGGTGTTGGTACAGGATTGGGTCTCCTCCTCCAGCGGGGTCGAAGAATGTGGTGTTTAGGTTTCGATCAGTTAGTAATATTGTAATACCGGCGGCGAGTACGGGGAGTGATAGAAGGAGTAGGATGGCGGTAATTAGTACGGATCAGACAAATAGTGGGGTTTGGTATTGTGAGAGTGCGGGGGGTTTTATGTTGATGGCTGTGGTGATAAAGTTGATGGCCCCAAGGATGGAGGAGATACCGGCTAAGTGGAGTGAGAAGATAGCCAGGTCTACTGAAGCTCCGGCGTGGGCAAGGTCACCTGCTAGGGGAGGGTAGACAGTTCAGCCTGTGCCGGCGCCAGCTTCTACAGTGGATGAGGCTAGTAGGAGGAGGAATGATGGGGGGAGGAGTCAAAAGCTTATGTTGTTTATTCGCGGGAATGCTATGTCGGGGGCACCGATTATGAGGGGGACTAATCAGTTGCCGAATCCTCCGATCATGATGGGTATGACTATAAAGAAGCTTATTACAAAGGCGTGAGCGGTAACGATTACATTGTAAATTTGGTCGTCGCCTAGGAGAGTTCCTGGTTGTCCTAGTTCTGCGCGGATTAATAGGCTGAGTGCGGTGCCGACTATTCCTGCTCATGCCCCGAAGATGAGGTACAGGGTGCCAATATCCTTATGGTTAGTGGAAAATAGTCATCGGTTGATGAAGGTGACGGGTAAGATGGCTGAGTGTTGAAGCGTTAGGCTGTAGTCCTTTTTACAGAGGTTTAATTCCTCTTCTTATCGGCTCTGTAGTGAAATTCATGTTGAGTTGCAAGCTCATCGATGCGCACTAGGGTGCGTCAGGGTCTTTGTAGGCAGAAGCCAATTGGTTTAGGCATTTAGCTGTTAACTAGAGTTTTGTGGGATCGAAGCCCATCTGTCTAGGGAGGCTTTAGCTTAATTAAAGCGTCTGACTTGCATTCAGAAGATACAGGTTAATATTCTGTAAGTCTTAATGTGCAGAAACTAAGAGGGTTTAACTCTTATTTAAGGCTTTGAAGGCCTTCGGTTTGGGGTGTTATCCTAAGTTTCTAGACAATGGCATGTATTATTGGGGACAGGGGAAGTAAGAGGATTGATAGTGAGGCAAGGACCGCAGTAGGTGTGCTTGGGGCTTTGCTAGTGTATCATTGTTTTATGTGGTTAGAGGAGTTGGGGGGAAGGGTAATTGTTGAGTGGTATGCGAGGCGTAGGTAGAAGAAGAGGCTGAGCAGTGATAGCATGGCAATTGCCATGGCTGCTGGTGTTATTTCCTGTTTAGTTAGTTCTTGGATGATAAGTCACTTTGGTATAAAGCCTGTTAATGGGGGGAGGCCTGCTAGGGATAAAAGTACTAGTATTAGGGTGGCGTTTAGCACTGGGGTTTTTGTTCATGAGGTTGTGATCATGGATAGGTTAAGGGCTTTGATTTTGTTAAGGGCTAGGAATACGGCTGATGTTATGATTGTGTATAGGTAGAAGGTAAGTAAGGCCAATTTGGGGCTGTAAACTAGGATGATGGCGATTCAGCCTAAGTGGGAGATGGATGAGAAGGCTAGGATTTTGCGTGTTTGTGTTTGGTTCAGTCCTATTCAGCCTCCTAGTGCTGTTGAGGCTAGGGCCATGGCGGTGAGTAGAGCTGGGTCGAGGGATTTGGATGTTAGTAGGAGCAGGGTTAGTGGGGGGAATTTTATGAGGGTCGAGAGTAGCAGGGCTGTTATTAGTGGCGATCCTTGTAGTACTTCTGGGAATCAGAAGTGAAATGGCACTAGGCCCAGTTTAATAGCGATTGCTGCTGTCAGTAGTAGACAGGAGGTTGGGTGGTTTATTTGTGTGATGTCTCATTGGCCGGTGACTCAGGCATTGGTTATGCTAGAGAATAGGACCAGGGCGGAAGCAGCTGCTTGGGTTAGGAAGTATTTCGTTGCGGCTTCTACTGCTCGTGGGTGGTGGGATTTGGCAATTAGGGGAATGATGGCTAGTGCGTTGATCTCCAGTCCTGTCCAGGCCAGAACTCAGTGGTTGCTGGAAATTGTGATTGTGGTGCCCAAGATGAGGCTGAAGGTTATGATTGGGGTCGCGTAAGGGTTCATTAGTAGAGGAGGGGGTTAAACCATCATTTTCGGGGTATGGGCCCGATAGCTTGATTAGCTGACTCTACTAGAAAATAATATAAGGGAAGTATGGAGAATTTTGATTTCTCTTGTGTGGGTTCAATTCCTACTTTTCTAAGGTCAACAGGAAATGAGAGGGCTGTTATACCTCTATGTTCACTTTATCATAGTGACCCTTTGTAGTTCAGGCACATTTCCTTATGTAAGGAGGTAGGCCTGCATAGCAGATAGGTATGCTGATGTGTCAGAGGCACAGAGCTAGTGTGAGGGGTAGGAAGTTTTTTCATAGTAGGTGCATTAGTTGGTCATATCGGAATCGTGGGTATGAAGCTCGGACCCATAAGAAACCAGAAGATAGTAGGAGGACTTTTGTGGCTAGGATGACGGGGAATAGTTCTGTGGGTGGCCCTAGGGCGCTTGGGTTTAGGAATATGATGGCTGTAAGTGTATTTATTAGCATAATGTTCGCATATTCAGCTAGGAAGAATAAGGCGAAGGGTCCTGCGGCGTATTCAACGTTAAACCCTGAGACTAGCTCAGATTCACCCTCTGTGAGGTCAAAAGGAGCTCGGTTTGTCTCTGCTAGGGTGGATACGTATCATATTATTGCTAGGGGTCATGAGGAGAAAATGAAGTATAGAGGCTCCTGTGCGACGGCAAAGGAGCTGAGTGTGTAGCTTCCGCTTAGTATGATTATTGATAGCAGGATTATGGCCAGTGTCACTTCGTATGAAATGGTCTGTGCTACTGCCCGTAGGGC
Source organism: Anser anser (assembly GCF_964211835.1). Taxonomy (NCBI): domain Eukaryota; kingdom Metazoa; phylum Chordata; class Aves; order Anseriformes; family Anatidae; genus Anser; species Anser anser. The sequence goes on from NC_139734.1 coordinate 1,563,471, forward strand.
TCCGATTAGTGCGTATTTTGAGTTCGAGGCTCAGCCTGATCATAGGACTGAGTAGACGGCTAGGCTTGACATGGCTATTAGGAAGAGAACTCCGAGGTTTAGATCTGCTAGGGGAAATGGGAGTGGTAGTGGTGCTCAAGTGGTGAGGGCTAGGACAAGGGCTAGTATTGGTATCAGAATGAATAGAAGTGGGGAAGAGGTAGAGGGTCGGATGGGCTCTTTGGTAAATAGTTTCAGTCCGTCCGCAAATGGTTGAAGTAGGCCAAAAGGCCCGACAACGTTAGGGCCTTTGCGGGATTGTATGTAGCTTAGGATTTTCCGTTCTACTAGGGTTAGGAAGGCTACGGCAATCAGGATTGGGATGATGTATAGGAGGGATATAATGAGGCAGCTTAGTGTTGTTATTTGAATCATGGGTGAAGCTAGGGAGAGGATTTGAACCTCTGGGGAAAGGGCTTAAGCCTTCTGCACTTGCCGGGCTCTGCCACTCTAGCTGGTCCTTTTCTAGGATTGAAAGTGGTGGGGGAAGGCCCTCTTCACGGTTTAGTTGGTTTCACTGCTTAGAGGGGGGGGGCGTGCTTGTGGTATTGGCCCCACTTTCCCGGTCCTTTCGTACTGGGGAGAGTGTGTCATAGATAGAAACCGACCTGGATTGCTCCGGTCTGAACTCAGATCACGTAGGACTGTTAATCGTTGAACAAACGAACCCTTAATAGCGGCTGCACCATTAGGATGTCCTGATCCAACATCGAGGTCGTAAACCCCCCTGTCGATATGGGCTCTTGAGGGGGATTGCGCTGTTATCCCTGGGGTAGCTTGGTCCATTAATCAATTATATTGGGTCTGGTCACTGTTAGCACTTTGAGGGGTAGCTCTAGGTAAAGAGGTATGGTCTTGTTTTTGGAGGATTTGTTCTCCTCCAAGGTCGCCCCAACCGAAAAATATCGACCAGGCTCTGCGATGGTAGTGGCCCCAGTGGGGTTGATTGAGGATTCGCGGTGGTCGTTGATTTTTAAGTTCCACAGGGTCTTCTCGTCTTATGTTCACATCCCCGCTTTTGCACGGGGAGATCAATTTCACTGATTATCTGTGAGAGACAGTTAAGACCTCGTTTAGCCATTCATACAAGTCTCGATTTATGGGACAATTGATTGCGCTACCTTTGCACGGTTAGGATACCGCGGCCGTTAAACCTAAGTCACCGGGCAGGCATCACCTTCAATACTTGTTTAATTTGCTGAAGGCTATGTTTTTGGTAAACAGTCGGGCCTTATTAATTTGCCGAGTTCCTTTCACAGATTTTAATCGCTCTTATAGGCGCTCCTGAGTCGGGTTAACAGGGTTAGTTAATACGTGGTCTTGTAGGGGTTTTTGTATCTGTCTAGGTCTGTTAATAATGTTTCTATGTAAGCTTGCGCCGTTAGAGGGGTGTGGCCCTGAGTTACTTATTTTAGCATTAATTCTCCTATATTCATAGGTTGACCTGTTTGTGATAAGGGAATCATCTTATTTTGGTATTTTTAGGTGGTGGAGCTTTGACGCACTCTTTTTTGATGGCTGCTTTAGGGCCCACGGTAGTATCAGTAGTAAGAATTATCCGCTAGTCGAGGTTGTGTCCTTTTTTAATGGAGCTGTCCCTCCATTAAATAGCTCTTAATCATCTCATTAGGGTTCAGGATGTCCGGTAGGGAGGATTAAGGGGGAACTTAGATTCGTTTCACAGGTAACCAGCTATCACCCAGCTCGGTTGGCTTTTCACCTCTACTGACAAGTCATCCCACTCTTTTGCAACAGAGACGGGTTCGCTCTCTTTAACTGCTTGAAAGTAGCTCGCTTGGGTTTCGGGGGGGCAAACTTTAGTTCACTTTGCTTGGTTGTTCTCGCTAAACCATGATGCAAAAGGTACAAGGGTTGATCTTTGCTGTCTGTCGCTTTGATTGTTTCACTGCTATTTCATCTTTCCCTTACGGTACTGGGGTCTCTATCGCGTCTAAGTGTCTTTTCTATCGCCTATACTAAGACTGTAAAATGCTTTAGTTTAATTAGTTTAGTAAATTCTTTAGTTTTGGTGTACTATTTGTGTGGTTGAGCTAGAGGGGGGGCTTCAAGACGATCCGGTCTAGTAGATATCTTTCAGGTGTAAGCTGAGTGCTTTGGTGTTATAGCTACGTCTTGATATTCTAAGTACACCTTCCGGTACACTTACCTTGTTACGACTTACCTCATCTTCAGCGTATTTATGGTATTAGTTATGTGGGATGTGGCTTTTGAGGAGGGTGACGGGCGGTATGTACGTGCCCCAGGGCCGGCTTAAAGTAGGCTCTATTGTCCCACTTTACTGCTAAATCCGCCTTCCAGAAGTGGTTTCACGCTTCTTTCCGTGTGCCCTATGAATAGGGAATGTAGCCCATTTCTTCCACTCCATAGGCTATACCTTGACCTGTCTTATTAGCGGGGTGCTATTGTGTCCACTGTTGTGCTCTCATTCGAGGTGGGCTGGCGACGGCGGTATGTAGGCTGTGTTGGCAAGGGGTGGTTGGGTTAATCGGGGATTATCGATTGTAGAACAGGCTCCTCTAGGTGGGTTTGGGGCACCGCCAAGTCCTTAGAGTTTTAAGCGTTTGTGCTCGTAGTTCTCTGGCGGATACTTCGGTAAAGTAAGTATCAAGATTTAGGGCCAGGCATAGTGGGGTATCTAATCCCAGTTTGGGCCCTGGCTTTCGTGGGTTTAAATCAGTCGTTAGTTCCTAAGATCATCTTAATGGTGTGTTTAGGTGCATCTTGGGCTTATGACAGCTCAGTTGCATTTTGATCTTAGTTAGCTAGGATAGGCATTTTACCACTCTTTACGCCGTGTCAATAGGACGGTTGATTTGGGTTTCTTGTATGACCGCGGTGGCTGGCACAAGATTTACCAACCCTTGAAGTTAGGCTGTTGCTATAACTAAGTCAAGTTTGCACTCATTGCTTAATGTTAATTACTGCTGAATACCCGTGGGGGCGTGGCTTAGCGAGGCGTCTTGGGCTACTACTTGGGTGTGCCTGATACCCGCTCCTCAAGGCCTGTATGGGGGTAGGTGGTCGAGGGCGTTTACACTGGGGCGCGGATACTTGCATGTATATATTTAGCAAAAACCAACCGTAAGGTTAGGACTAAGTCTTTTGTCCGCAGGCATGTTTTATGCCATCTTGGCAACTTCAGTGCCATGCTTTGTGTTAAGCTATGTGGACGGGGGTGTGGTTAGCTGATAGTTGAGTGGTGAGTGAGAGTGAAGTATATGAAATTATTGCTTGTGTTTACTATTTTTAGTACTGGAGTTTCTCTAAGTCCTAGGACTAGGAGGAAATGGTGTTTCATAGTGTGTAGGCGTCGGGATAGTCCGAGTATCGTCGGGGTATTCCTGCTAGGCCTAGGAAGTGCTGGGGGAAGAACGTTAGGTTTACTCCTGTAAATATTACCCCGAAGTGGGCTTTTGCTCATGTTTGGTGTAGGGTAAACCCAGTGAGTAGTGGGAATCAGTGAGTAAATCCTGCTAGAATGGCAAAGACGGCGCCTATGGATAGGACGTAGTGGAAGTGGACACTATTTGTCTGATCCGTACTAATTACCGCCATCCTACTCCTTCTATCACTCCCCGTACTCGCCGCCGGTATTACAATATTACTAACTGATCGAAACCTAAACACCACATTCTTCGACCCCGCTGGAGGAGGAGACCCAATCCTGTACCAACACCTATTCTGATTCTTCGGACACCCAGAAGTCTATATTCTGATCCTACCGGGGTTCGGAATCATCTCACACGTAGTCACATACTACTCAGGCAAAAAGGAGCCCTTCGGCTACATGGGAATAGTCTGAGCCATACTATCCATCGGCTTCCTAGGATTCATCGTCTGAGCTCACCACATGTTTACAGTAGGAATAGACGTTGATACCCAAGCCTACTTTACATCAGCCACTATAATCATTGCCATCCCTACCGGAATCAAAGTATTTAGCTGACTAGCCACCCTGCACGGAGGAACAATCAAATGAGACCCCCCCAATACTATGAGCTCTAGGATTTATCTTCCTATTTACCATCGGAGGATTAACAGGAATCGTTCTTGCAAACTCTTCCCTAGACATCGCCCTGCACGACACGTACTACGTAGTTGCCCACTTCCACTACGTCCTATCCATAGGCGCCGTCTTTGCCATTCTAGCAGGATTTACTCACTGATTCCCACTACTCACTGGGTTTACCCTACACCAAACATGAGCAAAAGCCCACTTCGGGGTAATATTTACAGGAGTAAACCTAACGTTCTTCCCCCAGCACTTCCTAGGCCTAGCAGGAATACCCCGACGATACTCGGACTATCCCGACGCCTACACACTATGAAACACCATTTCCTCCATCGGCTCCCTAATCTCAATAGTAGCCGTAATCATACTAATATTCATCATCTGAGAAGCCTTTCCGGCCAAACGAAAAGTCCTACAACCAGAACTAACTACCACAAACGTTGAATGAATCCACGGCTGCCCTCCCCCATGCCATACTTTCGAGGAACCGGCCTTCGTCCAAGTACAAGAAAGGAAGGAATCGAACCCTCACATGCTGGTTTCAAGCCAACTGCATTAACCGCTCATGCTTCTTTCTTATGAGACGTTAGTAAACCAATTACATAGCCTTGTCAAGACTAAATCACAGGTAAAAATCCTGTACATCTCATGTGGCCAACCACTCCCAACTAGGATTCCAAGACGCCTCATCACCCATCATAGAAGAACTCGTTGAATTCCACGACCACGCCCTAATCGTTGCCCTAGCTATCTGCAGCCTAGTTCTCTACCTTTTAGCCCACATACTAACAGAAAAACTCTCGTCCAATGCTGTAGACGCCCAAGAAGTAGAGCTGATCTGGACAATCCTACCTGCTATCGTCCTGGTACTCCTCGCCCTCCCATCCCTACAAATCCTCTACATAATGGACGAAATCGATGAACCAGACCTCACCCTAAAAGCCATCGGCCACCAATGATACTGAAGCTACGAATACACAGACTTCAAAGACCTATCATTCGACTCCTACATAGTGCCCACCCCAGACTTACCCAACGGCCACTTCCGACTGCTAGAAGTTGACCACCGCGTAGTTATCCCAATAGAATCCCCCATCCGCGTGATCATTACTGCAGGAGACGTACTCCACTCCTGAGCAGTCCCAACGCTCGGAGTTAAAACAGACGCAATCCCAGGCCGACTAAACCAAACTTCATTCATTACCACCCGGCCTGGGATTTTTTACGGACAATGCTCAGAAATTTGCGGGGCTAATCACAGCTACATACCCATTGTAGTAGAATCAACCCCACTCCCACATTTCGAGGCCTGATCGTCCCTTCTATCATCATCCTAATCATTAAGAAGCTATGCAACAGCACTAGCCTTTTAAGCTAGCCAAAGAGGGACTTCCCCCTCCTTAATGATATGCCACAGCTTAACCCCGCACCATGATTTTCAATCATAATTATAACCTGATTAACCCTAGCACTCCTCATCCAACCAAAACTACTAGCCTTCACCACAACCAACCCCCCATCAAATAAGACCTCCCTCACTACCAAACCCACACCATGATCCTGACCATGAACCTAAGCTTCTTTGACCAATTTTCCAGCCCCAATCTATTCGGCATCCCCTTAATCCTACTATCCCTACTCTTCCCAGCCCTACTATTCCCGTCCCCAAACAACCGATGAATCGACAACCGCCTTTCTACTATCCAAACATGACTCCTTCACCTAATCACAAAACAACTAATAGTCCCACTCAACAAAAATGGCCACAAATGAGCCATAATATTTACATCCCTAATAATCATACTTCTTACAATCAACCTTCTAGGCCTCCTTCCATATACATTCACCCCAACCACCCAACTATCTATGAACATAGCCCTAGCCTTCCCACTATGGCTCGCCACACTACTAACAGGCCTACGAAACCAACCATCAGCCTCTTTAGCCCACCTATTACCCGAAGGTACCCCTACACCCCTAATCCCCGCACTAATCCTGATCGAAACAACCAGCCTACTAATCCGCCCCCTAGCCCTCGGAGTCCGCCTTACAGCCAACCTTACAGCAGGACACTTACTCATCCAACTCATCTCTACAGCCTCCATTGCATTAATACCCACCCTTCCTGCAGTATCCATCCTAACAATAATCATCCTACTACTCCTAACCATCCTAGAAGTAGCAGTAGCCATAATCCAGGCCTACGTCTTCGTGCTCCTTCTAAGCCTATACTTACAAGAAAACATCTAATGGCACACCAAGCACACTCATACCACATAGTTGACCCAAGCCCTTGACCAATCTTCGGGGCAGCCGCCGCCCTACTCACAACCTCAGGATTAATCATGTGATTCCACTACAACTCATCCATACTACTAACCCTAGGCCTCATCTCAATACTCCTAGTAATACTCCAATGATGACGAGACATTGTACGAGAAAGCACCTTCCAAGGCCATCACACTCCCACAGTCCAAAAAGGCCTACGATACGGCATAATCCTTTTCATCACATCCGAAGCATTCTTCTTCTTAGGGTTCTTCTGAGCGTTCTTCCACTCGAGCCTGGCCCCAACCCCAGAACTAGGAGGCCAATGACCCCCAACAGGAATTAAACCACTCAACCCGATAGAAGTCCCCCTACTAAACACAGCCATCCTACTAGCCTCAGGCGTTACCGTAACGTGAGCCCATCACAGCATCACAGAAGGAAACCGAAAACACGCCATCCACGCCCTAACCCTAACGATCCTCCTGGGATTCTACTTCACAGCCCTGCAAGCAATAGAATACCACGAAGCCCCATTCTCAATCGCCGATAGCGTCTACGGATCTACCTTCTTCGTTGCCACCGGATTCCACGGACTCCACGTAATCATCGGATCCTCCTTCCTGACCGTCTGCCTCTTCCGACTGATCAAGTTCCACTTTACATCAGACCACCACTTCGGATTCGAGGCAGCAGCCTGATACTGACACTTCGTAGACGTCATCTGACTATTCCTCTACATAACCATCTACTGATGAGGATCTTGCTCTTCTAGTATATTAATTACAATTGACTTCCAATCTCTAGAATCTGGTATAAACCCAGAGGAGAGCAATGAACGCACTCATGTTCATATTCGCCCTATCATCAATCCTAAGCGCCGCCCTAACCGCATTAAACTTCTGACTCGCCCAAATAAACCCCGACTCAGAGAAACTCTCACCGTACGAATGTGGATTCGACCCACTTGGATCTGCTCGATTACCATTCTCAGTCCGATTCTTCCTCAGTAGCCATCCTGTTCGTCCTATTCGACCTAGAAATCGCCCTCCTACTCCCCCTGCCATGAGCCGTCCAACTCCAATCCCCCCTAATGACCCTCACCTGAACTGTAGTGATCCTCCTTCTCCTAACACTCGGACTGGCCTACGAGTGAATTCAAGGGGGCCTAGAATGAGCAGAATAACAGAAAGTTAGTCTAACCAAAAAGATAGCTGGTTTCGACCCAGCAGATTACAGCCAACCCTGTAACTTTCTTATGTCGCCCCTACATTTAAGCTTCTACTCAGCCTTCATTTTCAGCGGACTAGGACTAGCCTTCCACCGAACCCACCTAGTATCCGCCCTACTATGCCTTGAAAGCATAATATTATCGATATTCGTAGGCCTATCAATATGATCCATCGAAAACCAAGTCTCCTCATTCACCATGGTACCAATTCTCATGCTAACCTTCTCAGCGTGTGAGGCGGGCACAGGCCTGGCCATCCTAGTAGCCTCCACCCGCACACATGGCTCCGACCATCTACACAACCTAAACCTCCTGCAATGCTAAAAATCATCCTACCCACAATCATACTTCTTCCAACAGCCCTGCTGTCTCCACCAAAATTTCTATGGACTAACACCACCTTATACAGCCTCCTAATCGCTGCCCTAAGCCTACAGTGATTAATCCCAACCTACTACCCCTACAAATTTTTATCCAACTGAACAGGAATTGACCAAATCTCATCCCCCCTCCTAGTACTATCCTGCTGACTACTCCCACTCATAATCATAGCAAGCCAAAACCACCTGCAACAAGAACCCCTACAACGCAAACGAATCTTTATCTCAACCTTAGTCGCAGTCCAGCCATTCATCCTACTAGCCTTTTCCACCACAGAACTAGCACTATTTTACATCTCATTTGAAGCAACCCTCATTCCCACCCTAATCTTAATCACCCGATGGGGGAACCAACCAGAACGCCTAAGCGCTGGCATCTACCTGCTATTCTACACGCCAGTAAGCTCTCTACCCCTGCTAATCACAATCATACACCTATACGTGAAAATTGGCACCCTGCACCTGCCAACCCTACAACTAACCCACCCAACCCTATCCACCTCATGGACAGGAATACTATCAGGTCTAGCACTGCTCATAGCATTCATAGTAAAAGCCCCACTATACGGCCTACACCTCTGACTGCCAAAAGCCCACGTAGAAGCACCCATCGCAGGCTCAATACTCCTCGCCGCCCTACTACTAAAGCTAGGAGGATACGGAATTATACGAGTCACTCTATTTATGGGCCCACTGTCCAACCTCCTGCACTACCCCTTCCTAACCCTGGCCCTATGAGGCGCCCTAATGACTAGCTCAATCTGCCTACGACAGACAGACCTAAAATCACTAATCGCTTATTCATCCGTTAGCCACATAGGCCTAGTTATCGCCGCAGGAATAATCCAAACCCACTGATCATTCTCAGGGGCAATGATCCTAATAATTTCCCATGGACTAACTTCCTCCATACTATTCTGCCTAGCCAACACAAACTATGAACGTACGCACAGCCGAATTCTACTACTCACACGAGGCCTACAACCTCTCCTACCACTCATAGCTACCTGATGATTGCTGGCCAATCTAACAAACATAGCCTTACCCCCAACAACAAACCTCATAGCAGAGCTAACCATTATAATCACCTTATTCAACTGATCTGCCTTCACGATCATCCTAACAGGAATCGCAACCCTACTAACCGCCTCCTACACCTTATTCATACTACTAATGACCCAACGAGGCTCAATCCCCTCCCACATCACATCTATGCAAAACTCAACCACGCGAGAACACCTGCTCATAACACTCCACATTATCCCAATATTCCTCCTAATCCTCAAACCCGAACTGATCTCCGGAATCCCCTCATGCAAGTATAGTTTAAACCAAACATTAGACTGTGATTCTAAGAATAGAAGTTCAAACCTTCTTACCTGCCGAGGGGAGGGTTTAACCAACAAGAGCTGCTAACTCTTACATCTGAGCCTAAAACCTCAGCCCCCTTACTTTTAAAGGATAACAGCAATCCACTGGTCTTAGGAACCACCCATCTTGGTGCAAATCCAAGTAAAAGTAGTGAACCCCACACTACTAATCAACTCCCTCACACTACTCACGCTGACAATCCTCCTAACCCCAATCATCCTGCCATTTCTATTTAAAAACTTTAAAAACACCCCACAAGCCACCACCCGCGCTGTTAAAACCGCATTCCTAATTAGCCTAGCCCCTACAACCGCATTCATCTACTCGGGAGTAGAATCTGTCACCTGCCACTGGGAGTGAAAATTCATTATAAACTTTAAAATCCCCCTGAGCCTAAAAATAGACCAATACTCAATAACATTTCTTCCAATCGCCCTATTTGTAACATGATCAATCCTACAATTCGCCATATGATACATGGCCTCAGAGCCATACGTAACAAAATTTTTCACCTACCTACTGACATTCCTAGTCGCCATACTCCTCCTAACAACCGCAAACAACATATTCCTCCTATTCGTAGGCTGGGAAGGAGTACGAATCATGTCCTTCCTTCTCATCGGCTGATGACAAGGCCGAGCAGATGCCAACACCGCCGCCCTACAAGCCGTAATCTACAACCGAATCGGAGACGTCGGACTGACCCTGAGCATAGCATGACTAGCTTCAACATTCAACACCTGAGAGATCCAACAAGCCGTACACCCCCACCAAACCCCAATCCTCCCCCTCATAGGATTAATCCTCGCAGCCGCAGGAAAATCCGCCCAATTTGGACTCCACCCATGACTGCCCGCAGCAATAGAAGGCCCCACCCCAGTATCAGCCCTACTGCACTCCAGTACCATAGTAGTAGCCGGAATCTTCCTGCTCATCCGCATGCACCCCCTGCTAGCCACCAACCAGACAGCCCTAACTGCCTGCCTATGCCTAGGTGCTCTATCAACCCTATTCGCTGCCACATGCGCCCTAACCCAAAATGACATCAAAAAAATCATTGCTTTCTCAACATCCAGCCAACTAGGACTAATAATAGTCACTATCGGACTAAACCTCCCACAACTAGCCTTCCTACACATCTCAACCCATGCCTTCTTTAAAGCCATACTATTCCTATGCTCAGGGTCTATCATCCACAACCTAAACGGAGAACAAGATATCCGAAAGATAGGAGGCCTACAGAAAATACTCCCAGTCACTACTTCCTGCCTAACCATCGGAAACCTGGCGCTGATAGGAACCCCATTCCTAGCCGGATTCTACTCAAAAGACCTCATCATCGAAAGCTTAAACACATCATACCTAAATACTTGAGCCCTACTCCTAACCCTTATAGCCACAGCATTCACCGCAACCTACAGCATCCGCATAACCATCCTAGTCCAAGCTGGACAAACCCGAATCCCCCCAATAGTATCAATAAACGAAAACAACCCACTAATCACCGCCCCCCTAACCCGACTCGCCCTAGGCAGCATTACAGCAGGAATAATCATTACCTCTTTCATCACACCAACCAAAACCCCCCCAATAACCATACCCCTTATCACCAAAACCGCTGCCATCCTCATAACAATCCTAGGAATCATCCTAGCCCTAGAACTATCGAACATAACACACACCCTCACTCACCCCAAACCAAACCCCCTCATAAACTTCTCCTCTGCATTAGGGTACTTCAACCCCCTAGTACACCGATTCTTCTCCAAAAACCTACTAGAAAAGGGACAAAACATTGCCCTACACTTGATCGACCTCTCCTGACTCAAAAAAATAGGGCCAGAGGGCCTTGCTGAACTACAAGTAGCCGCAAGCAAAGCCGCAACCTCAATACACACAGGGCTAATTAAGGCCTACCTAGGATCCTTCGCCCTCTCCATCCTGGTAATAATCCTAATAACACACAGACTCACTAATGGCCCCTAACATCCGCAAATCCCATCCCCTACTAAAAATAATCAACAACTCCCTAATCGACCTACCCGCCCCCTCCAACATCTCTGCCTGATGAAACTTCGGCTCCCTTCTAGCCATCTGCTTAGCCACACAAATCCTAACAGGCCTGCTACTAGCCATACACTACACCGCAGACACTTCACTCGCCTTCTCCTCAGTAGCTCACACATGCCGAGACGTCCAGTACGGATGGCTCATCCGCAACCTCCACGCCAACGGTGCTTCGCTCTTCTTTATCTGCATCTACTTACACATCGGACGAGGCCTCTACTACGGCTCCTACCTATACAAAGAAACCTGAAACACAGGAGTAATCCTCCTACTCACCCTAATAGCAACTGCCTTCGTAGGGTATGTCCTACCATGAGGACAAATGTCATTCTGAGGGGCCACCGTAATCACCAACCTATTCTCAGCCATCCCGTACATTGGGCAAACTCTAGTAGAATGAGCCTGAGGAGGATTCTCAGTAGACAATCCAACCTTAACCCGATTCTTCGCCATCCACTTCCTACTGCCCTTCCTAATTGCAGGAATCACCCTAGTCCACCTAACCTTCCTACACGAATCAGGCTCAAATAACCCACTAGGAATCGTATCAGACTGCGACAAAATCCCATTCCACCCATACTTCTCCATTAAAGACAGCTTAGGGCTTACCCTAATAATCACCCCTCTAATAGCACTAGCCCTATTTTCACCGAACCTCCTGGTTCTTGGAATCCTAGTTGGGAGTGGTTGGCCACATGAGATGTACAGGATTTTTACCTGTGATTTAGTCTTGACAAGGCTATGTAATTGGTTTACTAACGTCTCATAAGAAAGAAGCATGAGCGGTTAATGCAGTTGGCTTGAAACCCATCCCCAGTGGTGCAAGTGCACTCTCTGAACTCACTGAAGTGCATTCCCAGTGGTGCCAGTGCACTCTCTGCACTCACTGCACTGCATCCCCAGTGGTGCCAGTGCAATCTCTGGACTCACTGCAGAGCATCCCCAGTGGTGCCAGTGCACTCTGTGGACTCACTGTAGTGCATCCCCAGTGGTGCCAGTGCACTCTCTGGACTCACTGCACTGCATCCCCAGTGGTGTCAGTGCACTCTCTGGACTCACTGCAGTGAATCCCCGGTGGTGCCAGTGTACTCTCTGCAGTCACGGCACTGCATCCCCAGTGGTGCCAGTGCACTCACTGGACTCACTGCACTGCATCCCCAGTGGTGCCAGTGTACTCTCTGGACTCACTGCAGTGCATCCCCAGTGGTGCCAGAGCACTCTCTGGACTCACTGCACTGCATCCCCAGTGGTGCCAGTGCACTCTCTGGACTCACTGCACTGCATCCCCAGTGGTGCCAGTGCACTCTCTAGACTCACTGAAGTGCATCCCCAGTTGTGCCAGTGCACTCTCTGGACTCAATGCACTGCATCCCCAGTGGTGCCAGTGCACTCTCTGGACTCAGTGCACTGCATCCCCAGTGGTGCCAGTGCACTCTCTGGACTCACTGTAGTGCATCCCCAGTGGTGCCAGTGCACTCTCTGGACTCACTGCAGTGCATCCCCAGTGGTGCCAGTGCACTCTCTGGACTCACTGTACTGCATCACCAGTGGTGCCAGTGCACTCTCTGGACTCACTGCAGTGCATCCCCAGTGGTGCCAGTGCACTCTCTGGACTCACTGCACTGCAGCCCCGGTGGTGCCAGTGCAATCTCTGGACTCACTGCACTGCAGCCCCGGTGGTGCCAGTGCAATCTCTGGACTCACTGCACTGCATCCCCAGTGGTGCCAGTGCACTCTCTGGACTCACTGCACTGCATCTCCAGTTTTGCCAGTGAAGTCTTTGGACTCACTGCACTGCATCCCCAGTGGTGCCAGTGCACTCTCTGGAGTCACTGAAGTGCATCCACAGTGGTGCCAGTGCACTCTCTGGACTCACTGCACTGCATGCCCAGTGGTGCCACTGCACTCTCTGGACTCACTGTACTGCATCCCCACTGGTACCAGTGCACTCTGTGGACTCACTGTACTGCATCCCCAGTGGTGACAGTGCACTCTCTGGACTCACTGCAGTGCATCCCCAGTGGTGCCAGTGCACTCTCTGGACTCACTGCAGTGCATCCCCAGTGGTGCCAGTGCACTCTCTGGACTCACTGCACTGCATCCCCAGTGGTGCCAGTGCACTCTCTGGACTCACTGCAGTGCATCCACAGTGGTGCCAGTGCACTCACTGGACTCACTGCACTGCATTCCCTCTGGTGCCAGTGCACTCTCTGGACTCACTGCACTGCATCCCCAGTGTTGCCAGTGCACTCTCTGGACTCACTGCACTGCATCCCCAGTGGTGCCAGTGCATTCTCTGGACTCACTGCAGTGCATCACCAGTGGTGCCAGTGCACTCTCTGGACTCACTGAGGTGCATCCCCAGTGGTGCCAGTGCAATCTCTGGACTCACTGCAGTGCATCCCCAGTGGTGCCAGTGCACACTCTGGACTCACTGCACTGCATCCCCAGTGGTGCCAGTGTACTCTCTGGAATCACTGCACTGCATCCCCAGTGTTCACAGTGCACTCTCTGCACTCACTACACTGCAACCCCAGTGGTGCCAGTGCACTCTCTGGACTCACTGCACTGCATCCCCAGTGGTGCCAGTGCACTCTGTGGACTCACTGCACTGCATCCCCAGTGGTGTCAGTGCACTCTCTGGACTCACTGCACTGCATCCCCAGTGGTGCCAGTGCACTCTCTGGACTCACTGCACTGCATCCCCAGTGGAGCCCGTGCACTCTCTGGACTCACTGCAGTGCATCCCCGTTCGTGCCAGTGCACTCTCTGGACTCACTGCAGTGCATCCCCAGTGGTGCCAGTGCACTCTCTGGACTCACTGAAGTGCATTCTCAGTGGTGCCAGTGCACTCTCTGGACTCACTGCACTGCATCCCCAGTGGTGCCAGTACACTCACAAGACTGACTGCACTGCATCCCCAGTGGAGCCAGTGCGCTCTCTGGACTCACTGCACTGCATCCCCAGTGGTGCCAGTGCATTCTCTGGACGCACCGCACTGCACCCTGAGTGGTGCCAGTGCACTCTCTGGACTCACTGCAGTGCATCCCCAGTGGTGCCAGTGCACTCTCTGGACTCACTGTACTGCATCCCCAGTGTTGCCAGTTCACTTTCTGGAGTAACTGCAGTGCATCCCCAGTGGTGCCAAAGCACTCTCTGGACTCCCGGCACCGCATCCCCAGTGGTGCCAGTGCACTCTCTGGGCTCACTGCAGTGCATCCCCAGTGGTGCCAGTGCACTCTCTTGACTCACTGCACTGCATCCCCAGTGGTGCCAGTGTACTCACTGGACTCACTGCACTGCATTCCCCAGTGGTGCTAGTGCACTCTCTGGACTCACTGCAGTGCATCCCCAGTGGTGCCAGTGCACTCTCTGGACTCACTGAAGTGCATTCTCAGTGGTTCCAGTGCACTCTGAGGACTCACTGCAGTGCATCCCCAGTGGTGCCAGTGCACTCTCTGGACTCACTGCAGTGCATCCCCAGTGGTGCCAGTGCACTCTCTGGACTCACTGCAGTGCATCCCCAGTGGTGCCAGAGCACTCTCTGGACTCACTGCACTGCATCCCCAGTGGTGCCAGTGCACTCTCTGGACTCACTGCACTGCATCCCCAGTGGTGCCAGTGCACTCTCTGGACTCACTGCACTGCATCCCCAGTGGTGCCACTGCACTCTCTGGACTCACTGCACTGCATCCCCAGTGGTGCCAGTGCACTCTCTGGACTCACTGCACTGCATCCCCACTGCTGCCAGTGCACTCTCTGGACTCACAGCAGTGCATCCCCAGTGGTGCCAGTGCACTCTCTGGACTCACTGAACTGCATCCCCAGTGGTGCCAATGCACTCTC
The DNA here is from genome assembly GCF_964211835.1 of Anser anser. Classification (NCBI taxonomy): domain Eukaryota; kingdom Metazoa; phylum Chordata; class Aves; order Anseriformes; family Anatidae; genus Anser; species Anser anser. The sequence continues at coordinate 1,578,706 of NC_139734.1, forward strand.
TGGACTCACTGCACTGCATCCCCAGTGGTGCCAGTGCACTCTCTGGACTCACTGCACTGCATCCCAAGTGGTGCCAGTGCACTCTCTGGACTCACTGCACTGCATACCCAGTGGTGCCAGTGCACTCTCTCGAGTCACTGCACTACATCCGCAGTGGTGCCAGTGCGCTCACTGGACTCACTCTACTGCATCATCAGTGGTGCCAGTGCACTCTCTGGAGTGACTGCAGTGCATCCCCAGTGGTGCCAGTGCACTCTCTGGACTCACTGCACTGCATCCCCAGTGGTGCCAATGCACTCTCTGGACTCACTGCACTGCATCCCCAGTGGTGCCAGTGCACTCACTGGACTCACTGTACTGCATTCCCAGTGGTGATAGTGCACTCTCTGGACTCACTGCAGTGCATCCCCAGTGGTGCCAGTGCACTCACTGGACTCACTGAAGTGCATTCTCAGTGGTGCCAGTGCACTCTCTGGACTCACTGCACTGCATCCCCAGTGGTGCCAGTGCACTCTCTGGACTCACTGTACTGCATTCCCAGTGGTGATAGTGCACTCTCTGGACTCACTGCACTGCATCCCCAGTGGTGCCAGTGCACTCACTGGACTCACTGTACTGCATTCCCAGTGGTGATAGTGCACTCTCTGGACTCACTGCAGTGCATCCCCAGTGGTGCCAGTGCACTCTTTGGACTCACTGAAGTGCATTCTCAGTGGTGCCAGTGCACTCTCTGGACTCACTGCACTGCATCCCCAGTGGTGCCAGTGCACTCTCTGGACTCACTGAAGTGCATTATCAGTGGTGCCAGTGCACTCTCTGGACTCACTGCAGTGCATCCCCAGTGGTGCCAGTACACTCACTGGACTCACTGCACTGCATCCCCAGTGGTGCCAGTGCACTCTGTGGACTCACTGCAGTGCATCCCCAGTGGTGCCTGTGCACTCTCTGGACTCACTGCACTGCATCCCCAGTGGTGTCACTGCACTCTCTGGACTCACTGCACTGCATCCCCAGTTGTGCCAGTGCACTCTCTGCACTCACTGCACTGCATACCCAGTGGTGCCAGTGCACTCACTGGACTCACTGCAGTGCATTCCCTCTGGTGCCAGTGCACTCTCTGGACTCACTGCAGTGCATCCCCAGTGGTGCAAGTGCACTCTCTGGACTCACTGCACTGCATCCCCAGTGGTGCCAGTGCACTCTCTGGACTCACTGCAGTGCATAACCTGTGGTGCCAGTGCACTCTCTGGACTCACTGAAGTGCATCCCCAGTGGTGCCAGTGCAATCTCTGGACTCACTGCACTGCATTCCCAGTCGTGCCAGTGCACACTCTGGACTCACTGCACTGCATCCCCAGTGGTGCCAGTGCACTCTCTGGACTCACTGCACTGCAACCCCAGTGTTGCCAGTGCACTCTCTGGACTCACTGCACTGCATCCCCAGTGGTGCCAGTGCACTCTCTGGACTCACTTCAGTGCATCCCCAGTGGTGCCAGAGCACTCTCTGGACTCACTGAAGTGCATCCCCAGTGGTGCCAGTGCACTCTCTGGACTCACTGTACTGCAGCCCCAGTGGTGCCAGTGCACTCTCTGGACTCACTGCACTGCATCCCCAGTATTGCCAGTGCACTCTCTGGACTCACTGCACTGATTCTCCAGTGCTGCCAGTGCACTCTCTGGACTCACTGCACTGCATCCCCAGTGGTGCCAGTGCACTCTCTGCACTCACTGCACTGCATCCCCAGTGGTGCCAGTACACTCACTGGACTCACTGCAGTGCATTCCCTCTGGTGCCAGTGCACTCTCTGGACTCACTGCACTGCATCCCCAGTGGTGCCAGTGCACTCTCTGGACTCACTGCAGTGCATCCCCAGTGGTGCCAGTGCACTCTCTGGACTCACTGCAGTGCATCACCAGTGGTGCCAGTGCACTCTCTGGACTCACTGCACTGCATCCCCAGTGGTGCCAGTGCACTCTCTGGACTCACTGCACTGCATCCCCAGTGGTGCCAGTGCACTCTCTGGACTCACTGCACTGCATCCCCAGTGGTGCCAGAGCACTCTCTGGACTCACTGCACTGCATCCTCTGTGCTGCCAGTGCACTCTCTGGACTCACTGCACTGCATCCCCAGTGGTGCCAGTGCACTCTCTGGACTCACTGCACTGCAACCCCAGTGTTGCCAGTGCACTCTCTGGACTCACTGCACTGCATCCCCAGTGGTGCCAGTGCACTCTCTGGACTCACTTCAGTGCATCCCCAGTGGTGCCAGAGCACTCTCTGGACTCACTGCACTGCATCCCCAGTGGTGCCAGTGCACTCTCTGGACTCACTGCACTGCAGCCCCAGTGGTGCCAGTGCACTCTCTGGACTCACTGCACTGCATCCCCAGAATTGCCAGTGCACTCTCTGGACTCACTGCACTGCATCCCCAGTGCAGCCAGTGCACTCTCTGGACTCACTGCACTGCATCCCCAGTGGTGCCACTGCACTCTCTGGACTCACTGCACTGCATGTCCAGTGGTGCCAGTGCACTCTCTGCACTCACTGCACTGCATCCCCAGTGGTGCCAGTGCACTCACTGGACTCACTGCAGTGCATTCCCTCTGGTGCCAGTGCACTCTCTGGACTCACTGCACTGCATCCCCAGTGGTGCCAGTGCACTCTCTGGACTCACTGCAGTGCATTCCCAGTGGTGCCAGTGCACTCTCTGGACTCACTGCACTGCATGTCCAGTGGTGCCAGTGCACTCTCTGCACTCACTGCACTGCATCCCCAGTGGTGCCAGTGCACTCACTGGACTCACTGCAGTGCATTCCCTCTGGTGCCAGTGCACTCTCTGGACTCACTGCAGTGCATCCCCAGTGGTGCCATTGCACTCTCTGGACTCACTGCACTGCATCCCCAGTGGTGCCAGTGCACTCTCTGGACTCACTGCACTGCATCCCCAGTGGTGCCAGAGCACTCTCTGGACTCCCTGCACTGCATCCTCTGTGCTGCCAGTGCACTCTCTGGACTCACTGCACTGCATCCCCAGTGGTGCCAGTGCACTCTCTGGACTCACTGAAGTGCATCCCCAGTGGTGCCAGTGCACTCTCTGGAGTCACAGCACTGCATCCCCAGTGGTGCTAGTGCACTCTGTGGACTCACTGCAGTGCATCCCCAGTGGTGCCAGTGCACTCTCTGGACTCACTGAAGGGCATTCTCAGTGGTGCCAGTGCACTCTCTGGACTCACTGCAGTGCATCCCCAGTGGTGCCAGTACACTCACTGGACTGACTGCACTGCATTCCCAGTGGTGCCAGTGCACTCTCTGGACTCACCGCACCGCATCCCCAGTGGTGCCAGTGCACTCTCTGGAGTAACTGCAGTGCATCCCCAGTGGTGCCAGTGCACTCTCTGGACTCACTGCACTGCATCCCCAGTGGTGCCAGTGCACTCTCTGGACTCACTGCAGTGCATCCCCAGTGGTGCCAGAGCACTCTCTGGACTCACTGCAGTGCATCCCCAGTGGTGCCAGTGCACTCTCTGGACTCACTGCACTGCATCCCCAGTGGTGCCAGTGCACTCTCTGGACTCACTGCACTGCATCCCCAGTGGTGCCAGTGCACTCTCTGGACTCCCGGCACCGCATCCCCAGTGGTGCCAGTGCACTCTCTGGGCTCACTGCAGTGCATCCCCAGTGGTGCCAGTGCACTCTCTTGACTCACTGCACTGCATCCCCAGTGGTGCCAGTGCACTCTCTGGACTCACTGCACTGCATCCCCAGTGGTGCTAGTGCACTCTCTGGACTCACTGCAGTGCATCCCCAGTGGTACCAGTGCACTCTCTGGACTCACTGAAGTGCATTCTCAGTGGTGCCAGTGCACTCTGTGGACTCACTGCAGTGCATCCCCAGTGGTGCCAGTGCGCTCTCTGGACTCACTGCAGTGCATCCCCAGTGGTGCCAGTGCGCTCTCTGGACTCACTGCACTGCATCCCCAGTGGTGCCAGTGCACTCTCTGGAGTCACAACACTGCATCCCCAGTGGTGCTAGTGCACTCTCTGGACTCACTGCACTGCATCCCCAGTGGTGCCAGTGCACTCTCTGGACTCACTGCAGTGCATCCCCAGTGGTGCCAGTGCACTCTCTGGACTCACTGCAGTGCATCCCCAGTGGTGCCAGTGCACTCTCTGGACTCACTGCACTGCATCCCCAGTGGTGCCAGTGCACTCTCTGGACTCATTGCACTGCATCCCCAGTGGTGCCAGTGCACTCACTGGACTCACTATACTGCATCACCAGTGGTGCCAGTGCACTCTCTGGACTCACTGCACTGCATCCCCAGTGTTGCCAGTGCATTCACTGGACTCACTGTACTGCATCTCCAGTGGTGCCAGTGCACTCTCTGGGCTCACTGCAGTGCATCCCCAGTGGTGCCAGTGCACTCTCTGGACTCACTGCAGTGCATCCCCACTGGTGCCAGTGCACTCACTGGATTCACTGCACTACATTCCCAGTGGTGCTAGTGCACTCTCTGGACTCACTGCAGTGCATCCCCAGTGGTGCCAGTGCACTCTGTGGACTCACTGAAGTGCATTCTCAGTGGTGCCAGTGCACTCTCTGGACTCACTGCACTGCATCCCCAGTGGTGCCAGTGCGCTCTCTGGACTCACTGCACTGTATACCCAGTGGTGCCAGTGCACTCTCTGGACTCACTGCACTGCATCCCCAGTGCTGCCAGTACACTCTCTGGACTCACTGCACTGCATCCCCAGTGGTGCTAGTGCACTCTGTGGACTCACTGCAGTGCATCCCCAGTGGTGCCAGTGCACTCTCTGGACTCACTGAAGGGCATTCTCAGTGGTGCCAGTGCACTCTCTGGACTCACTGCAGTGCATCACCAGTGGTGCCAGTGCACTCTCTGGACTCTCCGCACCGCATCCCCAGTGGTGCCAGTGCACTCTCTGGAGTAACTGCAGTGCATCACCAGTGGTGCCAGTGCACTCTCTGGACTCACTGCACTGCATCCCCAGTGGTGCCAGTGCACTCTCTGGACTCACTGCACTGCATCCCCAGTGGTGCCAGAGCACTCTCTGGACTCACTGCAGTGCATCCCCAGTGCTGCCAGTGCACTCTCTGGACTCACTGCAGTGCATCCCCAGTGGTGCCAGTGCACTCTCTGGACTCACTGAAGTGCATCCCCCGTGGTGCCAGTGCGATCTCTGGACTCACTGCACTGCATTCCCAGTGGTGCCAGTGCACACTCTGGACTCACTGCACTGCATCCCCACTGGTGCCAGTGCACTCTCTGGACTCACTGCAGTGCATCCCCAGTGTTGCCAGTGCACTCTCTGGACTCACTGCACTGCATCCACAGTGGAGCCAGTGCACTCTCTGGACTCACTGCAGTGCATCACCAGTGGTGCCAGTACACTCTCTGGACACACTGAAGTGCATTCTCAGTGGTGCCAGTGCACTCTCTGGACTCACTGCGCTGCATCCCCAGTGGTGCCTGTACACTCACTGGACTCACTGCACTGCATCCCCAGTGGTGCCAGTGCAGTCTCTGCACTCACTGAAGTGCATCTCCAGTGGTGCCAGTGAACTCTCTGGACTCACTGCAGTGCATCCCCAGTGGTGCCAGTGCACTCTCTGGACTCACTGCACTGCATCCCCAGTGGTGCCAGTGCACTCTCTCGAGTCACTGCACTGCATCCCCAGTGGTGCCAGTGCTATCCCTGGACTCACTGTAGTGCATCCCCAGTGGTGCCAGTGCACTCTCTGGACTCACTGCAGTGCGTCCCAATGGTGCCAGTGCACTCTCTGGACTCACTGCACTGCATCCCCAGTGGTGCCAGTGCACTCACTGGACTCACTGCGCTGCATCCCAAGTGGTGCCAGTGCACTCTCTGGGCTCACTGCAGGGCATCCCCAGTGGTGCCAGAGCACTCTCTGGACTCACTGCACTGCATCACCAGTGGTGCCAGTGCTATCCCTGGACTCACTGTAGTGCATCCCCAGTGGTGCAGGTGCACTCTCTGGACTCACTGCAGGGCATCCCCAGTGGTTCCAGTGCACTCTCTGGACTCACTGAAGTGCATCCCCAGTGCACTCTCTGGACTCACTGCAGTGCATTCCCGGTGGTGCCAGTGCACTCTCTGGACTCACTGCAGTGCATCCCCTGTGGTGCTAGTGCACTCTGGACTCACTGCAGTGCATCCCCAGTGGTGACAGTGCACTCTCTGGACTCACTGCACTGCATCCCCAGTGGTGCCAGTGCACTCTCTGGACTCACTGCAGTGCATTCCCCATTGCTGCCAGTGCACTCTCTGGACTCACTGCACTGCACCCCAGTGGTGCCAGTGCACTCTCTGGCGTCACTGCACTGCATCCCCCGTGGTGCAAGTGCACTCTCTGGACTCACTGGAGTGCATCACCTGTGGTGCCAGTGCACTCTCTGGACTCACTGCACTGCATCCCCAGTGCTGCCAGTGCACTCTCTGGACTCGCGTCACTGCATCCCCAGTGGTGCCAGTGCACTCTCAGGACTCACTGAAGTGCATCACCCGTGGTGACAGTGCTCTCTCTGGACTCACTACAGTGCATTCCCGGTGGTGCCAGTGCACTCTCTGGACTCACTGCAGTGCATCCCCAGTGGTGCCAGTGCACTCTCTGGACTCACTGCACTGCATCCCCAGTGGTGCCAGTGTACTCTCTGGACTCACTGTACTGCATCCCCAGTGGTGCCAGTGCACTCTCTGGACTCACCGCACTGCACCCTGAGTGGTGCCAGTGCACTCTCTGGACTCACTGCAGTGCATTTCCGGTGGTGCCAGTGCACTCTCTGGACTCACTGCAGTGCATCCCCAGTGGTGCTTGTGCACTCTGGACTCACTGCAGTGCATCCCCAGTGGTGCCAGTGCACTCTCTGGACTCACTGCACTGCATCCCCAGTGGTGCCAGTGTACTCTCTGGACTCACTGTACTGCATCCCCAGTGGTGCCAGTGCACTCTCTGGACTCACCGCACTGCACCCTGAGTGGTGCCAGTGCACTCTCTGGACTCACTGCACCGCATCCCCAGTGGTGCCAGTGCACTCTCTGCAGTCACTGTGCTGCATCCCCAGTGGTGCCAGTGCACTCTCTGGACTCACTGTACTGCATCCCCAGTTGTGCCAAAGCACTCTCTGGACTCCCGCCACCGCATCCCCAGTGGTTCCACTGCACTCTCTGGACTCACTGCACTGCATCCCCAGTGGTGCCAGTGCACTCTCTGGTCTCACTGCACCGCATCCCCAGTGGTGCCAGTGCACTCTCTGGACTCACTGCAGTGCATCCCTAGTGGTGCCAGTGCACTCTCTGGACTCACTGCACTGCATCCCCAGTGCTGCCAGTGCTCTCTCTGGACTCACTGCACAGCATCCACAGTGGTGCCAGTGCACTCTCTGGACTCACTGCAGTGCATCACCAGTGGTGCCAGTGCACTCTCTGGACTCACTGCGCTGCATCCCCAATGGTGCCAGTACACTCACTGGACTCACTGCACTGCATCCCCAGTGGTGCCAGTGCAGTCTCTACACTCACTGAAGTGCATCTCCAGTGGTGCCAGTGAACTCTCTGGACTCACTGCACTGCATCCCCAGTGGTGCCAGTGCACTCTCTGGACTCACTGCACTGCATCCCTAGTGGTGCCAGGGCACTCTCTGCAGACACTGCAGTGCATCCCCAAAGGTGACAGTGCACTCTCTGGACTCACTGCGCTGCATCCCCAGTGGTGCCAGTGCACTCTCTGGACTCACTGCACTACTCCAGCCGCGGCAGTCGCTCCAGCCGCGGTAGCCCTCCAGCCTCGGCAGCCGCCGCAACCGCGGCAGCCGCTCCAGCCGCGGCAGCCGCTCGGTCCGCGGCATACGCGGCAGACTCTCCAACCGCGGCAGCCGCTCCAGCCGCGGAAGCCGCGGCAGCCGCTCCAAACGCGGCAGGCGCTCCAACCGCGGCAACCGCTCCAGCCGTGGCAGCCGCTCCACTCGGTAGCGGCTGGAGCGGCTGCCGCGGCTAGAGCGGCTGGAGCGGCTGCCGCGGCTGGAGCTCCTGCCGCGTTTGGAGCGGTTACCGCGGCTGGAGCGGCTGGAGCGGCTGCCGCGGCTGGAGCGGCTGCCGCGGCTGGAGGGGCTAACGCGGCTGGAGAGGCTGACGCTGTTGGTGCGTCTAGAGCGTCTGCCGCGGCTGGAGGGGCTACCGCGGCTGGAGCGGTTGACGCGGCTGGAGCGGAAACCGAGGCTGGAGCGCCAGTCTCTGGACTCACTGCACTGCATCACCAGTGGTGCCAGTGCACTCTCTGGACTCACTGCACTGCATCACCAGTGGTGCCAGTGCACTCACTGGACTCACTGCAGTGCATCCCCAGTGGTGCCAGTGCACTCTCTGGACTCACTGCACTGCATCCCCAGTGGCGCTAGTGCACTCTCTGGACTCACTGCAGTGCATCCCCAGTGGTGCCAGTGCACTCTCTGGACTCACTGCACTGCATCCCCAGTGGTGCCAGTGCTATCCCTGGACTCACTGTAGTGCATCCCCAGTGGTGCCAGTGCACTCTCTGGACTCACTGCAGGGCATCCCCAGTGGTGCCAGTGCACTCTCTGGACTCACTGCACTGCATCCCCAGTGGTGCCAGTGCACTCTCTGGACTCACTGCAGTGCATCCCCAGTAGTGCCATTGCACTCTCTGCACTCACTTCACTGCATCGCCAGTGGTGCCAGTGCACTCTCTGGACTCACTGCACTGCATTCCCAGTGGTGACAGTGAAGTCTTTGGACTCACTGCACTCCATCCCCACTGGTGCCTTTGCACTCCCTGGACTCACTGCACTGCTCCAGCCGCGGCAGCCGCTCCAGCCGCGGTAGTCCTCCAGCCGTGGCAGCCGCTCCACTCGGTAGCGGCTGGAGCGGCTGCCGCGGCTGGAGCGGCTGCCGCGGTTGGAGCGGCTGCCGCGGCTGGAGCGGCTGGAGCGGATGCCGCGGCTGGAGCGGCTGGAGCGGCTGCCGCGGCTGGAGCGGCTGGCGCGGCTGCAGGAGCTACCGCGGCTGGAGCGGTTAACGCGGCTGGAGCGGATGCCGAGGCTGGAGAGGCTGCCGCGGCTGGAGCAGTGCAGTGAGTCCAGAGAGTGCACTGGCACCTTGGGGATGCAGTGCAGTGAGTAAAGAGAGTGCACTGGCACCATTGGGGATGCAGTGCCGTGAGTCCAGAGAATGCACTGGCACCACTGGGGATACGGTGCCGGGAGTCCAGAGAGTGCACTGACACCACTGGGGATGTGGTGCCTGGAGTCCAGAGAGTGCTTTGGCACCACTGTGGATGCAGTGCAGTGAGTCCACAGACTGCACTGACACCAGTGGGAATGCGGTGCAGTGAGTCCAGAGAGTGCAATGGCACCACTGGGGATGCACTGCAGTGAGTCCAGAGTGCACTAGCACCACTGGGAATGCAGAGCAGTGAGTCCAGAGAGTGCACTGGCACCACTGAGAATGCATTTCCGTGAGTCCAGAGAGTGCCGCTCCAGCCTCGGCATCCGCTCCAGCCGAGTCAACCCCGCGGTAGCCCCTCCAGCCGCGGCAGACGCTCCAGCCGCGGCAGCCGCTCCAGCCGCTCCAGCCGCGGCAGCCGCTCCAGCCCCTCCAGCCGCGCCAGCCTCTCCATCCGCGGCAGCCGCTCCAGCCGCGGCAGACGCTCCAGCCGCTCCAGCCGCGGCAGCCGCTCCAGCCGCTACCGAGTGGAGCGGCTGCCACGGCTGGAGGGCTACCGCGGCTGGAGCGGCTGCCGCGGCTGTAGCAGTGCAGTGAGTCCAGGGAGTGCATTGGCACCACTGGGGATGCAGCGCAGTGACTCCAGAGAGTGCACTGACACCACTGGGGATGCAGTGCAGTGAGTCAAGAGAGTGCACTGGCAGGACTGGGGATGCAGTGCAGTGAGTCCAGAGAGTGCACTGGCACCACTGGGGATGCCCTGCAGTGAGTCCAGAGAGCGCACTGGCACCACTGGGGATGCCCTGCAGTGAGTCCAGAGAGTGCACTGGCACCACTGGGGATGCAGTGCAGTGAGTCCAGAGAGTGCACTGGCACCACTGGGGATGCAGTGCAGTGAGTCCAGAGAGTGCACTGTCACCAGTGGGGATGCACTGCAGTGTCTGCAGAGAGTGCCCTGGCACCACGAGGGATGCAGTGCAGTGAGTCCAGTGAGTGTCCTGGCACCACTGGGGATGCAGCGCAGTGAGTCCAGAGAGTGCACTGGCACCACTGAGAATGCACTTCAGTGTGTCCAGAGAGTGTACTGGGACCACTGGTGATGCACTGCAGTGAGCCCAGAGAGTGCACTAGCACCACTGTGGTTGCAGTGCAGTGAGTCCAGAGAGAGCACTGGCAGCACAGGGGATGCAGTGCAGTGAGTCCAGAGTGCATTAGCACCACTGGGGATGCATTGACGCGAGTCCAGAGAGTGCACTGGCACCACTGGGGATGCGGTGCAGTGAGTCCAGAGAGTGCACTGGCACCACTGGGGATGCAGTGCAGTGAGTCCAGAGAGTGCAGGAACCACTGGGGATGCGGTGGCAGGAGTCCGGAGAGTGCTTTGGCACCACTGGGGATGCAGTACAGTGAGTCCAGAGAGTGCACTGGCACCACTGGGGATGCAGCGCAGTGACTCTAGAGAGTGCACTGGCACCACAGGGGATGCGGTGCAGTGAGTCCAGAGAGTGCACTGACACCACTGGGGATGCAGTACAGTGAGTCCAGAGAGTGCACTGGCACCACTGGGGATGCACTGCAGTCACTCCAGAGAGTGCACTGGCACCACTGGGGATGCGCTGCAGTGAGTCCAGAGAGTGCACTGGCACAACTGGGGATGCAGCGCAGTGACTCTAGAGAGTGCACTGGCACCACTGCGGATGCGGTGCAGTGAGTCCAGAGAGTGCACTGGCACCACAGGTGATGCAGTGCAGTGAGTCCAGAGAGTGCACTGGCACCACTGGGGATGCAGTGCAGTGAGTCCAGAGAGTGCACTGGCACCACAGGTGATGCACTCCAGTGAGTCCAGAGAGTGCACTTGCACCACTGGGGATGCAGTGCAGTGACGCCAGAGAGTGCACTGGCAGCATTGGGGTGCAGTGCAGTGAGTCCAGAGAGTGCACTGGCACCACTGGGGATGCAGTGCAGTGAGTCCAGAGAGTGCACTGGCACCACTGGGGGATGCACTGCAGTGAGTCCTGAGAGTACACTGGCTCCACCGGGGATGCCCTGCAGTGAGTCCAGAGAGTGCACTGTCACTACTGGGGATGCAGTGCAGTGAGTCCAGAGAGTGCACTGGCACCACTGATAATGCACTTCAGTGAGTCCAGAGAGTGCACTGGCACCACTGGGGATGCACTGCAGTGAGTCCAGAGATTGCACTGGCACCACTGGGGATGCAGTTCAGTGAGTCCAGAGAGTGCACTGGCACCACTGGGGATGCAGTGCAGTGAGTCCAGAGAGTGCACTGGCACCACTGAGAATGCACTTCAGTGAGTCCAGAGAGTGCACTGGCACCACTGGGGATGCAGTGCAGTGAGTCCAGATATTGCACTGGCACCACTGGGGATGCAGTGCTGTGACTCCAGAGAGTGCACTGGCACCACTGGGGATGCACTGCAGTGAGTCCAGAGAGTGCACTGGCACCACTGGGGATGCACTGCAGTGAGTCCAGAGAGTGCACTGGCTCCACTGGGGATGCACTGCAGTGACTCGAAAGAGTGCACTGGCACCACTGGGGAAGCAGTGCAGTGAGTCCAGAGAGTGCACTGCCACTACTGGGGATGCAGTGCAGTGAGTCCAGAGAGTGCACTGGCACCACTGAGAATGCACTTCAGTGAGTCCAGAGAGTGCACTGGCTCCACTGGGGATGCACTGCAGTGAGTCCAGAGAGTGCACTGGCACCACTGGGGATGCACTGCAGTGAGTCCAGAGAGTGCACTAGCACCACTGGCAATGCAGTGCAGTGAGTCCAGAGAGCGCACTGGCACCACTGGGGATGCAGTGCAGTGAGTCCAGAGAGTGCACTGGCACCAGTGGGGATGCACTGCAGTGAGTCCAGTGAGTGCACTGGCACCACTGTGGATACAGTGCATTGAGTCCAGAGAGTGCACTGGCACCACTGGGGAAGCAGTGCAGTGAGTCCAGAGAGTGCACTGGCACCACTGGGGAAGCAGTGCAGTGAGTCCAGAGAGTGCACTGGCACCACTGGGGATGCAGTGCAGTGAGTCCAGAGAGTGCACTGGCAGCACTGGGGATGCAGTGCAGTGAGTCCAGAGAGTGCACTGGCACCACTGGGGATGCAGTTCAGTGAGTCCAGAGAGTGCACTGGCACCACTGGGGATGCAGTGCAGTGAGTCCAGAGAGTGCACTGGCACCACTGAGAATGTACTTCAGTGAGTCCAGAGAGTGCACTGGCACCACTGGGGATGCAGTGCAGTGAGTCCAGAGAGTGCACTGGCACCACTGGGGATGCACTGCAGTGAGCCCAGAGAGTGCACTGGCACCAGTGGGGATGCACTGCAGTGAGACCAGTGAGTGCACTGGCACCACTGGGGATGCAGTGCAGTGAGTCCAGAGAGTGCAGAGGCACCACTGGTGATGCAGTTTAGTGAGTCCAGAGAGTGCACTGGGTCCACTGGGGATGCAGTGCAGTGAGTCCAGTGACTGTACTGGCACCACTGGGGATGCAGTGCAGTGAGTCCAGAGAGTGCACTGGCACCACTGAGAATGCAGTACAGTGAGTCCAGAGAGTGCACTGGCACCACTGGGGATGCACTGCAGTGAGTCCAGAGAGTGCACTGGCACCACTGGGGATGCAGTGCTGTGACTCCAGAGAGTGCACTGGCACCACTGGGGATGCAGTGCAGTGAGTCCAGAGAGTGCACTGGCACCACTGGGGATGCGGTGCCGGGAGTCCAGAGAGTGCTTTGGCACCAGTGGGGATGCACTGCAGTTACTCCAGAGACTGCACTGGCACCACTGGGGATGCACTGCATTGCGTCCAGAGAGTGCACTGTCACCACTGGGGATGCAGTGCAGTGAGTCCACAGAGTGCACTGGCACCACTGGGGATGCAGTGCAGTGTGTCCAGAGAGTGCACTGGCACCACTGGGGATGCACTGCAGTGAATCCAGTGAGTGCACTGGCACCACTGGGGATACAGTGCAGTGAGTCCAGAGAGTGCACTGGCACCACTGGGGATGCACTGCAGTGAGTCCAGAGAGTGCACTGGCACCACTGGGGATGCATTACGGTGAGTCCAGAGAGTGCACTGGCACCACAGATGATGCAGTACAGTGAGTCCAGTGAGTGCACTGGCACCACTGGGGATGTAGTGCAGTGACTCGAGAGAGTGCACTTGCACCACTGGGGATGCAGTGCAGTGAGTCCAGAGAGTGCACTGGCACCACTGGGGATGCAGTGCAGTGAGTCCAGAGAGTGCACTGGCACCACTGGGGATGCACTGCAGTGAGTCCTGAGAGTACACTGGCTCCACCGGGGATGCCCTGCAGTGAGTCCAGAGAGTGCACTGGCGAGGCAGTGCCGTGAGTCCAGAGAGTGCACTGGCACCACTAGGGATGCAGCGCAGTGAGTCCAGAGAGTGCACTGGCACCACTGGGGATGCACTGCAGTGAGTCCAGAGAGTGCACTGTCACTACTGGGGATGCAGTGCAGTGAGTCCAGAGAGTGCACTGGCACCACTGAGAATGCACTTCAGTGTGTCCAGAGAGTGCACTGGCACCACTGGGGATGCACTGCAGTGAGTCCAGAGATTGCACTGGCACCACTGGGGATGCAGTTCAGTGAGTCCAGAGAGTGCACTGGCACCACTGGGGATGCAGTGCAGTGAGTCCAGAGAGTGCATTGGCACCACTGAGAATGCACTTCAATGAGTCCAGAGAGTGCACTGGCACCACTGGGGATGCAGTGCAGTGAGTCCAGATATTGCACTGGCACCACTGGGGATGCAGTGCTGTGACTCCAGAGAGTGCACTGGCACCACTGGGGATGCACTGCAGTGAGTCCAGAGAGTGCACTGGCACCACTGGGGATGCACTGCAGTGAGTCCAGAGAGTGCACTGGCTCCACTGGGGATGCACTGCAGTGACTCGAACGAGTGCACTGGCACCACTGGGGAAGCAGTGCAGTGAGTCCAGAGAGTGCACTGGCACCACTGGGGTTGCACTGCAGTGAGTCCAGAGAGTGCACTGCCACTACTGGGGATGCAGTGCAGTGAGTCCAGAGAGTGCACTGGCACCACTGAGAATGCACTTCAGTGAGTCCAGAGAGTGCACTGGCACCACTGGGGATGCAGTGCAGTGAGTCCAGAGATTGCACTGGCACCACTGGTGATGCAGTGCTGTGACTCCAGAGAGCGCACTGGCACCACTGGGGATGCACTGCAGTGAGTCCAGAGAGTGCACTGGCACCACTGGGGATGCACTGCGGTGAGCCCAGTGAGTGCACTGGCACCACTGGGGAAGCAGTGCAGTGAGTCCAGAGAGTGCAGTGGCACCACTGGGGATGCAGTTTAGTGAGTCCAGAGAGTGCACTGGCACCACTGGGGATGCAGTGCAGTGAGTCCAGAGAGTGCACTGGCACCACTGGGGATGCACTGCAGTGAGTCCAGAGAGTGCTTTGGCACCAGTGGGGATGCACTGCAGTTACTCCAGAGACTGCACTGGCAAAACTGGGGATGCACTGCAGTGAGTCCAGAGAGTGCACTGGCACCACTGGGGATGCACTGCAGTGAGTCCAGAGAGTGCACTGGCACCACTGGGGATGCACTGCAGTGAGTCCAGAGAGTGCACTGGCACCACTGGGGATGCACTGCAGTGAGTCCAGAGAGTGCACTGGCACCACTGGGGATGCAGTGCAGTGAGTCCAGAGAGTGCACTGGCACCACTGGGGATGCAGTGCAGTGAATCCAGTGAGTGCACTGGCACCACTGGGGATGCAGTGCAGTGAGTCCAGAGAGTGCACTGGCACTACTGGGGATGCAGTGCAGTGAGTCCAGAGAGTGCACTGGCACCACTGGGGATGCACTGCAGTGAGTCCAGAGAGTGCACTGTCACTACTGGGGATGCAGTGCAGTGAGTCCTGAGAGTGCACTGGCACCACTGGGGATGCACTGCAGTGAGTCCAGAGATTGCACTGGCACCACTGGGGATGCAGTACAGTGAGTCCACACAGTGCACTAGCACCACTGGGGATGCAGTGCAGTGAGTCCAGAGAGTGCACTGGCACCACTGGGGATGCAGTGCAGTGAGTCCAGAGAGTGCACTGGCACCACTGGGGATGCACTGCTGTGAGTCCAGAGAGTGCTCTTGCACCACAGGGGATGCGGTGCAGTGACTCAAGAGAGTGCACTGGCTGCACTGGGGATGCAGTGCAGTGAGTCCAGAGAGTGCACTGGCACCACTGGAGATGCATTGCAGTGAGTCCAGAGAGTGCAATGGCACCACTGCGGATGCACTTCAGTGAGTCCAGAGAGTGCACTGGCTCCACTGGGGATGCACTGCAGTGAGTCCAGAGAGTGCACTGGCACCACTGGGGATGCACTGCAGTGAGTCCAGAGAGTGCACTGGCACCACTGAGGATGCACTGAAGTGAGTCCAGAGAGTGCACTGGCACCTCTGAGAATGCACTTCAGTGAGTCCAGAGAGTGCACTGGCACCACTGGGGATGCACTGCAGTGAGTCCACAGAGTGCACTAGCACCACTGGGGATGCAGTGCAGTGAGTCCAGAGAGTGCACTGGCACCACTGGGGATGCAGTGCAGTGAGTCCAGAGAGTGCACTGGCACCACTGGGGATGCACTGCAGTGAGTCCAGTGAGTGCACTGGCACCACTGTGGATGCAGTGCATTGAGTCCAGAGAGTGCACTGGCACCACTGGGGAAGCAGTGCAGTGAGTCCAGAGAGTGCACTGGCACCACTGGGGAAGCAGTGCAGTGAGTCCAGAGAGTGCACTGGCACCACTGGGGATGCAGTGCAGTGAGTCCAGAGAGTGCACTGGCAGCACTGGGGATGCAGTGCAGTGAGTCCAGAGAGTGCACTGGCACCACTGGGGATGCAGTTCAGTGAGTCCAGAGAGTGCACTGGCACCACTGGGGATGCAGTGAAGTGAGTCCAGAGAGTGCACTGGCACCACTGATAATGCACTTCAGTGAGTCCAGAGAGTGCACTGGCACCACTGGGGATGCACTGCAGTGAGTCCAGAGATTGCACTGGCACCACTGGGGATGCAGTTCAGTGAGTCCAGAGAGTGCACTGGCACCACTGGGGATGCAGTGCAGTGAGTCCAGAGAGTGCATTGGCACCACTGAGAATGCACTTCAATGAGTCCAGAGAGTGCACTGGCACCACTGGGGATGCAGTGCAGTGAGTCCAGATATTGCACTGGCACCCCTGGGGATGCAGTGCTGTGACTCCAGAGAGTGCACTGGCACCACTGGGGATGCACTGCAGTGAGTCCAGAGAGTGCACTGGCACCACTGGGGATGCACTGCAGTGAGTCCAGAGAGTGCACTGGCTCCACTGGGGATGCACTGCAGTGACTCGAACGAGTGCACTGGCACCACTGGGGAAGCAGTGCAGTGAGTCCAGAGAGTGCACTGGCACCACTGGGGTTGCACTGCAGTGAGTCCAGAGAGTGCACTGCCACTACTGGGGATGCAGTGCAGTGAGTCCAGAGAGTGCACTGGCACCACTGAGAATGCACTTCAGTGAGTCCAGAGAGTGCACTGGCACCACTGGGGATGCACTGCAGTGAGTACAGAGATTGCACTGGCACCACTGGGGATGCAGTGCTGTGACTCCAGAGAGCGCACTGGCACCACTGGGGATGCAGTGCAGTGAGTCCAGAGAGTGCACTGGCACCACTGGGGATGCACTGCAGTGAGCCCAGTGAGTGCACTGGCACCACTGGGGAAGCAGTGCAGTGAGTCCAGAGAGTGCAGTGGCACCACTGGGGATGCAGTTTAGTGAGTCCAGAGAGTGCACTGGCACCACTGGGGATGCAGTGCAGTGAGTCCAGAGAGTGCACTGGCACCAGTGGGGATGCACTGCAGTGAGTCCAGAGAGTGCTTTGGCACCAGTGGGGATGCACTGCAGTTACTCCAGAGACTGCACTGGCAAAACTGGGGATGCACTGCAGTGAGTCCAGAGAGTGCACTGGCACCAGTGGGGATGCACTGCAGTGAGTCCAGAGAGTGCACTGGCACCACTGGGGATGCACTGCAGTGAGTCCAGAGAGTGCACTGGCACCACTGGGGATGCACTGCAGTGAGTCCAGAGAGTGCACTGGCACCACTGGGGATGCAGTGCAGTGAATCCAGTGAGTGCACTGGCACCACTGGGGATGCAGTGCAGTGAGTCCAGAGAGTGCACTGGCACTACTGGGGATGCAGTGCAGTGAGTCCAGAGAGTGCACTGGCACCACTGGGGATGCACTGCAGTGAGTCCAGAGAGTGCACTGTCACTACTGGTGATGCAGTGCAGTGAGTCCTGAGAGTGCACTGGCACCACTGGGGATGCACTGCAGTGAGTCCAGAGATTGCACTGGCACCACTGGGGATGCAGTACAGTGAGTCCACACAGTGCACTAGCACCACTGGGGATGCAGTGCAGTGAGTCCAGAGAGTGCACTGGCACCACTGGGGATGCAGTGCAGTGAGTCCAGAGAGTGCACTGGCACCACTGGGGATGCACTGCTGTGAGTCCAGAGAGTGCTCTTGCACCACAGGGGATGCGGTGCAGTGACTCAAGAGAGTGCACTGGCTGCACTGGGGATGCAGTGCAGTGAGTCCAGAGAGTGCACTGGCACCACTGGAGATGCATTGCAGTGAGTCCAGAGAGTGCAATGGCACCACTGCGGATGCACT
Organism: Anser anser; assembly: GCF_964211835.1. Classification (NCBI taxonomy): domain Eukaryota; kingdom Metazoa; phylum Chordata; class Aves; order Anseriformes; family Anatidae; genus Anser; species Anser anser. Next base: position 1,596,632 of record NC_139734.1, read on the forward strand.
TCAGTGAGTCCAGAGAGTGCACTGACTCCACTGGGGATGCACTGCAGTGAGTCCAGAGAGTGCACTGGCACCACTGGGGATGCAGTGCAGTGAGTCCAGAGAGTGCACTGGCACCACTGAGGATGCACTGAAGTGAGTCCAGAGAGTGCACTGGCACCTCTGAGAATGCACTTCAGTGAGTCCAGAGAGTGCACTGGCACCACTGGGGATGCACTGCAGTGAGTCCACAGAGTGCACTAGCACCACTGGGGATGCAGTGCAGTGAGTCCAGAGAGTGCACTGGCACCACTGGGGATGCAGTGCAGTGAGTCCAGAGAGTGCACTGGCACCACTGGGGATGCACTGCAGTGAGTCCAGTGAGTGCACTGGCACCACTGTGGATGCAGTGCATTGAGTCCAGAGAGTGCACTGGCACCACTGGGGAAGCAGTGCAGTGAGTCCAGAGAGTGCACTGGCACCACTGGGGAAGCAGTGCAGTGAGTCCAGAGAGTGCACTGGCACCACTGGGGATGCAGTGCAGTGAGTGCAGAGAGTGCACTGGCACCACTGGGGATGCACTGCAGTGAGTCCAGAGAGTGCACTGGCACCACTGGGGATGCAGTTCAGTGAGTCCAGAGAGTGCACTGGCACCACTGGGGATGCAGTGAAGTGAGTCCAGAGAGTGCACTGGCACCACTGATAATGCACTTCAGTGAGTCCAGAGAGTGCACTGGCACCACTGGGGATGCACTGCAGTGAGTCCAGAGATTGCACTGGCACCACTGGGGATGCAGTTCAGTGAGTCCAGAGAGTGCACTGGCACCACTGGGGATGCAGTGCAGTGAGTCCAGAGAGTGCATTGGCACCACTGAGAATGCACTTCAATGAGTCCAGAGAGTGCACTGGCACCACTGGGGATGCAGTGCAGTGAGTCCAGATATTGCACTGGCACCCCTGGGGATGCAGTGCTGTGACTCCAGAGAGTGCACTGGCACCACTGGGGATGCACTGCAGTGAGTCCAGAGAGTGCACTGGCACCACTGGGGATGCACTGCAGTGAGTCCAGAGAGTGCACTGGCTCCACTGGGGATGCACTGCAGTGACTCGAACGAGTGCACTGGCACCACTGGGGAAGCAGTGCAGTGAGTCCAGAGAGTGCACTGGCACCACTGGGGTTGCACTGCAGTGAGTCCAGAGAGTGCACTGCCACTACTGGGGATGCAGTGCAGTGAGTCCAGAGAGTGCACTGGCACCACTGAGAATGCACTTCAGTGAGTCCAGAGAGTGCACTGGCACCACTGGGGATGCACTGCAGTGAGTACAGAGATTGCACTGGCACCACTGGGGATGCAGTGCTGTGACTCCAGAGAGCGCACTGGCACCACTGGGGATGCAGTGCAGTGAGTCCAGAGAGTGCACTGGCACCACTGGGGATGCACTGCAGTGAGCCCAGTGAGTGCACTGGCACCACTGGGGAAGCAGTGCAGTGAGTCCAGAGAGTGCAGTGGCACCACTGGGGATGCAGTTTAGTGAGTCCAGAGAGTGCACTGGCACCACTGGGGATGCAGTGCAGTGAGTCCAGAGAGTGCACTGGCACCAGTGGGGATGCACTGCAGTGAGTCCAGAGAGTGCTTTGGCACCAGTGGGGATGCACTGCAGTTACTCCAGAGACTGCACTGGCAAAACTGGGGATGCACTGCAGTGAGTCCAGAGAGTGCACTGGCACCAGTGGGGATGCACTGCAGTGAGTCCAGAGAGTGCACTGGCACCACTGGGGATGCACTGCAGTGAGTCCAGAGAGTGCACTGGCACCACTGGGGATGCACTGCAGTGAGTCCAGAGAGTGCACTGGCACCACTGGGGATGCAGTGCAGTGAATCCAGTGAGTGCACTGGCACCACTGGGGATGCAGTGCAGTGAGTCCAGAGAGTGCACTGGCACTACTGGGGATGCAGTGCAGTGAGTCCAGAGAGTGCACTGGCACCACTGGGGATGCACTGCAGTGAGTCCAGAGAGTGCACTGTCACTACTGGGGATGCAGTGCAGTGAGTCCTGAGAGTGCACTGGCACCACTGGGGATGCACTGCAGTGAGTCCAGAGATTGCACTGGCACCACTGGGGATGCAGTACAGTGAGTCCACACAGTGCACTAGCACCACTGGGGATGCAGTGCAGTGAGTCCAGAGAGTGCACTGGCACCACTGGGGATGCAGTGCAGTGAGTCCAAAGAGTGCACTGGCACCACTGGGGATGCACTGCTGTGAGTCCAGAGAGTGCTCTTGCACCACAGGGGATGCGGTGCAGTGACTCAAGAGAGTGCACTGGCTGCACTGGGGATGCAGTGCAGTGAGTCCAGAGAGTGCACTGGCACCACTGGAGATGCATTGCAGTGAGTCCAGAGAGTGCAATGGCACCACTGCGGATGCACTTCAGTGAGTCCAGAGAGTGCACTGGCTCCACTGGGGATGCACTGCAGTGAGTCCAGAGAGTGCACTGGCACCACTGGGGATGCACTGCAGTGAGTCCAGAGAGTGCACTGGCACCACTGAGGATGCACTGAAGTGAGTCCAGAGAGTGCACTGGCACCTCTGAGAATGCACTTCAGTGAGTCCAGAGAGTGCACTGGCACCACTGGGGATGCACTGCAGTGAGTCCACAGAGTGCACTAGCACCACTGGGGATGCAGTGCAGTGAGTCCAGAGAGTGCGCTGGCACCACTGGGGATGCAGTGCAGTGAGTCCAGAGAGTGCACTGGCACCACTGGGGATGCACTGCAGTGAGTCCAGTGAGTGCACTGGCACCACTGTGGATGCAGTGCATTGAGTCCAGAGAGTGCACTGGCACCACTGGGGAAGCAGTACAGTGAGTCCAGAGAGTGCACTGGCACCACTGGGGAAGCAGTGCAGTGAGTCCAGAGAGTGCACTGGCACCACTGGGGATGCAGTGCAGTGAGTCCAGAGAGTGCACTGGCAGCACTGGGGATGCAGTGCAGTGAGTCCAGAGAGTGCACTGGCACCACTGGGGATGCAGTGCAGTGAGTCCAGAGAGTGCACTGGCACCACTGAGAATGTACTTCAGTGAGTCCAGAGAGTGCACTGGCACCACTGGGGATGCAGTGCAGTGAGTCCAGAGATTGCACTGGCACCACTGGGGTTGCAGTGCTGTGACTCCAGAGAGCGCACAGCCACCACTGGGGATGCAGTGCAGTGAGTCCAGAGAGTGCACTGGCACCACTGGGGATGCACTGCAGTGAGTCCAGAGAGTGCACTGGCACCAGTGGGGATGCACTGCAGTGAGACCAGTGAGTGCACTGGCACCACTGGGGATGCAGTGCAGTGAGTCCAGAGAGTGCAGAGGCACCACTGGTGATGCAGTTTAGTGAGTCCAGAGAGTGCACTGGTCCACTGGGGATGCAGTGCAGTGAGTCCAGTGAGTGTACTGGCACCACTGGGGATGCACTGCAGTGAGTCCAGAGAATGCACTGGCACCACTGGGGATGCAGTGCAGTGAGTCCAGAGAGTGCACTGGCACCACTGGGGATGCAGTGCAGTGAGTCCAGAGAGTGCACTGGCACCACTGGGGATGCAGTGCTGTGACTCCAGAGAGTGCACTGGCAGCACTGGTGATGCAGTGCAGTGAGTCCAGAGAGTGCACTGGCACCACTGGGGATGCGGTGCCGGGAGTCCAGAGAGTGCTTTGGCACCAGTGGGGATGCACTGCAGTTACTCCAGAGACTGCACTGGCACCACTGGGGATGCACTGCATTGAGTCCAGAGAGTGCACTGTCACCACTGGGGATGCAGTGCAGTGAGTCCACAGAGTGCACTGGCACCACTGGGGATGCAGTGCAGTGTGTCCAGAGAGTGCACTGGCACCACTGGGGATGCACTGCAGTGAATCCAGTGAGTGCACTGGCACCACTGGGGATACAGTGCAGTGAGTCCAGAGAGTGCACTGGCACCACTGGGGATGCACTGCAGTGAGTCCAGAGAGTGCACTGGCACCACTGGGGATGCATTGCGGTGAGTCCAGAGAGTGCACTGGCACCACAGATGATGCAGTACAGTGAGTCCAGTGAGTGCACTGGCACCACTGGGGATGTAGTGCAGTGACTCGAGAGAGTGCACTTGCACCACTGGGGATGCAGTGCAGTGAGTCCAGAGAGTGCACTGGCACCACTGGGGATGCACTGCAGTGAGTCCAGAGAGTGCACTGGCACCACTGGGGATGCAGTGCAGTGAGTCCAGAGAGTGCACTGGCACCACTGGTGATGCACTGCAGTGAGTCCAGATATTGCTCTGGCACCACTGGGGATGCAGTACAGTGAGTCCAGAGAGTGCACTGGCACCACTGGTGATGCACTGCAGTGAGTCCAGAGATTGCACTGGCACCACTGGGGATGCAGTGCAGTGAGTCCAAAGAGTGCACTGGCACCACTGGGAATGCACTGCAGTGAGTCCAGAGAGTGCACTGGCACCACTGGGGATGCAGTACAGTGAGTCCAGAGAGTGCACTGGCACCACTGGGGATGCACTGAAGTGAGTCCAGAGAGTGCACTGGCACCACTGGGGATGCACTACAGTGAGTCCAGAGATTGCACTGGCACCACTGGGGATGCAGTGCAGTGAGTCCAGAGAGTGCACTGGCACCACTGGGGATGCAGTGCAGTGAGTCCAGAGAGTGCACTGGCACCACTGGGGATGCAGTGCAGTGAGTCCAGAGAGTACACTGGCACCAGTGGGGATGCAGTGCAGTGAGTCCAGAGAGTGCACTGGCACCACTGGGGATGCACTGCAGTGAGTCCAGAGAGTGCACTGGCACCACTGGGGATGTGTCCAGTGAGTCCAGTGAGTGCACTGGCACCACTGGGGATGCAGTGCAGTGAGTCCAGAGAGTACACTGGCACCAGTGGGGATGCAGTGCAGTGAGTCCAGAGAGTGCACTGGCACCACTGGGGATGCAGTGCAGTCAGTCCAGTGAGTGCACTGGCACCACTGGGGGTGCAGTACAGTGAGTCCAGAGAGTGCACTGGCACCATTGTTGATGCACTGCAGTGAGTCCAGACAGTGCACTGGCACCACTGGGGATGCGGTGCTGGGAGTCCAGAGAGTGCTTTGGCACCAGTGGGGATGCAGTGCAGTTACTCCAGAGACTGCACTGGCACCACCGGGGATGCAGTGCAGTGAGTCCAGAGAGTGCACTGGCACCACTGGGGATGCAGTGCAGTGAGTCCAGAGATTGCACTGGCACCACTGGGGATGCAGTGCTGTGACTCCAGAGAGCGCACTGGCACCACTGGGGATGCAGTGCAGTGAGTCCAGAGAGTGCACTGGCACCACTGGGGATGCACTGCAGTGAGCCCAGAGAGTGCACTGGCACCAGTGGGGATGCACTGCAGTGAGTCCAGTGAGTGCACTGGCACCACTGGGGAAGCAGTGCAGTGAGTCCAGAGAGTGCAGTGGCACCACTGGTGATGCAGTTTAGTGAGTCCAGAGAGTGCACTGGCACCACTGGGGATGCAGTGCAGTGAGTCCAGAGAGTGCACTGGCACCACTGAGAATGCACTTCAATGAGTCCAGAGAGTGCACTGGCACCACTGGGGATGCAGTGCAGTGAGTCCAGAGAGTGCACTGGCACCACTGGGGATGCAGTGCAGTGAATCCAGTGAGTGCACTGGCACCACTGGGGATGCAGTGCAGTGAGTCCAGAGAGTGCACTGGCACTACTGGGGATGCAGTGCAGTGAGTCCAGAGAGTGCACTGGCACCACTGGGGATGCACTGCAGTGAGTCCAGAGAGTGCACTGTCACTACTGGGGATGCAGTGCAGTGAGTCCAGAGAGTGCACTGGTACCACTGGGGATGCAGTGCAGTGAGTCCAGAGAGTGCACTGGCACCAGTGGGGATGCACTGCAGTGAGTCCAGAGATTGCACTGGCACCACTGGGGATTCAGTACAGTGAGTCCACACAGTGCACTAGCACCACTGGGGATGCAGTGCAGTGAGTCCAGAGAGTGCACTGGCACCACTGGGGATGCAGTGCAGTGAGTCCAGAGAGTGCACTGGCACCACTGGTGATGCACTGCTGTGAGTCCAGAGAGTGCTCTTGCACCACAGGGGATGCAGTGCAGTGACTCAAGAGAGTGCACTGGCAGCACTGGGGATGCAGTGCAGTGAGTCCAGAGAGTGCACTGGCACCACTGGAGATGCAGTGCAGTGAGTCCAGAGAGTGCAATGGCACCACTGCGGATGCACTGCAGTGAGTCCAGAGAGTGCACTGGCTCCACAGGGGATGCACTGCAGTGAGTCCAGAGAGTGCACTGGCACCACTGGGGATGCTCTGAAGTGAGTCCAGAGAGTGCACTGGCACCACTGAGAATGCACTTCAGTGAGTCCAGAGAGTGCACTGGCACCACTGGGGATGCACTGCAGTGAGTCCAGAGAGTGCAGTGGCACCACTGGGGATGCAGTGCAGTGAGTCCAGAGAGTGCACTGGCACCAGTGGGGATGCACTGCAGTGAGTCCAGAGAGTGCACTGGCACCACTGGGGATGCAGTGCAGTGAGTCCAGAGAGTGCACTGGCACCACTGGGGAAGCAGTGCAGTGAGTCCAGAGAGTGCAGTGGCACCACTAGGGATGCAGTGCAGTGAGTCCAGAGAGTGCACTGGCAGCACTGGGGATGCAGTGCAGTGAGTCCAGAGAGTGCACTGGCACCACTGGGGATGCAGTTCAGTGAGTCCAGAGAGTGCACTGGCACCACTGGGGATGCAGTGCAGTGAGTCCAGAGAGTGCACTGGCACCACTGGGGATGCACTTCAGTGACTCCAGAGAGTGCACTGGCACCACTGGGGATGCACCTCAGTGAGTCCAGAGAGTGCACTGGCACCACTGGTGATGCACTGCAGTGAGTCCAGAGAATGCACTGGCACCACTGGGGATGCAGTGCAGTGAGTCCAGAGAGTGCACTGGCACCACTGGGGATGCAGTGCAGTGAGTCCAGAGAGTGCACTGGCAACAGAGGGAATGCACTGCAGTGAGTCCAGTGAGTGCACTGGCACCACTGTGGATGCAGTGCAGTGAGTCCAGAGAGTGCACTGGCACCACTGGGGATGCAGTGCAGTGAGTCCAGAGAGTGCACTGGCACCACTGGGGATGCAGTGCAGTGAGTCCAGAGAGTGCACTGGCACCACTGGGGATGCACTGCAGTGAGTCCAGAGAGTGCACTGTCACCACTGGGGATGCAGTACAGTGAGTCCAGAGAGTGCACTGGCACCACTGGGGATGCAGTGCAGTGAGTCCAGAGAGTGCACTGGCACCAGTGGGGATGCACTGCAGTGAGTCCAGAGAGTGCACTGGCACCACTGGGGATGCAGTGCAGTGAGTCCAGAGAGTGCACTGGCACCACTGGGGAAGCAGTGCAGTGAGTCCAGAGAGCGCAGTGGCACCACTAGGGATGCAGTGCAGTGAGTCCAGAGAGTGCACTGGCACCACTGGGGATGCAGTGCAGTGAGTCCAGAGAGTGCACTGGCACCACTGGGGATGCAGTTCAGTGAGTCCAGAGAGTGCACTGGCACCACTGGGGATGCAGTGCAGTGAGTCCAGAGAGTGCACTGGCACCACTGGGGATGCACTTCAGTGACTCCAGAGAGTGCACTGGCACCACTGGGGATGCACCTCAGTGAGTCCAGAGAGTGCACTGGCACCACTGGTGATGCACTGCAGTGAGTCCAGAGAATGCACTGGCACCACTGGGGATGCAGTGCAGTGAGTCCAGAGAGTGCACTGGCACCACTGGGGATGCAGTGCAGTGAGTCCAGAGAGTGCACTGGCAACAGAGGGAATGCACTGCAGTGAGTCCAGTGAGTGCACTGGCACCACTGTGGATGCACTGCAGTGAGTCCAGAGAGTGCACTGGCAGCACTGGGGATGCAGTGCAGTGAGTCCAGAGAGTGCACTGGCACCACTGGGGATGCACTGCAGTGAGTCCAGAGAGTGCACTGGCACCACTGGGGATGCAGTGCAGTGAGTCCAGAGAGTGCACTGGCACCACTGGGGATGCAGTACAGTGAGTCCACAGAGTGCACTGGTACCAGTGGGGATGCAGTACAGTGAGTCCAGAGAGTGCACTGGAACCACTGGGGATGCACTGCAGTGAGTCCAGAGAGTGCACTGGCACCACTGGGGATGCACTACAGTGAGTCCAGAGATTGCACTGGCAGCACTGGGGATGCAGTGCACTGAGTCCAGAGAGTGCACTGGCACCACTGGGGATGCAGTGCATTGAGTCCAGAGAGTGCACTGGCACAACTGGGTATGCACTTCAGTGAGTCCAGAGAGTGCACTGACACCACTGGGGATGCAGTGCAGTGAGTCCAGAGAGTGCAGTGGCACCACTGGGGATGCAGTGCAGTGAGTCCAGAGAGTGCTCTGGCACCACTGGGGATGCACTGCAGTGAGTCCAGAGAGTACACTGGCACCAGTGGGGATGCAGTGCAGTGAGTCCAGAGAGTGCACTGGCACCACTGGGGATGCAGTCCAGTGAGTGCACTGGCAACACTGGGGATGCAGTGCAGTGACTGCAGAGAGTACACTGGCACCACCGGGGATTCACTGCAGTGAGTCCAGAGAGTGCACTTGCACCACCTGTGATGCAGTGCAGTGAGTCCAGTGAGTGCACTGGCACCACTGGGGATGCAGTGCTGTGACTCCAGAGAGCGCACTGGCACCACTGGGGATGCAGTGCAGTCAGTCCAGTGAGTGCACTGGCACCACTGGGGGTGCAGTACAGTGAGTCCAGAGAGTGCACTGACACCACTGGGGATGCACTGCAGTGAGTCCAGACAGTGCACTGGCACCACTGTGGATGCAGTGCAGTGAGTCCAGAGACTGCACTGGCACCACTGGGGATGCACTGCAGTGAGACCAGAGAGTGCACTGGCACCACTGGGGATGCACTGCAGTGAGTCCAGAGAGTGCACTGGCACCACTGGGGATGCACTGCAGTTAGTCCAGAGAGTGCACTGTCACCACGGGGAATGCAGTACAGTGAGTCCACATAGTGCACTGGCACCAGTGGGGATGCAGTACAGTGAGTCCAGAGAGTGCACTGGCACCACTGGACATGCAGTGCAGTGAGTCCAGAGAGTGCACTGGCACCACTGGGGATGCACTTCAGTGACTCCACAGAGTGCACTGGCACCACTGGGGATGCAGTGCAGTGAGTCCAAAGACTTCACTGGCACCACTGGGGATGCAGTGTAGTCAGTCCAGAGAGTGCTCTGGCACCACTGGGGATGCACTGCAGTGAGTCCAGAGAGTGCACTGGCACCACTGGGGATGCACTGCAGTGAGTCCAGAGAGTGCACTGGCACCACTGGGCATGCAGTGCAGTGAGTCCAGTGAGTGTACTGGCACCACTGGGGATGCACTTCAGTGAGCCCAGAGAGTGCACTGGCACCACTGAGAATGCACTTCAGTGAGTCCAGAGAGTGCACTGGCACCACTGGGGATGCACTGCAGTGAGTCCAGAGACTGCACTAGCACCACTGGGGATGCAGTGCAGTGAATCCTGTGAGTACACTGGCACCACTGGGGATGCAGTGCAGTGAGTCCAGAGAGCTCACTGGCACCACTGGGGATGCAGTGCAGTGAGTCCAGAGAGTGTACTGGCACCACTGGAGATGCAGTACAGTGAGTCCAGTGAATGCACTGGAACCACTGGGGATGCAGTGCAGTGAGTCCAGAGAGTGCACTGGCACCACTGGTGATGCAGTACAGTGAGTCCAGTGAGTGCACTGGTACCACTGGGCCTGCAGTGCAGTGAGTCCAGAGAGTACACTGGCACCACTGGGGATGCACTGCAGTGAGTCCAGAGAGTGCACTGGCACCACCGATGATGCAGTACAGTGAGTCCAGTGAAGTGCACTGGCACTACTGGGGACGTAGTGCAGTGACTCGAGAGAGTGCACTGGCACCACTGGGGATGCAGTGCAGTGAGTCCAGAGAGTGCACTGGCCGCAGTGGGGATGCAGTGCAGTGAGTCCAGAGAGTGCACTGGCACCACTGGGGATGCAGTGCAGTGAGTCCAGAGAGTGCACTGGCAACAGAGGGAATGCACTGCAGTGAGTCCAGTGAGTGCACTGGCACCACTGTGGATGCACTGCAGTGAGTCCAGAGAGTGCACTGGCAGCACTGGGGATGCAGTGCAGTGAGTCCAGAGAGTGCACTGGCACCACTGGGGATGCACTGCAGTGAGTCCAGAGAGTGCACTGGCACCACTGGGGATGCAGTGCAGTGAGTCCAGAGAGTGCACTGGCACCACTGGGGATGCAGTACAGTGAGTCCACAGAGTGCACTGGTACCAGTGGGGATGCAGTACAGTGAGTCCAGAGAGTGCACTGGCACCACTGGGGATGCACTGCAGTGAGTCCAGAGAGTGCACTGGCACCACTGGGGATGCACTACAGTGAGTCCAGAGATTGCACTGGCAGCACTGGGGATGCAGTGCACTGAGTCCAGAGAGTGCACTGGCACCACTGGGGATGCAGTGCATTGAGTCCAGAGAGTGCACTGGCACAACTGGGTATGCACTTCAGTGAGTCCAGAGAGTGCACTGACACCACTGGGGATGCAGTGCAGTGAGTCCAGAGAGTGCAGTGGCACCACTGGGGATGCAGTGCAGTGAGTCCAGAGAGTGCTCTGGCACCACTGGGGATGCACTGCAGTGAGTCCAGAGAGTACACTGGCACCAGTGGGGATGCAGTGCAGTGAGTCCAGAGAGTGCACTGGCACCACTGGGGATGCAGTCCAGTGAGTGCACTGGCAACACTGGGGATGCAGTGCAGTGACTGCAGAGAGTACACTGGCACCACCGGGGATTCACTGCAGTGAGTCCAGAGAGTGCACTTGCACCACCTGTGATGCAGTGCAGTGAGTCCAGTGAGTGCACTGGCACCACTGGGGATGCAGTGCTGTGACTCCAGAGAGCGCACTGGCACCACTGGGGATGCAGTGCAGTCAGTCCAGTGAGTGCACTGGCACCACTGGGGGTGCAGTACAGTGAGTCCAGAGAGTGCACTGACACCACTGGGGATGCACTGCAGTGAGTCCAGACAGTGCACTGGCACCACTGTGGATGCAGTGCAGTGAGTCCAGAGACTGCACTGGCACCACTGGGGATGCACTGCAGTGAGACCAGAGAGTGCACTGGCACCACTGGGGATGCACTGCAGTGAGTCCAGAGAGTGCACTGGCACCACTGGGGATGCACTGCAGTTAGTCCAGAGAGTGCACTGTCACCACTGGGGATGCAGTACAGTGAGTCCACATAGTGCACTGGCACCAGTGGGGATGCAGTACAGTGAGTCCAGAGAGTGCACTGGCACCACTGGACATGCAGTGCAGTGAGTCCAGAGAGTGCACTGGCACCACTGGGGATGCACTTCAGTGACTCCACAGAGTGCACTGGCACCACTGGGGATGCAGTGCAGTGAGTCCAAAGACTTCACTGGCACCACTGGGGATGCAGTGTAGTCAGTCCAGAGAGTGCTCTGGCACCACTGGGGATGCACTGCAGTGAGTCCAGAGAGTGCACTGGCACCACTGGGGATGCACTGCAGTGAGTCCAGAGAGTGCACTGGCACCACTGGGCATGCAGTGCAGTGAGTCCAGTGAGTGTACTGGCACCACTGGGGATGCACTTCAGTGAGCCCAGAGAGTGCACTGGCACCACTGAGAATGCACTTCAGTGAGTCCAGAGAGTGCACTGGCACCACTGGGGATGCACTGCAGTGAGTCCAGAGACTGCACTAGCACCACTGGGGATGCAGTGCAGTGAATCCTGTGAGTACACTGGCACCACTGGGGATGCAGTGCAGTGAGTCCAGAGAGCTCACTGGCACCACTGGGGATGCAGTGCAGTGAGTCCAGAGAGTGTACTGGCACCACTGGAGATGCAGTACAGTGAGTCCAGTGAATGCACTGGAACCACTGGGGATGCAGTGCAGTGAGTCCAGAGAGTGCACTGGCACCACTGGTGATGCAGTACAGTGAGTCCAGTGAGTGCACTGGTACCACTGGGCCTGCAGTGCAGTGAGTCCAGAGAGTACACTGGCACCACTGGGGATGCACTGCAGTGAGTCCAGAGAGTGCACTGGCACCACCGATGATGCAGTACAGTGAGTCCAGTGAAGTGCACTGGCACTACTGGGGACGTAGTGCAGTGACTCGAGAGAGTGCACTGGCACCACTGGGGATGCAGTGCAGTGAGTCCAGAGAGTGCACTGGCCGCAGTGGGGATGCAGTGCAGTGAGTCCAGAGAGTGCACTGGCACCACTGGGGATGCAGTGCAGTGAGTCCAGAGACTTCACTGGCACCACTGGGAATGCAGTGCAGTGAGTGCAGAGAGTGCACTGGCACCACTGGGGATGCAGTGCAGTGAGTCCAGAGAGTGCACTGGCGCCACTGGGGATGCACTGCAGTGAGTCCAGAGAGTGCACTGGCACCACTGGGGATGCAGTGCAGTGAGTCCAGAGAGTACACTGGCACCACTGGTGATGCAGTGCAGTGAGTCCAGCGAGTGCACTGGCACCACTGGGGATGCAGTGCTGTGACTCCAGAGAGCGCACTGGCACCACTGGGGATGCAGTGCAGTGAGTGCAGAGAGTGCACTGGCACCACTGGGGATGCACTTCAGTGAGTTCAGAGAGTGCACTGGCACCACTGGGGATGGGTTTCAAGCCAACTGCATTAACCGCTCATGCTTCTTTCTTATGAGATGTTAGTAAACCAATTACATAGCCTTGTCAAGACTAAATCACAGGTAAAAATCCTGTACATCTCATGTGGCCAACCACTCCCAACTAGAATTCCAAGAACCAGGAGGTTCGGTGAAAATAGGTCTAGTGCTATTAGAGGGGTGATTATTAGGGTAAGCCCTAAGCTGTCTGTAATGGAGAAGTATGGGTGGAATGGGATTTTGTCGCAGTCTGATACGATTCCTAGTGGGTTATTTGAGCCTGATTCGTGTAGGAAGGTTAGGTGGACTAGGGTGATTCCTGCAATTAGGAAGGGCAGTAGGAAGTGGATGGCGAAGAATCGGGTTAAGGTTGGATTGTCTACTGAGAATCCTCCTCAGGCTCATTCTACTAGAGTTTGCCCAATGTACGGTGTTGTGGTTTAACCCGGCTGGCAGCTAAACACCACACAGCCGTTCGCTCACCCTCCCCCCTCCCTCTCTGGGATGGGGGAGAGAAACGGGAAAGTGAAGCCTGTGAGTTGAGATAAAGACAGTTTATTAAGACAGGAAAATAATAATAACAATAATAATAATAATAGTGATAATGGTAATAGTATTAACAATAATAATGTGTAAGAAAACAAGTGATGCACAATGCAATTGCTCACCACCCGCTGACCGATGCCCAGCCTATTCCCGAGCAGCCGGCCCCCCCCACCCCGGCCAGCCACCCCTATATATTGTTTAGCATGACGTCAGATGGTATGGAATACCCCTTTGGCCAGTTTGGGTCAGCTGTCCTGGGTCTGTCCCCTCCCAGCTCCTGCTGCACCCCCAGCCTGCTCGCTGGCAGGACAGAGCAAGAAGCCGAAAAGTCCTTGGCCTGGTGTAAACACTGCTCTGCAACAATTAAAACATCAGCATGTTATCAGCGCTCTTCTCATCCTAATCCAAAACATAGCACCCTACCAGCTACTATGAGCTACTTAACTCTGTCCTAACTGGAACCAGGACATACGGGATGGCTGAGAATAGGTTGGTGATTACGGTGGCCCCTCAGAATGACATTTGTCCTCATGGTAGGACATACCCTACGAAGGCAGTTGCTATTAGGGTGAGTAGGAGGATTACTCCTGTGTTTCAGGTTTCTTTGTATAGGTAGGAGCCGTAGTAGAGGCCTCGTCCGATGTGTAAGTAGATGCAGATAAAGAAGAGCGAAGCACCGTTGGCGTGGAGGTTGCGGATGAGCCATCCGTACTGGACGTCTCGGCATGTGTGAGCTACTGAGGAGAAGGCGAGTGAAGTGTCTGCGGTGTAGTGTATGGCTAGTAGCAGGCCTGTTAGGATTTGTGTGGCTAAGCAGATGGCTAGAAGGGAGCCGAAGTTTCATCAGGCAGAGATGTTGGAGGGGGCGGGTAGGTCGATTAGGGAGTTGTTGATTATTTTTAGTAGGGGATGGGATTTGCGGATGTTAGGGGCCATTAGTGAGTCTGTGTGTTATTAGGATTATTACCAGGATGGAGAGGGCGAAGGATCCTAGGTAGGCCTTAATTAGCCCTGTGTGTATTGAGGTTGCGGCTTTGCTTGCGGCTACTTGTAGTTCAGCAAGGCCCTCTGGCCCTATTTTTTTGAGTCAGGAGAGGTCGATCAAGTGTAGGGCAATGTTTTGTCCCTTTTCTAGTAGGTTTTTGGAGAAGAATCGGTGTACTAGGGGGTTGAAGTACCCTAATGCAGAGGAGAAGTTTATGAGGGGGTTTGGTTTGGGGTGAGTGAGGGTGTGTGTTATGTTCGATAGTTCTAGGGCTAGGATGATTCCTAGGATTGTTATGAGGATGGCAGCGGTTTTGGTGATAAGGGGTATGGTTATTGGGGGGGTTTTGGTTGGTGTGATGAAAGAGGTAATGATTATTCCTGCTGTAATGCTGCCTAGGGCGAGTCGGGTTAGGGGGGCGGTGATTAGTGGGTTGTTTTCGTTTATTGATACTATTGGGGGGATTCGGGTTTGTCCAGCTTGGACTAGGATGGTTATGCGGATGCTGTAGGTTGCGGTGAATGCTGTGGCTATAAGGGTTAGGAGTAGGGCTCAAGTATTTAGGTATGATGTGTTTAAGCTTTCGATGATGAGGTCTTTTGAGTAGAATCCGGCTAGGAATGGGGTTCCTATCAGCGCCAGGTTTCCGATGGTTAGGCAGGAAGTAGTGACTGGGAGTATTTTCTGTAGGCCTCCTATCTTTCGGATATCTTGTTCTCCGTTTAGGTTGTGGATGATAGACCCTGAGCATAGGAATAGTATGGCTTTAAAGAAGGCATGGGTTGAGATGTGTAGGAAGGCTAGTTGTGGGAGGTTTAGTCCGATAGTGACTATTATTAGTCCTAGTTGGCTGGATGTTGAGAAAGCAATGATTTTTTTGATGTCATTTTGGGTTAGGGCGCATGTGGCAGCGAATAGGGTTGATAGAGCACCTAGGCATAGGCAGGCAGTTAGGGCTGTCTGGTTGGTGGCTAGCAGGGGGTGCATGCGGATGAGCAGGAAGATTCCGGCTACTACTATGGTACTGGAGTGCAGTAGGGCTGATACTGGGGTGGGGCCTTCTATTGCTGCGGGCAGTCATGGGTGGAGTCCAAATTGGGCGGATTTTCCTGCGGCTGCGAGGATTAATCCTATGAGGGGGAGGATTGGGGTTTGGTGGGGGTGTACGGCTTGTTGGATCTCTCAGGTGTTGAATGTTGAAGCTAGTCATGCTATGCTCAGGATCAGTCCGACGTCTCCGATTCGGTTGTAGATTACGGCTTGTAGGGTGGCGGTGTTGGCATCTGCTCGGCCTTGTCATCAGCCGATGAGAAGGAAGGACATGATTCGTACTCCTTCCCAGCCTACGAATAGGAGGAATATGTTGTTTGCGGTTGTTAGGAGGAGTATGGCGACTAGGAATGTCAGTAGGTAGGTGAAAAATTTTGTTACGTATGGCTCTGAGGCCATGTATCATATGGCGAATTGTAGGATTGATCATGTTACAAATAGGGCGATTGGAAGAAATGTTATTGAGTATTGGTCTATTTTTAGGCTCAGGGGGATTTTAAAGTTTATAATGAATTTTCACTCCCAGTGGCAGGTGACAGATTCTACTCCCGAGTAGATGAATGCGGTTGTAGGGGCTAGGCTAATTAGGAATGCGGTTTTAACAGCGCGGGTGGTGGCTTGTGGGGTGTTTTTAAAGTTTTTAAATAGAAATGGCAGGATGATTGGGGTTAGGAGGATTGTCAGCGTGAGTAGTGTGAGGGAGTTGATTAGTAGTGTGGGGTTCACTACTTTTACTTGGATTTGCACCAAGATGGGTGGTTCCTAAGACCAGTGGATTGCTGTTATCCTTTAAAAGTAAGGGGGCTGAGGTTTTAGGCTCAGATGTAAGAGTTAGCAGCTCTTGTTGGTTAAACCCTCCCCTCGGCAGGTAAGAAGGTTTGAACTTCTATTCTTAGAATCACAGTCTAATGTTTGGTTTAAACTATACTTGCATGAGGGGATTCCGGAGATCAGTTCGGGTTTGAGGATTAGGAGGAATATTGGGATAATGTGGAGTGTTATGAGCAGGTGTTCTCGCGTGGTTGAGTTTTGCATAGATGTGATGTGGGAGGGGATTGAGCCTCGTTGGGTCATTAGTAGTATGAATAAGGTGTAGGAGGCGGTTAGTAGGGTTGCGATTCCTGTTAGGATGATCGTGAAGGCAGATCAGTTGAATAAGGTGATTATAATGGTTAGCTCTGCTATGAGGTTTGTTGTTGGGGGTAAGGCTATGTTTGTTAGATTGGCCAGCAATCATCAGGTAGCTATGAGTGGTAGGAGAGGTTGTAGGCCTCGTGTGAGTAGTAGAATTCGGCTGTGCGTACGTTCATAGTTTGTGTTGGCTAGGCAGAATAGTATGGAGGAAGTTAGTCCATGGGAAATTATTAGGATCATTGCCCCTGAGAATGATCAGTGGGTTTGGATTATTCCTGCGGCGATAACTAGGCCTATGTGGCTAACGGATGAATAAGCGATTAGTGATTTTAGGTCTGTCTGTCGTAGGCAGATTGAGCTAGTCATTAGGGCGCCTCATAGGGCCAGGGTTAGGAAGGGGTAGTGCAGGAGGTTGGACAGTGGGCCCATAAATAGAGTGACTCGTATAATTCCGTATCCTCCTAGCTTTAGTAGTAGGGCGGCGAGGAGTATTGAGCCTGCGATGGGTGCTTCTACGTGGGCTTTTGGCAGTCAGAGGTGTAGGCCGTATAGTGGGGCTTTTACTATGAATGCTATGAGCAGTGCTAGACCTGATAGTATTCCTGTCCATGAGGTGGATAGGGTTGGGTGGGTTAGTTGTAGGGTTGGCAGGTGCAGGGTGCCAATTTTCACGTATAGGTGTATGATTGTGATTAGCAGGGGTAGAGAGCTTACTGGCGTGTAGAATAGCAGGTAGATGCCAGCGCTTAGGCGTTCTGGTTGGTTCCCCCATCGGGTGATTAAGATTAGGGTGGGAATGAGGGTTGCTTCAAATGAGATGTAAAATAGTGCTAGTTCTGTGGTGGAAAAGGCTAGTAGGATGAATGGCTGGACTGCGACTAAGGTTGAGATAAAGATTCGTTTGCGTTGTAGGGGTTCTTGTTGCAGGTGGTTTTGGCTTGCTATGATTATGAGTGGGAGTAGTCAGCAGGATAGTACTAGGAGGGGGGATGAGATTTGGTCAATTCCTGTTCAGTTGGATAAAAATTTGTAGGGGTAGTAGGTTGGGATTAATCACTGTAGGCTTAGGGCAGCGATTAGGAGGCTGTATAAGGTGGTGTTAGTCCATAGAAATTTTGGTGGAGACAGCAGGGCTGTTGGAAGAAGTATGATTGTGGGTAGGATGATTTTTAGCATTGCAGGAGGTTTAGGTTGTGTAGATGGTCGGAGCCATGTGTGCGGGTGGAGGCTACTAGGATGGCCAGGCCTGTGCCCGCCTC
This sequence comes from Anser anser, assembly GCF_964211835.1. Lineage (NCBI taxonomy): Eukaryota > Metazoa > Chordata > Aves > Anseriformes > Anatidae > Anser > Anser anser. Next base: position 1,614,319 of record NC_139734.1, read on the forward strand.
ACACGCTGAGAAGGTTAGCATGAGAATTGGTACCATGGTGAATGAGGAGACTTGGTTTTCGATGGATCATATTGATAGGCCTACGAATATCGATAATATTATGCTTTCAAGGCATAGTAGGGCGGATACTAGGTGGGTTCGGTGGAAGGCTAGTCCTAGTCCGCTGAAAATGAAGGCTGAGTAGAAGCTTAAATGCAGGGGCGACATAAGAAAGTTACAGGGTTGGCTGTAATCTGCTGGGTCGAAACCAGCTATCTTTTTGGTTAGACTAACTTTCTGTTATTCTGCTCATTCTAGGCCCCCTTGAATTCACTCGTAGGCCAGTCCGAGTGTTAGGAGAAGGAGGATCACTACAGTTCAGGTGAGGGTCATTAGGGGGGATTGGAGTTGGACGGCTCATGGCAGGGGGAGTAGGAGGGCGATTTCTAGGTCGAATAGGACGAACAGGATGGCTACTGAGGAAGAATCGGACTGAGAATGGTAATCGAGCAGATCCAAGTGGGTCGAATCCACATTCGTACGGTGAGAGTTTCTCTGAGTCGGGGTTTATTTGGGCGAGTCAGAAGTTTAATGCGGTTAGGGCGGCGCTTAGGATTGATGATAGGGCGAATATGAACATGAGTGCGTTCATTGCTCTCCTCTGGGTTTATACCAGATTCTAGAGATTGGAAGTCAATTGTAATTAATATACTAGAAGAGCAAGATCCTCATCAGTAGATGGTTATGTAGAGGAATAGTCAGATGACGTCTACGAAGTGTCAGTATCAGGCTGCTGCCTCGAATCCGAAGTGGTGGTCTGATGTAAAGTGGAACTTGATCAGTCGGAAGAGGCAGACGGTCAGGAAGGAGGATCCGATGATTACGTGGAGTCCGTGGAATCCAGTGGCAACGAAGAAGGTAGATCCGTAGACGCTATCGGCGATTGAGAATGGGGCTTCGTGGTATTCTATTGCTTGTAGGGCTGTGAAGTAGAATCCCAGGAGGATCGTTAGGGTTAGGGCGTGGATGGCGTGTTTTCGGTTTCCTTCTGTGATGCTGTGATGGGCTCACGTTACGGTAACGCCTGAGGCTAGTAGGATGGCTGTGTTTAGTAGGGGGACTTCTATCGGGTTGAGTGGTTTAATTCCTGTTGGGGGTCATTGGCCTCCTAGTTCTGGGGTTGGGGCCAGGCTCGAGTGGAAGAACGCTCAGAAGAACCCTAAGAAGAAGAATGCTTCGGATGTGATGAAAAGGATTATGCCGTATCGTAGGCCTTTTTGGACTGTGGGAGTGTGATGGCCTTGGAAGGTGCTTTCTCGTACAATGTCTCGTCATCATTGGAGTATTACTAGGAGTATTGAGATGAGGCCTAGGGTTAGTAGTATGGATGAGTTGTAGTGGAATCACATGATTAATCCTGAGGTTGTGAGTAGGGCGGCGGCTGCCCCGAAGATTGGTCAAGGGCTTGGGTCAACTATGTGGTATGAGTGTGCTTGGTGTGCCATTAGATGTTTTCTTGTAAGTATAGGCTTAGAAGGAGCACGAAGACGTAGGCCTGGATTATGGCTACTGCTACTTCTAGGATGGTTAGGAGTAGTAGGATGATTATTGTTAGGATGGATACTGCAGGAAGGGTGGGTATTAATGCAATGGAAGCTGTAGAGATGAGTTGGATGAGTAAGTGTCCTGCTGTAAGGTTGGCTGTAAGGCGGACTCCGAGGGCTAGGGGGCGGATTAGTAGGCTGGTTGTTTCGATCAGGATTAGTGCGGGGATTAGGGGTGTAGGGGTACCTTCGGGTAATAGGTGGGCTAAAGAGGCTGATGGTTGGTTTCGTAGGCCTGTTAGTAGTGTGGCGAGCCATAGTGGGAAGGCTAGGGCTATGTTCATAGATAGTTGGGTGGTTGGGGTGAATGTATATGGAAGGAGGCCTAGAAGGTTGATTGTAAGAAGTATGATTATTAGGGATGTAAATATTATGGCTCATTTGTGGCCATTTTTGTTGAGTGGGACTATTAGTTGTTTTGTGATTAGGTGAAGGAGTCATGTTTGGATAGTAGAAAGGCGGTTGTTGATTCATCGGTTGTTTGGGGACGGGAATAGTAGGGCTGGGAAGAGTAGGGATAGTAGGATTAAGGGGATGCCGAATAGATTGGGGCTGGAAAATTGGTCAAAGAAGCTTAGGTTCATGGTCAGGATCATGGTGTGGGTTTGGTAGTGAGGGAGGTCTTATTTGATGGGGGGTTGGTTGTGGTGAAGGCTAGTAGTTTTGGTTGGATGAGGAGTGCTAGGGTTAATCAGGTTATAATTATGATTGAAAATCATGGTGCGGGGTTAAGCTGTGGCATATCATTAAGGAGGGGGAAGTCCCTCTTTGGCTAGCTTAAAAGGCTAGTGCTGTTGCATAGCTTCTTAATGATTAGGATGATGATAGAAGGGACGATCAGGCCTCGAAATGTGGGAGTGGGGTTGATTCTACTACAATGGGTATGTAGCTGTGATTAGCCCCGCAAATTTCTGAGCATTGTCCGTAAAAAATCCCAGGCCGGGTGGTAATGAATGAAGTTTGGTTTAGTCGGCCTGGGATTGCGTCTGTTTTAACTCCGAGCGTTGGGACTGCTCAGGAGTGGAGTACGTCTCCTGCAGTAATGATCACGCGGATGGGGGATTCTATGGGGATAACTACGCGGTGGTCAACTTCTAGCAGTCGGAAGTGGCCGTTGGGTAAGTCTGGGGTGGGCACTATGTAGGAGTCGAATGATAGGTCTTTGAAGTCTGTGTATTCGTAGCTTCAGTATCATTGGTGGCCGATGGCTTTTAGGGTGAGGTCTGGTTCGTCGATTTCGTCCATTATGTAGAGGATTTGTAGGGATGGGAGGGCGAGGAGTACCAGGACGATAGCAGGTAGGATTGTCCAGATCAGCTCTACTTCTTGGGCGTCTACAGCATTGGACGAGAGTTTTTCTGTTAGTATGTGGGCTAAAAGGTAGAGAACTAGGCTGCAGATAGCTAGGGCAACGATTAGGGCGTGGTCGTGGAATTCAACGAGTTCTTCTATGATGGGTGATGAGGCGTCTTGGAATCCTAGTTGGGAGTGGTTGGCCACATGAGATGTACAGGATTTTTACCTGTGATTTAGTCTTGACAAGGCTATGTAATTGGTTTACTAACGTCTCATAAGAAAGAAGCATGAGCGGTTAATGCAGTTGGCTTGAAACCAGCATGTGAGGGTTCGATTCCTTCCTTTCTTGTACTTGGACGAAGGCCGGTTCCTCGAAAGTATGGTATGGGGGAGGGCAGCCGTGGATTCATTCAACGTTTGTGGTAGTTAGTTCTGGTTGTAGGACTTTTCGTTTGGCCGGAAAGGCTTCTCAGATGATGAATATTAGTATGATTACGGCTACTATTGAGATTAGGGAGCCGATGGAGGAAATGGTGTTTCATAGTGTGTAGGCGTCGGGATAGTCCGAGTATCGTCGGGGTATTCCTGCTAGGCCTAGGAAGTGCTGGGGGAAGAACGTTAGGTTTACTCCTGTAAATATTACCCCGAAGTGGGCTTTTGCTCATGTTTGGTGTAGGGTAAACCCAGTGAGTAGTGGGAATCAGTGAGTAAATCCTGCTAGAATGGCAAAGACGGCGCCTATGGATAGGACGTAGTGGAAGTGGGCAACTACGTAGTACGTGTCGTGCAGGGCGATGTCTAGGGAAGAGTTTGCAAGAACGATTCCTGTTAATCCTCCGATGGTAAATAGGAAGATAAATCCTAGAGCTCATAGTATTGGGGGGGGTCTCATTTGATTGTTCCTCCGTGCAGGGTGGCTAGTCAGCTAAATACTTTGATTCCGGTAGGGATGGCAATGATTATAGTGGCTGATGTAAAGTAGGCTCGTGTATCAACGTCTATTCCTACTGTAAACATGTGGTGAGCTCAGACGATGAATCCTAGGAAGCCGATGGATAGTATGGCTCAGACTATTCCCATGTAGCCGAAGGGCTCCTTTTTGCCTGAGTAGTACGTGACTACGTGTGAGATGATTCCGAACCCCGGTAGGATCAGAATATAGACTTCTGGGTGTCCGAAGAATCAGAATAGGTGTTGGTACAGGATTGGGTCTCCTCCTCCAGCGGGGTCGAAGAATGTGGTGTTTAGGTTTCGATCAGTTAGTAATATTGTAATACCGGCGGCGAGTACGGGGAGTGATAGAAGGAGTAGGATGGAGTTCCTGGTTGTCCTAGTTCTGCGCGGATTAATAGGCTGAGTGCGGTGCCGACTATTCCTGCTCATGCCCCGAAGATGAGGTACAGGGTGCCAATATCCTTATGGTTAGTGGAAAATAGTCATCGGTTGATGAAGGTGACGGGTAAGATGGCTGAGTGTTGAAGCGTTAGGCTGTAGTCCTTTTTACAGAGGTTTAATTCCTCTTCTTATCGGCTCTGTAGTGAAATTCATGTTGAGTTGCAAGCTCATCGATGCGCACTAGGGTGCGTCAGGGTCTTTGTAGGCAGAAGCCAATTGGTTTAGGCATTTAGCTGTTAACTAGAGTTTTGTGGGATCGAAGCCCATCTGTCTAGGGAGGCTTTAGCTTAATTAAAGCGTCTGACTTGCATTCAGAAGATACAGGTTAATATTCTGTAAGTCTTAATGTGCAGAAACTAAGAGGGTTTAACTCTTATTTAAGGCTTTGAAGGCCTTCGGTTTGGGGTGTTATCCTAAGTTTCTAGACAATGGCATGTATTATTGGGGACAGGGGAAGTAAGAGGATTGATAGTGAGGCAAGGACCGCAGTAGGTGTGCTTGGGGCTTTGCTAGTGTATCATTGTTTTATGTGGTTAGAGGAGTTGGGGGGAAGGGTAATTGTTGAGTGGTATGCGAGGCGTAGGTAGAAGAAGAGGCTGAGCAGTGATAGCATGGCAATTGCCATGGCTGCTGGTGTTATTTCCTGTTTAGTTAGTTCTTGGATGATAAGTCACTTTGGTATAAAGCCTGTTAATGGGGGGAGGCCTGCTAGGGATAAAAGTACTAGTATTAGGGTGGCGTTTAGCACTGGGGTTTTTGTTCATGAGGTTGTGATCATGGATAGGTTAAGGGCTTTGATTTTGTTAAGGGCTAGGAATACGGCTGATGTTATGATTGTGTATAGGTAGAAGGTAAGTAAGGCCAATTTGGGGCTGTAAACTAGGATGATGGCGATTGAGCCTAAGTGGGAGATGGACGAGAAGGCTAGGATTTTGCGTGTTTGTGTTTGGTTCAGTCCTATTCAGCCTCCTAGTGCTGTTGAGGCTAGGGCCATGGCGGTGAGTAGAGCTGGGTCGAGGGATTTGGATGTTAGTAGGAGCAGGGTTAGTGGGGGGAATTTTATGAGGGTCGAGAGTAGCAGGGCTGTTATTAGTGGCGATCCTTGTAGTACTTCTGGGAATCAGAAGTGAAATGGCACTAGGCCCAGTTTAATAGCGATTGCTGCTGTCAGTAGTAGACAGGAGGTTGGGTGGTTTATTTGTGTGATGTCTCATTGGCCGGTGACTCAGGCATTGGTTATGCTAGAGAATAGGACCAGGGCGGAAGCAGCTGCTTGGGTTAGGAAGTATTTCGTTGCGGCTTCTACTGCTCGTGGGTGGTGGGATTTGGCAATTAGGGGAATGATGGCTAGTGCGTTGATCTCCAGTCCTGTCCAGGCCAGAACTCAGTGGTTGCTGGAAATTGTGATTGTGGTGCCCAAGATGAGGCTGAAGGTTATGATTGGGGTCGCGTAAGGGTTCATTAGTAGAGGAGGGGGTTAAACCATCATTTTCGGGGTATGGGCCCGATAGCTTGATTAGCTGACTCTACTAGAAAATAATATAAGGGAAGTATGGAGAATTTTGATTTCTCTTGTGTGGGTTCAATTCCTACTTTTCTAAGGTCAACAGGAAATGAGAGGGCTGTTATACCTCTATGTTCACTTTATCATAGTGACCCTTTGTAGTTCAGGCACATTTCCTTATGTAAGGAGGTAGGCCTGCATAGCAGATAGGTATGCTGATGTGTCAGAGGCACAGAGCTAGTGTGAGGGGTAGGAAGTTTTTTCATAGTAGGTGCATTAGTTGGTCATATCGGAATCGTGGGTATGAAGCTCGGACCCATAAGAAACCAGAAGATAGTAGGAGGACTTTTGTGGCTAGGATGACGGGGAATAGTTCTGTGGGTGGCCCTAGGGCGCTTGGGTTTAGGAATATGATGGCTGTAAGTGTATTTATTAGCATAATGTTCGCATATTCAGCTAGGAAGAATAAGGCGAAGGGTCCTGCGGCGTATTCAACGTTAAACCCTGAGACTAGCTCAGATTCACCCTCTGTGAGGTCAAAAGGAGCTCGGTTTGTCTCTGCTAGGGTGGATACGTATCATATTATTGCTAGGGGTCATGAGGAGAAAATGAAGTATAGAGGCTCCTGTGCGACGGCAAAGGAGCTGAGTGTGTAGCTTCCGCTTAGTATGATTATTGATAGCAGGATTATGGCCAGTGTCACTTCGTATGAAATGGTCTGTGCTACTGCCCGTAGGGCTCCGATTAGTGCGTATTTTGAGTTCGAGGCTCAGCCTGATCATAGGACTGAGTAGACGGCTAGGCTTGACATGGCTATTAGGAAGAGAACTCCGAGGTTTAGATCTGCTAGGGGAAATGGGAGTGGTAGTGGTGCTCAAGTGGTGAGGGCTAGGACAAGGGCTAGTATTGGTATCAGAATGAATAGAAGTGGGGAAGAGGTAGAGGGTCGGATGGGCTCTTTGGTAAATAGTTTCAGTCCGTCCGCAAATGGTTGAAGTAGGCCAAAAGGCCCGACAACGTTAGGGCCTTTGCGGGATTGTATGTAGCTTAGGATTTTCCGTTCTACTAGGGTTAGGAAGGCTACGGCAATCAGGATTGGGATGATGTATAGGAGGGATATAATGAGGCAGCTTAGTGTTGTTATTTGAATCATGGGTGAAGCTAGGGAGAGGATTTGAACCTCTGGGGAAAGGGCTTAAGCCTTCTGCACTTGCCGGGCTCTGCCACTCTAGCTGGTCCTTTTCTAGGATTGAAAGTGGTGGGGGAAGGCCCTCTTCACGGTTTAGTTGGTTTCACTGCTTAGAGGGGGGGGGCGTGCTTGTGGTATTGGCCCCACTTTCCCGGTCCTTTCGTACTGGGGAGAGTGTGTCATAGATAGAAACCGACCTGGATTGCTCCGGTCTGAACTCAGATCACGTAGGACTGTTAATCGTTGAACAAACGAACCCTTAATAGCGGCTGCACCATTAGGATGTCCTGATCCAACATCGAGGTCGTAAACCCCCCTGTCGATATGGGCTCTTGAGGGGGATTGCGCTGTTATCCCTGGGGTAGCTTGGTCCATTAATCAATTATATTGGGTCTGGTCACTGTTAGCACTTTGAGGGGTAGCTCTAGGTAAAGAGGTATGGTCTTGTTTTTGGAGGATTTGTTCTCCTCCAAGGTCGCCCCAACCGAAAAATATCGACCAGGCTCTGCGATGGTAGTGGCCCCAGTGGGGTTGATTGAGGATTCGCGGTGGTCGTTGATTTTTAAGTTCCACAGGGTCTTCTCGTCTTATGTTCACATCCCCGCTTTTGCACGGGGAGATCAATTTCACTGATTATCTGTGAGAGACAGTTAAGACCTCGTTTAGCCATTCATACCAGTCTCGATTTATGGGACAATTGATTGCGCTACCTTTGCACGGTTAGGATACCGCGGCCGTTAAACCTAAGTCACCGGGCAGGCATCACCTTCAATACTTGTTTAATTTGCTGAAGGCTATGTTTTTGGTAAACAGTCGGGCCTTATTAATTTGCCGAGTTCCTTTCACAGATTTTAATCGCTCTTATAGGCGCTCCTGAGTCGGGTTAACAGGGTTAGTTAATACGTGGTCTTGTAGGGGTTTTTGTATCTGTCTAGGTCTGTTAATAATGTTTCTATGTAAGCTTGCGCCGTTAGAGGGGTGTGGCCCTGAGTTACTTATTTTAGCATTAATTCTCCTATATTCATAGGTTGACCTGTTTGTGATAAGGGAATCATCTTATTTTGGTATTTTTAGGTGGTGGAGCTTTGACGCACTCTTTTTTGATGGCTGCTTTAGGGCCCACGGTAGGATCAGTAGTAAGAATTATCCGCTAGTCGAGGTTGTGTCCTTTTTTAATGGAGCTGTCCCTCCATTAAATAGCTCTTAATCATCTCATTAGGGTTCAGGATGTCCGGTAGGGAGGATTAAGGGGGAACTTAGATTCGTTTCACAGGTAACCAGCTATCACCCAGCTCGGTTGGCTTTTCACCTCTACTGACAAGTCATCCCACTCTTTTGCAACAGAGACGGGTTCGCTCTCTTTAACTGCTTGAAAGTAGCTCGCTTGGGTTTCGGGGGGGCAAACTTTAGTTCACTTTGCTTGGTTGTTCTCGCTAAACCATGATGCAAAAGGTACAAGGGTTGATCTTTGCTGTCTGTCGCTTTGATTGTTTCACTGCTATTTCATCTTTCCCTTACGGTACTGGGGTCTCTATCGCGTCTAAGTGTCTTTTCTATCGCCTATACTAAGACTGTAAAATGCTTTAGTTTAATTAGTTTAGTAAATTCTTTAGTTTTGGTGTACTATTTGTGTGGTTGAGCTAGAGGGGGGGCTTCAAGACGATCCGGTCTAGTAGATATCTTTCAGGTGTAAGCTGAGTGCTTTGGTGTTATAGCTACGTCTTGATATTCTAAGTACACCTTCCGGTACACTTACCTTGTTACGACTTACCTCATCTTCAGCGTATTTATGGTATTAGTTATGTGGGATGTGGCTTTTGAGGAGGGTGACGGGCGGTATGTACGTGCCCCAGGGCCGGCTTAAAGTAGGCTCTATTGTCCCACTTTACTGCTAAATCCGCCTTCCAGAAGTGGTTTCACGCTTCTTTCCGTGTGCCCTATGAATAGGGAATGTAGCCCATTTCTTCCACTCCATAGGCTATACCTTGACCTGTCTTATTAGCGGGGTGCTATTGTGTCCACTGTTGTGCTCTCATTCGAGGTGGGCTGGCGACGGCGGTATGTAGGCTGTGTTGGCAAGGGGTGGTTGGGTTAATCGGGGATTATCGATTGTAGAACAGGCTCCTCTAGGTGGGTTTGGGGCACCGCCAAGTCCTTAGAGTTTTAAGCGTTTGTGCTCGTAGTTCTCTGGCGGATACTTCGGTAAAGTAAGTATCAAGATTTAGGGCCAGGCATAGTGGGGTATCTAATCCCAGTTTGGGCCCTGGCTTTCGTGGGTTTAAATCAGTCGTTAGTTCCTAAGATCATCTTAATGGTGTGTTTAGGTGCATCTTGGGCTTATGACAGCTCAGTTGCATTTTGATCTTAGTTAGCTAGGATAGGCATTTTACCACTCTTTACGCCGTGTCAATAGGACGGTTGATTTGGGTTTCTTGTATGACCGCGGTGGCTGGCACAAGATTTACCAACCCTTGAAGTTAGGCTGTTGCTATAACTAAGTCAAGTTTGCACTCATTGCTTAATGTTAATTACTGCTGAATACCCGTGGGGGCGTGGCTTAGCGAGGCGTCTTGGGCTACTACTTGGGTGTGCCTGATACCCGCTCCTCAAGGCCTGTATGGGGGTAGGTGGTCGAGGGCGTTTACACTGGGGCGCGGATACTTGCATGTATATATTTAGCAAAAACCAACCGTAAGGTTAGGACTAAGTCTTTTGTCCGCAGGCATGTTTTATGCCATCTTGGCAACTTCAGTGCCATGCTTTGTGTTAAGCTATGTGGACGGGGGTGTGGTTAGCTGATAGTTGAGTGGTGAGTGAGAGTGAAGTATATGAAATTATTGCTTGTGTTTACTATTTTTAGTACTGGAGTTTCTCTAAGTCCTAGGACTAGGAGGAAATGGTGTTTCATAGTGTGTAGGCGTCGGGATAGTCCGAGTATCGTCGGGGTATTCCTGCTAGGCCTAGGAAGTGCTGGGGGAAGAACGTTAGGTTTACTCCTGTAAATATTACCCCGAAGTGGGCTTTTGCTCATGTTTGGTGTAGGGTAAACCCAGTGAGTAGTGGGAATCAGTGAGTAAATCCTGCTAGAATGGCAAAGACGGCGCCTATGGATAGGACGTAGTGGAAGTGGACACTATTTGTCTGATCCGTACTAATTACCGCCATCCTACTCCTTCTATCACTCCCCGTACTCGCCGCCGGTATTACAATATTACTAACTGATCGAAACCTAAACACCACATTCTTCGACCCCGCTGGAGGAGGAGACCCAATCCTGTACCAACACCTATTCTGATTCTTCGGACACCCAGAAGTCTATATTCTGATCCTACCGGGGTTCGGAATCATCTCACACGTAGTCACGTACTACTCAGGCAAAAAGGAGCCCTTCGGCTACATGGGAATAGTCTGAGCCATACTATCCATCGGCTTCCTAGGATTCATCGTCTGAGCTCACCACATGTTTACAGTAGGAATAGACGTTGATACCCGAGCCTACTTTACATCAGCCACTATAATCATTGCCATCCCTACCGGAATCAAAGTATTTAGCTGACTAGCCACCCTGCACGGAGGAACAATCAAATGAGACCCCCCCAATACTATGAGCTCTAGGATTTATCTTCCTATTTACCATCGGAGGATTAACAGGAATCGTTCTTGCAAACTCTTCCCTAGACATCGCCCTGCACGACACGTACTACGTAGTTGCCCACTGCCACTACGTCCTATCCATAGGCGCCGTCTTTGCCATTCTAGCAGGATTTACTCACTGATTCCCACTACTCACTGGGTTTACCCTACACCAAACATGAGCAAAAGCCCACTTCGGGGTAATATTTACAGGAGTAAACCTAACGTTCTTCCCCCAGCACTTCCTAGGCCTAGCAGGAATACCCCGACGATACTCGGACTATCCCGACGCCTACACACTATGAAACACCATTTCCTCCATCGGCTCCCTAATCTCAATAGTAGCCGTAATCATACTAATATTCATCATCTGAGAAGCCTTTCCGGCCAAACGAAAAGTCCTACAACCAGAACTAACTACCACAAACGTTGAATGAATCCACGGCTGCCCTCCCCCATACCATACTTTCGAGGAACCGGCCTTCGTCCAAGTACAAGAAAGGAAGGAATCGAACCCTCACATGCTGGTTTCAAGCCAACTGCATTAACCGCTCATGCTTCTTTCTTATGAGACGTTAGTAAACCAATTACATAGCCTTGTCAAGACTAAATCACAGGTAAAAATCCTGTACATCTCATGTGGCCAACCACTCCCAACTAGGATTCCAAGACGCCTCATCACCCATCATAGAAGAACTCGTTGAATTCCACGACCACGCCCTAATCGTTGCCCTAGCTATCTGCAGCCTAGTTCTCTACCTTTTAGCCCACATACTAACAGAAAAAACTCTCGTCCAATGCTGTAGACGCCCAAGAAGTAGAGCTGATCTGGACAATCCTACCTGCTATCGTCCTGGTACTCCTCGCCCTCCCATCCCTACAAATCCTCTACATAATGGACAAAATCGACGAACCAGACCTCACCCTAAAAGCCATCGGCCACCAATGATACTGAAGCTACGAATACACAGACTTCAAAGACCTATCATTCGACTCCTACATAGTGCCCACCCCAGACTTACCCAACGGCCACTTCCGACTGCTAGAAGTTGACCACCGCGTAGTTATCCCAATAGAATCCCCCATCCGCGTGATCATTACTGCAGGAGACGTACTCCACTCCTGAGCAGTCCCAACGCTCGGAGTTAAAACAGACGCAATCCCAGGCCGACTAAACCAAACTTCATTCATTACCACCCGGCCTGGGATTTTTTACGGACAATGCTCAGAAATTTGCGGGGCTAATCACAGCTACATACCCATTGTAGTAGAATCAACCCCACTCCCACATTTCGAGGCCTGATCGTCCCTTCTATCATCATCCTAATCATTAAGAAGCTATGCAACAGCACTAGCCTTTTAAGCTAGCCAAAGAGGGACTTCCCCCTCCTTAATGATATGCCACAGCTTAACCCCGCACCATGATTTTCAATCATAATTATAACCTGATTAACCCTAGCACTCCTCATCCAACCAAAACTACTAGCCTTCACCACAACCAACCCCCCATCAAATAAGACCTCCCTCACTACCAAACCCACACCATGATCCTGACCATGAACCTAAGCTTCTTTGACCAATTTTCCAGCCCCAATCTATTTGGCATCCCCTTAATCCTACTATCCCTACTCTTCCCAGCCCTACTATTCCCGTCCCCAAACAACCGATGAATCAACAACCGCCTTTCTACTATCCAAACATGACTCCTTCACCTAATCACAAAACAACTAATAGTCCCACTCAACAAAAATGGCCACAAATGAGCCATAATATTTACATCCCTAATAATCATACTTCTTACAATCAACCTTCTAGGCCTCCTTCCATATACATTCACCCCAACCACCCAACTATCTATGAACATAGCCCTAGCCTTCCCACTATGGCTCGCCACACTACTAACAGGCCTACGAAACCAACCATCAGCCTCTTTAGCCCACCTATTACCCGAAGGTACCCCTACACCCCTAATCCCCGCACTAATCCTGATCGAAACAACCAGCCTACTAATCCGCCCCCTAGCCCTCGGAGTCCGCCTTACAGCCAACCTTACAGCAGGACACTTACTCATCCAACTCATCTCTACAGCCTCCATTGCATTAATACCCACCCTTCCTGCAGTATCCATCCTAACAATAATCATCCTACTACTCCTAACCATCCTAGAAGTAGCAGTAGCCATAATCCAGGCCTACGTCTTCGTGCTCCTTCTAAGCCTATACTTACAAGAAAACATCTAATGGCACACCAAGCACACTCATACCACATAGTTGACCCAAGCCCTTGACCAATCTTCGGGGCAGCCGCCGCCCTACTCACAACCTCAGGATTAATCATGTGATTCCACTACAACTCATCCATACTACTAACCCTAGGCCTCATCTCAATACTCCTAGTAATACTCCAATGATGACGAGACATTGTACGAGAAAGCACCTTCCAAGGCCATCACACTCCCACAGTCCAAAAAGGCCTACGATACGGCATAATCCTTTTCATCACATCCGAAGCATTCTTCTTCTTAGGGTTCTTCTGAGCGTTCTTCCACTCGAGCCTGGCCCCAACCCCAGAACTAGGAGGCCAATGACCCCCAACAGGAATTAAACCACTCAACCCGATAGAAGTCCCCCTACTAAACACAGCCATCCTACTAGCCTCAGGCGTTACCGTAACGTGAGCCCATCACAGCATCACAGAAGGAAACCGAAAACACGCCATCCACGCCCTAACCCTAACGATCCTCCTGGGATTCTACTTCACAGCCCTACAAGCAATAGAATACCACGAAGCCCCATTCTCAATCGCCGATAGCGTCTACGGATCTACCTTCTTCGTTGCCACTGGATTCCACGGACTCCACGTAATCATCGGATCCTCCTTCCTGACCGTCTGCCTCTTCCGACTGATCAAGTTCCACTTTACATCAGACCACCACTTCGGATTCGAGGCAGCAGCCTGATACTGACACTTCGTAGACGTCATCTGACTATTCCTCTACATAACCATCTACTGATGAGGATCTTGCTCTTCTAGTATATTAATTACAATTGACTTCCAATCTCTAGAATCTGGTATAAACCCAGAGGAGAGCAATGAACGCACTCATGTTCATATTCGCCCTATCATCAATCCTAAGCGCCGCCCTAACCGCATTAAACTTCTGACTCGCCCAAATAAACCCCGACTCAGAGAAACTCTCACCGTACGAATGTGGATTCGACCCACTTGGATCTGCTCGATTACCATTCTCAGTCCGATTCTTCCTCAGTAGCCATCCTGTTCGTCCTATTCGACCTAGAAATCGCCCTCCTACTCCCCCTGCCATGAGCCGTCCAACTCCAATCCCCCCTAATGACCCTCACCTGAACTGTAGCGATCCTCCTTCTCCTAACACTCGGACTGGCCTACGAGTGAATTCAAGGGGGCCTAGAATGAGCAGAATAACAGAAAGTTAGTCTAACCAAAAAGATAGCTGGTTTCGACCCAGCAGATTACAGCCAACCCTGTAACTTTTTTATGTCGCCCCTACATTTAAGCTTCTACTCAGCCTTCATTTTCAGCGGACTAGGACTAGCCTTCCACCGAACCCACCTAGTATCCGCCCTACTATGCCTTGAAAGCATAATATTATCGATATTCGTAGGCCTATCAATATGATCCATCGAAAACCAAGTCTCCTCATTCACCATGGTACCAATTCTCATGCTAACCTTCTCAGCGTGTGAGGCGGGCACAGGCCTGGCCATCCTAGTAGCCTCCACCCGCACACATGGCTCCGACCATCTACACAACCTAAACCTCCTGCAATGCTAAAAATCATCCTACCCACAATCATACTTCTTCCAACAGCCCTGCTGTCTCCACCAAAATTTCTATGGACTAACACCACCTTATACAGCCTCCTAATCGCTGCCCTAAGCCTACAGTGATTAATCCCAACCTACTACCCCTACAAATTTTTATCCAACTGAACAGGAATTGACCAAATCTCATCCCCCCTCCTAGTACTATCCTGCTGACTACTCCCACTCATAATCATAGCAAGCCAAAACCACCTGCAACAAGAACCCCTACAACGCAAACGAATCTTTATCTCAACCTTAGTCGCAGTCCAGCCATTCATCCTACTAGCCTTTTCCACCACAGAACTAGCACTATTTTACATCTCATTTGAAGCAACCCTCATTCCCACCCTAATCTTAATCACCCGATGGGGGAACCAACCAGAACGCCTAAGCGCTGGCATCTACCTGCTATTCTACACGCCAGTAAGCTCTCTACCCCTGCTAATCACAATCATACACCTATACGTGAAAATTGGCACCCTGCACCTGCCAACCCTACAACTAACCCACCCAACCCTATCCACCTCATGGACAGGAATACTATCAGGTCTAGCACTGCTCATAGCATTCATAGTAAAAGCCCCACTATACGGCCTACACCTCTGACTGCCAAAAGCCCACGTAGAAGCACCCATCGCAGGCTCAATACTCCTCGCCGCCCTACTACTAAAGCTAGGAGGATACGGAATTATACGAGTCACTCTATTTATGGGCCCACTGTCCAACCTCCTGCACTATCCCTTCCTAACCCTGGCCCTATGAGGCGCCCTAATGACTAGCTCAATCTGCCTACGACAGACAGACCTAAAATCACTAATCGCTTATTCATCCGTTAGCCACATAGGCCTAGTTATCGCCGCAGGAATAATCCAAACCCACTGATCATTCTCAGGGGCAATGATCCTAATAATTTCCCATGGACTAACTTCCTCCATACTATTCTGCCTAGCCAACACAAACTATGAACGTACGCACAGCCGAATTCTACTACTCACACGAGGCCTACAACCTCTCCTACCACTCATAGCTACCTGATGATTGCTGGCCAATCTAACAAACATAGCCTTACCCCCAACAACAAACCTCATAGCAGAGCTAACCATTATAATCACCTTATTCAACTGATCTGCCTTCACGATCATCCTAACAGGAATCGCAACCCTACTAACCGCCTCCTACACCTTATTCATACTACTAATGACCCAACGAGGCTCAATCCCCTCCCACATCACATCTATGCAAAACTCAACCACGCGAGAACACCTGCTCATAACACTCCACATTATCCCAATATTCCTCCTAATCCTCAAACCCGAACTGATCTCCGGAATCCCCTCATGCAAGTATAGTTTAAACCAAACATTAGACTGTGATTCTAAGAATAGAAGTTCAAACCTTCTTACCTGCCGAGGGGAGGGTTTAACCAACAAGAGCTGCTAACTCTTACATCTGAGCCTAAAACCTCAGCCCCCTTACTTTTAAAGGATAACAGCAATCCACTGGTCTTAGGAACCACCCATCTTGGTGCAAATCCAAGTAAAAGGAGTGAACCCCACACTACTAATCAACTCCCTCACACTACTCACGCTGACAATCCTCCTAACCCCAATCATCCTGCCATTTCTATTTAAAAACTTTAAAAACACCCCACAAGCCACCACCCGCGCTGTTAAAACCGCATTCCTAATTAGCCTAGCCCCTACAACCGCATTCATCTACTCGGGAGTAGAATCTGTCACCTGCCACTGGGAGTGAAAATTCATTATAAACTTTAAAATCCCCCTGAGCCTAAAAATAGACCAATACTCAATAACATTTCTTCCAATCGCCCTATTTGTAACATGATCAATCCTACAATTCGCCATATGATACATGGCCTCAGAGCCATACGTAACAAAATTTTTCACCTACCTACTGACATTCCTAGTCGCCATACTCCTCCTAACAACCGCAAACAACATATTCCTCCTATTCGTAGGCTGGGAAGGAGTACGAATCATGTCCTTCCTTCTCATCGGCTGATGACAAGGCCGAGCAGATGCCAACACCGCCGCCCTACAAGCCGTAATCTACAACCGAATCGGAGACGTCGGACTGACCCTGAGCATAGCATGACTAGCTTCAACATTCAACACCTGAGAGATCCAACAAGCCGTACACCCCCACCAAACCCCAATCCTCCCCCTCATAGGATTAATCCTCGCAGCCGCAGGAAAATCCGCCCAATTTGGACTCCACCCATGACTGCCCGCAGCAATAGAAGGCCCCACCCCAGTATCAGCCCTACTGCACTCCAGTACCATAGTAGTAGCCGGAATCTTCCTGCTCATCTGCATGCACCCCCTGCTAGCCACCAACCAGACAGCCCTAACTGCCTGCCTATGCCTAGGTGCTCTATCAACCCTATTCGCTGCCACATGCGCCCTAACCCAAAATGACATCAAAAAAATTCTCAACATCGCTTTCTCAACATCCAGCCAACTAGGACTAATAATAGTCACTATCGGACTAAACCTCCCACAACTAGCCTTCCTACACATCTCAACCCATGCCTTCTTTAAAGCCATACTATTCCTATGCTCAGGGTCTATCATCCACAACCTAAACGGAGAACAAGATATCCGAAAGATAGGAGGCCTACAGAAAATACTCCCAGTCACTACTTCCTGCCTAACCATCGGAAACCTGGCGCTGATAGGAACCCCATTCCTAGCCGGATTCTACTCAAAAGACCTCATCATCGAAAGCTTAAACACATCATACCTAAATACTTGAGCCCTACTCCTAACCCTTATAGCCACAGCATTCACCGCAACCTACAGCATCCGCATAACCATCCTAGTCCAAGCTGGACAAACCCGAATCCCCCCAATAGTATCAATAAACGAAAACAACCCACTAATCACCGCCCCCCTAACCCGACTCGCCCTAGGCAGCATTACAGCAGGAATAATCATTACCTCTTTCATCACACCAACCAAAACCCCCCCAATAACCATACCCCTTATCACCAAAACCGCTGCCATCCTCATAACAATCCTAGGAATCATCCTAGCCCTAGAACTATCGAACATAACACACACCCTCACTCACCCCAAACCAAACCCCCTCATAAACTTCTCCTCTGCATTAGGGTACTTCAACCCCCTAGTACACCGATTCTTCTCCAAAAACCTACTAGAAAAGGGACAAAACATTGCCCTACACTTGATCGACCTCTCCTGACTCAAAAAAATAGGGCCAGAGGGCCTTGCTGAACTACAAGTAGCCGCAAGCAAAGCCGCAACCTCAATACACACAGGGCTAATTAAGGCCTACCTAGGATCCTTCGCCCTCTCCATCCTGGTAATAATCCTAATAACACACAGACTCACTAATGGCCCCTAACATCCGCAAATCCCATCCCCTACTAAAAATAATCAACAACTCCCTAATCGACCTACCCGCCCCCTCCAACATCTCTGCCTGATGAAACTTCGGCTCCCTTCTAGCCATCTGCTTAGCCACACAAATCCTAACAGGCCTGCTACTAGCCATACACTACACCGCAGACACTTCACTCGCCTTCTCCTCAGTAGCTCACACATGCCGAGACGTCCAGTACGGATGGCTCATCCGCAACCTCCACGCCAACGGTGCTTCGCTCTTCTTTATCTGCATCTACTTACACATCGGACGAGGCCTCTACTACGGCTCCTACCTATACAAAGAAACCTGAAACACAGGAGTAATCCTCCTACTCACCCTAATAGCAACTGCCTTCGTAGGGTATGTCCTACCATGAGGACAAATGTCATTCTGAGGGGCCACCGTAATCACCGACCTATTCTCAGCCATCCCGTACATTGGGCAAACTCTAGTAGAATGAGCCTGAGGAGGATTCTCAGTAGACAATCCAACCTTAACCCGATTCTTCGCCATCCACTTCCTACTGCCCTTCCTAATTGCAGGAATCACCCTAGTCCACCTAACCTTCCTACACGAATCAGGCTCAAATAACCCACTAGGAATCGTATCAGACTGCGACAAAATCCCATTCCACCCATACTTCTCCATTAAAGACAGCTTAGGGCTTACCCTAATAATCACCCCTCTAATAGCACTAGCCCTATTTTCACCGAACCTCCTGGTTCTTGGAATCCTAGTTGGGAGTGGTTGGCCACATGAGATGTACAGGATTTTTACCTGTGATTTAGTCTTGACAAGGCTATGTAATTGGTTTACTAATGTCTCATAAGAAAGAAGCATGAGCGGTTAATGCAGTTGGCTTGAAACCCATCCCCAGTGGTGCAAGTGCACTCTCTGAACTCACTGAAGTGCATCCCCAGTGGTGCCAGTGCACTCTCTGCACTCACTGCACTGCATCCCCAGTGGTGCCAGTGCAATCTCTGGACTCACTGCAGAGCATCCCCAGTGGTGCCAGTGCACTCTGTGGACTCACTGTAGTGCATCCCCAGTGGTGCCAGTGCACTCTCTGGACTCACTGCACTGCATCCCCAGTGGTGTCAGTGCAATCTCTGGACTCACTGCAGTGCATCCCCAGTGGTGCCAGTGCACTCTCTGGACTCACTGCACTGCAGCCCCAGTGGTGCCAGTGCACTCTCTGGACTCACTGCAGTGCATCCCCAGTGGTGCCAGAGCACTCTCTGGACTCACTGCACTGCATCCCCAGTGGTGCCAGTGCACTCTCTGGACTCACTGCACCGCATCCCCAGTGGTGTCAGTACACTCTCTGGACTCACTGAAGTGCATCCCCAGTGGTGCCAGTGCACTCTCTGGACTCACTAAACTGCATCACCAGTGGTGCCAGTGCACTCTCTGGACTCACTGCACTGCATCCCCATTGGTGCCAGTGCAATCTCTGGACTCACTGTAGTGCATCCCCAGTGGTGCCAGTGCACTCTCTGGACTCACTGCAGTGCATCCCCAGTGGTGCCAGTGCACTCTCTGGACTCACTGCACTGCATCCCCAGTGGTGCCAGTGCACTCTCTGGACTCACTGCAGTGCATCCCCAGTGGTGCCAGTGCACTCTCTGGACTCACTGCACTGCATTCCCAGTGGTGCCAGTGAAGTCTCTGGACTCACTGCACTGCATCCCCAGTGGTGCCAGTGCACTCTCTGCACTCACTGCACTGCATTCCCAGTGGTGCCAGTGAAGTCTCTGGACTCACTGCACTGCATCCCCAGTGGTGCCAGTGCACTCTCTGGACTCACTGCACTGCATCCCCAGAGGTGCCAGTGCACTCTCTCGAGTCACTGCACTACATCCCCAGTAGTGCCAGTGCACTCACTGGACTCACTGTACTGCATCATCGGTGGTGCCAGTGCACTCTCTGCACTCACTGCACTGCATCCCCAGTGGTGCCAGTGCGCTCTCCGGAGTCACAGCACTGCATCCCCAGTGGTGCCAGTGCACTCACTGGACACACTGTACTGCATCACAGGTGGTGCCAGTGCACTCTCTGCACTCACTGCACAGCATCCCCAGTGGTGCCAGTGCATTCACTGGACTCACTGGACTGCATCACCAGTGGTGCCAGTGCACTCTCTGGACTCACTGCACTGCAGGCCCAGTGGTACCAGTGCACTCACTGGACTCACTGTACTGCATCACCAGTGGTGCCAGTGCACTCTCTGGACTCACTGCACTGCAGGCCCAGTGGTGCCAGTGCACTCACTGGACTCACTGTACTGCATCACCAGTGGTGCCAGTGCACTCTCTGGACTCACTGCACTGCATCCCCAGTGGTTCCAGTGCATTCACTGGACTCACTGTACTGCATCTCCAGTGGCGCCAGTGCACTCTCTGGACTCACTGCACTGCATCCCCAGTGGTGCCAGTGAGCTCTCTGGACTCACTGCTCTGCATCCCCAGTGGTGCCAGTGTACTCACAGGATTCACTGCACTGCATCCCCAGTGGTGCTAGTGCACTCTCTGGACTCACTGCAGTGCATCCCCAGTGGTGCCAGTGCACTCTCTGGACTCACTGAAGTGCATCCCCAGTGGTGCCAGTACACTCACTGGACTCACTGCACTGCATCCCCAGTGGTGCCAGTGCACTCTCTGGACTCACTGCACTGCATCCCCAGTGGTGCCAGTGCACTCTCTGGACTCACTGTAGTGCATCCCCAGTGGTGCCAGTGCACTCTCTGGACTCACTGCAGTGCATCCCCAGTGGTGCCAGTGCACTCTCTGGACTCACTTCACTGCATCCCCAGTGGTGCCAGTGCACTCTCTGGACTCACTGCACTGCATCCACAGTGGTGCCAGTGAAGTCTTTGGACTCACTGCACTGCATCCCCAGTGTTGCCAGTGCACTCTGTGGAGTCACTCAAGTGCATCCCCAGTGGTGCCAGTGCACTCTCTGGACTCACTGCACTGCATGTCCAGTGGTGCCAGTGCACTCTCTGGACTCACTGTACTGCATCCCTACTGGTGCCAGTGCACTATGTGGACTCACTGTACTGCATCCCCAGTGGTGATAGTGCACTCTCTGGACTAACTGCAGTGCATCCCAAGTGGTGCCAGTGCACTCTCTGGACTCACTGCAGTGCATCCCCAGTGGTGCCAGTGCACTCTCTGGTCTCACTGCACTGCATCCCCAGTGGTGCCAGTGCAGTCTCTGGACTCACTGCACTGCATCCCCAGTGGTGCCAGTGCACTGTGTGGACTCACTGCAGTGCATCCCCAGTGGTGTCAGTGCACTCTCTGGACTCACTGTACTGCACCCCCAGTGGTGCCAGTGCACTCACTGGACTGACTGCACTGCATCCCCAGTGGTGCCAGTGCGCTCTCTGGAGTCACAGCACTGCATCCCCAGTGGTGCCAGTGCACTCACTGGACTCACTGCACTGCATCACAGGTGGTGCCAGTGCACTCTCTGGACTCACTGCAGTGAATCCCCGGTGGTGCCAGTGTACTCTCTGCAGTCACTGCACTGCATCCCCAGTGGTGCCAGTGAACTCTCTGGACTCACTGCACTGCATCCCCAGTGGTGTCAGTGGACTCTCTGGACTCACTGCAGTGCATCCCCAGTGGTGCCAGAGCACTCTCTGGACTCACTGCACTGCATCCCCTGTGGTGTCAGTGCACTCTCTGGACTCACTGAAGTGCATCCCCAGTTGGGCCAGTGCACTCTCTGGACTCAATGCACTGCATCCCCAGTGGTGCCAGTGCACTCTCTGGACTCAGTGCACTGCATCCCCAGTGGTGCCAGTGCACTCACTGGACTCACTGTACTGCATCACAAGTGGTGCCAGTGCACTCTCTGGACTCACTGCACTGCATCCCCAGTGGTGCCAGTGCACTCTCTGGACTCACTGAAGTGCATCTCCAGTTTTGCCAGTGAAGTCTTTGGACTCACTGTACTGCATCCCCAGTGGTGCCAGTGCACTCTCTGGAGTCACTGAAGTGCATCCCCAGTGGTGCCAGTGCACTCTCTGGACTCACTGCACTGCATGTCCAGTGGTGCCAGTGCACTCTCTGGACTCACTGTACTGCATCCCCACTGGTACCAGTGCACTCTGTGGACTCACTGTACTGCATCCCCAGTGGTGACAGTGCACTCTCTGGACTCACTGCACTGCATCCCCAGTGGTGCCAGTGCACTCTCTGGACTCACTGCAGTGCATCCCCAGTGGTGCCAGTGCACTCACTGGACTCACTGCAGTGCATTCCCTCTGGTGCCAGTGCACTCTCTGGACTCACTGCACTGCATCCCCAGTGCTGCCAGTGCACTCTCTGGACTCACTGCACTGCATCCCCAGTGGTGCCAGTGCATTCTCTGGACTCACTGCAGTGCATCCCCAGTGGTGCCAGTGCATTCTCTGGACTCACTGCAGTGCATCCCCAGTGGTGCCAGTGCACACTCTGGACTCACTGCACTGCATCCCCAGTGGTGCCAGTGCACTCTCTGGACTCACTGCACTGCATCCCCAGTGTTCACAGTGCACTCTCTGCAGTCACTACACTGCACCCCAGTGGTGCCAGTGCACTCTCTGGACTCACTGCACTGCATCCCCAGTGGTGCCAGTGCACTCTGTGGACTCACGGCACTGCATCCCCAGTGGTGTCAGTGCACTCTCTGGACTCACTGCACTGCATCCCCAGTGGTGCCAGTGCACTCTCTGGACTCACTTCACTGCATCCCCAGTGGAGCCCGTGCACTCTCTGGACTCACTGTACTGCATCCCCAGTGTTGCCAGTGCACTCTCTGGAGTAACTGCAGTGCATCCCCAGTGGTGCCAAAGCACTCTCTGGATTCCCGGCACCGCATCCCCAGTGGTGCCAGTGCACTCTCTGGGCTCACTGCAGTGCATCCCCAGTGGTGCCAGTGCACTCTCTTGACTCACTGCACTGCATCCCCAGTGGTGCCAGTGTACTCACTGGACTCACTGCACTGCATTCCCCAGTGGTGTTAGTGCACTCTCTGGACTCACTGCAGTGCATCCCCAGTGGTGCCAGTGAACTCTCTGGACTCACTGAAGTGCATTCTCAGTGGTTCCAGTGCACTCTGTGGACTCACTGCAGTGCATCCCCAGTGGTGCCAGTGCACTCTCTGGACTCACTGCAGTGCATCCCCAGTGGTACCAGTGCACTCTCTGGACTCACTGCACTGCATCCCCAGTGCTGCCAGTGCACTCTCTGGACTCACTGCACTGCATCCCCAGTGGTGCCAGTGCACTCTCTGGACTCACTGCAGTGCATCCCCAGTGGTGCCAGTGCAATCTCTGGACTCACTGCACTGCCTCCCCAGTGGTGCCACTGCACTCTCTGGACTCACTGCAGTGCATCCCCAGTGGTGCCAGTGCACTCTCTGGACTCACTGCAGTGCATCCCCAGTGGTGCCAGTGCACTCTCTGGACTCACAGCAGTGCATCCCCAGTGGTGCCAGTGCACTCTCTGGACTCACTGCACTGCATCCCCAGTGGTGCCAATGCACTCTCTGGACTCACTGAAGTGCATTCTCAGTGGTTCCAGTGCACTCTGTGGACTCACTGCAGTGCATCCCCACTGCTGCCAGTGCACTCTCTGGACTCACAGCAGTGCATCCCCAGTGGTGCCAGTGCACTCTCTGGACTCACTGCACTGCATCCCCAGTGGTGCCAATGCACTCTCTGGACTCACTGAAGTGCATTCTCAGTGGTTCCAGTGCACTCTGTGGACTCACTGCGGTGCATCCCCAGTGGTGCCAGTGCGCTCTCTGGACTCACTGCAGTGCATCCCCAGTGGTGCCAGTGCACTCTCTGGACTCACTGCACTGCATCCCCAGTGCTGCCAGTGCACTCTCTGGACTCACTACACTGCACCCCAGTGGTGCCAGTGCACTCTCTGGACTCACTGCACTGCATCCCCAGTGGTGCCAGTGCACTCTGTGGACTCACGGCACTGCATCCCCAGTGGTGTCAGTGCACTCTCTGGACTCACTGCACTGCATCCCCAGTGGTGCCAGTGCACTCTCTGGACTCACTTCACTGCATCCCCAGTGGAGCCCGTGCACTCTCTGGACTCACTGCACTGCATCCCCAGTGGTGCCAATGCACTCTCTGGACTCACTGAAGTGCATTCTCAGTGGTTCCAGTGCACTCTGTGGACTCACTGCGGTGCATCCCCAGTGGTGCCAGTGCGCTCTCTGGACTCATTGCAGTGCATCCCCAGTGGTGCCAGTGCACTCTCTGGACTCACTGCACTGCATCCCCAGTGCTGCCAGTGCACTCTCTGGACTCACTGCACTGCATCCCCAGTGGTGCCAGTGCACTCTCTGGACTCACTGCAGTGCATCCCCAGTGGTGCCAGTGCACTCTCTGGACTCACTGCACTGCATCCCCAGTGGTGCCACTGCACTCTCTCGACTCACTGCAGTGCATCCCCAGTGGTGCCAGTGCACTCTCTGGACTCACTGCACTGCATCCCAAGTGGTGCCAGTGCACTCTCTGGACTCACTGCACTGCATCCCCAGTGGTGCCAGTGCACTCTCTCGAGTCACTGCACTACATCCCCAGTGGTGCCAGTGCGCTCACTGGACTCACTGTACTGCATCATCAGTGGTGCCAGTGCACTCTCTGGAGTGACTGCAGTGCATCCCCAGTGGTGCCAGTGCACTCTCTGGACTCACTGCACTGCATCCCCAGTGGTGCCAGTGCACTCTCTCGAGTCACTGCACTACATCCCCAGTGGTGCCAGTGCACTCTCTGGACTCACTGTACTGCATTCCCAGTGGTGCTAGTGCACTCTCTGGACTCACTGCAGTGCATCCCCAGTGGTGCCAGTGCACTCTTTGGACTCACTGAAGTGCATCCTCAGTGGTGCCAGTGCACTCTCTGGACTCACTGCACTGCATTCCCAGTCGTGCCAGTGCACACTCTGGACTCACTGCACTGCATCCCCAGTGGTGCCAGTGCACTCTCTGGACTCGCTGCACTGCAACTCCAGTGTTGCCAGTGCACTCTCTGGACTCACTTCAGTGCATCCCCAGTGGTGCCAGAGCACTCTCTGGACTCACTGCACTGCATCCCCAGTGCTGCCAGTGCACTCTCTGGACTCACTGAAGTGCATCCCCAGTGGTGCCAGTGCACTCTCTGGACTCACTGCACTGCATCCCCAGTATTGCCAGTGCACTCTCTGGACTCACTGCACTGCATCCCCAGTGCTGCCAGTGCACTCTCTGGACTCACTGCACTGCATCCCCAGTGGTGCCACTGCACTCTCTGGACTCACTGCACTGCATGTCCAGTGGTGCCAGTGCACTCTCTGCACTCACTGCACTGCATCCCCAGTGGTGCCAGTGCACTCACTGGACTCACTGCAGTGCATTCCCTTTGGAGCCAGTGCACTCTCTGGACTCACTGCACTGCATCCCCAGTGGTGCCAGTGCACTCTCTGGTCTCACTGCAGTGCATCCCCAGTGGTGCCAGTGCACTCTCTGGACTCACTGCAGTGCATCACCAGTGGTGCCAGTGCACTCTCTGGACTCACTGAAGTGCATCCCCAGTGGTGCCAGTGCACTCTCTGGACTCACTGCACTGCATCCCCAGTGGTGCCAGTGCACTCTCTGGACTCACTGCACTGCATCCCCAGTGGTGCCAGAGCACTCTCTGGACTCACTGCACTGCATCCTCTGTGCTGCCAGTGCACTCTCTGGACTCACTGCACTGCATCCCCAGTGGTGCCAGTGCACTCTCTGTACTCACTGTACTGCATCCCCAGTGGAGCGCGTGCACTCTCTGGACTCACTGAAGTGCATCCCCAGTGGTGCCAGTGCACTCTCTGGACTCACTGCACTGCATCCCCAGTGGTGCTAGTGCACTCTGTGGACTCACTGCAGTGCATCCCCAGTGGTGCCAGTGCACTCTCTGGACTCACTGAAGGGCATTCTCAGTGGTGCCAGTGCACTCTCTGGACTCACTGCAGTGTTTCCCCAGTGGTGCCAGTACACTCACTGGACTGACTGCACTGCATCCCCAGTGGTGCCAGTGCACTCTCTGGACTCACTGCACTGCATCCCCAGTGGTGCCAGTGCACTCTCTGGACTCACTGCACTGCATCCGCAGTGGTGCCAATGCACTCTCTGGACTCACTGCACTGCATCCCCAGTGGTGCCAGTGCACTCTCTGGACTCACTGCACTGCATCCCCAGTGGTGCCAGTGCACTCTCTGGACTCACTGCAGTGCATCCCCAGTGGTGCCAGTGCAATCTCTGGACTCACTGTAGTGCATCCCCAGTGGTGCCAGTGCACTCACTGGACTCACTGCACTGCACCCCAGTGGTGCCAGTGCACTCTCTGGACTCACTGCACTGCATCCCCAGTGGTGCCAGTGCACTCTGTGGACTCATGGCACTGCATCCCCAGTGGTGTCAGTGCACTCTCTGGACTCACTGCACTGCATCCCCAGTGGTGCCAGTGCACTCTCTGGACTCACTTCACTGCATCCCCAGTGGAGCCCGTGCACTCTCTGGACTCACTGCACTGCATCCCCAGTGGTGCCAATGCACTCTCTGGACTCACTGAAGTGCATTCTCAGTGGTTCCAGTGCACTCTGTGGACTCACTGCGGTGCATCCCCAGTGGTGCCAGTGCGCTCTCTGGACTCATTGCAGTGCATCCCCAGTGGTGCCAGTGCACTCTCTGGACTCACTGCACTGCATCCCCAGTGCTGCCAGTGCACTCTCTGGACTCACTGCACTGCATCCCCAGTGGTGCCAGTGCACTCTCTGGACTCACTGCAGTGCATCCCCAGTGGTGCCAGTGCACTCTCTGGACTCACTGCACTGCATCCCCAGTGGTGCCACTGCACTCTCTCGACTCACTGCAGTGCATCCCCAGTGGTGCCAGTGCACTCTCTGGACTCACTGCACTGCATCCCAAGTGGTGCCAGTGCACTCTCTGGACTCACTGCACTGCATCCCCAGTGGTGCCAGTGCACTCTCTCGAGTCACTGCACTACATCCCCAGTGGTGCCAGTGCGCTCACTGGACTCACTGTACTGCATCATCAGTGGTGCCAGTGCACTCTCTGGAGTGACTGCAGTGCATCCCCAGTGGTGCCAGTGCACTCTCTGGACTCACTGAGGTGCATCCCCAGTGGTGCCAGTGCACTCTCTCGAGTCACTGCACTACATCCCCAGTGGTGCCAGTGCACTCTCTGGACTCACTGTACTGCATTCCCAGTGGTGCTAGTGCACTCTCTGGACTCACTGCAGTGCATCCCCAGTGGTGCCAGTGCACTCTCTGGACTCACTGCACTGCATCCCCAGTGGTGCCAGTGCACTCTCTGGACTCACTGCACTGCATCCCCAGTGGTGCCAGTGCACTCTCTGGACTCCCGGCACCGCATCCCCAGTGGTGCCAGTGCACTCTCTGGGCTCACTGCAGTGCATCCCCAGAGGTGCCAGTGCACTCTCTGGACTCACTGCAGTGCATCTTCAGTGGTGCCAGTGCACTCACTGGATTCACTGCACTGCATCCCCAGTGGTGCTAGTGCACTCTCTGGACTCACTGCAGTGCATCCCCAGTGGTACCAGTGCACTCTCTGGACTCACTGAAGTGCATTCTCAGTGGTGCCAGTGCACTCTGTGGACTCACTGCAGTGCATCCCCAGTGGTGCCAGTGCGCTCTCTGGACTCACTGCAGTGCATCCCCAGTGGTGCCAGTGCACTCTCTGGACTCACTGCACTGCATCCGCAGTGGTGCCAATGCACTCTCTGGACTCACTGCACTGCATCCCCAGTGGTGCCAGTGCACTCTCTGGACTCACTGCACTGCATCCCCAGTGGTGCCAGTGCACTCTCTGGACTCACTGCAGTGCATCCCCAGTGGTGCCAGTGCAATCTCTGGACTCACTGTAGTGCATCCCCAGTTGTGCCAGTGTACTCACTGGACTCACTGCACTGCATCCCCAGTGGTGCCAGTGCACTCTCTGGTCTCACTGCACTGCATCCCCAGTGGTGCTAGTGCACTCTGTGGACTCACTGCAGTGCATCCCCAGTGGTGCCAGTGCACTCTCTGGACTCACTGAAGGGCATTCTCAGTGGTGCCAGTGCACTCTCTGGACTCACTGCAGTGTTTTCCCAGTGGTGCCAGTACACTCACTGGACTGAATGCACTGCATCCCCAGTGGTGCCAGTGCACTCTCTGGACTCACTGCACCGCATCCCCAGTGGTGCCAGTGCACTCTCTGGACTCACTGCACTGCTTCCCCAGTGGTGCCAGTGCACTCTCTGGACTCACTGCACTCCATCCCCAGTGGTGCCAGTGCACTCTCTGGACTCACTGCACTGCAGCCCCAGTGGTGCCAGTGCACTCTCTGGACTCACTGCACTGCATCCCCAGTGGTGCCAGTGCACTCTCTGGACTCACTGCACTGCATCCCCAGTGGTGCCAGTGCACTCTCTGGACTCACTGCACTGCATCCCCAGTGGTGCCAGTGCACTCTCTGGACTCCCGACACCGCATCCCCAGTGGTGCCAGTGCACTCTCTGGGCTCACTGCAGTGCATCCCCAGTGGTGCTAGTGCACTCTCTGGACTCACTGCAGTGCATCCCCAGTGGTACCAGTGCACTCTCTGGACTCACTGAAGTGCATTCTCAGTGGTGCCAGTGCACTCTGTGGACTCACTGCAGTGCATCCTCAGTGGTGCCAGTGCGCTCTCTGGACTCACTGCAGTGCATCCCCAGTGGTGCCAGTGCACTCTCTGGACTCACTGCACTGCATTCCCCAGTGCTGCCAGTGCACTCTCTGGACTCACTGCACTGCATCCCCAGTGGAGCCAGTGCACTCTCTGGACTCACTGCACTGCATCCCCAGTGGTGCCAGTGCACTCTCTGGACTCACTGCAGTGCATCCCCAGTGGTGCCAGTGCACTCTCTGGACTCACTGCACTGCATCCCCAGTGGTGCCAGTGCACTCTGTGGACTCACTGCAGTGCATCCCCAGTGCTGCCAGTGCACTCTCTGGACTCACAGCACTGCATCCCCAGTGGTGCCAGTGCACTCTGTGGACTCACTGCAGTGCATCCCCAGTGGTGCCAGTGCACTCTCTGGACTCACTGCACTGCATCCCCAGTGGTGCCAATGCACCCTCTGGACTCACTGCACTGCATCCCCAGTGGTGCCAGTGCACTCTCTGGACTCACTGAAGTGCATCCCCAGTGGTGCCAGTGCACTCTCTGGAGTCACTGCACTGCATCCCCAGTGGTGCTAGTGCACTCTGTGGACTAACTGCAGTGCATCCCCAGTGGTGCCAGTGCACTCTCTGGACTCACTGAAGGGCATTCTCAGTGGTGCCAGTGCACTCTCTGGACTCACTGCAGTGCATCCCCAGTGGTGCCAATGCACTCTCTGGACTCACCGCACTGCACCCTGAGTGGTGCCAGTGCACTCTCTGGACTCACTGCACCGCATCCCCAGTGGTGCCAGTGCACTCTCTAGAGTCACTGCACTGCATCCCCAGTGGTGCCAGTGCACTCTCTGGACTCACTGAAGTGCATTCTCAGTGGAGCCAGTGCACTCTCTGGACTCCCGCCACCGCATCCCCAGTGGTTCCAGTGCACTCTCTGGACTCACTGCACTGCATCCCCAGTGGTGCCAGTGCACTCTCTGGACTCACTGCACCGCATCCCCGGTGGTGCCAGTGCACTCTCTGGAGTGACTGCAGTGCATCCCCAGTGGTGCCAGTGCACTCTCTGGACTCACTGCACTGCATCCCTAGTGGTGCCAGTGCACTCTCTGGACTCACTGCACTACATCCCCAGTGCTGCCAGTGCTCTCTCTGGACTCACTGCACTGCATCCACAGTGGTGCCAGTGCACTCTCTGGTCTCACTGCACTGCATCACCAGTGGTGCCAGTGCACTCTCTGGACACACTGAAGTGCATTCTCAGTGGTGCCAGTGCACTCTCTGGACTCACTGCGCTGCATCCCCAGTGGTGCCAGTGCACTCTCTGGACTCACTGCACTGCATCCCCAGTGGTGCCAGTGCAGTCTCTACACTCACTGAAGGTCATCTCCAGAGGTGCCAGTGAACTCTCTGGACTCACTGCACTGCATCCCCAGTGGTGCCAGTGCACTCTCTGGACTCACTGCACTGCATCCCTAGTGGTGCCAGGGCACTCTCTGCAGACACTGCAGTGCATCCCCAAAGGTGCCAGTGCACTCTCTGGACTCACTGCACTGCATCCCCAGTGGTGCCAGTGCACTCTCTGGACTCACTGCACTACTCCAGCCGCGGCTGTCGCTCCAGCCGCGGTAGCCCTCCTGCCTCGGCAGCCGCGGCAGCCGCGGCAGCCGCTCCAGCCGCCGCAGCCGCTCCGTCCGCGGCATACGCGGCAGACTCTCCAACCGCGGCAGCCGCTCCAGCCGCGGAAGCCGCGGCAGCCGCTCCAAACGCGGTAGGCGCTCCAACCGCGGCAACCGCTCCAGCCGTGGCAGCCGCTCCACTCGGTAGCGGCTGGAGCTCCTGCCGCGTTTGGAGCGGTTACCGCGGCTGGAGCGGCTGCCGAAGCTGGAGCGGCTGCCGCGGCTGGAGGGGCTAACGCGGCTGGAGAGGCTGACGCGGTTGGAGCGTCTAGAGCGTCTGCCGCGGCTGGAGGGGCTACCGCGGCTGGAGCGGTTGACGCGGCTGGAGCGGAAACCGAGGCTGGAGCGCCACTCTCTGGATTCACTGCACTGCATCACCTGTGGTGCCAGTGCACTCTCTGGACTCACTGCACTGCATCACCAGTGGTGCCAGTGCACTCACTGGACTCACTGCAGTGCATCCCCAGTGGTGCCAGTGCACTCTCTGGACTCACTGCACTGCATCCCCAGTGGCGCTAGTGCACTCTCTGGACTCACTGCAGTACATCCCCAGTGGTGCCAGTGCACTCTCTGGACACACTGAAGTGCATTTTCAGTGGTGCCAGTGCACTCTCTGGACTCACTGCAGTGCATCCCCAGTGGTGCCAGTGCACTCTCTGGACTCACTGCAGTGCATCCCCAGTGGTGCCAGTGCGCTCTCTGGACTCACTGCAGTGCATCCCCCGTGGTGCAAGTGCACTCTCTGGACTCACTGGACTGCATCACCTGTGGTGCCAGTGCACTCTCTGGACTCACTGCACTGCATCCCCAGTGGTGCCAGTGCACTCTCTGGACTCACTGCAGGGCATCCCCAGTGGTGCCAGTGCGCTCTCTGGACTCACTGCAGTGCATCCCCAGTGGTGCCAGTGCACTCTCTGGACTCACTGCACTGCATCCCCAGTCTTGCCAGTGCACTCTCTTGACTCACTGCACTGCATCCCCAGTGGTGCCAGTGCACTCTCTTGACTCACTGCACTGCATCCCCAGTGGTGCCAGTGCACTCTCTGGACTCACTGAAGTGCATGCTCAGTGGAGCCAGTGCACTCTCAGGACTCACTGCACTGCATCCCCAGTGGTGCCAGTGCACTCTCTGGACTCACTGCACTGCATTCCCAGTGGTGCCAGTGCACTCTCTGGACTCACTGTAGTGCATCCCCAGTGGTGCCAGTGCACTCTCTGGACTCACTGCACTGCATCCCCAGTGGTGCCAGTGCACTCTCTGGACTCACTGAAGTGCATTCTCAGTGGTGCCAGTGCACTCTCTGGACTCACTGCACTGCATCCCCAGTGGTGCCAGTGCACTCCCTGGACTCACTGCACTGCTCCAGCCGCGGCAGCCGCTCCAGCCGCGGTAGCCCTCCAGCCGTGGCAGCCGCTCCACTCGGTAGCGGCTGGAGCGGCTGCCGGGGCTGGAGCGGCTGCCGCGGTTGGAGCGGCTGCCGCGGCTGGAGCGGCTGGAGCGGATGCCGCGGCTGGAGCGTCTGGAGCGTCTGCCGCGGCTGGAGCGGCTGGCGCGGCTGGAGGAGCTACCGCGGCTGGAGCGGTTAACGCGGCTGGAGCGGATGCCGAGGCTGGAGCGGATGCCGCGGCTGGTGCGGCTGGAGAGGCTGCCGCGGCTGGAGCAGTGCAGTGAGTCCAGAGAGTGCACTGGCACCTTGGGGATGCAGTGCAGTGAGTAAAGAGAGTGCACTGGCACCATTGGGGATGCAGTGCAGTGAGTCCAGAGAGTGCACTGGCACCACTGGGGATGCAGTGCAGTGAGTCCAGAGAGTGCACTGGCACCACTGGGGATGCAGTGCTGTGAGTCCAGAGAGTGCCCCGGCAACACTGGGAATGCACTGCAGTTAGTCCACAGAGTGCACTGGCACCACTGGGGATGCAGTGCCGTGAGTCCAGAGAATGCACTGGCACCACTGGGGATACGGTGCCGGGAGTCCAGAGAGTGCACTGACACCACTGGGGATGCGGTGCCTGGAGTCCAGAGAGTGCTTTGGCACCACTGGGGATGCAGTGCAGTGAGTCCACAGAGTGCACTGACACCACTGGGGATGCAGTGCAGTGAGTCCAGAGAGTGCACTGGCACCACTGGGGATGCACTGCAGTGAGTCCAGAGTGCACTAGCACCACTGGGGATGCAGAGCAGTGAGTCCAGAGAGTGCACTGGCACCACTGAGAATGCATTTCAGTGAGTCCAGAGAGTGCCGCTCCAGCCTCGGCATCCGCTCCAGCCGAGTCAACCCCGCGGTAGCCCCTCCAGCCGCGGCAGACGCTGCAGCCGCGGCAGCCGCTCCAGCCGCTCCAGCCGCGGCAGCCGCTCCAGCCCCTCCAGCCGCGCCAGCCTCTCCATCCGCGGCAACTGCTCCAGCCGCGGCAGACGCTCCAGCCGCTCCAGCCGCGGCAGCCGCTCCAGCCGCTACCGAGTGGAGCGGCTGCCACGGCTGGAGGGCTACCGCGGCTGGAGCGGCTGCCGCGGCTGCAGCAGTGCAGTGAGTCCAGGGAGTGCACTGGCACCACTGGGGATGCACTGCTGTGAGTCCAGAGAGTGCACTGACACCACTGGGGATGCACTTCAGTCAGTCCAGTGAGTGTACTGGCACCACTGGGGATGCAGTGCAGTGAGTCAAGAGAGTGCACTGGCAGGACTGGGGATGCAGTGCAGTGAGTCCAGAGAGTGCACTGGCACCACTGGGGATGCCCTGCAGTGAGTCCAGAGAGCGCACTGGCACCACTGGAGATGCCCTGCAGTGAGTCCAGAGAATGCACTGGCACCACTGGGGATGCACTGCAGTGAGTCCAGAGAGTGCACTGGCACCACAGGGGATGCAGTGCAGTGAGTCCAGAGAGTGCACTGGCACCGTTAGGGATGCACTGCAGTGAGTCCAGAGAGTGCACTGGCACCACTGGGGATGCAGTGCAGTGAGTCCAGAGAGTGCACTGGCACCATTCGGGATGCAGTGCAGTGAGTCCAGAGTGAATTAGCACCAATGGGGATGCATTGACGCGAGTCCAGAGAGTGCACTGGCACCACTGGGGATGCAGCGCAGTGACTCCAGAGAGTGCACTGGCACCACTGGGGATGCGGTGCAGTGAGTCCAGAGAGTGCACTGGCACCACTGGGGATGAAGTCCAGTGACTCTAGAGAGTGCACTGGCACCACTGGGTATGCAGTGCAGTGAGTCCAGAGAGTGCACTGTCACCACTGGGGATGCACTGCAGTGAGTCCAGAGTGCACTAGCACCACTGGAGATGCACTGCAGTGAGTCCAGAGAGTGCACTGGCACCACCGGGAATGCACTGCAGTGAGTCCAGAGAGTGCACTGGCACCACTGGGGATGCAGTGACGCGAGTCCAGAGAGTGCACTGGTACCACTGGGGATGCAGTGACGCGAGTCCAGAGAGTGCACTGGCACCACTGGGGATGCACTGCAGTCACTCCAGAGAGTGCACTGGCAGCACTGGGGATGCGCTGCAGTGAGTCCAGAGAGTGCACTGGCACAACTGGGGATGCAGCGCAGTGACTCTAGAGAGTGCACTGGCACTACTGCGGATGCGGTGCAGTGAGTCCAGAGAGTGCACTGGCACCACAGGTGATGCAGTGCAGTGAGTCCAGAGAGTGCACTGGCAGCACTGGGGATGCAGTGCAGTGAGTCCAGAGAGTGCACTGGCACCACGGGGGATGCAGTGCAGTGACGCCAGAGAGTGCACTGGCTGCATTGGGGTGCAGTGCAGTGAGTCCAGAGAGTGCACTGGCACCAAAGGGGATGCAGTGCAGTGAGTCCAGAGTGCACTGGCACCACTGGGGATGCACTGCAGTGAGTCCTGAGAGTACACTGGCTCCACCGGGGATGCCCTGCAGTGAGTCCACAGAGTGCACTGGCGATGCAGTGCAGTGAGTCCAGAGAGTGCACTGGCCCCACTGGGGATGCACTGCAGTGAGTCCAGAGAGTGCACTGTCACTACTGGGGATGCAGTGCAGTGAGTCCAGAGAGTGCACTGGCACCACTGATAATGCACTTCAGTGAGTCCAGAGAGTGCACTGGCACCACTGGGGATGCACTGCAGTGAGTCCAGAGATTGTACTGGCACCACTGGGGATGCAGTTTATTGAGTCCAGAGAGTGCACTGGCACCACTGGGGATGCAGTGCAGTGAGTCCAGAGAGTGCACTGGCACCACTGAGAATGCACCTCAGTGAGTCCAGAGAGTGCACTGGCACCACTGGAGATGCAGTGCAGTGAATCCAGAGAGTGCACTGGCACCACTGGGGATGCAGTGCTGTGACTCCAGAGAGCGCACTGGCACCACTGGGGATGCACTGCAGTGACTCGAAAGAGTGCACTGGCACCACTGGGGAAGCAGTGCAGTGAGTCCAGAGAGTGCACTGGCACCAATGGGGATGCAGTGCAGTGAGTCCAGAGAGTGCACTGTCCCTACTGGGGATGCAGTGCAGTGAGTCCAGAGAATGCACTGGCACCACTGAGAATGCACTTCAGTGAGACCAGAGAGTGCACTGGCACCACTGGGGATGCAGTACAGTGAGTCCACACAGTGCACTAGCACCACTGGTGATGCAGTACAGTGAGTCCAGAGAGTGCACTGGCTCCACTGGGGATGCAGTGCAGTGAGTCCAGAGAGTGCACTGGCACCACTGGTGATGCACTGCTGTGAGTCCAGAGAGTGCTCTTGCACCACAGGGGATGCAGCGCAGTGACTCAAGAGAGTGCACTGGCAGCACTGGGGATGCAGTGCAGTGAGTCCAGAGAGTGCACTGGCACCACTGGGGATGCAGTGCGATGAGTCCAGAGAGTGCAATGGCACCACTGCGGATGCACTGCAGTGAGTCCAGAGAGTGCACTGGCTCCACTGGGGATGCAGTGCAGTGAGTCCAGAGAGTGCACTGGCACCACTGGGGATGCACTGCAGTGAGTCCATAGAGTGTACTGGCACCACTGGGGATGCACTGAAGTGAGTCCAGAGAGTGCAGTGGCACCACTGAGAATGCACTTCAGTGAGTCCAGAGAGTGCACTGGCACCACTGGGGATGCATTGCAGTGAGTCCACAGAGTGCACTAGCACTACTGGGGATGCAGTGCAGTGAGTCCAGAGAGTGCGCTGGAACCACTGGGGATGCAGTGCAGTGAGTCCAGAGAGTGCACTGGCACCACTGGGGATGCAGTGCAGTGACTCCAGAGAGTGCACTGGCACCACTGGGGATGCACTGGAGTGAGTCCAGTGAGTGCACTGGCACCACTGGGGATGCAGTGCAGTGAGTCCAGAGAGTGCACTGGCACCACTGGGGAAGCAGTGCAGTGAGTCCAGAGAGTGCAGTGGCACCACTGGGGATGCAGTGCAGTAAGTCCAGAGAGTGCACTGGCAGCACTGGGGATGCAGTGCAGTGAGTCCAGAGAGTGCACTGGCACCACTGGGGATGCAGTGCAGTGAGTCCAGAGAGTGCACTGGCACCACTGGGGATGCACTGCAGTGAGCCCAGAGAGTGCACTGGCACCAGTGGGGATGCACTGCAGTCAGTCCAGTGAGTGCACTGGCACCACTGGGGAAGCAGTGCAGTGAGTCCAGAGAGTGCAGTGGCACCACTGGTGATGCAGTGCAGTGAGTCCAGAGAGTGCACTGGCACCACTGGGGATGCGGTGCTGGGAGTCCAGAGAGTGCTTTGGCACCAGTGGGGATGCAGTGCAGTTAATCCAGAGACTGCACTGGCACCACCGGGGATGCAGTGCAGTGAGTCCAGAGAGTGCACTGGCTCCACTGGGGATGCACCTCAGTGAGTCCAGAGAGTGCACTGGCACCACTGGGGATGCAGTGCTGTGACTCCAGAGAGCGCACTGGCACCACTGGGGATGCAGTGCAGTGAGTCCAGAGAGTGCACTGGCACCACTGGGGATGCACTGCAGTGAGCCCAGAGAGTGCACTGGCACCAGTGGGGATGCACTGCAGTGAGTCCAGTGAGTGCACTGGCACCACTGGGGAAGCAGTGCAGTGAGTCCAGAGAGTGCAGTGGCACCACTGGGGATGCAGTTTAGTGAGTCCAGAGAGTGCACTGGCACCACTGGGGATGCAGTGCAGTGAGTCCAGTGAGTGCACTGGCACCACTGAGAATGCACTTCAATGAGTCCAGAGAGTGCACTGGCACCACTGGGGATGCACTGCAGTGAGTCCAGAGAGTGCAGTGGCACCACAGGGGATGCACTGCAGTGAGTCCAGAGAGTGCTTTGGCACCAGTGGGGATGCACTGCAGTTACTCCAGAGATTGCACTGGCACCACTGGGGATGCACTGCAGTGAGTCCAGAGAGTGCACTGGCACCAGTGGGGATTCACTGCAGTGAGTCCAGAGAGTGCACTGGCACCACTGGGGATGCACTGCAGTGAGTCCAGAGAGCGCACAGGCACCACTGGGGATGCAGTGCAGTGAGTCCAGAGAGTGCACTGGCACCACTGGGGATGCACTGCAGTGAGCCCAGAGAGTGCACTGGCACCAGTGGGGATGCACTGCAGTGAGTCCAGTGAGTGCACTGGCACCACTGGGGAAGCAGTGCAGTGAGTCCAGAGAGTGCAGAGGCACCACTGGTGATGCAGTTTAGTGAGTCCAGAGAGTGCACTGGCACCACTGGGGATGCAGTGCAGTGAGTCCAGAGAGTGCACTGGCACTACTGGGGATGCAGTGCAGTGAGTCCAGAGAGTGCACTGGCACCACTGGGGATGCACTGCAGTGAGTCCAGAGAGTGCACTGTCACTACTGGGGATGCAGTGCAGTGAGTCCAAGAGTGCACTGGCCCCACTGGGGATGCAGTGCAGTGAGTCCTGAGAGTGCACTGGCACCACTGGGGATGCATTGCGGTGAGTCCAGAGAGTGCACTGGCACCACAGATGATGCAGTACAGTGAGTCCAGTGAGTGCACTGGCACCACTGGGGATGTAGTGCAGTGACTCGAGAGAGTGCACTTGCACCACTGGGGATGCAGTGCAGTGAGTCCAGAGAGTGCACTGGCACCACTGGGGATGCACTGCAGTGAGTCCAGAGAGTGCACTGGCACCACTGGGGATGCAGTGCAGTGAGTCCAGAGAGTGCACTGGCACCACTGGTGATGCACTGCAGTGAGTCCAGAGATTGCACTGGCACCACTGGGGATGCAGTTTAGTGAGTCCAGAGACTTCACTGGCACCACTGGGAATGCAGAGAAGTGAGTGCAGAGAGTGCACTGGCACCACTGGGGATGCAGTGCAGTGAGTCCAGAGAGTGCACTGGCACCACTGGGGATGCAGTGCAGTGAGTCCAGAGAGTGCACTGGCACTACCTGTGATGCAGTGCAGTGAGTCCAGAGAGTGCACTGGCACCACTGGGGATGCAGTGCAGTGAGTCCAGAGAGTGCACTGCCACCACTGGGGATGCAGTGCAGTGAGTCCAGAGAGTGCACTGGCACCAGTGGGTATGCACTGCAGTGAGTCCAGTGAGTGCACTGGCACCACTGGGGATGCACTGCAGTGAGTCCAGAGAGTGCACTGGCACCACTGGGGATGCACTACAGTGAGTCCAGAGATTGCACTGGCACCACTGGGGATGCAGTGCAGTGAGTCCAGAGAGTGCACTGGCACCACTGGGGATGCAGTGCATTGAGTCCAGAGAGTGCACTGGCACAACTGGGGATGCACTTCAGTGAGTCCAGAGAGTGCACTGGAACCAGTGGGGATGCAGTGCAGTGAGTCCAGAGAGTGCACTGGCACCACTGGGGATGCACTGCAGTGAGTCCAGAGAGTGCACTGGCACCACTGGGGATGCACTGCAGTGAGTCCAGAGAGTGCACTGGCACCACTGGGGATGTGTCCAGTGAGTCCAGTGAGTGCACTGGCACCACTGGGGATGCAGTGCAGTGAGTCCAGAGAGTACACTGACACCAGTGGGGATGCAGTGCAGTGAGTCCAGAGAGTGCACTGGCACCACTGGGGATGCAGTGCAGTCAGTCCAGTGAGTGCACTGGCACCACTGGGGGTGCAGTACAGTGAGTCCAGAGAGTGCACTGGCACCACTGGGGATGCACTGCAGTGAGTCCAGACAGTGCACTGGCACCACTGGGGATGCCCTTCAGTGAGTGCAGAGAGTGCACTGGCACCACTGGGGATGCAGTGCAGTGAGTCCAGAGAGTGCACTGGCACCAGTGGGGATGCACTGCAGTGAGTCCAGTGAGTGCACTGGCACCACTGGGGAAGCAGTGCAGTGAGACCAGAGAGTGCAGAGGCACCACTGGTGATGCAGTGCAGTGAGCCCAGAGAGTGCACTGGCACCAGTGGGGATGCACTGCAGTCAGTCCAGTGAGTGCACTGGCACCACTGGGGAAGCAGTGCAGTGAGTCCAGAGAGTGCAGTGGCACCACTGGTGATGCAGTGCAGTGAGTCCAGAGAGTGCACTGGCACCACTGGGGATGCGGTGCTGGGAGTCCAGAGAGTGCTTTGGCACCAGTGGGGATGCAGTGCAATTAATCCAGAGACTGCACTGGCACCACCGGGGATGCAGTGCAGTGAGTCCAGAGAGTGCACTGGCTCCACTGGGGATGCACCTCAGTGAGTCCAGAGAGTGCACTGGCACCACTGGGGATGCAGTGCTGTGACTCCAGAGAGCGCACTGGCACCACTGGGGATGCAGTGCAGTGAGTCCAGAGAGTGCACTGGCACCACTGGGGATGCACTGCAGTGAGCCCAGAGAGTGCACTGGCACCAGTGGGGATGCACTGCAGTGAGTCCAGTGAGTGCACTGGCACCACTGGGGAAGCAGTGCAGTGAGTCCAGAGAGTGCAGTGGCACCACTGGGGATGCAGTTTAGTGAGTCCAGAGAGTGCACTGGCACCACTGGGGATGCAGTGCAGTGAGTCCAGTGAGTGCACTGGCACCACTGAGAATGCACTTCAATGAGTCCAGAGAGTGCACTGGCACCACTGGGGATGCACTGCAGTGAGTCCAGAGAGTGCAGTGGCACCACAGGGGATGCACTGCAGTGAGTCCAGAGAGTGCTTTGGCACCAGTGGGGATGCACTGCAGTTACTCCAGAGATTGCACTGGCACCACTGGGGATGCACTGCAGTGAGTCCAGAGAGTGCACTGGCACCAGTGGGGATTCACTGCAGTGAGTCCAGAGAGTGCACTGGCACCACTGGGGATGCACTGCAGTGAGTCCAGAGAGCGCACAGGCACCACTGGGGATGCAGTGCAGTGAGTCCAGAGAGTGCACTGGCACCACTGGGGATGCACTGCAGTGAGCCCAGAGAGTGCACTGGCACCAGTGGGGATGCACTGCAGTGAGTCCAGTGAGTGCACTGGCACCACTGGGGAAGCAGTGCAGTGAGTCCAGAGAGTGCAGAGGCACCACTGGTGATGCAGTTTAGTGAGTC
This sequence comes from Anser anser, assembly GCF_964211835.1. Classification (NCBI taxonomy): domain Eukaryota; kingdom Metazoa; phylum Chordata; class Aves; order Anseriformes; family Anatidae; genus Anser; species Anser anser. The sequence continues at coordinate 1,653,994 of NC_139734.1, forward strand.
CAGAGAGTGCACTGGCACCACTGGGGATGCAGTGCAGTGAGTCCAGAGAGTGCACTGGCACTACTGGGGATGCAGTGCAGTGAGTCCAGAGAGTGCACTGGCACCACTGGGGATGCACTGCAGTGAGTCCAGAGAGTGCACTGTCACTACTGGGGATGCAGTGCAGTGAGTCCAAGAGTGCACTGGCCCCACTGGGGATGCAGTGCAGTGAGTCCTGAGAGTGCACTGGCACCACTGGGGATGCATTGCGGTGAGTCCAGAGAGTGCACTGGCACCACAGATGATGCAGTACAGTGAGTCCAGTGAGTGCACTGGCACCACTGGGGATGTAGTGCAGTGACTCGAGAGAGTGCACTTGCACCACTGGGGATGCAGTGCAGTGAGTCCAGAGAGTGCACTGGCACCACTGGGGATGCACTGCAGTGAGTCCAGAGAGTGCACTGGCACCACTGGGGATGCAGTGCAGTGAGTCCAGAGAGTGCACTGGCACCACTGGTGATGCACTGCAGTGAGTCCAGAGATTGCACTGGCACCACTGGGGATGCAGTTTAGTGAGTCCAGAGACTTCACTGGCACCACTGGGAATGCAGAGAAGTGAGTGCAGAGAGTGCACTGGCACCACTGGGGATGCAGTGCAGTGAGTCCAGAGAGTGCACTGGCACCACTGGGGATGCAGTGCAGTGAGTCCAGAGAGTGCACTGGCACTACCTGTGATGCAGTGCAGTGAGTCCAGAGAGTGCACTGGCACCACTGGGGATGCAGTGCAGTGAGTCCAGAGAGTGCACTGCCACCACTGGGGATGCAGTGCAGTGAGTCCAGAGAGTGCACTGGCACCAGTGGGTATGCACTGCAGTGAGTCCAGTGAGTGCACTGGCACCACTGGGGATGCACTGCAGTGAGTCCAGAGAGTGCACTGGCACCACTGGGGATGCACTACAGTGAGTCCAGAGATTGCACTGGCACCACTGGGGATGCAGTGCAGTGAGTCCAGAGAGTGCACTGGCACCACTGGGGATGCAGTGCATTGAGTCCAGAGAGTGCACTGGCACAACTGGGGATGCACTTCAGTGAGTCCAGAGAGTGCACTGGAACCAGTGGGGATGCAGTGCAGTGAGTCCAGAGAGTGCACTGGCACCACTGGGGATGCACTGCAGTGAGTCCAGAGAGTGCACTGGCACCACTGGGGATGCACTGCAGTGAGTCCAGAGAGTGCACTGGCACCACTGGGGATGTGTCCAGTGAGTCCAGTGAGTGCACTGGCACCACTGGGGATGCAGTGCAGTGAGTCCAGAGAGTACACTGACACCAGTGGGGATGCAGTGCAGTGAGTCCAGAGAGTGCACTGGCACCACTGGGGATGCAGTGCAGTCAGTCCAGTGAGTGCACTGGCACCACTGGGGGTGCAGTACAGTGAGTCCAGAGAGTGCACTGGCACCACTGGGGATGCACTGCAGTGAGTCCAGACAGTGCACTGGCACCACTGGGGATGCCCTGCAGTGAGTGCAGAGAGTGCACTGGCACCACTGGGGATGCAGTGCAGTGAGTCCAGAGAGTGCACTGGCACCAGTGGGGATGCACTGCAGTGAGTCCAGTGAGTGCACTGGCACCACTGGGGAAGCAGTGCAGTGAGACCAGAGAGTGCAGAGGCACCACTGGTGATGCAGTTTAGTGAGTCCAGAGAGTGCACTGGCACCACTGGGGATGCAGTGCAGTCAGTCCAGAGAGTGCACTGGCACTACTGGGGATGCAGTGCAGTGAGTCCAGAGAGTGCACTGGCACCACTGGGGATGCACTGCAGTGAGTCCAGAGAGTGCACTGTCACTACTGGGGATGCAGTGCAGTGAGTCCAGAGAGTGCACTGGCCCCACTGGGGATGCAGTGCAGTGAGTCCTGAGAGTGCACTGGCACCACTGGGGATGCACTGCAGTGAGTCCAGAGATTGCACTGGCACCACTGGGGATGCAGTACAGTGAGTCCACACAGTGCACTAGCACCACTGGGGATGCAGTGCAGTGAGTCCAGAGAGTGCACTGGCACCACTGGGGATGCAGTGCAGTGAGTCCAGAGAGTGCACTGGCACCACTGGGGATGCACTGCTGTAGTCCAGAGAGTGCTGTTGCACCACAGGGGATGCAGTGCAGTGACTCAAGAGAGTGCACTGGCAGCACTGGGGATGCAGTGCAGTGAGTCCAGAGAGAGCAATGGCACCACTGGAGATGCAGTGCAGTGAGTCCAGAGAGTGCAATGGCACCACTGCGGATGCACTGCAGTGAGTCCAGAGAGTGCACTGGCTGCACTGGGGATGCACTGCAGTGAGTCCAGAGAGTGCACTGGCACCACTGGGGATGCACTGCAGTGAGTCCAGAGAGTGTACTGGCACCACTGGGGATGCAGTGCAGTGAGTCCAGAGAGTGCACTGGCACCACTGAGAATGCACTTCAGTGAGTCCAGAGATTGCACTGGCACCACTGGGGATACACTGCAGTGAGTCCAGAGAGTGCACTGGCACCACTAGGGATGCAGTGCAGTGAGTCCAGAGAGTGCACTGGCACCACTGAGAATGCACTGCAGTGAGTCCAGAGAGTGCACTGGCACCACTAGGGATGCAGTGCAGTGAGTCCAGAGAGTGCACTGGCACCACTGGGGATGCACTGCAGTGAGTCCAGAGATTGCACTGGCACCACTGGGGATGCAGTTCAGTGAGTCCAGAGAGTGCACTGGCACCACTGGGGATGCAGTGCAGTGAGTCCAGAGAGTGCACTGGCACCACTGAGAATGCACTTCAGTGAGTCCAGAGAGTGCACTGGCACCACTGGGGATGCAGTGCAGTGAGTCCAGAGATTGCACTGGCACCACTGGGGATGCAGTGCTGTGACTCCAGAGAGCGCACTGGCACCACTGGGGATGCACTGCAGTGAGTACAGAGAGTGCACTGGCACCACTGGGGATGCACTGCAGTGACTCGAAAGAGTGCACTGGCACCACTGGTGAAGCAGTGCAGTGAGTCCAGAGAGTGCACTAGCACCACTGGGGATGCAGTGCAGTGAGTCCAGAGAGTGCACTGGCTCCACTGGGGATGCACTGCAGTGAGTCCAGAGAGTGCACTGGCACCACTGGTGATGCACTGCTGTGAGTCCAGAGAGTGCTCTTGCACCACAGGGGATGCAGCGCAGTGACTCAAGAGAGTGCACTGGCACCACTGAGAATGCACTTCAGTGAGTCCAGAGAGTGCACTGGCACCACTGGGGATGCAGTGCAGTGAGTCCACAAGCACTACTGGGCATGCAGTGCAGTGAGTCCAGAGAGTGCGCTGGAACCACTGGGGATGCAGTGCAGTGAGTCCAGAGAGTGCACTGGCACCACTGGGGATGCAGTGCAGTGACTCCAGAGAGTGCACTGGCACCACTGGGGATGCACTGCAGTGAGTCCAGTGAGTGCACTGGCACCACTGGAGATGCAGTGCAGTGAGTCCAGAGAGTGCACTGGCACCACGTGGGAAGCAGTGCAGTGAGTCCAGAGAGTGCAGTGGCACCACTGGGGATGCAGTGCAGTGAGTCCAGAGAGTGCACTGGCAGCACTGGTGATGCAGTGCAGTGAGTCCAGAGAGTGCACTGGCACCACTGGGGATGCAGTTCAGTGAGTCCAGAGAGTGCACTGGCACCACTGAGAATGCAGTGCTGTGACTCCAGAGAGCGCACAGGCACCACTGGGGATGCAGTGCAGTGAGTCCAGAGAGTGCACTGGCACCACTGGGGATGCAGTGCTGTGAGCCCAGAGAGTGCAATGGCACCAGTGGGGATGCACTGCAGTCAGTCCAGTGAGTGCACTGGCACCACTGGGGAAGCAGTGCAGTGAGTCCAGAGAGTGCAGTGGCACCACTGGTGATGCAGTGCAGTGAGTCCAGAGAGTGCACTGGCACCACTGGGGATGCGGTGCTGGGAGTCCAGAGAGTGCTTTGGCACCAGTGGGGATGCAGTGCAGTTACTCCAGAGACTGCACTGGCACCACCGGGAATGCAGTGCAGTGAGTCCAGAGAGTGCACTGGCACCACTGGGGATGCAGTGCAGTGAGTCCAGAGATTGCACTGGCACCACTGGGGATGCAGTGTTATGACTCCAGAGAGCGCACTGGCACCACTGGGGATGCAGTGCAGTGAGTCCAGAGAGTGCACTGGCACCACTGGGGATGCACTGCAGTGAGCCCAGAGAGTGCACTGGCACCAGTGGGGATGCACTGCAGTGAGTCCAGTGAGTGCACTGGCACCACTGGGGATGCAGTGCAGTGAGTCCAGAGAGTGCAGTGGCACCACTGGGGATGCAGTTTAGTGAGTCCAGAGAGTGCACTGGCACCACTGGGGATGCAGTGCAGTGAGTCCAGTGAGTGTACTGGCACCACTGGGGATGCACTGCAGTGAGTCCAGAGAGTGCACTGGCACCACTGAGAATGCACTTCAATGAGTCCAGAGAGTGCACTGGCACCACTGGGGATGCACTGCAGTGAGTCCAGAGAGTGCAGTGGCACCACTGGGGATGCACTGCAGTGAGTCCAGAGAGTGCTTTGGCACCAGTGGGGATGCACTGCAGTTACTCCAGAGACTGCACTGGCACCACTGGGGATGCACTGCAGTGAGTCCAGAGAGTGCACTGGCACCAGTGGGGATGCACTGCAGTGAGTCCAGAGAGTGCACTGGCACCACTGGGGATGCAGCACAGTGAGTCCAGAGAGTGCACTGTCACCACTGGGGATGCAGTACAGTGAGTCCACAGAGTGCACTGGCACCACTGGGGATGCAGTGCAGTGAGTCCAGAGAGTGCACTGGCACCACTGGGGATGCAGTGCAGTGAATCCAGTGAGTGCACTGGCAGCACTGGGGATGCAGTGCAGTGAGTCCAGAGAGTGCACTGGCACCACTGGTGATGCACTGCTGTGAGTCCAGAGAGTGCTCTTGCACCACAGGGGATGCAGTGCAGTGACTCAAGAGAGTGCACTGGCAGCACTGGGGATGCAGTGCAGTGAGTCCAGAGAGTGCACTGGCACCACTGGAAATGCAGTGCAGTGAGTCCAGAGAGTGCAATGGCACCAATGCGGATGCACTGCAGTGAGTCCAGAGAGTGCACTGGCTGCACTGGGGATGCACTGCAGTGAGTCCAGAGAGTGCACTGGCACCACTGGGGATGCAGTGCAGTGAGTCCAGAGAGTGCACTGGCACCACTGGGGAAGCAGTGCAGTGAGTCCAGAGAGTGCAGTGGCACCACTAGGGATGCAGTGCAGTGAGTCCAGAGAGTGCACTGGCAGCACTGGGGATGCACTGCAGTGAGTCCAGAGAGTGCACTGGCACCACTGGGGATGCACTGCAGTGAGTCCAGAGAGTGCACTGGCACCACTGGGGATGCAGTGCAGTGAGTCCAGAGAGTGCACTGGCACCACTGAGAATGCACTTCAGTGAGTCCAGAGAGTGCACTGGCACCACTGGGGATGCAGTGCAGTGAGTCCAGAGATTGCACTGGCACCACTGGGGATGCAGTGCTGTGACTCCAGAGAGCGCACAGGCACCACTGGGGATGCAGTGCAGTGAGTCCAGAGAGTGCACTGGCACCACTGGGGATGCACTGCAGTGAGCCCAGAGAGTGCACTGGCACCAGTGGGGATGCACTGCAGTGAGTCCAGTGAGTGCACTGGCACCACTGGGGAAGCAGTGCAGTGAGTCCAGAGAGTGCAGAGGCACCACTGGTGATGCAGTTTAGTGAGTCCAGAGAGTGCACTGGCACCACTGGGGATGCAGTGCAGTCAGTCCAGAGAGTGCACTGGCACTACTGGGGATGCAGTGCAGTGAGTCCAGAGAGTGCACTGGCACCACTGGGGATGCACTGCAGTGAGTCCAGAGAGTGCACTGGCTGCACTGGGGATGCACTGCAGTGAGTCCAGAGAGTGCACTGGCACCACTGGGGATGCAGTGCAGTGAGTCCAGAGAGTGTACTGGCACCACTGGGGATGCACTGCAGTGAGTCCAGAGAGTGCACTGGCACCACTGAGAATGCACTTCAGTGAGTCCAGAGAGTGCACTGGCACCACAGGGATGCACTGCAGTGAGTCCACAGAGTGCACTGGCACCAGTGGGGATGCACTGCAGTGAGTCCAGTGAGTGCACTGGCACCACTGGGGATGCAGTGCAGTGAGTCCAGAGAGTGCACTGGCACCACTGGGGATGCAGTGCAGTGAGTCCAGAGAGTGCACTGGCACCAGTGGGGATGCACTGCAGTGAGTCCAGTGAGTGCACTGGCACCACTGGGGATGCAGTGCAGTGAGTCCAGAGAGTGCACTGGCACCACTGGGGAAGCAGTGCAGTGAGTCCAGAGAGTGCAGTGGCACCACTAGGGATGCAGTGCAGTGAGTCCAGAGAGTGCACTGGCAGCACTGGGGATGCACTGCAGTGAGTCCAGAGAGTGCACTGGCACCACTGGGGATGCAGTTCAGTGAGTCCAGAGAGTGCACTGGCACCACTGGGGATGCAGTGCAGTGAGTCCAGAGAGTGCACTGGCACCACTGAGAATGCACTTCAGTGAGTCCAGAGAGTGCACTGGCACCACTGGGGATGCAGTGCAGTGAGTCCAGAGATTGCACTGGCACCACTGGGGATGCAGTGCTGTGAGTCCAGAGAGCGCACAGGCACCACTGGGGATGCAGTGCAGTGAGTCCAGAGAGTGCACTGGCACCACTGGGGATGCACTGCAGTGAGCCCAGAGAGTGCACAGGCACCAGTGGGGATGCACTGCAGTGAGTCCAGTGAGTGCACTGGCACCACTGGGGAAGCAGTGCAGTGAGTCCAGAGAGTGCAGAGGCACCACTGGTGATGCAGTTTAGTGAGTCCAGAGAGTGCACTGGCACCACTGGGGATGCAGTGCAGTGAGTCCAGAGAGTGCACTGGCACTACTGGGGATGCAGTGCAGTGAGTCCAGAGAGTGCACTGGCACCACTGGGGATGCACTGCAGTGAGTCCAGAGAGTGCACTGTCACTACTGGGGATGCAGTGCAGTGAGTCCAGAGAGTGCACTGGCCCCACTGGGGATGCAGTGCAGTGAGTCCTGAGAGTGCACTGGCACCACTGGGGATGCATTGCAGTGAGTCCAGAGAGTGCACTGGCACCACAGATGATGCAGTACAGTGAGTCCAGTGAGTGCACTGGCACCACTGGGGATGTAGTGCAGTGACTCGAGAGAGTGCACTTGCACCACTGGGGATGCAGTGCAGTGAGTCCAGAGAGTGCACTGGCACCACTGGGGATGCACTGCAGTGAGTCCAGAGAGTGCACTGGCACCACTGGGGATGCAGTGCAGTGAGTCCAGAGAGTGCACTGGCACCACTGGTGATGCACTGCAGTGAGTCCAGAGATTGCACTGGCACCACTGGGGATGCAGTGCAGTGAGTCCAGAGACTTCACTGGCACCACTGGGAATGCAGAGAAGTGAGTGCAGAGAGTGCACTGGCACCACTGGGGATGCAGTGCAGTGAGTCCAGAGAGTGCACTGGCACCACTGGGGATGCAGTGCAGTGAGTCCAGAGATTGCACTGGCACTACCTGTGATGCAGTGCAGTGAGTCCAGAGAGTGCACTGGCACCACTGGGGATGCAGTGCAGTGAGTCCAGAGAGTGCACTGCCACCACTGGGGATGCAGTGCAGTGAGTCCAGAGAGTGCACTGGCACCAGTGGGTATGCACTGCAGTGAGTCCAGTGAGTGCACTGGCACCACTGGGGATGCACTGCAGTGAGTCCAGAGAGTGCACTGGCACCACTGGGGATGCACTACAGTGAGTCCAGAGATTGCACTGGCACCACTGGGGATGCAGTGCAGTGAGTCCAGAGAGTGCACTGGCACCACTGGGGATGCAGTGCATTGAGTCCAGAGAGTGCACTGGCACAACTGGGGATGCACTTCAGTGAGTCCAGAGAGTGCACTGGCACCAGTGGGGATGCAGTGCAGTGAGTCCAGAGAGTGCACTGGCACCACTGGGGATGCACTGCAGTGAGTCCAGAGAGTACACTGGCACCAGTGGGGATGCAGTGCAGTGAGTCCAGAGAGTGCACTGGCACCACTGGGGATGCACTGCAGTGAGTCCAGAGAGTGCACTGGCACCACTGGGGATGTGTCCAGTGAGTCCAGTGAGTGCACTGGCACCACTGGGGATGCAGTGCAGTGAGTCCAGAGAGTACACTGACACCAGTGGGGATGCAGTGCAGTGAGTCCAGAGAGTGCACTGGCACCACTGGGGATGCAGTGCAGTCAGTCCAGTGAATGCACTGGCACCACTGGGGGTGCAGTACAGTGAGTCCAGAGAGTGCACTGGCACCACTGGGGATGCAGTGCAGTGAGTCCAGACAGTGCACTGGCACCACTGGGGATGCCCTGCAGTGAGTGCAGAGAGTGCACTGGCACCACTGGGGATGCAGTGCAGTGAGTCCAGAGAGTGCACTGGCACCAGTGGGGATGCACTGCAGTGAGTCCAGTGAGTGCACTGGCACCACTGGGGATGCAGTGCAGTGAGTCCAGAGAGTGCACTGGCACCACTGGGGAAGCAGTGCAGTGAGTCCAGAGAGTGCAGTGGCACTACTAGGGATGCAGTGCAGTGAGTCCAGAGAGTGCACTGGCACTACTGGGGATGCAGTGCAGTGAGTCCAGAGAGTGCACTGGCACCACTGGGGATGCACTGCAGTGAGTCCAGAGAGTGCACTATCACTACTGGGGATGCAGTGCAGTGAGTCCAGAGAGTGCACTGGCCCCACTGGGGATGCAGTGCAGTGAGTCCTGAGAGTGCACTGGCACCACTGGGGATGCACTGCAGTGAGTCCAGAGATTGCACTGGCACCACTGGGGATGCAGTACAGTGAGTCCACACAGTGCACTAGCACCACTGGGGATGCAGTGCAGTGAGTCCAGAGAGTGCACTGGCACCACTGGGGATGCAGTGCAGTGAGTCCAGAGAGTGCACTGGCACCACTGGGGATGCACTGCTGTAGTCCAGAGAGTGCTGTTGCACCACAGGGGATGCAGTGCAGTGACTCAAGAGAGTGCACTGGCAGCACTGGGGATGCAGTGCAGTGAGTCCAGAGAGAGCAATGGCACCACTGCGGATCCACTGCAGTGAGTCCAGAGAGTGCACTGGCTGCACTGGGGATGCACTGCAGTGAGTCCAGAGAGTGCACTGGCACCACAGGGGATGCACTGCAGTGAGTCCAGAGAGTGTACTGGCACCACTGGGGATGCACTGCAGTGAGTCCAGAGAGTGCACTGGCACCACTGAGAATGCACTTCAGTGAGTCCAGAGAGTGCACTGGCACCACTGGGGATGCACTGCAGTGAGTCCACAGAGTGCACTGGCACCAGTGGGGATGCACTGCAGTGAGTCCAGTGAGTGCACTGGCACCACTGGGGATGCAGTGCAGTGAGTCCAGAGAGTGCACTGGCACCACTGGGGATGCAGTGCAGTGAGTCCAGAGAGTGCACTGGCACCAGTGGGGATGCACTGCAGTGAGTCCAGTGAGTGCACTGGCACCACTGGGGATGCAGTGCAGTGAGTCCAGAGAGTGCACTGGCACCACTGGGGAAGCAGTGCAGTGAGTCCAGAGAGTGCAGTGGCACCACTAGGGATGCAGTGCAGTGAGTCCAGAGAGTGCACTGGCAGCACTGGGGATGCACTGCAGTGAGTCCAGAGAGTGCACTGGCACCACTGGGGATGCAGTTCAGTGAGTCCAGAGAGTGCACTGGCACCACTGGGGATGCAGTGCAGTGAGTCCAGAGAGTGCACTGGCACCACTGAGAATGCACTTCAGTGAGTCCAGAGAGTGCACTGGCACCACTGGGGATGCAGTGCAGTGAGTCCAGAGATTGCACTGGCACCACTGGGGATGCAGTGCTGTGACTCCAGAGAGCGCACAGGCACCACTGGGGATGCAGTGCAGTGAGTCCAGAGAGTGCACTGGCACCACTGGGGATGCACTGCAGTGAGCCCAGAGAGTGCACTGGCACCAGTGGGGATGCACTGCAGTGAGTCCAGTGAGTGCACTGGCACCACTGGGGAAGCAGTGCAGTGAGTCCAGAGAGTGCAGAGGCACCACTGGTGATGCAGTTTAGTGAGTCCAGAGAGTGCACTGGCACCACTGTGGATGCAGTGCAGTGAGTCCAGAGAGTGCACTGGCACTACTGGCGATGCAGTGCAGTGAGTCCAGAGAGTGCACTGGCACCACTGGGGATGCACTGCAGTGAGTCCAGAGAGTGCACTGTAACTACTGGGGATGCAGTGCAGTGAGTCCAGAGAGTGCACTGGCCCCACTGGGGATGCAGTGCAGTGAGTCCAGAGAGTGCACTGGCACCACAGATGATGCAGTACAGTGAGTCCAGTGAGTGCACTGGCACCACTGGGGATGTAGTGCAGTGACTCGAGAGAGTGCACTTGCACCACTGGGGATGCAGTGCAGTGAGTCCAGAGAGTGCACTGGCACCACTGGGGATGCACTGCAGTGAGTCCAGAGAGTGCACTGGCACCACTGGGGATGCAGTGCAGTGAGTCCAGAGAGTGCACTGGCACCACTGGTGATGCACTGCAGTGAGTCCAGAGATTGCACTGGCACCACTGGGGATGCAGTGCAGTGAGTCCAGAGACTTCACTGGCACCACTGGGAATGCAGAGAAGTGAGTGCAGAGAGTGCACTGGCACCACTGGTGATGCAGTGCAGTGAGTCCAGAGAGTGCACTGGCACCACTGGGGATGCAGTGCAGTGAGTCCAGAGAGTGCACTGGCACTACCTGTGATGCAGTGCAGTGAGTCCAGAGAGTGCACTGGCACCAATGGGGCTGCAGTGCAGTGAGTCCAGAGAGTGCACTGCCACCACTGGGGATGAAGTGCAGTGAGTCCAGAGAGTGCACTGGCACCAGTGGGGATGCACTGCAGTGAGTCCAGAGAGTGCACTGGCACCACTGGGGATGCAGTGCAGTGAGTCCAGAGAGTGCACTGGCACCACTGGGGATGCACTACAGTGAGTCCAGAGATTGCACTGGCACCACTGGGGATGCAGTGCAGTGAGTCCAGAGAGTGCACTGGCACCACTGGGGATGCAGTGCATTGAGTCCAGAGAGTGCACGGGCACAACTGGGGATGCACTTCAGTGAGTCCAGAGAGTGCACTGGCACCAGTGGGGATGCAGTGCAGTGAGTCCAGAGAGTGCACTGGCACCACTGGGGATGCACTGCAGTGAGTCCAGAGAGTACACTGGCACCAGTGGGGATGCAGTGCAGTGAGTCCAGAGAGTGCACTGGCACCACTGGGGATGCACTGCAGTGAGTCCAGAGAGTGCACTGGCACCACTGGGGATGTGTCCAGTGAGTCCAGTGAGTGCACTGGCACCACTGGGGATGCAGTGCAGTGAGTCCAGAGAGTACACTGACACCAGTGGGGATGCAGTGCAGTGAGTCCAGAGAGTGCACTGGCACCACTGGGGATGCAGTGCAGTCAGTCCAGTGAGTGCACTGGCACCACTGGGGGTGCAGTACAGTGAGTACAGAGAGTGCACTGGCACCACTGGGGATGCACTGCAGTGAGTCCAGACAGTGCACTGGCACCACTGGGGATGCCCTGCAGTGAGTCCAGAGAGTGCACTGGCACCACTGGGGATGCAGTGCAGTGAGTCCAGAGAGTGCACTGGCGCCACTGGGGATGCACTGCAGTGAGTCCAGAGAGTGCACTGGCACCACTGGGGATGCACTGCAGTGAGTCCAGAGAGTGCACTGGCACCACTGGGGATGCAGTACAGTGAGTCCAGAGAGTGCACTGGCACCAGTGGGTATGCAGTACAGTGAGTCCAGAGAGTGCACTGGCACCACTGGGCATGCAGTGCAGTGAGTCCAGAGAGTGCACTGGCACCACTGGGGATGCACTGCAGTTACTCCAGAGACTGCACTGGCACCACCGGGGATGCAGTGCAGTGAGTCCAGAGAGTGCACTGGCACCACTGGGGATGCAGTGCAGTGAGTCCAGAGATTGCACTGGCACCACTGGGGATGCAGTGCTGTGACTCCAGAGAGCGCACTGGCACCACTGGGGATGCAGTGCAGTGAGTCCAGAGAGTGCACTGGCACCACTGGGGATGCACTGCAGTGAGTCCAGAGAGTGCACTGGCACCACTGGGGATGCACTGCAGTGAGTCCAGTGAGTGCACTGGCACCACGGGGGATGCAGTGCAGTGAGTCCAGAGAGTGCAGTGGCACCACTGGTGATGCAGTTTAGTGAGTCCAGAGAGTGCACTGGCACCACTGGGGATGCAGTGCAGTGAGTCCAGTGAGTGTACTGGCACCACTGGGGATGCACTGCAGTGAGTCCAGAGAGTGCACTGGCACCACTGAGAATGCACTTCAGTGAGTCCAGAGAGTGCACTGGCACCACTGGGGATGCACTGCAGTGAGTCCAGAGAGTGCACTGGCACCACTGGGGATGCAGTGCAGTGAGTCCAGAGAGTGCACTGGCACCACTGGGGATGCAGTGCAGTGAGTCCAGAGAGTGCACTGGCACCACTGGGGATGCAGTGCAGTGAGTCCAGAGAGTGCACTGGCACCACTGGGGATGCACTGCAGTGAGCCCAGAGAGTGCACTGGCACCAGTGAGGATGCACTGCAGTGAGTCCAGAGAGTGCACTGACACCACTGGGGAAGCAGTGCAGTGAGTCCAGAGAGTGCAGTGGCACCACTGGGGATGCACTGCAGTGAGTCCAGAGAGTGCACTGGCACCACTGGGGATGCAGTGCAGTGAGTCCAGAGAGTGCACTGGCACCAGTGGGGATGCACTGCAGTGAGTCCAGAGAGTGCACTGGCACCACTGGGGATGCACTGCAGTGAGTCCAGAGAGTGCACTGTCACCACTGGGGATGCAGTACAGTGAGTCCACAGAGTGCACTGGCACCACTGGAGATGCAGTGCAGTGAGTCCAGAGAGTGCACTGGCACCACTGGGGATGCAGTGCAGTGAATCCAGTGAGTGCACTGGCACCACTGGGGATGCAGTGCAGTGAGTCCAGAGAGTGCACTGGCACTACTGGGGATGCAGTGCAGTGAGTCCAGAGAGTGCACTGGCACCACTGGGGATGCACTGCCTTGAGTCCAGAGAGTGCAGTGTCACTACTGGGGATGCAGTGCAGTGAGTCCAGAGAGTGCACTGGCCCCACTGGGGATGCAGTGCAGTGAGTCCTGAGAGTGCACTGGCACCACTGGGGATGCACTGCAGTGAGTCCAGAGATTGCACTGGCACCACTGGGGATGCAGTACAGTGAGTCCACACAGTGCATTAGCACCACTGGGGATGCAGTGCAGTGAGTCCAGAGAGTGCACTGGCACCACTGGGGATGCAGTGCAGTGAGTCCAGAGAGTGCACTGGCACCACTGGGCATGCACTGCTGTGAGTCCAGAGAGTGCTCTTGCAAACAGGGGATGCAGTGTAGTGACTCAAGAGAGTGCACTGGCACCACTGAAAATGCACTTCAGTGAGTCCAGAGAGTGCACTGGCACCACTGGGGATGCACTGCAGTGAGTCCACAGAGTGCACTAGCACCACTGGGGATGCAGTGCAGTGAGTCCAGAGAGTGCGCTGGAACCACTGGGGATGCAGTGCAGTGAGTCCAGAGAGTGCACTGGCACCACTGGGGATGCAGTGCAGTGAGTCCAGAGAGTGCACTGGCACCACTGGGATGCACTGCAGTGAGTCCAGTGAGTGCACTGGCACCACTGGGGATGCAGTGCAGTGAGTCCAGAGAGTGCACTGGCACCACTGGGGAAGCAGTGCAGTGAGTCCAGAGAGTGCAGTGGCACCACTAGGGATGCAGTGCAGTGAGTCCAGAGAGTGTACTGGCAGCACTGGGGATGCAGTGCAGTGAGCCCAGAGAGTGCACTGGCACTACCTGTGATGCAGTGCAGTGAGTCCAGAGAGTGCACTGGCACCAATGGGGCTGCAGTGCAGTGAGTCCAGAGAGTGCACTGGCACCACTGGGGATGCAGTGCAGTGAGTCCAGAGAGTGCACTGGCACTACCTGTGATGCAGTGCAGTGAGTCCAGAGAGTGCACTGGCACCAATGGGGCTGCAGTGCAGTGAGTCCAGAGAGTGCACTGCCACCACTGGGGATGCAGTGCAGTGAGTGCAGAGAGTGCACTGGCACCAGTGGGGATGCACTGCAGTGAGTCCAGAGAGTGCACTGGCACCACTGGGGATGCAGTGCAGTGAGTCCAGAGAGTGCACTGGCACCACTGGGGATGCACTACAGTGAGTCCAGAGATTGCACTGGCACCACTGGGGATGCAGTGCAGTGAGTCCAGAGAGTGCACTGGCACCACTGGGGATGCAGTGCATTGAGTCCAGAGAGTGCACTGGCACAACTGGGGATGCACTTCAGTGAGTCCAGAGAGTGCACTGGCACCAGTGGGGATGCAGTGCAGTGAGTCCAGAGAGTGCACTGGCACCACTGGGGATGCACTGCAGTGAGTCCAGAGAGTACACTGGCACCAGTGGGGATGCAGTGCAGTGAGTCCAGAGAGTGCACTGGCACCACTGGGGATGCACTGCAGTGAGTCCAGAGAGTGCACTGGCACCACTGGGGATGTGTCCAGTGAGTCCAGTGAGTGCACTGGCACCACTGGGGATGCAGTGCAGTGAGTCCAGAGAGTACACTGACACCAGTGGGGATGCAGTGCAGTGAGTCCAGAGAGTGCACTGGCACCACTGGGGATGCAGTGCAGTCAGTCCAGTGAGTGCACTGGCACCACTGGGGGTGCAGTACAGTGAGTACAGAGAGTGCACTGGCACCACTGGGGATGCACTGCAGTGAGTCCAGACAGTGCACTGGCACCACTGGGGATGCCCTGCAGTGAGTCCAGAGAGTGCACTGGCACCACTGGGGATGCAGTGCAGTGAGTCCAGAGAGTGCACTGGCGCCACTGGGGATGCACTGCAGTGAGTCCAGAGAGTGCACTGGCACCACTGGGGATGCACTGCAGTGAGTCCAGAGAGTGCACTGTCACCACTGGGGATGCAGTACAGTGAGTCCAGAGAGTGCACTGGCACCAGTGGGTATGCAGTACAGTGAGTCCAGAGAGTGCACTGGCACCACTGGGCATGCAGTGCAGTGAGTCCAGAGAGTGCACTGGCTGCACTGGGGATGCAGTGCAGTGAGTCCAGAGAGTGCACTGGCACCACTGGGGATGCACTGCAGTTACTCCAGAGACTGCACTGGCACCACCGGGGATGCAGTGCAGTGAGTCCAGAGAGTGCACTGGCACCACTGGGGATGCAGTGCAGTGAGTCCAGAGATTGCACTGGCACCACTGGGGATGCAGTGCTGTGACTCCAGAGAGCGCACTGGCACCACTGGGGATGCAGTGCAGTGAGTCCAGAGAGTGCACTGGCACCACTGGGGATGCACTGCAGTGAGTCCAGAGAGTGCACTGGCACCACTGGGGATGCACTGCAGTGAGTCCAGTGAGTGCACTGGCACCACGGGGGATGCAGTGCAGTGAGTCCAGAGAGTGCAGTGGCACCACTGGTGATGCAGTTTAGTGAGTCCAGAGAGTGCACTGGCACCACTGGGGATGCAGTGCAGTGAGTCCAGTGAGTGTACTGGCACCACTGGGGATGCACTGCAGTGAGTCCAGAGAGTGCACTGGCACCACTGAGAATGCGCTTCAGTGAGTCCAGAGAGTGCACTGGCACCACTGGGGATGCACTGCAGTGAGTCCAGAGAGTGCACTGGCACCACTGGGGATGCAGTGCAGTGAGTCCAGAGAGTGCACTGGCACCACTGGGGATGCAGTGCAGTGAGTCCAGAGAGTGCACTGGCACCACTGGGGATGCGGTGCTGGGAGTCCAGAGAGTGCTTTGGCACCAGTGGGGATGCAGTGCAGTTACTCCAGAGACTGCACTGGCACCACCGGGGATGCAGTGCAGTGAGTCCAGAGAGTGCACTGGCACCACTGGGGATGCAGTGCAGTGAGTCCAGAGATTGCACTGGCACCACTGGGGATGCAGTGCTGTGACTTCAGAGAGCGCACTGGCACCACTGGGGATGCAGTGCAGTGAGTCCAGAGAGTGCACTGGCACCACTGGGGATGCACTGCAGTGAGCCCAGAGAGTGCACTGGCACCAGTGAGGATGCACTGCAGTGAGTCCAGAGAGTGCACTGACACCACTGGGGAAGCAGTGCAGTGAGTCCAGAGAGTGCAGTGGCACCACTGGGGATGCACTGCAGTGAGTCCAGAGAGTGCACTGGCACCACTGGGGATGCAGTGCAGTGAGTCCAGAGAGTGCACTGGCACCAGTGGGGATGCACTGCAGTGAGTCCAGAGAGTGCACTGGCACCACTGGGGATGCACTGCAGTGAGTCCAGAGAGTGCACTGTCACCACTGGGGATGCAGTACAGTGAGTCCACAGAGTGCACTGGCACCACTGGAGATGCAGTGCAGTGAGTCCAGAGAGTGCACTGGCACCACTGGGGATGCAGTGCAGTGAATCCAGTGAGTGCACTGGCACCACTGGGGATGCAGTGCAGTGAGTCCAGAGAGTGCACTGGCACTACTGGGGATGCAGTGCAGTGAGTCCAGAGAGTGCACTGGCACCACTGGGGATGCACTGCCTTGAGTCCAGAGAGTGCAGTGTCACTACTGGGGATGCAGTGCAGTGAGTCCAGAGAGTGCACTGGCCCCACTGGGGATGCAGTGCAGTGAGTCCTGAGAGTGCACTGGCACCACTGGGGATGCACTGCAGTGAGTCCAGAGATTGCACTGGCACCACTGGGGATGCAGTACAGTGAGTCCACACAGTGCATTAGCACCACTGGGGATGCAGTGCAGTGAGTCCAGAGAGTGCACTGGCACCACTGGGGATGCAGTGCAGTGAGTCCAGAGAGTGCACTGGCACCACTGGGCATGCACTGCTGTGAGTCCAGAGAGTGCTCTTGCAAACAGGGGATGCAGTGTAGTGACTCAAGAGAGTGCACTGGCACCACTGAAAATGCACTTCAGTGAGTCCAGAGAGTGCACTGGCACCACTGGGGATGCACTGCAGTGAGTCCACAGAGTGCACTAGCACCACTGGGGATGCAGTGCAGTGAGTCCAGAGAGTGCGCTGGAACCACTGGGGATGCAGTGCAGTGAGTCCAGAGAGTGCACTGGCACCACTGGGGATGCAGTGCAGTGAGTCCAGAGAGTGCACTGGCACCACTGGGGATGCACTGCAGTGAGTCCAGTGAGTGCACTGGCACCACTGGGGATGCAGTGCAGTGAGTCCAGAGAGTGCACTGGCACCACTGGGGAAGCAGTGCAGTGAGTCCAGAGAGTGCAGTGGCACCACTAGGGATGCAGTGCAGTGAGTCCAGAGAGTGTACTGGCAGCACTGGGGATGCAGTGCAGTGAGTCCAGAGAGTGCTCTGGCACCACTGGGGATGCAGTTCAGTGAGTCCAGAGAGTGCACTGGCACCACTGAGAATGCACTTCAGTGAGTCCAGAGATTGCACTGGCACCACTGGGGATGCAGTGCTGTGACTCCAGAGAGCGCACAGGCACCACTGGGGATGCACTGCAGTGAGTCCAGAGAGTGCACTGGCACCACTGGGGATGCACTGCAGTGAGCCCAGAGAGTGCACTGGCACCAGTGGGGATGCACTGCAGTGAGTCCAGTGAGTGCACTGGCACCACTGGGGAAGCAGTGCAGTGAGTCCAGAGAGTGCAGAGGCACCACTGGTGATGCAGTGCAGTGAGTCCAGAGAGTGCACTGGCACCACTGGGGATGCAGTGCAGTGAGTCCAGTGAGTGTACTGGCACCACTGGGGATGCACTGCAGTGAGTCCAGAGAGTGCACTGGCACCACTGAGAATGCACTTCAGTGAGTCCAGAGAGTGCACTGGCACCACTGGGGATGCACTTCAGTGAGTCCAGAGAGTGCACTGGCACCACTGGGGATGCAGTGCTGTGACTCCAGAAGGTGCACTGGCACCACTGGGGATGCAGTGCAGTGAGTCCAGAGAGTGCACTGGCACCACTGGGGATGCGGTGCCAAGAGTCCAGAGAGTGCTTTGGCACCACTGGGGATGCACTGCAGTTACTCCAGAGACTGCACTGGCACCACTGGGGATGCAGTGCAGTGAGTCCAGAGAGTGCACTGGCACCACTGGGGATGCACTGCAGTGAGTCCAGAGAGTGCACTGTCACCACTGGGGATGCACTGCAGTGAGTCCAGAGAGTGCACTGGCACCACTGGGAATGCACTGCAATGAGTCCACAGAGTGCACTGGCACCACTGGGGATGCAGTGCAGTGAGTCCAGAGAGTGCACTGGCACCACTGGGGATGCACTGCAGTGAATCCAGTGAGTGCACTGGCACCACTGGGGATACAGTGCAGTGAGTCCAGAGAGTGCACTGGCACCACTGGGGATGCAGTGCAGTGAGTCCAGAGAGTGCACTGGCACCACAGATGATGCAGTACAGTGAGTCCAGTGAGTGCACTGGCACCACTGGGGATGTAGTGCCGTGACTCGAGAGAGTGCACTTGCACCACTGGGGATGCAGTGCAGTGAGTCCAGAGAGTGCACTGGCACCACTGGGGATGCACTGCAGTGAGTCCAGAGAGTGCACTGGCACCACTGGGGATGCACTGCAGTGAGTCCAGAGAGTGCACTGGCACCACTGGTGATGCACTGCAGTGAGTCCAGAGATTGCACTGGCACCACTGTGGTTGCACTGCAGTGAGTCCAGAGACTTCACTGGCACCACTGGGAATGCAGAGAAGTGAGTGCAGAGAGTGCACTGGCACCACTGGGGATGCAGTGCAGTGAGTCCAGAGAGTGCACTGGCACCACTGGGGATGCAGTGCAGTGAGTCCAGAGAGTGCACTGGCACCACCTGTGATGCAGTGCATTGAGTCCAGAGAGTGCACTGGCACCAATGGGGATGCAGTGCAGTGAGGCCAAAGAGTGCACTGGCACCACTGGGAATGCACTGCAGTGAGTCCAGAGAGTGCACTGGCACCACTGGTGATGCAGTACAGTGAGTCCAGAGAGTGCACTGGCACCACTGGAGATGCACTGCAGTGAGTCCAGAGAGTGCACTGGCACCACTGGGGATGCACTTCTTTGAGTCCAGAGATTGCACTGGCACCACTGGGGATGCAGTGCAGTGAGTCCAGAGAGTGCACTGGCACCACTGGGGATGCAGTGCATTGAGTCCAGAGAGTGCACTGGCACAACTGGGGATGCACTTCAGTGAGTCCAGAGAGTGCACTGACACCACTGGGGATGCAGTGCAGTGAGTCCAGAGAGTGCACTGGCACCACTGGGGATGCACTGCAGTGAGTCCAGAGAGTACACTGGCACCAGTGGGGATGCAGTGCAGTGAGTCCAGAGAGTGCACTGGCACCACTGGGGATGCACTGCAGTGAGTCCAGAGAGTGCACTGGCACCACTGGGGATGTCTCCAGTGAGTCCAGTGAGTGCACTGGCACCACTGGGGAAGCAGTGCAGTGAGTCCAGAGAGTACACTGGCACCACTGGGGATGCACTGCAGTGAGTCCAGAGAGTGCACTGGCACCACTGGGGATGCAGTGCAGTCAGTCCAGTGAGTGCACTGGCACCACTGGGGGTGCAGTACAGTGAGTCCAGAGAGTGCACTGGCACCACTGGGGATGCACTGCAGTGTGTCCACAGAGTGCACTAGCACCACTGGGGATGCAGTGCAGTGAGTCCAGAGAGTGCGCTGGAACCACTGGGGATGCAGTTCAGTGAGTCCAGAGAGTGCACTGGCACCACTGGGGATGCAGTGCAGTGAGTCCAGAGAGTGCACTGGCACCAGTGGGGCTGCACTGCAGTGAGTCCAGTGAGTGCACTGGCACCACTGGGGATGCAGTGCAGTGAGTCCAGAGAGTGCACTGGCACCACTGGGGAAGCAGTGCAGTGAGTCCAGAGAGTGCAGTGGCACTACTAGGGATGCAGTGCAGTGAGTCCAGAGAGTGCACTGGCAGCACTGGGGATGCAGTGCAGTGAGTCCAGAGAGTGCACTGGCACCACTGGGGATGCAGTTCAGTGAGTCCAGAGAGTGCACTGGCACCACTGGGGATGCAGTGCAGTGAGTCCAGAGAGTGCACTGGCACCACTGAGAATGCACTTCAGTGAGTCCAGAGAGTGCACTGGCACCACTGGGGATGCAGTGCAGTGAGTCCAGAGATTGCACTGGCACCACTGGGGATGCAGTGCTGTGACTCCAGAGAGCGCACAGGCACCACTGGGGATGCAGTGCAGTGAGTCCAGAGAGTGCACTGGCACCACTGGGGATGCACTGCAGTGAGCCCAGAGAGTGCACTGGCACCAGTGGGGATGCACTGCAGTGAGTCCAGTGAGTGCACTGGCACCACTGGGGAAGCAGTGCAGTGAGTCCAGAGAGTGCAGAGGCACCACTGGTGATGCAGTGCAGTGAGTCCAGAGAGTGCACTGGCACCACTGGGGATGCAGTGCAGTGAGTCCAGTGAGTGCACTGGCACCACTGGGTATGCACTGCAGTGAGTCCAGAGAGTGCACTGGCACCACTGAGAATGCACTTCAGTGAGTCCAGAGAGTGCACTGGCACCACTGGGGATGCACTTCAGTGAGTCCAGAGAGTGCACTGGCACCACTGGGGATGCACTGCAGTGAGTCCAGAGAGTGCACTGGCACCACTGGGGATGTGTCCAGTGAGTCCAGTGAGTGCACTGGCACCACTGGGGATGCAGTGCAGTGAGTCCAGAGAGTGCACTGGCACCACTGGGGATGCAGTGCAGTCAGTCCAGTGAGTGCACTGGCACCACTGGGGGTGCAGTACAGTGAGTCCAGAGAGTGCACTGGCACCACTGGGGATGCACTGCAGTGAGTCCAGACAGTGCACTGGCACCACTGGGGATGCCCTGCAGTGAGTCCAGAGAGTGCACTGGCACCACTGGGGATGCAGTGCAGTGAGTCCAGAGAGTGCACTGGCACCAGTGGGGATGCACTGCAGTGAGTCCAGTGAGTGCACTGGCACCACTGGGGAAGCAGTGCAGTGAGTCCAGAGAGTGCAGAGGCACCACTGGTGATGCAGTTTAGTGAGTCCAGAGAGTGCACTGGCACCACTGGGGATGCAGTGCAGTCAGTCCAGAGAGTGCACTGGCACTACTGGGGATGCAGTGCAGTGAGTCCAGAGAGTGCACTGGCACCACTGGGGATGCACTGCAGTGAGTCCAGAGAGTGCACTGTCACTACTGGGGATGCAGTGCAGTGAGTCCAGAGAGTGCACTGGCCCCACTGGGGATGCAGTGATGTGAGTCCTGAGAGTGCACTGGCACCACTGGGGATGCACTGCAGTGAGTCCAGAGATTGCACTGGCACCACTGGGGATGCAGTACAGTGAGTCCACACAGTGCACTAGCACCACTGGGGATGCAGTGCAGTGAGTCCAGAGAGTGCACTGGCACCACTGGGGATGCAGTGCAGTGAGTCCAGAGAGTGCACTGGCACCACTGGGGATGCACTGCTGTAGTCTAGAGAGTGCTGTTGCACCACAGGGGATGCAGTGCAGTGACTCAAGAGAGTGCACTGGCAGCACTGGGGATGCAGTGCAGTGAGTCCAGAGAGAGCAATGGCACCACTGGAGATGCAGTGCAGTGAGTCCAGAGAGTGCACTGGCACCACTGCGGATGCACTGCAGTGAGTCCAGAGAGTGCACTGGCTGCACTGGGGATGCAGTGCAGTGAGTCCAGAGAGTGCACTGGCACCACTGGGGATGCACTGCAGTGAGTCCAGAGAGTGTACTGGCACCACTGGGGATGCACTGCAGTGAGTCCAGAGAGTGCACTGGCACCACTGAGAATGCACTTCAGTGAGTCCAGAGAGTGCACTGGCACCACTGGGGATGCACTGCAGTGAGTCCACAGAGTGCACTGGCACCAGTGGGGATGCACTGCAGTGAGTCCAGTGAGTGCACTGGCACCACTGGGGATGCAGTGCAGTGAGTCCAGAGAGTGCACTGGCACCACTGGGGATGCAGTGCAGTGAGTCCAGAGAGTGCACTGGCACCAGTGGGGATGCACTGCAGTGAGTCCAGTGAGTGCACTGGCACCACTGGGGATGCAGTGCAGTGAGTCCAGAGAGTGCACTGGCACCACTGGGGAAGCAGTGCAGTGACTCGAGAGAGTGCACTTGCACCACTGGGGATGCAGTGCAGTGAGTCCAGAGAGTGCACTGGCACCACTGGGGATGCACTGCAGTGAGTCCAGAGAGTGCACTGGCAGCACTGGGGATGCAGTGCAGTGAGTCCAGAGAGTGCACTGGCACCACTGGTGATGCACTGCAGTGAGTCCAGAGATTGCACTGGCACCACTGGGGATGCAGTGCAGTGAGTCCAGAGACTTCACTGGCACCACTGGGAATGCAGAGAAGTGAGTGCAGAGAGTGCACTGGCACCACTGGGGATGCACTGCAGTGAGTCCAGAGAGTGCACTGGCACCACTGGGGATGCAGTGCAGTGAGTCCAGAGAGTGCACTGGCACTACCTGTGATGCAGTGCAGTGAGTCCAGAGAGTGCACTGGCACCAATGGGGCTGCAGTGCAGTGAGTCCAGAGAGTGCACTGCCACCACTGGGGATGCAGTGCAGTGAGTCCAGAGAGTGCACTGGCACCAGTGGGGATGCACTGCAGTGAGTCCAGTGAGTGCACTGGCACCACTGGGGATGCACTGCAGTGAGTCCAGAGAGTGCACTGGCACCACTGGGGATGCACTACAGTGAGTCCAGAGATTGCACTGGCACCACTGGGGATGCAGTGCAGTGAGTCCAGAGAGTGCACTGGCACCACTGGGGATTCAGTGCATTGAGTCCAGAGAGTGCACTGGCACAACTGGGGATGCACTTCAGTGAGTCCAGAGAGTGCACTGGCACCAGTGGGGATGCAGTGCAGTGAGTCCAGAGAGTGCACTGGCACCACTGGGGATGCACTGCAGTGAGTCCAGAGAGTACACTGGCACCAGTGGGGATGCAGTGCAGTGAGTCCAGAGAGTGCACTGGCACCACTGGGGATACACTGCAGTGAGTCCAGAGAGTGCACTGGCACCACTGGGGATGTGTCCAGTGAGTCCAGTGAGTGCACTGGCACCACTGGGGATGCAGTGCAGTGAGTCCAGAGAGTACACTGACACCAGTGGGGATGCAGTGCAGTGAGTCCAGAGAGTGCACTGGCACCACTGGGGATGCAGTGCAGTCAGTCCAGTGAGTGCACTGGCACCACTGGGGGTGCAGTACAGTGAGTACAGAGAGTGCACTGGCACCACTGGGGATGCACTGCAGTGAGTCCAGACAGTGCACTGGCACCACTGGGGATGCCCTGCAGTGAGTCCAGAGAGTGCACTGGCACCACTGGGGATGCAGTGCAGTGAGTCCAGAGAGTGCACTGGCGCCACTGGGGATGCACTGCAGTGAGTCCAGAGAGTGCACTGGCACCACTGGGGATGCACTGCAGTGAGTCCAGAGAGTGCACTGTCACCACTGGGGATGCAGTACAGTGAGTCCAGAGAGTGCACTGGCACCAGTGGGTATGCAGTACAGTGAGTCCAGAGAGTGCACTGGCACCACTGGGCATGCAGTGCAGTGAGTCCAGAGAGTGCACTGGCACTACTGGGGATGCAGTGCAGTGAGTCCAGAGAGTGCACTGGCACCACTGGGGATGCACTGCAGTTACTCCAGAGACTGCACTGGCACCACCGGGGATGCAGTGCAGTGAGTCCAGAGAGTGCACTGGCACCACTGGGGATTCAGTGCAGTGAGTCCAGAGATTGCACTGGCACCACTGGGGATGCAGTGCTGTGACTCCAGAGAGCGCACTGGCACCACTGGGGATGCAGTGCAGTGAGTCCAGAGAGTGCACTGGCACCACTGGGGATGCACTGCAGTGAGTCCAGAGAGTGCACTGTCACCACTGGGGATGCACTGCAGTGAGTCCAGTGAGTGCACTGGCACCACGGGGGAAGCAGTGCAGTGAGTCCAGAGAGTGCAGTGGCACCACTGGTGATGCAGTTTAGTGAGTCCAGAGAGTGCACTGGCACCACTGGGGATGCAGTGCAGTGAGTCCAGTGAGTGTACTGGCACCACTGGGGATGCACTGCAGTGAGTCCAAAGAGTGCACTGGCACCACTGAGAATGCACTTCAGTGAGTCCAGAGAGTGCACTGGCACCACTGGGGATGCACTGCAGTGAGTCCAGAGAGTGCACTGGCACCACTGGGGATGCAGTGCAGTGAGTCCAGAGAGTGCACTGGCACCACTGGGGATGCAGTGCAGTGAGTCCAGAGAGTGCACTGGCACCACTGGGGATGCGGTGCTGGGAGTCCAGAGAGTGCTTTGGCACCAGTGGGGATGCAGTGCAGTTACTCCAGAGACTGCACTGGCACCACCGGGGATGCAGTGCAGTGAGTCCAGAGAGTGCACTGGCACCAGTGGGGATGCACTGCAGTGAGTCCAGAGAGTGCACTGACACCACTGGGGAAGCAGTGCAGTGAGTCCAGAGAGTGCAGTGGCACCACTGGGGATGCACTGCAGTGAGTCCAGAGAGTGCACTGGCACCACTGGGGATGCAGTGCAGTGAGTCCAGAGAGTGCACTGCCACCACTGGGGATGCAGTGCAGTGAGTCCAGAGAGTGCACTGGCACCAGTGGGGATGCACTGCAGTGAGTCCAGTGAGTGCACTGGCACCACTGGGGATGCACTGCAGTGAGTCCAGAGAGTGCACTGGCACCACTGGGGATGCACTACAGTGAGTCCAGAGATTGCACTGGCACCACTGGGGATGCAGTGCAGTGAGTCCAGAGAGTGCACTGGCACCACTGGGGATGCAGTGCATTGAGTCCAGAGAGTGCACTGGCACAACTGGGGATGCACTTCAGTGAGTCCAGAGAGTGCACTGGCACCAGTGGGGATGCAGTGCAGTGAGTCCAGAGAGTGCACTGGCACCACTGGGGATGCACAGCAGTGAGTCCAGAGAGTACACTGGCACCAGTGGGGATGCAGTGCAGTGAGTCCAGAGAGTGCACTGGCACCACTGGGGATGCACTGCAGTGAGTCCAGAGAGTGCACTGGCACCACTGGGGATGTGTCCAGTGAGTCCAGTGAGTGCACTGGCACCACTGGGGATGCAGTGCAGTGAGTCCAGAGAGTACACTGACACCAGTGGGGATGCAGTGCAGTGAGTCCAGAGAGTGCACTGGCACCACTGGGGATGCAGTGCAGTCAGTCCAGTGAGTGCACTGGCACCACTGGGGGTGCAGTACAGTGAGTACAGAGAGTGCACTGGCACCACTGGGGATGCACTGCAGTGAGTCCAGACAGTGCACTGGCACCACTGGGGATGCCCTGCAGTGAGTCCAGAGAGTGCACTGGCACCACTGGGGATGCAGTGCAGTGAGTCCAGAGAGTGCACTGGCGCCACTGGGGATGCACTGCAGTGAGTCCAGAGAGTGCACTGGCACCACTGGGGATGCACTGCAGTGAGTCCAGAGAGTGCACTGGCACCAGTGGGTATGCAGTACAGTGAGTCCAGAGAGTGCACTGGCACCACTGGGCATGCAGTGCAGTGAGTCCAGAGAGTGCACTGGCTGCACTGGGGATGCAGTGCAGTGAGTCCAGAGAGTGCACTGGCACCACTGGGGATGCACTGCAGTTACTCCAGAGACTGCACTGGCACCACCGGGGATGCAGTGCAGTGAGTCCAGAGAGTGCACTGGCACCACTGGGGATTCAGTGCAGTGAGTCCAGAGATTGCACTGGCACCACTGGGGATGCAGTGCTGTGACTCCAGAGAGCGCACTGGCACCACTGGGGATGCAGTGCAGTGAGTCCAGAGAGTGCACTGGCACCACTGGGGATGCACTGCAGTGAGTCCAGAGAGTGCACTGGCACCACTGGGGATGCACTGCAGTGAGTCCAGTGAGTGCACTGGCACCACGGGGGAAGCAGTGCAGTGAGTCCAGAGAGTGCAGTGGCACCACTGGTGATGCAGTTTAGTGAGTCCAGAGAGTGCACTGGCACCACTGGGGATGCACTGCAGTGAGTCCAGTGAGTGTACTGGCACCACTGGGGATGCACTGCAGTGAGTCCAGAGAGTGCACTGGCACCACTGAGAATGCACTTCAGTGAGTCCAGAGAGTGCACTGGCACCACTGGGGATGCACTGCAGTGAGTCCAGAGAGTGCACTGGCACCACTGGGGATGCAGTGCAGTGAGTCCAGAGAGTGCACTGGCACCACTGGGGATGCGGTGCTGGGAGTCCAGAGAGTGCTTTGGCACCAGTGGGGATGCAGTGCAGTTACTCCAGAGACTGCACTGGCACCACCGGGGATGCAGTGCAGTGAGTCCAGAGAGTGCACTGGCACCACTGGGGATGCAGTGCAGTGAGTCCAGAGATTGCACTGGCACCACTGGGGATGCAGTGCTGTGACTCCAGAGAGCGCACTGGCACCACTGGGGATGCAGTGCAGTGAGTCCAAAGAGTGCACTGGCACCACTGGGGATGCACTGCAGTGAGCCCAGAGAGTGCACTGGCACCAGTGGGGATGCACTGCAGTGAGTCCAGAGAGTGCACTGACACCACTGGGGATGCAGTGCAGTGAGTCCAGAGAGTGCACTGGCACCACTGGGGATGCACTGCAGTGAGTCCAGAGAGTGCACTGGCACCACTGGGGATGCAGTGCAGTGAGTCCAGAGAGTGCACTGGCACCAGTGGGGATGCACTGCAGTGAGTCCAGAGAGTGCACTGGCACCACTGGGGATGCACTGCAGTGAGTCCAGAGAGTGCACTGTCACCACTGGGGATGCAGTACAGTGAGTCCACAGAGTGCACTGGCACCACTGGAGATGCAGTGCAGTGAGTCCAGAGAGTGCACTGGCACCACTGGGGATGCAGTGCAGTGAATCCAGTGAGTGCACTGGCAGCACTGGGGATGCAGTGCAGTGAGTCCAGAGAGTGCACTGGCACTACTGGGGATGCAGTGCAGTGAGTCCAGAGAGTGCACTGGCACCACTGTGGATGCACTGCCTTGAGTCCAGAGAGTGCACTGTCACTACTGGGGATGCAGTGCAGTGAGTCCAGAGAGTGCACTGGCCCCACTGGGGATGCAGTGCAGTGAGTCCTGAGAGTGCACTGGCACCACTGGGGATGCACTGCAGTGAGTCCAGAGATTGCACTGGCACCACTGGGGATGCAGTACAGTGAGTCCACACAGTGCATTAGCACCACTGGGGATGCAGTGCAGTGAGTCCAGAGAGTGCACTGGCACCACTGGGGATGCAGTGCAGTGAGTCCAGAGAGTGCACTGGCACCACTGGGCATGCACTGCTGTGAGTCCAGAGAGTGCTCTTGCAAACACGGGATGCAGTGCAGTGACTCAAGAGAGTGCACTGGCACCACTGGGGATGCAGTGCAGTGAGTCCAGAGAGTGCACTGGCACCACTGTGGATGCAGTGCAGTGAGTCCAGAGAGTGCAATGGCACCACTGCGGATGCACTGCAGTGAGTCCAGAGAGTGCACTGGCTCCACTGGGGATGCACTGCAGTGAGTCCAGAGAGTGTACTGGCACCACTGGGGATGCACTGAAGTGAGTCCAGAGAGTGCACTGGCACCACTGGGGATGCACTGCAGTGAGTCCACAGAGTGCACTAGCACCACTGGGGATGCAGTGCAGTGAGTCCAGAGAGTGCGCTGGAACCACTGGGGATGCAGTGCAGTGAGTCCAGAGAGTGCACTGGCACCACTGGGGATGCAGTGCAGTGAGTCCAGAGAGTGCACTGGCACCACTGGGGATGCACTGCCTTGAGTCCAGAGAGTGCACTGTCACTACTGGGGATGCAGTGCAGTGAGTCCAGAGAGTGCACTGGCCCCACTGGGGATGCAGTGCAGTGAGTCCTGAGAGTGCACTGGCACCACTGGGGATGCACTGCAGTGAGTCCAGAGATTGCACTGGCACCACTGGGGATGCAGTACAGTGAGTCCACACAGTGCATTAGCACCACTGGGGATGCAGTGCAGTGAGTCCAGAGAGTGCACTGGCACCACTGGGGATGCAGTGCAGTGAGTCCAGAGAGTGCACTGGCACCACTGGGCATGCACTGCTGTGAGTCCAGAGAGTGCTCTTGCAAACAGGGGATGCAGTGCAGTGACTCAAGAGAGTGCACTGGCACCACTGGGGATGCAGTGCAGTGAGTCCAGAGAGTGCACTGGCACCACTGTGGATGCAGTGCAGTGAGTCCAGAGAGTGCAATGGCACCACTGCGGATGCACTGCAGTGAGTCCAGAGAGTGCACTGGCTCCACTGGGGATGCACTGCAGTGAGTCCAGAGAGTGTACTGGCACCACTGGGGATGCACTGAAGTGAGTCCAGAGAGTGCACTGGCACCACTGGGGATGCACTGCAGTGAGTCCACAGAGTGCACTAGCACCACTGGGGATGCAGTGCAGTGAGTCCAGAGAGTGCGCTGGAACCACTGGGGATGCAGTGCAGTGAGTCCAGAGAGTGCACTGGCACCACTGGGGATGCAGTGCAGTGAGTCCAGAGAGTGCACTGGCACCACTGGGGATGCACTGCAGTGAGTCCAGTGAGTGCACTGGCACCACTGGGGATGCAGTGCAGTGAGTCCAGAGAGTGCACTGGCACCACTGAGAATGCACTTCAGTGAGTCCAGAGAGTGCACTGGCACCACTGGGGATGCAGTGCAGTGAGTCCAGAGATTGCACTGGCACCACTGGGGATGCAGTGCTGTGACTCCAGAGAGCGCACAGGCACCACTGGGGATGCACTGCAGTGAGTCCAGAGAGTGCACTGGCACCACTGGGGATGCACTGCAGTGAGCCCAAAGAGTGCACTGGCACCAGTGGGGATGCACTGCAGTGAGTCCAGTGAGTGCACTGGCACCACTGGGGAAGCAATGCAGTGAGTCCAGAGAGTGCAGAGGCACCACTGGTGATGCAGTGCAGTGAGTCCAGAGAGTGCACTGGCACCACTGGGGATGCAGTGCAGTGAGTCCAGTGAGTGTACTGGCACCACTGGGGATGCACTGCAGTGAGTCCAGAGAGTGCACTGGCACCACTGAGAATGCACTTCAGTGAGTCCAGAGAGTGCACTGGCACCACTGGGGATGCACTTCAGTGAGTCCAGAGAGTGCACTGGCACCACTGGGGATGCAGTGCTGTGACTCCAGAAGGTGCACTGGCACCACTGGGGATGCAGTGCAGTGAGTCCAGAGAGTGCACTGGCACCACTGGGGATGCGGTGCCAAGAGTCCAGAGAGTGCTTTGGCACCACTGGGGATGCAGTGCAGTGACTCCAGAGACTGCACTGGCACCACTGGGGATGCAGTGCAGTGAGTCCAGAGAGTGCACTGGCACCACTGGGGATGCACTGCAGTGAGTCCAGAGAGTGCACTGTCACCACTGGGGATGCACTGCAGTGAGTCCAGAGAGTGCACTGGCACCACTGGGAATGCACTACAGTGAGTCCACAGAGTGCACTGGCACCACTGGGGATGCAGTGCAGTGAGTCCAGAGAGTGCACTGGCACCACTGGGGATGCACTGCAGTGAATCCAGTGAGTGCACTGGCACCACTGGGGATACAGTGCAGTGAGTCCAGAGAGTGCACTGGCACCACTGGAGATGCAGTGCAGTGAGTCCAGAGAGTGCACTGGCACCACAGATGATGCAGTACAGTGAGTCCAGTGAGTGCACTGGCACCACTGGGGATGTAGTGCCGTGACTCGAGAGAGTGCACTTGCACCACTGGGGATGCAGTGCAGTGAGTCCAGAGAGTGCACTGGCACCACTGGGGATGCACTGCAGTGAGTCCAGAGAGTGCACTGGCACCACTGGGGATGCACTGCAGTGAGTCCAGAGAGTGCACTGGCACCACTGGTGATGCACTGCAGTGAGTCCAGAGATTGCACTGGCACCACTGTGGATGCAGTGCAGTGAGTCCAGAGACTTCACTGGCACCACTGGGAATGCAGAGAAGTGAGTGCAGAGAGTGCACTGGCACCACTGGGGATGCAGTGCAGTGAGTCCAGAGAGTGCACTGGCACCACTGGGGATGCAGTGCAGTGAGTCCAGAGAGTGCACTGGCACCACCTGTGATGCAGTGCATTGAGTCCAGAGAGTGCACTGGCACCAATGGGGATGCAGTGCAGTGAGTCCAAAGAGTGCACTGGCACCACTGGGAATGCACTGCAGTGAGTCCAGAGAGTGCACTGGCACCACTGGTGATGCAGTACAGTGAGTCCAGAGAGTGCACTGGCACCACTGGAGATGCACTGCAGTGAGTCCAGAGAGTGCACTGGCACCACTGGGGATGCACTTCTTTGAGTCCAGAGATTGCACTGGCACCACTGGGGATGCAGTGCAGTGAGTCCAGAGAGTGCACTGGCACCACTGGGGATGCAGTGCATTGAGTCCAGAGAGTGCACTGGCACAACTGGGGATGCACTTCAGTGAGTCCAGAGAGTGCACTGACACCACTGGGGATGCAGTGCAGTGAGTCCAGAGAGTGCACTGGCACCACTGGGGATGCACTGCAGTGAGTCCAGAGAGTACACTGGCACCAGTGGGGATGCAGTGCAGTGAGTCCAGAGAGTGCACTGGCACCACTGGGGATGCACTGCAGTGAGTCCAGAGAGTGCACTGGCACCACTGGGGATGTCTCCAGTGAGTCCAGTGATTGCACTGGCACCACTGGGGATGCAGTGCAGTGAGTCCAGAGAGTACACTGGCACCAGTGGGGATGCAGTGCAGTGAGTCCAGAGAGTGCACTGGCACCACTGGGGATGCAGTGCAGTCAGTCCAGTGAGTGCACTGGCACCACTGGGGGTGCAGTACAGTGAGTCCAGAGAGTGCACTGGCACCACTGGGGATGCACTGCAGTGTGTCCACAGAGTGCACTAGCACCACTGGGGATGCAGTGCAGTGAGTCCAGAGAGTGCGCTGGAACCACTGGGGATGCAGTTCAGTGAGTCCAGAGAGTGCACTGGCACCACTGGGGATGCAGTGCAGTGAGTCCAGAGAGTGCACTGGCACCAGTGGGGATGCACTGCAGTGAGTCCAGTGAGTGCACTGGCACCACTGGGGATGCAGTGCAGTGAGTCCAGAGAGTGCACTGGCACCACTGGGGAAGCAGTGCAGTGAGTCCAGAGAGTGCAGTGGCACTACTAGGGATGCAGTGCAGTGAGTCCAGAGATTGCACTGGCACCACTGGGGATGCAGTGCTGTGACTCCAGAGAGCGCACAGGCACCACTGGGGATGCAGTGCAGTGAGTCCAGAGAGTGCACTGGCACCACTGGGGATGCACTGCAGTGAGCCCAGAGATTGCACTGGCACCAGTGGGGATGCACTGCAGTGAGTCCAGTGAGTGCACTGGCACCACTGGGGATGCACTTCAGTGAGTCCAGAGAGTGCACTGGCACCACTGGGGATGCACTGCAGTGAGTCCAGAGAGTGCACTGGCACCACTGGGGATGCAGTGCTGTGAGTCCAGAGAGTGCACTGGCACCACTGGGGATGCAGTGCAGTGAGTCCAGAGAGTGCTCTGGCACCACTGGGGATGCGGTGCCGGGAGTCCAGAGAGTGCTTTGGCACCAGTGGGGATGCACTGCAGTTACTCCAGAGAGTGCACTGGCACCACTGGGGATGCAGTGCAGTGAGTCCAGAGAGTGCACTGGCACCACTGGGGATGCACTGCAGTGAGTCCAGAGAGTGCACTGTCACCACTGGGGATGCACTGCAGTGAGTCCACAGAGTGCACTGGCACCACTGGGGATGCAGTGCAGTGAGTCCAGAGAGTGCACTGGCACCACTGGGTATGCACTGCAGTGAGTCCAGAGATTGCACTGGCACCACTGGGGATGCAGTACAGTGAGTCCACACAGTGCATTAGCACCACTGGGGATGCAGTGCAGTGAGTCCAGAGAGTGCACTGGCACCACTGGGGATGCAGTGCAGTGAGTCCAGAGAGTGCACTGGCACCACAGATGATGCAGTACAGTGAGTCCAGTGAGTGCACTGGCACCACTGGGGATGTAGTGCCGTGACTCGAGAGAGTGCACTTGCACCACTGGGGATGCAGTGCAGTGAGTCCAGAGAGTGCACTGGCACCACTGGGGATGCACTGCAGTGAGTCCAGAGAGTGCACTGGCACCACTGGGGATGCAGTGCAGTGAGTCCAGAGAGTGCACTGGCACCACTGGGGATGCACTGCAGTGAGTCCAGAGAGTGCACTGGCACCACTGTGGATGCAGTGCAGTGAGTCCAGAGACTTCACTGGCACCACTGGGAATGCAGAGAAGTGAGTGCAGAGAGTGCACTGGCACCACTGGGGATGCAGTGCAGTGAGTCCAGAGAGTGCACTGGCACCACTGGGGATGCAGTGCAGTGAGTCCAGAGAGTGCACTGGCACCACCTGTGATGCAGTGCAGTGAGTCCAGAGAGTGCACTGGCACCAATGGGGCTGCAGTGCAGTGAGTCCAAAGAGTGCACTGGCACCACTGGGAATGCACTGCAGTGAGTCCAGAGAGTGCACTGGCACCACTGGTGATGCAGTACAGTGAGTCCAGAGAGTGCACTGGCACCACTGGGGATGCAGTGCAGTGAGTCCAGAGAGTGCACTGGCACCACTGGGGATGCACTTCAGTGAGTCCAGAGATTGCACTGGCACCACTGGGGATGCAGTGCAGTGAGTCCAGAGAGTGCACTGGCACCAGTGGGGATGCAGTGCATTGAGTCCAGAGAGTACACTGGCACCAGGGTGATGCAGTGCAGTGAGTCCAGAGAGTGCACTGGCACCACTGGGGATGCACTGCAGTGAGTCCAGAGAGTACACTGGCACCAGGGTGATGCAGTGCAGTGAGTCCAGAGAGTGCACTGGCACCACTGGGGATGCACTGCAGTGAGTCCAGAGAGTGCACTGGCACCACTGGGGATGTGTCCAGTGAGTCCAGTGAGTGCACTGGCACCACTGGGGATGCAGTGCAGTGAGTCCAGAGAGTACACTGGCACCACTGGGGATGCACTGCAGTGAGTCCAGAGAGTGCACTGGCACCACTGGGGATGCAGTGCAGTCAGTCCAGTGAGTGCACTGGCACCACTGGGGGTGCAGTACAGTGAGTCCAGAGAGTGCACTGGCACCACTGGGGATGCACTGCAGTGAGTCCACAGAGTGCACTAGCACCACTGGGGATGCAGTGCAGTGAGTCCAGAGAGTGCGCTGGAACCACTGGGGATGCAGTGCAGTGAGTCCAGAGAGTGCACTGGCACCACTGCGGATGCAGTGCAGTGAGTCCAGAGAGTGCACTGGCACCAGTGGGGATGCACTGCAGTGAGTCCAGTGAGTGCACTGGCACCACTGGGGATGCAGTGCAGTGAGTCCAGAGAGTGCACTGGCACCACTGGGGATGCAGTGCAGTGAGTCCAGAGAGTGCAGTGGCACCACTAGGGATGCACTGCAGTGAGTCCAGAGAGTGCACTGGCAGCACTGGGGATGCAGTGCAGTGAGTCCAGAGAGTGCACTGGCACCACTGAGAATGCACTTCAGTGAGTCCAGAGAGTGCACTGGCACCACTGGGGAAGCACTTCAGTTAGTCCAGAGAGTGCACTGGCACCACTGGGGATGCATTGCAGTGAGTCCAGAGAGTGCACTGGCCCCACTGGGGATGCATTGCAGTGAGTCCAGAGAGTGCACTGGCACCACTGGGGATGCATTGCAGTGAGTCCAGAGAGTGCACTGGCACCACAGATGATGCAGTACAGTGAGTCCAGTGAGTGCACTGGCACCACTGGGGATGTAGTGCAGTGACTCGAGATAGTGCACTTGCACCACTGGGGATGCACTGCAGTGAGTCCAGAGAGTGCACTGGCACCACTGGGGATACAGTGCAGTGAATCCAGTGAGTGCACTGGCACCACTGGGGATGCAGTGCAGTGAGTCCAGAGAGTGCACTGGCACCACTGGGGATGCATTGCAGTGAGTCCAGAGTGTGCACTGGCACCACTGGGAATGCAGTGCAGTGAGTCCAGAGAGTGCACTGGCACCACTGGGGATGCACTGCAGTGAGTCCAGAGAGTGCACTGGCACCACTGGGGATGCACTGCAGTGAGTCCAGAGAGTGCACTGGCACCACTGGTGATGCACTGCAGTGAGTCCAGAGATTGCACTGGCACCACTGTGGATGCAGTTCAGTGAGTACAGAGACTTCACTGGCACCACTGGGAATGCAGAGAAGTGAGTGCAGAGAGTGCACTGGCACCACTGGGGATGCAGTGCAGTGAGTCCAGAGAGTGCACTGGCACCACTGGGGATGCAGTGCAGTGAATCCAGAGAGTGCACTGGCACCACCTGTGATGCAGTGCAGTGAGTCCAGAGAGTGCACTGGCACCACTGGGGATGCACTGCAGTGAATCCAGTGAGTGCTATGGCACCAGTGGGGATGCAGTGCAGTTACTCCAGAGACTGCACTGGCACCACCGGGGATGCAGTGCAGTGAGTCCAGAGAGTGCACTGGCACCACTGGGGATGCAGTGCACTGAGTCCAGAGATTGCACTGGCACCACTGGGGATGCAGTGCTGTGACTCCAGAGAGCGCACTGGCACCACTGGGGATGCAGTGCAGTGAGTCCAGAGAGTGCACTGGCACCACTGGGGATGCAGTGCACTGAGTCCAGAGATTGCACTGGCACCACTGGGGATGCAGTGCTGTGACTCCAGAGAGCGCACTGGCACCACTGGGGATGCAGTGCAGTGAGTCCAGAGAGTGCACTGGCACCACTGGGGATGCACTGCAGTGAGTCCAGAGATTGCACTGGCTCCACTGGGGATGTGTCCAGTGAGTCCAGTGAGTGCACTGGCACCACTGGGGATGCAGTGCAGTGAGTCCAGAGAGTGCACTGGCACCAGTCGGGATCCAGTGCAGTGAGTCCAGAGACTTCACTGGCACCACTGGGAATGCAGAGAAGTGAGTGCAGAGAGTGCACTGGCACCACTGGGGATGCAGTGCAGTGAGTCCAGAGAGTGCACTGGCACCACTGGGGATGCAGTACAGTGAATCCAGATAGTGCACTGGCACCACCTGTGATGCAGTGCAGTGAGTCCAGAGAGTGCACTGGCACCAATGGGGCTGCAGTGCAGTGAGTCCAAAGAGTGCACTGGCACCACTGTGGATGCAGTGCAGTCATTCCAGCTTACACCTCCCCTCCAGTTCAGCTTACACCTGAAAGATATCTACTAGACCGGATCGTCTTGAAGCCCCCCCTCTAGCTCAACCACACAAATAGTACACCAAAACTAAAGAATTTACTAAACTAATTAAACTAAAGCATTTTACAGTCTTAGTATAGGCGATAAATAGGGAAAACCTAAACACCACATTCTTCGACCCCGCTGGAGGAGGAGACCCAATCCTGTACCAACACCTATTCTGATTCTTCGGACACCCAGAAGTCTATATTCTGATCCTACCGGGGTTCGGAATCATCTCACACGTAGTCACGTACTACTCAGGCAAAAAGGAGCCCTTCGGCTACATGGGAATAGTCTGAGCCATACTATCCATCGGCTTCCTAGGATTCATCGTCTGAGCTCACCACATGTTTACAGTAGGAATAGACGTTGATACCCGAGCCTACTTTACATCAGCCACTATAATCATTGCCATCCCTACCGGAATCAAAGTATTTAGCTGACTAGCCACCCTGCACGGAGGAACAATCAAATGAGACCCCCCCCAATACTATGAGCTCTAGGATTTATCTTCCTATTTACCATCGGAGGATTAACAGGAATCGTTCTTGCAAACTCTTCCCTAGACATCGCCCTGCACGACACGTACTACGTAGTTGCCCACTGCTACTACGTCCTATCCATAGGCGCCGTCTTTGCCATTCTAGCAGGATTTACTCACTGATTCCCACTACTCACTGGGTTTACCCTACACCAAACATGAGCAAAAGCCCACTTCGGGGTAATATTTACAGGAGTAAACCTAACGTTCTTCCCCCAGCACTTCCTAGGCCTAGCAGGAATACCCCGACGATACTCGGACTATCCCGACGCCTACACACTATGAAACACCATTTCCTCCTAGTCCTAGGACTTAGAGAAACTCCAGTACTAAAAATAGTAAACACAAGCAATAATTTCATATACTTCACTCTCACTCACCACTCAACTATCAGCTAACCACACCCCCGTCCACATAGCTTAACACAAAGCATGGCACTGAAGTTGCCAAGATGGCATAAAACATGCCTGCGGACAAAAGACTTAGTCCTAACCTTACGGTTGGTTTTTGCTAAATATATACATGCAAGTATCCGCGCCCCAGTGTAAACGCCCTCGACCACCTACCCCCATACAGGCCTTGAGGAGCGGGTATCAGGCACACCCAAGTAGTAGCCCAAGACGCCTCGCTAAGCCACGCCCCCACGGGTATTCAGCAGTAATTAACATTAAGCAATGAGTGCAAACTTGACTTAGTTATAGCAACAGCCTAACTTCAAGGGTTGGTAAATCTTGTGCCAGCCACCGCGGTCATACAAGAAACCCAAATCAACCGTCCTATTGACACGGCGTAAAGAGTGGTAAAATGCCTATCCTAGCTAACTAAGATCAAAATGCAACTGAGCTGTCATAAGCCCAAGATGCACCTAAACACACCATTAAGATGATCTTAGGAACTAACGACTGATTTAAACCCACGAAAGCCAGGGCCCAAACTGGGATTAGATACCCCACTATGCCTGGCCCTAAATCTTGATACTTACTTTACCGAAGTATCCGCCAGAGAACTACGAGCACAAACGCTTAAAACTCTAAGGACTTGGCGGTGCCCCAAACCCACCTAGAGGAGCCTGTTCTACAATCGATAATCCCCGATTAACCCAACCACCCCTTGCCAACACAGCCTACATACCGCCGTCGCCAGCCCACCTCGAATGAGAGCACAACAGTGGACACAATAGCACCCCGCTAATAAGACAGGTCAAGGTATAGCCTATGGAGTGGAAGAAATGGGCTACATTCCCTATTCATAGGGCACACGGAAAGAAGCGTGAAACCACTTCTGGAAGGCGGATTTAGCAGTAAAGTGGGACAATAGAGCCTACTTTAAGCCGGCCCTGGGGCACGTACATACCGCCCGTCACCCTCCTCAAAAGCCACATCCCACATAACTAATACCATAAATACGCTGAAGATGAGGTAAGTCGTAACAAGGTAAGTGTACCGGAAGGTGTACTTAGAATATCAAGACGTAGCTATAACACCAAAGCACTCAGCTTACACCTGAAAGATATCTACTAGACCGGATCGTCTTGAAGCCCCCCCTCTAGCTCAACCACACAAATAGTACACCAAAACTAAAGAATTTACTAAACTAATTAAACTAAAGCATTTTACAGTCTTAGTATAGGCGATAGAAAAGACACTTAGACGCGATAGAGACCCCAGTACCGTAAGGGAAAGATGAAATAGCAGTGAAACAATCAAAGCGACAGACAGCAAAGATCAACCCTTGTACCTTTTGCATCATGGTTTAGCGAGAACAACCAAGCAAAGTGAACTAAAGTTTGCCCCCCCGAAACCCAAGCGAGCTACTTTCAAGCAGTTAAAGAGAGCGAACCCGTCTCTGTTGCAAAAGAGTGGGATGACTTGTCAGTAGAGGTGAAAAGCCAACCGAGCTGGGTGATAGCTGGTTACCTGTGAAACGAATCTAAGTTCCCCCTTAATCCTCCCTACCGGACATCCTGAACCCTAATGAGATGATTAAGAGCTATTTAATGGAGGGACAGCTCCATTAAAAAAGGACACAACCTCGACTAGCGGATAATTCTTACTACTGATCCTACCGTGGGCCCTAAAGCAGCCATCAAAAAAGAGTGCGTCAAAGCTCCACCACCTAAAAATACCAAAATAAGATGATTCCCTTATCACAAACAGGTCAACCTATGAATATAGGAGAATTAATGCTAAAATAAGTAACTCAGGGCCACACCCCTCTAACGGCGCAAGCTTACATAGAAACATTATTAACAGACCTAGACAGATACAAAAACCCCTACAAGACCACGTATTAACTAACCCTGTTAACCCGACTCAGGAGCGCCTATAAGAGCGATTAAAATCTGTGAAAGGAACTCGGCAAATTAATAAGGCCCGACTGTTTACCAAAAACATAGCCTTCAGCAAATTAAACAAGTATTGAAGGTGATGCCTGCCCGGTGACTTAGGTTTAACGGCCGCGGTATCCTAACCGTGCAAAGGTAGCGCAATCAATTGTCCCATAAATCGAGACTGGTATGAATGGCTAAACGAGGTCTTAACTGTCTCTCACAGATAATCAGTGAAATTGATCTCCCCGTGCAAAAGCGGGGATGTGAACATAAGACGAGAAGACCCTGTGGAACTTAAAAATCAACGACCACCGCGAATCCTCAATCAACCCCACTGGGGCCACTACCATCGCAGAGCCTGGTCGATATTTTTCGGTTGGGGCGACCTTGGAGGAGAACAAATCCTCCAAAAACAAGACCATACCTCTTTACCTAGAGCTACCCCTCAAAGTGCTAACAGTGACCAGACCCAATATAATTGATTAATGGACCAAGCTACCCCAGGGATAACAGCGCAATCCCCCTCAAGAGCCCATATCGACAGGGGGGTTTACGACCTCGATGTTGGATCAGGACATCCTAATGGTGCAGCCGCTATTAAGGGTTCGTTTGTTCAACGATTAACAGTCCTACGTGATCTGAGTTCAGACCGGAGCAATCCAGGTCGGTTTCTATCTATGACACACTCTCCCCAGTACGAAAGGACCGGGAAAGTGGGGCCAATACCACAAGCACGCCCCCCCCCTCTAAGCAGTGAAACCAACTAAACCGTGAAGAGGGCCTTCCCCCACCACTTTCAATCCTAGAAAAGGACCAGCTAGAGTGGCAGAGCCCGGCAAGTGCAGAAGGCTTAAGCCCTTTCCCCAGAGGTTCAAATCCTCTCCCTAGCTTCACCCATGATTCAAATAACAACACTAAGCTGCCTCATTATATCCCTCCTATACATCATCCCAATCCTGATTGCCGTAGCCTTCCTAACCCTAGTAGAACGGAAAATCCTAAGCTACATACAATCCCACAAAGGCCCTAACGTTGTCGGGCCTTTTGGCCTACTTCAACCATTTGCGGACGGACTGAAACTATTTACCAAAGAGCCCATCCGACCCTCTACCTCTTCCCCACTTCTATTCATTCTGATACCAATACTAGCCCTTGTCCTAGCCCTCACCACTTGAGCACCACTACCACTCCCATTTCCCCTAGCAGATCTAAACCTCGGAGTTCTCTTCCTAATAGCCATGTCAAGCCTAGCCGTCTACTCAGTCCTATGATCAGGCTGAGCCTCGAACTCAAAATACGCACTAATCGGAGCCCTACGGGCAGTAGCACAGACCATTTCATACGAAGTGACACTGGCCATAATCCTGCTATCAATAATCATACTAAGCGGAAGCTACACACTCAGCTCCTTTGCCGTCGCACAGGAGCCTCTATACTTCATTTTCTCCTCATGACCCCTAGCAATAATATGATACGTATCCACCCTAGCAGAGACAAACCGAGCTCCTTTTGACCTCACAGAGGGTGAATCTGAGCTAGTCTCAGGGTTTAACGTTGAATACGCCGCAGGACCCTTCGCCTTATTCTTCCTAGCTGAATATGCGAACATTATGCTAATAAATACACTTACAGCCATCATATTCCTAAACCCAAGCGCCCTAGGGCCACCCACAGAACTATTCCCCGTCATCCTAGCCACAAAAGTCCTCCTACTATCTTCTGGTTTCTTATGGGTCCGAGCTTCATACCCACGATTCCGATATGACCAACTAATGCACCTACTATGAAAAAACTTCCTATCCCTCACACTAGCTCTGTGCCTCTGACACATCAGCATACCTATCTGCTATGCAGGCCTACCTCCTTACATAAGGAAATGTGCCTGAACTACAAAGGGTCACTATGATAAAGTGAACATAGAGGTATAACAGCCCTCTCATTTCCTGTTGACCTTAGAAAAGTAGGAATTGAACCCACACAAGAGAAATCAAAATTCTCCATACTTCCCTTATATTATTTTCTAGTAGAGTCAGCTAATCAAGCTATCGGGCCCATACCCCGAAAATGATGGTTTAACCCCCTCCTCTACTAATGAACCCTTACGCGACCCCAATCATAACCTTCAGCCTCATCTTGGGCACCACAATCACAATTTCCAGCAACCACTGAGTTCTGGCCTGGACAGGACTGGAGATCAACGCACTAGCCATCATTCCCCTAATTGCCAAATCCCACCACCCACGAGCAGTAGAAGCCGCAACGAAATACTTCCTAACCCAAGCAGCTGCTTCCGCCCTGGTCCTATTCTCTAGCATAACCAATGCCTGAGTCACCGGCCAATGAGACATCACACAAATAAACCACCCAACCTCCTGTCTACTACTGACAGCAGCAATCGCTATTAAACTGGGCCTAGTGCCATTTCACTTCTGATTCCCAGAAGTACTACAAGGATCGCCACTAATAACAGCCCTGCTACTCTCGACCCTCATAAAATTCCCCCCACTAACCCTGCTCCTACTAACATCCAAATCCCTCGACCCAGCTCTACTCACCGCCATGGCCCTAGCCTCAACAGCACTAGGAGGCTGAATAGGACTGAACCAAACACAAACACGCAAAATCCTAGCCTTCTCGTCCATCTCCCACTTAGGCTCAATCGCCATCATCCTAGTTTACAGCCCCAAATTGGCCTTACTTACCTTCTACCTATACACAATCATAACATCAGCCGTATTCCTAGCCCTTAACAAAATCAAAGCCCTTAACCTATCCATGATCACAACCTCATGAACAAAAACCCCAGTGCTAAACGCCACCCTAATACTAGTACTTTTATCCCTAGCAGGCCTCCCCCCATTAACAGGCTTTATACCAAAGTGACTTATCATCCAAGAACTAACTAAACAGGAAATAACACCAGCAGCCATGGCAATTGCCATGCTATCACTGCTCAGCCTCTTCTTCTACCTACGCCTCGCATACCACTCAACAATTACCCTTCCCCCCAACTCCTCTAACCACATAAAACAATGATACACTAGCAAAGCCCCAAGCACACCTACTGCGGTCCTTGCCTCACTATCAATCCTCTTACTTCCCCTGTCCCCAATAATACATGCCATTGTCTAGAAACTTAGGATAACACCCCAAACCGAAGGCCTTCAAAGCCTTAAATAAGAGTTAAACCCTCTTAGTTTCTGCACATTAAGACTTACAGAATATTAACCTGTATCTTCTGAATGCAAGTCAGACGCTTTAATTAAGCTAAAGCCTCCCTAGACAGATGGGCTTCGATCCCACAAAACTCTAGTTAACAGCTAAATGCCTAAACCAATTGGCTTCTGCCTACAAAGACCCTGACGCACCCTAGTGCGCATCGATGAGCTTGCAACTCAACATGAATTTCACTACAGAGCTGATAAGAAGAGGAATTAAACCTCTGTAAAAAGGACTACAGCCTAACGCTTCAACACTCAGCCATCTTACCCGTCACCTTCATCAACCGATGACTATTTTCCACTAACCATAAGGATATTGGCACCCTGTACCTCATCTTCGGGGCATGAGCAGGAATAGTCGGCACCGCACTCAGCTTATTAATCCGCGCAGAACTAGGACAACCAGGAACTCTCCTAGGCGACGACCAAATTTACAATGTAATCGTTACCGCTCACGCCTTTGTAATAAGCTTCTTTATAGTCATACCCATCATGATCGGAGGATTCGGCAACTGATTAGTCCCCCTCATAATCGGTGCCCCCGACATAGCATTCCCGCGAATAAACAACATAAGCTTTTGACTCCTCCCCCCATCATTCCTCCTCCTACTAGCCTCATCCACTGTAGAAGCTGGCGCCGGCACAGGCTGAACTGTCTACCCTCCCCTAGCAGGTGACCTTGCCCACGCCGGAGCTTCAGTAGACCTGGCTATCTTCTCACTCCACTTAGCCGGTATCTCCTCCATCCTTGGGGCCATCAACTTTATCACCACAGCCATCAACATAAAACCCCCCGCACTCTCACAATACCAAACCCCACTATTTGTCTGATCCGTACTAATTACCGCCATCCTACTCCTTCTATCACTCCCCGTACTCGCCGCCGGTATTACAATATTACTAACTGATCGAAACCTAAACACCACATTCTTCGACCCCGCTGGAGGAGGAGACCCAATCCTGTACCAACACCTATTCTGATTCTTCGGACACCCAGAAGTCTATATTCTGATCCTACCGGGGTTCGGAATCATCTCACACGTAGTCACATACTACTCAGGCAAAAAGGAGCCCTTCGGCTACATGGGAATAGTCTGAGCCATACTATCCATCGGCTTCCTAGGATTCATCGTCTGAGCTCACCACATGTTTACAGTAGGAATAGACGTTGATACCCGAGCCTACTTTACATCAGCCACTACAATCATTGCCATCCCTACCGGAATCAAAGTATTTAGCTGACTAGCCACCCTGCACGGAGGAACAATCAAATGAGACCCCCCCCAATACTATGAGCTCTAGGATTTATCTTCCTATTTACCATCGGAGGATTAACAGGAATCGTTCTTGCAAACTCTTCCCTAGACATCGCCCTGCACGACACGTACTACGTAGTTGCCCAATTCCACTACGTCCTATCCATAGGCGCCGTCTTTGCCATTCTAGCAGGATTTACTCACTGATTCCCACTACTCACTGGGTTTACCCTACACCAAACATGAG
Source organism: Anser anser (assembly GCF_964211835.1). Lineage (NCBI taxonomy): Eukaryota > Metazoa > Chordata > Aves > Anseriformes > Anatidae > Anser > Anser anser. The sequence goes on from NC_139734.1 coordinate 1,696,921, forward strand.
CAAAAGCCCACTTCGGGGTAATATTTACAGGAGTAAACCTAACGTTCTTCCCCCAACACTTCCTAGGCCTAGCAGGAATACCCCGACGATACTCGGACTATCCCGACGCCTACACACTATGAAACACCATTTCCTCCTAGTCCTAGGACTTAGAGAAACTCCAGTACTAAAAATAGTAAACACAAGCAATAATTTCATATACTTCACTCTCACTCACCACTCAACTATCAGCTAACCACACCCCCGTCCACATAGCTTAACACAAAGCATGGCACTGAAGTTGCCAAGATGGCATAAAACATGCCTGCGGACAAAAGACTTAGTCCTAACCTTACGGTTGGTTTTTGCTAAATATATACATGCAAGTATCCGCGCCCCAGTGTAAACGCCCTCGACCACCTACCCCCATACAGGCCTTGAGGAGCGGGTATCAGGCACACCCAAGTAGTAGCCCAAGACGCCTCGCTAAGCCACGCCCCCACGGGTATTCAGCAGTAATTAACATTAAGCAATGAGTGCAAACTTGACTTAGTTATAGCAACAGCCTAACTTCAAGGGTTGGTAAATCTTGTGCCAGCCACCGCGGTCATACAAGAAACCCAAATCAACCGTCCTATTGACACGGCGTAAAGAGTGGTAAAATGCCTATCCTAGCTAACTAAGATCAAAATGCAACTAAGCTGTCATAAGCCCAAGATGCACCTAAACACACCATTAAGATGATCTTAGGAACTAACGACTGATTTAAACCCACGAAAGCCAGGGCCCAAACTGGGATTAGATACCCCACTATGCCTGGCCCTAAATCTTGATACTTACTTTACCGAAGTATCCGCCAGAGAACTACGAGCACAAACGCTTAAAACTCTAAGGACTTGGCGGTGCCCCAAACCCACCTAGAGGAGCCTGTTCTACAATCGATAATCCCCGATTAACCCAACCACCCCTTGCCAACACAGCCTACATACCGCCGTCGCCAGCCCACCTCGAATGAGAGCACAACAGTGGACACAATAGCACCCCGCTAATAAGACAGGTCAAGGTATAGCCTATGGAGTGGAAGAAATGGGCTACATTCCCTATTCATAGGGCACACGGAAAGAAGCGTGAAACCACTTCTGGAAGGCGGATTTAGCAGTAAAGTGGGACAATAGAGCCTACTTTAAGCCGGCCCTGGGGCACGTACATGGTTAAACATGACTGTTAGTAGTGTGGCGAGCCATAGTGGGAAGGCTAGGGCTATGTTCATAGATAGTTGGGTGGTTGGGGTGAATGTATATGGAAGGAGGCCTAGAAGGTTGATTGTAAGAAGTATGATTATTAGGGATGTAAATATTATGGCTCATTTGTGGCCATTTTTGTTGAGTGGGACTATTAGTTGTTTTGTGATTAGGTGAAGGAGTCATGTTTGGATAGTAGAAAGGCGGTTGTTGATTCATCGGTTGTTTGGGGACGGGAATAGTAGGGCTGGGAAGAGTAGGGATAGTAGGATTAAGGGGATGCCAAATAGATTGGGGCTGGAAAATTGGTCAAAGAAGCTTAGGTTCATGGTCAGGATCATGGTGTGGGTTTGGTAGTGAGGGAGGTCTTATTTGATGGGGGGTTGGTTGTGGTGAAGGCTAGTAGTTTTGGTTGGATGAGGAGTGCTAGGGTTAATCAGGTTATAATTATGATTGAAAATCATGGTGCGGGGTTAAGCTGTGGCATATCATTAAGGAGGGGGAAGTCCCTCTTTGGCTAGCTTAAAAGGCTAGTGCTGTTGCATAGCTTCTTAATGATTAGGATGATGATAGAAGGGACGATCAGGCCTCGAAATGTGGGAGTGGGGTTGATTCTACTACAATGGGTATGTAGCTGTGATTAGCCCCGCAAATTTCTGAGCATTGTCCGTAAAAAATCCCAGGCCGGGTGGTAATGAATGAAGTTTGGTTTAGTCGGCCTGGGATTGCGTCTGTTTTAACTCCGAGCGTTGGGACTGCTCAGGAGTGGAGTACGTCTCCTGCAGTAATGATCACGCGGATGGGGGATTCTATTGGGATAACTACGCGGTGGTCAACTTCTAGCAGTCGGAAGTGGCCGTTGGGTAAGTCTGGGGTGGGCACTATGTAGGAGTCGAATGATAGGTCTTTGAAGTCTGTGTATTCGTAGCTTCAGTATCATTGGTGGCCGATGGCTTTTAGGGTGAGGTCTGGTTCGTCGATTTCGTCCATTATGTAGAGGATTTGTAGGGATGGGAGGGCGAGGAGTACCAGGACGATAGCAGGTAGGATTGTCCAGATCAGCTCTACTTCTTGGGCGTCTACAGCATTGGACGAGAGTTTTTTCTGTTAGTATGTGGGCTAAAAGGTAGAGAACTAGGCTGCAGATAGCTAGGGCAACGATTAGGGCGTGGTCGTGGAATTCAACGAGTTCTTCTATGATGGGTGATGAGGCGTCTTGGAATCCTAGTTGGGAGTGGTTGGCCACATGAGATGTACAGGATTTTTACCTGTGATTTAGTCTTGACAAGGCTATGTAATTGGTTTACTAACGTCTCATAAGAAAGAAGCATGAGCGGTTAATGCAGTTGGCTTGAAACCAGCATGTGAGGGTTCGATTCCTTCCTTTCTTGTACTTGGACGAAGGCCGGTTCCTCGAAAGTATGGTATGGGGGAGGGCAGCCGTGGATTCATTCAACGTTTGTGGTAGTTAGTTCTGGTTGTAGGACTTTTCGTTTGGCCGAAAAGGCTTCTCAGATGATGAATATTAGTATGATTACGGCTACTATTGAGATTAGGGAGCCGATGGAGGAAATGGTGTTTCATAGTGTGTAGGCGTCGGGATAGTCCGAGTATCGTCGGGGTATTCCTGCTAGGCCTAGGAAGTGCTGGGGGAAGAACGTTAGGTTTACTCCTGTAAATATTACCCCGAAGTGGGCTTTTGCTCATGTTTGGTGTAGGGTAAACCCAGTGAGTAGTGGGAATCAGTGAGTAAATCCTGCTAGAATGGCAAAGACGGCGCCTATGGATAGGACGTAGTGGAAGTGGGCAACTACGTAGTACGTGTCGTGCAGGGCGATGTCTAGGGAAGAGTTTGCAAGAACGATTCCTGTTAATCCTCCGATGGTAAATAGGAAGATAAATCCTAGAGCTCATAGTATTGGGGGGGTCTCATTTGATTGTTCCTCCGTGCAGGGTGGCTAGTCAGCTAAATACTTTGATTCCGGTAGGGATGGCAATGATTATAGTGGCTGATGTAAAGTAGGCTCGGGTATCAACGTCTATTCCTACTGTAAACATGTGGTGAGCTCAGACGATGAATCCTAGGAAGCCGATGGATAGTATGGCTCAGACTATTCCCATGTAGCCGAAGGGCTCCTTTTTGCCTGAGTAGTACGTGACTACGTGTGAGATGATTCCGAACCCCGGTAGGATCAGAATATAGACTTCTGGGTGTCCGAAGAATCAGAATAGGTGTTGGTACAGGATTGGGTCTCCTCCTCCAGCGGGGTCGAAGAATGTGGTGTTTAGGTTTCGATCAGTTAGTAATATTGTAATACCGGCGGCGAGTACGGGGAGTGATAGAAGGAGTAGGATGGCGGTAATTAGTACGGATCAGACAAATAGTGGGGTTTGGTATTGTGAGAGTGCGGGGGGTTTTATGTTGATGGCTGTGGTGATAAAGTTGATGGCCCCAAGGATGGAGGAGATACCGGCTAAGTGGAGTGAGAAGATAGCCAGGTCTACTGAAGCTCCGGCGTGGGCAAGGTCACCTGCTAGGGGAGGGTAGACAGTTCAGCCTGTGCCGGCGCCAGCTTCTACAGTGGATGAGGCTAGTAGGAGGAGGAATGATGGGGGGAGGAGTCAAAAGCTTATGTTGTTTATTCGCGGGAATGCTATGTCGGGGGCACCGATTATGAGGGGGACTAATCAGTTGCCGAATCCTCCGATCATGATGGGTATGACTATAAAGAAGCTTATTACAAAGGCGTGAGCGGTAACGATTACATTGTAAATTTGGTCGTCGCCTAGGAGAGTTCCTGGTTGTCCTAGTTCTGCGCGGATTAATAAGCTGAGTGCGGTGCCGACTATTCCTGCTCATGCCCCGAAGATGAGGTACAGGGTGCCAATATCCTTATGGTTAGTGGAAAATAGTCATCGGTTGATGAAGGTGACGGGTAAGATGGCTGAGTGTTGAAGCATTAGGCTGTAGTCCTTTTTACAGAGGTTTAATTCCTCTTCTTATCGGCTCTGTAGTGAAATTCATGTTGAGTTGCAAGCTCATCGATGCGCACTAGGGTGCGTCAGGGTCTTTGTAGGCAGAAGCCAATTGGTTTAGGCATTTAGCTGTTAACTAGAGTTTTGTGGGATCGAAGCCCATCTGTCTAGGGAGGCTTTAGCTTAATTAAAGCGTCTGACTTGCATTCAGAAGATACAGGTTAATATTCTGTAAGTCTTAATGTGCAGAAACTAAGAGGGTTTAACTCTTATTTAAGGCTTTGAAGGCCTTCGGTTTGGGGTGTTATCCTAAGTTTCTAGACAATGGCATGTATTATTGGGGACAGGGGAAGTAAGAGGATTGATAGTGAGGCAAGGACCGCAGTAGGTGTGCTTGGGGCTTTGCTAGTGTATCATTGTTTTATGTGGTTAGAGGAGTTGGGGGGAAGGGTAATTGTTGAGTGGTATGCGAGGCGTAGGTAGAAGAAGAGGCTGAGCAGTGATAGCATGGCAATTGCCATGGCTGCTGGTGTTATTTCCTGTTTAGTTAGTTCTTGGATGATAAGTCACTTTGGTATAAAGCCTGTTAATGGGGGGAGGCCTGCTAGGGATAAAAGTACTAGTATTAGGGTGGCGTTTAGCACTGGGGTTTTTGTTCATGAGGTTGTGATCATGGATAGGTTAAGGGCTTTGATTTTGTTAAGGGCTAGGAATACGGCTGATGTTATGATTGTGTATAGGTAGAAGGTAAGTAAGGCCAATTTGGGGCTGTAAACTAGGATGATGGCGATTGAGCCTAAGTGGGAGATGGACGAGAAGGCTAGGATTTTGCGTGTTTGTGTTTGGTTCAGTCCTATTCAGCCTCCTAGTGCTGTTGAGGCTAGGGCCATGGCGGTGAGTAGAGCTGGGTCGAGGGATTTGGATGTTAGTAGGAGCAGGGTTAGTGGGGGGAATTTTATGAGGGTCGAGAGTAGCAGGGCTGTTATTAGTGGCGATCCTTGTAGTACTTCTGGGAATCAGAAGTGAAATGGCACTAGGCCCAGTTTAATAGCGATTGCTGCTGTCAGTAGTAGACAGGAGGTTGGGTGGTTTATTTGTGTGATGTCTCATTGGCCGGTGACTCAGGCATTGGTTATGCTAGAGAATAGGACCAGGGCGGAAGCAGCTGCTTGGGTTAGGAAGTATTTCGTTGCGGCTTCTACTGCTCGTGGGTGGTGGGATTTGGCAATTAGGGGAATGATGGCTAGTGCGTTGATCTCCAGTCCTGTCCAGGCCAGAACTCAGTGGTTGCTGGAAATTGTGATTGTGGTGCCCAAGATGAGGCTGAAGGTTATGATTGGGGTCGCGTAAGGGTTCATTAGTAGAGGAGGGGGTTAAACCATCATTTTCGGGGTATGGGCCCGATAGCTTGATTAGCTGACTCTACTAGAAAATAATATAAGGGAAGTATGGAGAATTTTGATTTCTCTTGTGTGGGTTCAATTCCTACTTTTCTAAGGTCAACAGGAAATGAGAGGGCTGTTATACCTCTATGTTCACTTTATCATAGTGACCCTTTGTAGTTCAGGCACATTTCCTTATGTAAGGAGGTAGGCCTGCATAGCAGATAGGTATGCTGATGTGTCAGAGGCACAGAGCTAGTGTGAGGGGTAGGAAGTTTTTTCATAGTAGGTGCATTAGTTGGTCATATCGGAATCGTGGGTATGAAGCTCGGACCCATAAGAAACCAGAAGATAGTAGGAGGACTTTTGTGGCTAGGATGACGGGGAATAGTTCTGTGGGTGGCCCTAGGGCGCTTGGGTTTAGGAATATGATGGCTGTAAGTGTATTTATTAGCATAATGTTCGCATATTCAGCTAGGAAGAATAAGGCGAAGGGTCCTGCGGCGTATTCAACGTTAAACCCTGAGACTAGCTCAGATTCACCCTCTGTGAGGTCAAAAGGAGCTCGGTTTGTCTCTGCTAGGGTGGATACGTATCATATTATTGCTAGGGGTCATGAGGAGAAAATGAAGTATAGAGGCTCCTGTGCGACGGCAAAGGAGCTGAGTGTGTAGCTTCCGCTTAGTATGATTATTGATAGCAGGATTATGGCCAGTGTCACTTCGTATGAAATGGTCTGTGCTACTGCCCGTAGGGCTCCGATTAGTGCGTATTTTGAGTTCGAGGCTCAGCCTGATCATAGGACTGAGTAGACGGCTAGGCTTGACATGGCTATTAGGAAGAGAACTCCGAGGTTTAGATCTGCTAGGGGAAATGGGAGTGGTAGTGGTGCTCAAGTGGTGAGGGCTAGGACAAGGGCTAGTATTGGTATCAGAATGAATAGAAGTGGGGAAGAGGTAGAGGGTCGGATGGGCTCTTTGGTAAATAGTTTCAGTCCGTCCGCAAATGGTTGAAGTAGGCCAAAAGGCCCGACAACGTTAGGGCCTTTGTGGGATTGTATGTAGCTTAGGATTTTCCGTTCTACTAGGGTTAGGAAGGCTACGGCAATCAGGATTGGGATGATGTATAGGAGGGATATAATGAGGCAGCTTAGTGTTGTTATTTGAATCATGGGTGAAGCTAGGGAGAGGATTTGAACCTCTGGGGAAAGGGCTTAAGCCTTCTGCACTTGCCGGGCTCTGCCACTCTAGCTGGTCCTTTTCTAGGATTGAAAGTGGTGGGGGAAGGCCCTCTTCACGGTTTAGTTGGTTTCACTGCTTAGAGGGGGGGGGCGTGCTTGTGGTATTGGCCCCACTTTCCCGGTCCTTTCGTACTGGGGAGAGTGTGTCATAGATAGAAACCGACCTGGATTGCTCCGGTCTGAACTCAGATCACGTAGGACTGTTAATCGTTGAACAAACGAACCCTTAATAGCGGCTGCACCATTAGGATGTCCTGATCCAACATCGAGGTCGTAAACCCCCCTGTCGATATGGGCTCTTGAGGGGGATTGCGCTGTTATCCCTGGGGTAGCTTGGTCCATTAATCAATTATATTGGGTCTGGTCACTGTTAGCACTTTGAGGGGTAGCTCTAGGTAAAGAGGTATGGTCTTGTTTTTGGAGGATTTGTTCTCCTCCAAGGTCGCCCCAACCGAAAAATATCGACCAGGCTCTGCGATGGTAGTGGCCCCAGTGGGGTTGATTGAGGATTCGCGGTGGTCGTTGATTTTTAAGTTCCACAGGGTCTTCTCGTCTTATGTTCACATCCCCGCTTTTGCACGGGGAGATCAATTTCACTGATTATCTGTGAGAGACAGTTAAGACCTCGTTTAGCCATTCATACCAGTCTCGATTTATGGGACAATTGATTGCGCTACCTTTGCACGGTTAGGATACCGCGGCCGTTAAACCTAAGTCACCGGGCAGGCATCACCTTCAATACTTGTTTAATTTGCTGAAGGCTATGTTTTTGGTAAACAGTCGGGCCTTATTAATTTGCCGAGTTCCTTTCACAGATTTTAATCGCTCTTATAGGCGCTCCTGAGTCGGGTTAACAGGGTTAGTTAATACGTGGTCTTGTAGGGGTTTTTGTATCTGTCTAGGTCTGTTAATAATGTTTCTATGTAAGCTTGCGCCGTTAGAGGGGTGTGGCCCTGAGTTACTTATTTTAGCATTAATTCTCCTATATTCATAGGTTGACCTGTTTGTGATAAGGGAATCATCTTATTTTGGTATTTTTAGGTGGTGGAGCTTTGACGCACTCTTTTTTGATGGCTGCTTTAGGGCCCACGGTAGGATCAGTAGTAAGAATTATCCGCTAGTCGAGGTTGTGTCCTTTTTTAATGGAGCTGTCCCTCCATTAAATAGCTCTTAATCATCTCATTAGGGTTCAGGATGTCCGGTAGGGAGGATTAAGGGGGAACTTAGATTCGTTTCACAGGTAACCAGCTATCACCCAGCTCGGTTGGCTTTTCACCTCTACTGACAAGTCATCCCACTCTTTTGCAACAGAGACGGGTTCGCTCTCTTTAACTGCTTGAAAGTAGCTCGCTTGGGTTTCGGGGGGGCAAACTTTAGTTCACTTTGCTTGGTTGTTCTCGCTAAACCATGATGCAAAAGGTACAAGGGTTGATCTTTGCTGTCTGTCGCTTTGATTGTTTCACTGCTATTTCATCTTTCCCTTACGGTACTGGGGTCTCTATCGCGTCTAAGTGTCTTTTCTATCGCCTATACTAAGACTGTAAAATGCTTTAGTTTAATTAGTTTAGTAAATTCTTTAGTTTTGGTGTACTATTTGTGTGGTTGAGCTAGAGGGGGGGCTTCAAGACGATCCGGTCTAGTAGATATCTTTCAGGTGTAAGCTGAGTGCTTTGGTGTTATAGCTACGTCTTGATATTCTAAGTACACCTTCCGGTACACTTACCTTGTTACGACTTACCTCATCTTCAGCGTATTTATGGTATTAGTTATGTGGGATGTGGCTTTTGAGGAGGGTGACGGGCGGTATGTACGTGCCCCAGGGCCGGCTTAAAGTAGGCTCTATTGTCCCACTTTACTGCTAAATCCGCCTTCCAGAAGTGGTTTCACGCTTCTTTCCGTGTGCCCTATGAATAGGGAATGTAGCCCATTTCTTCCACTCCATAGGCTATACCTTGACCTGTCTTATTAGCGGGGTGCTATTGTGTCCACTGTTGTGCTCTCATTCGAGGTGGGCTGGCGACGGCGGTATGTAGGCTGTGTTGGCAAGGGGTGGTTGGGTTAATCGGGGATTATCGATTGTAGAACAGGCTCCTCTAGGTGGGTTTGGGGCACCGCCAAGTCCTTAGAGTTTTAAGCGTTTGTGCTCGTAGTTCTCTGGCGGATACTTCGGTAAAGTAAGTATCAAGATTTAGGGCCAGGCATAGTGGGGTATCTAATCCCAGTTTGGGCCCTGGCTTTCGTGGGTTTAAATCAGTCGTTAGTTCCTAAGATCATCTTAATGGTGTGTTTAGGTGCATCTTGGGCTTATGACAGCTCAGTTGCATTTTGATCTTAGTTAGCTAGGATAGGCATTTTACCACTCTTTACGCCGTGTCAATAGGACGGTTGATTTGGGTTTCTTGTATGACCGCGGTGGCTGGCACAAGATTTACCAACCCTTGAAGTTAGGCTGTTGCTATAACTAAGTCAAGTTTGCACTCATTGCTTAATGTTAATTACTGCTGAATACCCGTGGGGGCGTGGCTTAGCGAGGCGTCTTGGGCTACTACTTGGGTGTGCCTGATACCCGCTCCTCAAGGCCTGTATGGGGGTAGGTGGTCGAGGGCGTTTACACTGGGGCGCGGATACTTGCATGTATATATTTAGCAAAAACCAACCGTAAGGTTAGGACTAAGTCTTTTGTCCGCAGGCATGTTTTATGCCATCTTGGCAACTTCAGTGCCATGCTTTGTGTTAAGCTATGTGGACGGGGGTGTGGTTAGCTGATAGTTGAGTGGTGAGTGAGAGTGAAGTATATGAAATTATTGCTTGTGTTTACTATTTTTAGTACTGGAGTTTCTCTAAGTCCTAGGACTAGGAGGAAATGGTGTTTCATAGTGTGTAGGCGTCGGGATAGTCCGAGTATCGTCGGGGTATTCCTGCTAGGCCTAGGAAGTGCTGGGGGAAGAACGTTAGGTTTACTCCTGTAAATATTACCCCGAAGTGGGCTTTTGCTCATGTTTGGTGTAGGGTAAACCCAGTGAGTAGTGGGAATCAGTGAGTAAATCCTGCTAGAATGGCAAAGACGGCGCCTATGGATAGGACGTAGTGGAAGTGGACACTATTTGTCTGATCCGTACTAATTACCGCCATCCTACTCCTTCTATCACTCCCCGTACTCGCCGCCGGTATTACAATATTACTAACTGATCGAAACCTAAACACCACATTCTTCGACCCCGCTGGAGGAGGAGACCCAATCCTGTACCAACACCTATTCTGATTCTTCGGACACCCAGAAGTCTATATTCTGATCCTACCGGGGTTCGGAATCATCTCACACGTAGTCACGTACTACTCAGGCAAAAAGGAGCCCTTCGGCTACATGGGAATAGTCTGAGCCATACTATCCATCGGCTTCCTAGGATTCATCGTCTGAGCTCACCACATGTTTACAGTAGGAATAGACGTTGATACCCGAGCCTACTTTACATCAGCCACTATAATCATTGCCATCCCTACCGGAATCAAAGTATTTAGCTGACTAGCCACCCTGCACGGAGGAACAATCAAATGAGACCCCCCCAATACTATGAGCTCTAGGATTTATCTTCCTATTTACCATCGGAGGATTAACAGGAATCGTTCTTGCAAACTCTTCCCTAGACATCGCCCTGCACGACACGTACTACGTAGTTGCCCACTTCCACTACGTCCTATCCATAGGCGCCGTCTTTGCCATTCTAGCAGGATTTACTCACTGATTCCCACTACTCACTGGGTTTACCCTACACCAAACATGAGCAAAAGCCCACTTCGGGGTAATATTTACAGGAGTAAACCTAACGTTCTTCCCCCAGCACTTCCTAGGCCTAGCAGGAATACCCCGACGATACTCGGACTATCCCGACGCCTACACACTATGAAACACCATTTCCTCCATCGGCTCCCTAATCTCAATAGTAGCCGTAATCATACTAATATTCATCATCTGAGAAGCCTTTCCGGCCAAACGAAAAGTCCTACAACCAGAACTAACTACCACAAACGTTGAATGAATCCACGGCTGCCCTCCCCCATACCATACTTTCGAGGAACCGGCCTTCGTCCAAGTACAAGAAAGGAAGGAATCGAACCCTCACATGCTGGTTTCAAGCCAACTGCATTAACCGCTCATGCTTCTTTCTTATGAGACGTTAGTAAACCAATTACATAGCCTTGTCAAGACTAAATCACAGGTAAAAATCCTGTACATCTCATGTGGCCAACCACTCCCAACTAGGATTCCAAGACGCCTCATCACCCATCATAGAAGAACTCGTTGAATTCCACGACCACGCCCTAATCGTTGCCCTAGCTATCTGCAGCCTAGTTCTCTACCTTTTAGCCCACATACTAACAGAAAAACTCTCGTCCAATGCTGTAGACGCCCAAGAAGTAGAGCTGATCTGGACAATCCTACCTGCTATCGTCCTGGTACTCCTCGCCCTCCCATCCCTACAAATCCTCTACATAATGGACAAAATCGATGAACCAGACCTCACCCTAAAAGCCATCGACCACCAATGATACTGAAGCTACGAATACACAGACTTCAAAGACCTATCATTCGACTCCTACATAGTGCCCACCCCAGACTTACCCAACGGCCACTTCCGACTGCTAGAAGTTGACCACCGCGTAGTTATCCCAATAGAATCCCCCATCCGCGTGATCATTACTGCAGGAGACGTACTCCACTCCTGAGCAGTCCCAACGCTCAGAGTTAAAACAGACGCAATCCCAGGCCGACTAAACCAAACTTCATTCATTACCACCCGGCCTGGGATTTTTTACGGACAATGCTCAGAAATTTGCGGGGCTAATCACAGCTACATACCCATTGTAGTAGAATCAACCCCACTCCCACATTTCGAGGCCTGATCGTCCCTTCTATCATCATCCTAATCATTAAGAAGCTATGCAACAGCACTAGCCTTTTAAGCTAGCCAAAGAGGGACTTCCCCCTCCTTAATGATATGCCACAGCTTAACCCCGCACCATGATTTTCAATCATAATTATAACCTGATTAACCCTAGCACTCCTCATCCAACCAAAACTACTAGCCTTCACCACAACCAACCCCCCATCAAATAAGACCTCCCTCACTACCAAACCCACACCATGATCCTGACCATGAACCTAAGCTTCTTTGACCAATTTTCCAGCCCCAATCTATTCGGCATCCCCTTAATCCTACTATCCCTACTCTTCCCAGCCCTACTATTCCCGTCCCCAAACAACCGATGAATCAACAACCGCCTTTCTACTATCCAAACATGACTCCTTCACCTAATCACAAAACAACTAATAGTCCCACTCAACAAAAATGGCCACAAATGAGCCATAATATTTACATCCCTAATAATCATACTTCTTACAATCAACCTTCTAGGCCTCCTTCCATATACATTCACCCCAACCACCCAACTATCTATGAACATAGCCCTAGCCTTCCCACTATGGCTCGCCACACTACTAACAGGCCTACGAAACCAACCATCAGCCTCTTTAGCCCACCTATTACCCGAAGGTACCCCTACACCCCTAATCCCCGCACTAATCCTGATCGAAACAACCAGCCTACTAATCCGCCCCCTAGCCCTCGGAGTCCGCCTTACAGCCAACCTTACAGCAGGACACTTACTCATCCAACTCATCTCTACAGCCTCCATTGCATTAATACCCACCCTTCCTGCAGTATCCATCCTAACAATAATCATCCTACTACTCCTAACCATCCTAGAAGTAGCAGTAGCCATAATCCAGGCCTACGTCTTCGTGCTCCTTCTAAGCCTATACTTACAAGAAAACATCTAATGGCACACCAAGCACACTCATACCACATAGTTGACCCAAGCCCTTGACCAATCTTCGGGGCAGCCGCCGCCCTACTCACAACCTCAGGATTAATCATGTGATTCCACTACAACTCATCCATACTACTAACCCTAGGCCTCATCTCAATACTCCTAGTAATACTCCAATGATGACGAGACATTGTACGAGAAAGCACCTTCCAAGGCCATCACACTCCCACAGTCCAAAAAGGCCTACGATACGGCATAATCCTTTTCATCACATCCGAAGCATTCTTCTTCTTAGGGTTCTTCTGAGCGTTCTTCCACTCGAGCCTGGCCCCAACCCCAGAACTAGGAGGCCAATGACCCCCAACAGGAATTAAACCACTCAACCCGATAGAAGTCCCCCTACTAAACACAGCCATCCTACTAGCCTCAGGCGTTACCGTAACGTGAGCCCATCACAGCATCACAGAAGGAAACCGAAAACACGCCATCCACGCCCTAACCCTAACGATCCTCCTGGGATTCTACTTCACAGCCCTACAAGCAATAGAATACCACGAAGCCCCATTCTCAATCGCCGATAGCGTCTACGGATCTACCTTCTTCGTTGCCACTGGATTCCACGGACTCCACGTAATCATCGGATCCTCCTTCCTGACCGTCTGCCTCTTCCGACTGATCAAGTTCCACTTTACATCAGACCACCACTTCGGATTCGAGGCAGCAGCCTGATACTGACACTTCGTAGACGTCATCTGACTATTCCTCTACATAACCATCTACTGATGAGGATCTTGCTCTTCTAGTATATTAATTACAATTGACTTCCAATCTCTAGAATCTGGTATAAACCCAGAGGAGAGCAATGAACGCACTCATGTTCATATTCGCCCTATCATCAATCCTAAGCGCCGCCCTAACCGCATTAAACTTCTGACTCGCCCAAATAAACCCCGACTCAGAGAAACTCTCACCGTACGAATGTGGATTCGACCCACTTGGATCTGCTCGATTACCATTCTCAGTCCGATTCTTCCTCAGTAGCCATCCTGTTCATCCTATTCGACCTAGAAATCGCCCTCCTACTCCCCCTGCCATGAGCCGTCCAACTCCAATCCCCCCTAATGACCCTCACCTGAACTGTAGTGATCCTCCTTCTCCTAACACTCGGACTGGCCTACGAGTGAATTCAAGGGGGCCTAGAATGAGCAGAATAACAGAAAGTTAGTCTAACCAAAAAGATAGCTGGTTTCGACCCAGCAGATTACAGCCAACCCTGTAACTTTCTTATGTCGCCCCTACATTTAAGCTTCTACTCAGCCTTCATTTTCAGCGGACTAGGACTAGCCTTCCACCGAACCCACCTAGTATCCGCCCTACTATGCCTTGAAAGCATAATATTATCGATATTCGTAGGCCTATCAATATGATCCATCGAAAACCAAGTCTCCTCATTCACCATGGTACCAATTCTCATGCTAACCTTCTCAGCGTGTGAGGCGGGCACAGGCCTGGCCATCCTAGTAGCCTCCACCCGCACACATGGCTCCGACCATCTACACAACCTAAACCTCCTGCAATGCTAAAAATCATCCTACCCACAATCATACTTCTTCCAACAGCCCTGCTGTCTCCACCAAAATTTCTATGGACTAACACCACCTTATACAGCCTCCTAATCGCTGCCCTAAGCCTACAGTGATTAATCCCAACCTACTACCCCTACAAATTTTTATCCAACTGAACAGGAATTGACCAAATCTCATCCCCCCTCCTAGTACTATCCTGCTGACTACTCCCACTCATAATCATAGCAAGCCAAAACCACCTGCAACAAGAACCCCTACAACGCAAACGAATCTTTATCTCAACCTTAGTCGCAGTCCAGCCATTCATCCTACTAGCCTTTTCCACCACAGAACTAGCACTATTTTACATCTCATTTGAAGCAACCCTCATTCCCACCCTAATCTTAATCACCCGATGGGGGAACCAACCAGAACGCCTAAGCGCTGGCATCTACCTGCTATTCTACACGCCAGTAAGCTCTCTACCCCTGCTAATCACAATCATACACCTATACGTGAAAATTGGCACCCTGCACCTGCCAACCCTACAACTAACCCACCCAACCCTATCCACCTCATGGACAGGAATACTATCAGGTCTAGCACTGCTCATAGCATTCATAGTAAAAGCCCCACTATACGGCCTACACCTCTGACTGCCAAAAGCCCACGTAGAAGCACCCATCGCAGGCTCAATACTCCTCGCCGCCCTACTACTAAAGCTAGGAGGATACGGAATTATACGAGTCACTCTATTTATGGGCCCACTGTCCAACCTCCTGCACTACCCCTTCCTAACCCTGGCCCTATGAGGCGCCCTAATGACTAGCTCAATCTGCCTACGACAGACAGACCTAAAATCACTAATCGCTTATTCATCCGTTAGCCACATAGGCCTAGTTATCGCCGCAGGAATAATCCAAACCCACTGATCATTCTCAGGGGCAATGATCCTAATAATTTCCCATGGACTAACTTCCTCCATACTATTCTGCCTAGCCAACACAAACTATGAACGTACGCACAGCCGAATTCTACTACTCACACGAGGCCTACAACCTCTCCTACCACTCATAGCTACCTGATGATTGCTGGCCAATCTAACAAACATAGCCTTACCCCCAACAACAAACCTCATAGCAGAGCTAACCATTATAATCACCTTATTCAACTGATCTGCCTTCACGATCATCCTAACAGGAATCGCAACCCTACTAACCGCCTCCTACACCTTATTCATACTACTAATGACCCAACGAGGCTCAATCCCCTCCCACATCACATCTATGCAAAACTCAACCACGCGAGAACACCTGCTCATAACACTCCACATTATCCCAATATTCCTCCTAATCCTCAAACCCGAACTGATCTCCGGAATCCCCTCATGCAAGTATAGTTTAAACCAAACATTAGACTGTGATTCTAAGAATAGAAGTTCAAACCTTCTTACCTGCCGAGGGGAGGGTTTAACCAACAAGAGCTGCTAACTCTTACATCTGAGCCTAAAACCTCAGCCCCCTTACTTTTAAAGGATAACAGCAATCCACTGGTCTTAGGAACCACCCATCTTGGTGCAAATCCAAGTAAAAGGAGTGAACCCCACACTACTAATCAACTCCCTCACACTACTCACGCTGACAATCCTCCTAACCCCAATCATCCTGCCATTTCTATTTAAAAACTTTAAAAACACCCCACAAGCCACCACCCGCGCTGTTAAAACCGCATTCCTAATTAGCCTAGCCCCTACAACCGCATTCATCTACTCGGGAGTAGAATCTGTCACCTGCCACTGGGAGTGAAAATTCATTATAAACTTTAAAATCCCCCTGAGCCTAAAAATAGACCAATACTCAATAACATTTCTTCCAATCGCCCTATTTGTAACATGATCAATCCTACAATTCGCCATATGATACATGGCCTCAGAGCCATACGTAACAAAATTTTTCACCTACCTACTGACATTCCTAGTCGCCATACTCCTCCTAACAACCGCAAACAACATATTCCTCCTATTCGTAGGCTGGGAAGGAGTACGAATCATGTCCTTCCTTCTCATCGGCTGATGACAAGGCCGAGCAGATGCCAACACCGCCGCCCTACGAGCCGTAATCTACAACCGAATCGGAGACGTCGGACTGACCCTGAGCATAGCATGACTAGCTTCAACATTCAACACCTGAGAGATCCAACAAGCCGTACACCCCCACCAAACCCCAATCCTCCCCCTCATAGGATTAATCCTCGCAGCCGCAGGAAAATCCGCCCAATTTGGACTCCACCCATGACTGCCCGCAGCAATAGAAGGCCCCACCCCAGTATCAGCCCTACTGCACTCCAGTACCATAGTAGTAGCCGGAATCTTCCTGCTCATCCGCATGCACCCCCTGCTAGCCACCAACCAGACAGCCCTAACTGCCTGCCTATGCCTAGGTGCTCTATCAACCCTATTCGCTGCCACATGCGCCCTAACCCAAAATGACATCAAAAAAATCATTGCTTTCTCAACATCCAGCCAACTAGGACTAATAATAGTCACTATCGGACTAAACCTCCCACAACTAGCCTTCCTACACATCTCAACCCATGCCTTCTTTAAAGCCATACTATTCCTATGCTCAGGGTCTATCATCCACAACCTAAACGGAGAACAAGATATCCGAAAGATAGGAGGCCTACAGAAAATACTCCCAGTCACTACTTCCTGCCTAACCATCGGAAACCTGGCACTGATAGGAACCCCATTCCTAGCCGGATTCTACTCAAAAGACCTCATCATCGAAAGCTTAAACACGTCATACCTAAATACTTGAGCCCTACTCCTAACCCTTATAGCCACAGCATTCACCGCAACCTACAGCATCCGCATAACCATCCTAGTCCAAGCTGGACAAACCCGAATCCCCCCAATAGTATCAATAAACGAAAACAACCCACTAATCACCGCCCCCCTAACCCGACTCGCCCTAGGCAGCATTACAGCAGGAATAATCATTACCTCTTTCATCACACCAACCAAAACCCCCCCAATAACCATACCCCTTATCACCAAAACCGCTGCCATCCTCATAACAATCCTAGGAATCATCCTAGCCCTAGAACTATCGAACATAACACACACCCTCACTCACCCCAAACCAAACCCCCTCATAAACTTCTCCTCTGCATTAGGGTACTTCAACCCCCTAGTACACCGATTCTTCTCCAAAAACCTACTAGAAAAGGGACAAAACATTGCCCTACACTTGATCGACCTCTCCTGACTCAAAAAAATAGGGCCAGAGGGCCTTGCTGAACTACAAGTAGCCGCAAGCAAAGCCGCAACCTCAATACACACAGGGCTAATTAAGGCCTACCTAGGATCCTTCGCCCTCTCCATCCTGGTAATAATCCTAATAACACACAGACTCACTAATGGCCCCTAACATCCGCAAATCCCATCCCCTACTAAAAATAATCAACAACTCCCTAATCGACCTACCCGCCCCCTCCAACATCTCTGCCTGATGAAACTTCGGCTCCCTTCTAGCCATCTGCTTAGCCACACAAATCCTAACAGGCCTGCTACTAGCCATACACTACACCGCAGACACTTCACTCGCCTTCTCCTCAGTAGCTCACACATGCCGAGACGTCCAGTACGGATGGCTCATCCGCAACCTCCACGCCAACGGTGCTTCGCTCTTCTTTATCTGCATCTACTTACACATCGGACGAGGCCTCTACTACGGCTCCTACCTATACAAAGAAACCTGAAACACAGGAGTAATCCTCCTACTCACCCTAATAGCAACTGCCTTCGTAGGGTATGTCCTACCATGAGGACAAATGTCATTCTGAGGGGCCACCGTAATCACCAACCTATTCTCAGCCATCCCGTACATTGGGCAAACTCTAGTAGAATGAGCCTGAGGAGGATTCTCAGTAGACAATCCAACCTTAACCCGATTCTTCGCCATCCACTTCCTACTGCCCTTCCTAATTGCAGGAATCACCCTAGTCCACCTAACCTTCCTACACGAATCAGGCTCAAATAACCCACTAGGAATCGTATCAGACTGCGACAAAATCCCATTCCACCCATACTTCTCCATTAAAGACAGCTTAGGGCTTACCCTAATAATCACCCCTCTAATAGCACTAGCCCTATTTTCACCGAACCTCCTGGTTCTTGGAATCCTAGTTGGGAGTGGTTGGCCACATGAGATGTACAGGATTTTTACCTGTGATTTAGTCTTGACAAGGCTATGTAATTGGTTTACTAACGTCTCATAAGAAAGAAGCATGAGCGGTTAATGCAGTTGGCTTGAAACCCATCCCCAGTGGTGCAAGTGCACTCTCTGAACTCACTGAAGTGCATTCCCAGTGGTGCCAGTGCACTCTCTGCACTCACTGCACTGCATCCCCAGTGGTGCCAGTGCAATCTCTGGACTCACTGCAGAGCATCCCCAGTGGTGCCAGTGCACTCTCTGGACTCACTGTAGTGCATCCCCAGTGGTGTCAGTGCAATCTCTGGACTCACTGCAGTGCATCCCCAGTGGTGCCAGTGCACTCTCTGGACTCACTGCACTGCAGCCCCAGTGGTGCCAGTGCACTCTCTGGACTCACTGCAGTGCATCCCCAGTGGTGCCAGTGCACTCTCTGGACTCACTGCAGTGCATCCCCAGTGGTGCCAGTGCACTCTCTGGACTCACTGCACTGAATCCCCAGTGGTGCCAGTGCACTCTCTGGACTCACTGAAGGGCATTCTCAGTGGTGCCAGTGCACTCTCTGCACTCACTGCACTGCATCCCCAGTGGTGCCAATGCGCTCTCTGGAGTCACAGCACTGCATCCCCAGTGGTGCCAGTGCAATCTCTGGACTCACTGCACTGCATCCCCAGTGGTGCCAGTGCACTCTCTGGACTCACTGAAGTGCATCCCCATTGGTGCCATTGCACTCTCTGCACTCACTGCACTGCATCCCCAGTGGTGCCAGTGCACTCACTGGACTGACTACACTGCATCCCCAGTGGTGCCAGTGCGCTCTCCGGAGTCACAGCACTGCATCCCCAGTGGTTCCAGTGCACTCACTGGACACACTGTACTGCATCACAGGTGGTGCCAGTGCACTCTCTGGACTCACTGAAGTGCATCCCCAGTGGTGCCAGTGCATTCACTGGACTCACTGGACTGCATCACCAGTGGTGCCAGTGCACTCTCTGGACTCACTGCAGTGCATCCCCAGTGGTGCTATTGCACTCTCTGGACTCACTGCACTGCATCACCACTGGTGCCAGTGCACTCTCTGGACTCACCGGGGTGCATCCCCAGTTGTGCCAGTGCACTCTCTGGACTCAATGCACTGCATCCCCAGTGGTGCCAGTGCACTCTCTGGACTCACTGCACTGCATCCCCAGTGGTGCCAGTGCAATCTCTGGACTCACTGTAGTGCATCCCCAGTGGTGCCAGTGCACTCTCTGGACTCACTGCAGTGCATCCCCAGTGGTGCCAGTGCACTCTCTGAACTCACTGTACTGCATCACCAGTGGTGCCAGTGCACTCTCTGGACTCACTGCAGTGCATTCCCAGTGGTGCCATTGCACTCTTTGGACTCACTGCACTGCAGCCCCATTGGTGCCAGTGCACTCTCTGGACTCACTGCACTGCATCCCCAGTGGTGCCAGTGCACTCTCTGGACTCACTGCACTGCATCCCCAGTGGTGCCAGTGCACTCTCTCGAGTCACTGCACTACATCCCCAGTAGTGCCAGTGCACTTCACTGGACTCACTGTACTGCATCATCGGTGGTGCCAGTGCACTCTCTGGACTCACTGCACTGCATCCCCAGTGGTGCCAGTGTACTCTCTGGACTCACTGCACTGCAGGCCCAGTGGTACCAGTGCACTCAGTGGACTCACTGTACTGCATCACCAGTGGTGCCAGTGCACTCTCTGGACTCACTGCACTGCATCCCCAGTGGTTCCAGTGCATTCACTGGACTCACTCTACTGCATCTCCAGTGGTGCCAGTGCACTCTCTGGACTCACTGCACTGCATCCCCAGTGGTGCCAGTGAGCTCTCTGGACTCACTGCACTGCATCCCCAGTGGTGCCAGTGTACTCACAGGATTCACTGCACTGCATCCCCAGTAGTGCTAGTGCAGTCTCTGGACTCACTGCAGTGCATCCCCAGTGGTGCCAGTGCACTCTCTGGACTCACTGAAGTGCATTCTCAGTGGTGCCAGTGCATTCTCAGGGCTCACTGAAGTGCATCCCCAGTGGTGCCAGTACACTCACTGGACTCACTGCACTGCATCCCCAGTGGTGCCAGTGCACTCTCTGGACTCACTGCAGTGCATCCCCAGTGGTGCCAGTGCACTCTCTGGACTCACTGCACTGCATCCCCAGTGGTGCCAGTGCACTCTCTGGACTCACTGTACTGCATCCCCAGTGGTGCCAGTGCACTCTGTGGAGTCACTGAAGTGCATCCCCAGTGGTGCCAGTGCACTCTCTGGACTCACTGCACTGCATGTCCAGTGGTGCCAGTGCACTCTCTGGACTCACTGTACTGCATCCCCACTGGTGCCAGTGCACTATGTGGACTCACTGTACTGCATCCCCAGTGGTGACAGTGCACTCTCTGGACTAACTGCAGTGCATCCCCAGTGGTGCCAGTGCACTCTCTGGACTCACTGCAGTGCATCCCCAGTGGTGCCAGTGCACTCTCTGGACTCACTGTACTGCATCACCAGTGGTGCCAGTGCACTCTCTGGACTCACTGCAGTGCATCCCCAGTGGTGCCAGTGCACTCTCTGGACTCACTGCAGTGCATCCCCAGTGGAGCCAGTGCACTCTCTGGACTCACTGCACTGCATCCCCAGTGGTGCCAGTGCACTCTCTGCACTCACTGCACTGCATTCCCAGTGGTGCCAGTGAAGTCTCTGGACTCACTGCACTGCATCCCCACTGCTGCCAGTGCACTCTCTGGACTCACTGCACTGCATCCCCAGTGGTGCCAGTGCAATCTCTGGACTCACTGCACTGCATCCCCAGTGGTGCCAGTGCACTCTCTCGAGTCACTGCACTACATCCCCAGTAGTGCCAGTGCACTTCACTGGACTCACTGTACTGCATCATCGGTGGTGCCAGTGCACTCTCTGGACTCACTGCACTGCATCCCCAGTGGTGCCAGTGTACTCTCTGGACTCACTGCACTGCAGGCCCAGTGGTACCAGTCCACTCACTGGACTCACTGTACTGCATCACCAGTGGTGCCAGTGCATTCTCTGGACTCACTGCACTGCATCCCCAGTGGTTCCAGTGCATTCACTGGACTCAATGTACTGCATCTCCAGTGGTGTCAGTGCACTCTCTGGACTCACTGCACTGCATCCCCAGTGGTGCCAGTGAGCTCTCTGGACTCACTGCACTGCATCCCCAGTGGTGCCAGTGTACTCACAGGATTCACTGCACTGCATCCCCAGTGGTGCCAGTGCACTCTCTGGACTCACTGCAGTGCATCCCCACTGGTGCCAGTACACTCACTGGACTCACTGCACTGCATCCCCAGTGGTGCCAGTGCACTCTCTGGACTCACTGTAGTGCATCCCCAGTGGTGCCAGTGCACTCACTGGACTCACTGCAGTGCATCCCCAGTGGTGCCAGTGCACTCTCTGGACTCACTGCACTGCATCCCCAGTGGTGCCAGTGAAGTCTTTGGACTCACTGCACTGCATCCCCAGTGGTGCCAGCGCACTCTGTGGAGTCACTGAAGTGCATCCCCAGTGGTGCCAGTGCATTCTCTGGACGCACTGCACTGCATCCCCAGTGGTGCCAGTGAGCTCTCTGGACTCACTGCACTGCATCCCCAGTGGTGCCAGTGTACTCACTGGATTCACTGCACTGCATCCCCAGTGGTGCCAGTGCACTCTCTGGACTCACTGCAGTGCATTCTCAGTGGTGCCAGTGCACTCTCTGGGCTCACTGAAGTGCATCCCCAGTGGTGCCAGTACACTCACTGGACTCACTGCACTGCATCCCCAGTGGTGCCAGTGCACTCTCTGGACTCACTGTAGTGCATCCCCAGTGGTGCCAGTGCACTCTCTGGACTCACTGCAGTGCAACCCCAGTGGTGCCAGTGCACTCTCTGGACTCACTGCACTGCATCCCCAGTGGTGCCAGTGAAGTCTTTGGACAAACTGCACTGCATCCCCAGTGGTGCCAGCGCACTCTGTGGAGTCACTGAAGTGCATCCCCAGTGGTGCCAGTGCACTCTCTGGACTCACTGCACTGCATGTCCAGTGGTGCCAGTGCACTCTCTGGACTCACTGTACTGCATCCCCACTGGTGCCAGTGCACTATGTGGACTCACTGTACTGCATCCCCAGTGGTGACAGTGCACTCTCTGGACAAACAGCAGTGCATCCCCAGTGGTGCCAGTGCACTCTCTGGACTCACTGCAGTGCATCCCCAGTGGTGCCAGTGCACTCTCTGGTCTCACTGCAGTGCATCCCCAGTGGTGCCATTGCAGTCTCTGGACTCACTGCACTGCATCCCCAGTGGTGCCAGTGCACTCTCTGGACTCACTGCAGTGCATCCCCAGTGGTGTCAGTGCACTCTCTGGACTCACTGTACTGCATCCCCAGTGGTGCCAGTGCGCTCTCTGGAGTCACAGCACTGCATCCCCAGTGGTGCCAGTGCACTCACTGGACTCACTGCACTGCATCACAGGTGGTGCCAGTGCACTCTCTGGACTCACTGCAGTGAATCCCCGGTGGTGCCAGTGTACTCTCTGGACTCACTGCACTGCATGTCCAGTGGTGCCAGTGCACTCTCTGGACTCACTGTACTGCATCCCCACTGGTGCCAGTGCACTATGTGGACTCACTGTACTGCATCCCCAGTGGTGACAGTGCACTCTCTGGACAAACAGCAGTGCATCCCCAGTGGTGCCAGTGCACTCTCTGGACTCACTGCAGTGCATCCCCAGTGGTGCCAGTGCACTCTCTGGTCTCACTGCAGTGCATCCCCAGTGGTGCCAGTGCAGTCTCTGGACTCACTGCACTGCATCCCCAGTGGTGCCAGTGCACTCTCTGGACTCACTGCAGTGCATCCCCAGTGGTGTCAGTGCACTCTCTGGACTCACTGTACTGCATCCCCAGTGGTGCCAGTGCGCTCTCTGGAGTCACAGCACTGCATCCCCAGTGGTGCCAGTGCACTCACTGGACTCACTGCACTGCATCACAGGTGGTGCCAGTGCACTCTCTGGACTCACTGCAGTGAATCCCCGGTGGTGCCAGTGTACTCTCTGCAGTCACTGCACTGCATCCCCAGTGGTTCCAGTGCACTCACTGGACTGCATCCCCAGTGGTGCCAGTGCACTCTCTGGACTCACTGCACTGCATCCCCAGTGGTGCCAGTGTACTCTCTGGACTCACTGCACTGCATCCCAGTGGTGCCACTGCACTCTCTGGACTCACTGCACTGCATCCCCAGTGGTGTCAGTGCACTCTCTGGACTCACTGAAGTGCATACCCAGTTGTGCCAGTGCACTCTCTGGACTCAATGCACTGCATCCCCAGTTGTGCCAGTGCACTCTCTGGACTCAGTGCACTGCATCCCCAGTGGTGCCAGTGCAATCTCTGGACTCACTGTACTGCACCATCAGTGGTGCCAGTGCACTCTCTGGACTCACTGCACTGCATCCCCAGTGGTGCCAGTGCACTCTCTGGACTCACTGTACTGCATCCCCAGTGGTGCCAGTGCACTCTCTGGACTCACTGCACTGCATCCCCAGTGGTGCCAGTGCACTCTCTGGACTCACTGCACTGCATCCCCAGTGGTGCCAGTGCACTCTCTGGAGTCACTGAAGTGCATCCCCAGTGGTGCCAGTGCACTCTCTGGACTCACTGCAGTGCATCCCCAGTGGTGCCAGTGCACTCTCTGGACTCACTGTTCTGCATCCCCACTGGTACCAGTGCACTCTGTGGACTCACTGTACTGCATCCCCAGTGGTGACAGTGCACTCTCTGGACTCACTGCAGTGCATCCCCAGTGGTGCCAGTGCACTCTCTGGACTCACTGCAGTCCATCCCCAGTGGTGCCAGTGCACTCTCTGGACTCACTGCACTGCATCCCCAGTGGTGCCAGTGCACTCTCTGGACTCACTGCAGTGCATCCACAGTGGTGCCAGTGCACTCTCTGGACTCACTGCAGTGCATTCCCTCTGGTGCCAGTGCACTCTCTGGACTCACTGCACTGCATCCCCAGTGGTGCCAGTGCACTCTCTGGACTCACTGCACTGCATCCCCAGTGGTGCGAGTGCATTCTCTGGACTCACTGCAGTGCATCACCAGTGGTGCCAGTGCACTCTCTGGACTCACTGAGGTGCATCCCCAGTGGTGCCAGTGCACTCTCTGGAGTCACTGAAGTGCATCCCCAGTGGTGCCAGTGCACTCTCTGGACTCACTACACTGCATCCCCAGTGGTGCCAGTGCACTCTCTGGACTCACTGCAGTGCATCCCCAGTGGTGCCAGTGCACTCTCTGGACTCACTGTACTGCATCACCAGTGGTGCCAGTGCACTCTCTGGACTCACTGCAGTGCATCCCCAGTGGTGCCAGTGCACTCTCTGGACTCACTGCAGTGCATCCCCAGTGGAGCCAGTGCACTCTCTGGACTCACTGCACTGCATCCCCAGTGGTGCCAGTGCACTCTCTGCACTCACTGCACTGCATTCCCAGTGGTGTCAGTGAAGTCTCTGGACTCACTGCACTGCATCCCCAATGGTGACAGTGCACTCTCTGGACTCACTGCACTGCATCCCCACTGCTGCCAGTGCACTCTCTGGACTCACTGCACTGCATCCCCAGTGGTGCCAGTGCAATCTCTGGACTCACTGCACTGCATCCCCAGTGGTGCCAGTGCACTCTCTCGAGTCACTGCACTACATCCCCAGTAGTGCCAGTGCACTTCACTGGACTCACTGTACTGCATCATCGGTGGTGCCAGTGCACTCTCTGGACTCACTGCACTGCATCCCCAGTGGTGCCAGTGTACTCTCTGGACTCACTGCACTGCAGGCCCAGTGGTACCAGTGCACTCACTGGACTCACTGTACTGCATCACCAGTGGTGCCAGTGCATTCTCTGGACTCACTGCACTGCATCCCCAGTGGTTCCAGTGCATTCACTGGACTCAATGTACTGCATCTCCAGTGGTGCCAGTGCACTCTCTGGACTCACTGCACTGCATCCCCAGTGGTGCCAGGGAGCTCTCTGGACTCACTGCACTGCATCCCCAGTGGTGCCAGTGTACTCACAGGATTCATTGCACTGCATCCCCAGTGGTGCCAGTGCACTCTCTGGACTCACTGCAGTGCATCCCCAGTGGTGCCAGTACACTCTCTGGACTCACTGCACTGCATCCCCAGTGGTGCCAGTGCACTCTCTGGACTCACTGTAGTGCATCCCCAGTGGTGCCAGTGCACTCTCTGGACTCACTGCAGTGCATCCCCAGTGGTGCCAGTGCACTATCTGGACTCACTGCACTGCATCCCCAGTGGTGCCAGTGAAGTCTTTGGACTCACTGCACTGCATCCCCAGTGGTGCCAGCGCACTCTGTGGAGTCACTGAAGTGCATCCCCAGTGGTGCCAGTGCACTCTCTGGACTCACTGCACTGCATCCCCAGTGGTGCCAGTGAGCTCTCTGGACTCACTGCACTGCATCCCCAGTGGTGCCAGTGTACTCACAGGATTCACTGCACTGCATCCCCAGTGGAGCCAGTGCACTCTCTGGACTCACTGCAGTGCATTCTCAGTGGTGCCAGTGCACTCTCTGGGCTCACTGAAGTGCATCCCCAGTGGTGCCAGTACACTCACTGGACTCACTGCACTGCATCCCCAGTGGTGCCAGTGCACTCTCTGGACTCACTGTAGTGCATCCCCAGTGGTGCCAGTGCACTCTCTGGACTCACTGCAGTGCATCCCCAGTGGTGCCAGTGCACTCTCTGGACTCACTGCACTGCATCCCCAGTGGTGCCAGTGAAGTCTTTGGACTCAGTGCACTGCATCCCCAGTGGTGCCAGCGCACTCTGTGGAGTCACTGAAGTGCATCCCCAGTGGTGCCAGTGCACTCTCTGGACTCACTGCACTGCATGTCCAGTGGTGCCAGTGCACTCTCTGGACTCACTGTACTGCATCCCCACTGGTGCCAGTGCACTATGTGGACTCACTGTACTGCATCCCCAGTGGTGACAGTGCACTCTCTGGACAAACAGCAGTGCATCCCCAGTGGTGCCAGTGCACTCTCTGGACTCACTGCAGTGCATCCCCAGTGGTGCCAGTGCACTCTCTGGTCTCACTGCAGTGCATCCCCAGTGGTGCCAGTGCAGTCTCTGGACTCACTGCACTGCATCCCCAGTGGTGCCAGTGCACTGTCTGGACTCACTGCAGTGCATCCCCAGTGGTGTCAGTGCACTCTCTGGACTCACTGTACTGCACCCCCAGTGGTGCCAGTGCACTCACTGGACTGACTGCACTGCATCCCCAGTGGTGCCAGTGCGCTCTCTGGAGTCACAGCACTGCATCCCCAGTGGTGCCAGTGCACTCACTGGACTCACTGCACTGCATCACAGGTGGTGCCAGTGCACTCTCTGGACTCACTGCAGTGAATCCCCGGTGGTGCCAGTGTACTCTCTGCAGTCACTGCACTGCATCCCCAGTGGTTCCAGTGCACTCTCTGGACTCACTGCACTGCATCCCCAGTGGTGCCAGTGCACTCTCTGGACTCACTGTACTGCATCACCAGTGGTGCCAGTGCACTCTCTGGACTCACTGCACTGCATCCCCAGTGGTGCCAGTGCACTCTCTGGACTCACTGCACTGCATCCCCAGTGGTGCCAGTGCACTCTCTGGAGTCACTGAAGTGCATCCCCAGTGGTGCCAGTGCACTCTCTGGACTCACTGCAGTGCATCCCCAGTGTTGCCAGTGCACTCTCTGGACTCACTGTACTGCATCCCCACTGGTACCAGTGCACTCTGTGGACTCACTGTACTACATCCCCAGTGGTGACAGTGCACTCTCTGGACTCACTGCACTGCATCCCCAGTGGTGCCAGTGCACTCTCTGGACTCACTGCAGTCCATCCCCAGTGGTGCCAGTGCACTCTCTGGACTCACTGCACTGCATCCCCAGTGGTGCCAGTGCACTCTCTGGACTCACTGCAGTGCATCCACAGTGGTGCCAGTGCACTCACTGGACTCACTGCAGTGCATTCCCTCTGGTGCCAGTGCACTCTCTGGACTCACTGCACTGCATCCCCAGTGGTGCCAGTGCACTCTCTGGACTCACTGCACTGCATCCCCAGTGGTGCGAGTGCATTCTCTGGACTCACTGCAGTGCATCACCAGTGGTGCCAGTGCACTCTCTGGACTCACTGAGGTGCATCCCCAGTGGTGCCAGTGCACTCTCTGGAGTCACTGAAGTGCATCCCCAGTGGTGCCAGTGCACTCTCTGGACTCACAGAACTGCATCCCCATTGGTGCCAGTGCACTCTCTGGACTCACTGAACTGCATCCCCAGTGGTGCCAGTGCACTCTCTGGACTCACTGCACTGCATCCCTAGTGGTGCCACTGCACTCTCTGGACTCACTGCACTGCTTCCCCAGTGGTGCCAGTGCACTCTGTGGAGTCACTGAAGTGCATCCCCAGTGGTGCCAGTGCACTCACTGGACTCACTGCAGTGCATCCCCAGTGGTGCCAGTGCACTTTCTGGACTCACTGCACTGCATCCCCAGTGGTGCCAGTGCACTCTCTGGACTCACTGCAGTGCATCCCCAGTGGAGCCAGTGCACTCTCTGGACTCACTGCACTGCATCCGCAGTGGTGCCATTGCACTCTCTGGACTCACTGCACTGCATGTCCAGTGGTGCCAGTGCACTCTCTGGACTCACTGCACTGCATCCCCAGTGCTGCCAGTGCACTCTCTTGAGTCACTGCACTGCATCCCCTGTGGTGCAAGAGCACTCTCTGGACTCACAGCAGTGCTCACCAGTGGTGCCAGTGCACTCTCTGGACTCACTGCACTGCATCCCCAGTGGTGCCAGTGCACTCTCTGGACTCACTGCACTGCATCCCCAGTGGTGCTAGTGCACTGTGTGGACTCACTGTACTGCATCCCCAGTGGTGTCAGTGCACTCTCTGGACTCACTGCACTGCATCCCCAGTGGTGCCAGTGCACTCTCAGGACTCACTGCACTGCATCCCCAGTGGTGCCAGTGCACTCTCTGGACTCACTGCACTGCATCCCCAGTAGTGACAGTGCACTCTCTGGACTCACTGCACTGCATCCCCAGTGGTGCCAGTGCAATCACTGGATTCACTGCACTGCATCCCCAGTGGTGCCAGTGCACTCTCTGGACTCACTGCACTGCATCCCCAGTGGTGCCAGTGCACTCTCTGGACTCACTGCACTGCATCCCCAGTGGTGACAGTGCACTCTCTGGACTCACTGCAGTGCATCCCCAGTGGTGCCAGTGCACTCTCTGGACTCACTGCACTGCATCCCCAGTGGTGCCAGTGCACTCTCTGGACTCACTGCACTGCATCCCCAGTGGTGCCAGTGCACTCTGTGGACTCACTGTACTGCATCCCCAGTGGTGACAGTGCACTCTCTGGACTCACTGCAGTGCATCCCCAGTGGTGCCAGTGCACTCTCTGGACTCACTGCACTGCATCCCCAGTGGTGCCAGTGCAGTCTCTGGAGTAACTGCAGTGCATCCCCACTGGTGCCAAAGCACTCTCTGGACTCACTGCAGTGCATCCCCAGTGGTGCCACTGCACTCTCTGGACTCACTGCAGTGCATCCCCAGTGGTGCCAGTGCACTCTCTGGACTCATTGAAGTGCATTCTCAGTGGTGCCAGTGCACTCTCTGGACTCACTGCACTGCATCCACAGTGGTGCCAGTACACTCACTGGACTCACTGCACTGCATCCCCAGTGGTGCCAGTGCACTCTCTGGACTCACTAAACTGCATCACCAGTGGTGCCACTGCACTCTCTGGACTCACTGCACTGCTTCCCCAGTGGTGCCAGTGCACTCACTGGACTCACTGCAGTGCATCCGCAGTGGTGCCATTGCACTCTCTGGACTCACTGCACTGCATCTCCAGTGGTGCCAGTGCACTCTCTGGACTCACTGCACTGCATCCCCAGTGCTGCCAGTGCACTCTCTTGAGTCACTGCACTGCATCCCCTGTGGTGCAAGAGCACTCTCTGGACTCACAGCAGTGCTCACCAGTGGTGCCAGTGCACTCTCTGGTCTCACTGCACTGCATCCCCAGTGGTGCCAGTGCACTCTCTGGACTCACTGCACTGTATCCCCAGTGGTGCTAGTGCACTGTGTGGACTCACTGTACTGCATCCCCAGTGGTGTCAGTGCACTCTCTGGACTCACTGCAGTGCATCCCCAGTGGTGCCAGTGCACTCTCAGGACTCACTGCACTGCATCCCCAGTGGTGCCAGTGCACTCTCTGGACTCACTGCACTGCATCCCCAGTAGTGACAGTGCACTCTCTGGACTCACTGCACTGCATCCCCAGTGGTGCCAGTGCAATCACTGGATTCACTGCACTGCATCCCCAGTGGTGCCAGTGCACTCTCTGGACTCACTGCACTGCATCCCCAGTGGTGCCAGTGCACTCTGTGGACTCACTGTACTGCATCCCCAGTGGTGACAGTGCACTCTCTGGACTCACTGCAGTGCATCCCCAGTGGTGCCAGTGCACTCTCTGGACTCACTGCACTGCATCCCCAGTGGTGCCAGTGCACTCTCTGGACTCACTGCACTGCATCCCCAGTGGTGCCAGTGCACTCTGTGGACTCACTGTACTGCATCCCCAGTGGTGACAGTGCACTCTCTGGACTCACTGCAGTGCATCCCCAGTGGTGCCAGTGCACTCTCTGGACTCAGTGCACTGCATCCCCAGTGGTGCCAGTGCAGTCTCTGGAGTAACTGCAGTGCATCCCCACTGGTGCCAAAGCACTCTCTGGACTCACTGCAGTGCATCCCCAGTGGTGCCACTGCACTCTCTGGACTCACTGCAGTGCATCCCCAGTGGTGCCAGTGCACTCTCTGGACTCATTGAAGTGCATTCTCAGTGGTGCCAGTGCACTCTCTGGACTCACTGCACTGCATCCACAGTGGTGCCAGTACACTCACTGGACTCACTGCACTGCATCCCCAGTGGTGCCAGTGCACTCTCTGGACTCACTAAACTGCATCACCAGTGGTGCCACTGCACTCTCTGGACTCACTGCACTGCTTCCCCAGTGGTGCCAGTGCACTCACTGGACTCACTGCAGTGCATCCCCACTGGTGCCAGTGCACTCTCTGGGCTCACTGCAGTGCATCCCCAGTGGTGCCAGTGCACTCTCTGGACTCACGGCACTCTATCCCCAGTGGTGCCAGTGCGCTCTCTGGAGTCACAGCACTGCATCCCCAGTGGTGCCAGTGCAATCTCTGGACTCAGTGCACTGCATCCCCAGTGGTGCCAGTGCACTCTCTGGACTCACTGCACTGCATCCCCGGTGGTGCCAGTGCAGTCTCTGGAGTAACTGCACTGCATCCCCACTGGTGCCAAAGCACTCTCTGGACTTCCAGCACCGCATCCCCAGTGGTGCCAGTGCACTCTCTGGACTCACTGCACTGCATCCCCAGTGGTGCCAGTGCACTCTCTGGACTCATTGTACTGCATACCCACTGGTGCCAGTGCACTCTGTGGACTCACTGTACTGCATCCCCAGTGGTGCCAGTGCACTCTCTGGACTCACTGCAGTGCATCCCCAGTGGTGCCAGTGCACTCTCTGGACTCACTGCAGTGCATCCCCAGTGGTGCCAGTGCACTCTCTGGACTCACTGCACTGAAGCCCCAGTGGTGCCAGTGCACTCTCTGGACTCACTGCACTGCATCCCCAGTGGTGCCAGTGCACTCTCTGGACTCACTGCACTGCATCACCAGTGGTGGCAGTGCACTGTCTGGACTCACTGCAGTGCATCCCCAGTGGTGCCAGTGCACTCTCTGGACTCACTGTACTGCACCCCCAGTGGTGCCAGTGCACTCACTGGACTGACTGCACTGCATCCCCAGTGGTGCCAGTGCACTCTCTGGACTCACTGCACTGCATCCCCACTGGTGCCAGTGTACTCTCTGGACTCACTGCACTGCATCCCCAGTGGTGCCAGTGCACTCACTGGACTCACTGGACACATCCCCAGTGGTGCCAGTGCATTCTCTGGACTCACTGCAGTGCATCCCCAGTGGTGCCAGTGCACTCTCTGGACTCACTGCACTGCATCCCCACTGGTGCCAGTGTACTCTCTGGACTCACTGCAGTGCACCCCCAGTGGTGCTATTGCACTCTCTGGACTCACTGCACTGCATCACCACTGGTGCCAGTGCACTCTCTGGACTCACCGGGGTGCATCCCCAGTTGTGCCAGTGCACTCTCTGCACTCACTTCTCTGCATTCCCAGTGGTGCCAGTGAAGTCTCTGGACTCACTGCACTGCATCCCCAGTGGTGCCAGTGCAATCTCTGGACTCACTGCAGTGCATCCCCACTGGTGCCAGTGCACTCTCTGGAATCACTGCACTGCATCCCCAGTGGTGCCAGTACACTCTCTGGACTCACTGCAGTGCATCCCCAGTGGTGCAAGTGCACTCTCTCGAGTCACTGCACTACATCCCCAGTGGTGCCAGTGCACTCACTGGACTCACTGTACTGCATCATCTGTGGTGCCAGTGCACTCTCTGGACTCACTGAGGTGCATCCCCAGTGGTGCCAGTGCACTCTCTGGAGTCACTGAAGTGCATCCCCAGTGGTGCCAGTGCACTCTCTGGACTCACTGCACTGTATCCCCAGTGGTGCCATAGCACTCACTGGATTCACTGCAGTGCATCCCCAGTGGTGCCAGTGCACTCTCTGGACTCACTGCACTGCATCCCCAGTGGTGCCAGTGCACTCTCTGGACTCACTGCACTGCATCCCCAGTGGTGACAGTGCACTCTCTGGACTCACTGCAGTGCATCCCCAGTGGTGCCAGTGCACTCTCTGGACTCACTGCACTGCATCCCCAGTGGTGCCAGTGCACTCTCTGGACTCACTGCACTGCATCCCCAGTGGTGCCAGTGCACTCTGTGGACTCACTGTACTGCATCCCCAGTGGTGACAGTGCACTCTCTGGACTCACTGCAGTGCATCCCCAGTGGTGCCAGTGCACTCTCTGGACTCACTGCACTGCATCCCCAGTGGTGCCAGTGCAGTCTCTGGAGTAACTGCAGTGCATCCCCACTGGTGCCAAAGCACTCTCTGGACTCACTGCAGTGCATCCCCAGTGGTGCCACTGCACTCTCTGGACTCACTGCAGTGCATCCCCAGTGGTGCCAGTGCACTCTCTGGACTCATTGAAGTGCATTCTCAGTGGTGCCAGTGCACTCTCTGGACTCACTGCACTGCATCCACAGTGGTGCCAGTACACTCACTGGACTCACTGCACTGCATCCCCAGTGGTGCCAGTGCACTCTCTGGACTCACTGCACTGCATCTCCAGTGGTGCCAGTGCACTCTCTGGACTCACTGCACTGCATCCCCAGTGCTGCCAGTGCACTCTCTTGAGTCACTGCACTGCATCCCCTGTGGTGCAAGAGCACTCTCTGGACTCACAGCAGTGCTCACCAGTGGTGCCAGTGCACTCTCTGGTCTCACTGCACTGCATCCCCAGTGGTGCCAGTGCACTCTCTGGACTCACTGCACTGTATCCCCAGTGGTGCTAGTGCACTGTGTGGACTCACTGTACTGCATCCCCAGTGGTGTCAGTGCACTCTCTGGACTCACTGCAGTGCATCCCCAGTGGTGCCAGTGCACTCTCAGGACTCACTGCACTGCATCCCCAGTGGTGCCAGTGCACTCTCTGGACTCACTGCACTGCATCCCCAGTAGTGACAGTGCACTCTCTGGACTCACTGCACTGCATCCCCAGTGGTGCCAGTGCAATCACTGGATTCACTGCACTGCATCCCCAGTGGTGCCAGTGCACTCTCTGGACTCACTGCACTGCATCCCCAGTGGTGCCAGTGCACTCTGTGGACTCACTGTACTGCATCCCCAGTGGTGACAGTGCACTCTTTGGACTCACTGCAGTGCATCCCCAGTGGTGCCAGTGCACTCTCTGGACTCACTGCACTGCATCCCCAGTGGTGCCAGTGCACTCTCTGGACTCACTGCACTGCATCCCCAGTGGTGCCAGTGCACTCTGTGGACTCACTGTACTGCATCCCCAGTGGTGACAGTGCACTCTCTGGACTCACTGCAGTGCATCCCCAGTGGTGCCAGTGCACTCACTGGACTCACTGCAGTGCATCCCCAGTGGTGCCAGTGCAGTCTCTGGAGTAACTGCAGTGCATCCCCACTGGTGCCAAAGCACTCTCTGGACTCACTGCAGTGCATCCCCAGTGGTGCCACTGCACTCTCTGGACTCACTGCAGTGCATCCCCATTGGTGCCAGTGCACTCTCTGGACTCATTGAAGTGCATTCTCAGTGGTGCCAGTGCACTCTCTGGACTCACTGCACTGCATCCACAGTGGTGCCAGTACACTCACTGGACTCACTGCACTGCATCCCCAGTGGTGCCAGTGCACTCTCTGGACTCACTAAACTGCATCACCAGTGGTGCCACTGCACTCTCTGGACTCACTGCACTGCTTCCCCAGTGGTGCCAGTGCACTCACTGGACTCACTGCAGTGCATCCCCACTGGTGCCAGTGCACTCTCTGGGCTCACTGCAGTGCATCCCCAGTGGTGCCAGTGCACTCTCTGGACTCACGGCACTGCATCCCCAGTGGTGCCAGTGCGCTCTCTGGAGTCACAGCACTGCATCCCCAGTGGTGCCAGTGCAATCTCTGGACTCAGTGCACTGCATCCCCAGTGGTGCCAGTGCACTCTCTGGACTCACTGCACTGCATCCCCGGTGGTGCCAGTGCAGTCTCTGGAGTAACTGCACTGCATCCCCACTGGTGCCAAAGCACTCTCTGGACTTCCAGCACCGCATCCCCAGTGGTGCCAGTGCACTCTCTGGACTCACTGCACTGCATCCCCAGTGGTGCCAGTGCACTCTCTGGACTCATTGTACTGCATACCCACTGGTGCCAGTGCACTCTGTGGACTCACTGTACTGCATCCCCAGTGGTGCCAGTGCACTCTCTGGACTCACTGCAGTGCATCCCCAGTGGTGCCAGTGCACTCTCTGGACTCACTGCAGTGCATCCCCAGTGGTGCCAGTGCACTCTCTGGACTCACTGCACTGAAGCCCCAGTGGTGCCAGTGCACTCTCTGGACTCACTGCACTGCATCCCCAGTGGTGCCAGTGCACTCTCTGGACTCACTGCACTGCATCACCAGTGGTGGCAGTGCACTGTCTGGACTCACTGCAGTGCATCCCCAGTGGTGCCAGTGCACTCTCTGGACTCACTGTACTGCACCCCCAGTGGTGCCAGTGCACTCACTGGACTGACTGCACTGCATCCCCAGTGGTGCCAGTGCACTCTCTGGACTCACTGCACTGCATCCCCACTGGTGCCAGTGTACTCTCTGGACTCACTGCACTGCATCCCCAGTGGTGCCAGTGCACTCACTGGACTCACTGGACACATCCCCAGTGGTGCCAGTGCATTCTCTGGACTCACTGCAGTGCATCCCCAGTGGTGCCAGTGCACTCTCTGGACTCACTGCACTGCATCCCCACTGGTGCCAGTGTACTCTCTGGACTCACTGCAGTGCACCCCCAGTGGTGCTATTGCACTCTCTGGACTCACTGCACTGCATCACCACTGGTGCCAGTGCACTCTCTGGACTCACCGGGGTGCATCCCCAGTTGTGCCAGTGCACTCTCTGCACTCACTTCTCTGCATTCCCAGTGGTGCCAGTGAAGTCTCTGGACTCACTGCACTGCATCCCCAGTGGTGCCAGTGCAATCTCTGGACTCACTGCAGTGCATCCCCACTGGTGCCAGTGCACTCTCTGGAATCACTGCACTGCATCCCCAGTGGTGCCAGTACACTCTCTGGACTCACTGCAGTGCATCCCCAGTGGTGCAAGTGCACTCTCTCGAGTCACTGCACTACATCCCCAGTGGTGCCAGTGCACTCACTGGACTCACTGTACTGCATCATCTGTGGTGCCAGTGCACTCTCTGGACTCACTGCACTGCATCCCCAGTGGTGCCAGTGCACTCTCTGGACTCACTGCACTGCATCCCCAGTGGTGCCAGTGCACTCTCTGGACTCACTGCACTGTATCCCCAGTGGTGCCATAGCACTCACTGGATTCACTGCAGTGCATCCCCAGTGGTGCCAGTGCACTCTCTGGACTCACTGCACTGCATCCCCAGTGGTGCCAGTGCACTCTGTGGACTCACTGCACTGCATCCCCAGTGGTGACAGTGCACTCTCTGGACTCACTACAGTGCATCCCCAGTGGTGACAGTGCACTCTCTGGACTCACTGCAGTGCATCCCAAGTGGTGCCAGTGCACTCTCTGGACTCACTGCACTGCATCCCCACTGGTGCCAGTGCAGTCTCTGGAGTAACTGCAGTGCATCCCCACTGGTGCCAAAGCACTCTCTGGACTCCCGGCACCGCAACCCCAGTGGTGCCAGTGCACTCTCTGGACTCACTGCACTACATCCCCAGTGGTGCCAGTGCACTCTCTGGAGTCACAGCACTGCATCCCCAGTGGTGCCAGTGCACTCTCTGGACTCACTGAAGTGCATCCCCAGTGGTGCCAGTGCACTCTCTGGACTCACTGCAGTGCATCCCCAGTGGTGCCAGTACACTCACTGGACTCACTGCAGTGCAACCCCTGTGGTGCCAGTGCACTCTCTGGACTCACTAAACTGCATCACCAGTGGTGTCTCTGCACTCTCTGGACTCACTGCACTGCTTCCCCAGTGGTGCCAGTGCACTCACTGGACTCACTGCAGTGCATCCCCAGTGGTGCCAGTGCACTCTCTGGACTCACTGCAGTGCATCCCCAGTGGTGCCAGTGCACTCTCTGGACTCACTGCACTGCATCCCCAGTGGTGCCAGTGCGCTCTCTGGAGTCACAGCACTGCATCCCCAGTGGTGCCAGTGCAATCTCTGGACTCACTGCACTGCATCCCCAGTGGTGCCAGTGCACTCTCTGGACTCACTGAAGTGCATTCTCAGTGGTGTCAGTGCACTCTCTGGACTCACTGCACTGCATCCCCAGTGGTGCTAGTGCACTCTCTGGACTCACTGAACTGCATCCCCAGTGGTGCCAGTGCACTCTCTTGAGTCACCGCTCTGCATCCCCTTTGGTGCAAGAGCACTCTCTGGACTCACAGCAGTGCATCACCAGTGGTGCCAGTGCACTCTCTGGACTCACTGCACTGCATCCCCAGTGGTGCCAGTGCACTCTCTGGACTCACTGCACTGCATCCCCAGTGGTGCTAGTGCACTGTGTGGACTCACTGTACTGCATTCCCGGTAGTGCCAGTGCAATCTCTGGACTCACTGCACTGCATCCCCAGTGGTGCCAGTGCACTCTCTGGACTCACTGCACTGCATCCCCAGTGGTGCCTGTGCGCTCTCTGGAGTCACAGCACTGCATCCCCAGTGGTGCCAGTGCAATCTCTGGACTCATGCAGTGCATCCCCACTTGTGCCAGTGCACTCTCTGGACTCACTGCACTGCATCCCCAGTGGTGCCAGTGCACTCTCTGGACTCACTGCACTGCATCCCCAGTGGTGCCAGTGCACTCTCTGGACTCACTGAACTGCATCCCCAGTGGTGCCAGTGCACTCTCTTGAGTCACCGCACTGCATCCCCTGTGGTGAAAGAGCACTCTCTGGACTCACAGCAGTGCATCACCAGTGGTGCCAGTGCACTCTCTGGACTCACTGCACTGCATCCCCAGTGGTGCCAGTGCACTCTCTGGACTCACTGCACTGCATCCCCAGTGGTGCCTGTGCGCTCTCTGGAGTCACAGCACTGCATCCCCAGTGGTGCCAGTGCAATCTCTGGACTCACTGCACTGCATCCCCAGTGGTGCCAGTGCACTCTCTGGACTCACTGAAGTGCATTCTCAGTGGTGCCAGTGCACTCTCTGGACTCACTGCACTGCATCCCCAGTGGTGCCAGTGCACTCTCTTGAGTCACCGCACTGCATCCCCTGTGGTGCAAGAGCACTCACTGGACTCACTGCAGTGCATCCCCAGTGGTGCCAGTGCACTCTCTGGACTCACTGCAGTGCATCCCCAGTGGTGCAGTGCACTCTCTGGACTCACTGCACTGCATCCCCAGTGGTGCCTGTGCGCTCTCTGGAGTCACAGCACTGGATCCCCAGTGGTGCCAGTGCAATCTCTGGACTCACTGCAGTGCATCCCCAGTGGTGCCAGTGCACTCTCTGGACTCACTGAAGTGCATTCTCAGTGGTGCCAGTGCACTCTCTGGACTCACTGCACTGCATCCCCAGTGGTGCCAGGGCACTCTCTGGACTCACTGCACTGCATCCCCAGTGGTGCTAGTGCACTGTGTGGACTCACTGTACTGCATTCCCGGTGGTGCCAGTGCAATCTCTGGACTCACTGCAGTGCATTTTCAGTGGTGCCAGTGCACTCTCAGGACTCACTGCACTGCATCCCCAGTGGTGCCAGTGCACTCTCTGGACTCACTGCACTGCATCCCCAGTAGTGACAGTGCACTCTCTGGACTCACTGCAGTGCATCCCCAGTGGTGCCAGTGCACTCTCTGGACTCACTGCACTGCATCCCCAGTGGTGCCAGTGCAGTCTCTGGAGTAACTGCAGTGCATCCCCACTGGTGCCAAAGCACTCTCTGGACTCACTGCAGTGCATCCCCAGTGGTGCCACTGCACTCTCTGGACTCACTGCAGTGCATCCCCAGTGGTGCCAGTGCACTCTCTGGACTCATTGAAGTGCATTCTCAGTGGTGCCAGTGCACTCTCTGGACTCACTGCACTGCATCCACAGTGGTGCCAGTACACTCACTGGACTCACTGCACTGCATCCCCAGTGGTGCCAGTGCACTCTCTGGACTCACTAAACTGCATCACCAGTGGTGCCACTGCACTCTCTGGACTCACTGCACTGCTTCCCCAGTGGTGCCAGTGCACTCACTGGACTCACTGCAGTGCATCCCCACTGGTGCCAGTGCACTCTCTGGGCTCACTGCAGTGCATCCCCAGTGGTGCCAGTGCACTCTCTGGACTCACGGCACTGCATCCCCAGTGGTGCCAGTGCGCTCTCTGGAGTCACAGCACTGCATCCCCAGTGGTGCCAGTGCAATCTCTGGACTCAGTGCACTGCATCCCCAGTGGTGCCAGTGCACTCTCTGGACTCACTGCACTGCATCCCCGGTGGTGCCAGTGCAGTCTCTGGAGTAACTGCACTGCATCCCCACTGGTGCCAAAGCACTCTCTGGACTTCCAGCACCGCATCCCCAGTGGTGCCAGTGCACTCTCTGGACTCACTGCACTGCATCCCCAGTGGTGCCAGTGCACTCTCTGGACTCATTGTACTGCATACCCACTGGTGCCAGTGCACTCTGTGGACTCACTGTACTGCATCCCCAGTGGTGCCAGTGCACTCTCTGGACTCACTGCAGTGCATCCCCAGTGGTGCCAGTGCACTCTCTGGACTCACTGCAGTGCATCCCCAGTGGTGCCAGTGCACTCTCTGGACTCACTGCACTGAAGCCCCAGTGGTGCCAGTGCACTCTCTGGACTCACTGCACTGCATCCCCAGTGGTGCCAGTGCACTCTCTGGACTCACTGCACTGCATCCCCAGTGGTGCCAGTGCACTCTCTGGACTCACTGCACTGCATCACCAGTGGTGGCAGTGCACTGTCTGGACTCACTGCAGTGCATCCCCAGTGGTGCCAGTGCACTCTCTGGACTCACTGTACTGCACCCCCAGTGGTGCCAGTGCACTCACTGGACTGACTGCACTGCATCCCCAGTGGTGCCAGTGCACTCTCTGGACTCACTGCACTGCATCCCCACTGGTGCCAGTGTACTCTCTGGACTCACTGCACTGCATCCCCAGTGGTGCCAGTGCACTCACTGGACTCACTGGACACATCCCCAGTGGTGCCAGTGCATTCTCTGGACTCACTGCAGTGCATCCCCAGTGGTGCCAGTGCACTCTCTGGACTCACTGCACTGCATCCCCACTGGTGCCAGTGTACTCTCTGGACTCACTGCAGTGCACCCCCAGTGGTGCTATTGCACTCTCTGGACTCACTGCACTGCATCACCACTGGTGCCAGTGCACTCTCTGGACTCACCGGGGTGCATCCCCAGTTGTGCCAGTGCACTCTCTGCACTCACTTCTCTGCATTCCCAGTGGTGCCAGTGAAGTCTCTGGACTCACTGCAGTGCATCCCCAGTGGTGCCAGTGCAATCTCTGGACTCACTGCAGTGCATCCCCACTGGTGCCAGTGCACTCTCTGGAATCACTGCACTGCATCCCCAGTGGTGCCAGTACACTCTCTGGACTCACTGCAGTGCATCCCCAGTGGTGCAAGTGCACTCTCTCGAGTCACTGCACTACATCCCCAGTGGTGCCAGTGCACTCACTGGACTCACTGTACTGCATCATCTGTGGTGCCAGTGCACTCTCTGGACTCACTGCACTGCATCCCCAGTGGTGCCAGTGCACTCTCTGGACTCACTGCACTGCATCCCCAGTGGTGCCAGTGCACTCTCTGGACTCACTGCACTGTATCCCCAGTGGTGCCATAGCACTCACTGGATTCACTGCAGTGCATCCCCAGTGGTGCCAGTGCACTCTCTGGACTCACTGCACTGCATCCCCAGTGGTGCCAGTGCACTCTGTGGACTCACTGCACTGCATCCCCAGTGGTGACAGTGCACTCTCTGGACTCACTACAGTGCATCCCCAGTGGTGACAGTGCACTCTCTGGACTCACTGCAGTGCATCCCAAGTGGTGCCAGTGCACTCTCTGGACTCACTGCACTGCATCCCCAGTGGTGCCAGTGCAGTCTCTGGAGTAACTGCAGTGCATCCCCACTGGTGCCAAAGCACTCTCTGGACTCCCGGCACCGCAACCCCAGTGGTGCCAGTGCACTCTCTGGACTCACTGCACTACATCCCCAGTGGTGCCAGTGCACTCTCTGGAGTCACAGCACTGCATCCCCAGTGGTGCCAGTGCACTCTCTGGACTCACTGCAGTGCATCCCCAGTGGTGCCAGTGCACTCTCTGGACTCACTGCAGTGCATCCCCAGTGGTGCCAGTACACTCACTGGACTCACTGCAGTGCAACCCCTGTGGTGCCAGTGCACTCTCTGGACTCACTAAACTGCATCACCAGTGGTGTCTCTGCACTCTCTGGACTCACTGCACTGCTTCCCCAGTGGTGCCAGTGCACTCACTGGACTCACTGCAGTGCATCCCCAGTGGTGCCAGTGCACTCTCTGGACTCACTGCAGTGCATCCCCAGTGGTGCCAGTGCACTCTCTGGACTCACTGCACTGCATCCCCAGTGGTGCCAGTGCGCTCTCTGGAGTCACAGCACTGCATCCCCAGTGGTGCCAGTGCAATCTCTGGACTCACTGCACTGCATCCCCAGTGGTGCCAGTGCACTCTCTGGACTCACTGAAGTGCATTCTCAGTGGTGTCAGTGCACTCTCTGGACTCACTGCACTGCATCCCCAGTGGTGCTAGTGCACTCTCTGGACTCACTGAACTGCATCCCCAGTGGTGCCAGTGCACTCTCTTGAGTCACCGCTCTGCATCCCCTTTGCTGCAAGAGCACTCTCTGGACTCACAGCAGTGCATCACCAGTGGTGCCAGTGCACTCTCTGGACTCACTGCAGTGCATCCCCAGTGGTGCCAGTGCACTCTCTGGACTCACTGCACTGCATCCCCAGTGGTGCTAGTGCACTGTGTGGACTCACTGTACTGCATTCCCGGTAGTGCCAGTGCAATCTCTGGACTCACTGCACTGCATCCCCAGTGGTGCCAGTGCACTCTCTGGACTCACTGCACTGCATCCCCAGTGGTGCCTGTGCGCTCTCTGGAGTCACAGCACTGCATCCCCAGTGGTGCCAGTGCAATCTCTGGACTCATGCAGTGCATCCCCACTTGTGCCAGTGCACTCTCTGGACTCACTGCACTGCATCCCCAGTGGTGCCAGTGCACTCTCTGGACTCACTGCACTGCATCCCCAGTGGTGCCAGTGCACTCTCTGGACTCACTGAACTGCATCCCCAGTGGTGCCAGTGCACTCTCTTGAGTCACCGCACTGCATCCCCTGTGGTGCAAGAGCACTCTTTGGACTCACAGCAGTGCATCACCAGTGGTGCCAGTGCACTCTCTGGACTCACTGCACTGCATCCCCAGTGGTGCCAGTGCACTCTCTGGACTCACTGCACTGCATCCCCAGTGGTGCCTGTGCGCTCTCTGGACTCACAGCACTGCATCCCCAGTGGTGCCAGTGCAATCTCTGGACTCACTGCACTGCATCCCCAGTGGTGCCAGTGCACTCTCTGGACTCACTGAAGTGCATTCTCAGTGGTGCCAGTGCACTCTCTGGACTCACTGCACTGCATCCCCAGTGGTGCCAGTGCACTCTCTTGAGTCACCGCACTGCATCCCCTGTGGTGCAAGAGCACTCACTGGACTCACTGCAGTGCATCCCCAGTGGTGCCAGTGCACTCTCTGGACTCACTGCAGTGCATCCCCAGTGGTGCAGTGCACTCTCTGGACTCACTGCACTGCATCCCCAGTGGTGCCTGTGCGCTCTCTGGAGTCACAGCACTGGATCCCCAGTGGTGCCAGTGCAATCTCTGGACTCACTGCAGTGCATCCCCAGTGGTGCCAGTGCACTCTCTGGACTCACTGAAGTGCATTCTCAGTGGTGCCAGTGCACTCTCTGGACTCACTGCACTGCATCCCCAGTGGTGCCAGGGCACTCTCTGGACTCACTGCACTGCATCCCCAGTGGTGCTAGTGCACTGTGTGGACTCACTGTACTGCATTCCCGGTGGTGCCAGTGCAATCTCTGGACTCACTGCAGTGCATTTTCAGTGGTGCCAGTGCACTCTCAGGACTCACTGCACTGCATCCCCAGTGGTGCCAGTGCACTCTCTGGACTCACTGCACTGCATCCCCAGTAGTGACAGTGCACTCTCTGGACTCACTGCAGTGCATCCCCAGTGGTGCCAGTGCACTCTCTGGACTCACTGCACTGCATCCCCAGTAGTGCCAGTGCACTCTCTGGACTCACTGCACTGCATCCCCAGTGGTGCCAGTGCACTCACTGGATTCACTGCACTGCATCCCCAGTGGTGCCAGTGCACTCTCTGGACTCACTGCACTGCATCCCCAGTGGTGCCAGTGCACTCTCTGGACTCACTGCACTGCATCACCAGTGGTGCCAGTGCACTCTCTGGACTCACTGCAGTGCATCCCCAGTGGTGCCAGTGCACTCTCTGGACTCACTGCAGTGCATCCCCACTGGTGCCAGTGCACTCTCTGGACTCACTGCAGTGCATCCCCAGTGGTGCCAGTGCAGTCTCTGGAGTAACTGCAGTGCATCCCCACTGGTGCCAAAGCACTCTCTGGACTCACTGCAGTGCATCCACAGTGGTGCCACTGCACTCTCTGGACTCACTGCAGTGCATCCCCAGTGGTGCCAGTGCACTCTCTGGACTCATTGAAGTGCATTCTCAGTGGTGCCAGTGCACTCTCTGGACTCACTGCAGTGCATCCCCAGTGGTGGCAGTACACTCACTGGACTCACTGCACTGCATCCCCAGTGGTGCCAGTGCACTCTCTGAACTCACTAAACTGCATCCCCAGTGGTGCCACTGCACTCTCTGGACTCACTGCACTGCTTCCGCAGTGGTGCCAGTGCACTCACTGGACTCACTGCACTGCATCCCCACTGGTGCCAAAGCTCTCTCTGGACTCCCAGCACCGCATCCCCAGTGGTGCCAGTGCACTCTCTGGACTCACTGCACTGCATCCCCAGTGGTGCCAGTGCACTCTCTGGACTCACTGCACTGCATCCCCAGTGGTGCCAGTGCAATCTCTGGACTCACTGCAGTGCATCCCCAGTGGTGCCAGTGCACTCTCTGGACTCACTGAAGTGCATTCTCAGTGGTGCCAGTGCACTCTCTGGACTCACTGCAGTGCATCCCCAGTGGTGCCAGTACACTCACTGGACTCACTGCACTGCATCCCCAGTGGTGCCAGTGCACTCTCTGGACTGACTGCAGTGCATCCCCACTGGTGCCAGTGCACTCTCTGGGCTCACTGCAGTGCATCCCCAGTGGTGCCAGTGCACTCTCTGGACTCACTGCAGTGCATCCCCAGTGGTGCAGTGCACTCTCTGGACTCACTGCACTGCATCCCCAGTGGTGCCTGTGCGCTCTCTGGAGTCACAGCACTGCATCCCCAGTGGTGCCAGTGCAATCTCTGGACTCACTGCAGTGCATCCCCAGTGGTGCCAGTGCACTCTCTCGAGTCACTGCACTACATCCCCAGTAGTGCCAGTGCACTTCACTGGACTCACTGTACTGCATCATCGGTGGTGCCAGAGCACTCTCTGGACTCACTGCACTGCATCCCCAGTGGTGCCAGTGTACTCTCTGGACTCACTGCACTGCAGGCCCAGTGGTACCAGTGCACTCACTGGACTCACTGTACTGCATCCCCAGTGGTGCCAGTGCATTCTCTGGACTCACTGCACTGCATCCCCAGTGGTTCCAGTGCATTCACTGGACTCAATGTACTGCATCTCCAGTGGTGCCAGTGCACTCTCTGGACTCACTGCACTGCATCCCCAGTGGTGCCAGTGAGCTCTCTGGACTCACTGCACTGCATCCCCAGTGGTGCCAGTGTACTCACAGGATTCACTGCACTGCATCCCCAGTGGTGCCAGTGCACTCTCTGGACTCACTGTAGTGCATCCCCAGTGGTGCCAGTGCACTCTCTGGACTCACTGCAGTGCATCCCCAGTGGTGCCAGTGCACTCTCTGGACTCACTGCACTGCATCCCCAGTGGTGCCAGTGAGCTCTCTGGACTCACTGCACTGCATCCCCAGTGGTGCCAGTGTACTCACAGGATTCACTGCACTGCATCCCCAGTGGTGCCAGTGCACTCTCTGGACTCACTGCAGTGCATTCTCAGTGGTGCCAGTGCACTCTCTGGGCTCACTGAAGTGCATCCCCAGTGGTGCCAGTACACTCACTGGACTCACTGCAGTGCATCCCCAGTGGTGCCAGTGCACTCTCTGGACTCACTGTAGTGCATCCCCAGTGGTGCCAGTGCACTCTCTGGACTCACTGCAGTGCATCCCCAGTGGTGCCAGTGCACTCTCTGGACTCACTGCACTGCATCCCCAGTGGTGCCAGTGAAGTCTTTGGACTCACTGCACTGCATCCCCAGTGGTGCCAGCGCACTCTGTGGAGTCACTGAAGTGCATCCCCAGTGGTGCCAGTGCACTCTCTGGACTCACTGCACTGCATGTCCAGTGGTGCCAGTGCACTCTCTGGACTCACTGTACTGCATCCCCACTGGTGCCAGTGCACTATGTGGACTCACTCTACTGCATCCCCAGTGGTGACAGTGCACTCTCTGGACAAACAGCAGTGCATCCCCAGT
The DNA here is from genome assembly GCF_964211835.1 of Anser anser. Classification (NCBI taxonomy): domain Eukaryota; kingdom Metazoa; phylum Chordata; class Aves; order Anseriformes; family Anatidae; genus Anser; species Anser anser. The sequence goes on from NC_139734.1 coordinate 1,741,848, forward strand.
GGTGCCAGTGCACTCTCTGGACTCACTGCAGTGCATCCCCAGTGGTGCCAGTGCACTCTCTGGTCTCACTGCAGTGCATCCCCAGTGGTGCCAGTGCAGTCTCTGGACTCACTGCACTGCATCCCCAGTGGTGCCAGTGCACTGACTGGACTCACTGCAGTGCATCCCCAGTGGTGTCAGTGCACTCTCTGGACTCACTGTACTGCACCCCCAGTGGTGCCAGTGCACTCACTGGACTGACTGCACTGCATCACCAGTGGTGCCAGTGCGCTCTCTGGAGTCACAGCACTGCATCCCCAGTGGTGCCAGTGCACTCACTGGACTCACTGCACTGCATCCCCAGTGGTGCCAGTGCACTCTCTGGACTCACTGCAGTGAATCCCCGGTGGTGCCAGTGTACTCTCTGCAGTCACTGCACTGCATCCCCAGTGGTTCCAGTGCACTCACTGGACTGCATCCCCAGTGGTGCCAGTGCACTCTCTGGACTCACTGCACTGCATCCCCAGTGGTGCCAGTGTACTCTCTGGACTCACTGCACTGCATCCCCAGTGGTGCCACTGCACTCTCTGGACTCACTGCACTGCATCCCCAGTGGTGTCAGTGCACTCTCTGGACTCACTGAAGTGCATACCCAGTTGTGCCAGTGCACTCTCTGGACTCAATGCACTGCATCCCCAGTGGTGCCAGTGCACTCTCTGGACTCAGTGCACTGCATCCCCAGTGGTGCCAGTGTAATCTCTGGACTCACTGTACTGCATCATCAGTGGTGCCAGTGCACTCTCTGGACTCACTGCACTGCATCCCCAGTGGTGCCAGTGCACTCTCTGGACTCACTGTACTGCATCACCAGTGGTGCCAGTGCACTCTCTGGACTCACTGCACTGCATCCCCAGTGGTGCCAGTGCACTCTCTGGACTCACTGCACTGCATCCCCAGTGGTGCCAGTGCACTCTCTGGAGTCACTGAAGTGCATCCCCAGTGGTGCCAGTGCACTCTCTGGACTCACTGCAGTGCATCCCCAGTGGTGCCAGTGCACTCTCTGGACTCACTGTACTGCATCCCCACTGGTACCAGTGCACTCTGTGGACTCACTGTACTGCATCCCCAGTGGTGACAGTGCACTCTCTGGACTCACTGCAGTGCATCCCCAGTGGTGCCAGTGCACTCTCTGGACTCACTGCAGTCCATCCCCAGTGGTGCCAGTGCACTCTCTGGACTCACTGCACTGCATCCCCAGTGGTGCCAGTGCACTCTCTGGACTCACTGCAGTGCATCCACAGTGGTGCCAGTGCACTCACTGGACTCACTGCAGTGCATTCCCTCTGGTGCCAGTGCACTCTCTGGACTCACTGCACTGCATCCCCAGTGGTGCCAGTGCACTCTCTGGACTCACTGCACTGCATCCCCAGTGGTGCGAGTGCATTCTCTGGACTCACTGCAGTGCATCAACAGTGGTGCCAGTGCACTCTCTGGACTCACTGAGGTGCATCCCCAGTGGTGCCAGTGCACTCTCTGGAGTCACTGAAGTGCATCCCCAGTGGTGCCACTGCACTCTCTGGACTCACTACACTGCATCCCCAGTGGTGCCAGTGCACTCTCTGGACTCACTGCAGTGCATCCCCAGTGGTGCCAGTGCACTCTCTGGACTCACTGTACTGCATCACCAGTGGTGCCAGTGCACTCTCTGGACTCACTGCAGTGCATCCCCAGTGGTGCCAGTGCACTCTCTGGACTCACTGCAGTGCATCCCCAGTGGAGCCAGTGCACTCTCTGGACTCACTGCACTGCATCCCCAGTGGTGCCAGTGCACTCTCTGCACTCACTGCACTGCATTCCCAGTGGTGCCAGTGAAGTCTCTGGACTCACTGCACTGCATCCCCACTGGTGCCAGTGCACTCTCTGGACTCACTGCACTGCATCCCCACTGCTGCCAGTGCACTCTCTGGACTCACTGCACTGCATCCCCAGTGGTGCCAGTGCAATCTCTGGACTCACTGCACTGCATCCCCAGTGGTGCCAGTGCACTCTCTCGAGTCACTGCACTACATCCCCAGTAGTGCCAGTGCACTTCACTGGACTCACTGTACTGCATCATCGGTGGTGCCAGTGCACTCTCTGGACTCACTGCACTGCATCCCCAGTGGTGCCAGTGTACTCTCTGGAGTCACAGCACTGCATCCCCCAGTGGTACCAGTGCACTCACTGGACTCACTGTACTGCATCACCACTGGTGCCAGTGCATTCTCTGGACTCACTGCACTGCATCCCCAGTGGTTCCAGTGCATTCACTGGACTCAATGTACTGCATCTCCAGTGGTGCCAGTGCACTCTCTGGACTCACTGCACTGCATCCCCAGTGGTGCCAGTGAGCTCTCTGGACTCACTGCACTGCATCCCCAGTGGTGCCAGTGTACTCACAGGATTCACTGCACTGCATCCCCAGTGGTGCCAGTGCACTCTCTGGACTCACTGCAGTGCATCCCCAGTGGTGCCAGTACACTCTCTGGACTCACTGCACTGCATCCCCAGTGGTGCCAGTGCACTCTCTGGACTCACTGTAGTGCATCCCCAGTGGTGCCAGTGCACTCTCTGGACTCACTGCAGTGCATCCCCAGTGGTGCCAGTGCACTCTCTGGACTCACTGCACTGCATCCCCAGTGGTGCCAGTGAAGTCTTTGGACTCACTGCACTGCATCCCCAGTGGTGCCAGCGCACTCTGTGGAGTCACTGAAGTGCATCCCCAGTGGTGCCAGTGCACTCTCTGGACTCACTGCACTGCATCCCCAGTGGTGCCAGTGAGCTCTCTGGACTCACTGCACTGCATCCCCAGTGGTGCCAGTGTACTCACAGGATTCACTGCACTGCATCCCCAGTGGTGCCAGTGCACTCTCTGGACTCACTGCAGTGCATTCTCAGTGGTGCCAGTGCACTCTCTGGGCTCACTGAAGTGCATGCCCAGTGGTGCCAGTACACTCACTGGACTCACTGCACTGCATCCCCAGTGGTGCCAGTGCACTCTCTGGACTCACTGTAGTGCATCCCCAGTGGTGCCAGTGCACTCTCTGGACTCACTGCTGTGCATCCCCAGTGGTGCCAGTGCACTCTCTGGACTCACTGCACTGCATCCCCAGTGGTGCCAGTGAAGTCTTTGGACTCACTGCACTGCATCCCCAGTGGTGCCAGCGCACTCTGTGGAGTCACTAAAGTGCATCCCCAGTGGTGCCAGTGCACTCTCTGGACTCACTGCACTGCATGTCCAGTGGTGCCAGTGCACTCTCTGGACTCACTGTACTGCATCCCCACTGGTGCCAGTGCACTATGTGGACTCACTGTACTGCATCCCCAGTGGTGACAGTGCACTCTCTGGACAAACAGCAGTGCATCCCCAGTGGTGCCAGTGCACTCTCTGGACTCACTGCAGTGCATCCCCAGTGGTGCCAGTGCACTCTCTGGTCTCACTGCAGTGCATCCCCAGTGGTGCCACTGCACTCTCTGGACTCACTGCACTGCATCCCCAGTGGTGCCAGTGCACTGTCTGGACTCACTGCAGTGCATCCCCAGTGGTGTCAGTGCACTCTCTGGACTCACTGTACTGCACACCCAGTGGTGCCAGTGCACTCACTGGACTGACTGCACTGCATCCCCAGTGGTGCCAGTGCGCTCTCTGGAGTCACAGCACTGCATCCCCAGTGGTGCCAGTGCACTCACTGGACTCACTGCACTGCATCACAGGTGGTGCCAGTGCACTCTCTGGACTCACTGCAGTGAATCCCCGGTGGTGCCAGTGTACTCTCTGCAGTCACTGCACTGCATCCCCAGTGGTTCCAGTGCACTCACTGGACTGCATCCCCAGTGGTGCCAGTGCACTCTCTGGACTCACAGCAGTGCATCCCCAGTGGTGCCAGTGTACTCTCTGGACTCACTGCACTGCATCCCCAGTGGTGCCACTGCACTCTCTGGACTCACTGCACTGCATCCCCAGTGGTGTCAGTGGACTCTCTGGACTCAATGAAGTGCATACCCAGTTGTGCCAGTGCACTCTCTGGACTCAATGCACTGCATCCCCAGTGGTGCCAGTGCACTCTCTGGACTCAGTGCACTGCATCCCCAGTGGTGCCAGTGCAATCTCTGGACTCACTGTACTGCATCATCAGTGGTGCCAGTGCACTCTCTGGACTCACTGCACTGCATCCCCAGTGGTGCCAGTGCACTCTCTGGACTCACTGTACTGCATCACCAGTGGTGCCAGTGCACTCTCTGGACTCACTGCACTGCATCCCCAGTGGTGCCAGTGCACTCTCTGGACTCACTGCACTGCATCCCCAGTGGTGCCAGTGCACTCTCTGGAGTCACTGAAGTGCATCCCTAGTGGTGCCAGTGCACTCTCTGGACTCACTGCAGTGCATCCCCAGTGGTGCCAGTGCACTCTCTGGACTCACTGTACTGCATCCCCACTGGTACCAGTGCACTCTGTGGACTCACTGTACTGCATCCCCAGTGGTGACAGTGCACTCTCTGGACTCACTGCAGTGCATCCCCAGTGGTGCCAGTGCACTCTCTGGACTCACTGCAGTCCATCCCCAGTGGTGCCAGTGCACTCTCTGGACTCACTGCAGTGCATCCCCAGTGGTGCCAGTGCACTCTCTGGACTCACTGCAGTGCATCCACAGTGGTGCCAGTGCACTCACTGGACTCACTGCAGTGCATTCCCTCTGGTGCCAGTGCACTCTCTGGACTCACTGCACTGCATCCCCAGTGGTGCCAGTGCACTCTCTGGACTCACTGCACTGCATCCCCAGTGGTGCGAGTGCATTCTCTGGACTCACTGCAGTGCATCACCAGTGGTGCCAGTGCACTCTCTGGACTCACTGAGGTGCATCCCCAGTGGTGCCAGTGCACTCTCTGGAGTCACTGAAGTGCATCCCCAGTGGTGCCAGTGCACTCTCTGGACTCACTACACTGCATCCCCAGTGGTGCCAGTGCACTCTCTGGACTCACTGAACTGCATCCCCAGTGGTGCCAGTGCACTCTCTGGACTCACTGCACTGCATCCCTAGTGGTGCCACTGCACTCTCTGGACTCACTGCACTGCTTCCCCAGTGGTGCCAGTGCACTCTGTGGAGTCACTGAAGTGCATCCCCAGTGGTGCCAGTGCACTCACTGGACTCACTGCAGTGCATCCCCAGTGGTGCCAGTGCACTCTCTGGACTCACTGCACTGCATCCCCAGTGGTGCCAGTGCACTCTGTGGACTCACTGCAGTGCATCCCCAGTGGTTCCAGCGCACTCTCTGGACTCACTGCACTGCATCTCCAGTGGTGCCAGTGCACTCTCTGGACTCACTGAAGTGCATTCTCAGTGGTGCCAGTGCACTCTCTGGACTCACTTCAGTGCATCCCCAGTGGTGCCAGTGCACTCTCTGGACTCACTGCAGTGCATCCCCAGTGGAGCCAGTGCACTCTCTGGACTCACTGCAGTGCATCCGCAGTGGTGCCATTGCACTCTCTGGACTCACTGCACTGCATCTCCAGTGGTGCCAGTGCACTCTCTGGACTCACTGCACTGCATCCCCAGTGCTGCCAGTGCACTCTCTTGAGTCACTGCACTGCATCCCCTGTGGTGCAAGAGCACTCTCTGGACTCACAGCAGTGCTCACCAGTGGTGCCAGTGCACTCTCTGGACTCACTGCACTGCATCCCCAGTGGTGCCAGTGCACTCTCTGGACTCACTGCACTGCATCCCCAGTGGTGCTAGTGCACTGTGTGGACTCACTGTACTGCATCCCCAGTGGTGTCAGTGCACTCTCTGGACTCACTGCAGTGCATCCCCAGTGGTGCCAGTGCACTCTCAGGACTCACTGCACTGCATCCCCAGTGGTGCCAGTGCACTCTCTGGACTCACTGCACTGAATCCCCAGTAGTGACAGTGCACTCTCTGGACTCACTGCACTGCATCCCCAGTGGTGCCAGTGCAATCACTGGATTCACTGCACTGCATCCCCAGTGGTGCCAGTGCACTCTCTGGACTCACTGCACTGCATCCCCAGTGGTGCCAGTGCACTCTGTGGACTCACTGTACTGCATCCCCAGTGGTGACAGTGCACTCTCTGGACTCACTGCAGTGCATCCCCAGTGGTGCCAGTGCACTCTCTGGACTCACTGCAGTGCATCCCCAGTGGTGCCAGTGCACTCTCTGGACTCACTGCACTGCATCCCCAGTGGTGCCAGTGCAGTCTCTGGAGTAACTGCAGTGCATCCCCACTGGTGCCAAAGCACTCTCTGGACTCACTGCAGTGCATCCCCAGTGGTGCCACTGCACTCTCTGGACTCACTGCAGTGCATCCCCAGTGGTGCCACTGCACTCTCTGGACTCATTGAAGTGCATTCTCAGTGGTGCCAGTGCAATCTCTGGACTCACTGCACTGCATCCACAGTGGTGCCAGTACACTAACTGGACTCACTGCACTGCATCCCCAGTGGTGCCAGTGCACTCTCTGGACTCACTAAACTGCATCACCAGTGGTGCCACTGCACTCTCTGGACTCACTGCACTGCTTCCCCAGTGGTGCCAGTGCACTCACTGGACTCACTGCAGTGCATCCCCACTGGTGCCAGTGCACTCTCTGGGCTCACTGCAGTGCATCCCCAGTGGTGCCAGTGCACTCTCTGGACTCACGGCACTGCATCCCCAGTGGTGCCAGTGCGCTCTCTGGAGTCACAGCACTGCATCCCCAGTGGTGCCAGTGCAATCTCTGGACTCAGTGCACTGCATCCCCAGTGGTGCCAGTGCACTCTCTGGACTCACTGCACTGCATCCCCGGTGGTGCCAGTGCAGTCTCTGGAGTAACTGCACTGCATCCCCACTGGTGCCAAAGCACTCTCTGGACTTCCAGCACCGCATCCCCAGTGGTGCCAGTGCACTCTCTGGACTCACTGCACTGCATGCCCAGTGGTGCCAGTGCACTCTCTGGACTCATTGTACTGCATACCCACTGGTGCCAGTGCACTCTGTGGACTCACTGTACTGCATCCCCAGTGGTGCCAGTGCACTCTCTGGACTCACTGCAGTGCATCCCCAGTGGTGCCAGTACACTCTCTGGACTCACTGCAGTGCATCCCCAGTGGTGCCAGTGCACTCTCTGGACTCACTGCACTGAAGCCCCAGTGGTGCCAGTGCACTCTCTGGACTCACTGCACTGCATCCCCAGTGGTGCCAGTGCACTCTCTGGACTCACTGCAGTGCATCCCCAGTGGTGCCAGTGCACTCTCTGGACTCACTGCAGGGCATCCCCAGTGGTGCCAGTGCACTGTCTGGACTCACTGCAGTGCATCCCCAGTGGTGCCAGTGCACTCTCTGGACTCACTGTACTGCACCCCCAGTGGTGCCAGTGCACTCACTGGACTGACTGCACTGCATCCCCAGTGGTGCCAGTGCACTCTCTGGACTCACTGCAGTGCATCCCCAGTGGTGCCAGTGCACTCTCTGGACTCACTGCACTGCATCCCCAGTGGTGCCAGGGCACTCACTGGACTCACTGGACACATCCCCAGTGGTGCCAGTGCATTCTCTGGACTCACTGCAGTGCATCCCCAGTGGTGCCAGTGCACTCTCTGGACTCACTGCAGTGCATCCCCAGTGGTGCCAGTGTACTCTCTGGACTCACTGCAGTGCATCCCCAGTGGTGCTATTGCACTCTCTGGACTCACTGCACTGCATCACCACTGGTGCCAGTGCACTCTCTGGACTCACCGGGGTGCATCCCCAGTTGTGCCAGTGCACTCTCTGGACTCAATGCACTGCATCCCCAGTGGTGCCAGTGCACTCTCTGGACTCACTGCACTGCATCCCCAGTGGTGCCAGTGCAATCTCTGGACTCACTAAAGTGCATCCCCAGTGGTGCCAGTGCACTCTCTGGACTCACTGCAGTGCATCCCCAGTGGTGCCAGTGCACTCTCTGAACTCACTGTACTGCATCACCAGTGGTGCCAGTGCACTCTTTGGACTCACTGCAGTGCATTCCCAGTGGTACCATTGCACTCTTTGGACTCACTGCACTGCAGCCCCATTGGTGCCAGTGCACTCTCTGGACTCACTGCACTGCATCCCCAGTGGTGCCAGTGCACTCTCTGGACTCACTGCACTGCATCCCCAGTGGTGCCAGTGCACTCTCTGGACTCACTGCACTGCATCCCCAGTGGTGCCAGTGCACTCTCTGCACTCACTTCTCTGCATTCCCAGTGGTGCCAGTGAAGTCTCTGGACTCACTGCACTGCATCCCCAGTGGTGCCAGTGCAATCTCTGGACTCACTGCAGTGCATCACCAGTGGTGCCAGTGCACTCTCTGGACTCACTGCACTGCATCCCCAGTGGTGCCAGTGCACTCTCTGGACTCACTGCAGTGCATCCCCAGTGGTGCAAGTGCACTCTCTCGAGTCACTGCACTACATCCCCAGTGGTGCCAGTGCACTCACTGGACTCACTGTACTGCATCATCTGTGGTGCCAGTGCACTCTCTGGACTCACTGCAATGCATCCCCAGTGGTGCCAGTGCACTCTCTGGACTCACTGCACTGCATCCCCAGTGGTGCCAGTGCACTCTCTGGACTCACTGCACTGTATCCCCAGTGTTGCCAGTGCACTCACTGGATTCACTGCAGTGCATCCCCAGTGGTGCCAGTGCACTCTCTGGACTCACTGCACTGCATCCCCAGTGGTGCCAGTTCACTCTGTGGACTCACTGCACTGCATCCCCAGTGGTGACAGTGCACTCTCTGGACTCACTACAGTGCATCCCCAGTGGTGACAGTGCACTCTCTGGACTCACTGCAGTGCATCCCCAGTGGTGCCAGTGCACTCTCTGGACTCACTGCACTGCATCCCCAGTGGTGCCAGTGCAGTCTCTGGAGTAACTGCAGTGCATCCCCACTGGTGCCAAAGCACTCTCTGGACTCCCGGCACCGCAACCCCAGTGGTGCCAGTGCACTCTCTGGACTCACTGCACTACATCCCCAGTGGTGCCAGTGCACTCTCTGGAGTCACAGCACTGCATCCCCCAGTGGTGCCAGTGCACTCTCTGGACTCACTGAAGTGCATCCCCAGTGGTGCCAGTGCACTCTCTGGACTCACTGCAGTGCATCCCCAGTGGTGCCAGTACACTCACTGGACTCACTGCAGTGCATCCCCAGTGGTGCCAGTGCACTCTCTGGACTCACTAAACTGCATCACCAGTGGTGTCTCTGCACTCTCTGGACTCACTGCACTGCTTCCCCAGTGGTGCCAGTGCACTCACTGGACTCACTGCAGTGCATCCCCAGTGGTGCCAGTGCACTCTCTGGACTCACTGCAGTGCATCCCCAGTGGTGCCAGTGCACTCTCTGGACTCACTGCACTGCATCCCCAGTGGTGCCAGTGCGCTCTCTGGAGTCACAGCACTGCATCCCCAGTGGTGCCAGTGCAATCTCTGGACTCACTGCACTGCATCCCCAGTGGTGCCAGTGCACTCTCTGGACTCACTGAACTGCATTCTCAGTGGTGCCAGTGCACTCTCTGGACTCACTGCACTGCATCCCCAGTGGTGCTAGTGCACTCTCTGGACTCACTGAACTGCATCCCCAGTGGTGCCAGTGCACTCTCTTGAGTCACCGCTCTGCATCCCCTTTGGTGCAAGAGCACTCTCTGGACTCACAGCAGTGCATCACCAGTGGTGCCAGTGCACTCTCTGGACTCACTGCACTGCATCCCCAGTGGTGCCAGTGCACTCTCTGGACTCACTGCACTGCATCCCCAGTGGTGCTAGTGCACTGTGTGGACTCACTGTACTGCATTCCCGGTGGTGCCAGTGCAATCTCTGGACTCACTGCACTGCATCCCCAGTGGTGCCAGTGCACTCTCTGGACTCACTGCACTGCATCCCCAGTGGTGCCTGTGCGCTCTCTGGAGTCACAGCACTGCATCCCCAGTGGTGCCAGTGCAATCTCTGGACTCACTGCAGTGCATCCCCACTGGTGCCAGTGCACTCTCTGGACTCACTGCACTGCATCCCCAGTGGTGCCAGTGCACTCTCTGGACTCACTGCACTGCATCCCCAGTGGTGCCAGTGCACTCTCTGGACTCACTGCACTGCATCCCCAGTGGTGCCAGTGCACTCTCTGCACTCACTTCTCTGCATTCCCAGTGGTGCCAGTGAAGTCTCTGGACTCACTGCACTGCATCCCCAGTGGTGCCAGTGCAATCTCTGGACTCACTGCAGTGCATCACCAGTGGTGCCAGTGCACTCTCTGGACTCACTGCACTGCATCCCCAGTGGTGCCAGTGCACTCTCTGGACTCACTGCACTGCATCCCCAGTGGTGCTAGTGCACTGTGTGGACTCACTGTACTGCATTCCCGGTGGTGCCAGTGCAATCTCTGGACTCACTGCACTGCATCCCCAGTGGTGCCAGTGCACTCTCTGGACTCACTGCACTGCATCCCCAGTGGTGCCTGTGCGCTCTCTGGAGTCACAGCACTGCATCCCCAGTGGTGCCAGTGCAATCTCTGGACTCACTGCAGTGCATCCCCACTGGTGCCAGTGCACTCTCTGGACTCACTGCACTGCATCCCCAGTGGTGCCAGTGCACTCTCTGGACTCACTGCACTGCATCCCCAGTGGTGCCAGTGCACTCTCTGGACTCACTGCACTGCATCCCCAGTGGTGCCAGTGCACTCTCTGCACTCACTTCTCTGCATTCCCAGTGGTGCCAGTGAAGTCTCTGGACTCACTGCACTGCATCCCCAGTGGTGCCAGTGCAATCTCTGGACTCACTGCAGTGCATCACCAGTGGTGCCAGTGCACTCTCTGGACTCACTGCACTGCATCCCCAGTGGTGCCAGTGCACTCTCTGGACTCACTGCAGTGCATCCCCAGTGGTGCAAGTGCACTCTCTCGAGTCACTGCACTACATCCCCAGTGGTGCCAGTGCACTCACTGGACTCACTGTACTGCATCATCTGTGGTGCCAGTGCACTCTCTGGACTCACTGCAATGCATCCCCAGTGGTGCCAGTGCACTCTCTGGACTCACTGCACTGCATCCCCAGTGGTGCCAGTGCACTCTCTGGACTCACTGCACTGTATCCCCAGTGTTGCCAGTGCACTCACTGGATTCACTGCAGTGCATCCCCAGTGGTGCCAGTGCACTCTCTGGACTCACTGCACTGCATCCCCAGTGGTGCCAGTTCACTCTGTGGACTCACTGCACTGCATCCCCAGTGGTGACAGTGCACTCTCTGGACTCACTACAGTGCATCCCCAGTGGTGACAGTGCACTCTCTGGACTCACTGCAGTGCATCCCCAGTGGTGCCAGTGCACTCTCTGGACTCACTGCACTGCATCCCCAGTGGTGCCAGTGCAGTCTCTGGAGTAACTGCAGTGCATCCCCACTGGTGCCAAAGCACTCTCTGGACTCCCGGCACCGCAACCCCAGTGGTGCCAGTGCACTCTCTGGACTCACTGCACTACATCCCCAGTGGTGCCAGTGCACTCTCTGGAGTCACAGCACTGCATCCCCCAGTGGTGCCAGTGCACTCTCTGGACTCACTGAAGTGCATCCCCAGTGGTGCCAGTGCACTCTCTGGACTCACTGCAGTGCATCCCCAGTGGTGCCAGTACACTCACTGGACTCACTGCAGTGCATCCCCAGTGGTGCCAGTGCACTCTCTGGACTCACTAAACTGCATCACCAGTGGTGTCTCTGCACTCTCTGGACTCACTGCACTGCTTCCCCAGTGGTGCCAGTGCACTCACTGGACTCACTGCAGTGCATCCCCAGTGGTGCCAGTGCACTCTCTGGACTCACTGCAGTGCATCCCCAGTGGTGCCAGTGCACTCTCTGGACTCACTGCACTGCATCCCCAGTGGTGCCAGTGCGCTCTCTGGAGTCACAGCACTGCATCCCCAGTGGTGCCAGTGCAATCTCTGGACTCACTGCACTGCATCCCCAGTGGTGCCAGTGCACTCTCTGGACTCACTGAACTGCATTCTCAGTGGTGCCAGTGCACTCTCTGGACTCACTGCACTGCATCCCCAGTGGTGCTAGTGCACTCTCTGGACTCACTGAACTGCATCCCCAGTGGTGCCAGTGCACTCTCTTGAGTCACCGCTCTGCATCCCCTTTGGTGCAAGAGCACTCTCTGGACTCACAGCAGTGCATCACCAGTGGTGCCAGTGCACTCTCTGGACTCACTGCACTGCATCCCCAGTGGTGCCAGTGCACTCTCTGGACTCACTGCACTGCATCCCCAGTGGTGCTAGTGCACTGTGTGGACTCACTGTACTGCATTCCCGGTGGTGCCAGTGCAATCTCTGGACTCACTGCACTGCATCCCCAGTGGTGCCAGTGCACTCTCTGGACTCACTGCACTGCATCCCCAGTGGTGCCTGTGCGCTCTCTGGAGTCACAGCACTGCATCCCCAGTGGTGCCAGTGCACTCTCTGGACTCACTGCAGTGCATCCCCTGTGGTGCCAGTGCACTCTCTGGACTCACTGCACTGCATCCCCAGTGGTGCCAGTGCACTCTCTGGACTCACTGCACTGCATCCCCAGTGGTGCCAGTGCACTCTCTGGACTCACTGAACTGCATCCCCAGTGGTGCCAGTGCACTCTCTTGAGTCACCGCACTGCATCCCCTGTGGTGCAAGAGCACTCTCTGGACTCACAGCAGTGCATCACCAGTGGTGCCAGTGCACTCTCTGGACTCACTGCACTGCATCCCCAGTGGTGCCAGTGCACTCTCTGGACTCACTGCACTGCATCCCCAGTGGTGCCTGTGCGCTCTCTGGAGTCACAGCACTGCATCCCCAGTGGTGCCAGTGCAATCTCTGGACTCACTGCACTGCATCCCCAGTGGTGCCAGTGCACTCTCTGGACTCACTGAAGTGCATTCTCAGTGGTGCCAGTGCACTCTCTGGACTCACTGCACTGCATCCCCAGTGGTGCCAGTGCACTCTCTGGACTAACTGCACTGCATCCCCAGTGGTGCCAGTGCACTCTCTTGAGTCACCGCACTGCATCCCCTGTGGTGCAAGAGCACTCACTGGACTCACTGCAGTGCATCCCCAGTGGTGCCAGTGCACTCTCTGGACTCACTGCAGTGCATCCCCAGTGGTGCAGTGCACTCTCTGGACTCACTGCACTGCATCCCCAGTGGTGCCTGTGCGCTCTCTGGAGTCACAGCACTGGATCCCCAGTGGTGCCAGTGCAATCTCTGGACTCACTGCAGTGCATCCCCAGTGGTGCCAGTGCACTCTCTGGACTCACTGAAGTGCATTCTCAGTGGTGCCAGTGCACTCTCTGGACTCACTGCACTGCATCCCCAGTGGTGCCAGGGCACTCTCTGGACTCACTGCACTGCATCCCCAGTGGTGCTACTGCACTGTGTGGACTCACTCTACTGCATTCCCGGTGGTGCCAGTGCAATCTCTGGACTCACTGCAGTGCATTCTCAGTGGTGCCAGTGCACTCTCAGGACTCACTGCACTGCATCCCCAGTGGTGCCAGTGCACTCTCTGGACTCACTGCACTGCATCCCCAGTAGTGACAGTGCACTCTCTGGACTCACTGCAGTGCATCCCCAGTGGTGCCAGTGCACTCTCTGGACTCACTGCACTGCATCCCCAGTAGTGCCAGTGCACTCTCTGGACTCACTGCACTGCATCCCCAGTGGTGCCAGTGCACTGACTGGATTCACTGCACTGCATCCCCAGTGGTGCCAGTGCACTCTCTGGACTCACTGCACTGCATCCCCAGTGGTGCCAGTGCACTCTCTGGACTCACTGCACTGCATCCCCAGTGGTGCCAGTGCACTCTCTGGACTCACTGCAGTGCATCCCCAGTGGTGCCAGTGCACTCTCTGGACTCACTGCAGTGCATCCCCACTGGTGCCAGTGCACTCTCTGGACTCACTGCAGTGCATCCCCAGTGGTGCCAGTGCACTCTCTGGACTCACTGCAGTGCATCCCCAGTGGTGCCAGTGCACTCTCTGGACTCATTGAAGTGCATTCTCAGTGGTGCCAGTGCACTCTCTGGACTCACTGCAGTGCATCCCCAGTGGTGGCAGTACACTCACTGGACTCACTGCACTGCATTCCCAGTGGTGCCAGTGCACTCTCTGAACTCACTAAACTGCATCCCCAGTGGTTCCACTGCACTCTCTGGACTCACTGCACTGCTTCCGCAGTGGTGCCAGTGCACTCACTGGACTCACTGCACTGCATCCCCACTGGTGCCAAAGCTCTCTCTGGACTCCCAGCACCGCATCCCCAGTGGTGCCAGTGCACTCTCTGGACTCACTGCACTGCATCCCCAGTGGTGCCAGTGCACTCTCTGGACTCACTGCACTGCATCCCCAGTGGTGCCAGTGCAATCTCTGGACTCACTGCAGTGCATCCCCAGTGGTGTCACTGCACTCTCTGGACTCACTGCAGTGCATCCCCAGTGGTGCCAGTGCACTCTCTGGACTCACTGAAGTGCATTCTCAGTGGTGCCAGTGCACTCTCTGGACTCACTGCAGTGCATCCCCAGTGGTGCCAGTACACTCACTGGACTCACTGCACTGCATCCCCACTGGTGCCAGTGCACTCTCTGGACTGACTGCAGTGCATCCCCACTGGTGCCAGTGCACTCTCTGGGCTCACTGCAGTGCATCCCCAGTGGTGCCAGTGCACTCTCTGGACTCACTGCAGTGCATCCCCAGTGGTGCAGTGCACTCTCTGGACTCACTGCACTGCATCCCCAGTGGTGCCTGTGCGCTCTCTGGAGTCACAGCACTGCATCCCCAGTGGTGCCAGTGCAATCTCTGGACTGACTGCAGTGCATCCCCAGTGGTGCCAGTGCACTCTCTGGACTCACTGAAGTGCATTCTCAGTGGTGCCAGTGCACTCTCTGGACTCACTGCACTGCATCCCCAGTGGTGCCAGGGCACTCTCTGGACTCACTGCACTACTTCCCCAGTGGTGCCAGTGCACTCACTGGACTGACTGCAGTGCATCCCCACTGGTGCCAGTGCACTCTCTGGGCTCACTGCAGTGCATCCCCAGTGGTGCCAGTGCACTCTCTGGACTCACTGCACTGCATCCCCAGTGGTGCCTGTGCGCTCTCTGGAGTCACAGAACTGCATTCTCAGTGGTGCCAGTGCACTCTCTGGACTCACTGCACTGCATCCCCAGTGGTGCCAGTGCACTCTCTGGACTCACTGAACTGCATCCCCAGTGGTGCCAGTGCACTCTCTGGACTCACTGCACTGCATCCCCAGTGGTGCCAGTGCACTCTCTGGACTCACTGCACTGCATCCCCAGTGGTGCCACTGCACTCTCTGGACTCACTGCACTGCTTCCCCAGTGGTGCCAGTGCACTCTCTGGACTCACTGCACTGCATCCCCAGTGGTGCCAGTGCACTCTCTGGACTCACTGCACTGCTTCCCCAGTGGTGCCAGTGCACTCTCTGGACTCACTGCACTGCATCCCCAGAGGTGCCAATGCACTCTGTGGACTCACTGCAGTGCATCCCCAGTGGTGCCAGTGCACTCTCTGGACTCACTGCAGTGCATCCCCAGTGGTGCCAGTGCACTCTCTGGACTCACTGCACTGCATCCCCAGTGGTGCCAGTGCACTCTCTGGACTCACTGCAATGCATCCCCAGTAGTGACAGTGCACTCTCTGGACTCACTGCACTGCATCCCCAGTGGTGCCAGTGCAATCACTGGATTCACTGCACTGCATCCCCAGTGGTGCCAGTGCACTCTCTTGACTCACTGCACTGCATCCCCAGTGGTGCCAGTGCACTCTGTGGACTCACTGTACTGCATCCCCAGTGGTGACAGTGCACTCTCTGGACTCACTGCACTGCATCCCCAGTGGTGCTAGTGCACTCTCTGGACTCACTGTACTGCATTCCCGGTGGTGCCAGTGCAATCTCTGGACTCACTGCAGTGCATTCTCAGTGGTGCCAGTGCACTCTCAGGACTCACTGCACTGCATCCCCAGTGGTGCCAGTGCACTCTCTGGTCTCACTGCACTGCATCCCCAGTAGTGACAGTGCACTCTCTGGACTCACTGCAGTGCATCCCCAGTGGTGCCAGTGCACTCTCTGGACTCACTGCACTGCATCCCCAGTAGTGCCAGTGCACTCTCTGGACTCACTGCACTGCATCCCCAGTGGTGCCAGTGCACTCACTGGATTCACTGCACTGCATCCCCAGTGGTGCCAGTGCACTCTCTGGACTCACTGCACTGCATCCCCAGTGGTGCCAGTGCACTCTCTGGACTCACTGCACTGCATCCCCAGTGGTGCCAGTGCACTCTCTGGACTCACTGCAGTGCATCCCCAGTGGTGCCAGTGCACTCTCTGGACTCACTGCAGTGCATCCCCAGTGGTGCCAGTGCACTCTCTGGACTCACTGCAGTGCATCCCCAGTGGTGCCAGTGCAGTCTCTGGAGTAACTGCAGTGCATCCCCACTGGTGCCAAAGCACTCTCTGGACTCACTGCAGTGCATCCCCAGTGGTGCCACTGCACTCTCTGGACTCACTGCAGTGCATCCCCAGTGGTGCCAGTGCACTCTCTGGACTCATTGAAGTGCATTCTCAGTGGTGCCAGTGCACTCTCTGGACTCACTGCAGTGCATCCCCAGTGGTGGCAGTACACTCACTGGACTCACTGCACTGCATCCCCAGTGGTGCCAGTGCACTCTCTGAACTCACTAAACTGCATCCCCAGTGGTGCCACTGCACTCTCTGGACTCACTGCACTGCTTCCGCAGTGGTGCTAGTGCACTCACTGGACTCACTGCACTGCATCCCCACTGGTGCCAAAGCTCTCTCTGGACTCCCAGCACCGCATCCCCAGTGGTGCCAGTGCACTCTCTGGACTCACTGCACTGCATCCCCAGTGGTGCCAGTGCACTCTCTGGACTCACTGCACTGCATCCCCAGTGGTGCCAGTGCAATCTCTGGACTCACTGCAGTGCATCCCCAGTGGTGTCACTGCACTCTCTGGACTCACTGCAGTGCATCCCCAGTGGTGCCAGTGCACTCTCTGGACTCACTGAAGTGCATTCTCAGTGGTGCCAGTGCACTCTCTGGACTCACTGCAGTGCATCCCCAGTGGTGCCAGTACACTCACTGGACTCACTGCACTGCATCCCCAGTGGTGCCAGTGCACTCTCTGGACTGACTGCAGTGCATCCCCACTGGTGCCAGTGCACTCTCTGGGCTCACTGCAGTGCATCCCCAGTGGTGCCAGTGCACTCTCTGGACTCACTGCAGTGCATCCCCAGTGGTGCAGTGCACTCTCTGGACTCACTGCACTGCATCCCCAGTGGTGCCTGTGCGCTCTCTGGAGTCACAGCACTGCATCCCCAGTGGTGCCAGTGCAATCTCTGGACTCACTGCAGTGCATCCCCAGTGGTGCCAGTGCACTCTCTGGACTCACTGAAGTGCATTCTCAGTGGTGCCAGTGCACTCTCTGGGCTCACTGCACTGCATCCCCAGTGGTGCCAGGGCACTCTCTGGACTCACTGCACTACTTCCCCAGTGGTGCCAGTGCACTCACTGGACTGACTGCAGTGCATCCCCACTGGTGCCAGTGCACTCTCTGGGCTCACTGCAGTGCATCCCCAGTGGTGCCAGTGCACTCTCTGGACTCACTGCACTGCATCCCCAGTGGTGCCTGTGCGCTCTCTGGAGTCACAGCACTGCATTCTCAGTGGTGCCAGTGCACTCTCTGGACTCACTGCACTGCATCCCCAGTGGTGCCAGTGCACTCTCTGGACTCACTGCACTGCATCCCCAGTGGTGCCAGTGCACTCTCTGGACTCACTGCACTGCATCCCCAGTGGTGCCAGTGCACTCTCTGGACTCACTGCACTGCATCCCCAGTGGTGCCACTGCACTCTCTGGACTCACTGCACTGCTTCCCCAGTGGTGCCAGTGCACTCTCTGGACTCACTGCACTGCATCCCCAGTGGTGCCAGTGCACTCTCTGGACTCACTGCACTGCTTCCCCAGTGGTGCCAGTGCACTCTCTGGACTCACTGCACTGCATCCCCAGTGGTGCCAGTGCACTCTCTGGACTCACTGCAGTGCATCCCCAGTGGTGCCAGTGCACTCTCTGGACTCACTGCACTGCATCCCCAGTGGTGCCAGTGCACTCTCTGGACTCACTGCAATGCATCCCCAGTAGTGACAGTGCACTCTCTGGACTCACTGCACTGCATCCCCAGTGGTGCCAGTGCACTCTCTGGACTGACTGCAGTGCATCCCCAGTGGTGCCAGTGCACTCTCTGGACTCACTGAGGTGCATTCTCAGTGGTGCCAGTGCACTCTCTGGACTCACTGCACTGCATCCCCAGTGGTGCCAGTGCACTCTCTGGACTCAATGAACTGCATCCCCAGTGGTGCCAGTACAATCTCTGGACTCACTGCAGTGCATCCCCAGTGGTGCCAGTGCACTCTCTGGACTCACTGAAGTGCATCCCCAGTGGTGCCAGTGCACTCTCTGGACTCATTGAAGTGCATTCTCAGTGGTGCCAGTGCACTCTCTGGACTCACTGCAGTGCATCCCCAGTGGTGCCAGTACACTCACTGGACTCACTGCACTGCATCCCCAGTGGTGCCAGTGCACTCTCTGGACTCACTAAACTGCATCACCAGTGGTGCCACTGTACTCTCTGGACTCACTGCACTGCTTCCCCAGTGGTGCCAGTGCACTCACTGGACTCACTGCAGTGCATCCCCACTGGTGCCAGTGCACTCTCTGGGCTCACTGCAGTGCATCCCCAGTGGTGCCAGTGCACTCTCTGGACTCACTGCACTGCATCCCCAGTGGTGCCAGTGCGCTCTCTGGAGTCACAGCACTGCATCCCCAGTGGTGCCAGTGCAATCTCTGGACTCAGTGCACTGCATCCCCAGTGGTGCCAGTGCACTCTCTGGACTCACTGCACTGCATCCCCGGTGGTGCCAGTGCAGTCTCTGGAGTAACTGCACTGCATCCCCACTGGTGCCATAGCACTCACTGGATTCACTGCAGTGCATCCCCGTGGTGCCAGTGCACTCTCTGGACTCACTGCACTGCATCCCCAGTGGTGCCAGTGCACTCTGTGGACTCACTGCACTGCATCCCCAGTGGTGACAGTGCACTCTCTGGACTCACTACAGTGCATCCCCAGTGGTGACAGTGCACTCTCTGGACTCACTGCAGTGCATCCCCAGTGGTGCCAGTGCACTCTCTGGACTCACTGCACTGCATCCCCAGTGGTGCCAGTGCGCTCTCTGGAGTCACAGCACTGCATCCCCAGTGGTGCCAGTGCAATCTCTGGACTCACTGCACTGCATCCCCAGTGGTGCTAGTGCACTGTGTGGACTCACTGAACTGCATTCTCAGTGGTGCCAGTGCACTCTCTGGACTCACTGCACTGCATCCCCAGTGGTGCTAGTGCACTCTCTGGACTCACAGAACTGCATCCCCAGTGGTGCCAGTGCACTCTCTTGAGTCACCGCTCTGCATCCCCTTTGGTGCAAGAGCACTCTCTGGACTCACAGCAGTGCATCTCCAGTGGTGCCAGTGCACTCTCTGGACTCACTGCACTGCATCCCCAGTGGTGCCAGTGCACTCTCTGGACTCACTGCACTGCATCCCCAGTGGTGCCAGTGCACTCTCTGGACTCACTGCACTGCATCCCCAGTGGTGCCTGTGCGTTCTCTGGAGTCACAGCACTGCATCCCCAGTGGTGCCAGTGCAATCTCTGGACTCACTGCAGTGCATCCCCAGTGGTGCCAGTGCACTCTCTGGACTCACTGCAGTGCATCCCCAGTGGTGCCAGTGCACTCTCTGGACTCACTGCACTGCATCCCCAGTGGTGCCAGTGCACTCTCTGGACTCACTGAACTGCATCCCCAGTGGTGCCAGTGCACTCTCTTGAGTCACCGCACTGCATCCCCTGTGGTGCAAGAGCACTCTCTGGACTCACAGCAGTGCATCACCAGTGGTGCCAGTGCACTCTCTGGACTCACTGCACTGCATCCCCAGTGGTGCCAGTGCACTCTCTGGACTCACTGCACTGCATCCCCAGTGGTGCCTGTGCGCTCTCTGGACTCACTGCACTGCATCCCCAGTGGTGCCAGTGCAATCTCTGGACTCACTGCACTGCATCCCCAGTGGTGCCAGTGCACTCTCTGGACTCACTGAAGTGCATTCTCAGTGGTGCCAGTGCACTCTCTGGACTCACTGCACTGCATCCCCAGTGGTGCCAGTGCACTCTCTGGACTCACTGCAGTGCATCCCCAGTGGTGCCAGTGCAGTCTCTGGAGTAACTGCAGTGCATCCCCACTGGTGCCAAAGCACTCTCTGGACTCACTGCAGTGCATCCACAGTGGTGCCACTGCACTCTCTGGACTCACTGCAGTGCATCCCCAGTGGTGCCAGTGCACTCTCTGGACTCATTGAAGTGCATTCTCAGTGGTGCCAGTGCACTCTCTGGACTCACTGCAGTGCATCCCCAGTGGTGGCAGTACACTCACTGGACTCACTGCACTGCATCCCCAGTGGTGCCAGTGCACTCTCTGAACTCACTAAACTGCATCTCCAGTGGTGCCACTGCACTCTCTGGACTCACTGCACTGCTTCCGCAGTGGTGCCAGTGCACTCACTGGACTCACTGCACTGCATCCCCACTGGTGCCAAAGCTCTCTCTGGACTCCCAGCACCGCATCCCCAGTGGTGCCAGTGCACTCTCTGGACTCACTGCACTGCATCCCCAGTGGTGCCAGTGCACTCTCTGGACTCACTGCACTGCATCCCCAGTGGTGCCAGTGCAATCTCTGGACTCACTGCAGTGCATCCCCAGTGGTGTCACTGCACTCTCTGGACTCACTGCAGTGCATCCCCAGTGGTGCCAGTGCACTCTCTGGACTCACTGAAGTGCATTCTCAGTGGTGCCAGTGCACTCTCTGGACTCACTGCAGTGCATCCCCAGTGGTGCCAGTACACTCACTGGACTCACTGCACTGCATCCCCAGTGGTGCCAGTGCACTCTCTGGACTGACTGCAGTGCATCCCCAGTGGTGCCAGTGCACTCTCTGGGCTCACTGCAGTGCATCCCCAGTGGTGCCAGTGCACTCTCTGGACTCACTGCATTGCATCCCCAGTGGTGCAGTGCACTCTCTGGACTCACTGCACTGCATCCCCAGTGGTGCCTGTGCGCTCTCTGGAGTCACAGCACTGCATCCCCAGTGGTGCCAGTGCAATCTCTGGACTCACTGCACTGCATCCCCAGTGGTGCCAGTGCACTCTCTGGACTCACTGAAGTGCATTCTCAGTGGTGCCAGTGCACGCTCTGGACTCACTGCACTGCATCCCCAGTGGTGCCAGGGCACTCTCTGGACTAACTGCACTACTTCCCCAGTGGTGCCAGTGCACTCACTGGACTGACTGCAGTGCATCCCCACTGGTGCCAGTGCACTCTCTGGGCTCACTGCAGTGCATCCCCAGTGGTGCCAGTGCACTCTCTGGACTCACTGCACTGCATCCCCAGTGGTGCCTGTGCGCTCTCTGGAGTCACAGCACTGCATTCTCAGTGGTGCCAGTGCACTCTCTGGACTCACTGCACTGCATCCCCAGTGGTGCCACTGCACTCTCTGGACTCACTGAACTGCATCCCCAGTGGTGCCAGTGCACTCTCTGGACTCACTGCACTGCATCCCCAGTGGTGCCAGTGCACTCTCTGGACTCACTGCACTGCATCCCCAGTGGTGCCACTGCACTCTCTGGACTCACTGCACTGCTTCCCCAGTGGTGCCAGTGCACTCTCTGGACTCACTGCACTGCATCCCCAGTGGTGCCAGTGCACTCTCTGGACTCACTGCACTGCTTCCCCAGTGGTGCCAGTGCACTCTCTGGACTCACTGCAGTGCATCCCCAGTGGTGCCAGTGCACTCTCTGGACTCACTGCAGTGCATCCCCAGTGGTGCCAGTGCACTCTCTGGACTCACTGCACTGCATCCCCAGTGGTGCCAGTGCACTCTCTGGACTCACTGCAATGCAACCCCAGTAGTGACAGTGCACTCTCTGGACTCACTGCACTGCATCCCCAGTGGTGCCAGTGCAATCACTGGATTCACTGCACTGCATCCCCAGTGGTGCCAGTGCACTCTCTGGACTCACTGCACTGCATCCCCAGTGGTGCCAGTGCACTCTCTGGACTCACTGTACTGCATCACCAGTGGTGACAGTGCACTCTCTGGACTCACTGCACTGCATCCCCAGTGGTGCCAGGGCACTCTCTGGACTCACTGCACTGCATCCCCAGTGGTGCTAGTGCACTGTGTGGACTCACTGTACTGCATTCCCGGTGGTGCCAGTGCAATCTCTGGACTCACTGCAGTGCATTCTCAGTGGTGCCAGTGCACTCTCAGGACTCACTGCACTGCATCCCCAGTGGTGCCAGTGCACTCTCTGGACTCACTGCACTGCATCCCCAGTAGTGACAGTGCACTCTGTGGACTCACTGCAGTGCATCCCCAGTGGTGCCAGTGCACTCTCTGGACTCACTGCAGTGCATCCCCAGGGGTGCCAGTACACTCACTGGACTCACTGCACTGCATCCCCAGTGGTGCCAGTGCACTCTCTGGACTCACTAAACTGCATCACCAGTGGTGCCACTGTACTCTCTGGACTCACTGCACTGCTTCCCCAGTGGTGCCAGTGCACTCACTGGACTCACTGCAGTGCATCCCCACTGGTGCCAGTGCACTCTCTGGGCTCACTGCAGTGCATCCCCAGTGGTGCCAGTGCACTCTCTGGACTCACTGCACTGCATCCCCAGTGGTGCCAGTGCGCTCTCTGGAGTCACAGCACTGCATCCCCAGTGGTGCCAGTGCAATCTCTGGACTCACTGCACTGCATCCCCAGTGGTGCTAGTGCACTGTGTGGACTCACTGAACTGCATTCTCAGTGGTGCCAGTGCACTCTCTGGACTCACTGCACTGCATCCCCAGTGGTGCTAGTGCACTCTCTGGGCTCACTGCAGTGCATCCCCAGTGGTGCCAGTGCACTCTCTTGAGTCACCGCTCTGCATCCCCTTTGGTGCAAGAGCACTCTCTGGACTCACAGCAGTGCATCACCAGTGGTGCCAGTGCACTCTCTGGACTCACTGCACTGCATCCCCAGTGGTGCCAGTGCACTCTCTGGACTCACTGCACTGCATCCCCAGTGGTGCCAGTGCACTCTCTGGACTCACTGCACTGCATCCCCAGCGGTGCCTGTGCGCTTTCTGGAGTCACAGCACTGCATCCCCAGTGGTGCCAGTGCAATCTCTGGACTCACTGCAGTGCATCCCCACTGGTGCCAGTGCACTCTCTGGACTCACTGCACTGCATCCCCAGTGGTGCCAGTGCACTCTCTGGACTCACTGCAGTGCATCACCAGTGGTGCCAGTGCACTCTCTGGACTCACTGAACTGCATCCCCAGTGGTGCCAGTGCACTCTCTTGAGTCACCGCACTGCATCCCCTGTGGTGCAAGAGCACTCTCTGGACTCACAGCAGTGCATCACCAGTGGTGCCAGTGCACTCTCTGGACTCACTGCACTGCATCCCCAGTGGTGCCAGTGCACTCTCTGGACTCACTGCACTGCATCCCCAGTGGTGCCTGTGCGCTCTCTGGAGTCACAGCACTGCATCCCCAGTGGTGCCAGTGCAATCTCTGGACTCACTGCACTGCATCCCCAGTGGTGCCAGTGCACTCTCTGGACTCACTGAAGTGCATTCTCAGTGGTGCCAGTGCACTCTCTGGACTCACTGCACTGCATCCCCAGTGGTGCCAGTGCACTCTCTGGACTCACTGAAGTGCATCCCCAGTGGTGCCAGTGCACTCTCTTGAGTCACCGCACTGCATCCCCTGTGGTGCAAGAGCACTCACTGGACTCACTGCAGTGCATCCCCAGTGGTGCCAGTGCACTCTCTGGACTCACTGCAGTGCATCCCCAGTGGTGCAGTGCACTCTCTGGACTCACTGCACTGCATCCCCAGTGGTGCCTGTGCGCTCTCTGGAGTCACAGCACTGGATCCCCAGTGGTGCCAGTGCAATCTCTGGACTCACTGCAGTGCATCCCCAGTGGTGCCAGTGCACTCTCTGGACTCACTGAAGTGCATTCTCAGTGGTGCCAGTGCACTCTCTGGACTCACTGCACTGCATCCCCAGTGGTGCCAGGGCACTCTCTGGACTCACTGCACTGCATCCCCAGTGGTGCTAGTGCACTGTGTGGACTCACTGTACTGCATTCCCGGTGGTGCCAGTGCAATCTCTGGACTCACTGCAGTGAATTCTCAGTGGTGCCAGTGCACTCTCAGGACTCACTGTACTGCATCCCCAGTGGTGCCAGTGCACTCTCTGGACTCACTGCACTGCATCCCCAGTAGTGACAGTGCACTCTCTGGACTCACTGCAGTGCATCCCCAGTGGTGCCAGTGCACTCTCTGGACTCACTGCACTGCATCCCCAGTAGTGCCAGTGCACTCTCTGGACTCACTGCACTGCATCCCCAGTGGTGCCAGTGCACTCACTGGATTCACTGCACTGCATCCCCAGTGGTGCCAGTGCACTCTCTGGACTCACTGCACTGCATCCCCAGTGGTGCCAGTGCACTCTCTGGACTCACTGCACTGCATCACCAGTGGTGCCAGTGCACTCTCTGGACTCACTGCAGTGCATCCCCAGTGGTGCCAGTGCACTCTCTGGACTCACTGCAGTGCATCCCCACTGGTGTCAGTGCACTCTCTGGACTCACTGCAGTGCATCCCCAGTGGTGCCAGTGCAGTCTCTGGAGTAACTGCAGTGCATCCCCACTGGTGCCAAAGCACTCTCTGGACTCACTGCAGTGCATCCACAGTGGTGCCACTGCACTCTCTGGACTCACTGCAGTGCATCCCCAGTGGTGCCAGTGCACTCTCTGGACTCATTGAAGTGCATTCTCAGTGGTGCCAGTGCACTCTCTGGACTCACTGCAGTGCATCCCCAGTGGTGGCAGTACACTCACTGGACTCACTGCACTGCATCCCCAGTGGTGCCAGTGCACTCTCTGAACTCAGTAAACTGCATCCCCAGTGGTGCCACTGCACTCTCTGGACTCACTGCACTGCTTCCGCAGTGGTGCCAGTGCACTCACTGGACTCACTGCACTGCATCCCCACTGGTGCCAAAGCTCTCTCTGGACTCCCAGCACCGCATCCCCAGTGGTGCCAGTGCACTCTCTGGACTCACTGCACTGCATCCCCAGTGGTGCCAGTGCACTCTCTGGACTCACTGCACTGCATCCCCAGTGGTGCCAGTGCGCTCTCTGGAGTCACAGCACTGCATCCCCAGTGGTGCCAGTGCAATCTCTGGACTCACTGCACTGCATCCCCAGTGGTGCTAGTGCACTGTGTGGACTCACTGAACTGCATTCTCAGTGGTGCCAGTGCACTCTCTGGACTCACTGCACTGCATCCCCAGTGGTGCCAGTGCACTCTCTGGACTCACTGCACTGCATCCCCAGTGGTGCCAGTGCACTCTCTGGACTCACTGCACTGCATCCCCAGCGGTGCCTGTGCGCTTTCTGGAGTCACAGCACTGCATCCCCAGTGGTGCCAGTGCAATCTCTGGACTCACTGCAGTGCATCCCCACTGGTGCCAGTGCACTCTCTGGACTCACTGCACTGCATCCCCAGTGGTGCCAGTGCACTCTCTGGACTCACTGCAGTGCATCACCAGTGGTGCCAGTGCACTCTCTGGACTCACTGAACTGCATCCCCAGTGGTGCCAGTGCACTCTCTTGAGTCACCGCACTGCATCCCCTGTGGTGCAAGAGCACTCTCTGGACTCACAGCAGTGCATCACCAGTGGTGCCAGTGCACTCTCTGGACTCACTGCACTGCATCCCCAGTGGTGCCAGTGCACTCTCTGGACTCACTGCACTGCATCCCCAGTGGTGCCTGTGCGCTCTCTGGAGTCACAGCACTGCATCCCCAGTGGTGCCTGTGCAATCTCTGGACTCACTGCACTGCATCCCCAGTGGTGCCAGTGCACTCTCTGGACACACTGATGTGCATTCTCAGTGGTGCCAGTGCACTCTCTGGACTCACTGCACTGCATCCCCAGTGGTGCCAGTGCACTCTCTGGACTCACTGAAGTGCATCCCCAGTGGTGCCAGTGCACTCTCTTGAGTCACCGCACTGCATCCCCTGTGGTGCAAGAGCACTCACTGGACTCACTGCAGTGCATCCCCAGTGGTGCCAGTGCACTCTCTGGACTCACTGCAGTGCATCCCCAGTGGTGCAGTGCACTCTCTGGACTCACTGCACTGCATCCCCAGTGGTGCCTGTGCGCTCTCTGGAGTCACAGCACTGGATCCCCAGTGGTGCCAGTGCAATCTCTGGACTCACTGCAGTGCATCCCCAGTGGTGCCAGTGCACTCTCTGGACTCACTGAAGTGCATTCTCAGTGGTGCCAGTGCACTCTCTGGACTCACTGCACTGCATCCCCAGTGGTGCCAGGGCACTCTCTGGACTCACTGCACTGCATCCCCAGTGGTGCTAGTGCACTGTGTGGACTCACTGTACTGCATTCCCGGTGGTGCCAGTGCAATCTCTGGACTCACTGCAGTGAATTCTCAGTGGTGCCAGTGCACTCTCAGGACTCACTGCACTGCATCCCCAGTGGTGCCAGTGCACTCTCTGGACTCACTGCACTGCATCCCCAGTAGTGACAGTGCACTCTCTGGACTCACTGCAGTGCATCCCCAGTGGTGCCAGTGCACTCTCTGGACTCACTGCACTGCATCCCCAGTAGTGCCAGTGCACTCTCTGGACTCACTGCACTGCATCCCCAGTGGTGCCAGTGCACTCACTGGATTCACTGCACTGCATCCCCAGTGGTGCCAGTGCACTCTCTGGACTCACTGCACTGCATCCCCAGTGGTGCCAGTGCACTCTCTGGACTCACTGCACTGCATCACCAGTGGTGCCAGTGCACTCTCTGGACTCACTGCAGTGCATCCCCAGTGGTGCCAGTGCACTCTCTGGACTCACTGCAGTGCATCCCCACTGGTGTCAGTGCACTCTCTGGACTCACTGCAGTGCATCCCCAGTGGTGCCAGTGCAGTCTCTGGAGTAACTGCAGTGCATCCCCACTGGTGCCAAAGCACTCTCTGGACTCACTGCAGTGCATCCACAGTGGTGCCACTGCACTCTCTGGACTCACTGCAGTGCATCCCCAGTGGTGCCAGTGCACTCTCTTGACTCATTGAAGTGCATTCTCAGTGGTGCCAGTGCACTCTCTGGACTCACTGCAGTGCATCCCCAGTGGTGGCAGTACACTCACTGGACTCACTGCACTGCATCCCCAGTGGTGCCAGTGCACTCTCTGAACTCAGTAAACTGCATCCCCAGTGGTGCCACTGCACTCTCTGGACTCACTGCACTGCTTCAGCAGTGGTGCCAGTGCACTCACTGGACTCACTGCACTGCATCCCCACTGGTGCCAAAGCTCTCTCTGGACTCCCAGCACCGCATCCCCAGTGGTGCCAGTGCACTCTCTGGACTCACTGCACTGCATCCCCAGTGGTGCCAGTGCACTCTCTGGACTCACTGCACTGCATCCCCAGTGGTGCCAGTGCAATCTCTGGACTCACTGCAGTGCATCCCCAGTGGTGTCACTGCACTCTCTGGACTCACTGCAGTGCATCCCCAGTGGTGCCAGTGCACTCTCTGGACTCACTGAAGTGCATTCTCAGTGGTGCCAGTGCACTCTCTGGACTCACTGCAGTGCATCCCCAGTGGTGCCAGTACACTCACTGGACTCACTGCACTGCATCCCCAGTGGTGCCAGTGCACTCTCTGGACTGACTGCAGTGCATCCCCACTGGTGCCAGTGCACTCTCTGGGCTCACTGCAGTGCATCCCCAGTGGTGCCAGTGCACTCTCTGGACTCACTGCATTGCATCCCCAGTGGTGCAGTGCACTCTCTGGACTCACTGCACTGCATCCCCAGTGGTGCCTGTGCGCTCTCTGGAGTCACAGCACTGCATCCCCAGTGGTGCCAGTGCAATCTCTGGACTCACTGCAGTGCATCCCCAGTGGTGCCAGTGCACTCTCTGGACTCACTGAAGTGCATTCTCAGTGGTGCCAGTGCACTCTCTGGACTCACTGCACTGCATCCCCAGTGGTGCCAGGGCACTCTCTGGACTAACTGCACTACTTCCCCAGTGGTGCCAGTGCACTCACTGGACTGACTGCAGTGCATCCCCACTGGTGCCAGTGCACTCTCTGGGCTCACTGCAGTGCATCCCCAGTGGTGCCAGTGCACTCTCTGGACTCACTGCACTGCATCCCCAGTGGTGCCTGTGCGCTCTCTGGAGTCACAGCACTGCATTCTCAGTGGTGCCAGTGCACTCTCTGGACTCACTGCACTGCATCCCCAGTGGTGCCAGTGCACTCTCTGGACTCACTGAAGTGCATTCTCAGTGGTGCCAGTGCACTCTCTGGACTCACTGCACTGCATCCCCAGTGGTGCCAGTGCACTCTCTGGACTCACTGCACTGCATCCCCAGTGGTGCCACTGCACTCTCTGGACTCACTGCACTGCTTCCCCAGTGGTGCCAGTGCACTCTCTGGACTCACTGCACTGCATCCCCAGTGGTGCCAGTGCACTCTCTGGACTCACTGCACTGCTTCCCCAGTGGTGCCAGTGCACTCTCTGGACTCACTGCAGTGCATCCCCAGTGGTGCCAGTGCACTCTCTGGACTCACTGCAGTGCATCCCCAGTGGTGCCAGTGCACTCTCTGGACTCACTGCACTGCATCCCCAGTGGTGCCAGTGCACTCTCTGGACTCACTGCAATGCATCCCCAGTAGTGACAGTGCACTCTCTGGACTCACTGCACTGCATCCCCAGTGGTGCCAGTGCAATCACTGGATTCACTGCACTGCATCCCCAGTGGTGCCAGTGCACTCTCTGGACTCACTGCACTGCATCCCCAGTGGTGCCAGTGCACTCTGTGGACTCACTGTACTGCATCCCCAGTGGTGACAGTGCACTCTCTGGACTCACTGCACTGCATCCCCAGTGGTGCCAGGGCACTCTCTGGACTCACTGCACTGCATCCCCAGTGGTGCTAGTGCACTGTGTGGACTCACTGTACTGCATTCCCGGTGGTGCCAGTGCAATCTCTGGACTCACTGCAGTACATTCTCAGTGGTGCCAGTGCACTCTCAGGACTCACTGCACTGCATCCCCAGTGGTGCCAGTGCACTCTCTGGACTCACTGCACTGCATCCCCAGTAGTGACAGTGCACTCTCTGGACTCACTGCAGTGCATCCCCAGTGGTGCCAGTGCACTCTCTGGACTCACTGCACTGCATCCCCAGTAGTGCCAGTGCACTCTCTGGACTCACTGCACTGCATCCCCAGTGGTGCCAGTGCACTCACTGGATTCACTGCACTGCATCCCCAGTGGTGCCAGTGCACTCTCTGGACTCACTGCACTGCATCCCCAGTGGTGCCAGTGCACTCTCTGGACTCACTGCACTGCATCACCAGTGGTGCCAGTGCACTCTCTGGACTCACTGCAGTGCATCCCCAGTGGTGCCAGTGCACTCTCTGGACTCACTGCAGTGCATCCCCACTGGTGCCAGTGCACTCTCTGGACTCACTGCAGTGCATCCCCAGTGGTGCCAGTGCAGTCTCTGGAGTAACTGCAGTGCATCCCCACTGGTGCCAAAGCACTCTCTGGACTCACTGCAGTGCATCCCCAGTGGTGCCACTGCACTCTCTGGACTCACTGCAGTGCATCCCCAGTGGTGCCAGTGCACTCTCTAGACTCATTGAAGAGCATTCTCAGTGGTGCCAGTGCACTCTCTGGACTCACTGCAGTGCATCCCCAGTGGTGGCAGTACACTCACTGGACTCACTGCACTGCATCCCCAGTGGTGCCAGTGCACTCTCTGAACTCACTAAACTGCATCCCCAGTGGTGCCACTGCACTCTCTGGACTCACTGCACTGCTTCCGCAGTGGTGCCAGTGCACTCACTGGACTCACTGCACTGCATCCCCACTGGTGCCAAAGCTCTCTCTGGACTCCCAGCACCGCATCCCCAGTGGTGCCAGTGCACTCTCTGGACTCACTGCAGTGCATCCCCAGTGGTGCCAGTGCACTCTCTGGACTCACTGCACTGCATCCCCAGTGGTGCCAGTGCAATCTCTGGACTCACTGCAGTGCATCCCCAGTGGTGTCACTGCACTCTCTGGACTCACTGCAGTGCATCCCCAGTGGTGCCAGTGCACTCTCTGGACTCACTGAAGTGCATTCTCAGTGGTGCCAGTGCACTCTCTGGACTCACTGCAGTGCATCCCCAGTGGTGCCAGTACACTCACTGGACTCACTGCACTGCATCACCAGTGGTGCCAGTGCACTCTCTGGACTGACTGCAGTGCATCCCCACTGGTGCCAGTGCACTCTCTGGGCTCACTGCAGTGCATCCCCAGTGGTGCCAGTGCACTCTCTGGACTCACTGCAGTGCATCCCCAGTGGTGCAGTGCACTCTCTGGACTCACTGCACTGCATCCCCAGTGGTGCCTGTGCGCTCTCTGGAGTCACAGCACTGCATCCCCAGTGGTGCCAGTGCAATCTCTGGACTCACTGCAGTGCATCCCCACTGGTGCCAGTGCACTCTCTGGACTCACTGAAGTGCATTCTCAGTGGTGCCAGTGCACTCTCTGGACTCACTGCACTGCATCCCCAGTGGAGCCAGGGCACTCTCTGGACTCACTGCACTACTTCCCCAGTGGTGCCAGTGCACTCACTGGACTGACTGCAGTGCATCCCCACTGGTGCCAGTGCACTCTCTGGGCTCACTGCAGTGCATCCCCAGTGGTGCCAGTGCACTCTCTGGACTCACTGCACTGCATCCCCAGTGGTGCCTGTGCGCTCTCTGGAGTCACTGCACTGCATTCTCAGTGGTGCCAGTGCACTCTCTGGACTCACTGCACTGCATCCCCAGTGGTGCCAGTGCACTCTCTGGACTCACTGCACTGCATCCCCAGTGGTGCCAGTGCACTCTCTGGACTCACTACACTGCATCCCCAGTGGTGCCACTGCACTCTCTGGACTCACTGCACTGCTTCCCCAGTGGTGCCAGTGCACTCTCTGGACTCACTGCACTGCATCCCCAGTGGTGCCAGTGCACTCTCTGGACTCACTGCACTGCTTCCCCAGTGGTGCCAGTGCACTCTCTGGACTCACTGCAGTGCATCCCCAGTGGTGCCAGTGCACTCTCTGGACTCACTGCAGTGCATCCCCAGTGGTGCCAGTGCACTCTCTGGACTCACTGCACTGCATCCCCAGTGGTGCCAGTGCACTCTCTGGACTCACTGCAATGCATCCCCAGTAGTGACAGTGCACTCTCTGGACTCACTGCACTGCATCCCCAGTGGTGCCAGTGCAATCACTGGATTCACTGCACTGCATCCCCAGTGGTGCCAGTGCACTCTCTGGACTCACTGCACTGCATCCCCAGTGGTGCCAGTGCACTCTGTGGACTCACTGTACTGCATCCCCAGTGGTGACAGTGCACTCTCTGGACTCACTGCAGTGCATCCCCAGTGGTGCCAGTGCACTCTCTGGACTCACTGCAGTGCATCCCCACTGGTGCCAGTGCACTCTCTGGACTCACTGCACTGCATCCCCAGTGGTGCCAGTGCAGTCTCTGGAGTAACTGCAGTGCATCCCCACTGGTGCCAAAGCACTCTCTGGACTCACTGCAGTGCATCCCCAGTGGTGCCACTGCACTCTCTGGACTCACTGCAGTGCATCCCCAGTGGTGCCAGTGCACTCTCTGGACTCATTGAAGTGCATTCTCAGTGGTGCCAGTGCACTCTCTGGACTCACTGCAGTGCATCCCCAGGGGTGCCAGTACACTCACTGGACTCACTGCACTGCATCCCCAGTGGTGCCAGTGCACTCTCTGGACTCACTAAACTGCATCACCAGTGGTGCCACTGTACTCTCTGGACTCACTGCACTGCTTCCCCAGTGGTGCCAGTGCACTCACTGGACTCACTGCAGTGCATCCCCACTGGTGCCAGTGCACTCTCTGGGCTCACTGCAGTGCATCCCCAGTGGTGCCAGTGCACTCTCTGGACTCACTGCACTGCATCCCCAGTGGTGCCAGTGCGCTCTCTGGAGTCACAGCACTGCATCCCCAGTGGTGCCAGTGCAATCTCTGGACTCAGTGCACTGCATCCCCAGTGGTGCCAGTGCACTCTCTGGACTCACTGCACTGCATCCCCACTGGTGCCAGTGCACTCTCTGGACTCACTGCACTGCATCCCCAGTGGAGCCAGTGCACTCTCTGGACTCACTGCAGTGCATCCGCAGTGGTGCCATTGCACTCTCTGGACTCACTGCACTGCATCCCCAGTGGTGCCAGTACACTCTCTGGACTCACTGCACTGCATCCCCAGTGGAGCCAGTGCACTCTCTGGACTCACTGCAGTGCATCCGCAGTGGTGCCATTGCACTCTCTGGACTCACTGCACTGCATCCCCAGTGGTGCCAGTGCACTCTCTGGACTCACTGCACTGCATCCCCAGTGCTGCCAGTGCACTCTCTTGAGTCACTGCACTGCATCCCCTGTGGTGCAAGAGCACTCTCTGGACTCCCAGCAGTGCATCACCAGTGGTGCCAGTGCACTCTCTGGACTCACTGCACTGCATCCCCAGTGGTGCCAGTGCACTCTCTGGACTCACTGCACTGTATCCCAGTGGTGCTAGTGCACTGTGTGGACTCACTGTACTGCATCCCCAGTGGTGCCAGTGCAATCTCTGGACTCACTGCAGTGCATCCCCAGTGGTGCCAGTGCACTCTCTGGACTCACTGAAGTGCATTCTCAGTGGTGCCAGTGAACTCTCTGGACTCACTGCACTGCATCCCCATTAGTGACAGTGCACTCTCTGGACTCACTGCACTGCATCCCCAGTGGTGCCAGTGCACTCTCTGGACTCACTGCACTGCTTCCCCAGTGGTGCCAGTGGACTCTTTCGAGTCACTGCAGTGCATCCCCAGTGGTGCCAGTGCACTCTCTGGACTCACTGCAGTGCATCCCCAGTGGTGCCAGTGCAATCTCTGGACTCACTGCAGTGCATCCCCAGTGGTGTCACTGCACTCTCTGGACTCACTGCAGTGCATCCCCAGTGGTGCCAGTGCACTCTCTGGACTCACTGAAGTGCATTCTCAGTGGTGCCAGTGCACTCTCTGGACTCACTGCAGTGCATCCCCAGTGGTGCCAGTACACTCACTGTACTCACTGCACTGCATCCCCAGTGGTGCCAGTGCACTCTCTGGACTGACTGCAGTGCATCCCCACTGGTGCCAGTGCACTCTCTGGGCTCACTGCAGTGCATCCCCAGTGGTGCCAGTGCACTCTCTGGACTCACTGCAGTGCATCCCCAGTGGTGCAGTGCACTCTCTGGACTCACTGCTCTGCATCCCCAGTGGTGCCTGTGCGCTCTCTGGAGTCACAGCACTGCATCCCCAGTGGTGCCAGTGCAATCTCTGGACTCACTGCAGTGCATCCCCAGTGGTGCCAGTGCACTCTCTGGACTCACTGAAGTGCATTCTCAGTGGTGCCAGTGCACTCTCTGGACTCACTGCACTGCATTTCCAGTGGTGCCAGGGCACTCTCTGGACTCACTGCACTACTTCCCCAGTGGTGCCAGTGCACTCACTGGACTGACTGCAGTGCATCCCCACTGGTGCCAGTGCACTCTCTGGGCTCACTGCAGTGCATCCCCAGTGGTGCCAGTGCACTCTCTGGACTCACTGCACTGCATCCCCAGTGGTGCCTGTGCGCTCTCTGGAGTCACAGCACTGCATTGTCAGTGGTGCCAGTGCACTCTCTGGACTCACTGCACTGCATCCCCAGTGGTGCCAGTGCACTCTCTGGACTCACTGAACTGCATCCCCAGTGGTGCCAGTGCACTCTCTGGACTCACTGCACAGCATCCCCAGTGGTGCCAGTGCACTCTCTGGACTCACTGCACTGCATCCCCAGTGGTGCCACTGCACTCTCTGGACTCACTGCACTGCTTCCCCAGTGGTGCCAGTGCACTCTCTGGACTCACTGCACTGCATCCCCAGTGGTGCCAGTGCACTCTCTGGACTCACTGCACTGCTTCCCCAGTGGTGCCAGTGCACTCTCTGGACTCACTGCACTGCATCCCCAGTGGTGCCAGTGCACTCTCTGGACTCACTGCAGTGCATCCCCAGTGGTGCCAGTGCACTCTCTGGACTCACTGCACTGCATCCCCAGTGGTGCCAGTGCACTCTCTGGACTCACTGCAATGCATCCCCAGTAGTGACAGTGCACTCTCTGGACTCACTGCACTGCATCCCCAGTGGTGCCAGTGCAATCACTGGATTCACTGCACTGCATCCCCAGTGGTGCCAGTGCACTCTCTGGACTCACTGCACTGCATCCCCAGTGGTGCCAGTGCACTCTCTGGACTCACTGTACTGCATCCCCAGTGGTGACAGTGCACTCTCTGGACTCACTGCAGTGCATCCCCAGTGGTGCCAGTGCACTCTCTGGACTCACTGCAGTGCATCCCCACTGGTGCCAGTGCACTCTCTGGACTCACTGCACTGCATCCCCAGTGGTGCCAGTGCAGTCTCTGGAGTAACTGCAGTGCATCCCCACTGGTGCCAAAGCACTCTCTGGACTCACTGCAGTGCATCCCCAGTGGTGCCACTGCACTCTCTGGACTCACTGCAGTGCATCCCCAGTGGTGCCAGTGCACTCTCTGGACTCATTGAAGTGCATTCTCAGTGGTGCCAGTGCACTCTCTGGACTCACTGCAGTGCATCCCCAGTGGTGCCAGTACACTCACTGGACTCACTGCACTGCATCCCCAGTGGTGCCAGTGCACTCTCTGGACTCACTAAACTGCATCACCAGTGGTGCCACTGTACTCTCTGGACTCACTGCACTGCTTCCCCAGTGGTGCCAGTGCACTCACTGGACTCACTGCAGTGCATCCCCACTGGTGCCAGTGCACTCTCTGGGCTCACTGCAGTGCATCCCCAGTGGTGCCAGTGCACTCTCTGGACTCACTGCACTGCATCCCCAGTGGTGCCAGTGCGCTCTCTGGAGTCACAGCACTGCATCCCCAGTGGTGCCAGTGCAATCTCTGGACTCAGTGCACTGCATCCCCAGTGGTGCCAGTGCACTCTCTGGACTCACTGCACTGCATCCCCGGTGGTGCCAGTGCAGTCTCTGGAGTAACTGCACTGCATCCCCACTGGTGCCAAAGCACTCTCTGGACTTCCAGCACCGCATCCCCAGTGGTGCCAGTGCACTCTCTGGACTCACTGCACTGCATGCCCAGTGGTGCCAGTGCACTCTCTGGACTCATTGTACTGCATACCCACTGGTGCCAGTGCACTCTGTGGACTCACTGTACTGCATCCCCAGTGGTGCCAGTGCACTCTCTGGACTCACTGCAGTGCATCCCCAGTGGTGCCAGTGCACTCTCTGGACTCACTGCAGTGCATCCCCAGTGGTGCCAGTGCACTCTCAGGAGTCACTGCACTGAAGCCCCAGTGGTGCCAGTGCACTCTCTGGACTCACTGCACTGCATCCCCAGTGGTGCCAGTGCACTCTCTGGACTCACTGCACTGCATCCCCAGTGGTGCCAGTGCACTCTCTGGACTCACTGCAGGGCATCCCCAGTGGTGCCAGTGCACTCTCTGGACTCACTGTACTGCACCCCCAGTGGTGCCAGTGCACTCACTGGACTCACTGCACTGCATCCCCAGTGGTGCCAGTGCACTCTCTGGACTCACTGCACTGCATCCCCACTGGTGCCAGTGTACTCTCTGGACTCACTGCAGGGCATCCCCAGTGGTGGCAGTGCACTCACTGGACTCACTGGACACATCCCCAGTGGTGCCAGTGCACTCTCTGGACTCACTGCAGTGCATCCCCAGTGGTGCCAGTGCACTCTCTGGACTCACTGCACTGCATCCCCACTGGTGCCAGTGCACTCTCTGGACTCACTGCACTGCATCCCCAGTGGTGCCAGTGCAGTCTCTGGACTCACTGCACTGCTTCCCCAGTGGTGCCAGTGCACTCTCTGGACTCACTGCACTGCATCCCCAGTGGTGCCAGTGCACTCTCTGGACTCACTGCAGTGCATCCCCAGTGGTGCCAGTACACTCTCTGGACTCACTGCACTGCATCCCCAGTGGAGCCAGTGCACTCTCTGGACTCACTGCAGTGCATCCGCAGTGGTGCCATTGCACTCTCTGGACTCACTGCACTGCATCCCCAGTGGTGCCAGTGCACTCTCTGGACTCACTGCACTGCATCGCCAGTGCTGCCAGTGCACTCTCTTGAGTCACTGCACTGCATCCCCAGTGGTGCAAGAGCACTCTCTGGACTCACAGCAGTGCATCACCAGTGGTGCCAGTGCACTCTCTGGACTCACTGCAGTGTATCCCCAGTGGTGCTAGTGCACTGTGTGGACTCACTGTACTGCATCCCCAGTGGTGCCAGTGCAATCTCTGGACTCACTGCAGTGCATCCCCAGTGGTGCCAGTGCACTCTCTGGACTCCCTGAAGTGCATTCTCAGTGGTGCCAGTGCACTCTCTGGACTCACTGCACTGCATCCCCATTAGTGACAGTGCACTCTCTGGACTCACTGCACTGCATCCCCAGTGGTGCCAGTGCACTCTCTGGACTCACTGCACTGCTTCCCCAGTGGTGCCAGTGGACTCTTTCGAGTCACTGCAGTGCATCCCCAGTGGTGCCAGTGCACTCTCTGGACTCACTGCAGTGCAGCCCCAGTGGTGCTAGTGCAATCTCTGGACTCACTGCAGTGCATCCCCAGTGGTGTCACTGCACTCTCTGGACTCACTGCAGTGCATCCCCAGTGGTGCCAGTGCACTCTCTGGACTCACTGAAGTGCATTCTCAGTGGTGCCAGTGCACTCTCTGGACTCACTGCAGTGCATCCCCAGTGGTGCCAGTACACTCACTGTACTCACTGCACTGCATTCCCAGTGGTGCCAGTGCACTCTCTGGACTGACTGCAGTGCATCCCCACTGGTGCCAGTGCACTCTCTGGGCTCACTGCAGTGCATCCCCAGTGGTGCCAATGCACTCTCTGGACTCACTGCAGTGCATCCCCAGTGGTGCAGTGCACTCTCTGGACTCACTGCACTGCATCCCCAGTGGTGCCTGTGCGCTCTCTGGAGTCACAGCACTGCATCCCCAGTGGTGCCAGTGCAATCTCTGGACTCACTGCAGTGCATCCCCAGTGGTGCCAGTGCACTCTCTGGACTCACTGAAGTGCATTCTCAGTGGTGCCAGTGCACTCTCTGGACTCACTGAAGTGCATCCCCAGTGGTGCCAGTGCACTCTCTGGACTCACTGCAGTGCATCCCCAGTGGTGCCAGTACACTCACTGGACTCACTGCAGTGCATCCCCAGTGGTGCCAGTGCACTCTCTGGACTCACTAAACTGCATCACCAGTGGTGTCTCTGCACTCTCTGGACTCACTGCACTGCTTCCCCAGTGGTGCCAGTGCACTCACTGGACTCACTGCAGTGCATCCCCAGTGGTGCCAGTGCACTCTCTGGACTCACTGCAGTGCATCCCCAGTGGTGCCAGTGCACTCTCTGGACTCACTGCACTGCATCCCCAGTG
Source organism: Anser anser (assembly GCF_964211835.1). Taxonomy (NCBI): domain Eukaryota; kingdom Metazoa; phylum Chordata; class Aves; order Anseriformes; family Anatidae; genus Anser; species Anser anser. The sequence continues at coordinate 1,779,617 of NC_139734.1, forward strand.
GTGCCAGTGCGCTCTCTGGAGTCACAGCACTGCATCCCCAGTGGTGCCAGTGCAATCTCTGGACTCACTGCACTGCATCCCCAGTGGTGCCAGTGCACTCTCTGGACTCACTGAACTGCATTCTCAGTGGTGCCAGTGCACTCTCTGGACTCACTGCACTGCATCCCCAGTGGTGCTAGTGCACTCTCTGGACTCACTGAACTGCATCCCCAGTGGTGCCAGTGCACTCTCTTGAGTCACCGCTCTGCATCCCCTTTGGTGCAAGAGCACTCTCTGGACTCACAGCAGTGCATCACCAGTGGTGCCAGTGCACTCTCTGGACTCACTGCACTGCATCCCCAGTGGTGCCAGTGCACTCTCTGGACTCACTGCACTGCATCCCCAGTGGTGCGAGTGCACTGTGTGGACTCACTGTACTGCATTCCCGGTGGTGCCAGTGCAATCTCTGGACTCACTGAACTGCATCCCCAGTGGTGCCAGTGCACTCTCTGGACTCACTGCACTGCATCCCCAGTGGTGCCTGTGCGCTCTCTGGAGTCACAGCACTGCATCCCCAGTGGTGCCAGTGCAATCTCTGGACTCACTGCAGTGCATCCCCACTGGTGCCAGTGCACTCTCTGGACTCACTGCACTGCATCCCCAGTGGTGCCAGTGCACTCTCTGGACTCACTGCACTGCATCCCCAGTGGTGCCAGTGCACTCTCTGGACTCACTGAACTGCATCCCCAGTGGTGCCAGTGCACTCTCTTGAGTCACCGCACTGCATCCCCTGTGGTGCAAGAGCACTCTCTGGACTCACAGCAGTGCATCACCAGTGGTGCCAGTGCACTCTCTGGACTCACTGCACTGCATCCCCAGTGGTGCCAGTGCACTCTCTGGACTCACTGCACTGCATCCCCAGTGGTGCCTGTGCGCTCTCTGGAGTCACAGCACTGCATCCCCAGTGGTGCCAGTGCAATCTCTGGACTCACTGCACTGCATCGCCAGTGGTGCCAGTGCACTCTCTGGACTCACTGAAGTGCATTCTCAGTGGTGCCAGTGCACTCTCTGGACTCACTGCACTGCATCCCCAGTGGTGCCTGTGCGCTCTCTGGAGTCACAGCACTGCATTCTCAGTTGTGCCAGTGCACTCTCTGGACTCACTGCACTGCATCCCCAGTGGTGCCAGTGCACTCTCTGGACTCACTGAACTGCATCCCCAGTGGTGCCAGTGCACTCTCTGGACTCACTGCACTGCATCCCCAGTGGTGCCAGTGCACTCTCTGGACTCACTGCACTGCATCCCCAGTGGTGCCAGTGCACTCTCTGGACTCACTGCACTGCTTCCCCAGTGGTGCCAGTGCACTCTCTGGACTCACTGCACTGCATCCCCAGTGGTGCCAGTGCACTCTCTGGACTCACTGCACTGCTTCCCCAGTGGTGCCAGTGCACTCTCTGGACTCACTGCACTGCATCCCCAGTGGTGCCAGTGCACTCTCTGGACTCACTGCAGTGCATCCCCAGTGGTGCCAGTGCACTCTCTGGACTCACTGCAGTGCATCCCCAGTGGTGCCAGTGCACTCTCTGGACTCACTGCACTGCATCCCCAGTGGTGCCAGTGCACTCTCTGGACTCACTGCAATGCATCCCCAGTAGTGACAGTGCACTCTCTGGACTCACTGCACTGCATCCCCAGTGGTGCCAGTGCAATCACTGGATTCACTGCACTGCATCCCCAGTGGTGCCAGTGCACTCTCTGGACTCACTGCACTGCATCCCCAGTGGTGCCAGTGCACTCTGTGGACTCACTGTACTGCATCCCCAGTGGTGACAGTGCACTCTCTGGACTCACTGCACTGCATCCCCAGTGGTGCCAGGGCACTCTCTGGACTCACTGCACTGCATCCCCAGTGGTGCTAGTGCACTCTGTGGACTCACTGTACTGCATTCCCCATTAGTGACAGTGCAATCTCTGGACTCACTGCAGTGCATTCTCAGTGGTGCCAGTGCACTCTCAGGACTCACTGCACTGCATCCCCAGTGGTGCCAGTGCACTCTCTGGACTCACTGCACTGCATCCCCAGTAGTGACAGTGCACTCTCTGGACTCACTGCAGTGCATCCCCAGTGGTGCCAGTGCACTCTCTGGACTCACTGCACTGCATCCCCAGTAGTGCCAGTGCACTCTCTGGACTCACTGCACTGCATCCCCAGTGGTGCCAGTGCACTCACTGGATTCACTGCACTGCATCCCCAGTGGTGCCAGTGCACTCTCTGGACTCACTGCACTGCATCCCCAGTGGTGCCAGTGCACTCTCTGGACTCACTGCACTGCATCACCAGTGGTGCCAGTGCACTCTCTGGACTCACTGCAGTGCATCCCCAGTGGTGCCAGTACACTCTCTGGACTCACTGCACTGCATCCCCAGTGGAGCCAGTGCACTCTCTGGACTCACTGCAGTGCATCCCCAGTGGTGCCAGTGCAGTCTCTGGAGTAACTGCAGTGCATCACCACTGTTGCCAAAGCATTCTCTGGACTCACTGCAGTGCATCCCCAGTGGTGCCACTGCACTCTCTGGACTCACTGCAGTGCATCCCCAGTGGTGCCAGTGCACTCTCTGGACTCATTGAAGTGCATTCTCAGTGGTGCCAGTGCACTCTCTGGACTCACTGCAGTGCATCCCCAGTGGTGGCAGTACACTCACTGGACTCACTGCACTGCATCCCCAGTGGTGCCAGTGCACTCTCTGAACTCACTAAACTGCATCCCCAGTGGTGCCACTGCACTCTCTGGACTCACTGCACTGCTTCCGCAGTGGTGCCAGTGCACTCACTGGACTCACTGCACTGCATCCCCACTGGTGCCAAAGCTCTCTCTGGACTCCCAGCACCGCATCCCCAGTGGTGCCAGTGCACTCTCTGGACTCACTGCACTGCATCCCCAGTGGTGCCAGTGCACTCTCTGGACTCACTGCACTGCATCCCCAGTGGTGCCAGTGCAATCTCTGGACTTTCTGCAGTGCATCCCCAGTGGTGTCACTGCACTCTCTGGACTCACTGCAGTGCATCCCCAGTGGTGCCAGTGCACTCTCTGGACTCACTGAAGTGCATTCTCAGTGGTGCCAGTGCACTCTCTGGACTCACTGCAGTGCATCCCCAGTGGTGCCAGTACACTCACTGGACTCACTGCACTGCATCCCCAGTGGTGCCAGTGCACTCTCTGGACTGTCTGCAGTGCATCCCCACTGGTGCCAGTGCACTCTCTGGGCTCACTGCAGTGCATCCCCAGTGGTGCCAGTGCACTCTCTGGACTCACTGCAGTGCATCCCCAGTGGTGCAGTGCACTCTCTGGACTCACTGCACTGCATCCCCAGTGGTGCCTGTGCGCTCTCTGGAGTCACAGCACTGCATCCCCAGTGGTGCCAGTGCAATCTCTGGACTCACTGCAGTGCATCCCCAGTGGTGCCAGTGCACTCTCTGGACTCACTGAAGTGCATTCTCAGTGGTGCCAGTGCACTCTCTGGACTCACTGCACTGCATCCCCAGTGGTGCCAGGGCACTCTCTGGACTAACTGCACTACTTCCCCAGTGGTGCCAGTGCACTCACTGGACTGACTGCAGTGCATCCCCACTGGTGCCAGTGCACTCTCTGGGCTCACTGCAGTGCATCCCCAGTGGTGCCAGTGCACTCTCTGGACTCACTGCACTGCATCCCCAGTGGTGCCTGTGCGCTCTCTGGAGTCACAGCACTGCATTCTCAGTGGTGCCAGTGCACTCTCTGGACTCACTGCACTGCATCCCCAGTGGTGCCAGTGCACTCTCTGGACTCACTGAACTGCATCCCCAGTGGTGCCAGTGCACTCTCTGGACTCACTGCAGTGCATCCCCAGTGGTGCCAGTGCACTCTCTGGACTCACTGCACTGCATCCCCAGTGGTGCCACTGCACTCTCTGGACTCACTGCACTGCTTCCCCAGTGGTGCCAGTGCACTCTCTGGACTCACTACACTGCATCCCCAGTGGTGCCAGTGCACTCTCTGGACTCACTGCACTGCTTCCCCAGTGGTGCCAGTGGACTCTCTGGACTCACTGCACTGCATCCCCAGTGGTGCCAGTGCACTCTCTGGACTCACTGCAGTGCATCCCCAGTGGTGCCAGTGCACTCTCTGGACTCACTGCACTGCATCCCCAGTGCTGACAGTGCACTCTCTGGACTCACTGCACTGCATCCCCAGTGGTGCCAGTGCACACTCTGGACTCACTGCACTGCATCCCCAGTAGTGACAGTGCACTCTCTGGACTCACTGCACTGCATCCCCAGTGGTGCCAGTGCAATCACTAGATTCACTGCACTGCATCCCCAGTGGTGCCAGTGCACTCTCTGGACTCACTGCACTGCATCCCCAGTGGTGCCAGTGCACTCTGTGGACTCACTGTACTGCATCCCCAGTGGTGACAGTGCACTCTCTGGACTCACTGCACTGCATCCCCAGTGGTGCCAGGGCACTCTCTGGACTCACTGCACTGCATCCCCAGTGGTGCTAGTGCACTCTGTGGACTCACTGTACTGCATTCCCGGTGGTGCCAGTGCAATCTCTGGACTCACTGCAGTGCATTCTCAGTGGTGCCAGTGCACTCTCAGGACTCACTGCACTGCATCCCCAGTGGTGCCAGTGCACTCTCTGGACTCACTGCACTGCATCCCCAGTAGTGACAGTGCACTCTCTGGACTCACTGCAGTGCATCCCCAGTGGTGCCAGTGCACTCTCTGGACTCACTGCACTGCATCCCCAGTGGTGCCAGTGCACTCACTGGATTCACTGCACTGCATCCCCAGTGGTGCCAGTGCACTCTCTGGACTCACTGCACTGCATCCCCAGTGGTGCCAGTGCACTCTCTCGACTCACTGCACTGCATCACCAGTGGTGCCAGTGCACTCTCTGGACTCACTGCAGTGCATCCCCAGTGGTGCCAGTACACTCTCTGGACTCACTGCACTGCATCCCCAGTGGAGCCAGTGCACTCTCTGGACTCACTGCAGTGCATCCCCAGTGGTGCCAGTGCACTCTCTGGACTCACTGCACTGCATCCCCACTGTTGCCAAAGCACTCTCTGGACTCACTGCAGTGCATCCCCAGTGGTGCCACTGCACTCTCTGGACTCACTGCAGTGCATCCCCAGTGGTGCCAGTGCACTCTCTGGACTCATTGAAGTGCATTCTCAGTGGTGCCAGTGCACTCTCTGGACTCACTGCAGTGCATCTCCAGTGGTGGCAGTACACTCACTGGACTCACTGCACTGCATCCCCAGTGGTGCCAGTGCACTCTCTGAACTCACTAAACTGCATCCCCAGTGGTGCCACTGCACTCTCTGGACTCACTGCACTGCTTCCGCAGTGGTGCCAGTGCACTCACTGGACTCACTGCACTGCATCCCCACTGGTGCCAAAGCTCTCTCTGGACTCCCAGCACCGCATCCCCAGTGGTGCCAGTGCACTCTCTGGACTCACTGCACTGCATCCCCAGTGGTGCCAGTGCACTCTCTGGACTCACTGCACTGCATCCCCAGTGGTGCCAGTGCAATCTCTGGACTCACTGCAGTGCATCCCCAGTGGTGTCACTGCACTCTCTGGACTCACTGCAGTGCATCCCCAGTGGTGCCAGTGCACTCTCTGGACTCACTGAAGTGCATTCTCAGTGGTGCCAGTGCACTCTCTGGACTCACTGCAGTGCATCCCCAGTGGTGCCAGTACACTCACTGGACTCACTGCACTGCATCACCAGTGGTGCCAGTGCACTCTCTGGACTGACTGCAGTGCATCCCCACTGGTGCCAGTGCACTCTCTGGGCTCACTGCAGTGCATCCCCAGTGGTGCCAGTGCACTCTCTGGACTCACTGCAGTGCATCCCCAGTGGTGCAGTGCACTCTCTGGACTCACTGCACTGCATCCCCAGTGGTGCCTGTGCGCTCTCTGGAGTCACAGCACTGCATCCCCAGTGGTGCCAGTGCAATCTCTGGACTCACTGCAGTGCATCCCCAGTGGTGCCAGTGCACTCTCTGGACTCACTGAAGTGCATTCTCAGTGGTGCCAGTGCACTCTCTGGACTCACTGCACTACTTCCCCAGTGGTGCCAGGGCACTCACTGGACTGACTGCAGTGCATCCCCACTGGTGCCAGTGCACTCTCTGGGCTCACTGCAGTGCATCCCCAGTGGTGCCAGTGCACTCTCTGGACTCACTGCAGTGCATCCCCAGTGGTGCCTGTGCGCTCTCTGGAGTCACAGCACTGCATTCTCAGTGGTGCCAGTGCACTCTCTGGACTCACTGCACTGCATCCCCAGTGGTGCCAGTGCACTCTCTGGACTCACTGAACTGCATCCCCAGTGGTGCCAGTGCACTCTCTGGACTCACTGCACTGCATCCCCAGTGGTGCCAGTGCACTCTCTGGACTCACTGCACTGCATCCCCAGTGGTGCCACTGCACTCTCTGGACTCACTGCACTGCTTCCCCAGTGGTGCCAGTGCACTCTCTGGACTCACTGCACTGCATCCCCAGTGGTGCCAGTGCACTCTCTGGACTCACTGCACTGCTTCCCCAGTGGTGCCAGTGCACTCTCTGGACTCACTGCACTGCATCACCAGTGGTGCCAGTGCACTCTCTGGACTCACTGCAGTGCATCCCCAGTGGTGCCAGTGCACTCTCTGGACTCACTGCACTGCATCCCCAGTGGTGCCAGTGCACTCTCTGGACTCACTGCAATGCATCCCCAGTAGTGACAGTGCACTCTCTGGACTCACTGCACTGCATCCCGAGTGGTGCCAGTGCAATCACTGGATTCACTGCACTGCATCCCCAGTGGTGCCAGTGCACTCTCTGGACTCACTGCACTGCATCCCCAGTGGTGCCAGTGCACTCTGTGGACTCACTGTACTGCATCCCCAGTGGTGCCAGTGCACTCTCTGGACTCACTGCACTGCATCCCCAGTGGTGCCAGTGCACTCTCTGGACTCACTGCAGTGCATCCCCACTGGTGCCAGTGCACTCTCTGGACTCACTGCACTGCATCCCCAGTGGTGCCAGTGCAGTCTCTGGAGTAACTGCAGTGCATCCCCACTGGTGCCAAAGCACTCTCTGGACTCACTGCAGTGCATCCCCAGTGGTGCCACTGCACTCTCTGGACTCACTGCAGTGCATCCCCAGTGGTGCCAGTGCACTCTCTGGACTCATTGAAGTGCATTCTCAGTGGTGCCAGTGCACTCTCTGGACTCACTGCAGTGCATCCCCAGTGGTGCCAGTACACTCACTGGACTCACTGCACTGCATCCCCAGTGGTGCCAGTGCACTCTCTGGACTCACTAAACTGCATCACCAGTGGTGCCACTGTACTCTCTGGACTCACTGCACTGCTTCCCCAGTGGTGCCAGTGCACTCACTGGACTCACTGCAGTGCATCCCCACTTGTGCCAGTGCACTCTCTGGGCTCACTGCAGTGCATCCCCAGTGGTGCCAGTGCACTCTCTGGACTCACTGCACTGCATCCCCAGTGGTGCCTGTGCGCTCTCTGGAGTCACAGCACTGCATCCCCAGTGGTGCCAGTGCAATCTCTGGACTCAGTGCAGTGCATCCCCAGTGGTGCCAGTGCACTCTCTGGACTCACTGCACTGCATCCCCGGTGGTGCCAGTGCAGTCTCTGGAGTAACTGCACTGCATCCCCACTGGTGCCAAAGCACTCTCTGGACTTCCAGCACCGCATCCCCAGTGGTGCCAGTGCACTCTCTGGACTCACTGCACTGCATGCCCAGTGGTGCCAGTGCACTCTCTGGACTCATTGTACTGCATCCCCAGTGGTGCCAGTGCACTCTGTGGACTCACTGTACTGCATCCCCAGTGGTGCCAGTGCACTCTCTGGACTCACTGCAGTGCATCCCCAGTGGTGCCAGTGCACTCTCTGGACTCACTGCAGTGCATCCCCAGTGGTGCCAGTGCACTCTCAGGAGTCACTGCACTGAAGCCCCAGTGGTGCCAGTGCACTCTCTGGACTCACTGCAGTGCATCCCCAGTGGTGCCAGTGCACTCTCTGGACTCACTGCACTGCATCCCCAGTGGTGCCAGTGCACTCTCTGGACTCACTGCAGGGCATCCCCAGTGGTGCCAGTGCACTGTCTGGACTCACTGCAGTGCATCCCCAGTGGTGCCAGTGCACTCTCTGGACTCACTGTACTGCACCCCCAGTGGTGCCAGTGCACTCACTGGACTCACTGCACTGCATCCCCAGTGGTGCCAGTGCACTCTCTGGACTCACTGCACTGCATCCCCACTGGTGCCAGTGTACTCTCTGGACTCACTGCACTGCATCCCCAGTGGTGGCAGTGCACTCACTGGACTCAATGGACACATCCCCAGTGGTGCCAGTGCACTCTCTGGACTCACTGCAGTGCATCCCCAGTGGTGCCAGTGCACTCTCTGGACTCACTGCACTGCATCCCCACTGGTGCCAGTGCACTCTCTGGACTCACTGCACTGCATCCCCAGTGGTGACAGTGCACTCTCTGGACTCACTGCACTGCTTCCCCAGTGGTGCCAGTGCACTCTCTGGACTCACTGCACTGCATCCCCAGTGGTGCCAGTGCACTCTCTGGACTCACTGCAGTGCATCCCCAGTGGTGCCAGTACACTCTCTGGACTCACTGCACTGCATCCCCAGTGGAGCCAGTGCACTCTCTGGACTCACTGCAGTGCATCCGCAGTGGTGCCATTGCACTCTCTGGACTCACTGCACTGCATCCCCAGTGGTGCCAGTGCACTCTCTGGACTCACTGCACTGCATCCCCAGTGCTGCCAGTGCACTCTCTTGAGTCACTGCACTGCATCCCCTGTGGTGCAAGAGCACTCTCTGGACTCACAGCAGTGCATCACCAGTGGTGCCAGTGCACTCTCTGGACTCACTGTACTGCATCCCCAGTGGTGCCAGTGCAATCTCTGGACTCACTGCAGTGCATCCCCAGTGGTGCCAGTGCACTCTCTGGACTCACTGAAGTGCATTCTCAGTGGTGCCAGTGCACTCTCTGGACTCACTGCACTGCATCCCCATTAGTGACAGTGCACTCTCTGGACTCACTGCACTGCATCCCCAGTGGTGCCAGTGCACTCTCTGGACTCACTGCACTGCTTCCCCAGTGGTGCCAGTGGACTCTTTCGAGTCACTGCAGTGCATCCCCAGTGGTGCCAGTGCACTCTCTGGAGTCACAGCACTGCATCCCCAGTGGTGCCAGTGCACTCTCTGGACTCACTGCAGTGCATCCCCAGTGGTGTCACTGCACTCTCTGGACTCACTGCAGTGCATCCCCAGTGGTGCCAGTGCACTCTCTGGACTCACTGCACTGCATCCCCACTGGTGCCAAAGCTCTCTCTGGACTCCCAGCACCGCATCCCCAGTGGTGCCAGTGCACTCTCTGGACTCACTGCACTGCATCCCCAGTGGTGCCAGTGCACTCTCTGGACTCACTGCACTGCATCCCCAGTGGTGCCAGTGCACTCTCTGGACTCACTGCAGTGCATCCCCAGTGGTGTCACTGCACTCTCTGGACTCACTGCAGTGCATCCCCAGTGGTGCCAGTGCACTCTCTGGACTCACTGAAGTGCATTCTCAGTGGTGCCAGTGCACTCTCTGGACTCACTGCAGTGCATCCCCAGTGGTGCCAGTACACTCACTGGACTCACTGCACTGCATCCCCAGTGGTGCCAGTGCACTCTCTGGACTGTCTGCAGTGCATTCCCACTGGTGCCAGTGCACTCTCTGGGCTCACTGCAGTGCATCCCCAGTGGTGCCAGTGCACTCTCTGGACTCACTGCAGTGCATCCCCAGTGGTGCAGTGCACTCTCTGGACTCACTGCACTTCATCCCCAGTGGTGCCTGTGCGCTCTCTGGAGTCACAGAACTGCATCCCCAGTGGTGCCAGTGCAATCTCTGGACTCACTGCAGTGCATCCCCAGTGGTGCCAGTGCACTCTCTGGACTCACTGAAGTGCATTCTCAGTGGTGCCAGTGCACTCTCTGGACTCACTGCACTGCATCCCCAGTGGTGCCAGTGCAGTCTCTGGAGTAACTGCAGTGCATCCCCACTGGTGCCAAAGCACTCTCTGGACTCACTGCAGTGCATCCCCAGTGGTGCCACTGCACTCTCTGGACTCACTGCAGTGCATCCCCAGTGGTGCCAGTGCACTCTCTGGACTCATTGAAGTGCATTCTCAGTGGTGCCAGTGCACTCTCTGGACTCACTGCAGTGCATCCCCAGTGGTGCCAGTACACTCACTGGACTCACTGCACTGCATCCCCAGTGGTGCCAGTGCACTCTCTGGACTCACTAAACTGCATCACCAGTGGTGCCACTGTACTCTCTGGACTCACTGCACTGCTTCCCCAGTGGTGCCAGTGCACTCACTGGACTCACTGCAGTGCATCCCCACTTGTGCCAGTGCACTCTCTGGGCTCACTGCAGTGCATCCCCAGTGGTGCCAGTGCACTCTCTGGACTCACTGCACTGCATCCCCAGTGGTGCCAGTGCGCTCTCTGGAGTCACAGCACTGCATCCCCAGTGGTGCCAGTGCAATCTCTGGACTCACTGCACTACTTCCCCAGTGGTGCCAGTGCACTCTCTGGACTCACTGCACTGCATCCCCGGTGGTGCCAGTGCAGTCTCTGGAGTAACTGCACTGCATCCCCACTGGTGCCAAAGCACTCTCTGGACTTCCAGCACCGCATCCCCAGTGGTGCCAGTGCACTCTCTGGACTCACTGCAGTGCATCACCAGTGGTGCCAGTGCACTCTCTGGACTCATTGTACTGCATCCCCAGTGGTGCCAGTGCACTCTGTGGACTCACTGTACTGCATCCCCAGTGGTGCCAGTGCACTCTCTGGACTCACTGCAGTGCATCCCCAGTGGTGCCAGTGCACTCTCTGGACTCACTGCAGTGCATCCCCAGTGGTGCCAGTGCACTCTCAGGAGTCACTGCACTGAAGCCCCAGTGGTGCCAGTGCACTCTCTGGACTCACTGCAGTGCATCCCCAGTGGTGCCAGTGCACTCTCTGGACTCACTGCACTGCATCCCCAGTGGTGCCAGTGCACTCTCTGGACTCACTGCAGGGCATCCCCAGTGGTGCCAGTGCACTGTCTGGACTCACTGCAGTGCATCCCCAGTGGTGCCAGTGCACTCTCTGGACTCACTGTACTGCACCCCCAGTGGTGCCAGTGCACTCACTGGACTCACTGCACTGCATCCCCAGTGGTGCCAGTGCACTCTCTGGACTCACTGCACTGCATCCCCACTGGTGCCAGTGTACTCTCTGGACTCACTGCACTGCATCCCCAGTGGTGACAGTGCACTCACTGGACTCAATGGACACATCCCCAGTGGTGCCAGTGCACTCTCTGGACTCACTGCAGTGCATCCCCAGTGGTGCCAGTGCACTCTCTGGACTCACTGCACTGCATCCCCACTGGTGCCAGTGCACTCTCTGGACTCACTGCACTGCATCCCCAGTGGTGACAGTGCACTCTCTGGACTCACTGCACTGCTTCCCCAGTGGTGCCAGTGCACTCTCTGGACTCACTGCACTGCATCCCCAGTGGTGCCAGTGCACTCTCTGGACTCACTGCAGTGCATCCCCAGTGGTGCCAGTACACTCTCTGGACTCACTGCACTGCATCCCCAGTGGAGCCAGTGCACTCTCTGGACTCACTGCAGTGCATCCGCAGTGGTGCCATTGCACTCTCTGGAGTCACTGCACTACATCCCCAGTGGTGCCAGTGCACTCTCTGGACTCACTGCACTGCATCCCCAGTGCTGCCAGTGCACTCTCTTGAGTCACTGCACTGCATCCCCTGTGGTGCAAGAGCACTCTCTGGACTCACAGCAGTGCATCACCAGTGGTGCCAGTGCACTCTCTGGACTCACTGTACTGCATCCCCAGTGGTGCCAGTGCAATCTCTGGACTCACTGCAGTGCATCCCCAGTGGTGCCAGTGCACTCTCTGGACTCACTGAAGTGCATTCTCAGTGGTGCCAGTGCACTCTCTGGACTCACTGCACTGCTTCCCCAGTGGTGCCAGTGGACTCTTTCGAGTCACTGCAATGCATCCCCAGTGGTGCCAGTGCACTCTCTGGAGTCACAGCACTGCATCCCCAGTGGTGCCAGTGCGCTCTCTGGACTCACTGCAGTGCATCCCCAGTGGTGTCACTGCACTCTCTGGACTCACTGCAGTGCATCCCCAGTGGTGCCAGTGCACTCTCTGGACTCACTGCACTGCATCCCCACTGGTGCCAAAGCTCTCTCTGGACTCCCAGCACCGCATCCCCAGTGGTGCCAGTGCACTCTCTGGACTCACTGCACTGCATCCCCAGTGGTGCCAGTGCACTCTCTGGACTCACTGCACTGCATCCCCAGTGGTGCCAGTGCACTCTCTGGACTCACTGCAGTGCATCCCCAGTGGTGTCACTGCACTCTCTGGACTCACTGCAGTGCATCCCCAGTGGTGCCAGTGCACTCTCTGGACTCACTGAAGTGCATTCTCAGTGGTGCCAGTGCACTCTCTGGACTCACTGCAGTGCATCCCCAGTGGTGCCAGTACACTCACTGGACTCACTGCACTGCATCCCCAGTGGTGCCAGTGCACTCTCTGGACTGTCTGCAGTGCATCCCCACTGGTGCCAGTGCACTCTCTGGGCTCACTGCAGTGCATCCCCAGTGGTGCCAGTGCACTCTCTGGACTCACTGCAGTGCATCCCCAGTGGTGCAGTGCACTCTCTGGACTCACTGCACTTCATCCCCAGTGGTGCCTGTGCGCTCTCTGGAGTCACAGCACTGCATCCCCAGTGGTGCCAGTGCAATCTCTGGACTCACTGCAGTGCATCCCCAGTGGTGCCAGTGCACTCTCTGGACTCACTGAAGTGCATTCTCAGTGGTGCCAGTGCACTCTCTGGACTCACTGCACTGCATCCCCAGTGGTGCCAGGGCACTCTCTGGACTAACTGCACTACTTCCCCAGTGGTGCCAGTGCACTCACTGGACTGACTGCAGTGCATCCCCACTGGTGCCAGTGCACTCTCTGGACTCAGTGCAGTGCATCCCCAGTGGTGCCAGTGCACTCTCTGGACTCACTGCACTGCATCCCCAGTGGTGCCTGTGCGCTCTCTGGAGTCACAGCACTGCATTCTCAGTGGTGCCAGTGCACTCTCTGGACTCACTGCACTGCATCCCCAGTGGTGCCAGTGCGCTCTCTGGACTCACTGAACTGCATCCCCAGTGGTGCCAGTGCACTCTCTGGACTCACTGCACTGCATCCCCAGTGGTGCCAGTGCACTCTCTGGGCTCACTGCACTGCATCCCCAGTGGTGCCACTGCACTCTCTGGACTCACTGCACTGCTTCCCCAGTGGTGCCAGTGCACTCTCTGGACTCACTGCAGCGCATCCCCAGTGGTGCCAGTGCACTCTCTGGACTCACTGCACTGCTTCCCCAGTGGTGCCAGTGCACTCTCTGGACTCACTGCACTGCATCCCCAGTGGTGCCAGTGCACTCTCTGGACTCACTGCACTGCTTCCCCAGTGGTGCCAGTGCACTCTCTGGACTCACTGCACTGCATCCCCAGTGGTGCCAGTGCACTCTCTGGACTCACTGCAGTGCATCCCCAGTGGTGCCAGTGCACTCTCTGGACTCACTGCAGTGCATCCCCAGTGGTGCCAGTGCACTCTCTGGACTCACTGCACTGCATCCCCAGTGGTGCCAGTGCACTCTCTGGACTCTCTTCAATGCATCCCCTGTAGTGACAGTGCACTCTCTGGACTCACTGCAGTGCATCCCCAGTGGTGCCAGTGCACTCTCTGGACTCACTGCACTGCATCCCCGGTGGTGCCAGTGCACTCTCTGGACTCTCTGCAATGCATCCCCAGTAGTGACAGTGCACTCTCTGGACTCACTGCACTGCATCCGCAGTGGTGCCATTGCACTCTCTGGACTCACTGCACTACATCCCCAGTGGTGCCAGTGCACTCTCTGGACTCACTGCACTGCATCCCCAGTGCTGCCAGTGCACTCTCTTGAGTCACTGCACTGCATCCCCTGTGGTGCAAGAGCACTCTCTGGACTCACAGCAGTGCATCACCAGTGGTGCCAGTGCACTCTCTGGACTCACTGTACTGCATCCCCAGTGGTGCCAGTGCAATCTCTGGACTCACTGCAGTGCATCCCCAGTGGTGCCAGTGCACTCTCTGGACTCACTGAAGTGCATTCTCAGTGGTGCCAGTGCACTCTCTGGACTCACTGCACTGCTTCCCCAGTGGTGCCAGTGGACTCTTTCGAGTCACTGCAGTGCATCCCCAGTGGTGCCAGTGCACTCTCTGGAGTCACAGCACTGCATCCCCAGTGGTGCCAGTGCACTCTCTGGACTCACTGCAGTGCATCCCCAGTGGTGTCACTGCACTCTCTGGACTCACTGCAGTGCATCCCCAGTGGTGCCAGTGCACTCTCTGGACTCACTGCACTGCATCCCCACTGGTGCCAAAGCTCTCTCTGGACTCCCAGCACCGCATCCCCAGTGGTGCCAGTGCACTCTCTGGACTCACTGCACTGCATCCCCAGTGGTGCCAGTGCACTCTCTGGACTCACTGCACTGCATCACCAGTGGTGCCAGTGCACTCTCTGGACTCACTGCAGTGCATCCCCAGTGGTGTCACTGCACTCTCTGGACTCACTGCAGTGCATCCCCAGTGGTGCCAGTGCACTCTCTGGACTCACTGAAGTGCATTCTCAGTGGTGCCAGTGCACTCTCTGGACTCACTGCAGTGCATCCCCAGTGGTGCCAGTACACTCACTGGACTCACTGCACTGCATCCCCAGTGGTGCCAGTGCACTCTCTGGACTGTCTGCAGTGCATCCCCACTGGTGCCAGTGCACTCTCTGGGCTCACTGCAGTGCATCCCCAGTGGTGCCAGTGCACTCTCTGGACTCACTGCAGTGCATCCCCAGTGGTGCAGTGCACTCTCTGGACTCACTGCACTTCATCCCCAGTGGTGCCTGTGCGCTCTCTGGAGTCACAGCACTGCATCCCCAGTGGTGCCAGTGCAATCTCTGGACTCACTGCAGTGCATCCCCAGTGGTGCCAGTGCACTCTCTGGACTCACTGAAGTGCATTCTCAGTGGTGCCAGTGCACTCTCTGGACTCACTGCACTGCATCCCCAGTGGTGCCAGGGCACTCTCTGGACTAACTGCACTACTTCCCCAGTGGTGCCAGTGCACTCACTGGACTGACTGCAGTGCATCCCCACTGGTGCCAGTGCACTCTCTGGACTCACTGCAGTGCATCCCCAGTGGTGCCAGTGCACTCTCTGGACTCACTGCACTGCATCCCCAGTGGTGCCTGTGCGCTCTCTGGAGTCACAGCACTGCATTCTCAGTGGTGCCAGTGCACTCTCTGGACTCACTGCACTGCATCCCCAGTGGTGCCAGTGCACTCTCTGGACTCACTGAACTGCATCCCCAGTGGTGCCAGTGCACTCTCTGGACTCACTGCACTGCATCCCCAGTGGTGCCAGTGCACTCTCTGGACTCACTGCACTGCATCCCCAGTGGTGCCACTGCACTCTCTGGACTCACTGCACTGCTTCCCCAGTGGTGCCAGTGCACTCTCTGGACTCACTGCACTGCATCCCCAGTGGTGCCAGTGCACTCTCTGGACTCACTGCACTGCTTCCCCAGTGGTGCCAGTGCACTCTCTGGACTCACTGCACTGCATCCCCAGTGGTGCCAGTGCACTCTCTGGACTCACTGCACTGCTTCCCCAGTGGTGCCAGTGCACTCTCTGGACTCACTGCACTGCATCCCCAGTGGTGCCAGTGCACTCTCTGGACTCACTGCAGTGCATCCCCAGTGGTGCCAGTGCACTCTCTGGACTCACTGCAGTGCATCCCCAGTGGTGCCAGTGCACTCTCTGGACTCACTGCACTGCATCCCCAGTGGTGCCAGTGCACTCTCTGGACTCTCTGCAATGCATCCCCAGTAGTGACAGTGCACTCTCTGGACTCACTGCACTGCATCCCCAGTGGTGCCAGTGCAATCACTGGATTCACTGCACTGCATCCCCAGTGGTGCCAGTGCACTCTCTGGACTCACTGCACTGCATCCCCAGTGGTGCCAGTGCACTCTGTGGACTCACTGTACTGCATCCCCAGTGGTGACAGTGCACTCTCTGGACTCACTGCACTGCAACCCCAGTGGTGCCAGGGCACTCTCTGGACTCACTGCACTGCATCCCCAGTGGTGCTAGTGCACTCTGTGGACTCACTGTACTGCATTCCCGGTGGTGCCAGTGCACTCTCTGGACTCACTGCACTGCATCCCCTGTGGTGCCAGTGCACTCTCTGGACTCACTGAACTGCATCCCCAGTGGTGCCAGTGCACTCTCTGGACTCACTGCACTGCATCCCCAGTGGTGCCAGTGCACTCTCTGGACTCACTGCACTGCATCCCCAGTGGTGCCACTGCACTCTCTGGACTCACTGCACTGCTTCCCCAGTGGTGCCAGTGCACTCTCTGGACTCACTGCACTGCATCCCCAGTGGTGCCAGTGCACTCTCTGGACTCACTGCACTGCTTCCCCAGTGGTGCCACTGCACTCTCTGGACTCACTGCACTGCATCACCAGTGGTGCCAGTGCACTCTCTGGACTCACTGCACTGCATCCCCAGTGGTGCCAGTGCACTCTCTGGACTCACTGCACTGCATCCCCAGTGGTGCCAGTGCACTCTCTGGACTCACTGCAATGCATCCCCAGTAGTGACAGTGCACTCTCTGGACTCACTGCACTGCATCCCCAGTGGTGCCAGTGCAATCACTGGATTCACTGCACTGCATCCCCAGTGGTGCCAGTGCACTCTCTGGACTCACTGCACTGCATCCCCAGTGGTGCCAGTGCACTCTGTGGACTCACTGTACTGCATCCCCAGTGGTGCCAGTGCACTCTCTGGACTCACTGCAGTGCATCCCCAGTGGTGCCAGTGCACTCTCTGGACTCACTGCAGTGCATCCCCACTGGTGCCAGTGCACTCTCTGGACTCACAGCACTGCATCCCCAGTGGTGCCAGTGCAGTCTCTGGAGTAACTGCAGTGCATCCCCACTGGTGCCAAAGCACTCTCTGGACTCACTGCAGTGCATCCCCAGTGGTGCCACTGCACTCTCTGGACTCACTGCAGTGCATCCCCAGTGGTGCCAGTGCACTCTCTGGACTCATTGAAGTGCATTCTCAGTGGTGCCAGTGCACTCTCTGGACTCACTGCAGTGCATCCCCAGTGGTGCCAGTACACTCACTGGACTCACTGCACTGCATCCCCAGTGGTGCCAGTGCACTCTCTGGACTCACTAAACTGCATCACCAGTGGTGCCACTGTACTCTCTGGACTCACTGCACTGCTTCCCCAGTGGTGCCAGTGCACTCACTGGACTCACTGCAGTGCATCCCCACTGGTGCCAGTGCACTCTCTGGGCTCACTGCAGTGCATCCCCAGTGGTGCCAGTGCACTCTCTGGACTCACTGCACTGCATCCCCAGTGGTGCCAGTGCAATCTCTGGACTCAGTGCACTGCATCCCCAGTGGTGCCAGTGCACTCTCTGGACTCACTGCACTGCATCCCCGGTGGTGGCAGTGCAGTCTCTGGAGTAACTGCACTGCATGCCCAGTGGTGCCAGTGCACTCTCTGGACTCATTGTACTGCATACCCACTGGTGCCAGTGCACTCTGTGGACTCACTGTACTGCATCCCCAGTGGAGCCAGTGCACTCTCTGGACTCACTGCAGTGCATCCCCAGTGGTGCCAGTGCACTCTCTGGACTCACTGCAGTGCATCCCCAGTGGTGCCAGTGCACTCTCAGGAGTCACTGCACTGAAGCCCCAGTGGTGCCAGTGCACTCTCTGGACTCACTGCAGTGCATCCCCAGTGGTGCCAGTGCACTCTCGGGACTCACTGCACTGCATCCCCAGTGGTGCCAGTGCACTCTCTGGACTCACTGCAGGGCATCCCCAGTGGTGCCAGTGCACTGTCTGGACTCACTGCAGTGCATCCCCAGTGGTGCCAGTGCACTCTCTGGACTCACTGTACTGCACCCCCAGTGGTGCCAGTGCACTCACTGGACTCACTGCACTGCATCCCCAGTGGTGCCAGTGCACTCTCTGGACTCACTGCACTGCATCCCCACTGGTGCCAGTGTACTCTCTGGACTCACTGCACTGCATCCCCAGTGGTGGCAGTGCACTCACTGGACTCAATGGACACATCCCCAGTGGTGCCAGTGCACTCTCTGGACTCACTGCAGTGCATCCCCAGTGGTGCCAGTGCACTCTCTGGACTCACTGCACTGCATCCCCACTGGTGCCAGTGCACTCTCTGGACTCACTGCAGTGCATCCCCAGTGGTGCCAGTGCACTCTCTGGACTCACTGCAGTGCATCCCCAGTGCAGCCAGTGCACTCTCTGGACTCACTGCAGTGCATCCGCAGTGGTGCCATTGCACTCTCTGGACTCACTGCACTGCATCCCCAGTGGTGCCAGTGCACTCTCTGGACTCACTGCACTGCATCCCCAGTGCTGCCAGTGCACTCTCTTGAGTCACTGCACTGCATCCCCTGTGGTGCAAGAGCACTCTCTGGACTCACAGCAGTGCATCACCAGTGGTGCCAGTGCACTCTCTGGACTCACTGCACTGCATCCCCAGTGGTGCCAGTGCACTCTCTGGACTCACTGCACTGTATCCCCAGTGGTGCTAGTGCACTGTGTGGACTCACTGTACTGCATCCCCAGTGGTGCCAGTGCAATCTCTGGACTCACTGCAGTGCATCCCCAGTGGTGCCAGTGCACTCTCTGGACTCACTGAAGTGCATTCTCAGTGGTGCCAGTGCACTCTCTGGACTCACTGCACTGCATCCCCATTAGTGACAGTGCACTCTCTGGACTCACTGCACTGCTTCCCCAGTGGTGCCAGTGGACTCTTTCGAGTCACTGCAGTGCATCCCCAGTGGTGCCAGTGCACTCTCTGGAGTCACAGCACTGCATCCCCAGTGGTGCCAGTGCACTCTCTGGACTCACTGCAGTGCATCCCCAGTGGTGTCACTGCACTCTCTGGACTCACTGCAGTGCATCCCCAGTGGTGCCAGTGCACTCTCTGGACTCACTGAAGTGCATTCTCAGTGGTGCCAGTGCACTCTCTGGACTCACTGCAGTGCATCCCCAGTGGTGCCAGTACACTCACTGTACTCACTGCACTGCATCCCCAGTGGTGCCAGTGCACTCTCTGGACTGACTGCAGTGCATCCCCACTGGTGCCAGTGCACTCTCTGGGCTCACTGCAGTGCATCCCCAGTGGTGCCAGTGCACTCTCTGGACTCACTGCAGTGCATCCCCAGTGGTGCAGTGCACTCTCTGGACTCACTGCACTGCATCCCCAGTGGTGCCTGTGCGCTCTCTGGAGTCACAGCACTGCATCCCCAGTGGTGCCAGTGCAATCTCTGGACTCACTGCAGTGCATCCCCAGTGGTGCCAGTGCACTCTCTCGACTCACTGAAGTGTATTCTCAGTGGTGCCAGTGCACTCTCTGGACTCACTGCACTGCATCCCCAGTGGTGCCAGGGCACTCTCTGGACTAACTGCACTACTTCCCCAGTGGTGCCAGTGCACTCACTGGACTGACTGCAGTGCATCCCCACTGGTGCCAGTGCACTCTCTGGGCTCACTGCAGTGCATCCCCAGTGGTGCCAGTGCACTCTCTGGACTCACTGCACTGCATCCCCAGTGGTGCCTGTGCGCTCTCTGGAGTCACAGCACTGCATTCTCAGTGGTGCCAGTGCACTCTCTGGACTCACTGCACTGCATCCCCAGTGGTGCCAGTGCACTCTCTGGACTCACTGAACTGCATCCCCAGTGGTGCCAGTGCACTCTCTGGACTCACTGCACTGCATCCCCAGTGGTGCCAGTGCACTCTCTGGACTCACTGCACTGCATCCCCAGTGGTGCCACTGCACTCTCTGGACTCACTGCACTGCTTCCCCAGTGGTGCCAGTGCACTCTCTGGACTCACTGCACTGCATCCCCAGTGGTGCCAGTGCACTCTCTGGACTCACTGCACTGCTTCCCCAGTGGTGCCAGTGCACTCTCTGGACTCACTGCAGTGCATCCCCAGTGGTGCCAGTGCACTCTCTGGACTCACTGCAGTGCATCCCCAGTGGTGCCAGTGCACTCTCTGGACTCACTGCACTGCATCCCCAGTGGTGCCAGTGCACTCTCTGGACTCACTGCACTGCATCCCCAGTGGTGCCAGTGCACTCTCTGGACTCACTGCAGTGCATCCCCAGTGGTGCCAGTACACTCTCTGGACTCACTGCACTGCATCCCCAGTGGAGCCAGTGCACTCTCTGGACTCACTGCAGTGCATCCGCAGTGGTGCCATTGCACTCTCTGGACTCACTGCACTGCATCCCCAGTGGTGCCAGTGCACTCTCTGGACTCACTGCACTGCATCCCCAGTGCTGCCAGTGCACTCTCTTGAGTCACTGCACTGCATCCCCTGTGGTGCAAGAGCACTCTCTGGACTCACAGCAGTGCATCACCAGTGGTGCCAGTGCACTCTCTGGACTCACTGCACTGCATCCCCAGTGGTGCCAGTGCACTCTCTGGACTCACTGCACTGTATCCCCAGTGGTGCCAGTGCACTCTCTGGACTCACTGAAGTGCATTCTCAGTGGTGCCAGTGCACTCTCTGGACTCACTGCAGTGCATCCCCAGTGGTGCCAGTACACTCACTGTACTCACTGCACTGCATCCCCAGTGGTGCCAGTGCACTCTCTGGACTGACTGCAGTGCATCCCCACTGGTGCCAGTGCACTCTCTGGGCTCACTGCAGTGCATCCCCAGTGGTGCCAGTGCACTCTCTGGACTCACTGCAGTGCATCCCCAGTGGTGCAGTGCACTCTCTGGACTCACTGCACTGCATCCCCAGTGGTGCCTGTGCGCTCTCTGGAGTCACAGCACTGCATCCCCAGTGGTGCCAGTGCAATCTCTGGACTGACTGCAGTGCATCCACAGTGGTGCCAGTGCACTCTCTGGACTCACTGAAGTGCATTCTCAGTGGTGCCAGTGCACTCTCTGGACTCACTGCACTGCATCCCCAGTGGTGCCAGGGCACTCTCTGGACTCACTGCACTGCATCCCCACTGGTGCCAGTGCACTCTCTGGGCTCACTGCAGTGCATCCCCAGTGGTGCCAGTGCACTCTCTGGACTCACTGCACTGCATCCCCAGTGGTGCCTGTGCGCTCTCTGGAGTCACAGCACTGCATTCTCAGTGGTGCCAGTGCACTCTCTGGACTCACTGCACTGCATCCCCAGTGGTGCCAGTGCACTCTCTGGACTCACTGAACTGCATCCCCAGTGGTGCCAGTGCACTCTCTGGACTCACTGCACTGCATCCCCAGTGGTGCCAGTGCACTCTCTGGACTCACTGCACTGCATCCCCAGTGGTGCCAGTGCACTCTCTGGACTCACTGCACTGCTTCCCCAGTGGTGCCACTGCACTCTCTGGACTCACTGCACTGCTTCCCCAGTGGTGCCAGTGCACTCTCTGGACTCACTGCACTGCATCCCCAGTGGTGCCAGTGCACTCTCTGGACTCACTGCACTGCTTCCCCAGTGGTGCCAGTGCACTCTCTGGACTCACTGCACTGCATCCCCAGTGGTGCCAGTGCACTCTCTGGACTCACTGCACTGCATCCCCAGTGGTGCCAGTGCACTCTCTGGACTCACTGCAATGCATCCCCAGTAGTGACAGTGCACTCTCTGGACTCACTGCACTGCATCCCCAGTGGTGCCAGTGCAATCACTGGATTCACTGCACTGCATCCCCAGTGGTGCCAGTGCACTCTCTGGACTCACTGCAGTGCATCCCCAGTGGTGCCAGTGCACTCTCTGGACTCACTGTACTGCATCCCCAGTGGTGACAGTGCACTCTCTGGACTCACTGCAGTGCATCCCCAGTGGTGCCAGTGCACTCTCTGGACTCACTGCAGTGCATCCCCACTGGTGCCAGTGCACTCTCTGGACTCACTGCACTGCATCCCCAGTGGTGCCAGTGCACTCTCTGGACTCACTAAACTGCATCACCAGTGGTGCCACTGTACTCTCTGGACTCACTGCACTGCTTCCCCAGTGGTGCCAGTGCACTCACTGGACTCACTGCAGTGCATCCCCACTGGTGCCAGTGCACTCTCTGGGCTCACTGCAGTGCATCCCCAGTGGTGCCAGTGCACTCTCTGGACTCACTGCACTGCATCCCCAGTGGTGCCAGTGCGCTCTCTGGAGTCACAGCACTGCATCCCCAGTGGTGCCAGTGCAATCTCTGGACTCAGTGCACTGCATCCCCATTGGTGCCAGTGCACTCTCTGGACTCACTGCACTGCATCCCCGGTGGTGCCAGTGCAGTCTCTGGAGTAACTGCACTGCATCCCCACTGGTGCCAAAGCACTCTCTGGACTTCCAGCACCGCATCCCCAGTGTTGCCAGTGCACTCTCTGGACTCACTGCACTGCATGCCCAGTGGTGCCAGTGCACTCTCTGGACTCATTGTACTGCATACCCACTGGTGCCAGTGCACTCTCTGGACTCACTGTACTGCATCCCCAGTGGTGCCAGTGCACTCTCTGGACTCACTACAGTGCATCCCCAATGGTGCCAGTGCACTCTCTGGACTCACTGCAGTGCATCCCCAGTGGTGCCAGTGCACTCTCAGGGGTCACTGCACTGAAGCCCCAGTGGTGCCAGTGCACTCTCTGGACTCACTGCACTGCATCCCCAGTGGTGCCAGTGCACTCTCTGGACTCACTGCACTGCATCCCCAGTGGTGCCAGTGCACTCTCTGGACTCACTGCAGGGCATCCCCAGTGGTGCCAGTGCACTCTCTGGACTCACTGCAGTGCATCCCCAGTGGTGCCAGTGCACTCTCTGGACTCACTGTACTGCACCCCCAGTGGTGCCAGTGCACTCACTGGACTCACTGCACTGCATCCCCAGTGGTGCCAGTGCACTCTCTGGACTCAATGCACTGCATCCCCACTGGTGCCAGTGTACTCTCTGGACTCACTGCACTGCATCCCCAGTGGTGGCAGTGCACTCACTGGACTCACTGGACACATCCCCAGTGGTGCCAGTGCACTCTCTGGACTCACTGCAGTGCATCCCCAGTGGTGCCAGTGCACTCTCTGGACTCACTGCACTGCATCCCCAGTGGTGCCAGTGCACTCTCTGGACTCACTGCACTGCTTCCCCAGTGGTGCCAGTGCACTCTCTGGACTCACTGCACTGCATCCCCAGTGGTGCCAGTGCACTCTCTGGACTCACTGCAGTGCATCCCCAGTGGTGCCAGTACCCTCTCTGGACTCACTGCACTGCATCCCCAGTGGAGCCAGTGCACTCTCTGGACTCACTGCACTGCATCCCCAGTGCTGCCAGTGCACTCTCTTGAGTCACTGCACTGCATCCCCTGTGGTGCAAGAGCACTCTCTGGACTCACAGCAGTGCATCACCAGTGGTGCCAGTGCACTCTCTGGACTCACTGCACTGCATCCCCAGTGGTGCCAGTGCACTCTCTGGACTCACTGCACTGTATCCCCAGTGGTGCCAGTGCACTCTCTGGACTCACTGAAGTGCATTCTCAGTGGTGCCAGTGCACTCTCTGGACTCACTGCAGTGCATCCCCAGTGGTGCCAGTACACTCACTGTACTCACTGCACTGCATCCCCAGTGGTGCCAGTGCACTCTCTGGACTCACTGCACTGCATCCCCACTGGTGCCAGTGCACTCTCTGGGCTCACTGCAGTGCATCCCCAGTGGTGCCAGTGCACTCTCTGGACTCACTGCAGTGCATCCCCAGTGGTGCAGTGCACTCTCTGGACTCACTGCACTGCATCCCCAGTGGTGCCTGTGCGCTCTCTGGAGTCACAGCACTGCATCCCCAGTGGTGCCAGTGCAATCTCTGGACTGACTGCAGTGCATCCCCAGTGGTGCCAGTGCACTCTCTGGACTCACTGAAGTGCATTCTCAGTGGTGCCAGTGCACTCTCTGGACTCACTGCACTGCATCACCAGTGGTGCCAGGGCACTCTCTGGACTCACTGCACTGCATCCCCACTGGTGCCAGTGCACTCTCTGGGCTCACTGCAGTGCATCCCCAGTGGTGCCAGTGCACTCTCTGGACTCACTGCACTGCATCCCCAGTGGTGCCTGTGCGCTCTCTGGAGTCACAGCACTGCATTCTCAGTGGTGCCAGTGCACTCTCTGGACTCACTGCACTGCATCCCCAGTGGTGCCAGTGCACTCTCTGGACTCACTGAACTGCATCCCCAGTGGTGCCAGTGCACTCTCTGGACTCACTGCACTGCATCCCCAGTGGTGCCAGTGCACTCTCTGGACTCACTGCACTGCATCCCCAGTGGTGCCAGTGCACTCTCTGGACTCACTGCACTGCTTCCCCAGTGGTGCCACTGCACTCTCTGGACTCACTGCACTGCTTCCCCAGGGGTGCCAGTGCACTCTCTGGACTCACTGCACTGCATCCCCAGTGGTGCCAGTGCACTCTCTGGACTCACTGCACTGCTTCCCCAGTGGTGCCAGTGCACTCTCTGGACTCACTGCACTGCATCCCCATTGGTGCCAGTGCACTCTCTGGACTCACTGCACTGCATCCCCAGTGGTGCCAGTGCACTCTCTGGACTCACTGCAATGCATCCCCAGTAGTGACAGTGCACTCTCTGGACTCACTGCACTGCATCCCCAGTGGTGCCAGTGCAATCACTGGATTCACTGCACTGCATCCCCAGTGGTGCCAGTGCACTCTCTGGACTCACTGCACTGCATCCCCAGTAGTGCCAGTGCACTCTGTGGACTCACTGTACTGCATCCCCAGTGGTGACAGTGCACTCTCTGGACTCACTGCAGTGCATCCCCAGTGGTGCCAGTGCACTCTCTGGACTCACTGCAGTGCATCCCCACTGGTGCCAGTGCACTCTCTGGGCTCACTGCAGTGCATCCCCAGTGGTGCCAGTGCACTCTCTGGACTCACTGCAGTGCATCCCCAGTGGTGCAGTGCACTCTCTGGACTCACTGCACTGCATCCCCAGTGGTGCCTGTGCGCTCTCTGGAGTCACAGCACTGCATCCCCAGTGGTGCCAGTGCAATCTCTGGACTGACTGCAGTGCATCCCCAGTGGTGCCAGTGCACTCTCTGGACTCACTGAAGTGCATTCTCAGTGGTGCCAGTGCACTCTCTGGACTCACTGCACTGCATCCCCAGTGGTGCCAGGGCACTCTCTGGACTCACTGCACTGCATCCCCACTGGTGCCAGTGCACTCTCTGGGCTCACTGCAGTGCATCCCCAGTGGTGCCAGTGCACTCTCTGGACTCACTGCACTGCATCCCCAGTGGTGCCTGTGCGCTCTCTGGAGTCACAGCACTGCATTCTCAGTGGTGCCAGTGCACTCTCTGGACTCACTGCACTGCATCCCCAGTGGTGCCAGTGCACTCTCTGGACTCACTGAACTGCATCCCCAGTGGTGCCAGTGCACTCTCTGGACTCACTGCACTGCATCCCCAGTGGTGCCAGTGCACTCTCTGGACTCACTGCACTGCATCCCCAGTGGTGGCAGTGCACTCTCTGGACTCACTGCACTGCTTCCCCAGTGGTGCCACTGCACTCTCTGGACTCACTGCACTGCTTCCCCAGTGGTGCCAGTGCACTCTCTGGACTCACTGCACTGCATCCCCAGTGGTGCCAGTGCACTCTCTGGACTCACTGCACTGCTTCCCCAGTGGTGCCAGTGCACTCTCTGGACTCACTGCACTGCATCCCCAGTGGTGCCAGTGCACTCTCTGGACTCACTGCACTGCATCCCCAGTGGTGCCAGTGCACTCTCTGGACTCACTGCAATGCATCCCCAGTAGTGACAGTGCACTCTCTGGACTCACTGCACTGCATCCCCAGTGGTGCCAGTGCAATCACTGGATTCACTGCACTGCATCCCCAGTGGTGCCAGTGCACTCTCTGGACTCACTGCACTGCATCCCCAGTGGTGCCAGTGCACTCTGTGGACTCACTGTACTGCATCCCCAGTGGTGACAGTGCACTCTCTGGACTCACTGCAGTGCATCCCCAGTGGTGCCAGTGCACTCTCTGGACTCACTGCAGTGCATCCCCACTGGTGCCAGTGCACTCTCTGGACTCACTGCACTGCATCCCCAGTGGTGCCAGTGCAGTCTCTGGAGTAACTGCAGTGCATCCCCACTGGTGCCAAAGCACTCTCTGGACTCACTGCAGTGCATCCCCAGTGGTGCCACTGCACTCTCTGGACTCACTGCAGTGCATCCCCAGTGGTGCCAGTGCACTCTCTGGACTCATTGAAGTGCATTCTCAGTGGTGCCAGTGCACTCTCTGGACTCACTGCAGTGCATCCACAGTGGTGCCAGTACACTCACTGGACTCACTGCAGTGCATCCCCAGTGGTGCCAGTGCACTCTCTGGACTCACTAAACTGCATCACCAGTGGTGCCACTGTACTCTCTGGACTCACTGCACTGCTTCCCCAGTGGTGCCAGTGCACTCACTGGACTCACTGCAGTGCATCCCCACTGGTGCCAGTGCACTCTCTGGGCTCACTGCATTGCATCCCCAGTGGTGCCAGTGCACTCTCTGGACTCACTGCACTGCATCCCCAGTGGTGCCAGTGCGCTCCCTGGAGTCACAGCACTGCATCCCCAGTGGTGCCAGTGCAATCTCTGGACTCAGTGCACTGCATCCCCATTGGTGCCAGTGCACTCTCTGGACTCACTGCACTGCATCCCCGGTGGTGCCAGTGCAGTCTCTGGAGTAACTGGACTGCATCCCCACTGGTGCCAAAGCACTCTCTGGACTTCCAGCACCGCATCCCCAGTGGTGCCAGTGCACTCTCTGGACTCACTGCACTGCATGCCCAGTGGTGCCAGTGCACTCTCTGGACTCATTGTACTGCATACCCACTGGTGCCAGTGCACTCTGTGGTCTCACTGTACTGCATCCCCAGTGGTGCCAGTGCACTCTCTGGACTCACTGCAGTGCATCCCCAATGGTGCCAGTGCACTCTCTGGACTCACTGCAGTGCATCCCCAGTGGTGCCAGTGCACTCTCTGGACTCACTGCACTGAAGCCCCAGTGGTGCCAGTGCACTCTCTGGACTCACTGCACTGCATCCCCAGTGGTGCCAGTGCACTCTCTGGACTCACTGCACTGCATCCCCAGTGGTGCCAGTGCACTCTCTGGACTCACTGCAGGGCATCCCCAGTGGTGCCAGTGCACTGTCTGGACTCACTGCAGTGCATCCCCAGTGGTGCCAGTGCACTCTCTGGACTCACTGTACTGCACCCCCAGTGGTGCCAGTGCACTCACTGGACTCACTGCACTGCATCCCCAGTGGTGCCAGTGCACTCTCTGGACTCACTGCACTGCATCCCCACTGGTGCCAGTGTACTCTCTGGACTCACTGCACTGCATCCCCAGTGGTGGCACTGCACTCACTGGACTCACTGGACACATCCCCAGTGGTGCCAGTGCACTCTCTGGACTCACTGCAGTGCATCCCCAGTGGTGCCAGTGCACTCTCTGGACTCACTGCACTGCATCCCCAGTGGTGCCAGTGCACTCTCTGGACTCACTGCACTGCTTCCCCAGTGGTGCCAGTGCACTCTCTGGACTCACTGCACTGCATCCCCAGTGGTGCCAGTGCACTCTCTGGACTCACTGCAGTGCATCCCCAGTGGTGCCAGTACACTCTCTGGACTCACTGCACTGCATCCCCAGTGGAGCCAGTGCACTCTCTGGACTCACTGCAGTGCATCCGCAGTGGTGCCATTGCACTCTCTGGACTCACTGCACTGCATCCCCAGTGGTGCCAGTGCACTCTCTGGACTCACTGCACTGCATCCCCAGTGCTGCCAGTGCACTCTCTTGAGTCACTGCACTGCATCCCCTGTGGTGCAAGAGCACTCTCTGGACTCACAGCAGTCCATCCCCAGTGGTGCCATTGCACTCTCTGGACTCACTGCACTGCATCCCCAGTGGTGCCAGTGCACTCTCTGGACTCACTGCACTGTATCCCCAGTGGTGCTAGTGCACTGTGTAGACTCACTGTACTGCATCCCCAGTGGTGCCAGTGCAATCTCTGGACTCACTGCAGTGCATCCCCAGTGGTGCCAGTGCACTCTCTGGACTCACTGATGTGCATTCTCAGTGGTGCCAGTGCACTCTCTGGACTCACTGCACTGCATCCCCATTAGTGACAGTGCACTCTCTGGACTCACTGCACTGCATCCCCAGTGGTGCCAGTGCACTCTCTGGACTCACTGCACTGCTTCCCCAGTGGTGCCAGTGGACTCTTTCGAGTCACTGCAGTGCATCCCCATTGGTGCCAGTGCACTCTCTGGACTCACTGCAGTGCATCCCCAGTGGTGCCAGTGCACTCTCTGGACTCACTTCAGTGCATCCCCAGTGATGCCAGTGCACTCTCTGGAGTCACAGCACTGCATCCCCAGTGGTGCCAGTGCAATCTCTGGACTCACTGCACTGCATCCCCAGTGGTGCCAGTGCACTCTCTGGACTCACTGAAGTGCATTCTCAGTGGTGCCAGTGCACTCTCTGGACTCACTGCACTGCATCCCCAGTGGTGCCAGTGCACTCTGTGGACTCACTGCAGTGCATCCCCAGTGGTGCAAGTGCACTCTCTGGACTCACTG
Organism: Anser anser; assembly: GCF_964211835.1. Taxonomy (NCBI): domain Eukaryota; kingdom Metazoa; phylum Chordata; class Aves; order Anseriformes; family Anatidae; genus Anser; species Anser anser. Next base: position 1,808,441 of record NC_139734.1, read on the forward strand.
CAGTGCATCCCCATTGGTGCCAGTGCACTCTCTGGACTCACTGAAGTGCATTATCAGTGGTGCCAGTGCACTCTCTGGACTCACTGCAGCCCAATGCTGCCAGTGCACTCTCTGGCGTCACTGCACTGCATCCCCCGTGGTGCAAGTGCACTCTCTGGACTCACTGGAGTGCATCACCTGTGGTGCCAGTGCACTCTCTGGACTCACTGCACTGCATCCCCAGTGCTGCCAGTGCACTCTCTGGACTCACTGCACTGCATCACCTGTGGTGCCAGTGCACTCTCTGGACTCACTGCACCGCATCCGCAGTGGTGCCAGTGCACTCTCTGGACTCACGGTACTGCATCCCCAGTGGTGCCAAAGCACTCTCTGGACTCCCGCCACCGCATCCCCTGTGGTTCCAGTGCACTCTCTGGACTCACTGCACTGCATCCCCAGTGGTGCCAGTGCACTCTCTGGACTACCTGCACCGCATCCCCAGTGGTGCCAGTGCACTCTCTGGAGTGACTGCAGTGCATCCCCAGTGGAGCCAGTGCACTCTCTGGACTCACTGCAGTGCATCCGCAGTGGTGCCATTGCACTCTCTGGACTCACTGCACTGCATCCCCAGTGGTGCCAGTGCACTCTCTGGACTCACTGCACTGCATCCCCAGTGCTGCCAGTGCACTCTCTGGACTCACTGCACTGCATCCCCAGTGGAGCCAGTGCACTCTCTGGACTCACTGCAGTGCATCCGCAGTGGTGCCATTGCACTCTCTGGACTCACTGCACTGCATCCCCAATGGTGCCAGTGCACTCTCTGGACTCACTGCACTGCATCCCCAGTGCTGCCAGTGCACTCTCTTGAGTCACTGCACTGCATCCCCTGTGGTGCAAGAGCACTCTCTGGACTCACAGCAGTGCATCACCAGTGGTGTCAGTGCACTCTCTGGACTCACTGCACTGTATCCCCAGTGGTGCTAGTGCACTGTGTAGACTCACTGCAGTGCATCCCCAGTGGTGCCAGTGCAATCTCTGGACTCACTGCAGTGCATCCCCAGTGGTGCCAGTGCACTCTCTGGACTCACTGATGTGCATTCTCAGTGGTGCCAGTGCACTCTCTGGACTCACTGCACTGCATCCCCATTAGTGACAGTGCACTCTCTGGACTCACTGCACTGCATCCCCAGTGGTGCCAGTGCACTCTCTGGACTCACTGCACTGCTTCCCCAGTGGTGCCAGTGGACTCTTTCGAGTCACTGCAGTGCATCCCCATTGGTGCCAGTGCACTCTCTGGACTCACTGCAGTGCATCCCCAGTGGTGCCAGTGCACTCTCTGGACTCACTTCAGTGCATCCCCAGTGATGCCAGTGCACTCTCTGGAGTCACAGCACTGCATCCCCAGTGGTGCCAGTGCAATCTCTGGACTCACTGCAGTGCATCCCCAGTGGTGCCAGTGCACTCTCTGGACTCACTGAAGTGCATTCTCAGTGGTGCCAGTGCACTCACTGGACTCACTGCACTGCATCCCCAGTGGTGCCAGTGCACTCTGTGGACTCACTGCAGTGCATCCCCAGTGGTGCAAGTGCACTCTCTGGACTCACTGCAGTGCATCCCCATTGGTGCCAGTGCACTCTCTGGACTCACTGAAGTGCATTATCAGTGGTGCCAGTGCACTCTCTGGACTCACTGCAGCCCAATGCTGCCAGTGCACTCCCTGGCGTCACTGCACTGCATCCCCCGTGGTGCAAGTGCACTCTCTGGACTCACTGGAGTGCATCACCTGTGGTGCCAGTGCACTCTCTGGACTCACTGCACTGCATCCCCAGTGCTGCCAGTGCACTCTCTGGACTCACTGCACTGCATCACCTGTGGTGCCAGTGCACTCTCTGGACTCACTGCACCGCATCCGCAGTGGTGCCAGTGCACTCTCTAGAGTCACTGCGCTGCAACCCCAGTGGTGCCAGTGCACTCTCTGGACTCACGGTACTGCATCCCCAGTGGTGCCAAAGCACTCTCTGGACTCCCGCCACCGCATCCCCTGTGGTTCCAGTGCACTCTCTGGACTCACTGCACTGCATCCCCAGTGGTGCCAGTGCACTCTCTGGAGTGAGTGCAGTGCATCCCCAGTGGTGCCAGTGCACTCTCTGGACTCGCGTCAATGCATCCCCAGTGGTGCTAATGCACTCTGGACTCACTGCACTGCATCCCCTGTGCTGCCAGTGCTCTCTCTGGACTCACTGCACTGCATCCACAGTGGTGCCAGTGCACTCTCTGGACTCACTGCAGTGCATCACCAGTTGTGCTAGTACACTCGCTGGACACACTGAAGTGCATTCTCAGTGGTGCCAGTGCACTCACTGGACTCACTGCGCTGCATCCCCTGTGGTGCCAGTACACTCACTGGACTCACTGCACTGCATCCCTCGTGGTGCCAGGGCACTCTCTGCAGACACTGCAGTGCATCCCCAAAGGTGACAGTGCACTCTCTGGACTCACTGCACTGCATCCCCAGTGGTGCCAGTGCACTCTCTGGACTCACTGCACTACTCCTGCCGCGGCAGTCGCTCCAGCAGCGGTAGCCCTCCAGCCTCGGCAGCCGCGGCAGCCGCGGCAGCCGCTCCAGCCGCGGCAGCCGCTCCGTCCGCGGCGTACGCGGCAGACTCTCCAACCGCGGCAGCCGCACCAGCCGCGGAAGCCGCGGCAGCCGCTCCAAACGCGGCAGGCGCTCCAACCGCGGGAACCGCTCCAGCCGTGGCAGCCGCTCCACTCGGTAGCGGCTGGAGCGGCTGCCGCGGTTAGAGCGGCTGGAGCGGCTGCCGCGGCTGGAGCTCCTGCCGCGTTTGGAGCGGTTACCGCGGCTGGAGCGGCTGGAGCGGCTGCCGCGGCTGGAGCGGCTGCCGCGGCTGGAGGGGCTAACGCGCCTGGAGAGGCTGACGCGGTTGAAGCGTCTAGAGCGTCTGCCGCGGCTGGAGGGGCTACCGCGGCTGGAGCGGTTGACGCGGCTGGAGCGGAAACCGAGGCTGGAGCGCCACTCTCTGGACTCACTGCACTGCATCCCCAGTGGTGCCAGTGCACTCTCTGGACTCACTGCAGTGCATCCCCAGTGGTGCCAGTGCACTCTCTGGACTCACTGCAGTGCATCCCCAGTGGTGCCAGTGCACTCTCTGGACACACTGAAGTGCATTTTCAGTGGTGCCAGTGCGCTCTCTGGACTCACTGCACTGCATCCCCAGTGGTGCCAGTGCACTCTCTGGACTCACTGCACTGCATCCCCAGTGGTGCCAGTGCACTCTGTGGAGTGACTGCAGTGCATCCCCAGTGGTACCAGTGCACTCTCTGGACTCGCGTCAATGCATCCCCAGTGGTGCTAATGCACTCTGGACTCACTGCACTGCATCCCCTGTGCTGCCAGTGCTCTCTCTGGACTCACTGCACTGCATCCCCAGTGGTGCCAGTGCGCTCTCTGGACTCACTGCAGGGCATCCCCAGTGGTGCCAGTGCACTCTCTGGACTCACTGCACTGCATCCCCAGACCTATCAGTGCACTCTCTTGACTCACTGCACTGCATCCCCAGGGGTGCCAGTGCACTCTCTGGACTCACTGCAGTGCATCCCCAGTGGTGCCAGTGCACTCTCTGGACTCCCGGCACCGTATCCCCAGTGGTGCCAGTGCATTCTCTGGACTCACTGCACTCATCCCCAGTGGTGCCAGTGCACTCTCTGGAGTGACTGCAGTGCATCCCCAGTGGTACCAGTGCACTCTCTGGACTCGCGTCAATGCATCCCCAGTGGTGCTAATGCACTCTGGACTCACTGCACTGCATCCCCTGTGCTGCCAGTGCTCTCTCTGGACTCACTGCACTGCATCCACAGTGGTGCCCGTGCACTCTCTGGACTCACTGCACTGCATCCCCAGTGGTGCCAGTACACTCTCTGGACACACTGAAGTGCATTCTCAGTGGAGCCAGTGCACTCTCTGGACTCACTGCGCTGCATCCCCAGTGGTGCCAGTACACTCACTGGACTCACTGCACTGCATCCCCAGTGGTGCCAGTGCACTCTCTGGACTCACTGAAGTGCATTCTCAGTGGTGCCAGTGCACTCACTGGACTCACTGCACTGCATCCCCAGTGGTGCCAGTGCACTCTGTGGACTCACTGCAGTGCATCCCCAGTGGTGCAAGTGCACTCTCTGGACTCACTGCAGTGCATCCCCATTGGTGCCAGTGCACTCTCTGGACTCACTGAAGTGCATTATCAGTGGTGCCAGTGCACTCTCTGGACTCACTGCAGCCCAATGCTGCCAGTGCACTCCCTGGCGTCACTGCACTGCATCCCCCGTGGTGCAAGTGCACTCTCTGGACTCACTGGAGTGCATCACCTGTGGTGCCAGTGCACTCTCTGGACTCACTGCACTGCATCCCCAATGCTGCCAGTGCACTCTCTGGACTCACTGCACTGCATCACCTGTGGTGCCAGTGCACTCTCTGGACTCACTGCACCGCATCCGCAGTGGTGCCAGTGCACTCTCTAGAGTCACTGCGCTGCAACCCCAGTGGTGCCAGTGCACTCTCTGGACTCACGGTACTGCATCCCCAGTGGTGCCAAAGCACTCTCTGGACTCCCGCCACCGCATCCCCTGTGGTTCCAGTGCACTCTCTGGACTCACTGCACTGCATCCCCAGTGGTGCCAGTGCACTCTCTGGAGTGACTGCAGTGCATCCCCAGTGGTGCCAGTGCACTCTCTGGACTCGCGTCAATGCATCCCCAGTGGAGCTAATGCACTCTGGACTCACTGCACTGCATCCCCTGTGCTGCCAGTGCTCTCTCTGGACTCACTGCACTGCATCCACAGTGGTGCCAGTGCACTCTCTGGACTCACTGCAGTGCATCACCAGTTGTGCTAGTACACTCGCTGGACACACTGAAGTGCATTCTCAGTGGTGCCAGTGCACTCACTGGACTCACTGCGCTGCATCCCCTGTGGTGCCAGTACACTCACTGGACTCACTGCACTGCATCCCTCGTGGTGCCAGGGCACTCTCTGCAGACACTGCAGTGCATCCCCAAAGGTGACAGTGCACTCTCTGGACTCACTGCACTGCATCCCCAGTGGTGCCAGTGCACTCTCTGGACTCACTGCACTACTCCTGCCGCGGCAGTCGCTCCAGCAGCGGTAGCCCTCCAGCCTCGGCAGCCGCGGCAGCCGCGGCAGCCGCTCCAGCCGCGGCAGCCGCTCCGTCCGCGGCGTACGCGGCAGACTCTCCAACCGCGGCAGCCGCACCAGCCGCGGAAGCCGCGGCAGCCGCTCCAAACGCGGCAGGCGCTCCAACCGCGGCAACCGCTCCAGCCGTGGCAGCCGCTCCACTCGGTAGCGGCTGGAGCGGCTGCCGCGGTTAGAGCGGCTGGAGCGGCTGCCGCGGCTGGAGCTCCTGCCGCGTTTGGAGCGGTTACCGCGGCTGGAGCGGCTGGAGCGGCTGCCGCGGCTGGAGCGGCTGCCGCGGCTGGAGGGGCTAACGCGCCTGGAGAGGCTGACGCGGTTGAAGCGTCTAGAGCGTCTGCCGCGGCTGGAGGGGCTACCGCGGCTGGAGCGGTTGACGCGGCTGGAGCGGAAACCGAGGCTGGAGCGCCACTCTCTGGACTCACTGCACTGCATCCCCAGTGGTGCCAGTGCACTCTCTGGACTCACTGCAGTGCATCCCCAGTGGTGCCAGTGCACTCTCTGGACTCACTGCAGTGCATCCCCAGTGGTGCCAGTGCACTCTCTGGACACACTGAAGTGCATTTTCAGTGGTGCCAGTGCGCTCTCTGGACTCACTGCACTGCATCCCCAGTGGTGCCAGTGCACTCTCTGGACTCACTGCACTGCATCCCCAGTGGTGCCAGTGCACTCTGTGGAGTGACTGCAGTGCATCCCCAGAGGTACCAGTGCACTCTCTGGACTCGCGTCAATGCATCCCCAGTGGTGCTAATGCACTCTGGACTCCCTGCACTGCATCCCCTGTGCTGCCAGTGCTCTCTCTGGACTCACTGCAGTGCATCCCCAGTGGTGCCAGTGCGCTCTCTGGACTCACTGCAGGGCATCCCCAGTGGTGCCAGTGCACTCTCTGGACTCACTGCACTGCATCCCCAGTCCTATCAGTGCACTCTCTTGACTCACTGCACTGCATCCCCAGGGGTGCCAGTGCACTCTCTGGACTCACTGCAGTGCATCCCCAGTGGTGCCAGTGCACTCTCTGGACTCCCGGCACCGTATCCCCAGTAGTGCCAGTGCATTCTCTGGACTCACTGCACTCATCCCCAGTGGTGCCAGTGCACTCTCTGGAGTGACTGCAGTGCATCCCCAGTGGTACCAGTGCACTCTCTGGACTCGCGTCAATGCATCCCCAGTGGTGCTAATGCACTCTGGACTCACTGCACTGCATCCCCTGTGCTGCCAGTGCTCTCTCTGGACTCACTGCACTGCATCCACAGTGGTGCCCGTGCACTCTCTGGACTCACTGCACTGCATCCCCAGTGGTGCCAGTACACTCTCTGGACACACTGAAGTGCATTCTCAGTGGAGCCAGTGCACTCTCTGGACTCACTGCGCTGCATCCCCAGTGGTGCCAGTACACTCACTGGACTCACTGCACTGCATCCCCAGTGGTGCCAAAGCACTCTCTGGACTCCAGGCACTGCATCCCCAGTGGTGTCAGTGCACTCTCTGGACTCCCGCCACCGTATCCCCAGTGGTGCCAGTGCATTCTCTGGACTCACTGCACTGCGTCCCCAGTGGTGCCAGTGCACTCTCTGGACTAACTGCAGTGCATTCCCATTGTTGCCAGTGCACTCTCTGGACTCACTGCATTGCATCCCCAGTGGTGCCAGTGCACTCTCTGGACTCACTGCACTGCATCCCCAGTGGTGCCAGTGCACTCTCTGGACTCACTGCACTGCTCCAGCCGCGGCAGCCTCTCCAGCCGCAGCAGCCGCGGCATCCGCTCCAGCCTCGGCATCCGCTCCAGCCGCGTTAACCGCTCCAGCCGCGGTAGCTCCTCCAGCCGCGCCAGCCGCTCCAGCCGCGACAGCCGCTCCAGCCGCGGCATCCGCTCCAACCTCGGCAGCCGCTCCAGCCGCGGCAGCCGCTCCAGCCGCTCCAGCCGCGGCAGCCGCTCCACCCTCGGCAGCCGCTCCAGCCGCGGCAGCCGCTCCAGCCGCTCCAGCCGCGGCAGCCGCTACAGCCGCTACCGAGTGGAGCGGCTGCCACGGCTGGAGGGCTACCGCGGCTGGAGCGGCTGCCGCGGCTGGAGCAGTGCAGTGAGTCCAGAGAGTGCACTGGCACCACTGGGGATGCCATGCAGTGAGCCCAGAGAGTGCACTGGCACCACTGGGGATGCAGTGCAGTGAGTCCAGTCAGTGCACTGGCACCACTGGGGATGCACTGCAATGAGTCCAGAGAGTGCACTGGCACCACTGAGAATGCACTTCAGTGAGTCCAGAGAGTGCACTGGCACCACTGGGGATGCACTGCAGTGTGTCCAGAGAGTGCACTGGCACCACTGGGGATGCACTACAGTGAGTCCAGGGATAGCACTGGCACCACTGGGGATGCAGTGCAGTGAGTCCAGAGAGTGCACTGGCACCACTGGGGATGCAGTGCAGTGAGTCCAGAGAGTGCACTGGCTCCACTGAGAATGCACTTCAGTGAGTCCAGAGAGTGCACTGGCACCACTAGGGATGCAGTGCAGTGAGTCAAGAGAGTGCACTTGCAGGACTGGGGATGCAGTGCAGTGAGTCCAGAGAGTGCACTGACACCACTGGGGATGCAGTGCAGTGAGTCAAGAGAGTGCACTGGCAGGACTGGGGATGCAGTGCAGTGAGTCCAGTGAGTGCACTGGCCCCACTGGGGATGCAGTGCAGTGAGTCCAGAGAGCGCACTGGCACCACTGGGGATGCACTGCAGTGAGTCCAGATAGTGCACTGGCACCACTGGGGATGCAGTGCAGTGAGTCCAGAGAGTGCACTGGCAGCACTGGGGATGCAGTGCAGTGAGTCCACAGAGTGCACTGGCACCACAGGTGATGCACTCCAGTGAGTCCAGAGAGTGCACTTGCACCACGGGAGATGCACTGCAGTGAGTCCAGAGACCGCACTGGCACCACTGGGGATGCACTGCAGTGAGTCCAGAGAGTGCACTGGCACCACTGGGGATGCACTGCAGTGAGTCCACAGAGTGCACTGGCACCACAGGGGATGCACTACAGTGAGTCAAGAGAGTGCACTGGCACCTCTGAAAATGCACTTCAGTGTGTCCAGAGAGTGCACTGGCACCACTGGGGATGCACTGCAGTGAGTCCAGAGAGTGCACTAGCGCCACTGGGGATGCAGTGCAGTGAGTCCAGAGAGTGCACTGGCACCACTGGGGATGCACTGCAGTGAGTCCAGTGAGTGCACTGGCACCACTGGTGATGCAGTGCAGTGAGTCCAGAGAGTGCACTGGCACCACTGGTGATGCAGTGCAGTGAGTCCAGAGAGTGGCGCTCCAGCCTCGGTTTCCGCTCCAGCCGCGTCAACCGCTCCAGCCGCGGTAGCCCCTCCAGCCGCGGCAGACGCTCTAGACGTTCCAACCGCGTCAGCCTCTCCAGCCGCGTTAGCCCCTCCAGCCGCGGCAGCCGCTCCAGCCGCGGCAGCCGCTCCAGCCGCTCCAGCCGCGGTAACCGCTCCAAACGCGGCAGGAGCTCCAGCCGCGGCAGCCGCTCCAGCTGCTCTAGCCGCGGCAGCCCCTCCAGCCGCTACCGAGTGGAGCGGCTGCCACGGCTGGAGCGGTTGCCGCGGTTGGAGCGCCTGCCGCGTTTGGAGCGGCTGCCGCGGCTTCCGCGGCTGGAGAGGCTGCCGGGGTTGGAGAGTCTGCCGCGTATGCCGCGGACGGAGCGGCTGCCGCGGCTGGAGCGGCTGCCGCGGCTGCCGCGGCTGCCGAGGCTGGAGGGCTACCGCGGCTGGAGCGACTGCCGCGGCTGGAGTAGTGCAGTGAGTCCAGAGAGTGCACTGGCACCACTGGGGATGCAGTGCACTGAGTCCAGAGAGGGCACTGGCACCACTGGAGATGCACTTCAGTGAGTGTAGAGACTGCACTGGCACCACTGGGGATGCAGTGCAGTGAGTCCAGAGAGTGCACTGGCACCACTGGGGATGCAGCGCAGTGAGTCCAGAGAGTGCACTGGCAGCACTGGGGATGCAGTGCAGTGAGTCCAGAGAGTGCACTGGCACCACAGGTGATGCACTCCAGTGAGTCCAGAGAGTGCACTTGCACAACGGGGGATGCAGTGCAGTGACGCCAGAGAGTGCACTGGCAGCATTGGGGTGCAGTGCAGTGAGTCCAGAGAGTGCACTGGCACCACTGGGGATGCAGTGCAGTGAGTCCAGAGAGTGCACTGGCACCACTGGGGATGCACTGCAGTGAGTCCTGAGAGTACACTGGCTCCACCGGTGATGCCCTGCAGTGAGTCCAGAGAGTGCACTGGCACCACTGGGGATGCACTGCAGTCACACCAGAGAGTGCACTGGCACCACTGGGGATGCGGTGCAGTGAGTCCAGAGAGTGCACTGGCACCACTGGGGATGCGGTGCAGTGAGTCCAGAGAGTGCACTGGCACCACTGGGGATGCAGCGCAGTGACCCTAGAGAGTGCACTGGCACCACTGGGGATGCGGTGCAGTGAGTCCAGAGAGTGCACTGGCACCACTGGGGATGCAGTGCAGTGAGTCCAGAGAGTGCACTGGCACCACAGGGGATGCACTGCAGTGAGTCTAGAGTGCACTAGCACCACTGGGGATGCACTGCAGTGAGTCCAGAGAGTGCACTGGCACCACCGGGAATGCACTGCAGTGAGTCCAGTGAGTGCACTGGGGATGCACTTCAGTGAGTCCAGAGTGTGCACTGGCACCACTGGGGATGCAGTGACGCGAGTCCAGTGAGTGCACTGGCACCACTGGGGATGCAGTGACGCGAGTCCAGAGAGTGCACTGGCACCACTGGGGATGCAGCGCAGTGAGTCCAGAGATTGCACTGGCAGCACTGGGGATGCAGTGCAGTGAGTCCAGAGAGTGCAATGGCACCACTGGGGATGCACTACAGTGAGTCCAGGGATAGCACTGGCTCCACTGGGGATGCGGTGCCGGGAGTCCAGAGAGTGCTTTGGCACCGCTGGGGATGCACTGCACTTACTCTAGACAGTGCACAGGCACCACTGGGGATGCACATCAGTGAGTCCAGAGAGTGCACTGGCACCACTGTGGATGCAGTGCAGCAAGTCCAGAGAGTTCAATGGCACCACTGGGGATGCAGTGCAGTGAGTCCAGTGAGTGCAATGGCACCACTGGGGATGCACTGCAGTGAGTCCAGAGAGTGCACTTGCACCACTGGTGATGCACTGCAGTGAGTCCACAGAGTGCACTGGCACCACTGGGGATGCAGTGCAGTGAGTCCACAGAGTGCACTGGCACCAATGGGGATGCACAGCAGTGAGTCCACAGAGTGCACTGGCACCACTGGGGATGCAGCGCAGTGAGTCCAGAGAGTGCTCTGGCACCACTGGAGATGCAGTGCAGTGAGTCCAGAGAGTGCACTAGCACCACTGGGGATGCAGTGCAGTCAGTCCAGTGAGTGTACTGGCACCACTGGGGACGCCCTTCAGTGAGTCCAGAGAGTGCACTGGCACCACTGGGGATGCACTGCAGTGAGTCCACAGAGTGCACGGGCTCCACTGGCGATGCACTGCAGTGAGTCCACAGAGTGCACTGGCACCACTGGGGATGCAGTGCAGTGAGTCCAGAGAGCGCACTGGCTCCACTGGGGATGCAGTGCAGTGAGTCCAGAGAGTGCTCTGTCACCACTAGGGATGCAGTGCAGTGAGTCCAGAGAGTGCACTGGCACCACTGGTGATGCACTGCAGTTACTCCAGAGAGTGCACTGGCACCATTGGGGATGCGGTGCGGTGAGTCCAGAGAGTGCACTGGCACCACTGGGGATGCACTGCAGTGAGTCCAGAGAGTGCACTCGAACCACTGAGAATGCCCTTCAGTGAGTCCAGAGAGTGCACTGGCACCACTGGGGATGCACTGCAGTGAGTCCAGAGAGTGCACTGGCACCACTGGGGATGCAGTGCAGTGAGTCAAGAGAGTGCACTGGCAGGACTGGGGATGCAGTGCACTGAGTCCAGTGAGTGCACTGCCCCACTGGCGATGCCCTGCAGTGAGTCCAGAGAGCGCACTGGCACCACTGGAGATGCCCTGCAGTGAGTCCAGATAGTGCACTGGCACCACTGGGGATGCAGTGCAGTGAGGCCAGAGAGTGCACTGGCAGCACTGGGGATGCAGTGCAGTTAGTCCAGAGAGTGCACTGGCACCACAGGTGATGCACTCCAGTGAGTCCAGAGAGTGCACTTGCACCACGGGAGATGCACTGCAGTGAGTCCAGAGACCGCACTGACACCACTGGGGATGCACTGCAGTGAGTCCAGAGAGTGCACTGGCACCACTGGGGATGCACTGCAGTGAGTCCACAGAGTGCACTGGCACCACAGGGGATGCACTGCAGTGAGTCCAGAGAGTGCACTGGCACCTCTGAAAATGCAGTTCAGTGTGTCCAGAGAGTGCACTGGCACCACTGGGGATGCACTGCAGTGAGTCCAGAGAGTGCACTGGCACCACTGGTGATGCAGTGCAGTGAGTCCAGAGAGTGGCGCTCCAGCCTCGGTTTCCGCTCCAGCCGCGTCAACCGCTCCAGCCGCGGTAGCCCCTCCAGCCGCGGCAGACGCTCTAGACGCTCCAACCGCGTCAGCCTCTCCAGCCGCGTTAGCCCCTCCAGCCGCGGCAGCCGCTCCAGCCGCGGCAGCCGCTCCAGCCGCTCCAGCCGCGGTAAACTCTCCAAACGCGGCAGGAGCTCCAGCCGCGGCAGCCGCTCCAGCCGCTCTAGCCGCGGCAGCCCCTCCAGCCGCTACCGAGTGGAGCGGCTGCCACGGCTGGAGCAGTTGCCGCGGTTGGAGCGCCTGCCGCGTTTGGAGCGGCTGCCGCGGCTTCCGCGGCTGGAGCGGCTGCCGCGGTTGGAGAGTCTGCCGCGTATGCCGCGGACGGAGCGGCTGCCGCGGCTGGAGCGGCTGCCGCGGCTGCCGCGGCTGCCGAGGCTGGAGGGCTACCGCGGCTGGAGCGACTGCCGCGGCTGGAGTAGTGCAGTGAGTCCAGAGAGTGCAGTGGCACCACTGGGGATGCAGTGCAGTGAGTCCAGAGAGTGCTCTGGCACCACTGGAGATGCACTTCAGTGAGTGTAGAGACTGCACTGGCACCACTGGGGATGCAGTGCAGTGAGTCCAGAGAGTGCACTGGCACCAGTGGGGATGCAGCGCAGTGAGTCCAGAGAGTGCACTGGCACCACTGGGGATGCACTGCAGTGAGTCCAGAGAGTGCACTGGCACAACTGGGGATGCAGCGCAGTGACTCTAGAGAGTGCACTGGCACCACTGCGGATGCGGTGTATTGAGTCCAGAGAGTGCACTGGCACCACAGGTGATGCAGTGCAGTGAGTCCAGAGAGTGCACTGGCAGCACTGGGGATGAAGTGCAGTGAGTCCAGAGAGTGCACTGGCTCCACTGGGGATGCACTGCAGTGAGTCCAGAGAGTGCATTGGCACCACTTGGGATGCACTGCAGTGAGTCCAGAGAGTGCACTTGCACCACTGGTGATGCACTGCAGTGAGTCCACAGAGTGCACTGGCAGCACTGGGGATGCAGTGCAGTGAGTCCAGTGAGTGCACTGGCACCACTGAAGATGCACTGCAGTGAGTCCAGAGAGTGCATTGGCACCACTTGGGATGCACTGCAGTGAGTCCAGAGAGTGCACTTGCACCACTGGTGATGCACTGCAGTGAGTCCACAGAGTGCACTGGCACCACTGGGCATGCAGTGCAGTGAGTCCACAGAGTGCACTGGCACCAATGGGGATGCACAGCAGTGAGTCCACAGAGTGCACTGGCACCACTGGGGATGCAGCGCAGTGAGTCCAGAGAGTGCTCTGGCACCACTGGAGATGCAGTGCAGTGAGTCCAGAGAGTGCACTAGCACCACTGGGGATGCAGTGCAGTTAGTCCAGTGAGTGTACTGGCACCACTGGGGATGCCCTTCAGTGAGTCCAGAGAGTGCACTGGCACCACTGGGGATGCACTGCAGTGAGTCCACAGAGTGCACGGGCTCCACTGGGGATGCACTGCAGTGAGTCCACAGAGTGCACTGGCACCACTGGGGATGCACTGCAGTGAGTCCACAGAGTGCACTGGCACCACTGGGGATGCAGTGCCGTGAGTCCAGAGAGCGCACTGGCTCCACTGGGGATGCAGTGCAGTGACTCCAGAGAGTGCTCTGGCACCACTGGGGATGCACTGCAGTGAGTCCACAGAGTGCACTGGCACCACTGGGGATGCAGTGCCGTGAGTCCAGAGAGCGCACTGGCTCCACTGGGGATGCAGTGCAGTGAGTCCAGAGAGTGCTCTGGCACCACTGGGGATGCAGTGCAGTGAGGCCAGAGAGTGCACTGGCACCACTGGTGATGCACTGCAGTTACTCCAGAGAGTGCACTGGCACCACTGGGGATGCGGTGCGGTGAGTCCAGAGAGTGCACTGGCACCACTGGGGATGCACTGCAGTGAGTCCAGAGAGTGCACTGGCACCACTGAGAATGCCCTTCAGTGAGTCCAGAGAGTGTACTGGCACCACTGGGGATGCAGTGCAGTGAGTCCAGAGAGTGCACTTGCACCACTGAGAATGCACTTCAGTGAGTCCAGAGAGTGCACTGGCACCACTGGGGATGCACTGCAGTGAGTCCAGAGAGTGCACTGGCACCACTGGGGATGCAGTGCAGTGAGTCCAGAGAGTGCACGGGCTCCACTGGGGATGCAGTGCAGTGAGTCCAGAGAGTGCACTGGCAACACTGGGGATGCAGTGCAGTGAGTCCAGAGAGTGCACTGGCACCACTGGGGATGCAGTGCAGCAAGTCCAGAGAGTGCACTGGCACCACTGGGGATGCAGTGCAGTGAGTCCAGAGAGTGCACTGGCACCAATGGGGATGCAGTGCAGTGAGTCCAGAGAGTGCACTGGCACCACTGGGGATGCAGTACAGTGAGTCCAGAGAGTGCACTGGCACCACTGGGGATGCACAGCAGTGAGTCCAGAGAGTGCATTGGCACTACTGGGGATGCAGTGCAGTGAGTCCAGAGAGTGCACTGGCACCAATGGGGATGCAGTGCAGTGAGTCCAGAGAGTGCACTGGCACCACTGGGGATGCAGTGCAGTGAGTCCAGAGAGTGCACTGGAACCACTGAGAATGCCCTTCAGTGAGTCCAGAGAGTGCACTGGCACCACTGGGGATGCACTGCAGTGAGTCCAGAGAGTGCACTGGCACCACTGGGGATGCAGTGCAGTGAGTCAAGAGAGTGCACTGGCAGGACTGGGGATGCAGTGCACTGAGTCCAGTGAGTGCACTGGCCCCACTGGCGATGCCCTGCAGTGAGTCCAGAGAGCGCACTGGCACCACTGGAGATGCCCTGCAGTGAGTCCAGATAGTGCACTGGCACCACTGGGGATGCAGTGCAGTGAGGCCAGAGAGTGCACTGGCAGCACTGGGGATGCAGTGCAGTTAGTCCAGAGAGTGCACTGGCACCACAGGTGATGCACTCCAGTGAGTCCAGAGAGTGCACTTGCACCACGGGAGATGCACTGCAGTGAGTCCAGAGACCGCACTGACACCACTGGGGATGCACTGCAGTGAGTCCAGAGAGTGCACTGGCTCCACTGGGGATGCACTGCAGTGAGTCCACAGAGTGCACTGGCACCACAGGGGATGCACTGCAGTGAGTCCAGAGAGTGCACTGGCACCTCTGAAAATGCAGTTCAGTGTGTCCAGAGAGTGCACTGGCACCACTGGGGATGCACTCCAGTGAGTCCAGAGAGTGCACTGGCACCACTGGTGATGCAGTGCAGTGACGCCAGAGAGTGCACTGGCAGCATTGGGGTGCAGTGCAATGAGTCCAGAGAGTGCACTGGCACCACTGGGGATGCAGTGCAGTGAGTCCAGAGAGTGCACTGGCACCACTGGGGATGCACTGCAGTGAGTCCTGAGAGTACACTGGCTCCACCGGTGATGCCCTGCAGTGAGTCCAGAGAGTGCACTGGCAGCACTGGGGATGCAGTGCAGTGAGTCCAGAGAGTGCACTGGCACCACTGGGGATGCACTGCAGTCACTCCAGAGAGTGCACTGGCACCACTGGGGATGCAGTGCAGTGAGTCCAGAGAGTGCACTGGCACCACTGGGGATGCAGTGCAGTGAGTCCAGAGAGTGCACTGGAACCACTGGGGATGCGGTGGCGGGAGTCCAGAGAGTGCTTTGGCACCACTGGGGATGCAGTACAGTGAGTCCAGAGAGTGCACTGGCACCACTGGGGATGCAGCGCAGTGACCCTAGAGAGTGCACTGGCACCACTGGGGATGCGGTGCAGTGAGTCCAGAGAGTGCACTGGCACCACTCAGGGTGCAGTGCGGTGAGTCCAGAGAGTGCACTGGCACCACTGGGGATGCAGTACAGTGAGTCCAGAGAGTGCACTGGCACCACTGGGGATGCAGTGCAGTGAGTCCAGAGAGTGCACTGGCACCACTGGGGATGCACTGCAGTGAGTCTAGAGTGCACTAGCACCACTGGGGATGCACTGCAGTGAGTCCAGAGAGTGCACTGGCACCACCGGGAATGCACTGCAGTGAGTCCAGTGAGTGCACTGGCACCACTGGGGATGCACTGCAGTTACTCCAGAGAGTGCACAGGCACCTCTGGGGATGCACATCAGTGAGTCCAGAGAGTGCACTGGCACCACTGTGGATGCAGTGCAGCAAGTCCAGAGAGTTCACTGGCACCACTGGGGATGCAGTGCAGTGAGTCCAGTGAGTGCACTGGCACCACTGAAGATGCACTGCAGTGAGTCCAGAGAGTGCATTGGCACCACTTGGGATGCACTGCAGTGAGTCCACAGAGTGCAATGGCACCACTGGGCATGCAGTGCAGTGAGTCCACAGAGTGCACTGGCACCAATGGGGATGCACAGCAGTGAGTCCACAGAGTTCACTGGCACCACTGGGGATGCAGCGCAGTGAGTCCAGAGAGTGCTCTGGCACCACTGGAGATGCAGTGCAGTGAGTCCAGAGAGTGCACTAGCACCACTGGGGATGCAGTGCAGTTAGTCCAGTGAGTGTACTGGCACCACTGGGGATGCCCTTCAGTGAGTCCAGAGAGTGCACTGGCAGCACTGGGGATGCAGTGCAGTGAGTCCAGAGAGTGCACTGGCACCAGAGGGAATGCAGTGCAGTGAGTCCAGAGAGTGCACTGGCACCACTGGGGATGCAGTGCAGTGAGTGCAGGGAGTGCACTGACACCACTGGGGATGCAGTGCAGTGAGTCCAGAGAGTGCACTGGCACCAATGGGGATGCAGTGCAGTGAGTCCAGAGAGTGCACAGGCAGCAATGGGGATGCAGTGCAGTGAGTCCAGAGAGTGCTCTGGCACCACTGGGGATGCAGTGCAGTGAGTCCAGAGAGTGCACTGGCACCACTGGTGATGCACTGCAGTTTCTCCAGAGAGTGCACTGGCACCACTGGGGATGCGGTGCGGTGAGTCCAGAGAGTGCACTGGCACCACTGGGGATGCACTGCAGTGAGTCCAGAGAGTGCACTAGCACCACTGGGAATGTAGTGCAGTGAATCCAGTGAGTGCAATGGCACCACTGGGGATGCACTGCAGTGAGCCCAGAGAGTGCACTGGCACCACTGGAGATGCAGTACAGTGAGTCCAGTGAATGCACTGGCACCACTGGGGATGCAGTTCAGTGAGTCCAGAGAGTGCACTGGCACCACTGGTGATGCAGTATAGTGAGTCCAGTGAGTGCACTGGCACTACTGGGGATGCAGTGCAGTGAGTCCAGAGAGTGCACTGGCCCCACTGGGGATGCAGTGCAGCTAGTCCAGAGAGTGCACTGGCACCACTGGGGATGCAGTGCAGTGAGTCCAGAGAGTGCACTGGCACCAATGGGGATGCAGTGCAGTGAGTCCAGAGAGTGCACTGGCACCACTGGGGATGCAGTACAGTGAGTCCAGAGAGTGCACTGGCACCACTGGGGATGCACAGCAGTGAGTCCAGAGAGTGCATTGGCACCACTGGGGATGCAGTGCAGTGAGTCCAGAGAGTGCACTGGCACCATTGGAGATGCAGTGCAGTGAGTCCAGAGAGTGCACTGGCACCACTGGGGATGCAGTGCAGTGAGTCCAGAGAGTGCACTGGCACCACTGGGGATGCAGTGCAGTGAGTCCAGAGAGTGCACTGGCACCATGGGGATGCAGTGCAGTGAGTCCAGAGAGTGCACTGGCACCACTGGGGCTGCAGTGCAGTGAGTCCAGAGAGTGCACTGGCACCACTGGGGATGCACTGCAGTGAGTCCAGAGAGATCACTGGCACCACTGGAGATGCACTTCAGTGAGTGCAGACACTGCACTGGCACCACTGGGGATGCAGTGCAGTGAGTCCAGTGAGTGTACTGGCACCACTGCGGATGCACTGCAGTGAGTCCAGAGAGTGCATTGGCACCACTTGGGATGCACTGCAGTGAGTCCAGAGAGTGCACTGGCACCACTGGGGATGCAGTGCAGTGAGTCCAGAGAGTGCACTGGCACCACTGGGGATGCAGTACAGTGAGTCCAGAGAGTGCACTGGCACCACTGGGGATGCACAGCAGTGAGTCCAGAGAGTGCATTTGCACCACTGGGGTTGCAGTGCAGTGAGTCCAGAGAGTGCACTGGCACCACTGGGGATGCAGTGCAGTGAGTCCAGAGAGTGCACTGGCACCACTGGGGATGCAGTGCAGTGAGTCCAGAGAGTGCACTGGCACCACTGGGGATGCAGTGCAGTGAGTCCAGAGAGTGCACTGGCACCACTGGGGATGCACTGCAGTGAGTCCAGAGAGTTCACTGGCACCACTGGAGATGCACTTCAGTGAGTGCAGAGACTGAACTGGCACCACTGGGGATGCAGTGCAGTGAGTCCAGTGAGTGTACTGGCACCACTGGGGATGCAGCGCAGTGAGTCCAGAGAGTGCACTGGCACCACTGAGGATGCACTTCAGTGTGTCCAGAGAGTGTACTGGCACCACTGGTGATGCACTGCAGTGAGTCCAGAGAGTGCACTGGCACCACTGTGGATGCAGTGCAGTGAGTCCAGAGAGTGCACTGGCAACACTGGGGATGCACTGCAGTGAGTCCAGAGAGTGCCCTGTCACCACTGGGGATGCAGTGCAGTGAGTCCAGAGTGTGCACTGGCACCACTGGGGATGCAGTGCAGTGAGTCCAGAGATCGCACTGGCACCACGGGGGATGCACTTCAGTGAGTCCAGAGCGTGCACTGGCACCAATGAAGATGCACTGCAGTGAGTCCAGAGAGTGCACTGGCACCACTGGGGATGCACTGCAGTGAGTCCAGAGAGTGCACTGGCAGCACTGGGGATGCAGTGCAGTGAGTCCAGAGAGTGCACTGGCACCAGAGGGAATGCACTGCAGTGAGTCCAGTGAGTGCACTGGCACCACTGGGGATGCAGTGCAGTGAGTGCAGGGAGTGCACTAGCACCACTGGGGATGCAGTGCAGTGAGTCCAGAGAGTGCACTGGCACCACTGGGGATGCAGTGCAGTGAGTCCAGAGAGTGCACAGGCAGCACTGCTGATGCAGTGCAGTGAGTCCAGAGAGTGCTCTGGCACCACTGGGGATGCAGTGCAGTGAGTCCAGAGAGTGCACTGGCACCACTGGGGATGCAGTGCAGTGAGTCCAGAGAGTGCACTGGCACCACTGGTGATGCACTGCAGTGAGTCCAGAGAGTGCACTGGCACCACTGGGGATGCGGTGCGGTGAGACCAGAGAGTGCACTGGCACCACTGGTGATGCACTGCAGTGAGTCCAGAGAGTGCACTGGCACCACTGATAATGCCCTTCAGTGAGTCCAGAGAGTGCACTGGCACCACTGGGGATGCACTGCAGTGAGTCCACAGAGTGCACTAGCACCACTGGGGATGCAGTGCAGTGAGTCCAGAGAGTGTACTGGCACCACTGGGGATGCACTGCAGTGAGTCCAGAGAGTGCACTGGCACCGCTGAGAATGCACTTCAGTGAGTCCAGAGAGCGCACTGGCACCACTGGGGATGCAGTGCAGTGAGTCCAGAGAGTGCACTGGCACCACTGAGAATGCACTTCAGTGAGTCCAAAGAGTGCACTGGCACCACTGGGGATGCACTGCAGTGAGTCCAGAGAGTGCACTAGCACCACTGGGAATGTAGTGCAGTGAATCCAGTGAGTGCAATGGCACCAGTGGGGATACACTGCAGTGAGCCCAGAGAGTGCACTGGCACCACTGGAGATGCAGTACAGTGAGTCCAGTGAATGCACTGGCACCACTGGGGATGCAGTGCAGTGAGTCCAGAGAGTGCACTGGCACCACTGGTGATGCAGTATAGTGAGTCCAGTGAGTGCACTGGCACCACTGGGGATGCAGTGCAGTGAGTCCAGAGAGTGCACTGGCACCACTGGCGATGCAGTGCAGCAAGTCCAGAGAGTGCACTGGCACCACTGGGGATGCAGTGCAGCAAGTCCAGAGAGTGCACTGGCACCACTGGGGATGCAGTGCAGTGAGTCCAGAGAGTGCACTGGCACCAATGGGGATGCAGTGCAGTGAGTCCAGAGAGTACACTGGCACCACTGGGGATGCAGTACAGTGAGTCCAGAGAGTGCACTGGCACCAGAGTGAATGCACTGCAGTGAGTCCAGTGAGTGCACTGGCACCACTGGGGATGCAGTGCAGTGAGTGCAGGGAGTGCACTAGCACCACTGGGGATGCAGTGCAGTGAGTCCAGAGAGTGCACTGGCACCACTGGGGATGCAGTGCAGTGAGTCCAGAGAGTGCACAGGCAGCACTGCTGATGCAGTGCAGTGAGTCCAGAGAGTGCTCTGGCACCACTGGGGATGCAGTGCAGTGAGTCCAGAGAGTGCACTGGCACCACTGGGGATGCAGTGCAGTGAGTCCAGAGAGTGCACTGGCACCACTGGTGATGCACTGCAGTTACTCCAGAGAGTGCACTGGCACCACTGGGGATGCGGTGCGGTGAGTCCAGAGAGTGCACTGGCACCACTGGTGATGCACTGCAGTGAGTCCAGAGAGTGCACTGGCACCACTGAGAATGCCCTTCAGTGAGTCCAGAGAGTGCACTGGCACCACTGGGGATGCACTGCAGTGAGTCCACAGAGTGCACTAGCACCACTGGGGATGCAGTGCAGTGAGTCCAGAGAGTGTACTGGCACCACTGGGGATGCACTGCAGTGAGTCCAGAGAGTGCACTGGCACCGCTGAGAATGCACTTCAGTGAGTCCAGAGAGCGCACTGGCACCACTGGGGATGCAGTGCAGTGAGTCCAGAGAGTGCACTGGCACCACTGAGAATGCACTTCAGTGAGTCCAAAGAGTGCACTGGCACCACTGGGGATGCACTGCAGTGAGTCCAGAGAGTGCACTAGCACCACTGGGAATGTAGTGCAGTGAATCCAGTGAGTGCAATGGCACCAGTGGGGATACACTGCAGTGAGTCCAGAGAGTGCACTGGCACCACTGGGGATGCACTGCAGTGAGCCCAGAGAGTGCACTGGCACCACTGGAGATGCAGTACAGTGAGTCCAGTGAATGCACTGGCACCACTGGTGATGCAGTATAGTGAGTCCAGTGAGTGCACTGGCACCACTGGGGATGCAGTGCAGTGAGTCCAGAGAGTGCACTGGCACCACTGGCGATGCAGTGCAGCAAGTCCAGAGAGTGCACTGGCACCACTGGGGATGCAGTGCAGTGAGTCCAGAGAGTGCACTGGCACCAATGGGGATGCAGTGCAGTGAGTCCAGAGAGTACACTGGCACCACTGGGGATGCAGTACAGTGAGTCCAGAGAGTGCACTGGCACCACTGGGGATGCACAGCAGTGAGTCCAGAGAGTGCATTGGCACCACTGGGGATGCAGTGCAGTGAGTCCAGAGAGTGCACTGGCACCATTGGAGATGCAGTGCAGTGAGTCCAGAGAGTGCACTGGCACCACTGGGGATGCAGTGCAGTGAGTCCAGAGAGTGCACTGGCACCACTGGGGATGCACTGCAGTGAGTCCTGAGAGTACACTGGCTCCACCGGTGATGCCCTGCAGTGAGTCCAGAGAGTGCTCTGGCAGCACTGGGGATGCAGTGCAGTGAGTCCAGAGAGTGCACTGTCACAAAAGGGGATGCACTGCAGTCACTCCAGAGAGTGCACTGGCACCACTGGGGATGCGGTGCAGTGAGTCCAGAGAGTGCACTGGCACCACTGGGGATGCAGTGCAGTGAGTCCAGAGAGTGCACTGGCACCACTGGGGATGCAGCGCAGTGACCCTAGAGAGTGCACTGGCACCACTGGGGATGCGGTGCAGTGAGTCCAGAGAGTGCACTGGCACCACTCAGGGTGCAGTGCGGTGAGTCCAGAGAGTGCACTGGCACCACTGGGGATGCAGTACAGTGAGTCCAGAGAGTGCACTGGCACCACTGGGGATGCACTGCAGTGAGTCTAGAGTGCACTAGCACCACTGGGGATGCACTGCAGTGAGTCCAGAGAGTGCACTGGCACCACCGGGAATGCACTGCAGTGAGTCCAGTGAGTGCACTGTCACCACTGGGGATGCAGTGCAGTGAGTCCAGAGAGTGCACTGGCACCACTGGGGATGCACTGCAGTGAGTCCAGAGTGCACTAGCACCACTGGGGATGCACTGCAGTGAGTCCAGAGAGTGCACTGGCACCACCGGGAATGCACTGCAGTGAGTCCAGAGAGTGCACTGGCGATGCACTTCAGTGAGTCCAGAGTGTGCACTGGCACCACTGGGGATGCAGTGACGCGAGTCCAGAGAGTGCACTGGCACCACTGGGGATGCAGTGACGCGAGTCCAGAGAGTGCACTGGCACCACTGGGGATGCACTGCAGTGAGTGCAGAGAGTGCACTGGCACAACTGGGGATGCAGTGCAGTGAGTCCAGAGAGTGCACTGGCACCACTGGGGATGCACTGCAGTGAGTCCAGAGAGTGCACTGGCACAACTGGGGATGCAGCGCAGTGACACTAGAGAGTGCACTGGCACCACTGGGGATGCACTGCAGTGAGTCCTGAGAGTACACTGGCTCCACCGGGGATGCCCTGCAGTGAGTCCAGAGAGTGCACTGGCCGCACTGGGGATGCAGTGCAGTGAGTCCAGAGAGTGCACTGGCACCACTGGGGATGCAGCGCAGTGAGTCCAGAGAGTGCACTGGCAGCACTGGGGATGCAGTGCAGTGAGTCCAGAGAGTGCAATGGCACCACTGGGGATGCACTACAGTGAGTCCAGGGATAGCACTGGCTCCACTGGGGATGCGGTGCCGGGAGTCTAGAGAGTGCTTTGGCACCGCTGGGGATGCACTGCAGTTACTCCAGAGAGTGCACAGGCACCACTGGGGATGCACATCAGTGAGTCCAGAGAGTGCACTGGCACCACTGTGGATGCAGTGCAGCAAGTCCAGAGAGTTCACTGGCACCACTGGGGATGCAGTGCAGTGAGTCCAGTCAGTGCAATGGCACCACTGGGGATGCACTGCAGTGAGTCCAGAGAGTGCATTGGCACCACTTGGGATGCACTGCAGTGAGTCCAGAGAGTGCACTTGCACCACTGGGGATGCACTGCAGTGAGTCCACAGAGTGCACTGGCACCACTGGGGATGCAGTGCAGTGAGTCCACAGAGTGCACTGGCACCAATGGGGATGCACAGCAGTGAGTGCACTGGCACCACTGGGGATGCAGCGCAGTGAGTCCAGAGAGTGCTCTGGCACCACTGGAGATGCAGTGCAGTGAGTCCAGAGAGTGCACTAGCACCACTGGGGATGCAGTGCAGTCAGTCCAGTGAGTGTACTGGCACCACTGGGGATGCCCTTCAGTGACTCCAGAGAGTGCACTGGCACCACTGGGGATGCACTGTAGTGAGTCCACAGAGTGCACGGGCTCCACTGGGGATGCACTGCAGTGAGTCCAGAGAGTGCACTGGCACCACTGGGGATGCAGTGCAGTGAGTCCAGAGAGCGCACTGGCTCCACTGGGGATGCAGTGCAGTGAGTCCAGAGAGTGCTCTGGCACCACTGGGGATGCAGTGCAGTGAGTCCAGAGAGTGCACTGGCACCACTGGTGATGCACTGCAGTTACTCCAGAGAGTGAACTGGCACCACTGGGGATGCGGTGCGGTGAGTCCAGAGAGTGCACTGGCACCACTGGGGATGCACTGCAGTGAGTCCAGAGAGTGCACTGGCACCACTGAGAATGCCCTTCAGTGAGTCCAGAGAGTGTACTGGCACCACTGGGGATGCAGTGCAGTGAGTCCAGAGAGTGCACTTGCACCACTGAGAATGCACTTCAGTGAGTCCAGAGAGTGCACTGGCACCACTGGGGATGCACTGCAGTGAGTCCAGAGAGTGCACTGGCACCACTGGGGATGCAGTGCAGTGAGTCCAGAGAGTGCACGGGCTCCACTGGGGATGCAGTGCAGTGAGTCCAGAGAGTGCACTGGCAACACTGGGGATGCAGTGCAGTGAGTCCAGAGAGTGCACTGGCACCACTGGGGATGCAGTGCAGCAAGTCCAGAGAGTGCACTGGCACCACTGGGGATGCAGTGCAGTGAGTCCAGAGAGTGCACTGGCACCAATGGGGATGCAGTGCAGTGAGTCCAGAGAGTGCACTGGCACCACTGGGGATGCAGTACAGTGAGTCCAGAGAGTGCACTGGCACCACTGGGGATGCACAGCAGTGAGTCCAGAGAGTGCATTGGCACCACTGGGGATGCAGTGCAGTGAGTCCAGAGAGTGCACTGGCACCATTGGAGATGCAGTGCAGTGAGTCAAGAGAGTGCACTGGCACCACTGGGGATGCAGTGCAGTGAGTCCAGAGAGTGCACTGGCACCACTGGGGATGCACTGCAGTGAGTCCAGAGAGATCACTGGCACCACTGGAGATGCACTTCAGTGAGTGCAGAGACTGCACTGGCACCACTGGGGATGCAGTGCAGTGAATCCAGTGAGTGTACTGGCACCACTGGGGATGCACTGCAGTGAGTCCAGAGAGTGCACTTGCACCACTGGGGATGCAGTGCAGTGAGTCCAGAGAGTGCACTGACACCACTGGGGATGCAGTGCAGTGAGTCCAGAGAGTGCACTGGCACCAATGGGGATGCACAGCAGTGAGTCCAGAGAGTGCACTGGCACCACTGGGGATGCAGTGCAGTGAGTCCAGAGAGTGCACTGGCACGACTGGGGATGCAGTACAGTGAGTCCAGAGAGTGCACTGGCACCACTGGGGATGCACAGCAGTGAGTCCAGAGAGTGCATTGGCACCACTGAGGATGCAGTGCAGTGAGTCCAGAGAGTGCACTGGCACCATTGGAGATGCAGTGCAGTGAGTCCAGAGAGTGCACTGGCACCACTGGGGATGCAGTGCAGTGAGTCCAGAGAGTGCACTGGCACCACTGGGGATGCAGTGCAGTGAGTCCAGAGAGTGCACTGGCACCACTGGGGATGCACTGCAGTGAGTCCAGAGAGTTCACTGGCACCACTGGAGATGCACTTCAGTGAGTGCAGAGACTGCACTGGCACCACTGGGGATGCAGTGCAGTGAGTCCAGTGAGTGTACTGGCACCACTGGGGATGCAGCGCAGTGAGTCCAGAGAGTGCACTGGCACTACTAAGAATGCACTTCAGTGTGTCCAGAGAGTGTACTGGCACCACTGGTGATGCACTGCAGTGAGTCCAGAGAGTGCACTGGCACCACTGTGGATGCAGTGCAGTGAGTCCAGAGAGTGCACTGGCAGCACTGGGGATGCACTGCAGTGAGTCCAGAGAGTGCACTGGCACCACTGGAGATGCAGTGCAGTGAGTCCAGAGTGTGCACTGGCACCAGTGGGGATGCAGTGCAGTGAGTCCAGAGATCGCACTGGCACCACGGGGGATGCACTTCAGTGAGTCCAGAGAGTGCACTGGCACCACTGGGGATGCACTGCAGTGAGTCCAGAGAGTGCACTGGCACCACTGGGGATGCACTGCAGTGAGTCCAGAGAGTGCACTGGCAGCACTAGGGATGCAGTGCAGTGAGTCCAGAGAGTGCACTGGCACCAGAGGGAATGCAGTGCAGTGAGTCCAGTGAGTGCACTGGCACCACTGGGGATGCAGTGCAGTGAGTGCAGGGAGTGCACTGGCACCACTGGGGATGCAGTGCAGTGAGTCCAGAGAGTGCACTGGCACCACTGGGGATGCAGTGCAGTGAGTCCAGAGAGTGCACAGGCAGCACTGGGGATGCAGTGCAGTGAGTCCAGAGAGTGCTCTGGCACCACTGGGGATGCAGTGCAGTGAGTCCAGAGAGTGCACTGGCACCACTGGTGATGCACTGCAGTTACTCCAGAGAGTGCACTGGCACCACTGGGGATGCGGTGCGGTGAGTCCAGAGAGTGCACTGGCACCACTGGTGATGCACTACAGTGAGTCCAGAGAGTGCACTGGCACCACTGAGAATGCGCTTCAGTGAGTCCAGAGAGTGCACTGGCACCACTGGGGATGCACTGCAGTGAGTCCACAGAGTGCACTAGCACCACTGGGGATGCAGTGCAGTGAGTCCAGAGAGTGTACTGGCACCACTGGGGATGCACTGCAGTGAGTCCAGAGAGTGCACTGGCACCACTGAGAATGCACTTCAGTGAGTCCAGAGAGCGCACTGGCACCACTGGGGATGCAGTGCAGTGAGTCCAGAGAGTGCACTGGCACCACTGGGGAAGCAGTGCAGTGAGTCCAGAGAGTGCACTAGCACCACTGGGAATGTAGTGCAGTGAATCCAGTGAGTGCAATGGCACCAGTGGGGATACACTGCAGTGAGTCCAGAGAGTGCACTGGCACCACTGGGGATGCACTGCAGTGAGCCCAGAGAGTGCACTGGCACCACTGGAGATGCAGTACAGTGAGTCCAGTGAATGCACTGGCACCACTGGGGATGCAGTGCAGTGAGTCCAGAGAGTGCACTGGCACCACTGGTGATGCAGAATAGTGAGTCCAGTGAGTGCACTGGCACTACTGGGGATGCAGTGCAGTGAGTCCAGAGAGTGCACTGGCCCCACTGGGGATGCAGTGCAGCTAGTCCAGAGAGTACACTGGCACCACTGGGGATGCAGTGCAGTGAGTCCAGAGAGTGCACTGGCACCAATGGGGATGCAGTGCAGTGAGTCCAGAGAGTGCACTGGCACCACTGGGGATGCAGTACAGTGAGTCCAGAGAGTGCACTGGCACCACTGGGGATGCACAGCCGTGAGTCCAGAGAGTGCATTGGCACCACTGGGGATGCAGTGCAGTGAGTCCAGAGAGTGCACTGGCACCATTGGAGATGCAGTGCAGTGAGTCCAGAGAGTGCACTGGCACCACTGGGGATGCAGTGCAGTGAGTCCAGAGAGTGCACTGGCACCACTGGGGATGCAGTGCAGTGAGTCCAGAGAGTGCACTGGCACCACTGGGGATGCACTGCAGTGAGTCCAGAGAGATCACTGGCACCACTGGGGATGCACTTCAGTGAGTGCAGAGACTGCACTGGCACCACTGGGGATGCAGTGCAGTGAGTGCAGTGAGTGTACTGGCACCACTGCGGATGCACTGCAGTGAGTCCAGAGAGTGCATTGGCACCACTTGGGATGCACTGCAGTGAGTCCAGAGAGTGCACTTGCACCACTGGGGATGCAGTGCAGTGAGTCCAGAGAGTGCACTGACACCACTGGGGATGCAGTGCAGTGAGTCCAGAGAGTGCACTGGCACCAATGGGGATGCACAGCAGTGAGTCCACAGAGTGCACTTGCACCACTGGGGATGCAGTGCAGTGAGTCCAGAGAGTGCACTGACACCACTGGGGATGCAGTGCAGTGAGTCCAGAGAGTGCACTGGCACCAATGGGGATGCACAGCAGTGAGTCCACAGAGTGCACTGGCACCACTGGGGATGCAGTGCAGTGAGTCTAGAGAGTGCACTGGCACCACTGGGGATGCAGTACAGTGAGTCCAGAGAGTGCACTGGCACCACTGGGGATGCACAGCAGTGAGTCCAGAGAGTGCATTTGCACCACTGGGGATGCACTGCAGTGAGTCCAGAGAGTGCACTGGCACCACTGGGGATGCAGTGCAGTGAGTCCAGAGAGTGCACTGGCACCACTGGGGATGCAGTGCAGTGAGTCCAGAGAGTGCACTGGCACCACTGGGAATGCACTGCAGTGAGTCCAGAGAGATCACTGGCACCACTGGAGATGCACTTCAGTGAGTGCAGAGACTGCACTGGCACCACTGGGGATGCAGTGCAGTGAGTCCAGTGAGTGTACTGGCACCACTGCGGATGCACTGCAGTGAGTCCAGAGAGTGCATTGGCACCACTTGGGATGCACTGCAGTGAGTCCAGAGAGTGCACTGGCACCACTGGGGATGCAGTGCAGTGAGTCCAGAGAGTGCACTGGCACCACTGGGGATGCAGTAGAGTGAGTCCAGAGAGTGCACTGGCACCACTGGGGATGCACAGCAGTGAGTCCAGAGAGTGCATTGGCACCACTGGGGATGCAGTGCAGTGAGTCCAGAGAGTGCACTGGCACCACTGGGGATGCAGTGCAGTGAGTCCAGAGAGTGCACTGGCACCACTGGGGATGCAGTGCAGTGAGTCCAGAGAGTGCACTGGCACCACTGGGGATGCAGTGCAGTGAGTCCAGAGAGTGCACTGGCACCACTGGGGATGCACTGCAGTGAGTCCAGAGAGTTCACTGGCACCACTGGAGATGCACTTCAGTGAGTGCAGAGAGTGCACTGGCACCACTGGGGATGCAGTGCAGTGAGTCCAGTGAGTGTACTGGCACCACTGGGGATGCAGCGCAGTGAGTCCAGAGAGTGCACTGGCACCACTGAGAATGCACTTCAGTGTGTCCAGAGAGTGTACTGGCACCACTGGTGATGCACTGCAGTGAGTCCAGAGAGTGCACTGGCACCACTGTGGATGCAGTGCAGTGAGTCCAGAGAGTGCACTGGCAGCACTGGGGATGCAGTGCAGTGAGTCCAGAGAGTGCCCTGGCACCACTGGGGATGCAGTGCAGTGAGTCCAGAGTGTGCACTGGCACCACTGGGGATGCAGTGCAATGAGTCCAGAGATCGCACTGGCTCCACGGGGGATGCACTTCAGTGAGTCCAGAGAGTGCACTGGCACCACTGGGGATGCACTGCAGTGAGTCCAGAGAGTGCACTGGCACCACTGGGGATGCACTGCAGTGAGTCCAGAGAGTGCACTGGCAGCACTGGGGATGCAGTGCAGTGAGTCCAGAGAGTGCACTGGCACCAGAGGGAATGCACTGCAGTGAGTCCAGTGAGTGCACTGGCACCACTGGGGATGCAGTGCAGTGAGTGCAGGGAGTGCACTGGCACCACTGGGGATGCAGTGCAGTGATTCCAGAGAGTGCACTGGCACCACTGGGGATGCAGTGCAGTGAGTCCAGAGAGTGCACAGGCAGCACTGGTGATGCAGGGCAGTGAGTCCAGAGAGTGCTCTGGCACCACTGGGGATGCAGTGCAGTGAGTCCAGAGAGTGCACTGGCACCACTGGGGATGCAGTGCAGTGAGTCCAGAGAGTGCACTGGCACCACTGGTGATGCACTGCAGTTACTCCAGAGAGTGCACTGGCACCACTGAGAATGCCCTTCAGTGAGTCCAGAGAGTGCACTGGCACCACTGGGGATGCACTGCAGTGAGTCCACAGAGTGCACTAGCACCACTGGGGATGCAGTGCAGTGAGTCCAGAGAGTGTACTGGCACCACTGGGGATGCACTGCAGTGAGTCCAGAGAGTGCACTGGACCGCTGAGAATGCACTTCAGTGAGTCCAAAGAGTGCACTGGCACCAGTGGGGATACACTGCAGTGAGTCCAGAGAGTGCACTGGCACCACTGGGGATGCACTGCAGTGAGCCCAGAGAGTGCACTGGCACCACTGGAGATGCAGTACAGTGAGTCCAGTGAATGCACTGGCACCACTGGGGATGCAGTGCAGTGAGTCCAGAGAGTGCACTGGCACCACTGGTGATGCAGTATAGTGAGTCCAGTGAGTGCACTGGCACCACTGGGGATGCAGTGCAGTGAGTCCAGAGAGTGCACTGGCACCACTGGGGATGCAGTGCAGCAAGTCCAGAGAGTGCACTGGCACCACTGGGGATGCAGTGCAGTGAGTCCAGAGAGTGCACTGGCACCAATGGGGATGCAGTGCAGTGAGTCCAGAGAGTACACTGGCACCACTGGGGATGCAGTACAGTGAGTCCAGAGAGTGCACTGGCACCACTGGGGATGCACAGCAGTGAGTCCAGAGAGTGCATTGGCACCACTGGGGATGCAGTGCAGTGAGTCCAGAGAGTGCACTGGCACCATTGGAGATGCAGTGCAGTGAGTCCAGAGAGTGCACTGGCACCACTGGGGATGCAGTGCAGTGAGTCCAGAGAGTGCACTGGCACCACTGGGGATGCAGTGCAGTGAGTCCAGAGAGTGCACTGGCACCACTGGGGATGCACTGCAGTGAGTCCAGAGAGATCACTGGCACCACTGGAGATGCACTTCAGTGAGTGCAGAGACTGCACTGGCACCACTGGGGATGCAGTGCAGTGAGTCCAGTGAGTGTACTGGCACCACTGGGGATGCACTGCAGTGAGTCCAGAGAGTGCATTGGCACCACTTGGGATGCACTGCAGTGAGTCCAGAGAGTGCACTTGCACCACTGGGGATGCAGTGCAGTGAGTCCAGAGAGTGCACTGACACCACTGGGGATGCAGTGCAGTGAGTCCAGAGAGTGCACTGGCACCAATGGGGATGCACAGCAGTGAGTCCACAGAGTGCACTGGCACCACTGGGGATGCAGTGCAGTGAGTCTAGAGAGTGCACTGGCACCACTGGGGATGCAGTACAGTGAGTCCAGAGAGTGCACTGGCACCACTGGGGATGCACAGCAGTGAGTCCAGAGAGTGCATTGGCACCACTGGGGATGCAGTGCAGTGAGTCCAGAGAGTGCACTGGCACCATTGGAGATGCAGTGCAGTGAGTCCAGAGAGTGCACTGGCACCACTGGGGATGCAGTGCAGTGAGTCCAGAGAGTGCACTGGCACCACTGGGGATGCAGTGCAGTGAGTCCAGAGAGTGCACTGGCACCACTGGGGATGCACTGCAGTGAGTCCAGAGAGTTCACTGGCACCACTGGAGATGCACTTCAGTGAGTGCAGAGACTGCACTGGCACCACTGGGGATGCAGTGCAGTGAGTCCAGTGAGTGTACTGGCACCACTGGGGATGCAGCGCAGTGAGTCCAGAGAGTGCACTGGCACCACTGAGAATGCACTTCAGTGTGTCCAGAGAGTGTACTGGCACCACTGGTGATGCACTGCAGTGAGTCCAGAGAGTGCACTGGCACCACTGTGGATGCAGTGCAGTGAGTCCAGAGAGTGCACTGGCAACACTGGGGATGCACTGCAGTGAGTCCAGAGAGTGCACTGGCACCACTGGGGATGCAGTGCAGTGAGTCCAGAGTGTGCACTGGCACCACTGGTGATGCAGTGCAGTGAGTCCAGAGATCGCACTGGCACCACGGGGGATGCACTTCAGTGAGTCCAGAGAGTGCACTGGCACCACTGGGGATGCACTGCAGTGAGTCCAGAGAGTGCACTGGCACCACTGGGGATGCACTGCAGTGAGTCCAGAGAGTGCACTGGCAGCACTGGGGATGCAGTGCAGTGAGTCCAGAGAGTGCACTGGCACCAGAGGGAATGCACTGCAGTGAGTCCAGTGAGTGCACTGGCACCACTGGGGATGCAGTGCAGTGAGTGCAGGGAGTGCACTGGCACCACTGGGGATGCAGTGCAGTGAGTCCAGAGAGTGCACTGGCACCACTGGGGATGCAGTGCAGTGAGTCCAGAGAGTGCACAGGCAGCACTGGGGATGCAGTGCAGTGAGTCCAGAGAGTGCACTGGCACCACTGGGGATGCAGTGCAGTGAGTCCAGAGAGTGCACTGGCACCACTGGTGATGCACTGCAGTTACTCCAGAGAGTGCACTGGCACCACTGGGGATGCGGTGCGGTGAGTCCAGAGAGTGCACTGGCACCACTGGTGATGCACTGCAGTGAGTCCAGAGAGTGCACTGGCACTACTGAGAATGCCCTTCAGTGAGTCCAGAGAGTGCACTGGCACCACTGGGGATGCACTGCAGTGAGTCCACAGAGTGCACTAGCACCACTGGGGATGCAGTGCAGTGAGTCCAGAGAGTGTACTGGCACCACTGGGGATGCACTGCAGTGATTCCAGAGAGTGCACTGGCACCACTGAGAATGCACTTCAGTGAGTCCAGAGAGCGCACTGGCACCACTGGGGATGCAGTGCAGTGAGTCCAGAGAGTGCACTGGCACCACTGAGAATGCACTTCAGTGAGTCCAAAGAGTGCACTGGCACCACTGGGGATGCACTGCAGTGAGTCCAGAGAGTGCACTAGCACCACTGGGAATGTAGTGCAGTGAATCCAGTGAGTGCAATGGCACCAGTGGGGATGCACTGCAGTGAGTCCAGAGAGTGCACTGGCACCACTGGGGATGCACTGCAGTGAGCCCAGAGAGTGCACTGGCACCACTGGAGATGCAGTACAGTGAGTCCAGTGAATGCACTGGCACCACTGGGGATGCAGTGCAGTGAGTCCAGAGAGTGCACTGGCACCACTGGTGATGCAGTATAGTGAGTCCAGTGAGTGCACTGGCACCACTGGGGATGCAGTGCAGTGAGTCCAGAGAGTGCACTGGCACCACTGGGGATGCACTGCAGTGAGTCCAGAGAGTGCACTGGCACCACTGATGATGCAATACAGTGAGTCCAGTGAGTGCACTGGCACCACTGGGGATTTAGTGCAGTGACTCGAGAGAGTGCACTGGCACCACTGGGGATGCAGTGCAGTGACTCCAGAGAGTGCACTGGCACCACTTGGGATGCAGTGCAGTGAGTCCAGACAGTGCACTGGCACCACTGGGGATGCAGTGCAGTGAGTCCAGAGACTGCACTGGCACCACTGGGGATGCACTGCAGTGAGACCAGAGATTGCACTGGCACCACTGGGGATGCACTGCAGTGAGTCCAGAGAGTGCACTGGCACCACTGGGGATGCACTGCAGTTAGTCCAGAGAGTGCACTGTCACCACTGGGGATGCAGTACAGTGAGTCCACATAGTGCACTGGCACCAGTGGGGATGCAGTACAGTGAGTCCAGAGAGTGCACTGGCACCACTGGACATGCAGTGCAGTGAGTCCAGAGAGTGCACTGGCACCACTGGGGATATAGTGCAGTGAGTCCAGAGAGTGCACTGGCACCACTGGAGATGCAGTACAGTGAGTCCAGTGAATGCACTGGAACCACTGGGGATGCAGTGCAGTGAGTCCAGAGAGTGCACTGGCACCACTGGTGATGCAGTACAGTGAGTCCAGTGAGTGCACTGGTACCACTGGGCCTGCAGTGCAGTGAGTCCAGAGAGTACACTGGCACCACTGGGGATGCACTGCACTGAGTCCAGAGAGTGCACTGGCACCACCGATGATGCAGTACAGTGAGTCCAGTGAAGTGCACTGGCACTACTGGGGATGTAGTGCAGTGACTCGAGAGAGTGCACTGGCACCACTGGGGATGCAGTGCAGTGAGTCCAGAGAGTGCACTGGCACCACTGGGGATGCAGTGCAGTGAGTCCAGAGAGTGCACTGGCAGCAGTGGGGATGCAGTGCAGTGAGTCCAGAGAGTGCACTGGCACCACTGGGGATGCAGTGCAGTGAGTCCAGAGACTTCACTGGCACCACTGGGAATGCAGTGCAGTGAGTGCAGAGAGTGCACTGGCACCACTGGGGATGCAGTGCAGTGAGTCCAGAGAGTGCACTTGCACCACTGAGAATGCACTTCAGTGAGTCCAGAGAGTGCACTGGCACCACTGGGGATGCACTGCAGTGAGTCCAGAGAGTGCACTGGCACCACTGGGGATGCAGTGCAGTGAGTCCAGAGAGTGCACGGGCTCCACTGGGGATGCAGTGCAGTGAGTCCAGAGAGTGCACTGGCAACACTGGGGATGCAGTGCAGTGAGTCCAGAGAGTGCACTGGCACCACTGGGGATGCAGTGCAGTGAGTCCAGAGAGTGCACTGGCACCAATGGGGATGCAGTGCAGTGAGTCCAGAGAGTGCACTGGCACCACTGGGGATGCAGTACAGTGAGTCCAGAGAGTGCACTGGCACCACTGGGGATGCACAGCAGTGAGTCCAGAGAGTGCAATGGCACCACTGGGGATGCAGTGCAGTGAGTCCAGAGAGTGCACTGGCACCATTGGAGATGCAGTGCAGTGAGTCAAGAGAGTGCACTGGCACCACTGGGGATGCAGTGCAGTGAGTCCAGAGAGTGCACTGGCACCACTGGGGATGCACTGCAGTGAGTCCAGAGAGATCACTGGCACCACTGGAGATGCACTTCAGTGAGTGCAGAGACTGCACTGGCACCACTGGGGATGCAGTGCAGTGAGTCCAGTGAGTGTACTGGCACCACTGGGGATGCACTGCAGTGAGTCCAGAGAGTGCATTGGCACCACTTGGGATGCACTGCAGTGAGTCCAGAGAGTGCACTTGCACCACTGGGGATGCAGTGCAGTGAGTCCAGAGAGTGCACTGACACCACTGGGGATGCAGTGCAGTGAGTCCAGAGAGTGCACTGGCACCACTGGGGATGCACAGCAGTGAGTCCAGAGAGTGCACTGGCACCACTGGGGATGCAGTGCAGTGAGTCCAGAGAGTGCACTGGCACCATTGGGGATGCACTGCAGTGAGTCCAGAGAGTTCACTGGCACCACTGGGGATGCAGTGCAGTGAGTCCAGAGAGTGCACTGGCACCACTGGGGATGCAGTGCAGTGAGTCCAGAGAGTGCACTGGCACCACTGGGGATGCAGTGCAGTGAGTCCAGAGAGTGCACTGGCACCACTGGGGATGCAGTGCAGTGAGTCCAGAGAGTGCACTGGCACCACTGGGGATGCACTGCAGTGAGTCCAGAGAGTTCACTGGCACCACTGGAGATGCACTTCAGTGAGTGCAGAGACTGCACTGGCACCACTGGGGATGCAGTGCAGTGAGTCCAGTGAGTGTACTGGCACCACTGGGGATGCAGCGCAGTGAGTCCAGAGAGTGCACTGGCACTACTGAGAATGCACTTCAGTGTGTCCAGAGAGTGTACTGGCACCACTGGTGATGCACTGCAGTGAGTCCAGAGAGTGCACTGGCACCACTGTGGATGCAGTGCAGTGAGTCCAGAGAGTGCACTGGCAGCACTGGGGATGCACTGCAGTGAGTCCAGAGAGTGCACTGGCACTACTGGAGATGCAGTGCAGTGATTCCAGAGTGTGCACTGGCACCAGTGGGGATGCAGTGCAGTGAGTCCAGAGATCGCACTGGCACCACGGGGGATGCACTTCAGTGAGTCCAGAGAGTGCACTGGCACCACTGGGGATGCACTGCAGTGAGTCCAGAGAGTGCACTTGGCACCACTGGGGATGCACTGCAGTGAGTCCAGAGAGTGCACTGGCAGCACTGGGGATGCAGTGCAGTGAGTCCAGAGAGTGCACTGGCACCAGAGGGAATGCAGTGCAGTGAGTCCAGTGAGTGCACTGGCACCACTGGGGATGCAGTGCAGTGAGTGCAGGGAGTGCACTGGCACCACTGGGGATGCAGTGCAGTGAGTCCAGAGAGTGCACTGGCACCACTGGGGATGCAGTGCAGTGAGTCCAGAGAGTGCACAGGCAGCACTGGGGATGCAGTGCAGTGAGTCCAGAGAGTGCTCTGGCACCACTGGGGATGCAGTGCAGTGAGTCCAGAGAGTGCACTGGCACCACTGGTGATGCACTGCAGTTACTCCAGAGAGTGCACTGGCACCACTGGGGATGCGGTGCGGTGAGTCCAGAGAGTGCACTGGCACCACTGGTGATGCACTGCAGTGAGTCCAGAGAGTGCACTGGCACCACTGAGAATGCCCTTCAGTGAGTCCAGAGAGTGCACTGGCACCACTGGGGATGCACTGCAGTGAGTCCACAGAGTGCACTAGCACCACTGGGGATGCAGTGCAGTGAGTCCAGAGAGTGTACTGACACCACTGGGGATGCACTGCAGTGAGTCCAGAGAGTGCACTGGCACCACTGAGAATGCACTTCAGTGAGTCCAGAGAGCGCACTGGCACCACTGGGGATGCAGTGCAGTGAGTCCAGAGAGTGCACTGGCACTACTGGGGATGCAGTGCAGTGAGTCCAGAGAGTGCACTAGCACCACTGGGAATGTAGTGCAGTGAATCCAGTGAGTGCAATGGCACCAGTGGGGATACACTGCAGTGAGTCCAGAGAGTGCACTGGCACCACTGGGGATGCACTGCAGTGAGCCCAGAGAGTGCACTGGCACCACTGGACATGCAGTACAGTGAGTCCAGTGAATGCACTGGCACCACTGGGGATGCAGTGCAGTGAGTCCAGAGAGTGCACTGGCACCACTGGTGATGCAGTATAGTGAGTCCAGTGAGTGCACTGGCACTACTGGAGATGCAGTGCAGTGAGTCCAGAGAGTGCACTGGCCCCACTGGGGATGCAGTGCAGCTAGTCCAGAGAGTGCACTGGCACCACTGGGGATGCAGTGCAGTGAGTCCAGAGAGTGCACTGACACCAATGGGGATGCAGTGCAGTGAGTCCAGAGAGTGCACTGGCACCACTGGAGATGCAGTACAGTGAGTCCACAGAGTGCACTGGCACCACTGGGGATGCACAGCAGTGAGTCCAGAGAGTGCATTGGCACCACTGGGGATGCAGTGCAGTGAGTCCAGAGAGTGCACTGGCACCATTGGAGATGCAGTGCAGTGAGTCCAGAGAGTGCACTGGCACCACTGGGGATGCAGTGCAGTGAGTCCAGAGAGTGCACTGGCACCACTGGGGATGCAGTGCAGTGAGTCCAGAGAGTGCACTGGCACCACTGGGGATGCACTGCAGTGAGTCCAGAGAGATCACTGGCACCACTGGGGATGCACTTCAGTGAGTGCAGAGACTGCACTGGCACCACTGGGGATGCAGTGCAGTGAGTGCAGTGAGTGTACTGGCACCACTGCGGATGCACTGCAGTGAGTCCAGAGAGTGCATTGGCACCACTTGGGATGCACTGCAGTGAGTCCAGAGAGTGCACTTGCACCACTGGGGATGCAGTGCAGTGAGTCCAGAGAGTGCACTGACACCACTGGGGATGCAGTGCAGTGAGTCCAGAGAGTGCACTGGCACCAATGGGGATGCACAGCAGTGAGTCCACAGAGTGCACTTGCACCACTGGGGATGCAGTGCAGTGAGTCCAGAGAGTGCACTGACACCACTGGGGATGCAGTGCAGTGAGTCCAGAGAGTGCACTGGCACCAATGGGGATGCACAGCAGTGAGTCCACAGAGTGCACTGGCACCACTGGGGATGCAGTGCAGTGAGTCTAGAGAGTGCACTGGCACCACTGGGGATGCAGTACAGTGAGTCCAGAGAGTGCACTGGCACCACTGGGGATGCACAGCAGTGAGTCCAGAGAGTGCATTGGCACCACTGGGGATGCACTGCAGTGAGTCCAGAGAGTGCACTGGCACCACTGGGGATGCAGTGCAGTGAGTCCAGAGAGTGCACTGGCACCACTGGGGATGCAGTGCAGTGAGTCCAGAGAGTGCACTGGCACCACTGGGAATGCACTGCAGTGAGTCCAGAGAGATCACTGGCACCACTGGAGATGCACTTCAGTGAGTGCAGAGACTGCACTGGCACCACTGGGGATGCAGTGCAGTGAGTCCAGTGAGTGTACTGGCACCACTGCGGATGCACTGCAGTGAGTCCAGAGAGTGCATTGGCACCACTTGGGATGCACTGCAGTGAGTCCAGAGAGTGCACTGGCACCACTGGGGATGCAGTGCAGTGAGTCCAGAGAGTGCACTGGCACCACTGGGGATGCAGTAGAGTGAGTCCAGAGAGTGCACTGGCACCACTGGGGATGCACAGCAGTGAGTCCAGAGAGTGCATTGGCACCACTGGGGATGCAGTGCAGTGAGTCCAGAGAGTGCACTGGCACCACTGGGGATGCAGTGCAGTGAGTCCAGAGAGTGCACTGGCACCACTGGGGATGCAGTGCAGTGAGTCCAGAGAGTGCACTGGCACCACTGGGGATGCAGTGCAGTGAGTCCAGAGAGTGCACTGGCACCACTGGGGATGCACTGCAGTGAGTCCAGAGAGTTCACTGGCACCACTGGAGATGCACTTCAGTGAGTGCAGAGACTGCACTGGCACCACTGGGGATGCAGTGCAGTGAGTCCAGTGAGTGTACTGGCACCACTGGGGATGCAGCGCAGTGAGTCCAGAGAGTGCACTGGCACCACTGAGAATGCACTTCAGTGTGTCCAGAGAGTGTACTGGCACCACTGGTGATGCACTGCAGTGAGTCCAGAGAGTGCACTGGCACCACTGTGGATGCAGTGCAGTGAGTCCAGAGAGTGCACTGGCAGCACTGGGGATGCACTGCAGTGAGTCCAGAGAGTGCCCTGGCACCACTGGGGATGCAGTGCAGTGAGTCCAGAGTGTGCACTGGCACCACTGGGGATGCAGTGCAATGAGTCCAGAGATCGCACTGGCACCACGGGGGATGCACTTCAGTGAGTCCAGAGAGTGCACTGGCACCACTGGGGATGCACTGCAGTGAGTCCAGAGAGTGCACTGGCACCACTGGGGATGCACTGCAGTGAGTCCAGAGAGTGCACTGGCAGCACTGGGGATGCAGTGCAGTGAGTCCAGAGAGTGCACTGGCACCAGAGGGAATGCACTGCAGTGAGTCCAGTGAGTGCACTGGCACCACTGGGGATGCAGTGCAGTGAGTGCAGGGAGTGCACTGGCACCACTGGGGATGCAGTGCAGTGAGTCCAGAGAGTGCACTGGCACCACTGGGGATGCAGTGCAGTGAGTCCAGAGAGTGCACAGGCAGCACTGGTGATGCAGGGCAGTGAGTCCAGAGAGTGCTCTGGCACCACTGGGGATGCAGTGCAGTGAGTCCAGAGAGTGCACTGGCACCACTGGGGATGCAGTGCAGTGAGTCCAGAGAGTGCACTGGCACCACTGGTGATGCATTGCAGTTACTCCAGAGAGTGCACTGGCACCACTGAGAATGCCCTTCAGTGAGTCCAGAGAGTGCACTGGCACCACTGGGGATGCACTGCAGTGAGTCCACAGAGTGCACTAGCACCACTGGGGATGCAGTGCAGTGAGTCCAGAGAGTGTACTGGCACCACTGGGGATGCACTGCAGTGAGTCCAGAGAGTGCACTGGCACCGCTGAGAATGCACTTCAGTGAGTCCAAAGAGTGCACTGGCACCAGTGGGGATACACTACAGTGAGTCCAGAGAGTGCACTGGCACCACTGGGGATGCACTGCAGTGAGCCCAGAGAGTGCACTGGCACCACTGGAGATGCAGTACAGTGAGTCCAGTGAATGCACTGGCACCACTGGGGATGCAGTGCAGTGAGTCCAGAGAGTGCACTGGCACCACTGGTGATGCAGTATAGTGAGTCCAGTGAGTGCACTGGCACCACTGGGGATGCAGTGCAGTGAGTCCAGAGAGTGCACTGGCACCACTGGGGATGCAGTGCAGCAAGTCCAGAGAGTGCACTGGCACCACTGGGGATGCAGTGCAGTGAGTCCAGAGAGTGCACTGGCACCAATGGGGATGCAGTGCAGTGAGTCCAGAGAGTACACTGGCACCACTGGGGATGCAGTACAGTGAGTCCAGAGAGTGCACTGGCACCACTGGGGATGCACAGCAGTGAGTCCAGAGAGTGCATTGGCACCACTGGGGATGCAGTGCAGTGAGTCCAGAGAGTGCACTGGCACCATTGGAGATGCAGTGCAGTGAGTCCAGAGAGTGCACTGGCACCACTGGGGATGCAGTGCAGTGAGTCCAGAGAGTGCACTGGCACCACTGGGGATGCAGTGCAGTGAGTCCAGAGAGTGCACTGGCACCACTGGGGATGCACTGCAGTGAGTCCAGAGAGATCACTGGCACCACTGGAGATGCACTTCAGTGAGTGCAGAGACTGCACTGGCACCACTGGGGATGCAGTGCAGTGAGTCCAGTGAGTGTACTGGCACCACTGGGGATGCACTGCAGTGAGTCCAGAGAGTGCATTGGCACCACTTGGGATGCACTGCAGTGAGTCCAGAGAGTGCACTTGCACCACTGGGGATGCAGTGCAGTGAGTCCAGAGAGTGCACTGACACCACTGGGGATGCAGTGCAGTGAGTCCAGAGAGTGCACTGGCACCAATGGGGATGCACAGCAGTGAGTCCACAGAGTGCACTGGCACCACTGGGGATGCAGTGCAGTGAGTCTAGAGAGTGCACTGGCACCACTGGGGATGCAGTACAGTGAGTCCAGAGAGTGCACTGGCACCACTGGGGATGCACAGCAGTGAGTCCAGAGAGTGCATTGGCACCACTGGGGATGCAGTGCAGTGAGTCCAGAGAGTGCACTGGCACCATTGGAGATGCAGTGCAGTGAGTCCAGAGAGTGCACTGGCACCACTGGGGATGCAGTGCAGTGAGTCCAGAGAGTGCACTGGCACCACTGGGGATGCAGTGCAGTGAGTCCAGAGAGTGCACTGGCACCACTGGGGATGCACTGCAGTGAGTCCAGAGAGTTCACTGGCACCACTGGAGATGCACTTCAGTGAGTGCAGAGACTGCACTGGCACCACTGGGGATGCAGTGCAGTGAGTCCAGTGAGTGTACTGGCACCACTGGGGATGCAGCGCAGTGAGTCCAGAGAGTGCACTGGCACCACTGAGAATGCACTTCAGTGTGTCCAGAGAGTGTACTGGCACCACTGGTGATGCACTGCAGTGAGTCCAGAGAGTGCACTGGCACCACTGTGGATGCAGTGCAGTGAGTCCAGAGAGTGCACTGGCAACACTGGGGATGCACTGCAGTGAGTCCAGAGAGTGCACTGGCACCACTGGGGATGCAGTGCAGTGAGTCCAGAGTGTGCACTGGCACCACTGGTGATGCAGTGCAGTGAGTCCAGAGATCGCACTGGCACCACGGGGGATGCACTTCAGTGAGTCCAGAGAGTGCACTGGCACCACTGGGGATGCACTGCAGTGAGTCCAGAGAGTGCACTGGCACCACTGGGGATGCACTGCAGTGAGTCCAGAGAGTGCACTAGCACCACTGGGAATGTAGTGCAGTGAATCCAGTGAGTGCAATGGCACCAGTGGGGATGCACTGCAGTGAGTCCAGAGAGTGCACTGGCACCACTGGGGATGCACTGCAGTGAGCCCAGAGAGTGCACTGGCACCACTGGAGATGCAGTACAGTGAGTCCAGTGAATGCACTGGCACCACTGGGGATGCAGTGCAGTGAGTCCAGAGAGTGCACTGGCACCACTGGTGATGCAGTATAGTGAGTCCAGTGAGTGCACTGGCACCACTGGGGATGCAGTGCAGTGAGTCCAGAGAGTGCACTGGCACCACTGGGGATGCACTGCAGTGAGTCCAGAGAGTGCACTGGCACCACTGATGATGCAATACAGTGAGTCCAGTGAGTGCACTGGCACCACTGGGGATTTAGTGCAGTGACTCGAGAGAGTGCACTGGCACCACTGGGGATGCAGTGCAGTGACTCCAGAGAGTGCACTGGCACCACTTGGGATGCAGTGCAGTGAGTCCAGACAGTGCACTGGCACCACTGGGGATGCAGTGCAGTGAGTCCAGAGACTGCACTGGCACCACTGGGGATGCACTGCAGTGAGACCAGAGATTGCACTGGCACCACTGGGGATGCACTGCAGTGAGTCCAGAGAGTGCACTGGCACCACTGGGGATGCACTGCAGTTAGTCCAGAGAGTGCACTGTCACCACTGGGGATGCAGTACAGTGAGTCCACATAGTGCACTGGCACCAGTGGGGATGCAGTACACTGAGTCCAGAGAGTGCACTGGCACCACTGGACATGCAGTGCAGTGAGTCCAGAGAGTGCACTGGCACCACTGGGGATGCAGTGCAGTGAGTCCAGAGAGTGCACTGGCACCACTGGAGATGCAGTACAGTGAGTCCAGTGAATGCACTGGAACCACTGGGGATGCAGTGCAGTGAGTCCAGAGAGTGCACTGGCACCACTGGTGATGCAGTACAGTGAGTCCAGTGAGTGCACTGGTACCACTGGGCCTGCAGTGCAGTGAGTCCAGAGAGTACACTGGCACCACTGGGGATGCACTGCACTGAGTCCAGAGAGTGCACTGGCACCACCGATGATGCAGTACAGTGAGTCCAGTGAAGTGCACTGGCACTACTGGGGATGTAGTGCAGTGACTCGAGAGAGTGCACTGGCACCACTGGGGATGCAGTGCAGTGAGTCCAGAGAGTGCACTGGCACCACTGGGGATGCAGTGCAGTGAGTCCAGAGAGTGCACTGGCAGCAGTGGGGATGCAGTGCAGTGAGTCCAGAGAGTGCACTGGCACCACTGGGGATGCAGTGCAGTGAGTCCAGAGACTTCACTGGCACCACTGGGAATGCAGTGCAGTGAGTGCAGAGAGTGCACTGGCACCACTGGGGATGCAGTGCAGTGAGTCCAGAGAGTGCACTGGCGCCACTGGGGATGCAGTGCAGTGAGTCCAGAGAGTGCACTGGCACCACTGGGGATGCACTGCAGTGAGTCCAGAGAGTGCACTGGCACCACTGGTGATGCAGTACAGTGAGTCCAGAGAGTGCACTGGCACCACTGGGAATGCACTGCAGTGAGTCCAGAGAGTGCACTGGCACCACTGGGGATGCACTACAGTGAGTCCAGAGATTGCACTGGCACCAGTGGGGATGCAGTACAGTGAGTCCAGAGAGTGCACTGGAACCACTGGGGATGCACTGCAGTGAGTCCAGAGAGTGCACTGGCTCCACTGGGGATGCACTACAGTGAGTCCAGAGATTGCACTGGCAGCACTGGGGATGCAGTGCACTGAGTCCAGAGAGTGCACTGGCACCACTGGGGATGCAGTGCATTGAGTCCAGAGAGTGCACTGGCACAACTGGGTATGCACTTCAGTGAGTCCAGAGAGTGCACTGACACCACTGGGGATGCAGTGCAGTGAGTCCAGAGAGTGCAGTGGCACCACTGGGGATGCAGTGCAGTGAGTCCAGAGAGTGCTCTGGCACCACTGGGGATGCACTGCAGTGAGTCCAGAGAGTACACTGGCACCAGTGGGGATGCAGTGCAGTGAGTCCAGAGAGTGCACTGGCACCACTGGGGATGCAGTCCAGTGAGTGCACTGGCAACACTGGGGATGCAGTGCAGTGACTGCAGAGAGTACACTGGCACCACCGGGGATTCACTGCAGTGAGTCCAGAGAGTGCACTTGCACCACCTGTGATGCAGTGCAGTGAGTCCAGTGAGTGCACTGGCACCACTGGGGATGCAGTGCTGTGACTCCAGAGAGCGCACTGGCACCACTGGGGATGCAGTGCAGTCAGTCCAGTGAGTGCACTGGCACCACTGGGGGTGCAGTACAGTGAGTCCAGAGAGTGCACTGACACCACTGGGGATGCACTGCAGTGAGTCCAGACAGTGCACTGGCACCACTGTGGATGCAGTGCAGTGAGTCCAGAGACTGCACTGGCACCACTGGGGATGCACTGCAGTGAGACCAGAGAGTGCACTGGCACCACTGGGGATGCACTGCAGTGAGTCCAGAGAGTGCACTGGCACCACTGGGGATGCACTGCAGTTAGTCCAGAGAGTGCACTGTCACCACGGGAAATGCAGTACAGTGAGTCCACATAGTGCACTGGCACCAGTGGGGATGCAGTACAGTGAGTCCAGAGAGTGCACTGGCACCACTGGACATGCAGTGCAGTGAGTCCAGAGAGTGCACTGGCACCACTGGGGATGCACTTCAGTGACTCCACAGAGTGCACTGGCACCACTGGGGATGCAGTGCAGTGAGTCCAAAGACTTCACTGGCACCACTGGGGATGCAGTGTAGTCAGTCCAGAGAGTGCTCTGGCACCACTGGGGATGCACTGCAGTGAGTCCAGAGAGTGCACTGGCACCACTGGGGATGCACTGCAGTGAGTCCAGAGAGTGCACTGGCACCACTGGGCATGCAGTGCAGTGAGTCCAGTGAGTGTACTGGCACCACTGGGGATGCACTTCAGTGAGCCCAGAGAGTGCACTGGCACCACTGAGAATGCACTTCAGTGAGTCCAGAGAGTGCACTGGCACCACTGGGGATGCACTGCAGTGAGTCCAGAGACTGCACTAGCACCACTGGGGATGCAGTGCAGTGAATCCTGTGAGTACACTGGCACCACTGGGGATGCAGTGCAGTGAGTCCAGAGAGCTCACTGGCACCACTGGGGATGCAGTGCAGTGAGTCCAGAGAGTGTACTGGCACCACTGGAGATGCAGTACAGTGAGTCCAGTGAATGCACTGGAACCACTGGGGATGCAGTGCAGTGAGTCCAGAGAGTGCACTGGCACCACTGGTGATGCAGTACAGTGAGTCCAGTGAGTGCACTGGTACCACTGGGCCTGCAGTGCAGTGAGTCCAGAGAGTACACTGGCACCACTGGGGATGCACTGCAGTGAGTCCAGAGAGTGCACTGGCACCACCGATGATGCAGTACAGTGAGTCCAGTGAAGTGCACTGGCACTACTGGGGACGTAGTGCAGTGACTCGAGAGAGTGCACTGGCACCACTGGGGATGCAGTGCAGTGAGTCCAGAGAGTGCACTGGCCGCAGTGGGGATGCAGTGCAGTGAGTCCAGAGAGTGCACTGGCACCACTGGGGATGCAGTGCAGTGAGTCCAGAGAGTGCACTGGCAACAGAGGGAATGCACTGCAGTGAGTCCAGTGAGTGCACTGGCACCACTGTGGATGCACTGCAGTGAGTCCAGAGAGTGCACTGGCAGCACTGGGGATGCAGTGCAGTGAGTCCAGAGAGTGCACTGGCACCACTGGGGATGCACTGCAGTGAGTCCAGAGAGTGCACTGGCACCACTGGGGATGCAGTGCAGTGAGTCCAGAGAGTGCACTGGCACCACTGGGGATGCAGTACAGTGAGTCCACAGAGTGCACTGGTACCAGTGGGGATGCAGTACAGTGAGTCCAGAGAGTGCACTGGCACCACTGGGGATGCACTGCAGTGAGTCCAGAGAGTGCACTGGCACCACTGGGGATGCACTACAGTGAGTCCAGAGATTGCACTGGCAGCACTGGGGATGCAGTGCACTGAGTCCAGAGAGTGCACTGGCACCACTGGGGATGCAGTGCATTGAGTCCAGAGAGTGCACTGGCACAACTGGGTATGCACTTCAGTGAGTCCAGAGAGTGCACTGACACCACTGGGGATGCAGTGCAGTGAGTCCAGAGAGTGCAGTGGCACCACTGGGGATGCAGTGCAGTGAGTCCAGAGAGTGCTCTGGCACCACTGGGGATGCACTGCAGTGAGTCCAGAGAGTACACTGGCACCAGTGGGGATGCAGTGCAGTGAGTCCAGAGAGTGCACTGGCACCACTGGGGATGCAGTCCAGTGAGTGCACTGGCAACACTGGGGATGCAGTGCAGTGACTGCAGA
Source organism: Anser anser (assembly GCF_964211835.1). Classification (NCBI taxonomy): domain Eukaryota; kingdom Metazoa; phylum Chordata; class Aves; order Anseriformes; family Anatidae; genus Anser; species Anser anser. Next base: position 1,853,283 of record NC_139734.1, read on the forward strand.
GAGTACACTGGCACCACCGGGGATTCACTGCAGTGAGTCCAGAGAGTGCACTTGCACCACCTGTGATGCAGTGCAGTGAGTCCAGTGAGTGCACTGGCACCACTGGGGATGCAGTGCTGTGACTCCAGAGAGCGCACTGGCACCACTGGGGATGCAGTGCAGTCAGTCCAGTGAGTGCACTGGCACCACTGGGGGTGCAGTACAGTGAGTCCAGAGAGTGCACTGACACCACTGGGGATGCACTGCAGTGAGTCCAGACAGTGCACTGGCACCACTGTGGATGCAGTGCAGTGAGTCCAGAGACTGCACTGGCACCACTGGGGATGCACTGCAGTGAGTCCAGAGAGTGCACTGACACCACTGGGGATGCGGTGCAGTGAGTCCAGAGAGTGCACTGGCACCACTGGGGATGCAGTGCAGTGAGTCCAGAGAGTGCACTGGCACCACTGGGGATGCACTGCAGTGAGTCCAGAGATTGCACTGGCACCACTGGGGATGCAGTGCTGTGACTCCAGAGAGCGCACTGGCACCACTGGACATGCAGTGCAGTGAGTGCAGAGAGTGCACTGGCACCACTGGTGATGCACTTCAGTTTGTCCAGAGAGTGCACTGGCACCACTGGGGATGCAGTGCAGTGAGTCCAGAGAGTGCACTGGCACCACTGGGGATGCACTGCAGTGAGTCCAGAGAGTGCACTGGCACCACTGGGGATGCACTGCAGTGAGTCCAGAGAGTGCACTGGCACCACTGGGGCTGCAGTGCAGTGAGTCCAGAGAGTGCACTGGCACCACTGGGGATGCACTGCAGTGAGTCCAGAGATTGCACTGACACCACTGGGGATGCAGTGCAGTGAGTCCAGAGAGTGCACTGGCACCACTGGGGATGCACTACAGTGAGTCCAGAGAGTGCACTGGCACCACTGGGGATGCTCTGCAGTGAGTCCAGAGATTGCACTGGCACCACTGGGGATGCAGTGCAGTGAGTGCAGAGAGTGCACTGGCACCACTGGGAATGCACTTCAGTGAGTTCAGAGAGTGCACTTGCACCACTGGGGATGGGTTTCAAGCCAACTGCATTAACCGCTCATGCTTCTTTCTTATGAGACGTTAGTAAACCAATTACATAACCTTGTCAAGACTAAATCACAGGTAAAAATCCTTTACATCTCATGTGGCCAACCACTCCCAACTAGGATTCCAAGAACCAGGAGGTTCGGTGAAAATAGGGCTAGTGCTATTAGAGGGGTGATTATTAGGGTAAGCCCTAAGCTGTCTTTAATGGAGAAGTATTGGTGGAATGGGATTTTGTCGCAGTCTGATACGATTCCTAGTGGGTTATTTGAGCCTGATTCGTGTAGGAAGGTTAGGTGGACTAGGGTGATTCCTGCAATTAGGAAGGGCAGTAGGAAGTGGATGGCGAAGAATCGGGTTAAGGTTGGATTGTCTACTGAGAATCCTCCTCAGGCTCATTCTACTAGAGTTTGCCCAATGTACGGGATGGCTGAGAATAGGTCGGTGATTACGGTGGCCCCTCAGAATGACATTTGTCCTCATGGTAGGACATACCCTACGAAGGCAGTTGCTATTAGGGTGAGTAGGAGGATTACTCCTGTGTTTCAGGTTTCTTTGTATAGGTAGGAGCCGTAGTAGAGGCCTCGTCCGATGTGTAAGTAGATGCAGATAAAGAAGAGCGAAGCACCGTTGGCGTGGAGGTTGCGGATGAGCCATCCGTACTGGACGTCTCGGCATGTGTGAGCTACTGAGGAGAAGGCGAGTGAAGTGTCTGCGGTGTAGTGTATGGCTAGTAGCAGGCCTGTTAGGATTTGTGTGGCTAAGCAGATGGCTAGAAGGGAGCCGAAGTTTCATCAGGCAGAGATGTTGGAGGGGGCGGGTAGGTCGATTAGGGAGTTGTTGATTATTTTTAGTAGGGGATGGGATTTGCGGATGTTAGGGGCCATTAGTGAGTCTGTGTGTTATTAGGATTATTACCAGGATGGAGAGGGCGAAGGATCCTAGGTAGGCCTTAATTAGCCCTGTGTGTATTGAGGTTGCGGCTTTGCTTGCGGCTACTTGTAGTTCAGCAAGGCCCTCTGGCCCTATTTTTTTGAGTCAGGAGAGGTCGATCAAGTGTAGGGCAATGTTTTGTCCCTTTTCTAGTAGGTTTTTGGAGAAGAATCGGTGTACTAGGGGGTTGAAGTACCCTAATGCAGAGGAGAAGTTTATGAGGGGGTTTGGTTTGGGGTGAGTGAGGGTGTGTGTTATGTTCGATAGTTCTAGGGCTAGGATGATTCCTAGGATTGTTATGAGGATGGCAGCGGTTTTGGTGATAAGGGGTATGGTTATTGGGGGGGTTTTGGTTGGTGTGATGAAAGAGGTAATGATTATTCCTGCTGTAATGCTGCCTAGGGCGAGTCGGGTTAGGGGGGCGGTGATTAGTGGGTTGTTTTCGTTTATTGATACTATTGGGGGGATTCGGGTTTGTCCAGCTTGGACTAGGATGGTTATGCGGATGCTGTAGGTTGCGGTGAATGCTGTGGCTATAAGGGTTAGGAGTAGGGCTCAAGTATTTAGGTATGATGTGTTTAAGCTTTCGATGATGAGGTCTTTTGAGTAGAATCCGGCTAGGAATGGGGTTCCTATCAGCGCCAGGTTTCCGATGGTTAGGCAGGAAGTAGTGACTGGGAGTATTTTCTGTAGGCCTCCTATCTTTCGGATATCTTGTTCTCCGTTTAGGTTGTGGATGATAGACCCTGAGCATAGGAATAGTATGGCTTTAAAGAAGGCATGGGTTGAGATGTGTAGGAAGGCTAGTTGTGGGAGGTTTAGTCCGATAGTGACTATTATTAGTCCTAGTTGGCTGGATGTTGAGAAAGCAATGATTTTTTTGATGTCATTTTGGGTTAGGGCGCATGTGGCAGCGAATAGGGTTGATAGAGCACCTAGGCATAGGCAGGCAGTTAGGGCTGTCTGGTTGGTGGCTAGCAGGGGGTGCATGCGGATGAGCAGGAAGATTCCGGCTACTACTATGGTACTGGAGTGCAGTAGGGCTGATACTGGGGTGGGGCCTTCTATTGCTGCGGGCAGTCATGGGTGGAGTCCAAATTGGGCGGATTTTCCTGCGGCTGCGAGGATTAATCCTATGAGGGGGAGGATTGGGGTTTGGTGGGGGTGTACGGCTTGTTGGATCTCTCAGGTGTTGAATGTTGAAGCTAGTCATGCTATGCTCAGGGTCAGTACGACGTCTCCGATTCGGTTGTAGATTACGGCTTGTAGGGCGGCGGTGTTGGCATCTGCTCGGCCTTGTCATCAGCCGATGAGAAGGAAGGACATGATTCGTACTCCTTCCCAGCCTACGAATAGGAGGAATATGTTGTTTGCGGTTGTTAGGAGGAGTATGGCGACTAGGAATGTCAGTAGGTAGGTGAAAAATTTTGTTACGTATGGCTCTGAGGCCATGTATCATATGGCGAATTGTAGGATTGATCATGTTACAAATAGGGCGATTGGAAGAAATGTTATTGAGTATTGGTCTATTTTTAGGCTCAGGGGGATTTTAAAGTTTATAATGAATTTTCACTCCCAGTGGCAGGTGACAGATTCTACTCCCGAGTAGATGAATGCGGTTGTAGGGGCTAGGCTAATTAGGAATGCGGTTTTAACAGCGCGGGTGGTGGCTTGTGGGGTGTTTTTAAAGTTTTTAAATAGAAATGGCAGGATGATTGGGGTTAGGAGGATTGTCAGCGTGAGTAGTGTGAGGGAGTTGATTAGTAGTGTGGGGTTCACTACTTTTACTTGGATTTGCACCAAGATGGGTGGTTCCTAAGACCAGTGGATTGCTGTTATCCTTTAAAAGTAAGGGGGCTGAGGTTTTAGGCTCAGATGTAAGAGTTAGCAGCTCTTGTTGGTTAAACCCTCCCCTCGGCAGGTAAGAAGGTTTGAACTTCTATTCTTAGAATCACAGTCTAATGTTTGGTTTAAACTATACTTGCATGAGGGGATTCCGGAGATCAGTTCGGGTTTGAGGATTAGGAGGAATATTGGGATAATGTGGAGTGTTATGAGCAGGTGTTCTCGCGTGGTTGAGTTTTGCATAGATGTGATGTGGGAGGGGATTGAGCCTCGTTGGGTCATTAGTAGTATGAATAAGGTGTAGGAGGCGGTTAGTAGGGTTGCGATTCCTGTTAGGATGATCGTGAAGGCAGATCAGTTGAATAAGGTGATTATAATGGTTAGCTCTGCTATGAGGTTTGTTGTTGGGGGTAAGGCTATGTTTGTTAGATTGGCCAGCAATCATCAGGTAGCTATGAGTGGTAGGAGAGGTTGTAGGCCTCGTGTGAGTAGTAGAATTCGGCTGTGCGTACGTTCATAGTTTGTGTTGGCTAGGCAGAATAGTATGGAGGAAGTTAGTCCATGGGAAATTATTAGGATCATTGCCCCTGAGAATGATCAGTGGGTTTGGATTATTCCTGCGGCGATAACTAGGCCTATGTGGCTAACGGATGAATAAGCGATTAGTGATTTTAGGTCTGTCTGTCGTAGGCAGATTGAGCTAGTCATTAGGGCGCCTCATAGGGCCAGGGTTAGGAAGGGGTAGTGCAGGAGGTTGGACAGTGGGCCCATAAATAGAGTGACTCGTATAATTCCGTATCCTCCTAGCTTTAGTAGTAGGGCGGCGAGGAGTATTGAGCCTGCGATGGGTGCTTCTACGTGGGCTTTTGGCAGTCAGAGGTGTAGGCCGTATAGTGGGGCTTTTACTATGAATGCTATGAGCAGTGCTAGACCTGATAGTATTCCTGTCCATGAGGTGGATAGGGTTGGGTGGGTTAGTTGTAGGGTTGGCAGGTGCAGGGTGCCAATTTTCACGTATAGGTGTATGATTGTGATTAGCAGGGGTAGAGAGCTTACTGGCGTGTAGAATAGCAGGTAGATGCCAGCGCTTAGGCGTTCTGGTTGGTTCCCCCATCGGGTGATTAAGATTAGGGTGGGAATGAGGGTTGCTTCAAATGAGATGTAAAATAGTGCTAGTTCTGTGGTGGAAAAGGCTAGTAGGATGAATGGCTGGACTGCGACTAAGGTTGAGATAAAGATTCGTTTGCGTTGTAGGGGTTCTTGTTGCAGGTGGTTTTGGCTTGCTATGATTATGAGTGGGAGTAGTCAGCAGGATAGTACTAGGAGGGGGGATGAGATTTGGTCAATTCCTGTTCAGTTGGATAAAAATTTGTAGGGGTAGTAGGTTGGGATTAATCACTGTAGGCTTAGGGCAGCGATTAGGAGGCTGTATAAGGTGGTGTTAGTCCATAGAAATTTTGGTGGAGACAGCAGGGCTGTTGGAAGAAGTATGATTGTGGGTAGGATGATTTTTAGCATTGCAGGAGGTTTAGGTTGTGTAGATGGTCGGAGCCATGTGTGCGGGTGGAGGCTACTAGGATGGCCAGGCCTGTGCCCGCCTCACACGCTGAGAAGGTTAGCATGAGAATTGGTACCATGGTGAATGAGGAGACTTGGTTTTCGATGGATCATATTGATAGGCCTACGAATATCGATAATATTATGCTTTCAAGGCATAGTAGGGCGGATACTAGGTGGGTTCGGTGGAAGGCTAGTCCTAGTCCGCTGAAAATGAAGGCTGAGTAGAAGCTTAAATGTAGGGGCGACATAAGAAAGTTACAGGGTTGGCTGTAATCTGCTGGGTCGAAACCAGCTATCTTTTTGGTTAGACTAACTTTCTATTATTCTGCTCATTCTAGGCCCCCTTGAATTCACTCGTAGGCCAGTCCGAGTGTTAGGAGAAGGAGGATCACTACAGTTCAGGTGAGGGTCATTAGGGGGGATTGGAGTTGGACGGCTCATGGCAGGGGGAGTAGGAGGGCGATTTCTAGGTCGAATAGGACGAACAGGATGGCTACTGAGGAAGAATCGGACTGAGAATGGTAATCGAGCAGATCCAAGTGGGTCGAATCCACATTCGTACGGTGAGAGTTTCTCTGAGTCGGGGTTTATTTGGGCGAGTCAGAAGTTTAATGCGGTTAGGGCGGCGCTTAGGATTGATGATAGGGCGAATATGAACATGAGTGCGTTCATTGCTCTCCTCTGGGTTTATACCAGATTCTAGAGATTGGAAGTCAATTGTAATTAATATACTAGAAGAGCAAGATCCTCATCAGTAGATGGTTATGTAGAGGAATAGTCAGATGACGTCTACGAAGTGTCAGTATCAGGCTGCTGCCTCGAATCCGAAGTGGTGGTCTGATGTAAAGTGGAACTTGATCAGTCGGAAGAGGCAGACGGTCAGGAAGGAGGATCCGATGATTACGTGGAGTCCGTGGAATCCAGTGGCAACGAAGAAGGTAGATCCGTAGACGCTATCGGCGATTGAGAATGGGGCTTCGTGGTATTCTATTGCTTGTAGGGCTGTGAAGTAGAATCCCAGGAGGATCGTTAGGGTTAGGGCGTGGATGGCGTGTTTTCGGTTTCCTTCTGTGATGCTGTGATGGGCTCACGTTACGGTAACGCCTGAGGCTAGTAGGATGGCTGTGTTTAGTAGGGGGACTTCTATCGGGTTGAGTGGTTTAATTCCTGTTGGGGGTCATTGGCCTCCTAGTTCTGGGGTTGGGGCCAGGCTCGAGTGGAAGAACGCTCAGAAGAACCCTAAGAAGAAGAATGCTTCGGATGTGATGAAAAGGATTATGCCGTATCGTAGGCCTTTTTGGACTGTGGGAGTGTGATGGCCTTGGAAGGTGCTTTCTCGTACAATGTCTCGTCATCATTGGAGTATTACTAGGAGTATTGAGATGAGGCCTAGGGTTAGTAGTATGGATGAGTTGTAGTGGAATCACATGATTAATCCTGAGGTTGTGAGTAGGGCGGCGGCTGCCCCGAAGATTGGTCAAGGGCTTGGGTCAACTATGTGGTATGAGTGTGCTTGGTGTGCCATTAGATGTTTTCTTGTAAGTATAGGCTTAGAAGGAGCACGAAGACGTAGGCCTGGATTATGGCTACTGCTACTTCTAGGATGGTTAGGAGTAGTAGGATGATTATTGTTAGGATGGATACTGCAGGAAGGGTGGGTATTAATGCAATGGAGGCTGTAGAGATGAGTTGGATGAGTAAGTGTCCTGCTGTAAGGTTGGCTGTAAGGCGGACTCCGAGGGCTAGGGGGCGGATTAGTAGGCTGGTTGTTTCGATCAGGATTAGTGCGGGGATTAGGGGTGTAGGGGTACCTTCGGGTAATAGGTGGGCTAAAGAGGCTGATGGTTGGTTTCGTAGGCCTGTTAGTAGTGTGGCGAGCCATAGTGGGAAGGCTAGGGCTATGTTCATAGATAGTTGGGTGGTTGGGGTGAATGTATATGGAAGGAGGCCTAGAAGGTTGATTGTAAGAAGTATGATTATTAGGGATGTAAATATTATGGCTCATTTGTGGCCATTTTTGTTGAGTGGGACTATTAGTTGTTTTGTGATTAGGTGAAGGAGTCATGTTTGGATAGTAGAAAGGCGGTTGTTGATTCATCGGTTGTTTGGGGACGGGAATAGTAGGGCTGGGAAGAGTAGGGATAGTAGGATTAAGGGGATGCCAAATAGATTGGGGCTGGAAAATTGGTCAAAGAAGCTTAGGTTCATGGTCAGGATCATGGTGTGGGTTTGGTAGTGAGGGAGGTCTTATTTGATGGGGGGTTGGTTGTGGTGAAGGCTAGTAGTTTTGGTTGGATGAGGAGTGCTAGGGTTAATCAGGTTATAATTATGATTGAAAATCATGGTGCGGGGTTAAGCTGTGGCATATCATTAAGGAGGGGGAAGTCCCTCTTTGGCTAGCTTAAAAGGCTAGTGCTGTTGCATAGCTTCTTAATGATTAGGATGATGATAGAAGGGACGATCAGGCCTCGAAATGTGGGAGTGGGGTTGATTCTACTACAATGGGTATGTAGCTGTGATTAGCCCCGCAAATTTCTGAGCATTGTCCGTAAAAAATCCCAGGCCGGGTGGTAATGAATGAAGTTTGGTTTAGTCGGCCTGGGATTGCGTCTGTTTTAACTCCGAGCGTTGGGACTGCTCAGGAGTGGAGTACGTCTCCTGCAGTAATGATCACGCGGATGGGGGATTCTATTGGGATAACTACACGGTGGTCAACTTCTAGCAGTCGGAAGTGGCCGTTGGGTAAGTCTGGGGTGGGCACTATGTAGGAGTCGAATGATAGGTCTTTGAAGTCTGTGTATTCGTAGCTTCAGTATCATTGGTGGCCGATGGCTTTTAGGGTGAGGTCTGGTTCGTCGATTTTGTCCATTATGTAGAGGATTTGTAGGGATGGGAGGGCGAGGAGTACCAGGACGATAGCAGGTAGGATTGTCCAGATCAGCTCTACTTCTTGGGCGTCTACAGCATTGGACGAGAGTTTTTCTGTTAGTATGTGGGCTAAAAGGTAGAGAACTAGGCTGCAGATAGCTAGGGCAACGATTAGGGCGTGGTCGTGGAATTCAACGAGTTCTTCTATGATGGGTGATGAGGCGTCTTGGAATCCTAGTTGGGAGTGGTTGGCCACATGAGATGTACAGGATTTTTACCTGTGATTTAGTCTTGACAAGGCTATGTAATTGGTTTACTAACGTCTCATAAGAAAGAAGCATGAGCGGTTAATGCAGTTGGCTTGAAACCAGCATGTGAGGGTTCGATTCCTTCCTTTCTTGTACTTGGACGAAGGCCGGTTCCTCGAAAGTATGGTATGGGGGAGGGCAGCCGTGGATTCATTCAACGTTTGTGGTAGTTAGTTCTGGTTGTAGGACTTTTCGTTTGGCCGAAAAGGCTTCTCAGATGATGAATATTAGTATGATTACGGCTACTATTGAGATTAGGGAGCCGATGGAGGAAATGGTGTTTCATAGTGTGTAGGCGTCGGGATAGTCCGAGTATCGTCGGGGTATTCCTGCTAGGCCTAGGAAGTGCTGGGGGAAGAACGTTAGGTTTACTCCTGTAAATATTACCCCGAAGTGGGCTTTTGCTCATGTTTGGTGTAGGGTAAACCCAGTGAGTAGTGGGAATCAGTGAGTAAATCCTGCTAGAATGGCAAAGACGGCGCCTATGGATAGGACGTAGTGGAAGTGGGCAACTACGTAGTACGTGTCGTGCAGGGCGATGTCTAGGGAAGAGTTTGCAAGAACGATTCCTGTTAATCCTCCGATGGTAAATAGGAAGATAAATCCTAGAGCTCATAGTATTGGGGGGGTCTCATTTGATTGTTCCTCCGTGCAGGGTGGCTAGTCAGCTAAATACTTTGATTCCGGTAGGGATGGCAATGATTATAGTGGCTGATGTAAAGTAGGCTCGGGTATCAACGTCTATTCCTACTGTAAACATGTGGTGAGCTCAGACGATGAATCCTAGGAAGCCGATGGATAGTATGGCTCAGACTATTCCCATGTAGCCGAAGGGCTCCTTTTTGCCTGAGTAGTACGTGACTACGTGTGAGATGATTCCGAACCCCGGTAGGATCAGAATATAGACTTCTGGGTGTCCGAAGAATCAGAATAGGTGTTGGTACAGGATTGGGTCTCCTCCTCCAGCGGGGTCGAAGAATGTGGTGTTTAGGTTTCGATCAGTTAGTAATATTGTAATACCGGCGGCGAGTACGGGGAGTGATAGAAGGAGTAGGATGGCGGTAATTAGTACGGATCAGACAAATAGTGTCCACTTCCACTACGTCCTATCCATAGGCGCCGTCTTTGCCATTCTAGCAGATGAGGTAAGTCGTAACAAGGTAAGTGTACCGGAAGGTGTACTTAGAATATCAAGACGTAGCTATAACACCAAAGCACTCAGCTTACACCTGAAAGTGGGGATGCAGTGCAGTGAGTCCAGAGACTTCACTGGCACCACTGGGAATGCAGAGAAGTGAGTGCAGAGAGTGCACTGGCACCACTGGGGATGCAGTGCAGTGAATCCAGAGAGTGCACTGGCACCACCTGTGATGCAGTGCAGTGAGTCCAGAGAGTGCACTGGCACGTTGGGGGTGCCGTTCAGTGAGTCCAGAGAGTGCACTGGCACCACTGGGGATGCAGTGCAGTGAGTCCAGAGAGTGCACTGGCACCACTGGGGATGCAGTGCAGTGAGTCCAGAGAGTGCACTGTCACCACTGGGGATGCAGTGCAGTGAGTCCAGAGAGTGCAGTGGCACCATTGGGGATGCAGTGCAGTGAGTCCAGAGAGTGCACTGGCACCACTGGTGATGCAGTGCAGTGAGTTTAGAGAGTACACTGGCGCCACTGTGGATGCACTGCAGTGAGTCCAGAGAGTGCACTGGCACCACTGGTGATGCAGTGCAATGAGTCCAGAGAGCCACTGGAACCACTGGGGATGCAGTGCATTTAGTCCAGAGAGTTCTCTGGCACCACTGGGGATGCAGTGCACTGAGTCCAGAGAGGGCACTGTCAGCAATGGGGATGCAGTGCAGTGAGTCCAGAGAGTGCACTGGCACCACTGGGGATGCAGTGCAGTGAGTCCAGAGAGTGCACTGGCACCACTGGGGATGCACCCCGGCAAGTCCATAGAGTGCACTGTCACCACTGGGGATGCAGTGCAGTGAGTCCAGAGAGTGCACTGGCACCACTGGGGATGCAGTGCAGTGAGTCCAGAGAGTGCAGTGGCACAACTGGGGATGCAGTGCAGTGAGTCCAGAGAGTGCACTGGCACCACTGGGGATGCAGTGCAGTGAGTCCAGAGAGTGCACTGGCACCACGGGGGATGCAGTGCAGTGAGTCCAGAGAGTGCACTGTCACCACTGGGGATGCAGTGCAGTGAGTCCAGAGAGTGCACTGGCACCACTGGGGATGCAGAGCAGTGAGTCCAGAGAGTGCACTGTCACCACTGGGGATGCAGTGCAGTGAGTCCAGAGAGTGCACTGGCACCACTGGGGATGCAGTGCAGGGAGTCCAGAGAGTGCCCTGGCACCACTGGGAATGCAGTGAGTCCAGACAGTGCACTGGCACCACTGGGGATGCACTGCAGTGAGTCCAGAGAGTGCACTGGCACCACTGGGGATGCACCCCGGCAAGTCCAGAGAGTGCACTGGCACCACTGGGGATGCAGTGCAGTGAGTCCAGAGAGTGCACTGGCACCACTGGGGATGCACTGCAGTGAGTGCAGAGAGTGCACTGGCACCACTGGGGATGCACTGCAGTGAGTCCAGAGAGTGCACTGGCACCACTGGGTATGCAGTGAAGTGAGTCCAGAGAGTGCACTGGCACCACTGGGGATGCAGTGCAGTGAGTCCAGAGAGTGCACTGGCACCACTGGGGATGCAGTGCAGTGAGTAAAGAGAGTGCACTGGCACCACTGTGGATGCAGTGCAGTGAGTCCAGAGAGTGCACTGGCACCACTGGGGATGGACTGCAGTGAGTCCAGAGAGTGCACTGGCACCACTGGGGATGCAGTGCAGTGAGTCCAGAGAGTGCACTGGCACCACTGGGGATGCACTGCAGTGAGTCCAGAGAGTGCACTGGCACCACTGGGGATGCACTGCAGTGAGTCCAGAGAGTGCACTGGCACCACTGGGATGCTGTGCAGTGAGTCCAGAGAGTGCACTGGCACCACTGGGGATGCACTGCAGTGAGTCCAGAGAGTGCACTGGCACCACTGGGATGCAGTGCACTGAGTCCACAGAGTGCACTGGCACCACAGGGGATACACTGCAGTGAGTCCAGAGAGTGCACTGGCACCACTGGGGATGCACTGCAGTGAGTCCAGAGAGTGCACTGGCACCGCTGCGGTTGCACCCCGTTGTTTTCAGAGAGTGCAGTGGCACCACTGGGGATGCAGTGCAGTGAGTCCAGAGAGTGCAGTGGCACCACGGGGGATGCAGTGCAGTGAGTCCAGAGAGTGCACTGTCACCACTGGGGATGCAGTGCAGTGAGTCCAGAGAGTGCACTGGCACCACTGGGGATGCAGTGCAGTGAGTCCAGAGAGTGCACTGGCACCTTGGGGGTGCAGTTCAGTGAGTCCAGAGAGTGCACTGGCACCACTGGGGATGCAGTGCAGTGAGTCCAGAGAGTGCACTGGCACCACTGGTGATGCAGTGCAGTGAGTCCAGAGAGTGCACTGGCACCGCTGGGGTGCAGTGCAGTGAGTCCAGAGAGTGCAGTGGCACCATTGGGGATGCAGTGCAGTGAGTCCTGAGAGTGCACTGGCACCTCTGGGGATGCAGTGCAGTGAGTTTAGAGAATACACTGGCGCCACTGTGGATGCACTGCAGTGAGTCCAGAGAGTGCACTGGCACCACTGGTGATGCAGTGCAATGAGTCCAGAGAGCCACTGGCACCACTGGGGATGCAGTGCATTTAGTCCAGAGAGTTCTCTGGCACCACTGGGGATGCAGTGCACTGAGTCCAGAGAGGGCACTGTCAGCAATGGGGATGCAGTGCAGTGAGTCCAGAGAGTGCACTGGCACCACTGGGGATGCAGTGCAGTGAGACCAGAGACTTCACAGGCACCACTGGGGATGCAGTGCAGTGAGTCCAGAGAGGGCACTGGCACCACTGGGGATGCAGTGCAGTGAGTCCTGAGAGTACAATGGCACCACAGGGGATGCACTGCAGTGAGTCCAGAGAGTGCACTGGCACCACTGGGGATGCAATGCAGTGAGTCCAGAGAGTGCACTGGCACCACTGGGGATGCAGTGCAGTGAGTCCAGATGTTAGCCTAGCAACCACATAATCACCAAGTGATTATATGAAGGTGCTTTATTCAGCGCTGGAAGCCGGGGCAGGTGCCCAAATCTGGCTTCAAGTCCCGTTACTTCCCAGCCGTTATTTATACATACAATATTGCGTCAGGTATACATATTCATTACAGGTTGCAACAGCAGCCTCGCTTTTCATTCTAATTAGCTCCCCTCCCCTTTGCACATGCGTGGCGCACTCTGGTGGTCGTCCAGATGAAGTAAAGAGTCTTCCTCTCCACTAAACTTTTCACCTTTCTTACTCGACGCATGCTCCCTCCGTTTCTTGGTTCTGCTTCAACTCATTTCATCATTTCCAGGCCCTTATCCAAGGTCAGGTTGTACCTGTTCCCTCCCAAGGTTCCCCTTCAATGATTCTTTTGATTGTTCAATGTACTCCCTAAGTATCCAGTATACATAGATTAATTGATAATGTAAGAACATTTGGCAATGCTTAATTATACTGTAGGTCCCATTACCTAAGAGACATTAGTAAAATATCCATTCGATTCTCCCCAACACTAACACAGAGACTGCACTGGCACCACTGGGGATGCATCCCGGCAAGTCCAGAGAGTGCACTGGCACCACTGGGGATGCAGTACAGTGAGTCCAGAGAGTGCACTGGCACCACTGGGGATGCACTGCAGTGAGTCCAGAGAGTGCACTGGCACCACTGGAGATGCACTGCAGTGAGTCCAGAGAGTGCACTGGCACCACTGGGGATGCAGTGCAGTGAGTCCAGAGAGTGCACTGGCACCACTGGTGATGCACTGCAGTGAGTCCAGAGTGTGCACTGGCACCACTGGGGATGCAGTACAGTGAGTCCAGAGAGTTCACAGGCACCACTGGGGATGCAGTGCAGTGAGTAAAGAGAGTGCACTGGCACCACTAGGGATGCAGTGCAGTGAGTCTACAGAGTGCACTGGCACCACTGGGGATGCAGTGCAGTGAGCTCAGAGAGTGCACTGGCACCACTGGGGATGCAGTGCGGTGTGTCCAGAGAGTGCACTGGCACCTCTGGGGATGCAGTGCAGAGAGTCCAGAGAGTGCACTGGCACCACTGGGGATGCAGTGCAGTGAGTCCAGAGAGTGCACTGGCACCACTGGGGATGCAGTGCAGTGAGTCCAGAGAGTGCACTGGCACCACTGGGGATGCACTGCAGTGAGTCCAGAGAGTGCACTGGCACCACTGGGATGCTGTGCAGTGAGTCCAGAGAGTGCACTGGCACCACTGGGGACGCAGTGCAGTGAGTCCACAGAGGGCACTGGCACCACTGGGGATGCACTGCAGTGAGTCCAGAGAGTGCACTGGCACCATTGGGATGCACCCCGGCAAGTCCAGAGAGTGCACTGGCACCACTGGGGATGCAGTGCAGTGAGTCCAGAGAGTGCACTGGCACCACTGGGGATGCACTGCAGTGAGTCCAGAGAGTGCACTGGCACCACTGGGGATGCACCCCGGCAAGTCCAGAGAGTGCACTGGCACCACTGGGGATGCACTGCAGTGAGTGCAGAGAGTGCACTGGCACCACTGGGGATGCACTGCAGTGAGTCCAGAGAGTGCACTGGCACCACTGGGTATGCAGTGAAGTGAGTCCAGAGAGTGCACTGGCACCACTGGGAATGCAGTGCAGTGAGTCCAGAGAGTGCACTGGCACCACTGGGGATGCAGTGCAGTGAGTAAAGAGAGTGCACTGGCACCACTGTGGATGCAGTGCAGTGAGTCCAGAGAGTGCACTGGCACCACTGGGGATGGACTGCAGTGAGTCCAGAGAGTGCACTGGCACCACTGGGGATGCAGTGCAGTGAGTCCAGAGAGTGCACTGGCACCACTGGGGATGCAGTGCAGTGAGTCCAGAGAGTGCACTGGCACCACTGGGGATGCACTGCAGTGAGTCCAGAGAGTGCACTGGCACCACTGGGATGCTGTGCAGTGAGTCCAGAGAGTGCACTGGCACCACTGGGGATGCACTGCAGTGAGTCCAGAGAGTGCACTGGCACCACTGGGATGCAGTGCACTGAGTCCACAGAGTGCACTGGCACCACAGGGGATACACTGCAGTGAGTCCAGAGAGTGCACTGGCACCACTGGGGATGCACTGCAGTGAGTCCAGAGAGTGCACTGGCACCGCTGCGGTTGCACCCCGTTGTTTTCAGAGAGTGCAGTGGCACCACTGGGGATGCAGTGCAGTGAGTCCAGAGAGTGCAGTGGCACCACGGGGGATGCAGTGCAGTGAGTCCAGAGAGTGCACTGTCACCACTGGGGATGCAGTGCAGTGAGTCCAGAGAGTGCACTGGCACCACTGGGGATGCAGTGCAGTGAGTCCAGAGAGTGCACTGGCACCTTGGGGGTGCAGTTCAGTGAGTCCAGAGAGTGCACTGGCACCACTGGGGATGCAGTGCAGTGAGTCCAGAGAGTGCACTGGCACCACTGGTGATGCAGTGCAGTGAGTCCAGAGAGTGCACTGGCACCGCTGGGGTGCAGTGCAGTGAGTCCAGAGAGTGCAGTGGCACCATTGGGGATGCAGTGCAGTGAGTCCTGAGAGTGCACTGGCACCTCTGGGGATGCAGTGCAGTGAGTTTAGAGAGTACACTGGCGCCACTGTGGATGCACTGCAGTGAGTCCAGAGAGTGCACTGGCACCACTGGTGATGCAGTGCAATGAGTCCAGAGAGCCACTGGCACCACTGGGGATGCAGTGCATTTAGTCCAGAGAGTTCTCTGGCACCACTGGGGATGCAGTGCACTGAGTCCAGAGAGGGCACTGTCAGCAATGGGGATGCAGTGCAGTGAGTCCAGAGAGTGCACTGGCACCACTGGGGATGCAGTGCAGTGAGACCAGAGACTTCACAGGCACCACTGGGGATGCAGTGCAGTGAGTCCAGAGAGGGCACTGGCACCACTGGGGATGCAGTGCAGTGAGTCCTGAGAGTACAATGGCACCACAGGGGATGCACTGCAGTGAGTCCAGAGAGTGCACTGGCACCACTGGGGATGCAATGCAGTGAGTCCAGAGAGTGCACTGGCACCACTGGGGATGCAGTGCAGTGAGTCCAGATGTTAGCCTAGCAACCACATAATCACCAAGTGATTATATGAAGGTGCTTTATTCAGCGGTGGAAGCCGGGGCAGGTGCCCAAATCTGGCTTCAAGTCCCGTTACTTCCCAGCCGTTATTTATACATACAATATTGCGTCAGGTATACATATTCATTACAGGTTGCAACAGCAGCCTCGCTTTTCATTCTAATTAGCTCCCCTCCCCTTTGCACATGCGTGGCGCACTCTGGTGGTCGTCCAGATGAAGTAAAGAGTCTTCCTCTCCACTAAACTTTTCACCTTTCTTACTCGACGCATGCTCCCTCCGTTTCTTGGTTCTGCTTCAACTCATTTCATCATTTCCAGGCCCTTATCCAAGGTCAGGTTGTACCTGTTCCCTCCCAAGGTTCCCCTTCAATGATTCTTTTGATTGTTCAATGTACTCCCTAAGTATCCAGTATACATAGATTAATTGATAATGTAAGAACATTTGGCAATGCTTAATTATACTGTAGGTCCCATTACCTAAGAGACATTAGTAAAATATCCATTCGATTCTCCCCAACACTAACACAGAGACTGCACTGGCACCACTGGGGATGCATCCCGGCAAGTCCAGAGAGTGCACTGGCACCACTGGGGATGCAGTACAGTGAGTCCAGAGAGTGCACTGGCACCACTGGGGATGCACTGCAGTGAGTCCAGAGAGTGCACTGGCACCACTGGAGATGCACTGCAGTGAGTCCAGAGAGTGCACTGGCACCACTGGGGATGCAGTGCAGTGAGTCCAGAGAGTGCACTGGCACCACTGGTGATGCACTGCAGTGAGTCCAGAGTGTGCACTGGCACCACTGGGGATGCAGTACAGTGAGTCCAGAGAGTGCACTGGCACCACTGGGGATGCAGTGCAGTGAGTAAAGAGAGTGCACTGGCACCACTAGGGATGCAGTGCAGTGAGTCTAGAGAGTGCACTGGCACCACTGGGGATGCAGTGCAGTGAGCTCAGAGAGTGCACTGGCACCACTGGGGATGCAGTGCGGTGTGTCCAGAGAGTGCACTGGCACCACTGGGGATGCAGTGCAGAGAGTCCAGAGAGTGCACTGGCACCACTGGGGATGCAGTGCAGTGAGTCCAGAGAGTGCACTGGCACCACTGGGGATTCACTGCAGTGAGTCCAGAGAGTGCACTGGCACCACTGGGGATGCACTGCAGTGAGTCCAGAGAGTGCACTGGCACCACTGGGATGCTGTGCAGTGAGTCCAGAGAGTGCACTGGCACCACTGGGGACGCAGTGCAGTGAGTCCACAGAGGGCACTTGCACCACTGGGGATGCACTGCAGTGAGTCCAGAGAGTGCACTGGCACCACTTGGGATGCACCCCGGCAAGTCCAGAGAGTGCACTGGCACCACTGGGGATGCAGTGCAGTGAGTCCAGAGAGTGCACTGGCACCACTGGGGATGCAGTGCAGTGAGTCCAGAGAGTGCACTGGCACCACTGGGGATGCACTGCAGTGAGTCCAGAGAGTGCACTGGCACCACTGGGTATGCAGTGAAGTGAGTCCAGAGAGTGCACTGGCACCACTGGGGATGCAGTGCAGTGAGTCCAGAGAGTGCACTGGCACCACTGGGGATGCAGTACAGTGAGTCCAGACAGTGCACTGGCACCACTGGGGATGCAGTGCAGTGAGTAAAGAGAGTGCACTGGCACCACTGTGGATGCAGTGCAGTGAGTCCAGAGAGTGCACTGGCACCACTGGGGATGGACTGCAGTGAGTCCAGAGAGTGCACTGGCACCACTGGGGATGCAGTGCAGTGAGTCCAGAGAGTGCACTGGCACCACTGGGGATTCACTGCAGTGAGTCCAGAGAGTGCACTGGCACCACTGGGGATGCACTGCAGTGAGTCCAGAGAGTGCACTGGCACCACTGGGATGCAGTGCAGTGAGTCCAGAGAGTGCACTGGCACCACTGGGGATGCACTGCAGTGAGTCCAGAGAGTGCACTGGCACCACTGGGATGCAGTGCACTGAGTCCATCGAGTGCACTGGCACCACAGGGGATACACTGCAGTGAGTCCAGAGAGTGCACTGGCACCACTGGGGATGCACTGCAGTGAGTCCAGAGAGTGCACTGGCACCGCTGCGGTTGCACCCCTTTGTTTTCAGAGAGTGCAGTGGCACCACTGGGGATGCAGTGCAGTGAGTCCAGAGAGTGCACTGGCACCACGGGGGATGCAGTGCAGTGACTCCAGAGAGTGCACTGTCACCACTGGGGATGCAGTGCAGTGAGTCCAGAGAGTGCACTGGCACCACTGGGGATGCACTGCAGTGAGTCCAGAGAGTGCACTGGCACCACTGGGGATGCAGTGCAGTGAGTCCAGAGAGTGCACTGGCACCACTGGGGATGCAGTGCAGTGAGTCCAGAGAGTGCACTGGCACCGCTGGGGATGCAGTGCAGTGAGTCCGGAGAGTGCAGTGGCACCATTGGGGATGCAGTGCAGTGAGTCCAGAGAGTGCACTGGCACCACTGGTGATGCAGTGCAGTGAGTTTAGAGAGTACACTGGCGCCACTGTGGATGCAGTGCAGTGAGTCCAGAGAGTGCACTGGCACCGCTGCGGTTGCACCCCGTTGTTTTCAGAGAGTGCAGTGGCACCACTGGGGATGCAGTGCAGTGAGTCCAGAGAGTGCACTGGCACCACGGGGGATGCAGTGCAGTGAGTCCAGAGAGTGCACTGTCACCACTGGGGATGCAGTGCAGTGAGTCCAGGGAGTGCACTGGCACCACTGGGGATGCACTGCAGTGAGTCCAGAGAGTGCACTGGCATCTTGGGGATGCAGTTCAGTGAGTCCAGAGAGTGCACTGGCACCACTGGGGATGCAGTGCAGTGAGTCCAGAGAGTGCACTGGCACCACAGGTGATGCAGTGCAGTGAGTCCAGAGAGTGCACTGGCACCGCTGGGGATGCAGTGCAGTGAGTCCAGAGAGTGCAGTGGCACCACTGGGGATGCAGTGCAGTGAGTCCAGAGAGTGCACTGGTACCACTGGTGATGCAGTGCAGTGAGTTTAGAGAGTACACCGGCGCCACTGTGGATGCACTGCAGTGAGTCCAGAGAGTGCACTGGCACCACTGGTGATGCAGTGCAATGAGTCCAGAGAGCCACTGGCACCACTGGGGATGCAGTGCATTTAGTCCAGAGAGTGAACTGGCACCACTGGGGATGCAGTGCACTGAGTCCAGAGAGGGCACTGTCAGCAATGGGGATGCAGTGCAGTGAGTCCAGAGAGTGCACAGGCACCACTGGGGATGCAGTGCAGTGAGACCAGAGACTTCACAGGCACCACTGGGGATGCAGTGCAGTGAGTCCAGAGAGTGCACTGGCACCACTGGGGATGCAGTGCAGTGAGTCCTGAGAGTACAATGGCACCACAGGGGATGCAGTGCAGTGAGTCCAGAGAGTGCACTGGCACCACTGGGGATGCAGTGCAGTGAGTCCAGAGAGTGCACTGGCACCAACTGGAGCTGCACTGCTGTGAGTCCTGAGAGTGCACTGGCACCACTGGGGATGCACTGCAGTGAGACCAGAGGTTGCAGTGGCACCACTGGGGATGCAGTGCAGTGAGTCCAGAGAGTGCACTGGTAGGATTGGGGATGCACTGCAGTGAGTCCAGAGAGTGCACTGGCACCACTGGGTATGCACTGCAGTGAGTCCAGAGAGTGCACTGGCACCACTGGGGATGCAGTGCAGTGAGTCCAGAGAGTGCACTGGCACCACTGGGGATGCACCCCGGCAAGTCCAGAGAGTGCACTGGCACCACTTGGGATGCAGCGCACTGACTCCAGAGAGAGCACTGGCACCACTGGGGATGCAGTGCAGTGAGTCCAGAGATTGCACTGGCACCACTGGGGATGCACCCCGGTGAGTCCAGAGAGTGCACTGGCACCACTGGGGATGCACTGCCGTGAGTCCAGAGAGTGCACTGGCACCACTGGGGATGCACTGCAGTGAGTCCAGAGAGTGCACTGGCACCACTGGGGATGCAGTGCAGTGAGTCCAGAGTGTGCACTGGCACCACTGGGGATGCAGTGCGATGAGTCCAGAGAGTGCACTGGCACCACTGGGGATGCAGTGCAGTGAGTCCAGAGAGTGCACTGGCACCACTGGGGATGCACCCCGGTGAGTCCAGAGAGTGCACTGGCACCACTGGGGATGCACCCCGGCAAGTCCATAGAGTGCACTGTCACCACTGGGGATGCAGTGCAGTGAGTCCAGAGAGTGCACTGGCCCCACTGGGGATGCAGTGCAGTGAGTCCAGAGAGTGCACTGGCACCACTGGGGATGCAGTGCAGTGAGTAAAGAGAGTGCCCCGGCACCACTGGGGATGCAGTGCAGTGAGTCCAGAGAGTGCACTGGCACCACTGGGGATGCAGTGCAGTGAGTCCAAAGAGTGCACTGGCGCCATTTGAGATGCACTGCAGTGAGTCCAGAGAGTGCACTGGCACCACTGGGGATGCAGTGCAGTGAGTCCAGAGAGTGCAGTGGCACAACTGGGGATGCAGTGCAGTGAGTCCAGAGAGTGCACTGGCACCACGGGGGATGCAGTGCAGTGAGTCCAGAGAGTGCACTGTCACCACTGGGGATGCAGTGCAGTGAGTCCAGAGAGTGCACTCGCACCACTGGGCATGCAGTGCAGTGAGTCCAGAGAGTGCACTGGCACCACTGGGGATGCAGTGCAGTGAGTCCAGAGAGTGCACTGGCACCACTGGGGATGCAGTGCAGTGAGTCCAGAGAGTGCCCTGGCACCACTGGGAATGCAGTGAAGTGAGTCCAGAGAGTGCACTGGCACCACTGGGGATGCAGTGCAGTGAGTCCAGAGAGTGCACTGGCACCACTGGGGATGCAGTACAGTGAGTCCAGAGAGTGCACTGGCACCACTGGGGATGCAGTGCAGTGAGTAAAGAGAGTGCACTGGCACCACTGTGGATGCAGTGCAGTGAGTCCAGAGAGTGCACTGGCACCACTGGGGATGGACTGCAGTGAGTCCAGAGAGTGCACTGGCACCACTGGGGATGCAGTGCAGTGAGTGCAGAGAGTGCACTGGCACCACTGGGGATGCAGTGCAGTGAGTCCAGAGAGTGCACTGGCACCACTGGGATGCTGTGCAGTGAGTCCAGAGAGTGCACTGGCACCACTGGGGATGCACTGCAGTGAGTCCAGAGAGTGCACTGGCACCACTGGGATGCAGTGCACTGAGTCCACAGAGTGCACTGGCACCACAGGGGATGCAGTGCAGTGAGTCCAGAGAGTGCACTGGCACCACTGGGGATGCACTGCAGTGAGTCCAGAGAGTGCACTGGCACCGCTGCGGTTGCACCCCGTTGTTTTCAGAGAGTGCAGTGGCACCACTGGGGATGCAGTGCAGTGAGTCCAGAGAGTGCACTGGCACCACGGGGGATGCAGTGCAGTGAGTCCAGAGAGTGCACTGTCACCACTGGGGATGCAGTGCAGTGAGTCCAGAGAGTGCAGTGGCACCACTGGGGATGCAGTGCAGTGAGTCCAGAGAGCCACTGGCACCACTGGGGATGCAGTGCATTTAGTCCAGAGAGTTCTCTGGCACCACTGGGGATGCAGTGCACTGAGTCCAGAGAGGGCACTGTCAGCAATGGGGATGCAGTGCAGTGAGTCCAGAGAGTGCACTGGCACCACTGGGGATGCAGTGCAGTGAGACCAGAGACTTCACAGGCACCACTGGGGATGCAGTGCAGTGAGTCCAGAGAGTGCACTGGCACCTCTGGGGATGCAGTGCAGTGAGTCCAGAGAGTGCACTGGCACCAACTGGAGCTGCACTGCTGTGACTCCTGAGATTGCACTGGCACCACTGGGGATGCACTGCAGTGAGTCCAGAGACTTCACAGGCACCACTGGGGATGCAGTACAGTGAGTCCAGAGAGTGCACTGGCACCACTGGGGATTCAGTTCAGTGAGTCCAGAGAGTGCACTTGCACCTCTGGGGATGCACCCCGGTGACTCCAGAGAGTGCACTGGCACCACTGGGGATGCACCCCAGCAACTCCAGAGAGTGCACTGTCACCACTGGGGATGCAGTGCAGTGAGTCCAGAGAGTGCACTGGCACCACTGGGGATGCAATGCAGTGAGTCCAGAGAGTGCACTGGCACCACTGGGGATGCACTGCAGTGAGTCCAGAGAGTGCACTGGCACCACTGGGGATGCACTGCAGTGAGACCAGAGGTTGCAGTGGCACCACTAGGGATGCAGTGCAGTGAGTGCAGAGAGTGCACTGGTAGGATTGGGGATGCACTGCAGTGAGTCCAGAGAGTGCACTGGCACCACTGGGTATGCACTGCAGTGAGTAGAGAGTGCACTGGCACCACTGGGGATGCAGTGCAGTGAGTCCAGAGAGTGCACTGGCACCACTGGGGATGCACCCCGGCAAGTCCAGAGAGTGCACTGGCACCACTTGGGATGCAGCGCACTGAGTCCAGAGAGTGCACTGGCACCACTGGGGATGCAGTACAGTGAGTCCAGAGATTGCACTGGCACCACTGGGGATGCACCCCGGTGAGTCCAGGGAGTGCACTGGCACCACTGGGGATGCACTGCCGTGAGTCCAGAGAGTGCACTGGCACCACAGGGGATGCACTGCAGTGAGTCCAGAGAGTGCACTGGCACCACTGGGGATGCAGTGCAGTGAGTCCAGAGTGTGCACTGGCACCACTGGGGATGCAGTGCAGTGAGTCCAGAGAGTGCACTGGCACCACTGGGGATGCAGTACAGTGAGTCCAGAGAGTGCACTGGCACCACTGGGGATGCACCCCGGTGAGTCCAGAGAGTGCACTGGCACCACTGGGGATGCAGTGCAGTGAGTCCAGAGAGTGCACTGGCACCACTGGGGATGCACCCCGGTGAGTCCAGAGAGTGCACTGGCACCACTGGGGATTCACCCCGGCAAGTCCATAGAGTGCACTGTCACCACTGGGGATGCAGTGCAGTGAGTCCAGAGAGTGCACTGGCCCCACTGGGGATGCAGTGCAGTGAGTCCAGAGAGTGCACTGGCACCACTGGGGATGCAGTGCAGTGAGTCCAGAGAGTGCACTGGCACCACTGGGGATGCAGTGCAGTGAGTCCAAAGAGTGCACTGGCGCCATTTGGGATGCACTGCAGTGAGTCCAGAGAGTGCACTGGCACCACTGGGGATGCAGTGCAGTGAGTCCAGAGAGTGCAGTGGCACAACTGGGGATGCAGTGCAGTGAGTCCAGAGAGTGCACTGGCACCACGGGGGATGCAGTGCAGTGAGTCCAGAGAGTGCACTGTCACCACTGGGGATGCAGTGCAGTGAGTCCAGAGAGTGCACTGGCACCACTGGGGATGCAGTGCAGTGAGTCCAGAGAGTGCACTGTCACCACTGGGGATGCAGTGCAGTGAGTCCAGAGAGTGCACTGGCACCACTGGGGATGCAGTGCAGTGAGTCCAGAGAGTGCCCTGGCACCACTGGGAATGCAGTGAGTCCAGACAGTGCACTGGCACCACTGGGGATGCACTGCAGTGAGTCCAGAGAGTGCACTGGCACCACTGGGGATGCACCCCGGCAAGTCCAGAGAGTGCACTGGCACCACTGGGGATGGACTGCAGTGAGTCCAGAGAGTGCACTGGCACCACTGGGGATGCAGTGCAGTGAGTCCAGAGAGTGCACTGGCACCACTGGGGATGCAGTGCAGTGAGTCCAGAGAGTGCACTGGCCCCACTGGGGATGCAGTGCAGTGAGTCCAGAGAGTGCACTGGCACCACTGGGGATGCAGTGCAGTGAGTCCAGAGAGTGCACTGGCACCACTGGGGATGCAGTGCAGTGAGTCCAAAGAGTGCACTGGCGCCATTTGGGATGCACTGCAGTGAGTCCAGAGAGTGCACTGGCACCACTGGGGATGCAGTGCAGTGAGTCCAGAGAGTGCAGTGGCACAACTGGGGATGCAGTGCAGTGAGTCCAGAGAGTGCACTGGCACCACGGGGGATGCAGTGCAGTGAGTCCAGAGAGTGCACTGTCACCACTGGGGATGCAGTGCAGTGAGTCCAGAGAGTGCACTGGCACCACTGGGGATGCAGTGCAGTGAGTCCAGAGAGTGCACTGTCACCACTGGGGATGCAGTGCAGTGAGTCCAGAGAGTGCACTGGCACCACTGGGGATGCAGTGCAGTGAGTCCAGAGAGTGCCCTGGCACCACTGGGAATGCAGTGAGTCCAGACAGTGCACTGGCACCACTGGGGATGCACTGCAGTGAGTCCAGAGAGTGCACTGGCACCACTGGGGATGCACCCCGGCAAGTCCAGAGAGTGCACTGGCACCACTGGGGATGGACTGCAGTGAGTCCAGAGAGTGCACTGGCACCACTGGGGATGCAGTGCAGTGAGTCCAGAGAGTGCACTGGCACCACTGGGGATGCACTGCAGTGAGTCCAGAGAGTGCACTGGCACCACTGGGGATGCACTGCAGTGAGTCCAGAGAGTGCACTGGCACCACTGGGATGCAGTGCACTGAGTCCACAGAGTGCACAGGCACCACAGGGGATACACTGCAGTGAGTCCAGAGAGTGCACTGGCACCACTGGGGATGCACTGCAGTGAGTCCAGAGAGTGCACTGGCACCGCTGCGGTTGCACCCCGTTGTTTTCAGAGAGTGCAGTGGCACCACTGGGGATGCAGTGCAGTGAGTCCAGAGAGTGCACTGTCACCACTGGGGATGCAGTGCAGTGAGTCCAGAGAGTGCACTGGCACCACTGGGGATGCAGTGCAGTGAGTCCAGAGAGTGCACTGGCACCTTGGGGGTGCAGTTCAGTGAGTCCAGAGAGTGCACTGGCACCACTGGGGATGCAGTGCAGTGAGTCCAGAGAGTGCACTGGCACCACTGGGGATGCAGTGCAGTGAGTCCAGAGAGTGCACTGGCACCGCTGGGGATGCAGTGCAGTGAGTCCAGAGAGTGCAGTGGCACCATTGGGGATGCAGTGCAGTGAGTCCAGAGAGTGCACTGGCACCACTGGTGATGCAGTGCAGTGAGTTTAGAGAGTACACTGGCGCCACTGTGGATGCACTGCAGTGAGTCCAGAGAGTGCACTGGCACCACTGGTGATGCAGTGCAATGAGTCCAGAGAGCCACTGGCACCACTGGGGATGCAGTGCATTTAGTCCAGAGAGTTCTCTGGCACCACTGGGGATGCAGTGCACTGAGTCCAGAGAGGGCACTGTCACCACTGGGGATGCAGTGCAGTGAGTCCAGAGAGTGCACTGGCACCACTGGGGATGCAGTGCAGTGAGTCCAGAGAGTGCACTGGCACCACTGGGGATGCACCCCGGCAAGTCCATAGAGTGCACTCTCACCACTGGGGATGCAGTGCAGTGAGTCCAGAGAGTGCACTGGCCCCACTGGGGATGCAGTGCAGTGAGTCCAGAGAGTGCACTGGCACCACTGGGGATGCAGTGCAGTGAGTCCAGAGAGTGCCCCGGCACCACTGGGGATGCAGTGCAGTGAGTCCAGAGAGTGCACTGGCACCACTGGGGATGCAGTGCAGTGAGTCCAAAGAGTGCAGTGGCACCATTGGGGATGCAGTGCAGTGAGTCCAGAGAGTGCACTGGCACCACTGGTGATGCAGTGCAGTGAGTTTAGAGAGTACACTGGCGCCACTGTGGATGCACTGCAGTGAGTCCAGAGAGTGCACTGGCACCACTGGTGATGCAGTGCAATGAGTCCAGAGAGCCACTGGCACCACTGGGGATGCAGTGCATTTAGTCCAGAGAGTTCTCTGGCACCACTGGGGATGCAGTGCACTGAGTCCAGAGAGGGCACTGTCACCACTGGGGATGCAGTGCAGTGAGTCCAGAGAGTGCACTGGCACCGCTGGGGATGCAGTGCAGTGAGTCCAGAGAGTGCAGTGGCACCATTGGGGATGCAGTGCAGTGAGTCCAGAGAGTGCACTGGCACCACTGGTGATGCAGTGCAGTGAGTTTAGAGAGTACACTGGCACCACTGGGGATGCAGTGCAGTGAGTCCAGAGAGTGCACTGGCACCGCTGGGGATGCAGTGCAGTGAGTCCAGAGAGTGCAGTGGCACCATTGGGGATGCAGTGCAGTGAGTCCAGAGAGTGCACTGGCACCACTGGTGATGCAGTGCAGTGAGTTTAGAGAGTACACTGGCGCCACTGTGGATGCACTGCAGTGAGTCCAGAGAGTGCACTGGCACCACTGGTGATGCAGTGCAATGAGTCCAGAGAGCCACTGGCACCACTGGGGATGCAGTGCATTTAGTCCAGAGAGTTCTCTGGCACCACTGGGGATGCAGTGCACTGAGTCCAGAGAGGGCACTGTCACCACTGGGGATGCAGTGCAGTGAGTCCAGAGAGTGCACTGGCACCACTGGGGATGCAGTGCAGTGAGTCCAGAGAGTGCACTGGCACCACTGGGGATGCACCCCGGCAAGTCCATAGAGTGCACTCTCACCACTGGGGATGCAGTGCAGTGAGTCCAGAGAGTGCACTGGCCCCACTGGGGATGCAGTGCAGTGAGTCCAGAGAGTGCACTGGCACCACTGGGGATGCAGTGCAGTGAGTCCAGAGAGTGCCCCGGCACCACTGGGGATGCAGTGCAGTGAGTCCAGAGAGTGCACTGGCACCACTGGGGATGCAGTGCAGTGAGTCCAAAGAGTGCACTGGCGCCATTTGGGATGCACTGCAGTGAGTCCAGAGAGTGCACTGGCACCACTGGGGATGCAGTGCAGTGAGTCCAGAGAGTGCAGTGGCACAACTGGGGATGCAGTGCAGTGAGTCCAGAGAGTGCACTGGCACCACTGGGGATGCAGTGCAGTGAGTCCAGAGAGTGCACTGGCACCACGGGGGATGCAGTGCAGTGAGTCCAGAGAGTGCACTGTCACCACTGGGGATGCAGTGCAGTGAGTCCAGAGAGTGCACTGGCACCACTGGGGATGCAGAGCAGTGAGTCCAGAGAGTGCACTGTCACCACTGGGGATGCAGTGCAGTGAGTCCAGAGAGTGCACTGGCACCACTGGGGATGCAGTGCAGTGAGTCCAGAGAGTGCACTGGCACCACTGGGGATGCACCCCGGCAAGTCCAGAGAGTGCACTGCACCACTGGGGATGCAGTGCAGTGAGTCCAGAGAGTGCACTGGCACCACTGGGGATGCACTGCAGTGAGTGCAGAGACCGCACTGGCACCACTGGGGATGCACTGCAGTGAGTCCAGAGAGTGCATTGGCACCACTGGGTATGCAGTGAAGTGAGTCCAGAGAGTGCACTGGCACCACTGGGGATGCAGTGCAGTGAGTCCAGAGAGTGCACTGGCACCACTGGGGATGCAGTACAGTGAGTCCAGAGAGTGCACTGGCACCACTGGGGATGCAGTGCAGTGAGTAAAGAGAGTGCACTGGCACCACTGTGGATGCAGTGCAGTGAGTCCAGAGAGTGCACTGGCACCACTGGGGATGGACTGCAGTGAGTCCAGAGAGTGCACTGGCACCACTGGGGATGCAGTGCAGTGAGTCCAGAGAGTGCACTGGCACCACTGGGGATGCACTGCAGTGAGTCCAGAGAGTGCACTGGCACCACTGGGGATGCTGTGCAGTGAGTCCAGAGAGTGCACTGGCACCACTGGGGATGCACTGCAGTGAGTCCAGAGAGTGCACTGGCACCACTGGGGATGCACCCCGGCAAGTCCATAGAGTGCACTGTCACCACTGGGGATGCAGTGCAGTGAGTCCAGAGAGTGCACTGGCCCCACTGGGGATGCAGTGCAGTGAGTCCAGAGAGTGCACTGGCACCACTGGGGATGCAGTGCAGTGAGTCCAGAGAGTGCCCCGGCACCACTGGGGATGCAGTGCAGTGAGTCCAGAGAGTGCACTGGCACCACTGGGGATGCAGTGCAGTGAGTCCAAAGAGTGCACTGGCGCCATTTGGGATGCACTGCAGTGAGTCCAGAGAGTGCACTGGCACCACTGGGGATGCAGTGCAGTGAGTCCAGAGAGTGCAGTGGCACAACTGGGGATGCAGTGCAGTGAGTCCAGAGAGTGCACTGGCACCACTGGGGATGCAGTGCAGTGAGTCCAGAGAGTGCACTGGCACCACGGGGGATGCAGTGCAGTGAGTCCAGAGAGTGCACTGTCACCACTGGGGATGCAGTGCAGTGAGTCCAGAGAGTGCACTGGCACCACTGGGGATGCAGAGCAGTGAGTCCAGAGAGTGCACTGTCACCACTGGGGATGCAGTGCAGTGAGTCCAGAGAGTGCACTGGCACCACTGGGGATGCAGTGCAGTGAGTCCAGAGAGTGCACTGGCACCACTGGGGATGCACCCCGGCAAGTCCAGAGAGTGCACTGCACCACTGGGGATGCAGTGCAGTGAGTCCAGAGAGTGCACTGGCACCACTGGGGATGCACTGCAGTGAGTGCAGAGACCGCACTGGCACCACTGGGGATGCACTGCAGTGAGTCCAGAGAGTGCACTGGCACCACTGGGTATGCAGTGAAGTGAGTCCAGAGAGTGCACTGGCACCACTGGGGATGCAGTGCAGTGAGTCCAGAGAGTGCACTGGCACCACTGGGGATGCAGTACAGTGAGTCCAGAGAGTGCACTGGCACCACTGGGGATGCAGTGCAGTGAGTAAAGAGAGTGCACTGGCACCACTGTGGATGCAGTGCAGTGAGTCCAGAGAGTGCACTGGCACCACTGGGGATGGACTGCAGTGAGTCCAGAGAGTGCACTGGCACCACTGGGGATGCAGTGCAGTGAGTCCAGAGAGTGCACTGGCACCACTGGGGATGCACTGCAGTGAGTCCAGAGAGTGCACTGGCACCACTGGGGATGCTGTGCAGTGAGTCCAGAGAGTGCACTGGCACCACTGGGGATGCACTGCATTGAGTCCAGAGAGTGCACTGGCACCGCTGCGGTTGCACCCCGTTGTTTTCAGAGAGTGCAGTGGCACCACTGGGGATGCAGTGCAGTGAGTCCAGAGAGTGCACTGGCACCACTGGTGATGCAGTGCAGTGAGTTTAGAGAGTACACTGGCGCCACTGTGGATGCACTGCAGTGAGTCCAGAGAGTGCACTGGCACCACTGGTGATGCAGTGCAATGAGTCCAGAGAGCCACTGGCACCACTGGGGATGCAGTGCATTTAGTCCAGAGAGTTCTCTGGCACCACTGGGGATGCAGTGCAGTGAGTCCAGAGAGTGCACTGGCACCACGGGGGATGCAGTGCAGTGAGTCCAGAGAGTGCACTGTCACCACTGGGGATGCAGTGCAGTGAGTCCAGAGAGTGCACTGGCACCACTGGGGATGCAGAGCAGTGAGTCCAGAGAGTGCACTGTCACCACTGGGGATGCAGTGCAGTGAGTCCAGAGAGTGCACTGGCACCACTGGGGATGCAGTGCAGTGAGTCCAGAGAGTGCACTGTCACCACTGGGGATGCAGTGCAGTGAGTCCAGAGAGTGCACTGGCCCCACTGGGGATGCAGTGCAGTGAGTCCAGAGAGTGCACTGGCACCACTGGGGATGCAGTGCAGTGAGTCCAGAGAGTGCCCCGGCACCACTGGGGATGCAGTGCAGTGAGTCCAGAGAGTGCACTGGCACCACTGGGGATGCAGTGCAGTGAGTCCAAAGAGTGCACTGGCGCCATTTGGGATGCACTGCAGTGAGTCCAGAGAGTGCACTGGCACCACTGGGGATGCAGTGCAGTGAGTCCAGAGAGTGCAGTGGCACAACTGGGGATGCAGTGCAGTGAGTCCAGAGAGTGCACTGGCACCACTGGGGATGCAGTGCAGTGAGTCCAGAGAGTGCACTGGCACCACTGTGGATGCAGTGCAGTGAGTCCAGAGAGTGCACTGTCACCACTGGGGATGCAGTGCAGTGAGTCCAGAGAGTGCACTGGCACCACTGGGGATGCAGAGCAGTGAGTCCAGAGAGTGCACTGTCACCACTGGGGATGCAGTGCAGTGAGTCCAGAGAGTGCACTGGCACCACTGGGGATGCAGTGCAGTGAGTCCAGAGAGTGCCCTGGCACCACTGGGAATGCAGTGAGTCCAGACAGTGCACTGGCACCACTGGGGATGCACTGCAGTGAGTCCAGAGAGTGCACTGGCACCACTGGGGATGCACCCCGGCAAGTCCAGAGAGTGCACTGCACCACTGGGGATGCAGTGCAGTGAGTCCAGAGAGTGCACTGGCACCACTGGGGATGCACTGCAGTGACTCCAGAGAGTGCACTGGCACCACTGGGGATGCACTGCAGTGAGTCCAGAGAGTGCACTGGCACCACTGGGTATGCAGTGAAGTGAGTCCAGAGAGTGCACTGGCACCACTGGGGATGCAGTGCAGTGAGTCCAGAGAGTGCACTGGCACCACTGGGAATGCAGTACAGTGAGTCCAGAGAGTGCACTGGCACCACTGGGGATGCAGTGCAGTGAGTAAAGAGAGTGCACTGGCACCACTGTGGATGCAGTGCAGTGAGTCCAGAGAGTGCACTGGCACCACTGGGGATGGACTGCAGTGAGTCCAGAGAGTGCACTGGCACCACTGGGGATGCAGTGCAGTGTGTCCAGAGAGTGCACTGGCACCACTGGGGATGCACTGCAGTGAGTCCAGAGAGTGCACTGGCACCACTGGGGATGCTGTGCAGTGAGTCCAGAAAGTGCACTGGCACCACTGGGGATGCACTGCAGTGAGTCCAGAGAGTGCACTGGCACCGCTGCGGTTGCACCCCGTTGTTTTCAGAGAGTGCAGTGGCACCACTGGGGATGCAGTGCAGTGAGTCCAGAGAGTGCACTGGCACCACGGGGGATGCAGTGCAGTGAGTCCAGAGAGTGCACTGTCACCACTGGGGATGCAGTGCAGTGAGTCCAGAGAGTGCACTGGCACCACTGGGGATGCAGTGCAGTGAGTCCAGAGAGTGCACTGGCACCTTGGGGGTGCAGTTCAGTGAGTCCAGAGAGTGCACTGGCACCACTGGGGATGCAGTGCAGTGAGTCCAGAGAGTGCACTGGCACCACTGGTGATGCAGTGCAGTGAGTCCAGAGAGTGCACTGGCACCGCTGGGGTGCAGTGCAGTGAGTCCAGAGAGTGCAGTGGCACCATTGGGGATGCAGTGCAGTGAGTCCTGAGAGTGCACTGGCACCACTGGTGATGCAGTGCAGTGAGTTTAGAGAGTACACTGGCGCCACTGTGGATGCACTGCAGTGAGTCCAGAGAGTGCACTGGCATCACTGGTGATGCAGTGCAATGAGTCCAGAGAGCCACTGGCACCACTGGGGATGCAGTGCATTTAGTCCAGAGAGTTCTCTGGCACCACTGGGGATGCAGTGCACTGAGTCCAGAGAGGGCACTGTCAGCAATGGGGATGCAGTGCAGTGAGTCCAGAGAGTGCACTGGCACCACTGGGGATGCAGTGCAGTGAGACCAGAGACTTCACAGGCACCACTGGGGATGCAGTGCAGTGAGTCCAGAGAGGGCACTGGCACCACTGGGGATGCAGTGCAGTGAGTCCTGAGAGTACAATGGCACCACAGGGGATGCACTGCAGTGAGTCCAGAGAGTGCACTGGCACCACTGGGGATGCAATGCAGTGAGTCCAGAGAGTGCACTGGCACCACTGGGGATGCAGTGCAGTGAGTCCAGATGTTAGCCTAGCAACCACATAATCACCAAGTGATTATATGAAGGTGCTTTATTCAGCGCTGGAAGCCGGGGCAGGTGCCCAAATCTGGCTTCAAGTCCCGTTACTTCCCAGCCGTTATTTATACATACAATATTGCGTCAGGTATACATATTCATTACAGGTTGCAACAGCAGCCTCGCTTTTCATTCTAATTAGCTCCCCTCCCCTTTGCACATGCGTGGCGCACTCTGGTGGTCGTCCAGATGAAGTAAAGAGTCTTCCTCTCCACTAAACTTTTCACCTTTCTTACTCGACGCATGCTCCCTCCGTTTCTTGGTTCTGCTTCAACTCATTTCATCATTTCCAGGCCCTTATCCAAGGTCAGGTTGTACCTGTTCCCTCCCAAGGTTCCCCTTCAATGATTCTTTTGATTGTTCAATGTACTCCCTAAGTATCCAGTATACATAGATTAATTGATAATGTAAGAACATTTGGCAATGCTTAATTATACTGTAGGTCCCATTACCTAAGAAACATTAGTAAAATATCCATTCGATTCTCCCCAACACTAACACAGAGACTGCACTGGCACCACTGGGGATGCATCCCGGCAAGTCCAGAGAGTGCACTGGCACCACTGGGGATGCAGTACAGTGAGTCCAGAGAGTGCACTGGCACCACTGGGGATGCACTGCAGTGAGTCCAGAGAGTGCACTGGCACCACTGGAGATGCACTGCAGTGAGTCCAGAGAGTGCACTGGCACCACTGGGGATGCAGTGCAGTGAGTCCAGAGAGTGCACTGGCACCACTGGGGATGCACTGCAGTGAGTCCAGAGTGTGCACTGGCACCACTGGGGATGCAGTACAGTGAGTCCAGAGAGTGCACTGGCACCACTGGAGATGCAGTGCAGTGAGTAAAGAGAGTGCACTGGCACCACTAGGGATGCAGTGCAGTGAGTCTAGAGAGTGCACTGGCACCACAGGGGATGCAGTGCAGTGACCTCAGAGAGTGCACTGGCACCACTGGGGATGCAGTGCGGTGTGTCCAGAGAGTGCACTGGCACCTCTGGGGATGCAGTGCAGTGAGTCCAGAGAGTGCACTGGCACCACTGGGGATGCACTGCAGTGAGTCCAGAGAGTGCACTGGCACCACTGGGGATGCACCCCGGTGAGTCCAGAGAGTGCACTGGCACCACTGGGGATGCACCCCGGCAAGTCCAGAGAGTGCACTGTCACCACTGGGGATGCAGTGCAGTGAGTCCAGAGAGTGCACTGGCACCACTGGGGACGCAGTGCAGTTAGTCCACAGAGGGCACTGGCACCACTGGGGATGCAGTGCAGTGAGTCCAGAGAGTGCCCCGGCACCACTGGGGATGCAGTGCAGTGAGTCCAGAGAGTGCATTGGCACCACTGGGGATGCACTGCAGTGACTCCAGAGAGTGCACTGGCACTACTGGGGATGCACTGCAGTGAGTCCAGATGGTAGCCTAGCAACCACATAATCACCAAGTGATTATATGAAGGTGCTTTATTCAGCGCTGGAAGCCGGGGCAGGTGCCCAAATCTGGCTTCAAGTCCCGTTACTTCCCAGCCGTTATTTATACATACAATATTGTGTCAGGTATACATATTCATTACAGGTTGCAACAGCAGCCTCGCTTTTCATTCTAATTAGCTCCCCTCCCCTTTGCACATGCGTGGCGCACTCTGGTGGTCGTCCAGGTGGTCGTCCAGATGAAGTAAGGAGTCTTCCTCTCCGCTAAACTTTTCACCTTTCTTACTCGACGCACGCTCCCTCCGCTTCTTGGTTCTGCTTCAACTCATTTCATCATTTCCAGGCCCTTATCCAAGGTCAGGTTGTACCTGTTCCCTCCCAAGGTTCCCCTTCAATGACTCTTTTGATTGTTCAATGTACTCCCTAAGTATCCAGTATACATAGATTAATTGATAATGTAAGTACATTTGGCAATGCTTAATTATACTGTAGGTCCCATTACGTAAGAGACATTAGTAAAACATCCATTCGATTCTCCCCAACACTAACACAGAGACTGCACTGGCACCACTGGGGATGCAGTGCAGTGAGTCCAGAGAGGGCACTGGCACCACTAGCGATGCACTGCAGTGAGTCCAGAGAGTGCACTGGCACCACTGGCGATGCACTGCAGTGAGTCCAGAGAGTGCACTGGCACCACCTGGGATGCAGTGCAGTGAGTCCAGAGAATGCACTGGCACCAGTGGGGATGCAGTGCAGTGAGTCCACAGAGTGCACTGGCACCACTGGAGTTGAAGTGCAGTGAGTCAAGAGAGTGCACTGGAACCACTGGGGATGCAGCGCAGTGACTCCTGAGAGTGCACTGGCACCACTGGGGATGCAGTGCAGTGAGTCCAGAGAGTGCACTGGCACCACTGGTGATGCACTGCAGTGAGTCCAGAGAGTGCACTGGCACCACTGGGGATGCACTGCAATGAGTCCAGAGAGTGCACTGGCACCAATGGCAACGCAGTGCAGTGAGTCCAGAGAGTGCCTTGGCACCAGAGGGGATGCAGTGCAGTGAGTCCAGAGAGTGCTGTAGCACCACTGGGGATGCACTGCAGTGAGTCCAGAGTGTGCACTGGCACCACTGGGGATGCAGTGCAGTGAGTCCAGAGAGTGCACTGGCACCACTGGGGATGCAGTGCAGTGAGTCCAGAGAGTGCACTGTCACCACTGGGGATGCAGTGCAGTGAGTCCAGAGAGTGCAGTGGCACCACTGGGGATGCAGTGCAGTGAGTCCAGAGAGTGCCCTGGCACCACTGGGAATGCAGTGAGTCCAGAGAGTGCACTGGCACCACTGGGGATGCACTGCTGTGAGTCCAGAGAGTGCACTGGCACCACTGGGGATGCACCCCGGCAAGTCCAGAGAGTGCACTGGCACCACTGGGGATGCAGTGCAGTGAGTCCAGAGAGTGCACTGGCACCACTGGGGATGCACTGCAGTGAGTGCAGAGAGTGCACTGGCACCACTGGGGATGCACTGCAGTGAGTCCAGAGAGTGCACTGGCACCACTGGGTATGCAGTGCATTGAGTCCAGAGAGTGCACTGGCACCACTGGGGATGCAGTACAGTGAGTCCAGAGAGTGCACTGGCACCACTGGGGATGCAGTGCAGTGAGTAAAGAGAGTGCACTGGCACCACTGTGGATGCAGTGCAGTGAGTCCAGAGAGTGCACTGGCACCACTGGGGATGGACTGCAGTGAGTCCAGAGAGTGCACTGGCACCACTGGGGATGCACTGCAGTGAGTCCAGAGAGTGCACTGGCACCACTGGGGATGCAGTGCAGTGAGTCCAGAGAGTGCACTGGCACCACTGGGATGCAGTGCAGTGAGTCCAGAGAGTGCACTGGCACCACTGGGGATGCACTGCAGTGAGTCCAGAGAGTGCACTGGCACCACTGGGATGCAGTGCACTGAGTCCACAGAGTGCACTGGCACCACAGGGGATGCACTGCAGTGAGTCCAGAGAGTGCACTGGCACCGCTGCGGTTGCACCCCGTTGTTTTCAGAGAGTGCACTGGCACCACTGGGGATGCATTGCAGTGAGTCCAGAGAGTGCACTGGCACCGCTGCGGTTGCACCCCGTTGTTTTCAGAGAGTGCAGTGGCACCACTGGGGATGCAGTGCAGTGAGTCCAGAGAGTGCACTGGCACCACTGGGGATGCACTGCAGTGAGTCCAGAGAGTGCACTGGCATCTTGGGGATGCAGTTCAGTGAGTCCAGAGAGTGCACTGGCACCACTGGGGGTGCAGTGCAGTGAGTCCAGAGAGTGCACTGGCACCACTGGTGATGCAGTGCAGTGAGTCCAGAGACTGCACTGGCACCGCTGGGGATGCAGTGCAGTGAGTCCAGAGAGTGCAGTGGCACCATTGGGATGCAGTGCAGTGAGTCCAGAGAGTGCACTGGCACCACTGGTGATGCAGTGCAGTGAGTTTAGAGAGTGCACTGGCGCCACTGTGGATGCACTGCAGTGAGTCCAGAGAGTGCACTGGCACCACTGGTGATGCAGTGCAATGAGTCCAGAGAGCCACTGGCACCACTGGGGATGCAGTGCAGTGAGACCAGAGAGTGCACTGGCACCACTGGGGATGCAGTGCACTGAGTCCAGAGAGGGCACTGTCAGCAATGGGGATGCAGTGCAGTGAGTCCAGAGAGTGCACTGGCACCACTTCGGATGCAGTGCAGTGAGACCAGAGACTTCACAGGCACCACTTGGGATGCAGTGCAGTGAGTCCAGAGAGTGCACTGGCACCACTGGGGATACAGTGCAGTGAGTCCTGAGAGTGCAATGGCACCACAGGGGATGCACTGCAGTGAGTCCAGAGAGTGCACTGGCACCACTGGGGATGCACCCCGGCAAGTCCAGAGAGTGCACTGGCACCACTGGGGATGCAGTGCAGTGAGTAAAGAGAGTGCACTGGCACCAACTGGAGTTGCACTGCTGTGAGTCCTGAGATTGCACTGGCACCACTGGGGATGCACTGCAGTGAGTCCAGAGACTTCACAGGCACCACTGGGGATGCAGTACAGTGAGTCCAGAGAGTGCACTGGCACCACTGGGGATTCAGTTCAGTGAGTCCAGAGAGTGCACTGGCACCTCTGGGGATGCACCCCGTGACTCCAGAGAGTGCACTGGCACCACTGGGGATGCACCCCAGCAACTCCAGAGAGTGCACTGTCACCACTGGGGATGCAGTGCAGTGAGTCCAGAGAGTGCACTGGCACCACTGGGGATGCAGTGCAGTGAGTCCAGAGAGTGCACTGGCACCACTGGGAATGCACTGCAGTGAGTCCAGAGAGTGCACTGGCACCACTGGGGATGCACTGCAGTGAGACCAGAGGTTGCAGTGGCACCACTGGGGATGCAGTGCAGTGAGTCCAGAGAGTGCACTGGTAGGATTGGGGATGCACTGCAGTGAGTCCAGAGAGTGCACTGGCACCACTGGGTATGCACTGCAGTGAGTCCAGAGAGTGCACTGGCACCACTGGGGATGCAGTGCAGTGAGTCCAGAGAGTGCACTGGCACCACTGGGGATGCACCCCGGCAAGTCCAGAGAGTGCACTGGCACCACTTGGGATGCAGCGCACTGAGTCCAGAGAGTGCACTGGCACCACTGGGGATGCAGTGCAGTGAGTCCAGAGATTGCACTGGCACCACTGGGGATGCACCCCGGTGAGTCCAGAGAGTGCACTGGCACCACTGGGGATGCACTGCCGTGAGTCCAGAGAGTGCACTGGCACCACAGGGGATGCACTGCAGTGAGTCCAGAGAGTGCACTGGCACCACTGGGGATGCAATGCAGTGAGTCCAGAGAGTGCACTGGCACCACTGGGGATGCAGTGCAGTGAGTCCAGATGTTAGCCTAGCAACCACATAATCACCAAGTGATTATATGAAGGTGCTTTATTCAGCGCTGGAAGCCGGGGCAGGTGCCCAAATCTGGCTTCAAGTCCCGTTACTTCCCAGCCGTTATTTATACATACAATATTGCGTCAGGTATACATATTCATTACAGGTTGCAACAGCAGCCTCGCTTTTCATTCTAATTAGCTCCCCTCCCCTTTGCACATGCGTGGCGCACTCTGGTGGTCGTCCAGATGAAGTAAAGAGTCTTCCTCTCCACTAAACTTTTCACCTTTCTTACTCGACGCATGCTCCCTCCGTTTCTTGGTTCTGCTTCAACTCATTTCATCATTTCCAGGCCCTTATCCAAGGTCAGGTTGTACCTGTTCCCTCCCAAGGTTCCCCTTCAATGATTCTTTTGATTGTTCAATGTACTCCCTAAGTATCCAGTATACATAGATTAATTGATAATGTAAGAACATTTGGCAATGCTTAATTATACTGTAGGTCCCATTACCTAAGAGACATTAGTAAAATATCCATTCGATTCTCCCCAACACTAACACAGAGACTGCACTGGCACCACTGGGGATGCATCCCGGCAAGTCCAGAGAGTGCACTGGCACCACTGGGGATGCAGTACAGTGAGTCCAGAGAGTGCACTGGCACCACTGGGGATGCACTGCAGTGAGTCCAGAGAGTGCACTGGCACCACTGGGGATGCACTGCAGTGAGTCCAGAGAGTGCACTGGCACCACTGGTGATGCAGTGCAGTGAGTCCAGAGAGTGCACTGGCACCACTGGGGATGCACTGCAGTGAGTCCAGAGTGTGCACTGGCACCACTGGGGATGCAGTACAGTGAGTCCAGAGAGTGCACTGGCACCACTGGGGATGCAGTGCAGTGAGTAAAGAGAGTGCACTGGCACCACTAGGGATGCAGTGCAGTGAGTCTAGAGAGTGCACTGGCACCACTGGGGATGCAGTGCAGTGAGCTCAGAGAGTGCACTGGCACCACTGGGGATGCAGTGCGTTGTGTCCAGAGAGTGCACTGGCACCTCTGGGGATGCAGTGCAGTGAGTCCAGAGAGTGCACTGGCACCACTGGGGATGCACTGCAGTGAGTCCAGAGAGTGCACTGGCACCACTGGGGATGCACCCCGGTGAGTCCAGAGAGTGCACTGGCACCAATGGGGATGCACCCCGGCAAGTCCAGAGAGTGCACTGTCACCACTGGGGATGCAGTGCAGTGAGTCCAGAGAGTGCACTGGCACCACTGGGGACGCAGTGCAGTGAGTCCACAGAGGGCACTGGCACCACTGGGGAAGCAGTGCAGTGAGTCCAGAGAGTGCCCCGGCACCACTGGGGATGCAGTGCAGTGAGTCCAGAGAGTGCATTGGCACCACTGGGGATGCACTGCAGTGACTCCAGAGAGTGCACTGGCACCACTGGGGATGCACTGCAGTGAGTCCAGATGTTAGCCTAGCAACCACATAATCACCAAGTGATTATATGAAGGTGCTTTATTCAGCGCTGGAAGCCGGGGCAGGTGCCCAAATCTGGCTTCAAGTCCCGTTACTTCCCAGCCGTTATTTATACATACAATATTGCGTCAGGTATACATATTCATTACAGGTTGCAACAGCAGCCTCGCTTTTCATTCTAATTAGCTCCCCTCCCCTTTGCACATGCGTGGCGCACTCTGGTGGTCGTCCAGGTGGTCGTCCAGATGAAGTAAGGAGTCTTCCTCTCCGCTAAACTTTTCACCTTTCTTACTCGACGCACGCTCCCTCCGCTTCTTGGTTCTGCTTCAACTCATTTCATCATTTCCAGGCCCTTATCCAAGGTCAGGTTGTACCTGTTCCCTCCCAAGGTTCCCCTTCAATGACTCTTTTGATTGTTCAATGTACTCCCTAAGTATCCAGTATACATAGATTAATTGATAATGTAAGTACATTTGGAAATGCTTAATCATACTGTAGGTCCCATTACGTAAGAGACATTAGTAAAACATCCATTCGATTCTCCCCAACACTAACACAGAGACTGCACTGGCACCACTGGCGATGCACTGCAGTGAGTCCAGAGAGGGCACTGGCACCACTAGCGATGCACTGCAGTGAGTCCAGAGAGTGCACTGGCACCACTGGCGATGCACAGCAGTGAGTCCAGAGAGTGCACTGGCACCACCTGGGATGCAGTGCAGTGAGTCCAGAGAATGCACTGGCACCAGTGGGGATGCAGTGCAGTGAGTCCACAGAGTGCACTGGCACCACTGGAGTTGAAGTGCAGTGAGTCAAGAGAGTGCACTGGAACCACTGGGGATGCAGCGCAGTGACTCCTGAGAGTGGACTGGCACCACTGGGGATGCAGTGCAGTGAGTCCAGAGAGTGCACTGGCACCACTGGTGATGCACTGCAGTGAGTCCAGAGAGTGCACTGGCACCACTGGGGATGCACTGCAATGAGTCCAGAGAGTGCACTGGCACCAATGGCAACGCAGTGCAGTGAGTCCAGAGAGTGCCTTGGCACCACAGGGGATGCAGTGCAGTGAGTCCAGAGAGTGCTGTAGCACCACTGGGGATGCAATGCAGTGAGTCCAGAGAGTTCACTGGCACTACTGGGGATGTAGTGCAGTGAGTCCACAGCGGGCACTGGCACCAATGGGGATGCACTGCAGTGAGTCCAGAGAGTACAGTGGCACCACTGGGGATGCAGTGCAGTGAGTCCAAAGAGTGCACTGGCACCATTGGGGATGCACTGCAGTGAGTCCAGAGACTTCACAGGCACCACTGGGGATGCACTGCAGTGAGTCCAGAGAGTGCCCTGGCATCACTGGGAATGCAGTGAGTCCAGACAGTGCACTGGCACCACTGGGGATGCACTGCAGTGAGTCCAGAGAGTGCACTGGCACCACTGGGGATGCACCCCGGCAAGTCCAGAGAGTGCACTGGCACCACTGGGGATGCAGTGCAGTGAGTCCAGAGAGTGCACTGGCACCTCTGGGGATGCACTGCAGTGAGTCCAGAGATTGCACTGGCACCACTGGGGATGCAGTGCAGTGAGTCCAGAGAGTGCACTGGCACCACTGGGGATGCAGTGCAGTGAGTCCAGAGAGTGCACTGGCACCACTGGGGATGCAGTGCAGTGAGTCCAGAGGTTGCACTGGCACCACTGGGGATGAAGTGCAGTGAGTAAAGAGAGTGCACTGGCACCACTGGGGATGCAGTGCAGTGAGTCCAGAGAGTGCACTGGCACCACTGGGGATGGACTGCAGTGAGTCCAGAGAGTGCACTGGCACCACTGGGGATGCAGTGCAGTGAGTCCAGAGAGTGCACTGGCACCAGTGGGGATGCACTGCAGTGAGTAAAGAGAATGCACTAGCACCTTTCAGGTTGCACTGCAGTGAGTCCAGAGAGTGCACTGGCACCACTGGGGATGCAGTGCAGTGAGTCCAGAGAGTGCACTGGAACCACTGGGGATGCAGTGCAGTGAGTCCAGAGAGTGCACTGGCACCACTGGGGGTGCAGTGCAGTGAGTCCAGAGAGTGCACTGGCACCACTGGGGATGCACTGCAGTGAGTCCAGAGAGTGCACTGGCACCACTGGGGATGCAGTGCAGTGAGTCCAGAGAGTGCACTGGCACCACTGGGGATGCACTGCAGTGAGTCCAGAGAGTGCACTGGCACCACTGGGATGCAGTGCAGTGAGTCCAGAGAGTGCACTGGTTCCACTGGGATGCAGTGCACTGAGTCCACAGAGTGCACTGGCACCACAGGGGATACACTGCAGTGAGTCCAGAGAGTGCACTGGCACCACTGGGGATGCACTGCCGTGAGTGCAGAGAGTGCACTGGCACCGCTGCGGTTGCACCCCGGTGTTTTCAGAGAGTGAACTGGCACCACTGGGGATGCAGTGCACTGAGTCCAGAGAGGGCACTGTCAGCAATGGGGATGCAGTGCAGTGA
The DNA here is from genome assembly GCF_964211835.1 of Anser anser. Taxonomy (NCBI): domain Eukaryota; kingdom Metazoa; phylum Chordata; class Aves; order Anseriformes; family Anatidae; genus Anser; species Anser anser. Next base: position 1,894,023 of record NC_139734.1, read on the forward strand.
GACCAGAGACTTCACAGGCACCACTGGGGATGCAGTGCAGTGAGTCCAGAGAGGGCACTGGCACCACTGGGGATGCAGTGCAGTGAGTCCTGAGAGTGCAATGGCACCACAGGGGATGCACTGCAGTGAGTCCAGAGAGTGCACTGGCACCACTGGGGATGCAATGCAGTGAGTCCAGAGAGTGCACTGGCACCACTGGGGAAGCAGTGCAGTGAGTCCAGAGAGTGCACTGGCACCAACTGGAGCTGCACTGCTGTGAGTCCTGAGATTGCACTGGCACCACTAGGATGCACTGCAGTGAGTCCAGAGACTTCACAGGCACCACAGGGGATGCAGTACAGTGAGTCCAGAGAGTGCACTGGCACCACTGGGGATTCAGTTCCTTGAGTCCAGAGAGTGAACTGGCACCACTGGGGATGTAGAGCAGTGAGTCCAGAGAGTGCACTGGCACCTCTCCGGATGCACCCCGGTGACTCCAGAGAGTGCACTGGCACCACTGGGGATGCACCCCGGCAAGTCCAGAGAGTGCTCTGTCACCACTGGGGATGCAGTGCAGTGAGTCCAGAGAATGCACTGGCACCAGTGGGGATGCAGTGCAGTGAGTCCACAGAGTGCACTGGCACCACTGGAGTTGAAGTGCAGTGAGTCAAGAGAGTGCACTGGAACCACTGGGGATGCAGCGCAGTGACTCCTGAGAGTGGACTGGCACCACTGGGGATGCAGTGCAGTGAGTCCAGAGAGTGCACTGGCACCACTGGTGATGCACTGCAGTGAGTCCAGAGAGTGCACTGGCACCACTGGGGATGCACTGCAATGAGTCCAGAGAGTGCACTGGCACCAATGGCAACGCAGTGCAGTGAGTCCAGAGAGTGCCTTGGCACCACAGGGGATGCAGTGCAGTGAGTCCAGAGAGTGCTGTAGCACCACTGGGGATGCAATGCAGTGAGTCCAGAGAGTTCACTGGCACTACTGGGGATGTAGTGCAGTGAGTCCACAGCGGGCACTGGCACCAATGGGGATGCACTGCAGTGAGTCCAGAGAGTACAGTGGCACCACTGGGGATGCAGTGCAGTGAGTCCAAAGAGTGCACTGGCACCATTGGGGATGCACTGCAGTGAGTCCAGAGACTTCACAGGCACCACTGGGGATGCACTGCAGTGAGTCCAGAGAGTGCCCTGGCATCACTGGGAATGCAGTGAGTCCAGACAGTGCACTGGCACCACTGGGGATGCACTGCAGTGAGTCCAGAGAGTGCACTGGCACCACTGGGGATGCACCCCGGCAAGTCCAGAGAGTGCACTGGCACCACTGGGGATGCAGTGCAGTGAGTCCAGAGAGTGCACTGGCACCTCTGGGGATGCACTGCAGTGAGTCCAGAGATTGCACTGGCACCACTGGGGATGCAGTGCAGTGAGTCCAGAGAGTGCACTGGCACCACTGGGGATGCAGTGCAGTGAGTCCAGAGAGTGCACTGGCACCACTGGGGATGCAGTGCAGTGAGTCCAGAGGTTGCACTGGCACCACTGGGGATGAAGTGCAGTGAGTAAAGAGAGTGCACTGGCACCACTGGGGATGCAGTGCAGTGAGTCCAGAGAGTGCACTGGCACCACTGGGGATGGACTGCAGTGAGTCCAGAGAGTGCACTGGCACCACTGGGGATGCAGTGCAGTGAGTCCAGAGAGTGCACTGGCACCAGTGGGGATGCACTGCAGTGAGTAAAGAGAATGCACTAGCACCTTTCAGGTTGCACTGCAGTGAGTCCAGAGAGTGCACTGGCACCACTGGGGATGCAGTGCAGTGAGTCCAGAGAGTGCACTGGAACCACTGGGGATGCAGTGCAGTGAGTCCAGAGAGTGCACTGGCACCACTGGGGGTGCAGTGCAGTGAGTCCAGAGAGTGCACTGGCACCACTGGGGATGCACTGCAGTGACTCCAGAGAGTGCACTGGCACCACTGGGGATGCACTGCAGTGAGTCCAGATGTTAGCCTAGCAACCACATAATCACCAAGTGATTATATGAAGGTGCTTTATTCAGCGCTGGAAGCCGGGGCAGGTGCCCAAATCTGGCTTCAAGTCCCGTTACTTCCCAGCCGTTATTTATACATACAATATTGCGTCAGGTATACATATTCATTACAGGTTGCAACAGCAGCCTCGCTTTTCATTCTAATTAGCTCCCCTCCCCTTTGCACATGCGTGGCGCACTCTGGTGGTCGTCCAGGTGGTCGTCCAGATGAAGTAAGGAGTCTTCCTCTCCGCTAAACTTTTCACCTTTCTTACTCGACGCACGCTCCCTCCGCTTCTTGGTTCTGCTTCAACTCATTTCATCATTTCCAGGCCCTTATCCAAGGTCAGGTTGTACCTGTTCCCTCCCAAGGTTCCCCTTCAATGACTCTTTTGATTGTTCAATGTACTCCCTAAGTATCCAGTATACATAGATTAATTGATAATGTAAGTACATTTGGAAATGCTTAATCATACTGTAGGTCCCATTACGTAAGAGACATTAGTAAAACATCCATTCGATTCTCCCCAACACTAACACAGAGACTGCACTGGCACCACTGGCGATGCACTGCAGTGAGTCCAGAGAGGGCACTGGCACCACTAGCGATGCACTGCAGTGAGTCCAGAGAGTGCACTGGCACCACTGGCGATGCACAGCAGTGAGTCCAGAGAGTGCACTGGCACCACCTGGGATGCAGTGCAGTGAGTCCAGAGAATGCACTGGCACCAGTGGGGATGCAGTGCAGTGAGTCCACAGAGTGCACTGGCACCACTGGAGTTGAAGTGCAGTGAGTCAAGAGAGTGCACTGGAACCACTGGGGATGCAGCGCAGTGACTCCTGAGAGTGCACTGGCACCACTGGGGATGCAGTGCAGTGAGTCCAGAGAGTGCACTGGCACCACTGGTGATGCACTGCAGTGAGTCCAGAGAGTGCACTGGCACCACTGGGGATGCACTGCAATGAGTCCAGAGAGTGCACTGGCACCAATGGCAACGCAGTGCAGTGAGTCCAGAGAGTGCCTTGGCACCACAGGGGATGCAGTGCAGTGAGTCCAGAGAGTGCTGTAGCACCACTGGGGATGCAATGCAGTGAGTCCAGAGAGTTCACTGGCACTACTGGGGATGTAGTGCAGTGAGTCCACAGCGGGCACTGGCACCAATGGGGATGCACTGCAGTGAGTCCAGAGAGTACAGTGGCACCACTGGGGATGCAGTGCAGTGAGTCCAAAGAGTGCACTGGCACCATTGGGGATGCACTGCAGTGAGTCCAGAGACTTCACAGGCACCACTGGGGATGCACTGCAGTGAGTCCAGAGAGTGCCCTGGCATCACTGGGAATGCAGTGAGTCCAGACAGTGCACTGGCACCACTGGGGATGCACTGCAGTGAGTCCAGAGAGTGCACTGGCACCACTGGGGATGCACCCCGGCAAGTCCAGAGAGTGCACTGGCACCACTGGGGATGCAGTGCAGTGAGTCCAGAGAGTGCACTGGCACCTCTGGGGATGCACTGCAGTGAGTCCAGAGATTGCACTGGCACCACTGGGGATGCAGTGCAGTGAGTCCAGAGAGTGCACTGGCACCACTGGGGATGCAGTGCAGTGAGTCCAGAGAGTGCACTGGCACCACTGGGGATGCAGTGCAGTGAGTCCAGAGGTTGCACTGGCACCACTGGGGATGAAGTGCAGTGAGTAAAGAGAGTGCACTGGCACCACTGGGGATGCAGTGCAGTGAGTCCAGAGAGTGCACTGGCACCACTGGGGATGGACTGCAGTGAGTCCAGAGAGTGCACTGGCACCACTGGGGATGCAGTGCAGTGAGTCCAGAGAGTGCACTGGCACCAGTGGGGATGCACTGCAGTGAGTAAAGAGAATGCACTAGCACCTTTCAGGTTGCACTGCAGTGAGTCCAGAGAGTGCACTGGCACCACTGGGGATGCAGTGCAGTGAGTCCAGAGAGTGCACTGGAACCACTGGGGATGCAGTGCAGTGAGTCCAGAGAGTGCACTGGCACCACTGGGGGTGCAGTGCAGTGAGTCCAGAGAGTGCACTGGCACCACTGGGGATGCACTGCAGTGAGTCCAGAGAGTGCACTGGCACCACTGGGGATGCAGTGCAGTGAGTCCAGAGAGTGCACTGGCACCACTGGGGATGCACTGCAGTGAGTCCAGAGAGTGCACTGGCACCACTGGGATGCAGTGCAGTGAGTCCAGAGAGTGCACTGGTTCCACTGGGATGCAGTGCACTGAGTCCACAGAGTGCACTGGCACCACAGGGGATACACTGCAGTGAGTCCAGAGAGTGCACTGGCACCACTGGGGATGCACTGCCGTGAGTGCAGAGAGTGCACTGGCACCGCTGCGGTTGCACCCCGGTGTTTTCAGAGAGTGAACTGGCACCACTGGGGATGCAGTGCACTGAGTCCAGAGAGGGCACTGTCAGCAATGGGGATGCAGTGCAGTGAGACCAGAGACTTCACAGGCACCACTGGGGATGCAGTGCAGTGAGTCCAGAGAGGGCACTGGCACCACTGGGGATGCAGTGCAGTGAGTCCTGAGAGTGCAATGGCACCACAGGGGATGCACTGCAGTGAGTCCAGAGAGTGCACTGGCACCACTGGGGATGCAATGCAGTGAGTCCAGAGAGTGCACTGGCACCACTGGGGAAGCAGTGCAGTGAGTCCAGAGAGTGCACTGGCACCAACTGGAGCTGCACTGCTGTGAGTCCTGAGATTGCACTGGCACCACTAGGATGCACTGCAGTGAGTCCAGAGACTTCACAGGCACCACAGGGGATGCAGTACAGTGAGTCCAGAGAGTGCACTGGCACCACTGGGGATTCAGTTCCTTGAGTCCAGAGAGTGAACTGGCACCACTGGGGATGTAGAGCAGTGAGTCCAGAGAGTGCACTGGCACCTCTCCGGATGCACCCCGGTGACTCCAGAGAGTGCACTGGCACCACTGGGGATGCACCCCGGCAAGTCCAGAGAGTGCTCTGTCACCACTGGGGATGCAGTGCAGTGAGTCCAGAGAATGCACTGGCACCAGTGGGGATGCAGTGCAGTGAGTCCACAGAGTGCACTGGCACCACTGGAGTTGAAGTGCAGTGAGTCAAGAGAGTGCACTGGAACCACTGGGGATGCAGCGCAGTGACTCCTGAGAGTGGACTGGCACCACTGGGGATGCAGTGCAGTGAGTCCAGAGAGTGCACTGGCACCACTGGTGATGCACTGCAGTGAGTCCAGAGAGTGCACTGGCACCACTGGGGATGCACTGCAATGAGTCCAGAGAGTGCACTGGCACCAATGGCAACGCAGTGCAGTGAGTCCAGAGAGTGCCTTGGCACCACAGGGGATGCAGTGCAGTGAGTCCAGAGAGTGCTGTAGCACCACTGGGGATGCAATGCAGTGAGTCCAGAGAGTTCACTGGCACTACTGGGGATGTAGTGCAGTGAGTCCACAGCGGGCACTGGCACCAATGGGGATGCACTGCAGTGAGTCCAGAGAGTACAGTGGCACCACTGGGGATGCAGTGCAGTGAGTCCAAAGAGTGCACTGGCACCATTGGGGATGCACTGCAGTGAGTCCAGAGACTTCACAGGCACCACTGGGGATGCACTGCAGTGAGTCCAGAGAGTGCCCTGGCATCACTGGGAATGCAGTGAGTCCAGACAGTGCACTGGCACCACTGGGGATGCACTGCAGTGAGTCCAGAGAGTGCACTGGCACCACTGGGGATGCACCCCGGCAAGTCCAGAGAGTGCACTGGCACCACTGGGGATGCAGTGCAGTGAGTCCAGAGAGTGCACTGGCACCTCTGGGGATGCACTGCAGTGAGTCCAGAGATTGCACTGGCACCACTGGGGATGCAGTGCAGTGAGTCCAGAGAGTGCACTGGCACCACTGGGGATGCAGTGCAGTGAGTCCAGAGAGTGCACTGGCACCACTGGGGATGCAGTGCAGTGAGTCCAGAGGTTGCACTGGCACCACTGGGGATGAAGTGCAGTGAGTAAAGAGAGTGCACTGGCACCACTGGGGATGCAGTGCAGTGAGTCCAGAGAGTGCACTGGCACCACTGGGGATGGACTGCAGTGAGTCCAGAGAGTGCACTGGCACCACTGGGGATGCAGTGCAGTGAGTCCAGAGAGTGCACTGGCACCAGTGGGGATGCACTGCAGTGAGTAAAGAGAATGCACTAGCACCTTTCAGGTTGCACTGCAGTGAGTCCAGAGAGTGCACTGGCACCACTGGGGATGCAGTGCAGTGAGTCCAGAGAGTGCACTGGAACCACTGGGGATGCAGTGCAGTGAGTCCAGAGAGTGCACTGGCACCACTGGGGGTGCAGTGCAGTGAGTCCAGAGAGTGCACTGGCACCACTGGGGATGCACTGCAGTGAGTCCAGAGAGTGCACTGGCACCACTGGGGATGCAGTGCAGTGAGTCCAGAGAGTGCACTGGCACCACTGGGGATGCACTGCAGTGAGTCCAGAGAGTGCACTGGCACCACTGGGATGCAGTGCAGTGAGTCCAGAGAGTGCACTGGTTCCACTGGGATGCAGTGCACTGAGTCCACAGAGTGCACTGGCACCACAGGGGATACACTGCAGTGAGTCCAGAGAGTGCACTGGCACCACTGGGGATGCACTGCCGTGAGTGCAGAGAGTGCACTGGCACCGCTGCGGTTGCACCCCGGTGTTTTCAGAGAGTGAACTGGCACCACTGGGGATGCAGTGCACTGAGTCCAGAGAGGGCACTGTCAGCAATGGGGATGCAGTGCAGTGAGACCAGAGACTTCACAGGCACCACTGGGGATGCAGTGCAGTGAGTCCAGAGAGGGCACTGGCACCACTGGGGATGCAGTGCAGTGAGTCCTGAGAGTGCAATGGCACCACAGGGGATGCACTGCAGTGAGTCCAGAGAGTGCACTGGCACCACTGGGGATGCAATGCAGTGAGTCCAGAGAGTGCACTGGCACCACTGGGGAAGCAGTGCAGTGAGTCCAGAGAGTGCACTGGCACCAACTGGAGCTGCACTGCTGTGAGTCCTGAGATTGCACTGGCACCACTAGGATGCACTGCAGTGAGTCCAGAGACTTCACAGGCACCACAGGGGATGCAGTACAGTGAGTCCAGAGAGTGCACTGGCACCACTGGGGATTCAGTTCCTTGAGTCCAGAGAGTGAACTGGCACCACTGGGGATGTAGAGCAGTGAGTCCAGAGAGTGCACTGGCACCTCTCCGGATGCACCCCGGTGACTCCAGAGAGTGCACTGGCACCACTGGGGATGCACCCCGGCAAGTCCAGAGAGTGCTCTGTCAGCACTGGGGATGCAGTGCAGTGAGTCCAGAGAGTGCACTGGCACCACTGGGGATGCACTGCAGTGAGACCAGAGAGTGCAGTGGCACCACTGGGGATGCAGTGCAGTGAGTCCAGAGAGTGCACTGGTACGATTGGGGATGCACTGCAGTGAGTCCAGAGAGTGCACTGGCACCACTGGGGATGCACTGCAGTGAGTCCAGAGAGTGCACTGGCACCACTGCGGATGCAATGCAGTGAGTCCAGAGAGTGCACTGGCACCACTGGGGATGCACTCCGGCAAGTCCAGAGAGTGCACTGGCACCACTGGGGATGCAGCGCACTGAGTCCAGAGAGTGCACTGGCACCACTTGGGATGCAGTGCAGTGAGTCCAAAGAGTGCACTGGCACCACTGGGGATGCACCCCGGTGAGTCTAGAGAGAGTGCACTGGCACCACTGGGGCTGCACTGCAGTGAGTCCAGGGAGTGCACTGGCACCACTGGGGATGCACTGCAGTGAGTCCAGGGAGTGCACTGGCACCACTGGGGATGCACTGCAGTGACTCCAGAGAGTGCACTGGCACCACTGGGGATGCACTGCAGTGAGTCCAGATGTTAGCCTAGCAACCACATAATCACCAAGTGATTATATGAAGGTGCTTTATTCAGCGCTGGAAGCCGGGGCAGGTGCCCAAATCTGGCTTCAAGTCCCGTTACTTCCCAGCCGTTATTTATACATACAATATTGCTTCAGGTATACATATTCATTACAGGTTGCAACAGCAGCCTCGCTTTTCATTCTAATTAGCTCCCCTCCCCTTTGCACATGCGTGGCGCACTCTGGTGGTCGTCCAGATGAAGTAAGGAGTCTTCCTCTCCGCTAAACTTTTCACCTTTCTTACTCGACGCATGCTCCCTCCGTTTCTTGGTTCTGCTTCAACTCATTTCATCATTTCCAGGCCCTTATCCAAGGTCAGGTTGTACCTGTTCCCTCCCAAGGTTCCCCTTCAATGATTCTTTTCATTGTTCAATGTACTCCATAAGTATCCAGTATACATAGATTAATTGATAATGTAAGAACATTTGGCAATGCTTAATTATACTGTAGGTCCCATTACCTAAGAGACATTAGTAAAATATCCATTCGATTCTCCCCAACACTAACACAGAGACTGCACTGGCACCACTGGGGATGCATCCCGGCAAGTCCAGAGAGTGCACTGGCACCACTGGGGATGCAGTGCAGTGAGTCCAGAGAGTGCACTGGCACCACTGGGGATGCAGTACAGTGAGTCCAGAGAGTGCACTGGCACCACAGGGGATGCACTGCAGTGAGTCCAGAGAGTGCACTGGCACCACTGGGGATGCACTGCAGTGAGTCCAGAGAGTGCACTGGCACCACTGGGGATGCAGTGCAGTGAGCTCAGAGAGTGCACTGGCACCACTGGGGATGCAGTGCGGTGTGTCCAGAGAGTGCACTGGCACCACTGGGGGTGCAGTGCAGTGAGTCCACAGAGGGCACTGGCACGACTGGGGATGCAGTGCAGTGAGTCCACAGAGGGCACTGGCACGACTGGGGATGCAGTGCAGTGAGTCCAGAGAGTGCACTGGTACGATTGGGGATGCACTGCAGTGAGTCCAGAGAGTGCACTGGCACCACTGGGGATGCACTGCAGTGAGTCCAGAGAGTGCACTGGCACCACTGCGGATGCAATGCAGTGAGTCCAGAGAGTGCACTGGCACCACTGGGGATGCACCCCGGCAAGTCCAGAGAGTGCACTGGCACCACTGGGGATGCAGCGCACTGAGTCCAGAGAGTGCACTGGCACCACTGGGGATGCAGTGCAGTGAGTCCAGAGAGTGCACTGGCACCACTGGGGATGCAGTACAGTGAGTCCAGAGAGTGCACTGGCACCACAGGGGATGCACTGCAGTGAGTCCAGAGAGTGCACTGGCACCACTGGGGATGCACTGCAGTGAGTCCAGAGAGTGCACTGGCACCACTGGGGATGCAGTGCAGTGAGCTCAGAGAGTGCACTGGCACCACTGGGGATGCAGTGCGGTGTGTCCAGAGAGTGCACTGGCACCACTGGGGGTGCAGTGCAGTGAGTCCACAGAGGGCACTGGCACGACTGGGGATGCAGTGCAGTGAGTCCAGAGAGTGCACTGGTACGATTGGGGATGCACTGCAGTGAGTCCAGAGAGTGCACTGGCACCACTGGGGATGCACTGCAGTGAGTCCAGAGAGTGCACTGGCACCACTGCGGATGCAATGCAGTGAGTCCAGAGAGTGCACTGGCACCACTGGGGATGCACCCCGGCAAGTCCAGAGCGTGCACTGGCACCACTGGGGATGCAGCGCACTGAGTCCAGAGAGTGCACTGGCACCACTGGGGATGCAGTGCAGTGAGTCCAAAGAGTGCACTGGCACCACTGGGGATGCACCCCGGTGAGTCTAGAGAGAGTGCACTGGCACCACTGGGGATGCACTGCAGTGAGTCCAGGGAGTGCACTGGCACCACTGGGGATGCAGTGCAGTGAGTCCAGAGAGTGCATTGGCACCACTGGGGATGCACTGCAGTGACTCCAGAGAGTGCACTGGCACCACTTGGGATGCAGTGCAGTGAGTCCAGATGTTATCCTAGCAACCACATAATCACCAAGTGATTATATGAAGGTGCTTTATTCAGCGCTGGAAGCCGGGGCAGGTGCCCAAATCTGGCTTCAAGTCCCGTTACTTCCCAGCCGTTATTTATACATACAATATTGCGTCAGGTATACATATTCATTACAGGTTGCAACAGCAGCCTCGCTTTTCATTCTAATTAGCTCCCCTCCCCTTTGCACATGCGTGGCGCACTCTGGTGGTCGTCCAGATGAAGTAAGGAGTCTTCCTCTCCGCTAAACTTTTCACCTTTCTTACTCGACGCATGCTCCCTCCGTTTCTTGGTTCTGCTTCAACTCATTTCATCATTTCCAGGCCCTTATCCAAGGTCAGGTTGTACCTGTTCCCTCCCAAGGTTCCCCTTCAATGATTCTTTTCATTGTTCAATGTACTCCCTAAGTATCCAGTATACATAGATTAATTGATAATGTAAGAACATTTGGCAATGCTTAATTATACTGTAGGTCCCATTACCTAAAAGACATTAGTAAAATATCCATTCGATTCTCCCCAACACTAACACAGAGACTGCACTGGCACCACTGGGGATGCATCCCGGCAAGTCCAGAGAGTGCACTGGCACCACTGGGGATGCAGTGCAGTGAGTCCAGAGAGTGCACTGGCACCACTGGGGATGCAGTACAGTGAGTCCAGAGAGTGCACTGGCACCACAGGGGATGCACTGCAGTGAGTCCAGAGAGTGCACTGGCACCACTGGGGATGCACTGCAGTGAGTCCAGAGAGTGCACTGGCACCACTGGGGATGCAGTGCAGTGAGCTCAGAGAGTGCACTGGCACCACTGGGGATGCAGTGCGGTGTGTCCAGAGAGTGCACTGGCACCACTGGGGGTGCAGTGCAGTGAGTCCACAGAGGGCACTGGCACGACTGGGGATGCAGTGCAGTGAGTCCAGAGAGTGCACTGGCACCACTGGGGATGCAGTGCAGTGAGTCCAGAGAGTGCACTGGCACCACTGGGGATGCACCCCGGTGAGTCCAGAGAGTGCACTGGCACCACTGGGGATGCACCCCGGCAAGTCCAGAGAGTGCACTGTCAGCACTGGGGATGCAGTGCAGTGAGTCCAGAGAGTGCACTGGCACCACTGGGGACGCAGTGCAGTGAGTCCACAGAGGGCACTGGCACCACTGGGGATGCAGTGCAGTGAGTCCAGAGAGTGCACTGGCACCACTGGGGATGCAGTGCAGTGACTCCAGAGAGTGCATTGGCACCACTGGGGATGCACTGCAGTGACTCCAGAGAGTGCACTGGCACCACTGGGGATGCACTGCAGTGAGTCCAGATGTTAGCCTAGCAACCACATAATCACCAAGTGATTATATGAAGGTGCTTTATTCAGCGCTGGAAGCCGGGGCAGGTGCCCAAATCTGGCTTCAAGTCCCGTTACTTCCCAGCCGTTATTTATACATACAATATTGCGTCAGGTATACATATTCATTACAGGTTGCAACATCAGCCTCGCTTTTCATTCTAATTAGCTCCCCTCCCCTTTGCACATGCGTGGCGCACTCTGGTGGTCGTCCAGGTGGTCGTCCAGATGAAGTAAGGAGTCTTCCTCTCCACTAAACTTTTCACCTTTCTTACTCGACGCATGCTCCCTCCTCTTCTTGGTTCTGCTTCAACTCATTTCATCATTTCCAGGCCCTTATCCAAGGTCAGGTTGCACCTGTTCCCTCCCAAGGTTCCCCTTCAATGACTCTTTTGATTGTTCAATGTACTCCCTAAGTATCCAGTATACATAGATTAATTGATAATGTAAGTACATTTGGCAATGCTTAATTATACTGTAGGTCCCATTACGTAAGAGACATTAGTAAAACATCCATTCGATTCTCCCCAACACTAACACAGAGACTGCACTGGCACCACTGGCGATGCACTGCAGTGAGTCCAGAGAGGGCACTGGCACCACTGGCGATGCACTGCAGTGAGTCCAGAGAGTGCACTGGCACCACTGGCGATGCACTGCAGTGAGTCCAGAGAGTGCACTGGCACCACCTGGGATGCAGTGCAGAGAGTCCAGAGAGTGCACTGGCACCACTGGTGATGCAGTGCAGTGACTCCAGAGAGTGCACTGGCACCACTTGAGTTGCAGTGCAGTGAGTCCAGAGAGTGCACTGGAACCACTTGGGATGCAGCGCAGTGACTCCTGACAGTGCACTGGCACCACTGGGGATGCAGTGCAGTGAGTCCAGAGAGTGCACTGGCACCACTGGGGATGCAGTGCCGTGAGTCCAGAGAGTGCATTGGCACCACTGGGGATGCACTGCAATGAGTCCAGAGAGTGCACTGGCACCAATGGCAACGCAGAGCAGTGAGTCCAGAGAGTGCCTTGGCACCACAGGGGATGCAGTGCAGTGAGTCCAGAGAGTGCAATAGCACCACTGGGGATGCACTGCAGTGAGTCCAGAGTGTGCACTGGCACCACTGGGGATGCAGTGCAGTGAGTCCAGAGAGTGCACTGGCACCACTGGCGATGCAGTGCAGTGAGTCCAGAGAGTGCACTGTCACCACTGGGGATGCAGTGCAGTGAGTCCAGAGAGTGCACTGGCACCACTGGGGATGCAGTGCAGTGAGTCCAGAGAGTGCCCTGGCACCACTGGGAATGCAGTGAGTCCAGACAGTGCACTGGCACCACTGGGGATGCACTGCTGTGAGTCCAGAGAGTGCACTGGCACCACTGGTGATGCACCCCGGCAAGTCCAGAGAGTGCACTGGCACCACTGGGGATGCAGTGCAGTGAGTCCAGAGAGTGCACTGGCACCACTGGGGATGCACTGCAGTGAGTGCAGAGAGTGCACTGGCACCACTGGGGATGCACTGCAGTGAGTCCAGAGAGTGCACTGGCACCACTGGGTATGCAGTGAAGTGAGTCCAGAGAGTGCACTGGTACCACTGGGGATGCAGTGCAGTGAGTCCAGAGAGTGCACTGGCACCACTGGGGATGCAGTACAGTGAGTCCAGAGAGTGCACTGGCACCACTGGGGATGCAGTGCAGTGAGTAAAGAGAGTGCACTGGCACCACTGTGGATGCAGTGCAGTGAGTCCAGAGAGTGCACTGGCACCACTGGGGATGGACTGCAGTGAGTCCAGAGAGTGCACTGGCACCACTGGGGATGCAGTGCAGTGAGTCCAGAGAGTGCACTGGCACCACTGGGGATGCACTGCAGTGAGTCCTGAGAGTGCACTGGCACCACTGGGGATGCACTGCAGTGAGTCCAGAGAGTGCACTGGCACCACTGGGATGCAGTGCAGTGAGTCCAGAGAGTGCACTGGCACCACTGGGGATGCACTGCAGTGAGTCCAGAGAGTGCACTAGCACCACTGGGATGCAGTGCACTGAGTCCACAGAGTGCACTGGCACCACAGGGGATGCACTGCAGTGAGTCCAGAGAGTGCACTGGCACCGCTGCGGTTGCACCCCGTTGTTTTCAGAGAGTGCAGTGGCACCACTGGGGATGCAGTGCAGTGAGTCCAGAGAGTGCACTGGCACCACGGGGGATGCAGTGCAGTGAGTCCAGAGAGTGCACTGTCACCACTGGGGATGCAGTGCAGTGAGTCCAGAGAGTGCACTGGCACCACTGGGGATGCACTGCAGTGAGTCCAGAGAGTGCACTGGCATCTTGGGGATGCAGTTCAGTGAGTCCAGAGAGTGCACTGGCACCACTGGGGATGCAGTGCAGTGAGGCCACAGAGTGCACTGGCACCACTGGTGATGCAGTGCAGTGAGTCCAGAGACTGCACTGGCACCGCTGGGGATGCAGTGCAGTGAGTCCAGAGAGTGCACTGGCACCATTGGGATGCAGTGCAGTGAGTCCAGAGAGTGCACTGGCACCACTGGTGATGCAGTGCAGTGAGTTTAGAGAGTGCAGTGGCGCCACTGTGGATGCACTGCAGTGAGTCCAGAGAGTGCACTGGCACCACTGGTGATGCAGTGCAATGAGTCCAGAGAGCCACTGGCACCACTGGGGATGCAGTGCATTTAGTCCAGAGAGTGAACTGGCACCACTGGGGATGCAGTGCACTGAGTCCAGAGAGGGCACTGTCAGCAATGGGGATGCAGTGCAGTGAGTCCAGAGAGTGCACTGGCACCACTGGGGATGCAGTGCAGTGAGTCCAGAGAGTGCACTGTCACCACTGGGGATGCAGTGCAGTGAGTCCAGAGAGTGCACTGGCTCCACTGGGGATGCAGTGCAGTGAGTCCAGAGAGTGCCCTGGCACCACTGGGAATGCAGTGAGTCCAGACAGTGCACTGGCACCACTGGGGATGCACTGCTGTGAGTCCAGAGAGTGCACTGGCACCACTGGGGATGCACCCCGGCAAGTCCAGAGAGTGCACTGGCACCACTGGGGATGCACTGCAGTGAGTCCAGAGACTTCACAGGCACCACTGGGGATGCACTGCAGTGAGTGCAGAGAGTGCACTGGCACCACTGGGGATGCACTGCAGTGAGTCCAGAGAGTGCACTGGCACCACTGGGTATGCAGTGCATTGAGTCCAGAGAGTGCACTGGCACCACTGGGGATGCAGTACAGTGAGTCCAGAGAGTGCACTGGCACCACTGGGGATGCAGTGCAGTGAGTAAAGAGAGTGCACTGGCACCACTGTGGATGCAGTGCAGTGAGTCCAGAGAGTGCACTGGCACCACTGGGGATGGACTGCAGTGAGTCCAGAGAGTGCACTGGCACCACTGGGGATGCAGTGCAGTGAGTCCAGAGAGTGCACTGGCACCACTGGGGATGCACTGCAGTGAGTCCAGAGAGTGCACTGGCACCACTGGGGATGCAGTGCAGTGAGTCCAGAGAGTGCACTGGCACCACTGGGGATGCAGTGCAGTGAGTCCAGAGAGTGCACTGGCACCACTGGGGATGCAGTGCAGTGAGTCCAGAGAGTGCACTGGCACCACTGGGATGCAGTGCACTGAGTCCACAGAGTGCACTGGCACCACAGGGGATGCACTGCAGTGAGTCCAGAGAGTGCACTGGCACCGCTGCGGTTGCACCCCGTTGTTTTCAGAGAGTGCAGTGGCACCACTGGGGATGCATTGCAGTGAGTCCAGAGAGTGCACTGGCACCACGGGGGATGCAGTGCAGTGAGTCCAGAGAGTGCACTGTCACCACTGGGGATGCAGTGCAGTGAGTCCAGAGAGTGCACTGGCACCACTGGGGATGCACTGCAGTGAGTCCAGAGAGTGCACTGGCATCTTGGGGATGCAGTTCAGTGAGTCCAGAGAGTGCACTGGCACCACTGGTGATGCAGTGCAGAGAGTCCAGAGACTGCACTGGCACCGCTGGGGATGCAGTGCAGTGAGTCCAGAGAGTGCAGTGGCACCATTGGGATGCAGTGCAGTGAGTCCAGAGAGTGCACTGGCACCACTGGTGATGCAGTGCAGTGAGTCCAGAGAGCCACTGGCACCACTGGGGATGCAGTGCATTTAGTCCAGAGAGTGAACTGGCACCACTGGGGATGCAGTGCACTGAGTCCAGAGAGGGCACTGTCAGCAATGGGGATGCAGTGCAGTGAGTCCAGAGAGTGCACTGGCACCACTGGGGATGCAGTGCAGTGAGACCAGAGACTTCACAGGCACCACTGGGGATGCAGTGCAGTGAGTCCAGAGAGTGCACTGGCAACACTGGGGATGCAGTGCAGTGAGTCCTGAGAGTGCAATGGCACCACTGCGGATGCACTGCAGTGAGTCCAGAGAGTGCACTGGCACCACTGGGGATGCAATGCAGTGAGTCCAGAGAGTGCACTGGCACCAGTGGGGATGCAGTGCAGTGAGTCCAGAGAGTGCACTGGCACCAACTGGAGCTGCACTGCTGTGAGTCCTGAGATTGCACTGGCACCACTGGGGATGCACTGCAGTGAGTCCAGAGACTTCACAGGCACCACTGGGGATGCAGTACAGTGAGTCCAGAGAGTGCACTGGCACCACTGGGGATTCAGTTCAGTGAGTCCAGAGAGTGCACTGGCACCTCTGGGGATGCACCCCGGTGACTCCAGAGAGTGCACTGGCACCACTGGGGATGCACCCCAGCAACTCCAGAGAGTGCACTGTCACCACTGGGGATGCAGTGCAGTGAGTCCACAGAGTGCACTGGCACCACTGGGGATGCAGTGCAGTGAGTCCAGAGAGTGCACTGGCACCACTGGGGATGCACTGCAGTGAGTCCAGAGAGTGCACTGGCACCACTGGGGATGCACTGCAGTGAGACCAGAGGTTGCAGTGGCACCACTGGGGATGCAGTGCAGTGAGTCCAGAGAGTGCACTGGTAGGATTGGGGATGCACTGCAGTGAGTCCAGAGAGTGCACTGGCACCACTGGGTATGCACTGCAGTGAGTCCAGAGAGTGCACTGGCACCACTGGGGATGCAGTGCAGTGAGTCCAGAGAGTGCACTGGCACCACTGGGGATGCACCCCGGCAAGTCCAGAGAGTGCACTGGCACCACTTGGGATGCAGCGCACTGAGTCCAGAGAGTGCACTGGCACCACTGGGGATGCAGTGCAGTGAGTCCAGAGATTGCACTGGCACCACTGGGGATCACCCCGGTGAGTCCAGAGAGTGCACTGGCACCACTGGGGATGCACTGCCGTGAGTCCAGAGAGTGCACTGGCACCACTGGGGATGGACTGCAGTGAGTCCAGAGAGTGCACTGGCACCACTGGGGATGCAGTACAGTGAGTCCAGAGAGTGCACTGGCACCTTGGGGATGCAGTGCAGTGAGTAAAGAGAGTGCACTGGCACCAGTGGGGATGCAGTGCGATGAGTCCAGAGAGTGCACTGGCACCACTGGGGATGCAGTGCAGTGAGTCCAGAGAGTGCACTGGCACCACTGGGGATGCAGTGCAGTGAGTCCAGAGAGTGCACTGGCACCACTGGGGATGCACCCCGGCAAGTCCATAGAGTGCACTGTCACCACTGGGGATGCAGTGCAGTGAGTCCAGAGAGTGCACTGGCCCCACTGGGGATGCAGTGCAGTGAGTCCAGAGAGTGCACTGGCACCACTGGGGATGCAGTGCAGTGAGTCCAGAGAGTGCCCCGGCACCACTGGGGATGCAGTGTAGTGAGTCCAGAGAGTGCACTGGCACCACTGGGGATGCAGTGCAGTGAGTCCAGAGAGTGCACTGGCGCCATTTGGGATGCACTGCAGTGAGTCCAGAGAGTGCACTGGCACCACTGGGGATGCAGTGCAGTGAGTCCAGAGAGTGCAGTGGCACCACTGGGGATGCAGTGCAGTGAGTCCAGAGAGTGCACTGGCACCACTGGGGATGCAGTGCAGTGAGTCCAGAGAGTGCACTGGCACCACGGGGGATGCAGTGCAGTGAGTCCAGAGAGTGCACTGTCACCACTGGGGATGCAGTGCAGTGAGTCCAGAGAGTGCACTGGCACCACTGGGGATGCAGTGCAGTGAGTCCAGAGAGTGCACTGCCACCACTGGGGATGCAGTGCAGTGAGTCCAGAGAGTGCACTGGCACCACTGGGGATGCAGTGCAGTGAGTCCAGAGAGTGCCCTGGCACCACTGGGAATGCAGTGAGTCCAGACAGTGCACTGGCAGCACTGGGGATGCACTGCAGTGAGTCCAGAGAGTGCACTGGCACCACTGGCGATGCACCCCGGCAAGTCCAGAGAGTGCACTGGCACCACTGGGGATGCACTGCAGTGAGTGCAGAGAGTGCACTGGCACCACTGGGGATGCACTGCAGTGAGTCCAGAGAGTGCACTGGCACCACTGGTATGCAGTGAAGTGAGTCCAGAGAGTGCACTGGCACCACTGGGGATGCAGTGCACTGAGTCCAGAGAGTGCACTGGCACCACTGGGGATGCAGTACAGTGAGTCCAGAGAGTGCACTGGCACCACTGGGGATGCAGTGCAGTGAGTAAAGAGAGTGCACTGGCACCACTGTGGATGCAGTGCAGTGAGTCCAGAGAGTGCACTGGCACCACTGGGGATGCAATGCAGTGAGTCCAGAGAGTGCACTGGCACCACTGGGGATGCAGTGCAGTGAGTCCAGAGAGTGCACTGGCACCACTGGGGATTCACTGCAGTGAGTCCAGAGAGTGCACTGGCACCACTGGGGATGCACTGCAGTGAGTCCAGAGAGTGCACTGGCACCACTGGGATGCTGAGCAGTGAGTCCAGAGAGTGCACTGGCACCACTGGGGATGCACTGCAGTGAGTCCAGAGAGTGCACTGGCACCACTGGGATGCAGTGCACTGAGTCCACAGAGTGCACTGCCACCACAGGGGATACACTGCAGTGAGTCCAGAGAGTGCACTGGCACCACTGGGGATGCACTGCAGTGAGTCCAGAGAGTGCACTGGCACCGCTGCGGTTGCACCCCGTTGTTTTCAGAGAGTGCAGTGGCACCACTGGGGATGCAGTGCAGTGAGTCCAGAGAGTGCACTGGCACCACGGGGGATGCAGTGCAGTGAGTCCAGAGAGTGCACTGTCACCACTGGGGATGCAGTGCAGTGAGTCCAGAGAGTGCACTGGCACCACTGGGGATGCAGTGCAGTGAGTCCAGAGAGTGCACTGGCACCTGGGGGGTGCAGTTCAGTGAGTCCAGAGAGTGCACTGGCACCACTGGGGATGCACTGCAGTGAGTCCAGAGAGTGCACTGGCACCACTGGTGATGCAGTGCAGTGAGTCCAGAGAGTGCACTGGCACCGCTGGGGATGCAGTGCAGTGAGTCCAGAGAGTGCAGTGGCACCATTGGGGATGCAGTGCAGTGAGTCCAGAGAGTGCACTGGCACCACTGGTGATGCAGTGCAGTGAGTTTAGAGAGTACACTGGCGCCACTGTGGATGCACTGCAGTGAGTCCAGAGAGTGCACTGGCACCACTGGTGATGCAGTGCAATGAGTCCAGAGAGCCACTGGCACCACTGGGGATGCAGTGCATTTAGTCCAGAGAGTTCTCTGGCACCACTGGGGATGCAGTGCACTGATTTCCAGAGAGGGCACTGTCAGCAATGGGGATGCAGTGCAGTGAGTCCAGAGAGTGCACTGGCACCACTGGGGATGCAGTGCAGGGAGACCAGAGACTTCACAGGCACCACTGGGGATGCAGTGCAGTGAGTCCAGAGAGTGCACTGGCACCACTGTTGATGCAGTGCAGTGAGTCCTGAGAGTACAATGGCACCACAGGGGATGCACTGCAGTGAGTCCAGAGAGTGCACTGGCACCACTGGGGATGCACTGCAGTGAGTCCAGAGAGTGCACTGGCACCACTGGGGATGCAGTGCAGTGAGTCCAGAGAGTGCACTGGCACCAACTGGAGCTGCACTGCTGTGAGTCCTGAGATTACACTGGCACCACTGGGGATGCACTGCAGTCAGTCCAGAGACTTCACAGGCTCCACTGGGGATGCAGTACAGTGAGTCCAGAGAGTGCACTGGCACCACTGGGGATTCAGTTCAGTGAGTCCAGAGAGTGCACTGGCACTTCTGGGGATGCACCCCGGTGACTCCAGAGAGTGCACTGGCACCACTGGGGATGCACCCCAGCAACTCCAGAGAGTGCACTGTCACCACTGGGGATGCAGTGCAGTGAGTCCAGAGAGTGCACTGGCACCACTGGGGATGCAGTGCAGTGAGTCCAGAGAGTGCACTGGCACCACTGGGGATGCACTGCAGTGAGTCCAGAGAGTGCACTGGCACCACTGGAGATGCACTGCAGTGAGACCAGAGGTTGCAGTGGCACCACTGGGGATGCAGTGCAGTGAGTCCAGAGAGTGCACTGGTAGGATTGGGGATGCACTGCAGTGAGTCCAGAGAGTGCACTGGCACCACTGGGTATGCACTGCAGTGAGTCCAGAGAGTGCACTGGCACCACTGGGGATGCAGTGCAGTGAGTCCAGAGAGTGCACTGGCACCACTGGGGATGCACCCCGGAAAGTCCAGAGAGTGCACTGGCACCACTTGGGATGCAGCGCACTGAGTCCAGAGAGTGCACTGGCACCACTGGGGATGCAGTGCAGTGAGTCCAGAGAGTGCACTGGCACCACTGGGGATGCACCCCGGTGAGTCCAGAGAGTGCACTGGCACCACTGGGGATGCACTGCAGTGAGTCCAGGGAGTGCACTGGCACCACTGGGGATGCACTGCAGTGACTCCAGAGAGTGCACTGGCACCACTGGGGATGCACTGCAGTGAGTCCAGATGTTAGCCTAGTAACCACATAATCACCAAGTGATTATATGAAGGTGCTTTATTCAGCGCTGGAAGCCGGGGCAGGTGCCCAAAACTGGCTTCAAGTCCCGTTACTTCCCAGCCGTTATTTATACATACAATATTGCGTCAGGTATACATATTCATTACAGGTTGCAACAGCAGCCTCGCTTTTCATTCTAATTAGCTCCCCTCCCCTTTGCACATGCGTGGCGCACTCTGGTGGTCGTCCAGGTGGTCGTCCAGATGAAGTAAGGAGTCTTCCTCTCCGCTAAACTTTTCACCTTTCTTACTCGACGCATGCTCCCTCCGTTTCTTGGTTCTGCTTCAACTCATTTCATCATTTCCAGGCCCTTATCCAAGGTCAGGTTGTACCTGTTCCCTCCCAAGGTTCCCCTTCAATGATTCTTTTCATTGTTCAATGTACTCCCTAAGTATCCAGTATACATAGATTAATTGATAATGTAAGAACATTTGGCAATGCTTAATTATACTGTAGGTCCCATTACCTAAGAGACATTAGTAAAATATCCATTCGATTCTCCCCAACACTAACACAGAGACTGCACTGGCACCACTGGGGATGCATCCCGGCAAGTCCAGAGAGTGCACTGGCACCACTGGGGATGCAGTGCAGTGAGTCCAGAGAGTGCACTGGCACCACTGGGGATGCAGTACAGTGAGTCCAGAGAGTGCACTGGCACCACTGGGGATGCACTGCAGTGAGTCCAGAGAGTGCACTGGCACCACTGGGGATGCACTGCAGTGAGTCCAGAGAGTGCACTGTCACCACTGGGGATGCACTGCAGTGAGCTCAGAGAGTGCACTGGCACCACTGGGGATGCAGTGCGGTGTGTCCAGAGAGTGCACTGGCACCACTGGGGGTGCAGTGCAGTGAGTCCACAGAGGGCACTGGCACCACTGGGGATGCAGTGCAGTGAGTCCAGAGAGTGCACTGGCACCACTGGGGATGCAGTGCAGTGAGTCCAGAGAGTGCACTGGCACCACTGGGGATGCACCCGGGTGAGTCCAGAGAGTGCACTGGCACCACTGGGGATGCACCCCGGCAAGTCCAGAGAGTGCACTGTCAGCACTGGGGATGCAGTGCAGTGAGTCCAGAGAGTGCACTGGCACCACTGGGGACGCAGTGCAGTGAGTCCACAGAGGGCACTGGCACCACTGGGGATGCAGTGCAGTGAGTCCAGAGAGTGCCCCGGCACCACTGGGGATGCAGTGCAGTGAGTCCAGAGAGTGCATTGGCACCACTGGGGATGCACTGCAGTGACTCCAGAGAGTGCACTGGCACCACTGGGGATGCACTGCAGTGAGTCCAGATGTTAGCCTAGCAACCACATAATCACCAAGTGATTATATGAAGGTGCTTTATTCAGCGCTGGAAGCCGGGGCAGGTGCCCAAATCTGGCTTCAAGTCCCGTTACTTCCCAGCCGTTATTTATACATACAATATTGCGTCAGGTATACATATTCATTACAGGTTGCAACAGCAGCCTCGCTTTTCATTCTAATTAGCTCCCCTCCCCTTTGCACATGCGTGGCGCACTCTGGTGGTCGTCCAGGTGGTCGTCCAGATGAAGTAAGGAGTCTTCCTCTCCGCTAAACTTTTCACCTTTCTTACTCGACGCACGCTCCCTCCGCTTCTTGGTTCTGCTTCAACTCATTTCATCATTTCCAGGCCCTTATCCAAGGTCAGGTTGTACCTGTTCCCTCCCAAGGTTCCCCTTCAATGACTCTTTTGATTGTTCAATGTACTCCCTAAGTATCCAGTATACATAGATTAATTGATAATGTAAGTACATTTGGCAATGCTTAATTATACTGTAGGTCCCATTACGTAAGAGACATTAGTAAAACATCCATTCGATTCTCCCCAACACTAACACAGAGACTGCACTGGCACCACTGGCGATGCACTGCAGTGAGTCCAGAGAGGGCACTGGCACCACTGGCGATGCACTGCAGTGAGTCCAGAGAGTGCACTGGCACCACTGGGAATGCACTGCAGTGAGTCCAGAGAGTGCACTGGCACCACTGGGGATGCAGTGCAGTGAGTCCAGAGAGTGCACTGGCACCACTGGTGATGCAGTGCAGTGACTCCAGAGAGTGCACTGGCACCACTTGAGTTGCAGTGCAGTGAGTCCAGAGAGTGCACTGGAACCACTGGGGATGCAGCGCAGTGACTCCTGAGAGTGCACTGGCACCACTGGGGATGCAGTGCAGTGAGTCCAGAGAGTGCACTGGCACCACTGGGGATGCAGTGCAGTGAGTCCAGAGAGTGCCCTGGCACCACTGGGAATGCAGTGTGTCCAGAGAGTGCACTGGCACCACTGGGGATGCACCCGGGTGAGTCCAGAGAGTGCACTGGCACCACTGGGGATGCACCCCGGTGTTTCCAGAGAGTGCACTGGCACCACTGGGGATGCAGTGCAGTGAGTCCAGAGAGTGCACTGGCACCACTGGGGATGCACTGCAGTGAGTGCAGAGAGTGCACTGGCACCACTGGGGATGCACTGCAGTGAGTCCAGAGAGTGCACTGGCACCACTGGGTGTGCAGTGAAGTGAGTCCAGAGAGTGCACTGGCACCACTGGGGATGCAGTGCCGTGAGTCCAGAGAGTGCACTGGCACCACTGGGGATGCAGTACAGTGAGTCCAGAGAGTGCACTGGCACCACTGGGGATGCAGTGCAGTGAGTAAAGAGAGTGCACTGGCACCACTGTGGATGCAGTGCAGTGAGTCCAGAGAGTGCACTGGCACCACTGGGGATGGACTGCAGTGAGTCCAGAGAGTGCACTGGCACCACTGGGGATGCAGTGCAGTGAGTCCAGAGAGTGCACTGGCACCACTGGGGATGCACTGCAGTGAGTCCAGAGAGTGCACTGGCACCACTGGGGATGCAGTGCAGTGAGTCCAGAGAGTGCACTGGCACCACTGGGGATGCAGTGCAGTGAGTCCTGAGAGTACAATGGCACCACAGGGGATGCACTGCAGTGAGTCCAGAGAGTGCACTGGCACCACTGGGGATGCAATGCAGTGAGTCCAGAGAGTGCACTGGCACCACTGGGGATGCAGTGCAGTGAGTCCAGAGAGTGCACTGGCACCAACTGGAGCTACACTGCTGTGAGTCCTGAGATTACACTGGCACCACTGGGGATGCACTGCAGTCAGTCCAGAGACTTCACAGGCACCACTGGGGATGCAGTACATTGAGTCCAGAGAGTGCACTGGCACCACTGGGGATTCAGTTCAGTGAGTCCAGAGAGTGCACTGGCACCTCTGGGGATGCACCCCGGTGACTCCAGAGAGTGCACTGGCACCACTGGGGATGCACCCCGGCAACTCCAGAGAGTGCACTGTCACCACTGGGGATGCAGTGCAGTGAGTCCAGAGAGTGCACTGGCACCACTGGGGATGCAGTGCAGTGAGTCCAGAGAGTGCACTGGCACCACTGGGGATGCAGTGCAGTGAGTCCAGAGAGTGCACTGGTAGGATTGGGGATGCACTGCAGTGAGACCAGAGGTT
Organism: Anser anser; assembly: GCF_964211835.1. NCBI lineage: Eukaryota > Metazoa > Chordata > Aves > Anseriformes > Anatidae > Anser > Anser anser. The sequence continues at coordinate 1,917,716 of NC_139734.1, forward strand.
GCAGTGGCACCACTGGGGATGCACTGCAGTGAGTCCAGAGAGTGCACTGGCACCACTGGGGATGCAGTGCAGTGAGTCCAGAGAGTGCACTGGCACCACTGGGGATGCAATGCAGTGAGTCCAGAGAGTGCACTGGCACCACTGGGGATGCAGTGCAGTGAGTCCAGAGAGTGCACTGGCACCAACTGGAGCTGCACTGCTGTGAGTTCTGAGATTGCACTTGCACCACTGGGGATGCCATGCAGTGAGTCCAGAGACTTCACAGGCACCACTGGGGATGCAGTGCAGTGAGTCCAGAGAGTGCACTGGCACCACTAGGGATTCAATTCAGTGAGTCCAGAGAGTGAACTGGCACCACTGGGGATGTAGTACAGTGAGTCCAGAGAGTGCACTGGCACCTCTGGGGATGCACCCCGGTGACTCCAGAGAATGCACTGGCACCACTGGGGATGCACCCCGGCAAGTCCAGAGAGTGCACTGGCACCACTGGGGATGCAGTGCAGTGAGTCCAGAGAGTGTACTGGCACCACTGGGGATGCAGTGCAGTGAGTCCAGAGAGTGCACTGGCACCACTGGGGATGCAGTGCAGTGAGTCCAGAGAGTGCACTGGTACCACTGGGGATGCACTGCAGTGAGTCCAGAGAGTGCACTGGCACCACTGGGGATGCACTGCAGTGAGACCAGAGGTTGCAGTGGCACCACTGGGGATGCAGTGCAGTGAGTCCAGAGAGTGCACTGGTACGATTGGGGATGCACTGCAGTGAGTCCAGAGAGTGCACTGGCACCACTGGGGATGCACTGCAGTGAGTCCAGAGAGTGCACTGGCACCACTGGGGATGCAATGCAGTGAGTCCAGAGAGTGCACTGGCACCACTGGGGATGCACCCCGGCAAGTCCAGAGAGTGCACTGGCACCACTTGGGATGCAGCGCAGTGAGTCTAGAGAGTGCACTGTCACCACTGGGGATGCAGTGCAGTGAGTCCAGAGAGTGCAGTGGCACCACTGGGGATGCAGTGCAGTGAGTCCAGAGAGTGCACTGGCACCACTGGGGATGCACTGCAGTGAGTCCAGGGAGTGCACTGGCACCACTGGGGATGCACTGCAGTGACTCCAGAGAGTGCACTGGCACCACTGGGGATGCACTGCAGTGAGTCCAGATGTTAGCCTAGCAACCACATAATCACCAAGTGATTATATGAAGGTGTTTTATTCAGCGCTGGAAGCCGGGGCAGGTGCCCAAATCTGGCTTCAAGTCCCGTTACTTCCCAGCCGTTATTTATACATACAATATTGCGTCAGGTATACATATTCATTACAGGTTGCAACAGCAGCCTCGCTTTTCATTCTAATTAGCTCCCCTCCCCTTTGCACATGCGTGGCGCACCCTGGTGGTCGTCCAGGTGGTCGTCCAGATGAAGTAAGGAGTCTTCCTCTCCGCTAAACTTTTCACCTTTCTTACTCGACGCATGCTCCCTCCGCTTCTTGGTTCTGCTTCAACTCATTTCATCATTTCCAGGCCCTTATCCAAGGTCAGGTTGTACCTGTTCCCTCCCAAGGTTCCCCTTCAATGATTCTTTTCATTGTTCAATGTACTCCCTAAGTATCCAGTATACATAGATTAATTGATAATGTAAGAACATTTGGCAATGCTTAATTATACTGTAGGTCCCATTACCTAAGAGACATTAGTAAAACATCCATTCGATTCTCCCCAACACTAACACAGAGACTGCACTGGCACCACTGGGGATGCATCCCGGCAAGTCCAGAGAGTGCACTGGCACCACTGGGGATGCAGTGCAGTGAGTCCAGAGAGTGCACTGGCACCACTGGGGATGCAGTACAGTGAGTCCAGAGAGTGCACTGGCACCACTGGGGATGCACTGCAGTGAGTCCAGAGAGTGCACTGGCACCACTGGGGATGCAGTGCAGTGAGCTCAGAGAGTGCACTGGCACCACTGGGGATGCAGTGCGGTGTGTCCAGAGAGTGCACTGGCACCACTGGGGGTGCAGTGCAGTGAGTCCACAGAGGGCACTGGCACCACTGGGGATGCAGTGCAGTGAGTCCAGAGAGTGCACTGGCACCACTGGGGATGCACTGCAGTGAGTCCAGAGAGTGCACTGGCACCACTGGGGATGCACCCGGGTGAGTCCAGAGAGTGCACTGGCACCACTGGGGATGCACCCCGGCAAGTCCAGAGAGTGCACTGTCAGCACTGGGGATGCAGTGCAGTGAGTCCAGAGAGTGCACTGGCACCACTGGGGACGCAGTGCAGTGAGTCCAGAGAGTGCACTGGCACCACTGGGGATGCAGTGCAGTGAGTCCAGAGAGTGCACTGGTACCACTGGGGATGCACTGCAGTGAGTGCAGAGAGTGCACTGGCACCACTGGGAATGCACTGCAGTGAGTCCAGAGAGTGCACTGGCACCACTGGGTATGCAGTGAAGTGAGTCCAGAGAGTGCACTGGCACCACTGGGGATGCAGTACAGTGAGTCCAGACAGTGCACTGGCACCACTGGGGATGCAGTGCAGTGAGTAAAGAGAGTGCACTGGCACCACTGTGGATGCAGTGCAGTGAGTCCAGAGAGTGCACTGGCACCACTGGGGATGGACTGCAGTGAGTCCAGAGAGTGCAGTGGCACCACTGGGGATGCAGTGCAGTGAGTCCAGAGAGTGCACTGGCACCACTGGGGATGCACTGCAGTGAGTCCAGAGAGTGCACTGGCACCACTGGGGATGCACTGCAGTGAGTCCAGAGAGTGCACTGGCACCACTGGGATGCTGTGCAGTGAGTCCAGAGAGTGCACTGGCACCACTGGGGATGCACTGCAGTGAGTCCAGAGAGTGCACTGGCACCACTGGGATGCAGTGCACTGAGTCCACAGAGTGCACTGGCACCACAGGGGATACACTGCAGTGAGTCCAGAGAGTGCACTGGCACCACTGGGGATGCACTGCAGTGAGTCCAGAGAGTGCACTGGCACCGCTGCGGTTGCACCCCGTTGTTTTCAGAGAGTGCAGTGGCACCACTGGGGATGCAGTGCAGTGAGTCCAGAGAGTGCACTGGCACCACAGGGATGCAGTGCAGTGAGTCCAGAGAGTGCACTGTCACCACTGGGGATGCAGTGCAGTGAGTCCAGAGAGTGCACTGGCACCAATGGGGATGCAGTGCAGTGAGTCCAGAGAGTGCACTGGCACCACTGGGGATGCAGTGCAGTGAGTCCAGAGAGTGCAGTGGCACCATTGGGGATGCAGTGCAGTGAGTCCAGAGAGTGCACTGGCACCACTGGTGATGCAGTGCAGTGAGTTTAGAGAGTACACTGGCGCCACTGTGGATGCACTGCAGTGAGTCCAGAGAGTGCACTGGCACCACTGGTGATGCAGTGCAATGAGTCCAGAGAGCCACTGGCACCACTGGGGATGCAGTGCATTTAGTCCAGAGAGTGAACTGGCACCACTGGGGATGCAGTGCACTGAGTCCAGAGAGGGCACTGTCAGCAATGGGGATGCAGTGCAGTGAGTCCAGAGAGTGCACTGGCACCACTGGGGATGCAGTGCAGTGAGACCAGAGACTTCACAGGCACCACTGGGGATGCAGTGCAGTGAGTCCAGAGAGTGCACTGGCACCACTGGGGATGCAGTGCAGTGAGTCCTGAGAGTACAATGGCACCACAGGGGATGCACTGCAGTGAGTCCAGAGAGTGCACTGGCACCACTGGGGATGCAATGCAGTGAGTCCAGAGAGTGCACTGGCACCACTGGGGATGCAGTGCAGTGAGTCCAGAGAGTGCACTGGCACCAACTGGAGCTACACTGCTGTGAGTCCTGAGATTACACTGGCACCACTGGGGATGCACTGCAGTCAGTCCAGAGACTTCACAGGCACCACTGGGGATGCAGTACATTGAGTCCAGAGAGTGCACTGGCACCACTGGGGATTCAGTTCAGTGAGTCCAGAGAGTGCACTGGCACCTCTGGGGATGCACCCCGGTGACTCCAGAGAGTGCACTGGCACCACTGGGGATGCACCCCGGCAACTCCAGAGAGTGCACTGTCACCACTGGGGATGCAGTGCAGTGAGTCCAGAGAGTGCACTGGCACCACTGGGGATGCAGTGCAGTGAGTCCAGAGAGTGCACTGGCACCACTGGGGATGCAGTGCTGTGAGTCCAGAGAGTGCACTGGTAGGATTGGGGATGCACTGCAGTGAGACCAGAGGTTGCAGTGGCACCACTGGGGATGCACTGCAGTGAGTCCAGAGAGTGCACTGGCACCACTGGGGATGCAGTGCAGTGAGTCCAGAGAGTGCACTGGCACCACTGGGGATGCAATGCAGTGAGTCCAGAGAGTGCACTGGCACCACTGGGGATGCAGTGCAGTGAGTCCAGAGAGTGCACTGGCACCAACTGGAGCTGCACTGCTGTGAGTTCTGAGATTGCACTTGCACCACTGGGGATGCCATGCAGTGAGTCCAGAGACTTCACAGGCACCACTGGGGATGCAGTGCAGTGAGTCCAGAGAGTGCACTGGCACCACTAGGGATTCAATTCAGTGAGTCCAGAGAGTGAACTGGCACCACTGGGGATGTAGTACAGTGAGTCCAGAGAGTGCACTGGCACCTCTGGGGATGCACCCCGGTGACTCCAGAGAATGCACTGGCACCACTGGGGATGCACCCCGGCAAGTCCAGAGAGTGCACTGGCACCACTGGGGATGCAGTGCAGTGAGTCCAGAGAGTGTACTGGCACCACTGGGGATGCAGTGCAGTGAGTCCAGAGAGTGCACTGGCACCACTGGGGATGCAGTGCAGTGAGTCCAGAGAGTGCACTGGTACCACTGGGGATGCACTGCAGTGAGTCCAGAGAGTGCACTGGCACCACTGGGGATGCACTGCAGTGAGACCAGAGGTTGCAGTGGCACCACTGGGGATGCAGTGCAGTGAGTCCAGAGAGTGCACTGGTACGATTGGGGATGCACTGCAGTGAGTCCAGAGAGTGCACTGGCACCACTGGGGATGCACTGCAGTGAGTCCAGAGAGTGCACTGGCACCACTGGGGATGCAATGCAGTGAGTCCAGAGAGTGCACTGGCACCACTGGGGATGCACCCCGGCAAGTCCAGAGAGTGCACTGGCACCACTTGGGATGCAGCGCAGTGAGTCTAGAGAGTGCACTGTCACCACTGGGGATGCAGTGCAGTGAGTCCAGAGAGTGCAGTGGCACCACTGGGGATGCAGTGCAGTGAGTCCAGAGAGTGCACTGGCACCACTGGGGATGCACTGCAGTGAGTCCAGGGAGTGCACTGGCACCACTGGGGATGCACTGCAGTGACTCCAGAGAGTGCACTGGCACCACTGGGGATGCACTGCAGTGAGTCCAGATGTTAGCCTAGCAACCACATAATCACCAAGTGATTATATGAAGGTGTTTTATTCAGCGCTGGAAGCCGGGGCAGGTGCCCAAATCTGGCTTCAAGTCCCGTTACTTCCCAGCCGTTATTTATACATACAATATTGCGTCAGGTATACATATTCATTACAGGTTGCAACAGCAGCCTCGCTTTTCATTCTAATTAGCTCCCCTCCCCTTTGCACATGCGTGGCGCACCCTGGTGGTCGTCCAGGTGGTCGTCCAGATGAAGTAAGGAGTCTTCCTCTCCGCTAAACTTTTCACCTTTCTTACTCGACGCATGCTCCCTCCGCTTCTTGGTTCTGCTTCAACTCATTTCATCATTTCCAGGCCCTTATCCAAGGTCAGGTTGTACCTGTTCCCTCCCAAGGTTCCCCTTCAATGATTCTTTTGATTGTTCAATGTACTCCCTAAGTATCCAGTATACATAGATTAATTGATAATGTAAGAACATTTGGCAATGCTTAATTATACTGTAGGTCCCATTACCTAAGAGACATTAGTAAAACATCCATTCGATTCTCCCCAACACTAACACAGAGACTGCAATGGCACCACTGGGGATGCACCCCGGCAAGTGCAGAGAGTGCACTGGCACCACTGGGGATGCAGTGCAGTGAGTCCAGAGAGTGCACTGGCACCACTGGGGATGCAGTGCAGTGAGTCCAGAGAGTGCACTGGCACCACTGGGGATGCACTGCCGTGAGTCCAGAGAGTGCACTGGCACCACTGGGGATGCACTGCAGTGAGTCCAGAGAGTGCACTGGCACCACTGGGGATGCAGTGCAGTGAGTCCAGAGTGTGCACTGGCACCACTGGGGATGCAGTGCAGTGAGTCCAGAGAGTGTACTGGCACCACTGGGGATGCAGTACAGTGAGTCCAGAGAGTGCACTGGCACCTTGGGGATGCAGTGCAGTGAGTAAAGAGAGTGCACTGGCACCAGTGGGGATGCAGTGTGATGAGTCCAGAGAGTGCACTGGCACCACTGGGGATGCAGTGCAGTGAGTCCAGAGAGTGCACTGGCACCACTGGGGATGCACCCCGGTGAGTCCAGAGAGTGCACTGGCACCACTGGGGATGCACCCCGGCAAGTCCATAGAGTGCACTGTCACCACTGGGGATGCAGTGCAGTGAGTCCAGAGAGTGCACTGGCCCCACTGGGGATGCAGTGCAGTGAGTCCAGAGAGTTCACTGGCACCACTGGGGATGCAGTGCAGTGAGTCCAGAGAGTGCCCCGGAACCACTGGGGATGCAGTGCAGTGAGTCCAGAGAGTGCACTGGCACCACTGGGGATGCACTGCAGTGAGTCCAAAGAGTGCACTGGCACCATTTGGGATGCACTGCAGTGAGTCCAGAAAGTGCACTGGCACCGCTGGGGATGCAGTGCAGTGAGTCCAGAGAGTGCAGTGGCACAACTGGGGATGCAGTGCAGTGAGTCCAGAGAGTGCACTGGCACCACTGGGGATGCAGTGCAGTGAGTCCAGAGAGTGCACTGGCACCATGGGGGATGCAGTGCAGTGAGTCCAGAGAGTGCACTGTCACCACTGGGGATGCAGTGCAGTGAGTCCAGAGAGTGCACTGGCACCACTGGGGATGCAGTGCAGTGAGTCCAGAGAGTGCACTGGCACCTTGGGGATGCAGTTCAGTGAGTCCAGAGAGTGCACTGGCACCACTGGGGATGCAGTGCAGTCAGTCCACAGAGTGCACTGGCACCACTGGGGATGCAGTGCAGTGAGTCCAGAGAGTGCACTGGCACCACTGGGGATGCAGTGCAGTGAGTCCAGAGAGTGCACTGGCACAACTGCGGATGCAGTGCAGTGAGTTAAGAGAGTACACTGGCACCACTGTGGATGCACTGCAGTGAGTCCAGAGAGTGCACTGGCTCCACTGGTGATGCAGTGCATTGAGTCCAGAGAGCCACTGGCACCACTGGGGATGCAGAGCATTTAGTCCAGAGAGTGAACTGGCACCACTGGGGATGCAGTGCACTGAGTCCAGAGAGGGCACTGTCAGCAATGGGGATGCAGTGCAGTGAGTCCAGAGAGTGCACTGGCACCACTGGGGATGCAGTGCAGTGAGACCAGAGACTTCACAGGCACCACTGGGGATGCAGTGCAGTGAGTCCTGAGAGTGCAATGGCACCACTGGGGATGCAGTGCAGTGAGTCCAGAGAGTGCACTGGCACCACTGGGGATGCAGTGCAGTGAGTCCAGAGAGTGCACTGGCACCACTGGGGATGCAGTGCAGTGAGTCCAGAGAGTGCACTGGCACCTTGGGGATGCAGTGCAGTGAGTCCAGAGTGTGCACTGGCACCACTGGGGATGCAGTGCAGTGAGTCCAGAGAGTGCACTGGCACCACTGGGGATGCAGTACAGTGAGTCCAGAGAGTGCACTGGCACCTTGGGGATGCAGTGCAGTGAGTAAAGAGACTGCACTGGCACCAGTGGGGATGCAGTGTGATGAGTCCAGAGAGTGCACTGGCACCACTGGGGATGCAGTGCAGTGAGTCCAGAGAGTGCACTGGCACCACTGGGGATGCACCCCGGTGAGTCCAGAGAGTGCACTGGCACCACTGGGGATGCACCCCGGCAAGTCCATAGAGTGCACTGTCACCACTGGGGATGCAGTGCAGTGAGTCCAGAGAGTGCACTGGCACCACTGGGGATGCAGTGCAGTGAGTCCAGAGAGTGCACTGGCACCACTGGGGATGCAGTGCAGTGAGTCCAGAGAGTGCCCCGGAACCACTGGGGATGCAGTGCAGTGAGTCCAGAGAGTGCACTGGGACCACTGGGGATGCACTGCAGTGAGTCCAAAGAGTGCACTGGCACCATTTGGGATGCACTGCAGTGAGTCCAGAAAGTGCACTGGCACCACTGGGGATGCAGTGCAGTGAGTCCAGAGAGTGCAGTGGCACAACTGGGGATGCAGTGCAGTGAGTCAAGAGAGTGCACTGGCACCACTGGGGATGCAGTGCAGTGAGTCCAGAGAGTGCACTGGCACCATGGGGGATGCAGTGCAGTGAGTCCAGAGAGTGCACTGGCACCACTGGGGATGCACTGCAGTGAGTCCAGAGAGTGCACTGGCACCACTGGGGATGCAGTGCAGTGAGTCCAGAGAGTGCACTGGCACCTTGGGGATGCAGTTCAGTGAGTCCAGAGAGTGCACTGGCACCACTGGGGATGCAGTGCAGTGAGTCCACAGAGTGCACTGGCACCACTGGTGATGCAGTGCAGTGAGTCCAGAGAGTGCACTGGCACCACTGGGGATGCAGTGCAGTGAGTCCAGAGAGTGCACTGGCACAACTGGGGATGCAGTGCAGTGAGTTAAGAGAGTACACTGGCGCCACTGTGGATGCACTGCAGTGAGTCCAGAGAGTGCACTGGCACCACTGGTGATGGAGTGCAATGAGTCCAGAGAGCCACAGGCACCACTGGGGATGCAGTGCATTTAGTCCAGAGAGTGAACTGGCACCACTGGGGATGCAGTGCACTGAGTCCAGAGAGGGCACTGTCAGCAATGTGGATGCAGTGCAGTGAGTCCAGAGAGTGCACTGGCACCACTGGGGATGCAGTGCAGTGAGACCAGAGACTTCACAGGCACCACTGGGGATGCAGTGCAGTGAGTCCTGAGAGTGCAATGGCACCACAGGGGATGCACTGCAGTGAGTCCAGAGAGTGCACTGGCACCACTGGGGATGCAATGCAGTGAGTCCAGAGAGTGCACTGGCACCACTGAGGATGCAGTGCAGTGAGTCCAGAGAGTGCACTGGCACCAACTGGAGCTGCACTGCTGTGAGTTCTGAGATTGCACTTGCACCACTGGGGATGCCATGCAGTGAGTCCAGAGACTTCACAGGCACCACTGGGGATGCAGTACAGTGAGTCCAGAGAGTGCACTGGCACCACTAGGGATTCAATTCAGTGAGTCCAGAGAGTGAACTGGCACCACTGGGGATGTAGTACAGTGAGTCCAGAGAGTGCACTGGCACCTCTGGGGATGCACCCCGGTGACTCCAGAGAGTGCACTGGCACCACTGGGGATGCACCCCGGCAAGTCCAGAGAGTGCACTGTCACCACTGGGGATGCAGTGCAGTGAGTCCAGAGAGTGTACTGGCACCACTGGGAATGCAGTGCAGTGAGTCCAGAGAGTGCACTGGCACCACTGGGGATGCAGTGCAGTGAGTCCAGAGAGTGCACTGGTACCACTGGGGATGCACTGCAGTGAGTCCAGAGAGTGCACTGGCACCACTGGGGATGCACTGCAGTGAGACCAGAGGTTGCAGTGGCACCACTGGGGATGCAGTGCAGTGAGTCCAGAGAGTGCACTGGTACGATTGGGGATGCACTGCAGTGAGTCCAGAGAGTGCACTGGCACCACTGGGTATGCACTGCAGTGAGTCCAGAGAGTGCACTGGCACCACTGGGGATGCAATGCAGTGAGTCCAGAGAGTGCACTGGCACCACTGGGGATGCACCCCGGCAAGTCCAGAGAGTGCACTGGCACCACTTGGGATGCAGCGCACTGAGTCCAGAGAGTGCACTGGCACCACTGGGGATGCAGTGCAGTGAGTCCAGAGAGTGCACTGGCACCACTGGGGATGCACCCCGGTGAGTCCAGAGAGTGCACTGGCACCACTGGGGATGCACTGCAGTGAGTCCAGGGAGTGCACTGGCACCACTGGGGATGCACTGCAGTGACTCCAGAGAGTGCGCTGGCACCACTGGGGATGCACTGCAGTGAGTCCAGATGTTAGCCTAGCAACCACATAATCACCAAGTGATTATATGAAGGTGCTTTATTCAGCGCTGGAAGCCGGGGCAGGTGCCCAAATCTGGCTTCAAGTCCCGTTACTTCCCAGCCGTTATTTATACATACAATATTGCGTCAGGTATACATATTCATTACAGGTTGCAACAGCAGCCTCGCTTTTCATTCTAATTAGCTCCCCTCCCCTTTGCACATGCGTGGCGCACTCTGGTGGTCGTCCAGGTGGTCGTCCAGATGAAGTAAGGAGTCTTCCTCTCCGCTAAACTTTTCACCTTTCTTACTCGACGCATGCTCCCTCCGCTTCTTGGTTCTGCTTCAACTCATTTCATCATTTCCAGGCCCTTATCCAAGGTCAGGTTGTACCTGTTCCCTCCCAAGGTTCCCCTTCAATGATTCTTTTGATTGTTCAATGTACTCCCTAAGTATCCAGTATACATAGATTAATTGATAATGTAAGTACATTTGGCAATGCTTAATTATACTGTAGGTCCCATTACGTAAGAGACATTAGTAAAACATCCATTCGATTCTCCCCAACACTAACACAGAGACTGCACTGGCACCACTGGGGATGCACCCCGGCAAGTCCAGAGAGTGCACTGGCACCACTGGGGATGCAGTGCAGTGAGTCCAGAGAGTGCACTGGCACCACTGGGGATGCACTGCAGTGAGTCCAGAGAGTGCACTGGCACCACTGGGGATGCACTGCAGTGAGACCAGAGGTTGCAGTGGCACCACTGGGGATGCAGTGCAGTGAGTCCAGAGAGTGCACTGGTAGGATTGGGGATGCACTGCAGTGAGTCCAGAGAGTGCACTGGCACCACTGGGGATGCACTGCAGTGAGTCCAGAGAGTGCACTGGCACCACTGGGGATGCACCCCGGTGAGTCCAGAGAGTGCACTGGCACCACTGGGGATGCACTGCAGTGAGTCCAGGGAGTGCACTGGCACCACTGGGGATGCAGTGCAGTGAGTCCAGAGAGTGCACTGGCACCACTGGCGATGCACTGCCGTGAGTCCAGAGAGTGCACTGGCACCACTGGGGATGCACTGCAGTGAGTCCAGAGAGTGCACTGGCACCACTGGGGATGCACCCCGGTGAGTCCAGAGTGTGCACTGGCACCACTGGGGATGCAGTGCAGTGAGTCCAGAGAGTGCACTGTCACCACTGGGGATGCAGTACAGTGAGTCCAGAGAGTGCACTGGCACCACTGGGGATGCAGTGCAGTGAGTAAAGAGAGTGCACTGGCACCACTGGGGATGCAGTGCAGTGAGTCCAGAGAGTGCCCTGGCACCACTGGGGATGCACTGCAGTGAGTCCAGAGAGTGCACTGGCACCACTGGGGATACACCCCGGTGAGTCCAGAGAGTGCACTGGCACCACTGGGGATGCACCCCGGCAAGTCCATAGAGTGCACTGTCACCACTGGGGATGCAGTGCAGTGAGTCCAGAGAGTGCACTGGCACCAATGGGGATGCAGTGCAGTGAGTCCAGAGAGTGCACTGGCACCACTGGGGATGCAGTGCAGTGAGTCCAGAGAGTGCCCCGGCACCACTGGGGATGCAGTGCAGTGAGTCCAGAGAGTGCAGTGGCACCACTGGGGATGCAGTGCAGTGAGTCCAAAGAGTGCACTGGAACCATTTGGGATGCACTGCAGTGAGTCCAGAGAGTGCACTGGCACCACTGGGGATGCAGTGCAGTGAGTCCAGAGAGTGCAGTGGCACAACTGGGGATGCAGTGCAGTGAGTCCAGAGAGTGTACTGGCACCACTGGGGATGCAGTGCAGTGAGTCCAGAGAGTGCACTGGCATCACTGGGGATGCAGTGCGGTGAGTCCAGAGTGCACTGGCACCACTGGGGATGCAGTGCAGTGAGTCAAGAGAGGTCACTGGCACCACTGGGGATGCAGTGCAGTGAGTCCAGAGAGTGCACTGGCACCACTGGGGATGCACCCCGGTGAGTCCAGAGAGTGCACTGGCACCACTGGGGATGCACCCCGGCAAGTCCAGAGAGTGCACTGTCACCACTTGGGATGCAGTGCAGTGAGTCCAGAGAGTGCACTGGCACCACTGGGGATGCAGTGCAGTGAGTCCAGAGAGTGCACTGGTACCACTGGGGATGCACCCCGGTGAGTCCAGAGAGTGCACTGGCACCACTGGAGATGCACTGCAGTGAGTCCAGAGAGTGCACTGGCACCACTGGGGATGCAGTGCAATGAGTCCAGAGAGTGCACTGGCACCACTGGGGATGCAGTGCAGTGAGACCACAGATTGCAGTGGCACCACTGGGAATGGAGTGCAGCGAGTCCAGAGAGTTCACTGGTACGATTGGGGATGCAGTGCAGTGAGTCCAGAGAGTGCACTGGCACCACTGGGGATGCAATGCAGTGAGTCCTGAGAGTGCACTGGCACCAATAGTATGCAGCGCAGTGAGTCCAGAGAGTGCACTGGCACCACTGTGGATGCAGTGCAGTGAGTCCAAAGAGTGCACTGGCACCACTGGGGATGCACTCGGGTGGGTCCAGAGAGTGCACTGGTACCACTGGGGATGCACTCGGGTGAGTCCAGAGAGTGCACTGGCACCACAGGGGATGCAGTGCAGTGAGTCCAGAGAGTGCACTGGCACCACTGGGGATGCACCCCGGCAAGTCCAGAGAGTGCACTCTCTGGACACACTGACGTGCATCCCCAGTGCACTGGCACCACTGGGGATGCACCCCGGCAAGTCCAGAGAGTGCACTCTCTGGACTCACTGACGTGCATCCCCAGTGGTGCCATTGCACTCTCTGGACTCAGTGCACTGCATCCCCAGTGGTGCCAGTGTACTCACTGGACTCACTGCAGTGCATCCCCAGTGCTGCCAGTGCACTCTCTGTACTCACTGTACTGCATCCCCAGTGGTGCCAGTGCACTCTCTGGACTCACTGCACTGCATCCCCAGTGGTGCCAGTGCACTCTCTGGACTCACTGCACTGCATCCCCAGTGGTGCCAGTGCACTCTCTGGACTCACTGCACTGCATCACCAGTGGTGCCAGTGCACTCTCTGGACCCACTGCAGTGCATCCCCACTGGTGCCAGTGCACTCTCTGGACTCACTGCACTGCATCCCCAGTGGTGCCAGTGCAGTCTCTGGAGTCACTGCACTGCATCCCCAGAAGTGCCAGTGCACTCTCTGGAGTCACTGCACTGCATCCCCAGTGGTGCCAGTGCACTCTCTGGACTCACTGCACTGCATCCCCAGTGGTGACAGTGCACTCTCTGGACTCACTGCAGTGCATCCCCAAGGTGCCAGTGCACTCTCTGGACTCACTGCACTGCATCCCTAGTGGTGCCAGTGCACTCTCTGGACTCACTGCACTGCATCCCCAGTGGTGCCAGTGCACTCTCTGGACTCACTGCAGTGCATCCCCTGTGGTGCCAGTGCACTCTCTGTACTCACTGCACTGCATCACCTGTGGTGCCAGTGCACTCTCTGCCCTCACTGCAGAGCATCCCCAGTGGTGCCAGTGCACTCTCTGCCCTCACTGCAGTGCATCCCCAGTGGTGCCAGTGCACTCTCTGGACTCACTGCACTGCATCCCCAGTGGTGCCAGTGCACTCTCTGGAGTCACTGCACTGCATCCTCAGTGGTGCCAGTGCACTCTCTGGACTCACTGCACTGCATCCCCAGTGGTGCCAGGGCACTCTCTGGACTCACTGCACTGCATCCCCAGTGGTCCCAGTGCACTCTCTGCCCTCACTGCAGTGCATCCCCAGTGGTGCCAGTGCACTCTCTGCACTCACTGCAGTGCATCCCCAGTGGTGCCAGTGCACTCTCCGGAATCACTGGAGTGCATACCCAGTGGTGGCAGTGCACTCTCTGGACTCACTGCACTGCATCCACAGTGGTGCCAGTGCACTCTCTGGACTCACTGCATTGCATCCCCAATGGTGCCAGTGCACTCTCTGGACTCACTGCACTGCATCCCCAGTGGTGCCAGTGCACTCTCTGGACTCACTGCAGTGCATCCCCAGTGGTGCCAGTGCACTCTCTGCCCGCACTGCAGTGCATCCCCAGTGGTGCCAGTGCACTCTCTGCACTCACTGCAGTGCATAACCTGTGGTGCCAGTGCACTCTCTGGACTCAGTGCACTGCATCCCCAGTGGTGCCAGTGCACTCTCTGGACTCACTGCACTGCATCCCCAGTGGTGCCAGTGCACTCTCTGGACTCACTGCAGTGCATCCCCAGTGGTGCCAGGGCACTCTCTGGACTCACTGCAGTGCATCCCCAGTGGTGCCAGTGCACTCTCTGGACTCACTGCAGTGCATCCGCAGTGGTGCCAGTGCACTCTCTGGACTCACTGCGCTGCATCCCCAGTGGTGCCAGTGCACTCTCTGGACTCACTGCGCTGCATCCCCAGTGGTGCCAGTGCACTCTCTGGACTCACTGCACTGCATCCCCAGTGGAGCCAGTGAACTATCTGGACTCATTGCAGTGCATCCCCAGTGGTGCCAGTGCACTCTCTGAGTCACTGCACTGCATTCCCAGTGGTGCCACTGCACTCTCTGGACTCACTGCAGTGCATCCCCAGTGGTGCCAGTGCACTCTCTGGACTCACTGCACTGCAACCCCAGTGGTGCCAGTGCACTCTCTGGACTCACTGCAGTGCACCCCCACTGGTGCCAGTGCACTCTCTGGACTCACTGCACTGCATCCCCAGTGGTGCCAGTGCACTCTCTGGACTCACTGCAGTGCATCCCCAGTGGTGCCAGTGCACTCTCTGCCCGCACTGCAGTGCATCCCCAGTGGTGCCAGTGCACTCTCTGCACTCACTGCAGTGCATAACCTGTGGTGCCAGTGCACTCTCTGGACTCAGTGCACTGCATCCCCAGTGGTGCCAGTGCACTCTCTGGACTCACTGCACTGCATCCCCAGTGGTGCCAGTGCACTCTCTGGACTCACTGCAGTGCATCCCCAGTGGTGCCAGGGCACTCTCTGGACTCACTGCAGTGCATCCCCAGTGGTGCCAGTGCACTCTCTGGACTCACTGCAGTGCATCCGCAGTGGTGCCAGTGCACTCTCTGGACTCACTGCGCTGCATCCCCAGTGGTGCCAGTGCACTCTCTGGACTCACTGCGCTGCATCCCCAGTGGTGCCAGTGCACTCTCTGGACTCACTGCACTGCATCCCCAGTGGAGCCAGTGAACTATCTGGACTCATTGCAGTGCATCCCCAGTGGTGCCAGTGCACTCTCTGAGTCACTGCACTGCATTCCCAGTGGTGCCACTGCACTCTCTGGACTCACTGCAGTGCATCCCCAGTGGTGCCAGTGCACTCTCTGGACTCACTGCACTGCAACCCCAGTGGTGCCAGTGCACTCTCTGGACTCACTGCAGTGCACCCCCACTGGTGCCAGTGCACTCTCTGGACTCACTGCACTGCAACCCCAGTGGTGCCAGTGCACTCTCTGGACTCACTGCAGTGCATCCCCAGTGGTGCCAGTGCACTCTCTGGACTCACTGCATTGCATCCCCAGTGGTGCCAGTGCAGTCTCTGCACTCACTGCACTGCATCCCCAGTGGTGCCAGTGCACTCTCTGGACTCACTGCACTGCATCCCCAGTGGTGCCAGTGCACTCTCTGGACGCACTACAGTTCATTCCTAGTGGAGCCAGTTCACTCTCTGGACTCACTGCACTGCATCCCCACTGGTGCCAGTGCACTCTCTGGACTCACTGCACTCCATCCCCACTGCTGCCAGTCCACTCTCTGGACTCACTGCACTGCATCCCCAGTGGTGCCAGTGCACTCTCTGCACTCATGCACTGCATACCCAGTGGTGCCAGTGCACTCTTTGGACTCACTGCACTGCATGAACAGTGGTGCCAGTGCACTCTCTGGACTCACTGCACTGCATCCCCAGTGGTGCCAGTGTAGTCTCTGGACTCACTGTAGTGCATCCCCAGTGGTGCCAGTGCAATCTCAGGACTCACTGCAGTGCAGCTCCAGTTGGTGCCAGTGCAGTCTCTGGACTCACTGCACTGCATCCCCACTGGTGCCAGTGCACTCTCTGGACTCACTGCAGTGCATCCCCAGTGGTGCCAGTGCACTCACTGGAGTCACTGCAGTGTATCCCCAGTGGTGCCAGTGCACTCTCTGGACTCACTGCAGTGCATCCCCAGTGCTGCCAGTGCACTCTCTGGACTCACTGCACTGCATCGCCAGTGGTGTCAGTGCACTCTCTGGACTCACTGCACTGCATCCCCAGTGGTGCCAGGGCACTCTCTGGACTCACTGCACTGCATCCCCAGTGGTGCCAGTGCACTCTCTGGAGTCAAAGCACTGCATCAGCAGTGGTGCCTCTGCACTCTCTGGAGTCACTGCACTGCATCCCCAGTGGTGCCAGTGCACTCTCTGGACTCACTGTAGTGCATCCCCAGTGGTGCCAGTGCACTCTCTGGACTCACTGCACTGCATCCCCAGTAGTGCCAGTGCACTCTCTGGACTCACTGCACTGCATCCCCAGTGGTGCCAGTGCACTCTCTGGAATCACTGCAGTGCATCCCCAGTGGTGCCAGTGCACTCTCTGGAGTCACTGCACTGCATCCCCAGTGGTGCCAGTGCACTCTCTGGACTCACTGCATTGCATCCCCAGTGGTGCCAGTGCACTCTCTGGACTCACTGCACTGCATCCCCAGTGGTGCCACTGCACTCTCCGGACTCACTGCACTGCATCACCATTGGTGCCAGGGCACTCTCCGGACTCACTGCAGTGCATCCGCAGTGGTGCCAGTGCACTCTTTCGAGTCACTGCAGTGCATCCCCAGTCGTGCCAGTGCACTCTCTGGACTCACTGCAGTGCATCCCCAGTGGTGCCAGTGCACTCTCTGGACTCACTGCAGTGCATCCCCAGTGGTGCCAGTGCACTCTCTGGACTCACTGCACTGCATCCCCAGTGGTGCCAGTGCACTCTCCGGAATCACTGCAGTGCATCCCCAGTGGTGCCAGTGCACTTTCTGGAGTCACTGCAGTGCATCCCCTCTTTTGCTAGTGCACTCTCTGCATTCACTGCACTGCATCCCCAGAAGTGCCAGTGCACTCTCTGGACTCACTGCAGTGCATCCCCAGTGGTGCCCGTGCACTCTCTGGACTCACTGCAGTGCATCCCCAGTGGTGCCAGTGCACTCTCTGGACTCACTGCATTGCATCCCCAGTGGTGCCAGTGCACTCTCTGCACTCACTGCAGTGCATCCCCAGTGGTGCCAGTGCACTCTCTGGAGTCACTGCACTGCATCCCCAGTGGTGCCTGTGCGCTCTCTGGACTCACTACAGTTCATCCCCAGTGGAGCCAGTGCACTCTCTGGACTCACTGCACTGCATCCCCAGTGGTGCCAGTGCACTCTCTGGACTCACTGCACTCCATCCCCACTGGTGCCAGTCCACTCTCTGGACTCAGTGCACTGCATCCCCAGTGGTGCCAGTGGACTCTCTGCACTCATGCACTGCATACCCAGTGGTGCCAGTGCACTCTTTGGACTCACTGCACTGCATCCCCAGTGGTGCCAGTGCACTCTCTGGACTCACTGCAGTGCATCCCCAGTGGTGCCAGTGCACTCTCTGGACTCACTGCAGTGTATCCCCAGTGGTGCCAGTGCACTCTCTGGACTCACTGAACTGCATCCCCAGTGGTGCCAGAGCACTCTCTGGACTCACTGCAGTGCATCCCCAGTGCTGCCAGTGCACTCTCTGGACTCACTGCACTGCATCGCCAGTGGTGCCAATGCACTCTCTGGACTCACTGCACTGCATCCCCAGTGCTGCCAGGGCACTCTCTGGACTCACTGCACTGCATCCCCAGTGGTGCCACTGCACTCTCTGGACTCACTGCACTGCATCACCATTGGTGCCAGGGCACTCTCCGGACTCACTGCAGTGCATCCGCAGTGGTGCCAGTGCACTCTTTCGAGTCACTGCAGTGCATCCCCAGTGGTGCCAGTGCACTCTCTGGACTCACTGCAGTGCATCCCCAGTGGTGCCAGTGCACTCTCTGGACTCACTGCACTGCATCCCGAGTGGTGCCAGTGCACTCTCCGGAATCACTGGAGTGCATACCCAGTGGTGCCAGTGCACTCTCTGGACTCACTGCACTGCATCCACAGTGGTGCCAGTGCACTCTCTGGACTCACTGCATTGCATCCCCAATGGTGCCAGTGCACTCTCTGGACTCACTGCACTGCATCCCCAGTGGTGCCAGTGCACTCTCTGGACTCACTGCAGTGCATCCCCAGTGGTGCCAGTGCACTCTCTGCCCGCACTGCAGTGCATCCCCAGTGGTGCCAGTGCACTCTCTGCACTCACTGCAGTGCATAACCTGTGGTGCCAGTGCAATCTCTGGGCTCACCGGGGTGCATCCCCAGTGGTGCCAGTGCACTCTCTGGACTCACTGCACTGCATCCCCAGTGGTGCCAGTGCACTCTCTGGACTCACTGCACTGCATCCCCAGTGGTGCCAGGGCACTCTCTGGACTCACTGCAGTGCATCCGCAGTGGTGCCAGTGCACTCTCTGGACTCACTGCGCTGCATCCCCAGTGGTGCCAGTGCACTCTCTGGGCTCACCGGGGTGCATCCCCAGTGGTGCCAGTGCACTCTCTGGACTCACTGCACTGCATCCCCAGTGGTGCCAGTGCACTCTCTGGACTCACTGCACTGCATCCCCAGTGGTGCCAGGGCACTCTCTGGACTCACTGCAGTGCATCCGCAGTGGTGCCAGTGCACTCTCTGGACTCACTGCGCTGCATCCCCAGTGGTGCCAGTGCACTCTCTGGACTCACTGCGCTGCATCCCCAGTGGTGCCAGTGCACTCTCTGCACTCACTGCAGTGCATAACCTGTGGTGCCAGTGCAATCTCTGGGCTCACCGGGGTGCATCCCCAGTGGTGCCAGTGCACTCTCTGGACTCACTGCACTGCATCCCCAGTGGTGCCAGTGCACTCTCTGGACTCACTGCACTGCATCCCCAGTGGTGCCAGTGCACTCTCTGGACTCACTGCAGTGCATCCGCAGTGGTGCCAGTGCACTCTCTGGACTCACTGCGCTGCATCCCCAGTGGTGCCAGTGCACTCTCTGGACTCACTGCGCTGCATCCCCAGTGGTGCCAGTGCACTCTCTGGACTCACTGCACTGCATCCCCAGTGGTGCCAGTGAACTATCTGGACTCATTGCAGTGCATCCCCAGTGGTGCCAGTGCACTCTCTGAGTCACTGCACTGCATTCCCAGTGGTGCCACTGCACTCTCTGGACTCACTGCAGTGCATCCCCAGTGGTGCCAGTGCACTCTCTGGACTCACTGCACTGCATCCCCAGTGGTGCCAGTGCACTTTCTGCACTCAATGCACTGCATCCCCAGTGGTGCCAGTGCACTCTCTGGACTCACTGCACTGCATCCCCAGTGGTGCCAGTGCACTCTCTGGACTCACTGCACTGCATCCCCAAGGTGCCAGTGCACTCTCTGGATTCACTGCAGTGCATCCCCAGTGGTGCCCGTGCACTCTCTGGATTCACTGCAGTGCATCCCCAGTGGTGCCAGTGCACTCTCTGGACTCACTGCATTGCATCCCCAGTGGTGCCAGTGCACTCTCTGGACTCACTGCACTGCATCCCCAGTGGTGCCAGTGCACTCTCTGGACTCACTGCACTGCATCCCCAGTGGTGCCAGAGCACTCTCTGGAGTCACTGCACTGCATCACCAGTGGTGCCAGTGCACACTCTGGACTCACCGGGGTGCATCCCCAGTGGTGCCAGTGCACTCTCTGGACTCACGGCAGTGCATCCCCAGTGGTGCCAGTGCACTCTCTGGACTCACGGCAGTGCATCCCCAGTGGTGCCAGTGCACTCTCTGGACTCACTGCACTGCATCCCCAGTGGTGCCAGTGCAGTCTCTGTGTTAGTGTTGGGGAGAATCGAATGGATGTTTTACTAATGTCTCTTACGTAATGGGACCTACAGTATAATTAAGCATTGCCAAATGTACTTACATTATCAATTAATCTATGTATACTGGATACTTAGGGAGTACATTGAACAATCAAAAGAATCATTGAAGGGGAACCTTGGGAGGGAACAGGTACAACCTGACCTTGGATAAGGGCCTGGAAATGATGAAATGAGTTGAAGCAGAACCAAGAAGCGGAGGGAGCATGCGTCGAGTAAGAAAGGTGAAAAGTTTAGCGGAGAGGAAGACTCCTTACTTCATCTGGACGACCACCTGGACGACCACCAGAGTGCGCCACGCATGTGCAAAGGGGAGGGGAGCTAATTAGAATGAAAAGCGAGGCTGCTGTTGCAACCTGTAATGAATATGTATACCTGACGCAATATTGTATGTATAAATAACGGCTGGGAAGTAACGGGACTTGAAGCCAGATTTGGGCACCTGCCCCGGCTTCCAGCGCTGAATAAAGCACCTTCATATAATCACTTGGTGATTATGTGGTTGCTAGGCTAACATCTGGACTCACTGCAGTGCATCCCCAGTGGTGCCAGAGCACTCTCTGGAGTCACTGCAGTGCATCCCCTTTTGTGCCAGTGCACTCTCTGCACTCACTGCACTGCATCCCCAGTGGTGCCAGTGCACTCTCTGGACTCACTGCAGTGCATCCCCAGTGGTGCCAGTGCACTCTCTGGACTCACTGCAGTGCATCCCCAGTGGTGCCAGTGCACTCTCTGGACTCACTGCACTGCATCCCCAGTGCTGACAGTGCACTCTCTGGACTCACTGCACTGCATCACCAGTGGTGGCAGTGCACTCTCTGGACTCACTGCACTGCATCCCCAGTGGAGACAGTGCACTCTCTGTAGTCACTGCGCTGCATCCCCAGTGGTTCCAGGGCACTCTCTCGACTCACTGCACTGCAACTCCAGTGGTGCCAGTGCACTCTCTGGACTCACTGCACTGCATCCCCAGTGGTGCCAGTGCACTCTCTGGACTCACTGCGCTGCATCCCCAGTGGTGCCAGTGCCCTCTGTGGACTCACTGCACTACATTCCCAGTGGGGCCAGTGCACTCTCTGGACTCACTGCACTGCATCCCCAGTGGTGCGAGAGCACTCTCTGGACTCACTGCAGTGCATCCCCAGTGGTGCCAGTGCACTCTCTGGACTCACCGGGGTGCATCCCCAGTGGTGCCAGTGCACTCTCTGGACTCACTGCAGTGCATCCCCAGTGGTGCCAGTGAACTCTGTGGACTCACTGCAATGCATCCCCAGTGTTGCCAGTGCACTCTCTGGACTCAGTGCACTGCATCCCCAGTGGTGCCAGTGCACTCTCTGGACTCACTGCACTGCATCCCCAATGGTGCCAGTGCACTCTCTGGACTCACTGCAGTGCATCCCCACTGGTGCCAGTGCACTCTCTGGACTCACTGCACTGCATCCCATTGGTGCCAGTGCACTCTCTGGACTCACCGAGGTGCATCCCCAGTGGTGCCAGTGCACTCTCTGGACTCACTGTACTGCATCCCCAGTGGTGCCATTGCACTCTCTGGACTCACTGCACTGCATCCCCAGTGGTGCCAGTGCACTCTCTGCAGTCACTGCACTGCATCCCCAGAAGTGCCAGTGCACTCTCTGGAGTCACGGCACTGCATCCCCAGTGGTGCCAGTGCACTCTCTGGACTCACTGCATTGCATCCCCAGTGGTGCCAGTGCACTCTCTGGACTCACTGCAGTGCATCCCCAGTGGTGCCAGTGCACTCTCTGGACTCACTGCACTGCATCCCCAGTGGTGCCAGTGCACTCTCTGGACTCACTGCAGTGCATCCCCAGTGCTGCCAGTGCACTCTCTGGACTCACTGCACTGCATCCCCAGTGGTGCCAGTGCACTCTCTGAACTCACCGCACTGCATCCCCAGTGGTGTCAGTGCACTCTCTGGACTCACTGCACTGCATCCCCAGTGGTGCCAGTGCACTCTGTGGACTCATCGCATTGCATCCCCAGTGGTGCCAGTGCACTCTCTGGAGTCACTGCACTGCATCCCCAGTGTTGCCAGTGCACTCTCTGCCCTCACTGCAGTGCATCCCCAGTGGTGCCAGTGCACTCTCTGCACTCACTGCACTGCATCCCCAGTGGTGCCAGTGCACTCTCTGCCCTCACTGCAGTGCATCCCCAGTCGTGCCAGTGCTCTCTCTGGACTCACTGCACTGCATCCCCAGTGGTGCCAGTGCACTCTCTGGACTCACCGCATTGCATCTCCAGTGGTGCCAGTGCACTCTCTGGACTCACTGCACTGCATCCCCAGTGGTGCCAGTGCACTCTCTGGACTCACTGCACTGCATCCCCAGTGGTGCCAGGGCACTCTCTGGACTCACTGCACTGCATCCCCAGTGGTGCCAGGGCACTCTCTGGACTCACTGCACTGCATCCCCAGTGGTCCCAGTGCACTCTCTGCCCTCACTGCAGTGCATACCCAATGGTGCCAGTGCAATCTCTGGGCTCACCGGGGTGCATCCCCAGTGGTGCCAGTGCACTCTCTGGACTCACTGCACTGCATCCCCAGTGGTGCCTGTGCAGTCTCTGGACTCACTGCAGTGCATCCCCAGTGGAGCCAGTGCACTCTCTGGACTCAGTGCACTGCATCCCCAGTGGTGCCAGTGCACTCTCTGCACTCAATGCACTGCATCCCCAGTGGTGCCAGTGCACTCTTTGGACTCACTGCACTGCATCCCCAGTGGTGCCAGTGCACTCTCTGGACTCACTGCACTGCATCCCCAGTGGTGCCAGTGTAGTCTCTGGACTCACTGTAGTGCATCCCCAGTGGTGCCAGTGCAATCTCAGGACTCACTGCAGTGCAGCTCCAGTTGGTGCCAGTGCAGTCTCTGGACTCACTGCACTGCATCCCCAGTGGTGCCAGTGCACTCTCTGGAGTCACTGCAGTGCATCCCCAGTGGTGCCAGTGCACTCTCTGGAGTCACTGCAGTGTATCCCCAGTGGTGCCAGTGCACTCTCTGGACTCACTGAACTGCATCCCCAGTGGTGCCAGAGCACTCTCTGGACTCACTGCAGTGCATCCGCAGTGGTGCCAGTGCACTCTCAGGACTCACTGCACGGCATCGCCAGTGGTGCCAGTGCACTCTCTGCATTCACTGCACTGCATCCCCAGTGGTGCCAGTGCACTCTCTGGACTCACTGCACTGCATCCCCAGTGGTGCCAGTGCACTCTCTGCACTCAATGCACTGCATCCCCAGTGGTGCCAGTGCACTCTTTGGACTCACTGCACTCCATCCCCAGTGGTGCCAGTGCACTCTTTGGACTCACTGCACTGCATCCCCAGTGGTGCCAGTGCACTCTCTGGACTCACTGCACTGCATCCCCAGTGGTGCCAGTGTAGTCTCTGGACTCACTGCACTGCATCCCCAGTGGTGCCAGTGCAATCTCAGGACTCACTGCAGTGCAGCTCCAGTTGGTGCCAGTGCAGTCTCTGGACTCACTGCACTGCACCCCCACTGGTGCCAGTGCACTCTCTGGACTCACTGCACTGCATCCCCAGTGGTGACAGTGCACTCTCTGGAATCACTGCAGTGCATCCCCAGTGGTGCCATTGCACTCTCTGGACTCACTGCACTGCATCCCCAGTGGTGCCTGTGCACTCTCTTGAGTCACTGCACTGCATCCCCAGTGGAGCCAGTGCACTCTATGGACTAACTGCACTGCATACCCACTGGTGCCAGTGCACTCTCTGGACTCACTGCACTGCATCCCCAGTGGTGCCAGTGCACTCTCTGGACTCACTGCACTGCATCGCCAGTGGTGCCAGTGCACTCTCTGGATCACTGCACTGCATCACCATTGGTGCCAGGGCACTCTCCGGACTCACTGCAGTGCATCCCCAGTGGTGCCAGTGCACTCTTTCGAGTCACTGCACTGCATCCCCAGTGGTGCCAGTGCATTCTCTGGACTCACTGCAGTGCATCCCCAGTGGTGCCAGTGCACTCTCTGGACTCACTGCACTGCATCCCCAGTGCTGACAGTGCACTCTCTGGACTCACTGCACTGCATCACCAGTGGTGGCAGTGCACTCTCTGGACTCACCGGGGTGCATCCCCAGTGGAGACAATGCACTCTCTGTAGTCACTGCGCTGCATCCCCAGTGGTTCCAGGGCAATCTCTCGACTCACTGCAGTGCATCCCCAGTGGTGCCAGTGCACTCTCTGGACTCACTGCACTGCATCCCCAGTGGTGCCAGTGCACACTCTGGAGTCACTGCGCTGCATCCCCAGTGGTGCCAGTGCCCTCTGTGGACTCACTGCACTACATCCCCAGTGGGGCCAGTGCACTCTCTGGACTCACTGCAGTGCATCCCCAGTGGTGCGAGTGCACTCTCTGGACTCACTGTGGTGCATCCCCAGTGGTGCCAGTGCACTCTCTGGACTCACTGCAGTGCATCGCCAGTGGTGCCAGTGCACTCTGTGGACTCACTGCAGTGCATCCCCAGTGTTGCCAGTGCACTCTCTGGAGTCACTGCACTGCATCCCCAGTGGTGCCAGTGCACTCTCTGGACTCACTGCACTGCATCCCCAGTGGTGCCAGTGCACTCTCTGGACTCACTGCAGTGCATCCCCAGTGGTGCCAGTGCACTCTCTGGACTCACTGCACTGCATCCCATTGGTGCCAGTGCACTCTCTGGACTCACTGCACTGCATCCCCAGTGGTGCCAGTGCACTCTCTGGACTCACTGCACTGCATCCCCAGTTGTGCCACTGCACTCTCTGGACTCACTGCAGTGCATCCCCAGTGGTGCCAGTGCACTCTCTGGACTCACTGCAGTGCTTCCGCACTGGTGCCAGTGCAATCTCTGCACTCACTGCACTGCATCCCCAGTGTTCCAGTGCACTCTCTGGACTACCTGCACTGCATCCCCAGTGGTGCCAGTGCACTCTCTGGACTCACTGCACTGCATCCCCAGTGGTGCCAGTGCACTCTCTGGACTCACTGCACTGCATCCCCAGTGGTGCCAGTGCACTATCTGGACGCACTGCAGTGCACCCCTTGTGGTGCCTTTGCTCTCTCAGGACTCACTGCACTGCATCCCCAGTGGTGCCAGTGCACTCTCTGGACTCAGTGCACTGCATCCCCAGTGGTTCCAGTGCACTCTCTGGACTCACTGCACTGCATCCCCAATGGTGCCACTGCACTCTCTGGACTCACTGCAGTGCATCCCCAGTGGTGCCAGTGCACTCTCTGAGCTCACAGCAGTGCATCCCCAGTGGTGCCAGTGCACTCTCTGGACTCACTGCACTGCATCCCCAGTGGTGCCAGTGCACTCTCTGGACTCACTGCACTGCATCAACAGTGGTGCCAGTGCACTCTCTGGACTCACTAAACTGCTTCCCCAGTGGTGCCAGAGAACTCTCTGGTCTCACTGCAGTGCATCCCCAGTGGTGCCAGTGCACTGTCTGGACTCACTGCAGTTTATCCCCAGTGGTGCAAGGGCACTCTCTGGACTCACTGCACTGCATCCCCATTGGTGCCCGTGCACTCTCTGGACTAACTGCACTAAAACCCCAGTGGTGCCAGTGCAGTCTCTGGACTCACTGCAGTGCATCACCAGTGGTGCCAGTGCACTCTCTGGACTCACTGCAGTGCATCCCCTGTTGTGCTAGTGCACTCTCTGCACTCAATGCACTGCATCCCCAGAAGTGCCAGTGCACTCTCTGGACTCACTGCACTGCATCCCCAGTGGTGCCAGTGCACTCTCTGGACTCAATGCACTGCATCCCCAGTGGTTCCATTGCACTCTCTGGACTCACTTCTTTGCATTCCAGTGGTGCCAGTGCACTCTCTGGACTCACTGCAGTGCATCCCCAGTGGTGCCAGTGCACTCTCTGGAATCACTGCAGTGCATCCGCAGTGGTGCCAGTGCACTCTTTCGAGTCACTGCAGTGCATCACCACTGGTGCCAGTGCACTCTCTGGAGTCACTGCACTGCATCCCCAGTGGTGCCAGTGCACTCTCTGGACTCACTGCACTGCATCCCCAGTGGTGCCAGTGCACTCTCTGGACTCACTGCACTGCATCCCCACTGGTGCCAGTGCACTCTCTGGACTCAGTGCACTGCATCCCCAATGGTGCCAGTGCACTCTCTGTAGTCACTGCACTGCGTCCCCAGTGGTGCCTCTGCACTCTCTGGAGTCACTGCACTGCATCCCCAGTGCTGCCAGTGCACTCTCTGGACTCACTGCAGTGCATCCCCAGTGGTGCCAGTGCACTCTTTGGACTCACTGCACTGCATCCCCAGTGGTGCCAGTGCACTCTCTGGACTCACTGCACTGAATCCCCAGTGGTGCCAGTGCACTCTCTGCACTCCCTGCACTGCATCCCCGGTATTCCCAGAGCACTCTCTGGACTCACCGAGGTGCATCCCCAGTGGTGCCAGTGCACTCTCTGGACTCACCGCACTGCATCCCCAGTGGTGCCAGTGTATTCTCTGGACTCACTGCAGTGCAGCCCCTGAGGTGCCAGTGTACTCTCTGGACTCACTGCACTGCATCCCCAGTTGCGCCAGTGCACTCTCTGGAGTCACTACACTGCATCCCCAGTGGTGCCAGTGCTCTCTCTGGACTCACTGCAGTGCATTTCCAGTGGTGCCAGTGCACTCTCTGGACTCACTGCACTGCATCCCCAGTGGTGCCAGTGCAATCTCAGGACTCACTGCAGTGCAGCTCCAGTTGGTGCCAGTGCAGTCTCTGGACTCACTGCACTGCACCCCCACTGGTGCCAGTGCACTCTCTGGAATCACTGCAGTGCATCCCCAGTGGTGCCATTGCACTCTCTGGACTCACTGCACTGCATCCCCAGTGGTGCCTGTGCACTCTCTTGAGTCACTGCACTGCATCCCCAGTGGAGCCAGTGCACTCTATGGACTAACTGCACTGCATACCCAGTGGTGCCAGTGCACTCTCTGGACTCACTGCACTGCATCCCCAGTGGTGCCAGTGCACTCTCTGGACTCACTGCAGTGCATCCCCAGTGGTGCCAGTGCACTCTCTGGATCACTGCACTGCATCACCATTGGTGCCAGGGCACTCTCCGGACTCACTGCAGTGCATCCCCAGTGGTGCCAGTGCACTCTTTCGAGTCACTGCACTGCATCCCCAGTGGTGCCAGTGCATTCTCTGGACTCACTGCAGTGCATCCCCAGTGGTGGCAGTGCACTCTCTGGACTCACCGGGGTGCATCCCCAGTGGAGACAGTGCACTCTCTGTAGTCACTGCGCTGCATCCCCAGTGGTTCCAGGGCAATCTCTCGACTCACTGCACTGCAACTCCAGTGGTGCCAGTGCACTCTCTGGACTCACTGCACTGCATCCCCAGTGGTGCCAGTGCACTCTCTGGACTCACTGCAGTGCATCCGCAGTGGTGCCAGTGCACTCTGTGGACTCACTGCAGTGCATCCCCAGTGTTGCCAGTGCACTCTCTGGAGTCACTGCACTGCATCCCCAGTGGTGCCAGTGCACTCTCTGGACTCACTGCACTGCATCCCCAGTGGTGCCAGTGCACTCTCTGGACTCACTGCACTGCATCCCCAGTGGTGCCAGTGCACTCTCTGGACTCACTGCACTGCATCCCATTGGTGCCAGTGCACTCTCTGGACTCACTGCACTGCATCCCCAGTGGTGCCAGTGCACTCTCTGGACTCACTGCACTGCATCCCCAGTTGTGCCACTGCACTCTCTGGACTACCTGCACTGCATCCCCAGTGGTGCCAGTGCACTCTCTGGACTCACTGCACTGCATCCCCAGTGGTGCCAGTGCACTCTCTGGACTCACTGCACTGCATCCCCAGTGGTGCCAGTGCACTATCTGGACGCACTGCAGTGCACCCCTTGTGGTGCCTTTGCTCTCTCAGGACTCACTGCACTGCATCCCCAGTGGTGCCAGTGCACTCTCTGGACTCAGTGCACTGCATCCCCAGTGGTGCCAGTGCACTCTCTGGACTCAGTGCACTGCATCCCCAATGGTGCCACTGCACTCTCTGGACTCACTGCAGTGCATCCCCAGTGGTGCCAGTGCACTCTCTGAGCTCACAGCAGTGCATCCCCAGTGGTGCCAGTGCACTCTCTGGACTCACTGCACTGCATCCCCAGTGGTGCCAGTGCACTCTCTGGACTCACTGCACTGCATCAACAGTGGTGCCAGTGCACTCTCTGGACTCACTAAACTGCTTCCCCAGTGGTGCCAGAGAACTCTCTGGTCTCACTGCAGTGCATCCCCAGTGGTGCCAGTGCACTGTCTGGACTCACTGCAGTTTATCCCCAGTGGTGCAAGGGCACTCTCTGGACTCACTGCACTGCATCCCCATTGGTGCCCGTGCACTCTCTGAACTAACTGCACTAAAACCCCAGTGGTGCCAGTGCAGTCTCTGGACTCACTGCAGTGCATCACCAGTGGTGCCAGTGCACTCTCTGGACTCACTGCAGTGCATCCCCTGTTGTGCTAGTGCACTCTCTGCACTCAATGCACTGCATCCCCAGAAGTGCCAGTGCACTCTCTGGACTCACTGCACTGCATCCCCAGTGGTGCCAGTGCACTCTCTGGACTCACTGCACTGCATCCCCAGTGGTTCCATTGCACTCTCTGGACTCAATTCTTTGCATTCCAGTGGTGCCAGTGCACTCTCTGGACTCACTGCAGTGCATCCCCAGTGGAGCCAGTGCAGTCTCTGGACTCACTGCACTGCATCCCCAGTGGTGCCAGTGCACTCTCTGGAATCACTGCAGTGCATCCGCAGCGGTGCCAGTGCACTCTTTCGAGTCACTGCAGTGCATCACCACTGGTGCCAGTGCACTCTCTGGAGTCACTGCACTGCATCCCCAGTGGTGCCAGTGCACTCTCCGGACTCACTGCACTGCATCCCCAGTGGTGCCAGTGCACTCTCTGGACTAACTGCACTGCATCCCCAGTGGTGCCAGTGCACTCTCTGGACCCACTGCAGTGCATCCCCACTGGTGCCAGTGCACTCTCTGGACTCAGTGCACTGCATCCCCAATGGTGCCAGTGCACTCTCTGTAGTCACTTCACTGCGTCCCCAGTGGTGCCTCTGCACTCTCTGGAGTCACTGCACTGCATCCCCAGTGCTGCCAGTGCACTCTCTGGACTCACTGCAGTGCATCCCCAGTGGTGCCAGTGCACTCTTTGGACTCACTGCACTGCATCCCCAGTGGTGCCAGTGCACTCTCTGGACTCACTGCACTGCATCCCCAGTGGTGCCAGGGCACTCTCTGGACTCACTGCACTCCATCCCCAGTGGTGCCAGTGCACTCTCTGGACTCACTGCATTGCATCCCCAGTGGTGCCAGTGCACTCTCTGGACTCACTGCACTGCATCCCCAGTGGTGCCACTGCACTCTCTGGACTCACTGCACTGCATCACCATTGGTGCCAGGGCACTCTCCGGACTCACTGCAGTGCATCCGCAGTGGTGCCAGTGCACTCTTTCGAGTCACTGCAGTGCATCCCCAGTGGTGCCAGTGCACTCTCTGGACTCACTGCACTGCATCCCCAGTGGTGCCAGTGCATTCTCTGCACTCACTGCACTGCATCCCCAGTGTTCCCAGAGCACTCTCTGGACTCACTGCAGTGCATCCCCAGTGGTACCAGTGCACTCTCTGGACTCACTGCACTGCATCCCCAGTGGTGCCAGTGCACTCTCTGGACTCACTGCACTGCATCCCCAGTGGTGCCACTGCACTCTCTGGACTATCTGCACTGCATCACCATTGGTGCCAGGGCACTCTCCGGACTCACTGCAGTGCATCCGCAGTGGTGCCAGTGCACTCTTTCGAGTCACTGCACTGCATCCCCATTAGTGACAGTGCATTCTCTGGACTCATTGCAGTGCATCCCCAGTGGTGCCAGTGCACTCTCTGGACTCACTGCACTGCATCCCCAGTGGTGCCAGTGCACTCTCTGGACTCACTGCACTGCATCCCCCGTGCTGACAGTGCACTCTCTGGACTCACTGCACTGCATCCCCAGTGGTGCCAGTGCACTCTCTGGACTCACTGCAGTGCATCCCCAGTGGTGCCAGTGCACTCTCCGGACTCAGTGCACTGCATCCCCAGTGGTGCCAGTGCACTCTCTGGACTCACCGCAGTGCATCCCCAGTGGTGCCAGTGCACTCTCTGGACTCACTGCACTGCATCCCCAGTGGTGCCAGTGCACTCTCTGCACTCACTGCACTGCATCCCCGGTGTTCCCAGAGCACTCTCTGGACTCAGCGAGGTGCATCACCAGTGGTGCCAGTGCACTCTCTGGAGTCACCGCACTGCATCCCCAGTGGTGCCAGTGCACTCTCTGGACTCACTGCAGTGCAGCCCCTGAGGTGCCAGTGTACTCTCTGGACTCACTGCACTGCATCCCCAGTGGCGCCAGTGCTCTCTCTGGACTCACTGCAGTGCATTTCCAGTGCTGCCAGTGTAGTCTCTGGACTCACTGCACTGCATCCCCAGTGGAGCCATTGCAATCTCAGGACTCACTGCAGTGCAGCTCCAGTTGGTGCCAGTGCAGTCTCTGGACTCACTGCACTGCACCCCCACTGGTGCTAGTGCACTCTCTGGACTCACTGCACTGCATCCCCAGTGGTGCCAGTGCACTCTCTGGACTCACTGCACTGCATCCCCAGTGGTGCCAGTGCACTCTCTGGACTCACTGCAGTGCATCCGCAGTGGTGCCAGTGCACTCTCTGGACTCACTGCACTGCATCCCATTGGTGCCATTGCACTCTCTGGAGTCACTGCAGTGCATCCCCAGTGGTGCCAGTGCACTCTCTGGACTCACTGCACTGCATCCCCAGTGGTGCCACTGCACTCTCTGGACTCACTGCACTGCATCCCCAGTGGTGCCACTGCACTCTCTGGACTCACTGCACTGCATCACCATTGGTGCCAGGGCACTCTCCGGACTCACTGCACTGCATCCCCAGTGGTGCCAGAGCACTCTCTGGACTCACTGCACTGCATCACCATTGGTGCCAGGGCACTCTCCGGACTCACTGCAGTGCATCCGCAGTGGTGCCAGTGCACTCTTTCGAGTCACTGCACTGCATCCCCATTAGTGCCAGTGCATTCTCTGGACTCATTGCAGTGCATCCGCAGTGGTGCCAGTGCACTCTTTCGAGTCACTGCACTGAATCCCCATTAGTGCCAGTGCATTCTCTGGACTCATTGCAGTGCATCCCCAGTGGTGCCAGTGCACTCTCTGGACTCACTGCACTGCATCCCCAGTGGTGCCAGTGCACTCTCTGGACTCACTGCAGTGCATCCCCAGTGGTGCCAGTGCACTCTCCGGACTCAGTGCACTGCATCCCCAGTGGTGCCAGTGCACTCTCTGGACTCACCGCAGTGCATCCCCAGTGGTGCCAGTGCACTCTCTGGACTCACTGCACTGCATCCCCAGTGGTGCCAGTGCACTCTCTGCACTCACTGCACTGCATCCCCGGTGTTCCCAGAGCACTCTCTGGACTCACCGAGGTGCATCCCCAGTGGTGCCAGTGCACTCTCTGGAGTCACCGCACTGCATCCCCAGTGGTGCCAGTGCACTCTCTGGACTCACTGCAGTGCAGCCCCTGAGGTGCCAGTGTACTCTCTGGACTCACTGCACTGCATCCCCAGTGGCGCCAGTGCTCTCTCTGGACTCACTGCAGTGCATTTCCAGTGGTGCCAGTGTAGTCTCTGGACTCACTGCACTGCATCCCCAGTGGAGCCAGTGCAATCTCAGGACTCACTGCAGTGCAGCTCCAGTTGGTGCCAGTGCAGTCTCTGGACTCACTGCACTGCACCCCACTGGTGCCAGTGCACTCTCTGGACTCACTGCACTGCATCCCCAGTGGTGACAGTGCACTCTCTGGAATCACTGCAGTGCATACCCTGTGGTGCCATTGCACTCTCTGGACTCACTGCACTGCATCCCCAGTGGTGCCTGTGCACTTTCTTGAGTCACTGCACTGCATCCCCAGTGGTTCCAGTGCACTCTCTGGATCACTGCACTGCATCACCATTGGTGCCAGGGCACTCTCCGGACTCACTGCAGTGCATCCCCAGTGGTGCCAGTGCACTCTTTCGAGTCACTGCACTGCATCCCCAGTGGTGCCAGTGCTTTCTCTGGACTCACTGCAGTGCATCCCCAGTGGTGCCAGTGCAGTCTCTGGACTCACTGCAGTGCATCCCCAGTGGTGCCAGTGCACTCTCTGGACTCACTGCACTGCATCCCCAGTGGTGCTGACAGTGCACTCTCTGGACTCACTGCACTGCATCCCCAGTGGTGCCAGTGCACTCTCTGGACTCAGTGCAGTGCATCCCCACTGGTGCCACTGCACTCTCTGGACTCACTGCACTGCATCCCCAGTGGTGCCAGTGCACTCTCTGGACTCACTGCAGTGCATCCCCAGTGGTGCCAGTGCACTCTCTGGACTCACTGCAGTGCATCCCCTTTTGTGCCAGTGCACTCTCTGCACTCACTGCACTGCATCCCCAGTGGTGCCAGTGCACTCTCTGGACTCACTGCACTGCATGCCCAGTGGTGCCACTGCACTCTCTGGACTCACTGCAGTGCATCCCCAGTGGTGCCAGTGCACTCTCTGGACTCAATGCACTGCATCACCAGTGGTGGCAGTGCACTCTCTGGACTCACTGCAGTGCATCCCCAGTGGAGACAGTGCACTCTCTGTAGTCACTGCGCTGCATCCCCAGCGGTTCCAGGGCACTCTCTCGACTCACTGCACTGCAACTCCAGTGGTGCCAGTGTAGTCTCTGGACTCACTGCACTGCATCCCCAGTGGTGCCAGTGCACACTCTGGAGTCACTGCGCTGCATCCCCAGTGGTGCCAGTGCCCTCTGTGGACTCACTGCACTACATCCCCAGTGGTGCCAGTGCACTCTCTGGACTCACCGGGGTGCATCCCCAGTGGTGCCAGTGCACTCTCTGGACTCATCGCATTGCATCCCCAGTGGTGCCAGTGCACTCTCTGGACTCACTGCAGTGCATCCCCAGTGGTGCCAGTGCACTCTCTGCCCTCACTGCAGTGCATCCCCAGTGGTGCCAGTGCACTCTCTGCCCTCACTGCAGTGCATCCCCAGTGGTGCCAGTGCACTATCTGGACCCACTGCATTGCATCCCCAGTGGTGCCAGTGCACTCTCTGGACTCACCGCATTGCATCCCCAGTGGTGCCAGTGCACTCTCTGGACTCACTGCACTGCATCCCCAGTGGTGCCAGTGCAATCTCTGGTCTCACTGCACTTCTTCCCACTGGTGCCAGTGCACTCTTTGGACTCACTGCAGTGCATCCCCAGTACTGAGAGTGCACTCTCTGGACTCAGTGCACTGCATCCCCAGTGGTGCCAGTGCACTCTCTGGACTCACTGCAGTGCATCCCCAGTGGTGCCAGTGCACTCTCTGCACTCACTGCAGTGCATCCCCAGTGGTGCCAGTGCAATCTCTGGGCTCACTGCACTGCATCCCCAGTGGTGCCAGTGCACTCTCTGGACTCACTGCACTGCATCCCCAGTGGTGCCAGTGCACTCTCTGGACTCACTGCAGTGCATCCCCAGTGGTGCCAGTGCACTCTCTGGAGTCACTGCAGTGTATCCCCAGTGGTGCCAGTGCACTCTCTGGACTCACTGAACTGCATACCCAGTGGTGCCAGAGCACTCTCTGGACTCACTGCAGTGCATCCGCAGTGGTGCCAGTGCACTCTCTGGACTCACTACACTGCATCGCCAGTGGTGCCAGTGCACTCTCTGCACTCACTGCACTGCATCCCCAGTGGTGCCAGTGCATTCTCTGGACTCAGTGCACTGCATCCCCAGTGGTGCCACTGCACTCTCTGGACTCACTGCACTGCATCCCCAGTGGTGCCACTGCACTCTCTGGACTCACTGCACTTCATCACCATTGGTGCCAGTGCACTCTCCGGACTCACTGCAGTGCATCCGCAGTGGTGCCAGTGCACTCTTTCGAGTCACTGCTGTGCATCCCCAGTGGTGCCAGTGCACTCTCTGGACTCACTGCAGTGCATCCCCAGTGGTGCCAGTGCACTCTCTGGACTCACTGCAGTGCATCCCAAGTGGTGCCACTGCACTCTCTGCACTCACTGCACTGCATCACCAGTGGTGCCAGTGTAGTCTCTGGACTCACTGCAGTGCATCCCCTGTGGTGCCAGTGCACTCTCTGGACTCACTGCACTGCATCCCCAGTGGTGCCAGTGCACTCTCTGGAGTCACAGCACTGCATCAACAGTGGTGCCACTGCACTCTCTGGAGTCACTGCCGTGCATCACCATTGGTGCCAGGGCACTCTCCGGACTCACTGCAGTGCATCCGCAGTGGTGCCAGTGCACTCTTTCGAGTCACTGCAGTGCATCCCCAGTGGTGCCAGTGCACTCTCTGGACTCACTGCACTGCATCCCCAGTGGTGCCACTGCACTCTCTGGACTCACTGCACTGCATCACCATTGGTGCCAGGGCACTCTCCGGACTCACTGCAGTGCATCCGCAGTGGTGCCAGTGCACTCTTTCGAGTCACTGCACTGCATCCCCATTAGTGCCAGTGCATTCTCTGGACTCATTGCAGTGCATCCCCAGTGGTGCCAGTGCACTCTCTGGACTCACTGCACTTCATCCCCAGTGGAGCCAGTACACTCTCTGGACTCAGTGCACTACATCCCCACTGGTGCCAGTGCACTCTTTGGACTCACTGCAGTGCATCCCCAGTGGTGCCAGTGCACTCTCTGGACTCACTGCACTGCATCCCCAGTGGTGCCAGTGTAGTCTCTGGACTCACTGTAGTGCATCCCCAGTGGTGCCAGTGCAATCTCAGGACTCACTGCAGTGCAGCTCCAGTTGGTGCCAGTGCACTCTCTGGACTCACTGCACTGCATCCCCAGTGGTGCCAGTGCACTCTCTGGACTCACTGCAGTGCATCCCCAGTGGTGACAGTGCACTCTCTGGACTCACTGCAGTGTATCCCCAGTGGTGCCAGTGCACTCTCTGGACTCACTGAACTGCATCCCCAGTGGTGCCAGAGCACTCTCTGGACTCACTGCAGTGCATCCGCAGTGGTGCCAGTGCACTCTCTGGACTCACTACACTGCATCGCCAGTGGTGCCAGTGCACTCTCTGCACTCACTGCACTGCATCCCCAGTGGTGCCAGTGCATTCTCTGGACTCAGTGCACTGCATCCCCAGTGGTGCCAGTGCACTCTCTGGACTCACTGCACTGCATCCCCAGTGGTGCCAGTGCACTCTCTGGAGTCAGAGCACTGCATCAACAGTGGTGCCTCTGCACTCTCTGGAGTCACTGCACTGCATGCCCAGTGGTGCCAGTGCACTCTCTGGACTCACTGCACTGCATCCCCAGTGGTGCCAGTGCACTCTCTGGAATCACTGCAGTGCATACCCAGTAGTGCCAGTGCACTCTCTGGACTCACTGCACTGCATCCCCAGTGGTGCCAGTGCACTCTCTGGACTCACTGCATTGCATCCCCAGTGGTGCCAGTGCACTCTCTGGACTCACTGCACTGCATCCCCAGTGGTGCCACTGCACTCTCTGGACTCACTGCACTTCATCACCATTGGTGCCAGTGCACTCTCCGGACTCACTGCAGTGCATCCGCAGTGGTGCCAGTGCACTCTTTCGAGTCACTGCAGTGCATCCCCAGTGGTGCCAGTGCACTCTCTGGACTCACTGCAGTGCATACCCAGTGGTGCCAGTGCACTCTCTGGACTCACTGCAGTGCATCCCCAGTGGTGCCACTGCACTCTCTGCACTCACTGCACTGCATCACCAGTGGTGCCAGTGCACTCTCTGGACTCACTGCAGTGCATCCCCTGTGGTGCCAGTGCACTCTCTGGACTCACTGCACTGCATCCCCAGTGGTGCCAGTGCACTCTCTGGAGTCACAGCACTGCATCAACAGTGGTGCCTCTGCACTCTCTGGAGTCACTGCCCTGCATCACCATTGGTGCCAGGGCACTCTCCAGACTCACTGCAGTGCATCCGCAGTGGTGCCAGTGCACTCTTTCGAGTCACTGCAGTGCATCCCCAGTGGTGCCTGTGCACTCTCTGGACTCACTGCACTGCATCCCCAGTGGTGCCAGTGCACTCTCTGGACTCACTGCACTGCATCACCATTGGTGCCAGGGCACTCTCCGGACTCACTGAAGTGCATCCGCAGTGGTGCCAGTGCACTCTTTCGAGTCACTGCACTGCATCCCCATTAGTGCCAGTGCATTCTCTGGACTCATTGCAGTGCATCCCCAGTGGTGCCAGTGCACTCTCTGGACTCACTGCACTGCATCCCCAGTGGTGCCAGTGCACTCTCTGGACTCACTGCAGTGCATCCCCAGTGGTGCCAGTGCACTCTCCGGACTCAGTGCACTGCATCCCCAGTGGTGCCAGTGCACTCTCTGGACTCACCGCAGTGCATCCCCAGTGGTGCCAGTGCACTCTCTGGACTCACTGCACTGCATCCCCAGTGGTGCCAGTGCACTCTCTGCACTCACTGCACTGCATCCCCGGTGTTCCCAGAGCACTCTCTGCACTCACCGAGGTGCATCCCCAGTGGTGCCAGTGCACTCTCTGGAGTCACCGCACTGCATCCCCAGTGGTGCCAGTGCACTCTCTGGACTCACTGCAGTGCAGCCCCTGAGGTGCCAGTGTACTCTCTGGACTCACTGCACTGCATCCCCAGTGGCGCCAGTGCTCTCTCTGGACTCACTGCAGTGCATTTCCAGTGGTGCCAGTGTAGTCTCTGGACTCACTGCACTGCATCCCCAGTGGAGCCAGTGCAATCTCAGGACTCACTGCAGTGCAGCTCCAGTTGGTGCCAGTGCAGTCTCTGGACTCACTGCACTGCACCCCCACTGGTGCCAGTGCACTCTCTGGACTCACTGCACTGCATCCCCAGTGGTGACAGTGCACTCTCTGGAATCACTGCAGTGCATACCCTGTGGTGCCATTGCACTCTCTGGACTCACTGCACTGCATCCCCAGTGGTGCCTGTGCACTTTCTTGAGTCACTGCACTGCATCCCCAGTGGAGCCAGTGCACTCTATGGACTAACTGCACTGCATCCCCAGTGGTGCCAGTGCACTCTCTGGACTCACTGCAGTGCATCCCCAGTGGTGCCAGTGCACTCTCTGGACTCACTGCACTGCATCCCCAGTGGTTCCAGTGCACTCTCTGGATCACTGCACTGCATCACCATTGGTGCCAGGGCACTCTCCGGACTCACTGCAGTGCATCCCCAGTGGTGCCAGTGCACTCTTTCGAGTCACTGCACTGCATCCCCAGTGGTGCCAGTGCTTTCTCTGGACTCACTGCAGTGCATCCCCAGTGGTGCCAGTGCAGTCTCTGGACTCACTGCAGTGCATCCCCAGTGGTGCCAGTGCACTCTCTGGACTCACTGCACTGCATCCCCAGTGCTGACAGTGCACTCTCTGGACTCACTGCACTGCATCCCCAGTGATGCCAGTGTACTCTCTGGACTCAGTGCAGTGCATCCCCACTGGTGCCACTGCACTCTCTGGACTCACTGCAGTGCATCCCCAGTGGTGCCAGTGCACTCTCTGGACTCACTGCACTGCATCCCCAGTGGTGCCAGTGCACTCTCTGGACTCACTGCAGTGCATCCCCTTTTGTGCCAGTGCACTCTCTGCACTCACTGCACTGCATCCCCAGTGGTGCCAGTGCACTCTCTGGACTCACTGCACTGCATCCCCAGTGGTGCCAGTGCGCTCTCTGGACTCACTGCAGTGCATCCCCAGTGGTGCCAGTGCACTCTCTGGACTCACTGCACTGCATCACCAGTGGTGGCAGTGCACTCTCTGGACTCACTGCACTGCATCCCCAGTGGAGACAGTGCACTCTCTGTAGTCACTGCGCTGCATCCCCAGCGGTTCCAGGGCACTCTCTCGACTCACTGCACTGCAACTCCAGAGGTGCCAGTGTAGTCTCTGGACTCACTGCACTGCATCCCCAGTGGTGCCAGTGCACACTCTGGAGTCACTGCGCTGCATCCCCAGTGGTGCCAGTGCCCTCTGTGGACTCACTGCACTACATCCCCAGTGGTGCCAGTGCACTCTCTGGACTCACCGGGGTGCATCCCCAGTGGTGCCAGTGCACTCTCTGGACTCACTGCAGTGCATCCCCAGTGGTGCCAGTGAACTCTGTGGACTCACTGCAGTGCATCCCCAGTGGTGCCAGTGCACTCTCTGGACTCACTGCACTGCATCCCCAGTGGTGCCAGTGCACTCTCTGGACTCACTGCACTGCATCCCCAGTGGTGCCAGTGCACTCTCTGCACTCACTGCACTGCATCCCCAGTGGTGCCAGTGCACTCTCTGGACTCACTGCACTGCATCCCATTGGTGCCAGTGCACTCTCTGGAGTCACTGCACTGCATCCCCAGTGGTGCCAGTGCACTCTCTGGACTCGCTGCAGTGCATCCCCAGTGGTGCCAGTGCACTCTCTGGACTCACTGCACTGCATCCCCAGTGGTGCCAGTGCACTCTCTGGAATCACTGCAGTGCATCCCCTGTGGTGCCAGTGCACTCTCTGGACTCACTGCACTCTCTGAACTCACCGCACTGCATCCCCAGTGGTGTCAGTGCACTCTCTGGACTCACTGCACTGCATCCCCAGTGGTGCCAGTGCACTCTCTGGACTCATCGCATTGCATCCCCAGTGGTGCCAGTGCACTCTCTGGACTCACTGCACTGCATCCCCAGTGGTGCCAGTGCACTCTCTGCCCTCACTGCAGTGCATCCCCAGTGGTGCCAGTGCACTCTCTGCCCTCACTGCAGTGCATCCCCAGTGGTGCCAGTGCACTATCTGCACTCACTGCATTGCATCCCCACTGGTGCCAGTGCACTCTCTGGACTCACCGCATTGCATCCCCAGTGGTGCCAGTGCACTCTCTGGACTCACTGCACTGCATCCCCAGTGGTGCCAGTGCAATCTCTGGTCTCACTGCACTGCATCCCCACTGGTGCCAGTGCACTCTTCGGACTCACTGCACTGCATCCCCAGTGGTGCCAGTGCACTCTCTGGACTCACTGCACTGCATCCCCAGTGGTGCCAGTGTAGTCTCTGGACTCACTGTAGTGCATCCCCAGTGGTGCCAGTGCAATCTCAGGACTCACTGCAGTGCAGCTCCAGTTGGTGCCAGTGCAGTCTCTGGACTCACTGCACTGCATCCCCAGTGGTGCCAGTGCACTCTCTGGACTCACTGCACTGCATCCCCAGTGGTGCCAGTGCACTCTCTGGAGTCACTGCAGTGTATCCCCAGTGGTGCCAGTGCACTCTCTGGACTCACTGAACTGCATCCCCAGTGGTGCCAGAGCACTCTCTGGACTCACTGCAGTGCATCCGCAGTGGTGCCAGTGCACTCTCTGGACTCACTGCACTGCATCGCCAGTGGTGCCAGTGCACTCTCTGCATTCACTGCACTGCATCCCCAGTGGTGCCAGTGCACTCTCTGGACTCACTGCACTGCATCCCCAGTGGTGCCAGTGCACTCTCTGGACTCACTGCACTGCATCCCCAGTGGTGCCAGTGCACTCTCTGGAGTCGGAGCACTGCATCAACTATGGTGCCTCTGCACTCTCTGGAGTCACTGCACTGCATCCCCAGTGGTGCCAGTGCACTCTCTGGACTCACTGCAGTGCATCCCCAGTGGTGCCAGTGCACTCTCTGGACTCACTGCACTGCATCCCCAGTGGTGCCAGTGCACTCTCTGGACTCACTGCACTGCATCCCCAGTGGTGCCAGTGCACTCTCTGGACTCACTGCACTGCATCCCCAGTGCTGACAGTGCACTCTCTGGACTCACTGCATTGCATCCCCAGTGGTGCCACTGCACTCTCTGGACTCACTGCACTGCATCCCCAGTGGTGCCACTGCACTCTCTGGACTCACTGCACTGCATCACCATTGGTGCCAGTGCACTCTCCGGACTCACTGCAGTGCATCCGCAGTGGTGCCAGTGCACTCTTTCGAGTCACTGCAGTGCATCCCCAGTGGTGCCAGTGCACTCTCTGGACTCACTGCAGTGCATCCCCAGTGGTGCCAGTGCACTCTCTGGACTCACTGCAGTGCATCCCCAGTGGTGCCAGTGCACTCTCTGCACTCACTGCACTGCATCACCAGTGGTGCCAGTGCACTCTCTGGACTCACTGCAGTGCATCCCCAGTGGTGCCAGTGCACTCTCTGGACTCACTGCACTGCATCCCCAGTGGTGCCAGTGCACTCTCTGGAGTCACAGCACTGCATCAACAGTGGTGCCTCTGCACTCTCTGGAGTCACTGCACTGCATCCCCAGTGTTGCCAGTGCACTCTCTGGACTCACTGCAGTGCATCCCCAGTGGTGCCAGTGCACTCTCTGGAGTCACTGCAGTGCATCCCCAGTGGTGCCAGTGCACTCTCTGGACTCACTGCACTGCATCCCCAGTGGTGCCAGTGCACTCTCTGGACTCACTGCACTGCATGCCCAGTGGTGCCACTGCACTCTCTGGACTCACTGCACTGCATCACCATTGGTGCCAGGGCACTCTCCGGACTCACTGCAGTGCATCCGCAGTGGTGCCAGTGCACTCTTTCGAGTCACTGCAGTGCATCCCCAGTGGTGCTAGTGCACTCTCTGGACTCACTGCACTGCATCCCCAGTGGTGCCCGTGCACTCTCTGCACTCACTGCACTGCATCCCCAGTGTTCCCAGAGCACTCTCTGGAGTCACTGCACTGCATCCCCACTGGTGCCAGTGCACTCTCTGGACTCACTGCACTGCATCCCCAGTGGTGCCAGTGCACTCTCTGGACTCACTGCACTGCATGCCCAGTGGTGCCACTGCACTCTCTGGACTCACTGCACTGCATCACCATTGGTGCCAGGGCACTCTCCGGACTCACTGCAGTGCATCCGCAGTGGTGCCAGTGCACTCTTTCGAGTCACTGCACTGCATCCCCATTAGTGCCAGTGCATTTTCTGGACTCATTGCAGTGCATCCCCAGTGGTGCCAGTGCACTCTCTGGACTCACTGCAGTGCATCCCCAGTGGTGCCAGTGCACTCTCTGGACTCACTGCAGTGCATCGCTAGTGGTGCCAGTGCCCTCTCTGGACTCACTGCACTGCATCCCCAGTGGTGCCTGTGCACTCTCTGGACTCACTGCAGTGCATCCCCAGTGGTGCCAGTGCACTCTCCGGACTCACTGCAGTGCATCCCCAGTGGTGCCAGTGCACTCTCTGGACTCACTGCACTGCATCCCCAGTGGTGCCAGTGCACTCTCTGGACTCACTGCACTGCATCCCCAGTGGTGCCAGTGCACTCTCTGCACTCACTGCACTGCATCCCCGGTGTTCCCAGAGCACTCTCTGGACTCACCGAGGTGCATCCCCAGTGGTGCCAGTGCACTCTCTGGACTCACCGCACTGCATCCCCAGTGGTGCCAGTGCACTCTCTGGACTCACTGCAGTGCAGCCCCTGAGGTGCCAGTGTACTCTCTGGACTCACTGCACTGCATCCCCAGTGGCGCCAGTGCACTCTCTGGAGTCACTACACTGCATCCCCAGTGGTGCCAGTGCTCTCTCTGGACTCACTGCAGTGCATTTCCAGTGGTGCCAGTGCACTCTCTGGACTCACTGCACTGCATCCCCAGTGGTGCCAGTGCAATCTCAGGACTCACTG
This sequence comes from Anser anser, assembly GCF_964211835.1. Lineage (NCBI taxonomy): Eukaryota > Metazoa > Chordata > Aves > Anseriformes > Anatidae > Anser > Anser anser. The sequence continues at coordinate 1,959,604 of NC_139734.1, forward strand.
CAGTGCAGCTCCAGTTGGTGCCAGTGCAGTCTCTGGACTCACTGCACTGCACCCCCACTGGTGCCAGTGCACTCTCTGGACTCACTGCACTGCATCCCCAGTGGTGACAGTGCACTCTCTGCAATCACTGCAGTGCATCCCCAGTGGTGCCATTGCACTCTCTGGACTCACTGCACTGCATCCCCAGTGGTGCTTGTGCACTCTCTTGAGTCACTGCACTGCATCCCCAGTGGAGCCAGTGCACTCTATGGACTAACTGCACTGCATCCCCAGTGGTGCCAGTGCACTCTCTGGACTCACTGCACTGCATCCCCAGTGGTGCCAGTGCACTCTCTGGACTCACTGCACTGCATCGCCAGTGGTGCCAGTGCACTCTCAGGATCACTGCACTGCATCACCATTGGTGCCAGGGCACTCTCCGGACTCACTGCAGTGCATCCCCAGTGGTGCCAGTGCACTCTTTCGAGTCACTGCACTGCATCCCCAGTGGTGCCAGTGCATTCTCTGGACTCACTGCAGTGCATCCCCAGTGGTGCCAGTGCACTCTCTGGACTCACTGCACTGCATCCCCAGTGCTGACAGTGCACTCTCTGGACTCACTGCACTGCATCACCAGTGGTGGCAGTGCACTCTCTGGACTCACCGGGGTGCATCCCCAGTGGAGACAGTGCACTCTCTGTAGTCACTGCGCTGCATCCCCAGTGGTTCCAGGGCAATCTCTCGACTCACTGCACTGCAACTCCAGTGGTGCCAGTGCACTCTCTGGACTCACTGCACTGCATCCCCAGTTGTGCCACTGCACTCTCTGGACTCACTGCAGTGCATCCCCAGTGGTGCCAGTGCACTCTCTGGACTCACTGCAGTGCTTCCGCACTGGTGCCAGTGCAATCTCTGCACTCACTGCACTGCATCCCCAGTGTTCCAGTGCACTCTCTGGACTACCTGCACTGCATCCCCAGTGGTGCCAGTGCACTCTCTGGACTCACTGCACTGCATCCCCAGTGGTGCCAGTGCACTCTCTGGACTCACTGCACTGCATCCCCAGTGGTGCCAGTGCACTATCTGGACGCACTGCAGTGCACCCCTTGTGGTGCCTTTGCTCTCTCAGGACTCACTGCACTGCATCCCCAGTGGTGCCAGTGCACTCTCTGGACTCAGTGCACTGCATCCCCAGTGGTGCCAGTGCACTCTCTGGACTCACCGCACTGCATCCCCAATGGTGCCACTGCACTCTCTGGACTCACTGCAGTGCATCCCCAGTGGTGCCAGTGCACTCTCTGAGCTCACAGCAGTGCATCCCCAGTGGTGCCAGTGCACTCTCTGGACTCACTGCACTGCATCCCCAGTGGTGCCAGTGCACTCTCTGGACTCACTGCACTGCATCAACAGTGGTGCCAGTGCACTCTCTGGACTCACTAAACTGCTTCCCCAGTGGTGCCAGAGAACTCTCTGGTCTCACTGCAGTGCATCCCCAGTGGTGCCAGTGCACTGTCTGGACTCACTGCAGTTTATCCCCAGTGGTGCAAGGGCACTCTCTGGACTCACTGCACTGCATCCCCATTGGTGCCCGTGCACTCTCTGGACTAACTGCACTAAAACCCCAGTGGTGCCAGTGCAGTCTCTGGACTCACTGCAGTGCATCACCAGTGGTGCCAGTGCACTCTCTGGACTCACTGCAGTGCATCCCCTGTTGTGCTAGTGCACTCTCTGCACTCAATGCACTGCATCCCCAGAAGTGCCAGTGCACTCTCTGGACTCACTGCACTGCATCCCCAGTGGTGCCAGTGCACTCTCTGGACTCACTGCACTGCATCCCCAGTGGTTCCATTGCACTCTCTGGACTCACTTCTTTGCATTCCAGTGGTGCCAGTGCACTCTCTGGACTCACTGCAGTGCATCCCCAGTGGAGCCAGTGCACTCTCTGGACTCACTGCACTGCATCCCCAGTGGTGCCAGTGCACTCTCTGGAATCACTGCAGTGCATCCGCAGTGGTGCCAGTGCACTATTTCGAGTCACTGCAGTGCATCACCACTGGTGCCAGTGCACTCTCTGGAGTCACTGCACTGCATCCCCAATGGTGCCAGTGCACTCTCTGTAGTCACTGCACTGCGTACCCAGTGGTGCCTCTGCACTCTCTGGAGTCACTGCACTGCATCCCCAGTGCTGCCAGTGCACTCTCTGGACTCACTGCAGTGCATCCCCAGTGGTGCCAGTGCACTCTTTGGACTCACTGCACTGCATCCCCAGTGGTGCCAGTGCACTCTCTGGACTCACTGCACTGCATCCCCAGTGGTGCCAGGGCACTCTCTGGACTCACTGCATTGCATCCCCAGTGGTGCCAGTGCACTCTCTGGACTCACTGCACTGCATCCCCAGTGGTGCCACTGCACTCTCTGGACTCACTGCACTGCATCACCATTGGTGCCAGGGCACTCTCCGGACTCACTGCAGTGCATCCGCAGTGGTGCCAGTGCACTCTTTCGAATCACTGCAGTGCATCCCCAGTGGTGCCAGTGCACTCTCTGGACTCACTGCACTGCATCCCCAGTGGTGCCAGTGCATTCTCTGCACTCACTGCACTGCATCCCCAGTGTTCCCAGAGCACTCTCTGGACTCACTGCAGTGCATCCCCAGTGGTGCCAGTGCACTCTCTGGACTCACTGCACTGCATCCCCAGTGGTGCCAGTGCACTCTCTGGACTCACTGCACTGCATCCCCAGAGGTGCCACTGCACTCTCTGGACTCACTGCACTGCATCACCATTGGTGCCAGGGCACTCTCCGGACTCACTGCAGTGCATCCGCAGTGGTGCCAGTGCACTCTTTCGAGTCACTGCACTGCATCCCCATTAGTGCCAGTGCATTCTCTGGACTCATTGCAGTGCATCCCCAGTGGTGCCAGTGCACTCTCTGGACTCACTGCACTGCATCCCCAGTGGTGCCAGTGCACTCTCTGGACTCACTGCACTGCATCCCCAGTGCTGACAGTGCACTCTCTGGACTCACTGCACTGCATCCCCAGTGGTGCCAGTGCACTCTCTGGACTCACTGCAGTGCATCCCCAGTGGTGCCAGTGCACTCTCCGGACTCAGTGCACTGCATCCCCAGTGGTGCCAGTGCACTCTCTGGACTCACCGCAGTGCATCCCCAGTGGTGCCAGTGCACTCTCTGGACTCACTGCACTGCATCCCCAGTGGTGCCAGTGCACTCTCTGCACTCACTGCACTGCATCCCCGGTGTTCCCAGAGCACTCTCTGGACTCAGCGAGGTGCATCCCCAGTGGTGCCAGTGCACTCTCTGGAGTCACCGCACTGCATCCCCAGTGGTGCCAGTGCACTCTCTGGACTCACTGCAGTGCAGCCCCTGAGGTGCCAGTGTACTCTCTGGACTCACTGCACTGCATCCCCAGTGGCGCCAGTGCTCTCTCTGGACTCACTGCAGTGCATTTCCAGTGGTGCCATTGCACTCTCTGGACTCACTGCAGTGCAGCTCCAGTTGGTGCCAGTGCAGTCTCTGGAGTCACTGCACTGCATCCCCAGTGGTGCCAGTGCACTCTCTGGACTCACTGCACTGCATCCCCAGTGGTGACAGTGCACTCTCTGGAATCACTGCAGTGCATCCCCTGTGGTGCCATTGCACTCTCTGGACTCACTGCACTGCATCCCCAGTGGTGCCTGTGCACTTTCTTGAGTCACTGCACTGCATCTCCAGTGGTGCCAGTGCACTCTATGGACTAACTGCACTGCATACCCAGTGGTGCCAGTGCACTCTCTGGACTCACTGCACTGCATCCCCAGTGGTGCCAGTGCACTCTCTGGACTCACTGCAGTGCATCCCCAGTGGTTCCAGTGCACTCTCTGGATCACTGCACTGCATCACCATTGGTGCCAGGGCACTCTCCGGACTCACTGCAGTGCATCTCCAGTGGTGCCAGTGCACTCTTTCGAGTCACTGCACTGCATCCCCAGTGGTGCCAGTGCACTCTCTGGACTCACTGCAGTGCATCCCCATTGGTGCCAGTGCAGTCTCTGGACTCACTGCAGTGCATCCCCAGTGGTGCCAGTGCACTCTCTGGACTCACTGCACTGCATCCCCAGTGCTGACAGTGCACTCTCTGGACTCACTGCACTGCATCCCCAGTGGTGCCAGTGTACTCTCTGGACTCAGTGCAGTGCATCCCCACTGGTGCCACTGCACTCTCTGGACTCACTGCAGTGCATCCCCAGTGGTGCCAGTGCACTCTCTGGACTCACTGCACTGCATCCCCAGTGGTGCCAGTGCACTCTCTGGACTCACTGCAGTGCATCCCCTTTTGTGCCAGTGCACTCTCTGCACTCACTGCACTGCATCCCCAGTGGTGCCAGTGCACTCTCTGGACTCACTGCACTGCATCCCCAGTGGTGCCAGTGCACTCTCTGGACTCACTGCAGAGCATCCCCAGTGGTTCCGGTGCACTCTCTGGACTCATTGCACTGCATCCCCATTGGTGCCAGTGCACTCTCTGGACTCACTGCACTGCATCACCAGTGGTGGCAGTGCACTCTCTGGACTCACTGCACTGCATCCCCAGTGGAGACAGTGCACTCTCTGTAGTCACTGCGCTGCATCCCCAGCGGTTCCAGGGCACTCTCTCGACTCACTGCACTGCAACTCCAGTGGTGCCAGTGCACTCTCTGGACTCACTGCACTGCATCCCCAGTGGTGCCAGTGCACACTCTGGAGTCACTGCGCTGCATCCCCAGTGGTGCCAGTGCCCTCTGTGGACTCACTGCACTACATCCCCAGTGGTGCCAGTGCACTCTCTGGACTCACCGGGGTGCATCCCCAGTGGTGCCAGTGCACTCTCTGGACTCACTGCAGTGCATCCCCAGTGGTGCCAGTGAACTCTGTGGACTCACTGCAGTGCATCCCCAGTGTTGCCAGTGCACTGTCTGGACTCACTGCACTGCATCCCCAGTGGTGCCAGTGCACTCTCTGGACTCACTGCACTGCATCCCCAGTGGTGCCAGTGCACTCTCTGGACTCACTGCACTGCATCCCCAGTGGTGCCAGTGAACTCTCTGGACTCACTGCACTGCATCCCATTGGTGCCATTGCACTCTCTGGAGTCACTGCAGTGCATCCCCAGTGGTGCCAGTGCACTCTCTGGACTCACTGTACTGCATCCCCAGTGGTGCCACTGCACTCTCTGGACTCACTGCACTGCATCCCCAGTGGTGCCACTGCACTCTCTGGACTCACTGCACTGCATCACCATTGGTGCCAGGGCACTCTCCGGACTAACTGCACTGCATCCCCAGTGGTGCCAGAGCACTCTCTGGACTCACTGCAGTGCATCCCCAGTGGTGCCAGTGCACTCTCTGGACTCACTGCACTGCATCCCCAGTGGTGCCAGTGCACTCTCTGGACTCACTGCACTGCATCACCATTGGTGCCAGGGCACTCTCCGGACTCACTGCAGTGCATCCGCAGTGGTGCCAGTGCACTCTTTCGAGTCACTGCACTGCATCCCCATTAGTGCCAGTGCATTCTCTGGACTCATTGCAGTGCATCCCCAGTGGTGCCAGTGCACTCTCTGGACTCACTGCACTGCATCCCCAGTGGTGCCAGTGCACTCTCTGGACTCACTGCAGTGCATCCCCAGTGGTGCGAGTGCACTCTCCGGACTCAGTGCACTGCATCCCCAGTGGTGCCAGTGCACTCTCTGGACTCACCGCAGTGCATCCCCAGTGGTGCCAGTGCACTCTCTGGACTCACTGCACTGCATCCCCAGTGGTGCCAGTGCACTCTCTGCACTCACTGCACTGCATCCCCGGTGTTCCCAGAGCACTCTCTGGACTCACCGAGGTGCATCCCCAGTGGTGCCAGTGCACTCTCTGGAGTCACCGCACTGCATCCCCAGTGGTGCCAGTGAACTCTCTGGACTCACTGCACTGCATCCCCAGTGGTGCCAGTGCACTCTCTGGACTCACTGCACTGCATCCCCAGTGGTTCCAGTGCACTCTCTGGATCACTGCACTGCATCACCATTGGTGCCAGGGCACTCTCCGGACTCACTGCAGTGCATCCCCAGTGGTGCCAGTGCACTCTTTCGAGTCACTGCACTGCATCCCCAGTGGTGCCAGTGCTTTCTCTGGACTCACTGCAGTGCATCCCCATTGGTGCCAGTGCAGTCTATGGACTCACTGCAGTGCATCCCCAGTGGTGCCAGTGCACTCTCTGGACTCACTGCACTGCATCCCCAGTGCTGACAGTGCACTCTCTGGACTCACTGCACTGCATCCCCAGTGATGCCAGTGTACTCTCTGGACTCAGTGCAGTGCATCCCCACTGGTGCCACTGCACTCTCTGGACTCACTGCACTGCATCCCCAGTGGTGCCAGTGCACTCTCTGGACTCACTGCAGTGCATCCCCAGTGGTGCCAGTGCACTCTCTGGACTCACTGCAGTGCATCCCCTTTTGTGCCAGTGCACTCTCTGGACTCACTGCACTACATCCCCAGTGGTGCCAGTGCACTCTCTGGACTCACTGCACTGCATCCCCAGTGGTGCCAGTGCACTCTCTGGACTCACTGCAGTGCATCCCCAGTGGTGCCAGTGCACTCTCTGGACTCAATGCACTGCATCACCAGTGGTGGCAGTGCACTCTCTGGACTCACTGCACTGCATCCCCAGTGGAGACAGTGCACTCTCTGTAGTCACTGCGCTGCATCCCCAGCGGTTCCAGGGCACTCTCTCGACTCACTGCACTGCAACTCCAGTGGTGCCAGTGTAGTCTCTGGACTCACTGCACTGCATCCCCAGTGGTGCCAGTGCACACTCTGGAGTCACTGCGCTGCATCCCCAGTGGTGCCAGTGCCCTCTGTGGACTCACTGCACTACATCCCCAGTGGTGCCAGTGCACTCTCTGGACTCACCGGGGTGCATCCCCAGTGGTGCCAGTGCACTCTCTGGACTCACTGCAGTGCATCCCCAGTGGTGCCAGTGAACTCTGTGGACTCACTGCAGTGCATCCCCAGTGTTGCCAGTGCACTCTCTGGACTCACTGCACTGCATCCCCAGTGGTGCCAGTGCACTCTCTGGACTCACTGCACTGCATCCCCAGTGGTGCCAGTGCACTCTCTGGACTCACTGCAGTGCATCCCCAGTGGTGCCAGTGCACTCTCTGGACTCACTGCACTGCATCCCATTGGTGCCAGTGCACTCTCTGGAGTCACTGCACTGCATCCCCAGTGGTGCCAGTGCACTCTCTGGAATCACTGCAGTGCATCCCCTGTGGTGCCAGTGCACTCTCTGGACTCACTGCACTGCATCCCCAGTGGTGCCAGTGCACTCTCTGAACTCACCGCACTGCATCCCCAGTGGTGTCAGTGCACTCTCTGGACTCACTGCACTGCATCCCCAGTGGTGCCAGTGCACTCTCTGGACTCATCGCATTGCATCCCCAGTGGTGCCAGTGCACTCTCTGGACTCACTGCACTGCATCCCCAGTGGTGCCAGTGCACTCTCTGCCCTCACTGCAGTGCATCCCCAGTGGTGCCAGTGCACTCTCTGCTCTCACTGCAGTGCATCCCCAGTGGTGCCAGTGCACTATCTGGACTCACTGCATTGCATCCCCACTGGGGCCAGTGCACTCTCTGGACTCACCGCATTGCATCCCCAGTGGTGCCAGTGCACTCTCTGGACTCACTGCACTGCATCCCCAGTGGTGCCAGTGCAATCTCTGGTCTCACTGCACTGCATCCCCAGTGGTGCCAGTGCACTCTTTGGACTCACTGCAGTGCATCCCCAGTACTGACAGTGCACTCTCTGGACTCAGTGCACTGCATCCCCAGTGGTGCCAGTGCACTCTCTGGACTCACTGCAGTGCATCCCCAGTGGTGCCAGTGCACTCTAAGCACTCACTGCAGTGCATCCCCAGTGGTGCCAGTGCACTCTCTGGACTCACTACAGTGCATCCCCAGTGAAGCCAGTGCACTCTCTGGACTCACTGCACTGCATCCCCAGTGGTGCCAGTGTACTCTCTGCACTCAATGCACTGCATCCCCAGTGGTGCCAGTGCACTCTTTGGACTCACTGCACTCCATCCCCAGTGGTGCCAGTCCACTCTCTGGACTCACTGCACTTCATCCCCAGTGGTGCCAGTGCACTCTCTGGACTCAGTGCACTACATCCCCACTGGTGCCAGTGCACTCTTTGGACTCACTGCAGTGCATCCCCAGTGGTGCCAGTGCACTCTCTGGACTCACTGCACTGCATCCCCAGTGGTGCCAGTGTAGTCTCTGGACTCACTGTAGTGCATCCCCAGTGGTGCCAGTGCAATCTCAGGACTCACTGCAGTGCAGCTCCAGTTGGTGCCAGTGCAGTCTCTGGACTCACTGCACTGCATCCCCAGTGGTGCCAGTGCACTCTCTGGACTCACTGCAGTGCATCCCCAGTGGTGCCAGTGCACTCTCTGGAGTCACTGCAGTGTATCCCCAGTGGTGCCAGTGCACTCTCTGGACTCACTGAACTGCATACCCAGTGGTGCCAGAGCACTCTCTGGACTCACTGCAGTGCATCCGCAGTGGTGCCAGTGCACTCTCAGGACTCACTACACTGCATCGCCAGTGGTGCCAGTGCACTCTCTGCACTCACTGCACTGCATCCCCAGTGGTGCCAGTGCATTCTCTGGACTCAGTGCACTGCATCCCCAGTGGTGCCAGTGCACTCTCTGGACTCACTGCACTGCATCCCCAGTGGTGCCAGTACACTCTCTGGAGTCAGAGCACTGCATCAACAGTGGTGCCTCTGCACTCTCTGGAGTCACTGCACTGCATCCCCAGTGGTGCCAGTGCACTCTCTGGACTCACTGCAGTGCATGCCCAGTGGTGCCAGTGCACTCTCTGGACTCACTGCACTGCATCCCCAGTGGTGCCAGTGCACTCTCTGGAATCACTGCAGTGCATCCCCAGTAGTGCCAGTGCACTCTCTGGACTCACTGCACTGCATCCCCAGTGGTGCCAGTGCACTCTCTGGACTCACTGCATTGCATCCCCAGTGGTGCCAGTGCACTCTCTGGACTCACTGCACTGCATCCCCAGTGGTGCCACTGCACTCTCTGGACTCACTGCACTTCATCACCATTGGTGCCAGTGCACTCTCCGGACTCACTGCAGTGCATCCGCAGTGGTGCCTGTGCACTCTTTCGAGTCACTGCAGTGCATCCCCAGTGGTGCCAGTGCACTCTCTGGACTCACTGCAGTGCATCCCCAGTGGTGCCAGTGCACTCTCTGGACTCACTGCAGTGCATCCCAAGTGGTGCCACTGCACTCTCTGCACTCACTGCACTGCATCACCAGTGGTGCCAGTGCACTCTCTGGACTCACTGCAGTGCATCCCCTGTGGTGCCAGTGCACTCTCTGGACTCACTGCACTGCATCCCCAGTGGTGCCAGTGCACTCTCTGGACTCACTGCAGTGCATGCCCAGTGGTGCCAGTGCACTCTCTGGACTCACTGCACTGCATCCCCAGTGGTGCCAGTGCACTCTCTGGAATCACTGCAGTGCATCCCCAGTAGTGCCAGTGCACTCTCTGGACTCACTGCACTGCATCCCCAGTGGTGCCAGTGCACTCTCTGGACTCACTGCATTGCATCCCCAGTGGTGCCAGTGCACTCTCTGGACTCACTGCACTGCATCCCCAGTGGTGCCACTGCACTCTCTGGACTCACTGCACTTCATCACCATTGGTGCCAGTGCACTCTCCGGACTCACTGCAGTGCATCCGCAGTGGTGCCAGTGCACTCTTTCGAGTCACTGCAGTGCATCCCCAGTGGTGCCAGTGCACTCTCTGGACTCACTGCAGTGCATCCCCAGTGGTGCCAGTGCACTCTCTGGACTCACTGCAGTGCATCCCCAGTGGTGCCACTGCACTCTCTGCACTCACTGCACTGCATCACCAGTGGTGCCAGTGCACTCTCTGGACTCACTGCAGTGCATCCCCTGTGGTGCCAGTGCACTCTCTGGACTCACTGCACTGCATCCCCAGTGGTGCCAGTGCACTCTCTGGAGTCACAGCACTGCATCAACAGTGGTGCCTCTGCACTCTCTGGAGTCACTGCCCTGCATCACCATTGGTGCCAGGGCACTCTCCGGACTCACTGCATTGCATCCGCAGTGGTGCCAGTGCACTCTTTCGAGTCACTGCAGTGCATCCCCAGTGGTGCCAGTGCACTCTCTGGACTCACTGCACTGCATCCCCAGTGGTGCCACTGCACTCTCTGGACTCACTGCACTGCATCACCATTGGTGCCAGGGCACTCTCCGGACTCACTGCAGTGCATCCGCAGTGGTGCCAGTGCACTCTTTCGAGTCACTGCAGTGCATCCCCAGTGGTGCCAGTGCATTCTCTGGACTCATTGCAGTGCATCCCCAGTGGTGCCAGTGCACTCTCTGGACTCACTGCAGTGCATCCCCAGTGGTGCCAGTGCACTCTCTGGACTCACTGCAGTGCATCCCCAGTGGTGCCAGTGCACTCTCCGGACTCAGTGCACTGCATCCCCAGTGGTGCCAGTGCACTCTCTGGACTCACCGCAGTGCATCCCCAGTGGTGCCAGTGCACTCTCTGGACTCACTGCACTGCATCCCCAGTGGTGCCAGTGCACTCTCTGCACTCACTGCACTGCATCCCCGGTGTTCCCAGAGCACTCTCTGCACTCACCGAGGTGCATCCCCAGTGGTGCCAGTGCACTCTCTGGAGTCACCGCACTGCATCCCCAGTGGTGCCAGTGCACTCTCTGGACTCACTGCAGTGCAGCCCCTGAGGTGCCAGTGTACTCTCTGGACTCACTGCACTGCATCCCCAGTGGCGCCAGTGCTCTCTCTGGACTCACTGCAGTGCATTTCCAGTGGTGCCAGTGTAGTCTCTGGACTCACTGCACTGCATCCCCAGTGGAGCCAGTGCAATCTCAGGACTCACTGCACTGCACCCCCACTGGTGCCAGTGCACTCTCTAGACTCACTGCACTGCATCCCCAGTGGTGACAGTGCACTCTCTGGAATCACTGCAGTGCATACCCTGTGGTGCCATTGCACTCTCTGGACTCACTGCACTGCATCCCCAGTGCTGCCTGTGCACTTTCTTGAGTCACTGCACTGCATCCCCAGTGGAGCCAGTGCACTCTATGGACTAACTGCACTGAATACCCAGTGGTGCCAGTGCACTCTCTGGACTCACTGCACTGCATCCCCAGTGGTGCCAGTGCACTCTCTGGACTCACTGCACTGCATCCCCAGTGGTTCCAGAGCACTCTCTGGATCACTGCACTGCATCACCATTGGTGCCAGGGCACTCTCCGGACTCACTGCAGTGCATCCCCAGTGGTGCCAGTGCACTCTTTCGAGTCACTGCACTGCATCCCCAGTGGTGCCAGTGCTTTCTCTGGACTCACTGCAGTGCATCCCCATTGGTGCCAGTGCAGTCTCTGGACTCACTGCAGTGCATCCCCAGTGGTGCCAGTGCACTCTCTGGACTCACTGCACTGCATCCCCAGTGCTGACAGTGCACTCTCTGGACTCACTGCACTGCATCCCCAGTGATGCCAGTGTACTCTCTGGACTCAGTGCAGTGCATCCCCACTGGTGCCACTGCACTCTCTGGACTCACTGCACTGCATCCCCAGTGGTGCCAGTGCACTCTCTGGACTCACTGCACTGCATCCCCAGTGGTGCCAGTGCACTCTCTGGACTCACTGCAGTGCATCCCCTTTTGTGCCAGTGCACTCTCTGCACTCACTGCACTGCATCCCCAGTGGTGCCAGTGCACTCTCTGGACTCACTGCACTGCATCCCCAGTGGTGCCAGTGCACTCTCTGGACTCACTGCAGTGCATCCCCAGTGGTGCCAGTGCACTCTCTGGACTCACTGCACTGCATCACCAGTGGTGGCAGTTCACTCTCTGGACTCACTGCACTGCATCCCCAGTGGAGACAGTGCACTCTCTGTAGTCACTGCGCTGCATCCCCAGCGGTTCCAGGGCACTCTCTCGACTCACTGCACTGCAACTCCAGTGGTGCCAGTGTAGTCTCTGGACTCACTGCACTGCATCCCCAGTGGTGCCAGTGCACACTCTGGAGTCACTGCGCTGCATCCCCAGTGGTGCCAGTGCCCTCTGTGGACTCACTGCACTACATCCCCAGTGGTGCCAGTGCACTCTCTGGACTCACCGGGGTGCATCCCCAGTGGTGCCAGTGCACTCTCTGGACTCACTGCAGTGCATCCCCAGTGGTGCCAGTGAACTCTGTGGACTCACTGCAGTGCATCCCCAGTGTTGCCAGTGCACTCTCTGGACTCACTGCACTGCATCCCCAGTGGTGCCAGTGCACTCTCTGGACTCACTGCACTGCATCCCCAGTGGTGCCAGTGCACTCTCTGGACTCACTGCAGTGCATCCCCAGTGGTGCCAGTGCACTCTCTGGACTCACTGCACTGCATCCCATTGGTGCCAGTGCACTCTCTGGAGTCACTGCACTGCATCCCCATTAGTGCCAGTGCACTCTCTGGACTCGCTGCAGTGCATCCCCAGTGGTGCCAGTGCACTCTCTGGACTCACTGCACTGCATCCCCAGTGGTGCCAGTGCACTCTCTGGAATCACTGCAGTGCATCCCCTGTGGTGCCAGTGCACTCTCTGGACTCACTGCACTGCATCCCCAGTGGTGCCAGTGCACTCTCTGAACTCACCGCACTGCATCCCCAGTGGTGTCAGTGCACTCTCTGGACTCACTGCACTGCATCCCCAGTGGTGCCAGTGCACTCTCTGGACTCATCGCATTCCATCCCCAGTGGTGCCAGTGCACTCTCTGGACTCACTGCACTGCATCCCCAGTGGTGCCAGTGCACTCTCTGCCCTCACTGCAGTGCATCCCCAGTGGTGCCAGTGCACTCTCTGCCCTCACTGCAGTGCATCCCCAGTGGTGCCAGTGCACTCTCTGGACTCACTGCATTGCATCCCCACTGGTGCCAGTGCACTCTCTGGACTCACCGCATTGCATCCCCAGTGGTGCCAGTGCACTCTCTGGACTCACTGCACTGCATCCCCAGTGGTGCCAGTGCAATCTCTGGTCTCACTGCACTGCATCCCCACTGGTGCCAGTGCACTCTTTGGACTCACTGCAGTGCATCCCCAGTACTGAGAGTGCACTCTCTGGACTCAGTGCACTGCATCCCCAGTGGTGCCAGTGCACTCTCTGGACTCACTGCAGTGCATCCCCAGTGGTGCCAGTGCACTCTCTGCACTCACTGCAGTGCATCCCCAGTGGTGCCAGTGCAATCTCTGGGCTCACTGCACTGCATCCCCAGTGGTGCCAGTGCACTCTCTGGACTCACTTCACTGCATCCCCAGTGGTGCCTGTGCAGTCTCTGGACTCACTACAGTGCATCCCCAGTGAAGCCAGTGCACTCTCTGGACTCACTGCACTGCATCCCCAGTGGTGCCAGTGCACTCTCTGCACTCAATGCACTGCATCCCCAGTGGTGCCCGTGCACTCTTTGGACTCACTGCACTGCATCCCCAGTGGTGCCAGTCCACTCTCTGGACTCACTGCACTTCATTCCCAGTGGTGCCAGTGCACTCTCTGGACTCACTGCACTACATCCCCACTGGTGCCAGTGCACTCTTTGGACTCACTGCAGTGCATCCCCAGTGGTGCCAGTGCACTCTCTGGACTCACTGCACTGCATCCCCAGTGGTGCCAGTGTAGTCTCTGGACTCACTGTAGTGCAACCCCATTGGTGCCAGTGCAATCTCAGGACTCACTGCAGTGCAGCTCCAGTTGGTGCCAGTGCAGTCTCTGGACTCACTGCACTGCATCCCCAGTGGTGCCAGTGCACTCTCTGGACTCACTGCAGTGCATCCCCAGTGGTGCCAGTGCACTCTCTGGAGTCACTGCCGTGTATCCCCAGTGGTGCCAGTGCACTCTCTGGACTCACTGAACTGCATCCCCAGTGGTGCCAGAGCACTCTCTGGACTCACTGCAGTGCATCCGCAGTGGTGCCAGTGCACTCTCTGGACTCACTACACTGCATCGCCAGTGGTGCCAGTGCACTCTCTGCACTCACTGCACTGCATCCCCAGTGGTGCCAGTGCATTCTCTGGACTCAGTGCACTGCATCCCCAGTGGTGCCAGTGCACTCTCTGGACTCACTGCACTGCATCCCCAGTGGTGCCAGTGCACTCTCCGGAGTCAGAGCACTGCATCAACAGTGGTGCCTCTGCACTCACTGGAGTCACTGCACTGCATCCCCAGTGGTGCCAGTGCACTCTCTGGACTCACTGCAGTGCATGCCCAGTGGTGCCAGTGCACTCTCTGGACTCAGCGCACTGCATCCCCAGTGGTGCCAGTGCACTCTCTGGAATCACTGCACTGCATCCCCAGTGGTGCCAGTGCACTCTCTGGACTCACTGCACTGCATCCCCAGTGGTGCCAGTGCACTCTCTGGACTCATCGCATTGCATCCCCAGTGGTGCCAGTGCACTCTCTGGACTCACTGCACTGCATCCCCAGTGGTGCCAGTGCACTCTCTGCCCTCACTGCAGTGCATCCCCAGTGGTGCCAGTGCACTCTCTGCCCTCACTGCAGTGCATCCCCAGTGGTGCCAGTGCACTATCTGGACTCACTGCATTGCATCCCCACTGGTGCCAGTGCACTCTCTGGACTCACCGCATTGCATCCCCAGTGGTGCCAGTGCACTCTCTGGACTCACTGCACTGCATCCCCAGTGGTGCCAGTGCAATCTCTGGTCTCACTGCACTGCATCCCCACTGGTGCCAGTGCACTCTTTGGACTCACTGCAGTGCATCCCCAGTACTGAGAGTGCACTCTCTAGACTCAGTGCACTGCATCCCCAGTGGTGCCAGTGCACTCTCTGGACTCACTGCAGTGCATCCCCAGTGGTGCCAGTGCACTCTCTGCACTCACTGCAGTGCATCCCCAGTGGTGCCAGTGCAATCTCTGGGCTCACTGCACTGCATCCCCAGTGGTGCCAGTGCACTCTCTGGACTCACTGCACTACATCCCCACTGGTGCCAGTGCACTCTTTGGACTCACTGCAGTGCATCCCCAGTGGTGCCAGTGCACTCTCTGGACTCACTGCACTGCATCCCCAGTGGTGCCAGTGTATTCTCTGGACTCACTGTAGTGCAACCCCATTGGTGCCAGTGCAATCTCAGGACTCACTGCAGTGCAGCTCCAGTTGGTGCCAGTGCAGTCTCTGGACTCACTGCACTGCATCCCCAGTGGTGCCAGTGCACTCTCTGGACTCACTGCAGTGCATCCCCAGTGGTGCCAGTGCACTCTCTGGAGTCACTGCCGTGTATCCCCAGTGGTGCCAGTGCACTCTCTGGACTGACTGAACTGCATCCCCAGTGGTGCCAGAGCACTCTCTGGACTCACTGCAGTGCATCCGCAGTGGTGCCAGTGCACTCTCTGGACTCACTACAATGCATCGCCAGTGGTGCCAGTGCACTCTCTGCACTCACTGCACTGCATCCCCAGTGGTGCCAGTGCATTCTCTGGACTCAGTGCACTGCATCCCCAGTGGTGCAAGTGCACTCTCTGGACTCACTGCACTGCATCCCCAGTGGTGCCAGTGCACTCTCCGGAGTCAGAGCACTGCATCAACAGTGGTGCCTCTGCACTCACTGGAGTCACTGCAGTGCATGCCCAGTGGTGCCAGTGCACTCTCTGGACTCACTGCACTGCATCCACAGTGGTGCCAGTGCACTCTCTGGAATCACTGCAGTGCATCCCCAGTGGTGCCAGTGCACTCTCTGGACTCACTGCACTGCATCCCCAGTGGTGCCAGTGCACTCTCTGGACTCACTGCATTGCATCCCCAGTGGTGCCAGTGCACTCTCTGGACTCACTGCACTGCATCACCAGTGGTGCCACTGCACTCTCTGGACTCACTGCACTGCATCACCATTGGTGCCAGTGCACTCTCCGGACTCACTGCAGTGCATCCGCAGTGGTGCCAGTGCACTCTTTCGAGTCACTGCAGTGCATCCCCAGTGGTGCCAGTGCACTCTCTGGACTCACTGCAGTGCATCCCCAGTGGTGTCAGTGCACTCTCTGGACTCACTGCAGTGCATCCCCAGTGGTGCCACTGCACTCTCTGCACTCACTGCACTGCATCACCAGTGGTGCCAGTGCACTCTCTGGACTCACTGCAGTGCATCCCCTCTGGTGCCAGTGCACTCTCTGGACTCACTGCACTACATCCCCAGTGGTGCCACTGCACTCTCTGGAGTCACTGCCCTGCATCACCATTGGTGCCAGGGCACTCTCCGGACTCACTGCAGTGCATCCGCAGTGGTGCCAGTGCACTCTTTCGAGTCACTGCAGTGCATCCCCAGTGGTGCCAGTGCACTCTCTGGACTCACTGCACTGCATCCCCAGTGCTGCCAGTGCACTCTCTGGACTCACTGCACTGCATCCCCAGTGTTCCCAGAGCACTCTCTGGACTCACTGCAGTGCATCCCCAGTGGTGCCAGTGCACTCTCTGGACTCACTGCACTGCATCCCCAGTGGTGCCAGTGCACTCTCTGGACTCACTGCACTGCATCCCCAGTGGTGCCACTGCACTCTCTGGACTCACTGCACTGCATCACCACTGGTGCCAGGGCACTCTCCGGACTCACTGCAGTGCATCCCCAGTGGTGCCAGTGCACTCTCTGGACTCACTGCACTGCATCCCCAGTGGTGCCAGTCCTTTCTCTGGACTCACTGCAGTGCATCCCCATTGGTGCCAGTGCAGTCTCTGGACTCACTGCAGTGCATCCCCAGTGGTGCCAGTGCACTCTCTGGACTCACTGCACTGCATCCCCAGTGCTGACAGTGCACTCTCTGGACTCACTGCACTGCATCCCCAGTGGTGCCAGTGTACTCTCTGGACTCAGTGCAGTGCATCCCCACTGGTGCCACTGCACTCTCTGGACTCACTGCACTGCATCCCCAGTGGTGCCAGTGCACTCTCTGGACTCACTGCAGTGCATCCCCTTTTGTGCCAGTGCACTCTCTGCACTCACTGCACTGCATCCCCCGTGGTGCCAGTGCACTCTCTGGACTCACTGCACTGGATCCCCAGTGGTGACAGTGCACTCTCTGGACTCACTGCAGTGCATCCCCAGTGGTGCCAGTGCACTCTCTGGACTCACTGGACTGCATCCCCAGTGGTGCCAGTGCACACTCTGGAGTCACTGCGCTGCATCCCCAGTGGTGCCAGTGCCCTCTGTGGACTCACTGCACTGCATCCCCAGTGGTGCCAGTGCACTCTCTGGACTCACCGGGGTGCATCCCCAGTGGTGCCACTGCACTCTCTGGACTCACTGCACTGCATCACCATTGGTGCCAGTGCACTCTCCGGACTCACTGCAGTGCATCCGCAGTGGTGCCAGTGCACTCTTTCGAGTCACTGCAGTGCATCCCCAGTGGTGCCAGTGCACTCTCTGGACTCACTGCAGTGCATCCCCAGTGGTGTCAGTGCACTCTCTGGACTCACTGCAGTGCATCCCCAGTGGTGCCACTGCACTCTCTGCACTCACTGCACTGCATCACCAGTGGTGCCAGTGCACTCTCTGGACTCACTGCAGTGCATCCCCTCTGGTGCCAGTGCACTCTCTGGACTCACTGCACTACATCCCCAGTGGTGCCACTGCACTCTCTGGAGTCACTGCCCTGCATCACCATTGGTGCCAGGGCACTCTCCGGACTCACTGCAGTGCATCCGCAGTGGTGCCAGTGCACTCTTTCGAGTCACTGCAGTGCATCCCCAGTGGTGCCAGTGCACTCTCTGGACTCACTGCACTGCATCCCCAGTGCTGCCAGTGCACTCTCTGGACTCACTGCACTGCATCCCCAGTGTTCCCAGAGCACTCTCTGGACTCACTGCAGTGCATCCCCAGTGGTGCCAGTGCACTCTCTGGACTCACTGCACTGCATCCCCAGTGGTGCCAGTGCACTCTCTGGACTCACTGCACTGCATCCCCAGTGGTGCCACTGCACTCTCTGGACTCACTGCACTGCATCACCACTGGTGCCAGGGCACTCTCCGGACTCACTGCAGTGCATCCCCAGTGGTGCCAGTGCACTCTCTGGACTCACTGCACTGCATCCCCAGTGGTGCCAGTCCTTTCTCTGGACTCACTGCAGTGCATCCCCATTGGTGCCAGTGCAGTCTCTGGACTCACTGCAGTGCATCCCCAGTGGTGCCAGTGCACTCTCTGGACTCACTGCACTGCATCCCCAGTGCTGACAGTGCACTCTCTGGACTCACTGCACTGCATCCCCAGTGGTGCCAGTGTACTCTCTGGACTCAGTGCAGTGCATCCCCACTGGTGCCACTGCACTCTCTGGACTCACTGCACTGCATCCCCAGTGGTGCCAGTGCACTCTCTGGACTCACTGCAGTGCATCCCCTTTTGTGCCAGTGCACTCTCTGCACTCACTGCACTGCATCCCCCGTGGTGCCAGTGCACTCTCTGGACTCACTGCACTGGATCCCCAGTGGTGACAGTGCACTCTCTGGACTCACTGCAGTGCATCCCCAGTGGTGCCAGTGCACTCTCTGGACTCACTGGACTGCATCCCCAGTGGTGCCAGTGCACACTCTGGAGTCACTGCGCTGCATCCCCAGTGGTGCCAGTGCCCTCTGTGGACTCACTGCACTGCATCCCCAGTGGTGCCAGTGCACTCTCTGGACTCACCGGGGTGCATCCCCAGTGGTGCCAGTGCACTCTCTGGACTCACTGCAGTGCATCCCCAGTGGTGCCAGTGAACTCTGTGGACTCACTGCAGTGCATCCCCAGTGTTGCCAGTGCACTGTCTGGACTCACTGCACTGCATCCCCAGTGGTGCCAGTGCACTCTCTGGACTCACTGCACTGCATCCCCAGTGGTGCCAGTGCACTCTCTGGACTCACTGCAGTGCATCCCCAGTGGTGCCAGTGCACTCTCTGGACTCACTGCACTGCATCCAATTGGTGCCAGTGCACTCTCTGCCCTCACTGCAGTGCATCCCCAGTGGTGCCAGTGCACTCTCTGGAGTCACTGCACTGCATCCCCAGTGGTGCCAGTGCACTCTCTGGACTCACTGCACTGCATCCCCAGTGGTGCCAGTGCACTCTCTGGAGTCACTGCACTGCATCCCCAGAAGTGCCAGTGCACTCTCTGGAGTCACTGCACTGCATCCCCAGTGGTGCCAGTGCACTCTCTGGACTCACTGCAGTGCATCCCCAGTGGTGCCAGTGCACTCTCTGGACTCACTGCACTGCATCCCCAGTGGTTCCAGTGCACTCTCTGGAATCACTGCAGTGCATCCCCTGTGGTGCCAGTGCACTCTCTGGACTCACTGCACTGCATCCCCAGTGGTGCCAGTGCACTCTCTGAACTCACCGCACTGCATCCCCAGTGGTGTCAGTGCACTCTCTGGACTCACTGCACTGCATCCCCAGTGGTGCCTCTGCACTCTGTGGACTCATCGCATTGCATCCCCAGTGGTGCCAGTGCACTCTCTGGACTCACTGCAGTGCATCCCCAGTGGTGCCAGTGCACTCTCTGGACTCACTGTACTGCATCCCCAGTGGTGCCAGTGCACTCTCAGGACTCACTGCACTGCATCCCCAGTGGTGCCAGTGCACTCTCTGGAGTCACTGCACTGCATCCCCAGAAGTGCCAGTGCCCTCTCTGGAGTCACTGCACTGCATCCCCAGTGGTGCCAGTGCACTCTCTGGACTCACTGCAGTGCATCCCCAGTGATGCCAGTGCACTCTCTGGACTCACTGCACTGCATCCCCAGTGGTGCCAGTGCACTCTCTGGAATCACTGCAGTGCATCCCCTGTGGTGCCAGTGCACTCTCTGGACTCACTGCACTGCATCCCCAGTGGTGCCAGTGCACTCTCTGAACTCACCGCACTGCATCCCCAGTGGTGTCAGTGCACTCTCTGGACTCACTGCACTGCATCCCCAGTGGTGCCTGTGCACTCTGTGGACTCATCGCCTTGCATCCCCAGTGGTGCCAGTGCACTCTCTGGACTCACTGCACTGCATCCCCAGTGGTGCCAGTGCACTCTCTGCCCTCACTGCAGTGCATCCCCAGTGGTGCCAGTGCACTCTCTGCCCTCACTGCAGTGCATCCCCAGTGGTGCCAGTGCACTCTCTGGACTCACTGCACTGCATCCCCAGTGGTGCCAGTGCAATCTCTGGTCTCACTGCACTGCATCCCCACTGGTGCCAGTGCACTCTTTGGACTCACTGCAGTGCATCCCAGGTACTGAGAGTGCACTCTCTGGACTCAGTGCACTGCATCCCCAGTGGTGCCTGTGCAGTCTCTGGACTCACTACAGTGCATCCCCAGTGGAGCCAGTGCACTCTGTGGACTCACTGCACTGCATCCCCAGTGGTGCCAGTGCACTCTCTGCACTCAATGCACTGCATCCCCAGTGGTGCCAGTGCACTCTTTGGACTCACTGCACTCCATCCCCAGTGGTGCCAGTCCACTCTCTGGACTCACTGCACTTCATCCCCAGTGGTGCCAGTGCACTCTCTGGACTCAGTGCACTGCATCCCCACTGGTGCCAGTGCACTCTTTGGACTCACTGCACTGCATCCCCAGTGGTGCCAGTGCACTCTCTGGACTCACTGCACTGCATCCCCAGTGGTGCCAGTGTAGTCTCTGGACTCACTGTAGTGCATCCCCAGTGGTGCCAGTGCAATCTCAGGACTCACTGCAGTGCAGCTCCAGTTGGTGCCAGTGCAGTCTCTGGACTCACTGCACTGCATCCCCAGTGGTGCCAGTGCACTCTCTGGACTCACTGCAGTGCATCCCCTGTGGTGCCAGTGCACTCTCTGGAGTCACTGCAGTGTATCCCCAGTGGTGCCAGTGCACTCTCTGGACTCACTGAACTGCATCCCCAGTGGTGCCAGAGCACTCTCTGGACTCACTGCAGTGCATCCGCAGTGGTGCCAGTGCACTCTCTGGACTCACTGCACTGCATCGCCAGTGGTGCCAGTGCACTCTCTGCACTCACTGCACTGCATCGCCAGTGGTGCCAGTGCACTCTCTGGAGTCAGAGCACTGCATCAACAGTGGTGCCTCTGTACTCTCTGGAGTCACTGCACTGCATCCCCAGTGGTGCCAGTGCACTCTCTCGAGTCACTGCAGTGCATCCCCAGTGTTGCCAGTGCACTCTCTGGACTCACTGCACTGCATTCCCAGTGGTGCCAGTGCACTCTCTGGACTCACTGCACTGCATCCCCAGTGGTGCCAGTGCACTCTCTGGACTCACTGCAGTGCGAGCCCAGTGGTGCCAGTGCACTCTCTGGACTCACTGCAGTGCATGCCCAGTGGTGCCACTGCACTCTCTCGAGTCACTGCACTGCATGCCCAGTGGTGCCAGTGCACTCTCTGGACTCACTGCACTGCATCCCCAGTGGTGCCACTGCACTCTCCGGACTCGCTGCACTGCATCCCCAGTGCTGCCAGTACACTCTCTGGACTCACTGCAGTGAATTCCCAGTGGTGACAGTGCACTCTCTGGACTCAGTGCACTGCATCCCCAGTGGTGCCAGTGCACTCTCTGGACTCACCGGGGTGCATCCCCAGTGGTGCCAGTGCACTCTCTGGACTCACTGCACTGCATCCCCAGTGGTGCCAGTGCACTCTCTGGACTCACTGCAGTTCATGCCCAGTGGTGCCAGTGCACTCTCTGGACTCACTGCACTGCATCCCCTGTGGTGCCAGTGCACTCTCTGGACTAACTGCAGTTCATTCCCAGTGGTGCGAGTGCACTCTCTGGACTCACTGCACTGCATCCCCAGTGCTGCCAGTGCACTCTCCGGACTCACTGCACTGCATCCCCAGTAGTGCCAGTGCACTCTCTCGAGTCACTGCAGTGCATCCCCAGTGGTGCCAGTGCACTCTCCGGACTCACCGGGGTGCATCCCCAGGGGTGCCAGTGCACTCTCTGGACTCACTGCACTGCATCCCCAGTGGTGCCAGTGCACTCTCTGGACTCACTGCAGTGCATGCCCAGTGGTGCCAGTGCACCTTCTGGACTCATTGCATTACATCCCCAGTGGTACCACTGCACTCTCTCGAGTCACTGCAGTGCATCCCCAGTGGTGCCAGTGCACTCTCGGGACTCACCGGGGTGCATCCCCAGTGGTGCCAGTGCACTCTCTGGACTCAGTGCAGTGCATGCCCAGTGGTGCCAGTGCACTCTCTGGACTCACTGCAGTGCATCCCAGGTGGTGCCAGTGCACTCTCTCGACTCACCGGGGTGCATCCCCAGGGGTGCCAGTGCACTCTCTGGACTCACCGGGGTGCATCCCCAGGGGTGCCAGTGCACTCTCTGGACTCACTGCACTGCATCCCCGGTGGTGCCAGTGCACTCTCTGGACTCACTGCAGTGCATCCCCAGTGGTGCCAGTTCACTCTCCAGACTCACCGGGGTGCATCCCAGTGGTGCCAGTGCACTCTCTGGACTCACTGCACTGCATCCCCAGTGGTACCAGTGCACTCTCTGGACTCACTCCACTGCATCCCCAGTGGTGCCAGTGCACTCTCTGGACTCACCGGGGTGCATCCCAGTGGTGCCAGTGCACGCTCTGGACTCACTGCACTGCATCCCCAGTGGTGCCAGTTCACTCTGTAGACTCACTGCACTGCATCCCCAGTGGTGCCAGTGCACTCTCCAGACTCACCGGGGTGCATCCCCAGTGGTGCCAGTGCACTCTCTGTAGTCACTGCGCTGCATCCCCAGTGGTGACAGTGCACTCTCTGGACTCACTCCACTGCATCCCCAGTGGTGCCAGTGCACTCTCTGGACTCACTGCAGTGCATCTCCAGCGGTGCCAGTGCACTCTCTGGACTCACCGGGGTTCATCCCCAGGGGTGCCAGTGCACTCTCTCGACTCACCGGGGTTCATCCCCAGTGGTGTCAGTGCACTCTCTGGACTCACTGCAGTGCATCCCCAGTGGTGTCAGTGCACTCTCTGGACTCACTGCATTGCATCCCCACTGGTGCCAGTGTACTCTCTGGAGTCACTGCACTGCATCCCCAGTGGTGCCAGTGCACTCTCTGGACTCACTGCACTGCATCCCCAGTGGTGCCAGTGCACTCTCTGCACTCACTGCACTGCATCCCCAGTGCTGCCAGTGCACTCTCTGGACTCACTGCGCTGCATCCCCAGTGGTGCCAGTGCACTCTCTAGGCTCACTGCACTGCATCCCCCGTGGTGCCAGTGCACTTTCTGGACTCACTGCACTGCATCCCCAGTGGTGACAGTGTAGTCTCTGGACTCACTGCAGTGCATCCCCATTAGTGCCAGTGCATTCTCTGGAATCACTGCAGTGCATCCCCAGTGGTGCCAGTGCACTCTGTGGACTCACTGCACTGCATCCCCAGTGGTGCCAGTGCACTCTCTGGACTCACTGCACTGCATCCCCAGTGGTGCCAGTGCACTCTCTGGACTCAAGGCAGTGCATCCCCAGTGGTTCCATTGCACACTCTGGACTCACTGCATTGCATCCCCAGTGGTGCCAGTGCACTCTCTGGACTCACTGTACTGCATCCCCAGTGGTGCCTGTGAAGTCTCTGGACTCACTGCAGTGCATCCCCAGTGGTGCCAGTGTACTCTCTGGACTCACTGCACTGCATCCCCAGTGGTGCCAGTGTAATCTCAGGACTCACAGAAGTGCAGCTCCTGTTGGTGCCAGTGCACTCTCTGAACTCACTGCACTGCATCCCCAGTGGTGCCAGTGCACTCTCTGGACTCACTGCACTGCATCCCCAGTGGTGCCAGGGCACTCTCTGGACTCACTGCACTGCATCCCCTGTGGTGCCATTGCACTCTCAGCACGCACTGCACTGCATCCCCAGTGGTGCCAGTGCACTCTCTGGACTCACTGCACTGCATCCCCAGTGGTGCCTGTGCAATCTCTGGACTCACTGCAGTGCATCCCCAGTGGTGCCAGTGGCTCTCTGGACTCACTGCACTGCATCCCCAGTGGTGCCAGTGCACTCTCTGTACTCACTGCACTGCATCCCCATTACTGACAGTGCCCTCTCTGGACTCAGTGAACTGCATCCCCACTGGGGCCAGTTCACTCTCTGGACTCACTGCAGTGCATCCCCAGTGGTGCCAGTGGCTCTCTGGACTCACTGCAGTGCATCCCCAGTGGTGCCAGTGCACTCTCTGGACTCACTGCAGTGCATCCCCTGTGGAGCCAGTGCACTCTCTGGACTCACTGCAGTGCATTCCCAGTGGTGCCAGTGCACTCTCTGGACTCACTGCACTGCATCCCCAGTGGCGCCAGTGCAGTCTCTGCACTCACTGCACTGCAACCCCAGTGGTGCCAGTTCACTCTCTGGACTCACTGCACTGCATCCCCAGTGGTGCCTGTGCACTCTCTGGAAACACCGGGGTGAATCCGCAGTGGTGCCAGTGCACTCTCTGGACTCACTGAACTGCATCCCCAGTGGTGCCAGTGCACTCTCTGGACTCACTGCAGTGCAACCCCATTGGTGCCAGTGCACTCTCTGGACTCACTGCACTGCATCCCCAGTGGTGCCAGTGCACTCTCTGGACACACTGCAGTGCAACCCCATTGGTGCCAGTGTAGTCTCTGGACTCACTGCACTGTAACCCCAGTGGTGCCAGTGCAATCTCAGGACTCACAGCAGTGCAGCTCCAGTTGGTGCCAGTGCACTCTCTGGACTCACTGCACTGCATCACCATTGGTGCGAGTGCACTCTCTGGACTCACTGCAGTGCATCCCCTGTGGTGCCATTGCACTCTCAGGACTCACTGCACTGCATCCCCAGTGGAGCCAGTGCACTCTCTGGACTCACTGCGCTGCATCCCCAGTGGTGCCAGTGCACTCTCTGGTCTCACTGCACTGCATCCCCAGTGGTGCCAGTGCACTCTCTGGACTCACTGCACTGCATCCCCAGTGGTGCCAGTGAGTCTCTGGACTCACTGCACTGCATCACCAGTGGTGACAGTTCACTCTCTGGACTCACTGCACTGCATCACCAGTGGTGCCAGTGCACTCTCTGGACTCACTGCACTGCATCCCCAGTGGTGCCAGTGCACTCTCTGGACTCACTGCACTGCATCCCCAGTGGTGCCAGTGTAGTCTCTGGACTCACAGCATTGCATCTCCTGTGGTGCCAGTGCACTCTCTGGACTCACTGCACTGCATCCCCAGTGGTGCCAGTGCACTCTCTGGACTCACTGCACTGCATCCCCATTGCTGACAGTGCACTCTCTGGACTCAGTGCACTGCATCCCCACTGGTGCCATTTCACTCTCTGGACTCACTGCAGTGCATCCCCACTGGTGCCAGTGGCTCTCTGGACTCACTGCACTGCATCCCCAGTGGTGCCAGTGCACTCTCTGGACTCACTGCAGTGCATCCCCACTGGTGCCAGTGTACTCTCTGGACTCACTGCACTGCATCCCCAACGGTGACACTGCACTCTCTGGACTCACTGCACTGCATTCCCAGTGGTGCCAGTGCACTCTCTGGACTCACTGCAGTGCATCCCCAGTGGTGCCAGTGCACTCTCTGCACTCACTGCACTGCATCCCCTGTTGTGCTAGTGCACTCTCTGCACTCACTGCACTGCATCCCCAGAAGTGCCAGTGCACTCTCTGGAGTCACTGCACTGCATCCCCAGTGGTGCCAGTGCACTCTCTGGACACACTGCAGTGCATCCCCTGTGGAGCCAGTGCACTCTCTGGACTCACTGAACTGTTACCCCAGTGGTGCCAGTGCACTCTCTGGACTCACTGCACTGCATCCCCATTGGTGCCAGTGCACTCTCTGGACTCACTGCACTGCATCCCCAGTGGTGCCAGTGCACTCTCTGGACTCACTGCACTGCATCCCCAGTGGTGCCAGTGCACTCTCTGGACTCACTGCACTGCATCACCAGTGGTGCCAGTGCACTCTCTGGACTCACTGCACTGCATCACCAGTGGTGCCAGTGCACTCTCTGGACTCACTGCACTGCATCCCCAGTGGTGCCAGTGTAGTCTCTGGACTCACTGCAGTGCATCCCCAGTGGTGCCATTGCACTCTCTGGACTCACTGCACTGCATCCCCAGTGGTGCCAGTGCACTCTCTGGACACACTGCAGTGTATCCCCATTGGAGCCGATGCACTCTCTGGACTCACTAAACTGCATCCCCAGTGGTGCCAGAGAACTCTCTGGACTCACTGAAGTGCATCCCCAGTGGTGCCAGTGCACTGTCTGGACTCACTGCAGTTTATCCCCTGAGGTGCCAGTGCACTCTCTCCACTAACGGCACTAAAACCCCAGTGGAGCCAGTGCACTCTCTGGACTCACTGCCGTGCATCCCCATTGGTGCCAGTGCACTCTCTGGAATCACTGCAGTGCATCCCCTGTGGTGCCAGTACACTCTCTGGACTCACTGCACTGCATCCCCAGTGGTGCCAGTGCACTCTCTGGACTCACTGCACTGCATCCACAGTGGAGCCAGTGCACTCTCTGGACTCACTGCACTGCATCCCCAGTACTGACAGTGCACTGTCTGGACTCACTGCACTGCATCCCCAGTGGTGCCACTGCACTCTCTGGAAACACCGGGGTGCATCCGCAGCGGTGCCAGTGCACTCTCTGCACTCACTGCAGTGCATCCCCAGTGGTGCCAGTACACTCTCTGGACTCACTACAGTGCATCCCCAGTGGTGCCAGTGCACTCTCTAGACTCACTGCAGTGCAGCTCCTCAGGTGCCAGTGCACTCTCTGGACTCACTGCACTGCATCACCATTGGTGCCAGTGCACTCTCTGGACTCACTGAACTGCATCCCCAGTGGTGCCAGAGAACTCTCTGGACTCACTGAACTGCATCCCCAGTGGTGCGAGTGCACTCTATGGACTCACTGCAGTGCAACCCCAGTGGTGCCAGTGTAGTCTCTGGACTCACTGCACTGCAACCCCAGTGGTGCCAGTGCAATCTCAGTACTCACAGCAGTGCAGCTCCAGTTGGTGCCAGTGCACTCTCTGGACTCACTGCACTGCATCCCCAGTGGTGCCAGTGCACTCTGTGGACTCACTGCACTGCATCCCCAGTGGTGCCAGTGCACTCTGTGGACTCACTGCACTGCATCCCCAGTGGTGCCAGTGCACTCTCTGGACTCACTGCACTGCATCCCCAGTGGAGCCAGTGCACTCTCTGGACTCACTGCACTGCATCCCCAGTGGTGCCAGTGCACTCTCTGGACTCACTGCAGTGCATCCCCAGTGGTGCCAGTGCACTCTCTGGACTCACTGCAGTGCATCCCCAGTGGTGCCAGTGCACTCTCTGGACTCACTGCACTGCATCCCCATTAGTGCCAGTGCATTCTCTGGACTCACTGCAGTGCATCCCCAGTGGTGCCAGTGCACTCTCTGGACTCAAGGCAGTGCATCCCCAGTGGTTCCATTGCACTCTCTGGACTCACTGCATTGCATCCCCAGTGGTGCCAGTGCACTCTCTGGACTCACTGTACTGCACCCCCAGTGGTGCCTGTGAAGTCTCTGGACTCACTGCAGTGCATCCCCAGTGGTGCCAGTGTAGTCTCTGGACTCACTGCAGTGCATCCCCAGTGGTGCCAGTGAACTCTCAGGACTCACAGAAGTGCAGCTCCTGTTGGTGCCAGTGCACTCTCTGAACTCACTGCAATGCATCACCAGTGGTGCCAGTGCACTCTCTGGACTCACTGCACTGCATCCCCAGTGGTGCCAGTGCACTCTCTGGACTCACTGCAGTGCATCCCCTGTGATGCCATTGCACTCTCAGGACTCACTGCACTGCATCCCCAGTGGTGCCAGTGCACTCTCTGGACTCACTGCACTGCATCCCCAGTGGTGCCAGTGCAATCTCTGGACTCACTGCAGTGCATCCCCTGTGGTGCCATTGCACTCTCAGGACTCACTGCACTGCATCCCCAGTGGAGCCAGTGCACTCTCTGGACTCACTGCACTGCATCCCCATTGCTGACAGTGCCCTCTCTGGACTCAGTGCACTGCATCCCCACTGGTGCCAGTTCACTCTCTGGACTCACTGCAGTGCATCCCCAGTGGTGCCAGTGGCTCTCTGGACTCACTGCACTGCATCCCCAGTGGTGCCAGTGCACTCTCTGGACTCACTGCAGTGCATCCCCAGTGGTGCCAGTGTACTCTCTGGACTCACTGCACTGCATCCCCAAAGGTGCCACTGCACTCTCTGGACTCACTGCACTGCATCCCCAGTGGTGCCAGTGCACTTTCTGGAGTCACTGCAGTGCATCCCCTGTTGTGCTAGTGCACTCTCTGCACTCACTGCACTGCATCCCCAGAAGTGCCAGTGCACTCTCAGGACTCACTGAACTGCATCCCCAGTGGTGCCAGTGCACTCTCTGGACACACTGCAATGCATCCCCTGTGGAGCCAGTGCACTCTCAGGACTCACTGCACTACATCCCCAGTGGTGCCAGTGCACTCTCTGGACTCACTGCAGTGCATCCCCAGTGGTGCCAGTGCACTCTCTGCACTCACTGCACTGCATCCCCAGTGGTGCCAGTGCACTCTCTGGACTCACTGCACTGCATCCCCAGTGGAGCCGGTGCACTCTCTGGACTCACTAAACTGCATCCCCAGTGGTGCCAGTGCACTCTCTGGACTCACTGCATTGCATCCCCAGTGGTGCCAGTGCACTCTCTGGACTCACTGCACTGCATCCCCAGTGGTGCCAGGGCACTCTCTGGACTCAGTGCACTGCATCCCCAGTGGTGCCAGTGCACTCTCTGGACTCACTGCAGTGCATCCCCAGTGGTGCCAGTGCACTCTCTGGACTCACTGCACTGCATCCCCATTAGTGCCAGTGCATTCTCTGGACTCACTGCAGTGCATCCCCAGTGGTGCCAGTGAACTCTCTGGACTCACTGCACTGCATCCCCAGTGGTGCCAGTGCACTCTCTGGACTCACTGCACTGCATCCCCAGTGGTGCCAGTGCACTCACTGGACTCAAGGCAGTGCATCCCCAGTGGTTCCATTGCACTCTCTGGACTCACTGCATTGCATCCCCAGTGGTGCCAGTGCACTCGCTGGACTCACTGTACTGCATCCCCAGTGGTGCCTGTGAAGTCTCTGGACTCACTGCAGTGCATCCCCAGTCGTGCCAGTGTAGTCTCTGGACTCACTGCACTGCATCCCCAGTGGTGCCAGTGCAATCTCAGGACTCACAGAAGTGCAGCTCCTGTTGGTGCCAGTGCACTCTCTGAACTCACTGCACTGCATCCCCAGTGGTGCCAGTGCACTCTCTGGACTCACTGCACTGCATCCCCAGTGGTGCAAGTGCACTCTCTGGACTCACTGCAGTTCAGCCCCTGTGGTGCCATTGCACTCTCAGGACTCACTGCACTGCATCCCCAGTGGTGCCAGTGCACTCTCTGGACTCACTGCACTGCATCCCCAGTGGTGCCTGTGAAATCTCTGGACTCACTGCAGTGCATCCCCTGTAGTGCCATTGCACTCTCAGGACTCACTGCACTGCATCCCCAGTGGAGCCAGTGCACTCTCTGGACTAACTGCATTGCATCCCTTGTGGTGCCAGTGCACTCTCTGGTCTCACTGCACTGCATCCCCAGTGGTGCCAGTGCACTCTCTGGACTCACTGCAGTGCATCCCCATTGCTGACAGTGCCCTCTCTGGACTAAGTGCATTGCATCCCCACTGGTGCCAGTTCACTCTCTGGACTCACTGCACTGCATCCCCATTGGTGCCAGTGGCTCTCTGGACTCACTGCACTGCATCCCCAGTGGTGCCAGTGCACTCTCTGGACTCACTGCACTGCATCCCCATTGCTGACAGTGCCCTCTCTGGACTCAGTGCACTGCATCCCCACTGGGGTCAGTTCACTCTCTGGACTCACTGCAGTGCATCCCCAGTGGTGCCAGTGGCTCTCTGGACTCACTGCACTGCATCCCCAGTGGTGCCAGTGCACTCTCTGGACTCACTACAGTGCATCCCCTGTGGAGCCAGTGCACTCTCTGGACTCACTGCACTGCATCCCCAGTGGTGCCAGTGCAGTCTCTGCACTCACTGCACTGCATCCCCTGTGGAGCCAGTGCACTCTCTGGACTCACTGCACTGCATCCCCAGTGGTGCCAGTGCAGTCTCTGCACTCACTGCACTGCATCCCCAGTGGTGCCAGTGCACTCTCTGGACTCACTGCAGTGCAACCCCATTGGTACCAGTGCACTCTCTGGACTCACTGCAGTGCAACCCCATTGGTGCCAGTGCACTCTCTGGACTCACTAAACTGCATCCCCAGTGGTGCCAGAGAACTCTCTGGACTCACTGAACTGCATCCCCAGTGGTGCGAGTGCACTCTCTGAACTCACTGCACTGCATCCCAAGTGGTGCCTGTGAAGTCTCTGGACTCACTGCACTGCAACCCCAGTGGTGCCAGTGCAATCTCAGTACTCACAGCAGTGCAGCTCCAGTTGGTGCCAGTGCACTCTCTGGACTCACTGCACTGCATCCCCAGTGGTGCCAGTGCACTCTCTGGACTCACTGCAGTGCATCCCCAGTGGTGCCATTGCACTCTCAGGACTCCCTGCACTGCATCCCCAGTGGTGCCAGTGCACTCTCTGGACTCACTGCACTGCATCCCCATTGCTGACAGTGCCCTCTCTGGACTCAGTGCACTGCATCCCCACTGGTGCCAGTTCACTCTCTGGACTCACTGCAGTGCATCCCCACTGGTGCCAGTGTACTCTCTGGACTCACTGCACTGCATCCCCAAAGGTGCCACTGCACTCTCTGGACTCACTGCACTGCATCCCCAGTGGTGCCAGTGCACTTTCTGGAGTCACTGCAGTGCATCCCCTGTTGTGCTAGTGCACTCACTGCACTGCATCCCCAGAAGTGCCAGTGCACTCTCAGGACTCACTGAACTGCATCCCCAGTGGTGCCAGTGCACTCTCTGGACACACTGCAGTGCATCCCCTGTGGAGCCAGTGCACTCTCTGGACTCACTGCACTGCATCCCCAGTGGTGCCAGTGCACTCTCTGGACTCACTGCACTGCATCCCCAGTGGTGCCAGTGCAGTCTCTGCACTCACTGCACTGCATCCCCAGTGGTGCCAGTGCACTGTCTGGACTCACTGCACTGCATCCCCAGTGGAGCCGGTGCACTCTCTGGACTCACTAAACTGCATCCCCCGTGGTGCCAGAGAACTCTCTGGACTCACTGAACTGCATCCCCAGTGGTGCGAGTGCACTCTCTGGACTCACTGCACTGCATCCCATGTGGTGCCTGTGAAGTCTCTGGACTCACTGCACTGCAACCCCAGTGGTGCCAGTGCAATCTCAGGACTCACAGCAGTGCAGCTCCAGTTGGTGCCAGTGCACTCTCTGGACTCACTGCACTGCATCCCCAGTGGTGCCAGTGCACTCTCTGGACTCACTGCAGTGCATCCCTTGTGGTGCCATTGCACTCTCAGGACTCACTGCACTGCATCCCCAGTGGTGCCAGTGCACTCTCTGGACTCACTGCACTGCATCCCCAGTGGTGCCAGTGCACTCTCTGGACTCACTGCATTGCATCCCCAGTGGTGCCAGTGCACTCTCTGGACTCACTGCACTGCATCCCCAGTGGTGCCAGTGCACTCTCTGGACTCAGTGCACTGCATCCCCAGTGGAGCCAGTGCACTCTCTGGACTAACTGCATTGCATACCCTGTGGTGCCACTGCACTCTCTGGTCTCACTGCACTGCATCCCCAGTGGTGCCAGTTCACTCTCTGGACTCACTGCACTGCATCACCAGTGGTGCCAGTGCACTCTCTGGACTCACTGCAGTGCATCCCCAGTGGTGCCAGTCTACTCTCTGGACTCACTGCACTGCATCACCAGGGGTGCCAGTGCACTCTCTGGACTCACTGCACTGCATCCCCAGTGGTGCCACTGCACTCTCTGGACTCACTGCAGTGCATTCCCAGTGGTGCCAGTGCACTTTCTGGAGTCACTGCAGTGCATCCCCTGTTGTGCTAGTGCTCTCTCTGGACTCACTGCACTGCATCCCCAGTGGTGCCAGTGCACTCTCTGGACACACTGCAGTGCATCCCCAGTGGAGCCAGTGCACTCTCTGGACTCACTGCACTACATCCCAGTGGTGCCAGTGCACTCTCTGGACTCACTGAACTGCATCCCCAGTGGAGCCAGTGCACTCTCTGGACTCACTGCACTGCATCCCCAGTGGTGCCAGTGCACTCTCTGGACTCACTGCACTGCATCCCCAGTGGTGCCAGTGCACTCTCTGGAAACACCGGGGTGCATCCGCAGTGGTGCCAGTGCACTCTCTGGACTCACTGAACTGCATCCCCAGTGGTGCCAGTGCACTCTCTGGACTCACTGCACTGCATCCCCAGTGGTGCCAGTGCACTCTCTGGACTCACTGCACTGCATCCCCAGTGGTGCCAGTGTAGTCTCTGGACTCACTGCAGTGCATCTCCAGTGGTGCCAGTGCACTCTCTGGACTCACTGCACTGCATCCCCAGTGGTGCCAGTGCACTCTCTGGAATCACTGCAGTGCATCCGCAGTGGTGCCAGTGCACTCTTTCGAGTCACTGCAGTGCATCACCACTGGTGCCAGTGCACTCTCTGGAGTCACTGCACTGCATCCCCAGTGGTGCCAGTGCACTCTCTGGACTCACTGCACTGCATCCCCAGTGGTGCCAGTGCACTCTCTGGACCCACTGCAGTGCATCCCCACTGGTGCCAGTGCACTCTCTGGACTCAGTGCACTGCATCCCCAATGGTGCCAGTGCACTCTCTGTAGTCACTGCACTGCGTCCCCAGTGGTGCCTCTGCACTCTCTGGAGTCACTGCACTGCATCCCCAGTGCTGCCAGTGCACTCTCTGGACTCACCGCAGTGCATCCCCAGTGGTGCCAGTGCACTCTTTGGACTCACTGCACTGCATCCCCAGTGGTGCCAGTGCACTCTCTGGACTCACTGCACTGCATCCCCAGTGGTGCCAGTGCACTCTCTGCACTCACTGCACTGCATCCCCGGTGTTCCCAGAGCACTCTCTGGACTCACCGAGGTGCATCCCCAGTGGTGCCAGTGCACTCTCTGGACTCACCGCACTGCATCCCCAGTGGTGCCAGTGCACTCTCTGGACTCACTGCAGTGCAGCCCCTGAGGTGCCAGTGTACTCTCTGGACTCACTGCACTGCATCCCCAGTGGCGCCAGTGCACTCTCTGGAGTCACTACACTGCATCCCCAGTGGTGCCAGTGCTCTCTCTGGACTCACTGCACTGCATCCCCAGTGGTGCCAGTGCAATCTCAGGACTCACTGCAGTGCAGCTCCAGTTGGTGCCAGTGCAGTCTCTGGACTCACTGCACTGCACCCCCACTGGTGCCAGTGCACTCTCTGGACTCACTGCACTGCATCCCCAGTGGTGACAGTGCACTCTCTGGAATCACTGCAGTGCATCCCCAGTGGTGCCAGTGCACTCTCTGGACTCACTGCACTGCATCCCCAGTGGTGCCTGTGCACTCTCTTGAGTCACTGCACTGCATCCCCAGTGGAGCCAGTGCACTCTATGGACTAACTGCACTGCATACCCAGTGGTGCCAGTGCACTCTCTGGACTCACTGCACTGCATCCCCAGTGGTGCCAGTGCACTCTCTGGACTCACTGCACTGCATCGCCAGTTGTGCCAGTGCACTCTCTGGATCACTGCACTGCATCACCATTGGTGCCAGGGCACTCTCCGGACTCACTGCAGTGCATCCCCAGTGGTGCCAGTGCACTCTTTCGAGTCACTGCACTGCATCCCCAGTGGTGCCAGTGCATTCTCTGGACTCACTGCAGTGCATCCCCAGTGGTGCCAGTGCACTCTCTGGACTCACTGCACTGCATCCCCAGTGCTGACAGTGCACTCTCTGGACTCACTGCACTGCATCACCAGTGGTGGCAGTGCACTCTCTGGACTCACCGGGGTGCATCCCCAGTGGAGACAGTGCACTCTCTGGACTCACTGCGCTGCATCCCCATTGGTTCCAGGGCAATCTCTTGACTCACTGCACTGCAACTCCAGTGGTGCCAGTGCACTCTCTGGACTCACTGCACTGCATCCCCAGTGGTGCCAGTGCACACTCTGGAGTCACTGCGCTGCATCCCCAGTGGTGCCAGTGCCCTCTGTGGACTCACTGCACTACATCCCCAGTGGGGCCAGTGCACTCTCTGGACTCACTGCAGTGCATCCCCAGTGGTGCGAGTGCACTCTCTGGACTCACTGTGGTGCATCCCCAGTGGTGCCAGTGCACTCTCTGGACTCACTGCAGTGCATCCGCAGTGGTGCCAGTGCACTCTGTGGACTCACTGCAGTGCATCCCCAGTGTTGCCAGTGCACTCTCTGGAGTCACTGCACTGCATCCCCAGTGGTGCCAGTGCACTCTCTGGACTCACTGCACTGCAACCCCAGTGGTGCCAGTGCACTCTCTGGACTCACTGCAGTGCATCCCCAGTGGTGCCAGTGCACTCTCTGGACTCACTGCACTGCATCCCATTGGTGCCAGTGCACTCTCTGGACTCACTGCACTGCATCCCCAGTGGTGCCAGTGCACTCTCTGGACTC
The DNA here is from genome assembly GCF_964211835.1 of Anser anser. Taxonomy (NCBI): domain Eukaryota; kingdom Metazoa; phylum Chordata; class Aves; order Anseriformes; family Anatidae; genus Anser; species Anser anser. The sequence goes on from NC_139734.1 coordinate 1,994,284, forward strand.
ACTGCACTGCATCCCCAGTTGTGCCACTGCACTCTCTGGACTCACTGCAGTGCATCCCCAGTGGTGCCAGTGCACTCTCTGGACTCACTGCAGTGCTTCCGCACTGGTGCCAGTGCACTCTCTGGATCACTGCACTGCATCACCATTGGTGCCAGGGCACTCTCCGGACTCACTGCAGTGCATACCCAGTGGTGCCAGTGCACTCTTTCGAGTCACTGCACTGCATCCCCAGTGGTGCCAGTGCATTCTCTGGACTCACTGCAGTGCATCCCCAGTGGTGCCAGTGCACTCTCTGGACTCACTGCACTGCATCCCCAGTGCTGACAGTGCACTCTCTGGACTCACTGCACTGCATCACCAGTGGTGGCAGTGCACTCTCTGGACTCACCGGGCTGCATCCCCAGTGGAGACAGTGCACTCTCTGGACTCACTGCGCTGCATCCCCAGTGGTTCCAGGGCAATCTCTCGACTCACTGCACTGCAACTCCAGTGGTGCCAGTGCACTCTCTGGACTCACTGCACTGCATCCCCAGTGGTGCCAGTGCACACTCTGGAGTCACTGCGCTGCATCCCCAGTGGTGCCAGTGCCCTCTGTGGACTCACTGCACTACATCCCCAGTGGGGCCAGTGCACTCTCTGGACTCACTGCAGTGCATCCCCAGTGGTGCGAGTGCACTCTCTGGACTCACTGTGGTGCATCCCCAGTGGTGCCAGTGCACTCTCTGGACTCACTGCAGTGCATCCGCAGTGGTGCCAGTGCACTCTGTGGACTCACTGCAGTGCATCCCCAGTGTTGCCAGTGCACTCTCTGGAGTCACTGCACTGCATCCCCAGTGGTGCCAGTGCACTCTCTGGACTCACTGCACTGCATCCCCAGTGGTGCCAGTGCACTCTCTGGACTCACTGCAGTGCATCCCCAGTGGTGCCAGTGCACTCTCTGGACTCACTGCACTGCATCCCATTGGTGCCAGTGCACTCTCTGGACTCACTGCAGTGCATCCCCAGTGGTGCCAGTGCACTCTCTGGACTCACTGCAGTGCTTCCGCACTGGTGCCAGTGCAATCTCTGCACTCACTGCACTGCATCCCCAGTGTTCCAGTGCACTCTCTGGACTACCTGCACTGCATCCCCAGTGGTGCCAGTGCACTCTCTGGACTCACTGCACTGCATCCCCAGTGGTGCCAGTGCACTCTCTGGACTCACTGCACTGCATCCCCAGTGGTGCCAGTGCACTATCTGGACGCACTGCAGTGCACCCCTTGTGGTGCCTTTGCTCTCTCAGGACTCACTGCACTGCATCCCCAGTGGTGCCAGTGCACTCTCTGGACTCAGTGCACTGCATCCCCAGTGGTGCCAGTGCACTCTCTGGACTCAGTGCACTGCATCCCCAATGGTGCCACTGCACTCTCTGGACTCACTGCAGTGCATCACCACTGGTGCCAGTGCACTCTCTGAGCTCACAGCAGTGCATCCCCAGTGGTGCCAGTGCACTCTCTGGACTCACTGCACTGCATCCCCAGTGGTGCCAGTGCACTCTCTGGTCTCACTGCAGTGCATCCCCAGTGGTGCCAGTGCACTGTCTGGACTCACTGCAGTTTATCCCCAGTGGTGCAAGGGCACTCTCTGGACTCACTGCACTGCATCCCCATTGGTGCCCGTGCACTCTCTGAACTAACTGCACTAAAACCCCAGTGGTGCCAGTGCAGTCTCTGGACTCACTGCAGTGCATCACCAGTGGTGCCAGTGCACTCTCTGGACTCACTGCACTGCATCCCCAGTGGTGCTAGTGCACTCTCTGCACTCAATGCACTGCATCCCCAGAAGTGCCAGTGCACTCTCTGGACTCACTGCACTGCATCCCCAGTGGTGCCAGTGCACTCTCTGGACTCACTGCACTGCATCCCCAGTGGTTCCATTGCACTCTCTGGACTCACTTCTTTGCATTCCAGTGGTGCCAGTGCACTCTCTGGACTCACTGCAGTGCATCCCCAGTGGAGCCAGTGCACTCTCTGGACTCACTGCACTGCATCCCCAGTGGTGCCAGTGCACTCTCTGGAATCACTGCAGTGCATCCGCAGTGGTGCCAGTGCACTCTTTCGAGTCACTGCAGTGCATCACCACTGGTGCCAGTGCACTCTCTGGAGTCACTGCACTGCATCCCCAGTGGTGCCAGTGCACTCTCTGGACTCACTGCACTGCATCCCCAGTGGTGCCAGTGCACTCTCTGGACTAACTGCACTGCATCCCCAGTGGTGCCAGTGCACTCTCTGGACCCACTGCAGTGCATCCCCACTGGTGCCAGTGCACTCTCTGGACTCAGTGCACTGCATCCCCAATGGTGCCAGTGCACTCTCTGTAGTCACTTCACTGCGTCCCCAGTGGTGCCTCTGCACTCTGTGGAGTCACTGCACTGCATCCCCAGTGCTGCCAGTGCACTCTCTGGACTCACTGCAGTGCATCCCCAGTGGTGCCAGTGCACTCTTTGGACTCACTGCACTGCATCCCCAGTGGTGCCAGTGCACTCTCTGGACTCACTGCACTGCATCCCCAGTGGTGCCAGGGCACTCTCTGGACTCACTGCACTTCATCCCCAGTGGTGCCAGTGCACTCTCTGCACTCACTGCACTGCATCCCCGGTGTTCCCAGAGCACTCTCTGGACTCAGCGAGGTGCATCCCCAGTGGTGCCACTGCACTCTCTGGACTCACTGCACTGCATCACCATTGGAGCCAGGGCACTCTCCGGACTCACTGCAGTGCATCCGCAGTGGTGCCAGTGCACTCTTTCGAGTCACTGCAGTGCATCCCCAGTGGTGCCAGTGCACTCTCTGGACTCACTGCACTGCATCCCCAGTGGTGCCAGTGCATTCTCTGCACTCACTGCACTGCATCCCCAGTGTTCCCAGAGCACTCTCTGGACTCACTGCAGTGCATCCCCAGTGGTGCCAGTGCACTCTCTGGACTCACTGCACTGCATCCCCAGTGGTGCCAGTGCACTCTCTGGACTCACTGCACTGCATCCCCAGTGGTGCCACTGCACTCTCTGGACTCACTGCACTGCATCACCATTGGTGCCAGGGCACTCTCCGGACTCACTGCAGTGCATCCGCAGTGGTGCCAGTGCACTCTTTCGAGTCACTGCACTGCATCCCCATTAGTGCCAGTGCATTCTCTGGACTCATTGCAGTGCATCCCCAGTGGTGCCAGTGCACTCTCTGGACTCACTGCACTGCATCCCCAGTGGTGCCAGTGCACTCTCTGGACTCACTGCACTGCATCCCCAGTGCTGACAGTGCACTCTCTGGACTCACTGCACTGCATCCCCAGTGGTGCCAGTGCACTCTCTGGACTCACTGCAGTGCATCCCCAGTGGTGCCAGTGCACTCTCCGGACTCAGTGCACTGCATCCCCAGTGGTGCCAGTGCACTCTCTGGACTCACCGCAGTGCATCCCCAGTGGTGCCAGTGCACTCTCTGGACTCACTGCACTGCATCCCCAGTGGTGCCAGTGCACTCTCTGCACTCACTGCACTGCATCCCCGGTGTTCCCAGAGCACTCTCTGGACTCAGCGAGGTGCATCCCCAGTGGTGCCAGTGCACTCTCTGGACTCACTGCAGTGCAGCCCCTGAGGTGCCAGTGCACTCTCTGGACTCACTGCACTGCATCCCCAGTGGCGCCAGTGCTCTCTCTGGACTCACTGCAGTGCATTTCCAGTGGTGCCAGTGTAGTCTCTGGACTCACTGCACTGCATCCCCAGTGGAGCCATTGCAATCTCAGGACTCACTGCAGTGCAGCTCCAGTTGGTGCCAGTGCAGTCTCTGGAGTCACTGCACTGCACCCCCACTGGTGCTAGTGCACTCTCTGGACTCACTGCACTGCATCCCCAGTGGTGACAGTGCACTCTCTGGAATCACTGCAGTGCATCCCCTGTGGTGCCATTGCACTCTCTGGACTCACTGTACTGCATCCCCAGTGGTGCCTGTGCACTTTCTTGAGTCACTGCACTGCATCTCCAGTTGTGCCAGTGCACTCTATGGACTAACTGCACTGCATACCCAGTGGTGCCAGTGCACTCTCTGGACTCACTGCACTGCATCCCCAGTGGTGCCAGTGCACTCTCTGGACTCACTGCAGTGCATCCCCAGTGGTTCCAGTGCACTCTCTGGATCACTGCACTGCATCACCATTGGTGCCAGGGCACTCTCCGGACTCACTGCAGTGCATCCCCAGTGGTGCCAGTGCACTCTTTCGAGTCACTGCACTGCATCCCCAGTGGTGCCAGTGCTTTCTCTGGACTCACTGCAGTGCATCCCCATTGGTGCCAGTGCAGTCTCTGGACTCACTGCAGTGCATCCCCAGTGGTGCCAGTGCACTCTCTGGACTCACTGCACTGCATCCCCAGTGCTGACAGTGCACTCTCTGGACTCACTGCACTGCATCCCCAGTGTTGCCAGTGTACTCTCTGGACTCAGTGCAGTGCATCCCCACTGGTGCCACTGCACTCTCTGGACTCACTGCAGTGCATCCCCAGTGGTGCCAGTGCACTCTCTGGACTCACTGCACTGCATCCCCAGTGGTGCCAGTGCACTCTCTGGACTCACTGCAGTGCATCCCCTTTTGTGCCAGTGCACTCTCTGCACTCACTGCACTGCATCCCCAGTGGTGCCAGTGCACTCACTGGACTCACTGCACTGCATCCCCAGTGGTGCCAGTGCACTCTCTGGACTCACTGCAGAGCATCCCCAGTGGTGCCGGTGCACTCTCTGGACTCATTGCACTGCATCCCCAGTGGTGCCAGTGCACTCTCTGGACTCACTGCACTGCATCACCAGTGGTGGCAGTGCACTCTCTGGACTCACTGCACTGCATCCCCAGTGGAGACAGTGCACTCTCTGGAGTCACTGCGCTGCATCCCCAGCGGTTCCAGGGCACTCTCTCGACTCACTGCACTGCAACTCCAGTGGTGCCAGTGCACTCTCTGGACTCACTGCAGTGCATCCCCAGTGGTGCCAGTGCACACTCTGGAGTCACTACGCTGCATCCCCAGTGGTGCCAGTGCCCTCTGTGGACTCACTGCACTACATCCCCAGTGGTGCCAGTGCACTCTCTGGACTCACCGGGGTGCATCCCCAGTGGTGCCAGTGTACTCTCTGGACTCACTGCAGTGCATCCCCAGTGGTGCCAGTGAACTCTGTGGACTCACTGCAGTGCATCCCCAGTGTTGCCAGTGCACTGTCTGGACTCACTGCACTGCATCCCCAGTGGTGCCAGTGCACTCTCTGGACTCACTGCACTGCATCCCCAGTGGTGCCAGTGCACTCTCTGGACTCACTGCAGTACATCCGCAGTGGTGCCAGTGCACTCTCTGGACTCACTGCACTGCATCCCATTGGTGCCATTGCACTCTCTGGAGTCACTGCAGTGCATCCCCAGTGGTGCCAGTGCACTCTCTGGACTCACTGTACTGCATCCCCAGTGGTGCCACTGCACTCTCTGGACTCACTGCACTGCATCCCCAGTGGTGCCACTGCACTCTCTGGACTCACTGCACTGCATCACCATTGGTGCCAGGGCACTCTCCGGACTCACTGCAGTGCATCCGCAGTGGTGCCAGTGCACTCTCTGCCCTCACTGCAGTGCATCCCCATTGGTGCCAGTGCACTCTCTGGACTCACTGCACTGCATCACCATTGGTGCCAGGGCACTCTCCGGACTCACTGCAGTGCATCCGCAGTGGTGCCAGTGCACTCTCTGCACTCACTGCACTGCATCCCCAGTGGTGCCAGTGCACTCTCTGGACTCACTGCAGTGCATCCCCAGTGGTGCCAGTGCACTCTCTGGACTCACTGCAGTGCATCCCCAGTGGTGCCAGTGCACTCTCCGGACTCAGTGCACTGCATCCCCAGTGGTGCCAGTGCACTCTCTGGACTCACCGCAGTGCATCCCCAGTGGTGCCAGTGCACTCTCTGGACTCACTGCACTGCATCCCCAGTGGTGCCAGTGCACTCTCTGCACTCACTGCACTGCATCCCCGGTGTTCCCAGAGCACTCTCTGCACTCACCGAGGTGCATCCCCAGTGGTGCCAGTGCACTCTCTGGAGTCACCGCACTGCATCCCCAGTGGTGCCAGTGCACTCTCTGGACTCACTGCAGTGCAGCCCCTGAGGTGCCAGTGTACTCTCTGGACTCACTGCACTGCATCCCCAGTGGCGCCAGTGCTCTCTCTGGACTCACTGCAGTGCATTTCCAGTGGTGCCAGTGTAGTCTCTGGACTCACTGCACTGCATCCCCAGTGGAGCCAGTGCAATCTCAGGACTCACTGCAGTGCAGCTCCAGTTGGTGCCAGTGCAGTCTCTGGACTCACTGCACTGCACCCCCACTGGTGCCAGTGCACTCTCTGGACTCACTGCACTGCATCCCCAGTGGTGACAGTGCACTCTCTGGAATCACTGCAGTGCATACCCTGTGGTGCCATTGCACTCTCTGGACTCACTGCACTGCATCCCCAGTGGTGCCTGTGCACTTTCTTGAGTCACTGCACTGCATCCCCAGTGGAGCCAGTGCACTCTATGGACTAACTGCACTGAATACCCAGTGGTGCCAGTGCACTCTCTGGACTCACTGCACTGCATCCCCAGTGGTGCCAGTGCACTCTCTGGACTCACTGCACTGCATCCCCAGTGGTTCCAGAGCACTCTCTGGATCACTGCACTGCATCACCATTGGTGCCAGGGCACTCTCCGGACTCACTGCAGTGCATCCCCAGGGGTGCCAGTGCACTCTTTCGAGTCACTGCACTGCATCCCCAGTGGTGCCAGTGCTTTCTCTGGACTCACTGCAGTGCATCCCCATTGGTGCCAGTGCAGTCTCTGGACTCACTGCAGTGCATCCCCAGTGGTGCCAGTGCACTCTCTGGACTCACTGCACTGCATCCCCAGTGCTGACAGTGCACTCTCTGGACTCACTGCACTGCATCCCCAGTGATGCCAGTGTACTCTCTGGACTCAGTGCAGTGCATCCCCACTGGTGCCACTGCACTCTCTGGACTCACTGCAGTGCATCCCCAGTGGTGCCAGTGCACTCTCTGGACTCACTGCACTGCATCCCCAGTGGTGCCAGTGCACTCTCTGGACTCACTGCAGTGCATCCCCTTTTGTGCCAGTGCACTCTCTGCACTCACTGCACTGCATCCCCAGTGGTGCCAGTGCACTCTCTGGACTCACTGCACTGCATCCCCAGTGCTGCCAGTGCACTCTCTGGACTCACTGCAGTGCATCCCCAGTGGTGCCAGTGCACTCTCTGGACTCACTGCACTGCATCACCAGTGGTGGCAGTGCCCTCTCTGGACTCACTGCACTGCATCCCCAGTGGAGACAGTGCACTCTCTGTAGTCACTGCGCTGCATCCCCAGCGGTTCCAGGGCACTCTCTCGACTCACTGCACTGCAACTCCAGTGGTGCCAGTGTAGTCTCTGGACTCACTGCACTGCATCCCCAGTGGTGCCAGTGCACACTCTGGAGTCACTGCGCTGCATCCCCAGTGGTGCCAGTGCCCTCTGTGGACTCACTGCACTACATCCCCAGTGGTGCCAGTGCACTCTCTGGACTCACTGCACTGCATCCCCAGTGGTGCCAGTGCACTCTCTGGACTCACTGCAGTGCATCCCCAGTGGTGCCAGTGAACTCTGTGGACTCACTGCAGTGCATCCCCAGTGTTGCCAGTGCACTCTCTGGACTCACTGCACTGCATCCCCAGTGGTGCCAGTGCACTCTCTGGACTCACTGCACTGCATCCCCAGTGGTGCCAGTGCACTCTCTGGACTCACTGCAGTGCATCCCCAGTGGTGCCAGTGCACTCTCTGGACTCACTGCACTGCATCCCATTGGTGCCAGTGCACTCTCTGGAGTCACTGCACTGCATCCCCAGTGGTGCCAGTGCACTCTCTGGACTCGCTGCAGTGCATCCCCAGTGGTGCCAGTGCACTCTCTGGACTCACTGCACTGCATCCCCAGTGGTGCCAGTGCACTCTCTGGAATCACTGCAGTGCATCCCCTGTGGTGCCAGTGCACTCTCTGGACTCACTGCACTGCATCCCCAGTGGTGCCAGTGCACTCTCTGAACTCACCGCACTGCATCCCCAGTGGTGTCAGTGCACTCTCTGGACTCACTGCACTGCATCCCCAGTGGTGCCAGTGCACTCTCTGGACTCATCGCATTGCATCCCCAGTGGTGCCAGTGCACTCTCTGGACTCACTGCAGTGCATCCCCAGTGGTGCCAGTGCACTCTCTGCCCTCACGGCAGTGCATCCCCAGTGGTGCCAGTGCACTCTCTGCCCTCACTGCAGTGCATCCCCAGTGGTGCCAGTGCACTCTCTGGACTCACTGCATTGCATCCCCACTGGTGCCAGTGCACTCTCTGGACTCACCGCATTGCATCCCCAGTGGTGCCAGTGCACTCTCTGGACTCACTGCACTGCATCCCCAGTGGTGCCAGTGCAATCTCTGGTCTCACTGCACTGCATCCCCACTGGTGCCAGTGCACTCTTTGGACTCACTGCAGTGCATCCCCAGTACTGAGAGTGCACTCTCTGGACTCAGTGCACTGCATCCCCAGTGGTGCCAGTGCACTCTCTGGACTCACTGCAGTGCATCCCCAGTGGTGCCAGTGCACTCTCTGCACTCACTGCAGTGCATCCCCAGTGGTGCCAGTGCAATCTCTGGGCTCACTGCACTGCATCCCCAGTGGTGCCAGTGCACTCTCTGGACTCACTTCACTGCATCCCCAGTGGTGCCTGTGCAGTCTCTGGACTCACTACAGTGCATCCCCAGTGAAGCCAGTGCACTCTCTGCACTCACTGCACTGCATCCCCAGTGGTGCCAGTGCACTCTCTGCACTCAATGCACTGCATCCCCAGTGGTGCCAGTGCACTCTTTGGACTCACTGCACTCCATCCCCAGTGGTGCCAGTCCACTCTCTGGACTCACTGCACTTCATCCCCAGTGGTGCCAGTGCACTCTCTGGACTCACTGCACTACATCCCCACTGGTGCCAGTGCACTCTTTGGACTCACTGCAGTGCATCCCCAGTGGTGCCAGTGCACTCTCTGGACTCACTGCACTGCATCCCCAGTGGTGCCAGTGTAGTCTCTGGACTCACTGTAGTGCAACCCCATTGGTGCCAGTGCAATCTCAGGACTCACTGCAGTGCAGCTCCAGTTGGTGCCAGTGCACTCTCTGGACTCACTGCACTGCATCCCCAGTGGTGCCAGTGCACTCTCTGGACTCACTGCAGTGCATCCCCAGTGGTGCCAGTGCACTCTCTGGAGTCACTGCCGTGTATCCCCAGTGGTGCCAGTGCACTCTCTGGACTCACTGAACTGCATCCCCAGTGGTGCCAGAGCACTCTCTGGACTCACTGCAGTGCATCCGCAGTGGTGCCAGTGCACTCTCTGGACTCACTACACTGCATCGCCAGTGGTGCCAGTGCACTCTCTGCACTCACTGCACTGCATCCCCAGTGGTGCCAGTGCATTCTCTGGACTCAGTGCACTGCATCCCCAGTGGTGCCAGTGCACTCTCTGGACTCACTGCACTGCATCCCCAGTGGTGCCAGTGCACTCTCCGGAGTCAGAGCACTGCATCAACAGTGGTGCCTCTGCACTCACTGGAGTCACTGCACTGCATCCCCAGTGGTGCGAGTGCACTCTCTGAACTCACTGCAGTGCATGCCCAGTGGTGCCAGTGCACTCTCTGGACTCACTGCACTGCATCCCCAGTGGTGCCAGTGCACTCTCCGGACTCACTGCAGTGCATCCCCAGTGGTGCCAGTGCACTCTTTCGAGTCACTGCAGTGCATCCCCAGTGGTGCCAGTGCACTCTCTGGACTCACTGCAGTGCATCCCCAGTGGTGTCAGTGCACTCTCTGGACTCACTGCAGTGCATCCCCAGTGGTGCCACTGCACTCTCTGCACTCACTGCACTGCATCACCAGTGGTGCCAGTGCACTCTCTGGACTCACTGCAGTGCATCCCCTGTGGTGCCAGTGCACTCTCTGGACTCACTGCACTACATCCCCAGTGGTGCCACTGCACTCTCTGGAGTCACTGCCCTGCATCACCATTGGTGCCAGGGCACTCTCCGGACTCACTGCAGTGCATCCCCAGTGGTGCCAGTGCACTCTTTCGAGTCACTGCAGTGCATCCCCAGTGGTGCCAGTGCACTCTCTGGACTCACTGCACTGCATCCCCAGTGCTGCCAGTGCACTCTCTGGACTCACTGCACTGCATCCCCAGTGTTCCCAGAGGACTCTCTGGACTCACTGCAGTGCATCCCCAGTGGTGCCAGTGCACTCTCTGGACTCACTGCACTGCATCCCCAGTGGTGCCAGTGCACTCTCTGGACTCACTGCACTGCATCCCCAGTGGTGCCACTGCACTCTCTGGACTCACTGCACTGCATCACCACTGGTGCCAGGGCACTCTCCGGACTCACTGCAGTGCATCCCCAGTGGTGCCAGTGCACTCTCTGGACTCACTGCACTGCATCCCCAGTGGTGCCAGTCCTTTCTCTGGACTCACTGCACTGCATCCCCAGTGGTGCCAGTGCACTCTCTGGACTCACTGCAGTGCATCCCCTTTTGTGCCAGTGCACTCTCTGCACTCACTGCACTGCATCCCCAGTGGTGCCAGTGCACTCTCTGGACTCACTGCACTGCATCCCCAGTGCTGCCAGTGCACTCTCTGGACTCACTGCAGTGCATCCCCAGTGGTGCCAGTGCACTCTCTGGACTCACTGCACTGCATCACCAGTGGTGGCAGTGCCCTCTCTGGACTCACTGCACTGCATCCCCAGTGGAGACAGTGCACTCTCTGTAGTCACTGCGCTGCATCCCCAGCGGTTCCAGGGCACTCTCTCGACTCACTGCACTGCAACTCCAGTGGTGCCAGTGTAGTCTCTGGACTCACTGCACTGCATCCCCAGTGGTGCCAGTGCACACTCTGGAGTCACTGCGCTGCATCCCCAGTGGTGCCAGTGCCCTCTGTGGACTCACTGCACTACATCCCCAGTGGTGCCAGTGCACTCTCTGGACTCACTGCACTGCATCCCCAGTGGTGCCAGTGCACTCTCTGGACTCACTGCAGTGCATCCCCAGTGGTGCCAGTGAACTCTGTGGACTCACTGCAGTGCATCCCCAGTGTTGCCAGTGCACTCTCTGGACTCACTGCACTGCATCCCCAGTGGTGCCAGTGCACTCTCTGGACTCACTGCACTGCATCCCCAGTGGTGCCAGTGCACTCTCTGGACTCACTGCAGTGCATCCCCAGTGGTGCCAGTGCACTCTCTGGACTCACTGCACTGCATCCCATTGGTGCCAGTGCACTCTCTGGAGTCACTGCACTGCATCCCCAGTGGTGCCAGTGCACTCTCTGGACTCGCTGCAGTGCATCCCCAGTGGTGCCAGTGCACTCTCTGGACTCACTGCACTGCATCCCCAGTGGTGCCAGTGCACTCTCTGGAATCACTGCAGTGCATCCCCTGTGGTGCCAGTGCACTCTCTGGACTCACTGCACTGCATCCCCAGTGGTGCCAGTGCACTCTCTGAACTCACCGCACTGCATCCCCAGTGGTGTCAGTGCACTCTCTGGACTCACTGCACTGCATCCCCAGTGGTGCCAGTGCACTCTCTGGACTCATCGCATTGCATCCCCAGTGGTGCCAGTGCACTCTCTGGACTCACTGCAGTGCATCCCCAGTGGTGCCAGTGCACTCTCTGCCCTCACGGCAGTGCATCCCCAGTGGTGCCAGTGCACTCTCTGCCCTCACTGCAGTGCATCCCCAGTGGTGCCAGTGCACTCTCTGGACTCACCGCATTGCATCCCCAGTGGTGCCAGTGCACTCTCTGGACTCACTGCACTGCATCCCCAGTGGTGCCAGTGCAATCTCTGGTCTCACTGCACTGCATCCCCACTGGTGCCAGTGCACTCTTTGGACTCACTGCAGTGCATCCCCAGTACTGAGAGTGCACTCTCTGGACTCAGTGCACTGCATCCCCAGTGGTGCCAGTGCACTCTCTGGACTCACTGCAGTGCATCCCCAGTGGTGCCAGTGCACTCTCTGCACTCACTGCAGTGCATCCCCAGTGGTGCCAGTGCAATCTCTGGGCTCACTGCACTGCATCCCCAGTGGTGCCAGTGCACTCTCTGGACTCACTTCACTGCATCCCCAGTGGTGCCTGTGCAGTCTCTGGACTCACTACAGTGCATCCCCAGTGAAGCCAGTGCACTCTCTGCACTCACTGCACTGCATCCCCAGTGGTGCCAGTGCACTCTCTGCACTCAATGCACTGCATCCCCAGTGGTGCCAGTGCACTCTTTGGACTCACTGCACTCCATCCCCAGTGGTGCCAGTCCACTCTCTGGACTCACTGCACTTCATCCCCAGTGGTGCCAGTGCACTCTCTGGACTCACTACACTACATCCCCACTGGTGCCAGTGCACTCTTTGGACTCACTGCAGTGCATCCCCAGTGGTGCCAGTGCACTCTCTGGACTCACTGCACTGCATCCCCAGTGGTGCCAGTGTAGTCTCTGGACTCACTGTAGTGCAACCCCATTGGTGCCAGTGCAATCTCTGGACTCACTGCAGTGCAGCTCGAGTTGGTGCCAGTGCAGTCTCTGGACTCACTGCACTGCATCCCCAGTGGTGCCAGTGCACTCTCTGGACTCACTGCAGTGCATCCCCAGTGGTGCCAGTGCACTCTCTGGAGTCACTGCCGTGTATCACCAGTGGTGCCAGTGCACTCTCTGGACTCACTGAACTGCATCCCCAGTGGTGCCAGAGCACTCTCTGGACTCACTGCAGTGCATCCGCAGTGGTGCCAGTGCACTCTCTGGACTCACTACACTGCATCGCCAGTGGTGCCAGTGCACTCTCTGCACTCACTGCACTGCATCCCCAGTGGTGCCAGTGCATTCTCTGGACTCAGTGCACTGCATCCCCAGTGGTGCCAGTGCACTCTCTGGACTCACTGCACTGCATCCCCAGTGGTGCCAGTGCACTCTCCGGAGTCAGAGCACTGCATCAACAGTGGTGCCTCTGCACTCACTGGAGTCACTGCACTGCATCCCCAGTGGTGCCAGTGCACTCTCTGGACTCACTGCAGTGCATGCCCAGTGGTGCCAGTGCACTCTCTGGACTCACTGCACTGCATCCCCAGTGGTGCCAGTGCACTCTCTGGAATCACTGCAGTGCATCCCCAGTGGTGCCAGTGCACTCTCTAGACTCACTGCACTGCATCCCCAGTGGTGCCAGTGCACTCTCTGGACTCACTGCATTGCATCCCCAGTGGTGCCAGTGCACTCTCTGGACTCACTGCACTGCATCACCAGTGGTGCCACTGCACTCTCGGGACTCACTGCACTGCATCACCATTGGTGCCAGTGCACTCTCCGGACTCACTGCAGTGCATCCGCAGTGGTGCCAGTGCACTCTTTCGAGTCACTGCAGTGCATCCCCAGTGGTGCCAGTGCACTCTCTGGACTCACTGCAGTGCATCCCCAGTGGTGTCAGTGCACTCTCTGGACTCACTGCAGTGCATCCCCAGTGGTGCCACTGCACTCTCTGCACTCACTGCACTGCATCACCAGTGGTGCCAGTGCACTCTCTGGACTCACTGCAGTGCATCCCCTGTGGTGCCAGTGCACTCTCTGGACTCACTGCACTACATCCCCAGTGGTGCCACTGCACTCTCTGGAGTCACTGCCCTGCATCACCATTGGTGCCAGGGAACTCTCCGGACTCACTGCAGTGCATCCGCAGTGGTGCCAGTGCACTCTTTCGAGTCACTGCAGTGCATCCCCAGTGGTGCCAGTGCACTCTCTGGACTCACTGCACTGCATCCCCAGTGCTGCCAGTGCACTCTCTGGACTCACTGCACTGCATCCCCAGTGGTGCCAGTGCACTCTCTGGACTCACTGCACTGCATCCCCTTTTGTGCCAGTGCACTCTCTGCACTCACTGCACTGCATCCCCCGTGGTGCCAGTGCACTCTCTGGACTCACTGCACTGCATCCCCAGTGGTGACAGTGCACTCTCTGGACTCACTGCAGTGCATCCCCAGTGGTGCCAGTGCACTCTCTAGGCTCACTGCACTGCATCCCCCGTGGTGCCAGTGCACTTTCTGGACTCACTGCACTGCATCCCCAGTGGTGCCAGTGTAGTCTCTGGACTCACTGTAGTGCATCCCCAGTGGTGCCAGTGCAATCTCAGGACTCACTGCAGTGCAGCTCCAGTTGGTGCCAGTGCAGTCTCTGGACTCACTGCACTGCATCCCCAGTGGTGCCAGTGCACTCTCTGGACTCACTGCAGTGCATCCCCAGTGGTGCCAGTGCACTCTCTGGAGTCACTGCAGTGTATCCCCAGTGGTGCCAGTGCACTCTCTGGACTCACTGAACTGCATACCCAGTGGTGCCAGAGCACTCTCTGGACTCACTGCAGTGCATCCGCAGTGGTGCCAGTGCACTCTCAGGACTCACTACACTGCATCGCCAGTGGTGCCAGTGCACTCTCTGCACTCACTGCACTGCATCCCCAGTGGTGCCAGTGCATTCTCTGGACTCAGTGCACTGCATCCCCAGTGGTGCCAGTGCACTCTCTGGACTCACTGCACTGCATCCCCAGTGGAGCCAGTGCACTCTCTGGAGTCAGAGCACTGCATCAACAGTGGTGCCTCTGCACTCTCTGGAGTCACTGCACTGCATCCCCAGTGGTGCCAGTGCACTCTCTGGACTCACTGCAGTGCATGCCCAGTGGTGCCAGTGCACTCTCTGGACTCACTGCACTGCATCCCCAGTGGTGCCAGTGCACTCTCTGGAATCACTGCAGTGCATCCCCAGTAGTGCCAGTGCACTCTCTGGACTCACTGCACTGCATCCCCAGTGGTGCCAGTGCACTCTCTGGACTCACTGCATTGCATCCCCAGTGGTGCCAGTGCACTCTCTGGACTCACTGCACTGCATCCCCAGTGGTGCCACTGCACTCTCTGGACTCACTGCACTTCATCACCATTGGTGCCAGTGCACTCTCCGGACTCACTGCAGTGCATCCGCAGTGGTGCCAGTGCACTCTTTCGAGTCACTGCAGTGCATCCCCAGTGGTGCCAGTGCACTCTCTGGACTCACTGCAGTGCATCCCCAGTGGTGCCAGTGCACTCTCTGGACTCACTGCAGTGCATCCCAAGTGGTGCCACTGCACTCTCTGCACTCACTGCACTGCATCACCAGTGGTGCCAGTGCACTCTCTGGACTCACTGCAGTGCATCCCCTGTGGTGCCAGTGCACTCTCTGGACTCACTGCACTGCATCCCCAGTGGTGCCAGTGCACTCTCTGGAGTCACAGCACTGCATCAACAGTGGTGCCTCTGCACTCTCTGGAGTCACTGCCCTGCATCACCATTGGTGCCAGGGCACTCTCCGGACTCACTGCATTGCATCCGCAGTGGTGCCAGTGCACTCTTTCGAGTCACTGCAGTGCATCCCCAGTGGTGCCAGTGCACTCTCTGGACTCACTGCACTGCATGCCCAGTGGTGCCACTGCACTCTCTGGACTCACTGCACTGCATCACCATTGGTGCCAGGGCACTCTCCGGACTCACTGCAGTGCATCCGCAGTGGTGCCAGTGCACTCTTTCGAGTCACTGCACTGCATCCCCATTAGTGCCAGTGCATTCTCTGGACTCATTGCAGTGCATCCCCAGTGGAGCCAGTGCACTCTCTGGACTCACTGCACTGCATCCCCAGTGGTGCCAGTGCACTCTCTGGACTCACTGCAGTGCATCCCCAGTGGTGCCAGTGCACTCTCCGGACTCAGTGCACTGCATCCCCACTGGTGCCAGTGCACTCTCTGGACTCACCGCAGTGCATCCCCAGTGGTGCCAGTGCACTCTCTGGACTCACTGCACTGCATCCCCAGTGGTGCCAGTGCACTCTCTGCACTCACTGCACTGCATCCCCGGTGTTCCCAGAGCACTCTCTGCACTCACCGAGGTGCATCCCCAGTGGTGCCAGTGCACTCTCTGGAGTCACCGCACTGCATCCCCAGTGGTGCCAGTGCACTCTCTGGACTCACTGCAGTGCAGCCCCTGAGGTGCCAGTGTACTCTCTGGACTCACTGCACTGCATCCCCAGTGGCGCCAGTGCTCTCTCTGGACTCACGGCAGTGCCTTTCCAGTGGTGCCAGTGTAGTCTCTGGACTCACTGCACTGCATCCCCAGAGGAGCCAGTGCAATCTCAGGACTCACTGCAGTGCAGCTCCAGTTGGTGCCTGTGCAGTCTCTGGACTCACTGCACTGCACCCCCACTGGTGCCAGTGCACTCTCTGGACTCACTGCACTGCATCCCCAGTGGTGACAGTGCACTCTCTGGAATCACTGCAGTGCATACCCTGTGGTGCCATTGCACTCTCTGGACTCACTGCACTGCATCCCAAGTGGTGCCTGTGCACTTTCTTGAGTCACTGCACTGCATCCCCAGTGGAGCCAGTGCACTCTATGGACTAACTGCACTGAATACCCAGTGGTGCCAGTGCACTCTCTGGACTCACTGCACTGCATCCCCAGTGGTGCCAGTGCACTCTCTGGACTCACTGCACTGCATCCCCAGTGGTTCCAGAGCACTCTCTGGATCACTGCACTGCATCACCATTGGTGCCAGGGCACTCTCCGGACTCACTGCAGTGCATCCCCAGTGGTGCCAGTGCACTCTTTCGAGTCACTGCACTGCATCCCCAGTGGTGCCAGTGCTTTCTCTGGACTCACTGCAGTGCATCCCCATTGGTGCCAGTGCAGTCTCTGGACTCACTGCAGTGCATCCCCAGTGGTGCCAGTGCACTCTCTGGACTCACTGCACTGCATCCCCAGTGCTGACAGTGCACTCTCTGGACTCACTGCACTGCATCCGCAGTGATGCCAGTGTACTCTCTGGACTCAGTGCAGTGCATCCCCACTGGTGCCACTGCACTCTCTGGACTCACTGCAGTGCATCCCCAGTGGTGCCAGTGCACTCTCTGGACTCACTGCACTGCATCCCCAGTGGTGCCAGTGCACTCTCTGGACTCACTGCAGTGCATCCCCTTTTGTGCCAGTGCACTCTGTGGACTCACTGCACTGCATCCCCAGTGGTGCCAGTGCACTCTCTGGACTCACTGCACTGCATCCCCAGTGGTGCCACTGCACTCTCTGGACTCACTGCAGTGCATCCCCAGTGGTGCCACTGCACTCTCTGGACTCACTGCACTGCATCCCCAGTGGAGACAGTGCACTCTCTGTAGTCACTGCGCTGCATCCCCAGCGGTTCCAGGGCACTCTCTCGACTCACTGCACTGCAACTCCAGTGGTGCCAGTGTAGTCTCTGGACTCACTGCACTGCATCCCCAGTGGTGCCAGTGCACACTCTGGAGTCACTGCGCTGCATCCCCAGTGGTGCCAGTGCCCTCTGTGGACTCACTGCACTACATCCCCAGTGGTGCCAGTGCACTCTCTGGACTCACCGGGGTGCATCCCCAGTGGTGCCAGTGCACTCTCTGGACTCACTGCAGTGCATCCCCAGTGGTGCCAGTGAACTCTGTGGACTCACTGCAGTGCATCCCCAGTGTTGCCAGTGCACTCTCTGGACTCACTGCACTGCATCCCCAGTGGTGCCAGTGCACTCTCTGGACTCACTGCACTGCATCCCCAGTGGTGCCAGTGCACTCTCTGGACTCACTGCAGTGCATCCCCAGTGGTGCCAGTGCACTCTCTGGACTCACTGCACTGCATCCCATTGGTGCCAGTGCACTCTCTGGAGTCACTGCACTGCATCCCCAGTGGTGCCAGTGCACTCTCTGGACTCGCTGCAGTGCATCCCCAGTGGTGCCAGTGCACTCTCTGGACTCACTGCACTGCATCCCCAGTGGTGCCAGTGCACTCTCTGGAATCACTGCAGTGCATCCCCTGTGGTGCCAGTGCACTCTCTGGACTCACTGCACTGCATCCCCAGTGGTGCCAGTGCACTCTCTGAACTCACCGCACTGCATCCCCAGTGGTGTCAGTGCACTCTCTGGACTCACTGCACTGCATCCCCAGTGGTGCCAGTGCACTCTCTGGACTCATCGCATTGCATCCCCAGTGGTGCCAGTGCACTCTCTGGACTCACTGCACTGCATCCCCAGTGGTGCCAGTGCACTCTCTGGACTCACGGCAGTGCATCCCCAGTGGTGCCAGTGCACTCTCTGCCCTCACTGCAGTGCATCCCCAGTGGTGCCAGTGCACTATCTGGACTCACTGCATTGCATCCCCACTGATGCCAGTGCACTCTCTGGACTCACCGCATTGCATCCCCAGTGGTGCCAGTGCACTCTCTGGACTCACTGCACTGCATCCCCAGTGGTGCCAGTGCAATCTCTGGTCTCACTGCACTGCATCCCCACTGGTGCCAGTGCACTCTTTGGACTCACTGCAGTGCATCCCCAGTACTGAGAGTGCACTCTCTGGACTCAGTGCACTGCATCCCCAGTGGTGCCAGTGCACTCTCTGGACTCACTGCAGTGCATCCCCAGTGGTGCCAGTGCACTCTCTGCACTCACTGCAGTGCATCCCCAGTGGTGCCAGTGCAATCTCTGGGCTCACTGCACTGCATCCCCAGTGGTGCCAGTGCACTCTCTGGACTCACAGCACTGCATCCCCAGTGGTGCCTGTGCAGTCTCTGGACTCACTACAGTGCATCCCCAGTGAAGCCAGTGCACTCTCTGCACTCACTGCACTGCATCCCCAGTGGGGCCAGTGCACTCTCTGCACTCAATGCACTGCATCCCCAGAGGTGCCAGTGCACTCTTTGGACTCACTGCACTCAATCCCCAGTGGTGCCAGTCCACTCTCTGGACTCACTGCACTTCATCCCCAGTGGTGCCAGTGCACTCTCTGGACTCACTGCACTACATCCCCACTGGTGCCAGTGCACTCTTTGGACTCACTGCAGTGCATCCCCAGTGGTGCCAGTGCACTCTCTGGACTCACTGCACTGCATCCCCAGTGGTGCCAGTGTAGTCTCTGGACTCACTGTAGTGCAACCCCATTGGTGCCAGTGCAATCTCAGGACTCACTGCAGTGCAGCTCCAGTTGGTGCCAGTGCAGTCTCTGGACTCACTGCACTGCATCCCCAGTGGTGCCAGTGCACTCTCTGGACTCACTGCAGTGCATCCCCAGTGGTGCCAGTGCACTCTCTGGAGTCACTGCCGTGTATCCCCAGTGGTGCCAGTGCACTCTCTGGACTCACTGAACTGCATCCCCAGTGGTGCCAGAGCACTCTCTGGACTCACTGCAGTGCATCCCCAGTGGTGTCAGTGCATTCTCTGGACTCAGTGCACTGCATCCCCAGTGGTGCCAGTGCACTCTCTGCACTCACTGCACTGCATCCCCAGTGGTGCCAGTGCACTCTCCGGAGTCAGAGCACTGCATCAACAGTGGTGCCTCTGCACTCACTGGAGTCACTGCACTGCATCCCCAGTGGTGCCAGTGCACTCTCTGGACTCACTGCAGTGCATGCCCAGTGGTGCCACTGCACTCTCTGGACTCACTGCACTGCATCCCCAGTGGTGCCAGTGCACTCTCTGGAATCACTGCAGTGCATCCCCAGTGGTGCCAGTGCACTCTCTGGACTCACTGCACTGCATCCCCAGTGGTGCCAGTGCACTCTCTGGACTCACTGCATTGCATCCCCAGTGGTGCCAGTGCACTCTCTGGACTCACTGCACTGCATCACCAGTGGTGCCACTGCACTCTCTGGACTCACTGCACTGCATCACCATTGGTGCCAGTGCACTCTCCGGACTCACTGCAGTGCATCCGCAGTGGTGCCAGTGCACTCTTTCGAGTCACTGCAGTGCATCCCCAGTAGTGCCAGTGCACTCTCTGGACTCACTGCAGTGCATCCCCAGTGGTGTCAGTGCACTCTCTGGACTCACTGCAGTGCATCCCCAGTGGTGCCACTGCACTCTCTGCACTCACTGCACTGCATCACCAGTGGTGCCAGTGCACTCTCTGGACTCACTGCAGTGCATCCCCAGTGGTGCCAGTGCACTCTCTGGACTCACTGCACTACATCCCCAGCGGTGCCACTGCGCTCTCTGGAGTCACTGCCCTGCATCACCATTGGTGCCAGCGCACTCTCCGGACTCACTGCAGTGCATCCGCAGTGGTGCCAGTGCACTCTTTCGAGTCACTGCAGTGCATCCCCAGTGGTGCCAGTGCACTCTCTGGACTCACTGCACTGCATCCCCAGTGCTGCCAGTGCACTCTCTGGACTCACTGCACTGCATCCCCAGTGTTCCCAGAGCACTCTCTGGACTCACTGCAGTGCATCCCCAGTGGTGCCAGTGCACTGTCTGGACTCACTCCACTGCATCCCCAGTGGTGCCAGTGCACTCTCTGGACTCACGGCAGTGCATCCCCAGTGGTGCCAGTGCACTCTCTGCCCTCACTGCAGTGCATCCCCAGTGGTGCCAGTGCACTATCTGGACTCACTGCATTGCATCCCCACTGATGCCAGTGCACTCTCTGGACTCACCGCATTGCATCCCCAGTGGTGCCAGTGCACTCTCTGGACTCACTGCACTGCATCCCCAGTGGTGCCAGTGCAATCTCTGGTCTCACTGCACTGCATCCCCACTGGTGCCAGTGCACTCTTTGGACTCACTGCAGTGCATCCCCAGTACTGAGAGTGCACTCTCTGGACTCAGTGCACTGCATCCCCAGTGGTGCCAGTGCACTCTCTGGACTCACTGCAGTGCATCCCCAGTGGTGCCAGTGCACTCTCTGCACTCACTGCAGTGCATCCCCAGTGGTGCCAGTGCAATCTCTGGGCTCACTGCACTGCATCCCCAGTGGTGCCAGTGCACTCTCTGGACTCACAGCACTGCATCCCCAGTGGTGCCTGTGCAGTCTCTGGACTCACTACAGTGCATCCCCAGTGAAGCCAGTGCACTCTCTGCACTCACTGCACTGCATCCCCAGTGGGGCCAGTGCACTCTCTGCACTCAATGCACTGCATCGCCAGAGGTGCCAGTGCACTCTTTGGACTCACTGCACTCAATCCCCAGTGGTGCCAGTCCACTCTCTGGACTCACTGCACTTCATCCCCAGTGGTGCCAGTGCACTCTCTGGACTCACTGCACTACATCCCCACTGGTGCCAGTGCACTCTTTGGACTCACTGCAGTGCATCCCCAGTGGTGCCAGTGCACTCTCTGGACTCACTGCACTGCATCCCCAGTGGTGCCAGTGTAGTCTCTGGACTCACTGTAGTGCAACCCCATTGGTGCCAGTGCAATCTCAGGACTCACTGCAGTGCAGCTCCAGTTGGTGCCAGTGCAGTCTCTGGACTCACTGCACTGCATCCCCAGTGGTGCCAGTGCACTCTCTGGACTCACTGCAGTGCATCCCCAGTGGTGCCAGTGCACTCTCTGGAGTCACTGCCGTGTATCCCCAGTGGTGCCAGTGCACTCTCTGGACTCACTGAACTGCATCCCCAGTGGTGCCAGAGCACTCTCTGGACTCACTGCAGTGCATCCCCAGTGGTGTCAGTGCATTCTCTGGACTCAGTGCACTGCATCCCCAGTGGTGCCAGTGCACTCTCTGCACTCACTGCACTGCATCCCCAGTGGTGCCAGTGCACTCTCCGGAGTCAGAGCACTGCATCAACAGTGGTGCCTCTGCACTCACTGGAGTCACTGCACTGCATCCCCAGTGGTGCCAGTGCACTCTCTGGACTCACTGCAGTGCATGCCCAGTGGTGCCACTGCACTCTCTGGACTCACTGCACTGCATCCCCAGTGGTGCCAGTGCACTCTCTGGAATCACTGCAGTGCATCCCCAGTGGTGCCAGTGCACTCTCTGGACTCACTGCACTGCATCCCCAGTGGTGCCAGTGCACTCTCTGGACTCACTGCATTGCATCCCCAGTGGTGCCAGTGCACTCTCTGGACTCACTGCACTGCATCACCAGTGGTGCCACTGCACTCTCTGGACTCACTGCACTGCATCACCATTGGTGCCAGTGCACTCTCCGGACTCACTGCAGTGCATCCGCAGTGGTGCCAGTGCACTCTTTCGAGTCACTGCAGTGCATCCCCAGTAGTGCCAGTGCACTCTCTGGACTCACTGCAGTGCATCCCCAGTGGTGTCAGTGCACTCTCTGGACTCACTGCAGTGCATCCCCAGTGGTGCCACTGCACTCTCTGCACTCACTGCACTGCATCACCAGTGGTGCCAGTGCACTCTCTGGACTCACTGCAGTGCATCCCCAGTGGTGCCAGTGCACTCTCTGGACTCACTGCACTACATCCCCAGCGGTGCCACTGCGCTCTCTGGAGTCACTGCCCTGCATCACCATTGGTGCCAGCGCACTCTCCGGACTCACTGCAGTGCATCCGCAGTGGTGCCAGTGCACTCTTTCGAGTCACTGCAGTGCATCCCCAGTGGTGCCAGTGCACTCTCTGGACTCACTGCACTGCATCCCCAGTGCTGCCAGTGCACTCTCTGGACTCACTGCACTGCATCCCCAGTGTTCCCAGAGCACTCTCTGGACTCACTGCAGTGCATCCCCAGTGGTGCCAGTGCACTGTCTGGACTCACTGCACTGCATCCCCAGTGGTGCCAGTGCACTCTCTGGACTCACTGCACTGCATCCCCAGTGGTGCCACTGCACTCTCTGGACTCACTGCACTGCATCACCACTGGTGCCAGGGCACTCTCCGGACTCACTGCAGTGCATCCCCAGTGGTGCCAGTGCACTCTCTGGACTCACTGCACTGCATCCCCAGTGGTGCCAGTCCTTTCTCTGGACTCACTGCAGTGCATCCCCATTGGTGCCAGTGCAGTCTCTGGACTCACTGCAGTGCATCCCCAGTGGTGCCAGTGCACTCTCTGGACTCACTGCACTGCATCCCCAGTGCTGACAGTGCACTCTCTGGACTCACTGCACTGCATCCCCAGTGGTGCCAGTGTACTCTCTGGACTCAGTGCAGTGCATCCCCACTGGTGCCACTGCACTCTCTGGACTCACTGCACTGCATCCCCAGTGGTGCCAGTGCACTCTCTGGACTCACTGCAGTGCATCCCCTTTTGTGCCAGTGCACTCTCTGCACTCACTGCACTGCATCCCCCGTGGTGCCAGTGCACTCTCTGGACTCACTGCACTGCATCCCCAGTGGTGACAGTGCACTCTCTGGACTCACTGCAGTGCATCCCCAGTGGTGCCAGTGCACTCTCTAGGCTCACTGCACTGCATCCCCCGTGGTGCCAGTGCACTTTCTGGACTCACTGCACTGCATCCCCAGTGGTGACAGTGTAGTCTCTGGACTCACTGCAGTGCATCCCCATTAGTGCCAGTGCATTCTCTGGAATCACTGCAGTGCATCCCCAGTGGTGCCAGTGCACTCTGTGGACTCACAGCACTGCATCCCCAGTGGTGCCAGTGCACTCTCTGGACTCACTGCACTGCATCCCCAGTGGTGCCAGTGCACTCTCTGGACTCAAGGCAGTGCATCCCCAGTGGTTCCATTGCACACTCTGGACTCACTGCATTGCATCCCCAGTGGTGCCAGTGCACTCTCTGGACTCACTGTACTGCATCCCCAGTGGTGCCTGTGAAGTCTCTGGACTCACTGCAGTGCATCCCCAGTGGTGCCAGTGTACTCTCTGGACTCACTGCACTGCATCCCCAGTGGTGCCAGTGTAATCTCAGGACTCACAGAAGTGCAGCTCCTGTTGGTGCCAGTGCACTCTCTGAACTCACTGCACTGCATCCCCAGTGGTGCCAGTGCACTCTCTGGACTCACTGCACTGCATCCCCAGTGGTGCCAGTTCACTCTCTGGACTCACTGCAGTGCATCCCCTGTGGTGCCATTGCACTCTCAGCACGCACTGCACTGCATCCCCAGTGGTGCCAGTGCACTCTCTGGACTCACTGCACTGCATCCCCAGTGGTGCCTGTGCAATCTCTGGACTCACTACAGTGCATCCCCAGTGGTGCCAGTGGCTCTCTGGACTCACTGCACTGCATCCCCATTGCTGACAGTGCCCTCTCTGGACTCAGTGAACTGCATCCCCACTGGGGCCAGTTCACTCTCTGGACTCACTGCAGTGCATCCCCAGTGGTGCCAGTGGCTCTCTGGACTCACTGCAGTGCATCCCCAGTGGTGCCAGTGCACTCTCTGGACTCACTGCAGTGCATCCCCTGTGGAGCCAGTGCACTCTCTGGACTCACTGCAGTGCATTCCCAGTGGTGCCAGTGCACTCTCTGGACTCACTGCACTGCATCCCCAGTGGCGCCAGTGCAGTCTCTGCACTCACTGCACTGCAACCCCAGTGGTGCCAGTTCACTCTCTGGACTCACTGCACTGCATCCCCAGTGGTGCCTGTGCACTCTCTGGAAACACCGGGGTGCATCCGCAGTGGTGCCAGTGCACTCTCTGGACTCACTGAACTGCATCCCCAGTGGTGCCAGTGCACTCTCTGGACTCACTGCAGTGCAACCCCATTGGTGCCAGTGCACTCTCTGGACTCACTGCACTGCATCCCCAGTGGTGCCAGTGCACTCTCTGGACACACTGCCGTGCAACCCCATTGGTGCCAGTGTAGTCTCTGGACTCACTGCACTGTAACCCCAGTGGTGCCAGTGCAATCTCAGGACTCACAGCAGTGCAGCTCCAGTTGGTGCCAGTGCACTCTCTGGACTCACTGCACTGCATCCCCAGTGGTGCCAGTGCACTCTCTGGACTCACTGCACTGCATCACCATTGGTGCCAGTGCACTCTCTGGACTCACTGCAGTGCATCCCCTGTGGTGCCATTGCACTCTCAGGACTCACTGCACTGCATCCCCAGTGGAGCCAGTGCACTCTCTGGACTCACTGCGCTGCATCCCCAGTGGTGCCAGTGCACTCTCTGGTCTCACTGCACTGCATCCCCAGTGGTGCCAGTGCACTCTCTGGACTCACTGCACTGCATCCCCAGTGGTGCCAGTGAGTCTCTGGACTCACTGCACTGCATCACCAGTGGTGACAGTTCACTCTCTGGACTCACTGCACTGCATCCCCAGTGGTGCCAGTGCACTCTCTGGACTCACTGCACTGCATCCCCAGTGGTGCCAGTGCACTCTCTGGACTCACTGCACTGCATCCCCAGTGGTGCCAGTGTAGTCTCTGGACTCACTGCATTGCATCTCCTGTGGTGCCAGTGCACTCTCTGGACTCACTGCAGTGCATCCCCAGTGGTGCCATTGCACTCTCTGGACTCACTGCACTGCATCCCCAGTGGTGCCAGTGCACTCTCTGGACACACTGCAGTGTATCCCCATTGGAGCCGGTGCACTCTCTGGACTCACTGCACTGCATCCCCAGTGGTGCCAGAGAACTCTCTGGACTCACTGAAGTGCATCCCCAGTGGTGCCAGTGCACTGTCTGGACTCACTGCAGTTTATCCCCTGAGGTGCCAGTGCACTCTCTCCACTAACGGCACTAAAACCCCAGTGGAGCCAGTGCACTCTCTGGACTCACTGCCGTGCATCCCCATTGGTGCCAGTGCACTCTCTGGAATCACTGCAGTGCATCCCCTGTGGTGCCAGTACACTCTCTGGACTCACTGCACTGCATCCCCAGTGGTGCCAGTGCACTCTCTGGACTCACTGCACTGCATCCACAGTGGTGCCAGTGCACTCTCTGGACTCACTGCACTGCATCCCCAGTGGTGCCACTGCACTCTCTGGAAACACCGGGGTGCATCCGCAGCGGTGCCAGTGCACTCTCTGCACTCACTGCAGTGCATCCCCAGTGGTGCCAGTGCACTCTCTGGACTCACTGCAGTGTATCCCCAGTGGTGCCAGTGCACTCTCTAGACTCACTGCAGTGCAGCTCCTGAGGTGCCAGTGCACTCTCTGGACTCACTGCACTGCATCACCATTGGTGCCAGTGCACTCTCTGGACTCACTGAACTGCATCCCCAGTGGTGCCAGAGAACTCTCTGGACTCACTGAACTGCATCCCCAGTGGTGCGAGTGCACTCTATGGACTCACTGCAGTGCAACCCCAGTGGTGCCAGTGTAGTCTCTGGACTCACTGCACTGCAACCCCAGTGGTGCCAGTGCAATCTCAGTACTCACAGCAGTGCAGCTCCAGTTGTTGCCAGTGCACTCTCTGGACTCACTGCACTGCATCCCCAGTGGTGCCAGTGCACTCTGTGGACTCACTGCACTGCATCCCCAGTGGTGCCAGTGCACTCTGTGGACTCACTGCACTGCATCCCCAGTGGTGCCAGTGCACTCTCTGGACTCACTGCACTGCATCCCCAGTGGAGCCAGTGCACTCTCTGGACTCACTGCACTGCATCCCCAGTGGTGCCAGTGCACTCTCTGGACTCACTGCAGTGCATCCCCAGTGGTGCCAGTGCACTCTCTGGACTCACTGCAGTGCATCCCCAGTGGTGCCAGTGCACTCTCTGGACTCACTGCACTGCATCCCCATTAGTGCCAGTGCATTCTCTGGACTCACTGCAGTGCATCCCCAGTGGTGCCAGTGCACTCTCTGGACTCACTGCACTGCATCCCCAGTGGTGCCAGTGCACTCTCTGGACTCAAGGCAGTGCATCCCCAGTGGTTCCATTGCACTCTCTGGACTCACTGCATTGCATCCCCAGTGGTGCCAGTGCACTCTCTGGACTCACTGTACTGCATCCCCAGTGGTGCCTGTGAAGTCTCTGGACTCACGGCAGTGCATCCCCAGTGGTGCCAGTGTAGTCTCTGGACTCACTGCAGTGCATCCCCAGTGGTGCCAGTGAACTCTCAGGACTCACAGAAGTGCAGCTCCTGTTGGTGCCAGTGCACTCTCTGAACTCACTGCACTGCATCCCCAGTGGTGCCAGTGCACTCTCTGGACTCACTGCACTGCATCCCCAGTGGTGCCAGTGCACTCTCTGGACTCACTGCAGTGCATCCCCTGTGATGCCATTGCACTCTCAGGACTCACTGCACTGCATCCCCAGTGGTGCCAGTGCACTCTCTGGACTCACTGCACTGCATCCCCAGTGGTGCCAGTGCAATCTCTGGACTCACTGCAGTGCATCCCCTGTGGTGCCATTGCACTCTCAGGACTCACTGCACTGCATCCCCAGTGGAGCCAGTGCACTCTCTGGACTCACTGCACTGCATCCCCATTGCTGACAGTGCCCTCTCTGGACTCAGTGCACTGCATCCCCACTGGTGCCAGTTCACTCTCTGGACTCACTGCAGTGCATCCCCAGTGGTGCCAGTGGCTCTCTGGACTCACTGCACTGCATCCCCAGTGGTGCCAGTGCACTCTCTGGACTCACTGCAGTGCATCCCCAGTGGTGCCAGTGTACTCTCTGGACTCACTGCACTGCATCCCCAAAGGTGCCACTGCACTCTCTGGACTCACTGCACTGCATCCCCAGTGGTGCCAGTGCACTTTCTGGAGTCACTGCAGTGCATCCCCTGTTGTGCTAGTGCACTCTCTGCACTCACTGCACTGCATCCCCAGAAGTGCCAGTGCACTCTCAGGACTCACTGAACTGCATCCCCAGTGGTGCCAGTGCACTCTCTGGACACACTGCAATGCCTCCCCTGTGGAGCCAGTGCACTCTCAGGACTCACTGCACTACATCCCCAGTGGTGCCAGTGCACTCTCTGGACTCACTGCACTGCATCCCCAGTGGTGCCAGTGCACTCTCTGGACTCACTGCACTGCATCCCCAGTGGTGCCAGTGCAGTCTCTGCACTCACTGCACTGCATCCCCAGTGGTGCCAGTGCACTCTCTGGACTCACTGCACTGCATCCCCAGTGGAGCCGGTGCACTCTCTGGACTCACTAAACTGCATCCCCAGTGGTGCCAGTGCACTCTCTGGACTCACTGCATTGCATCCCCAGTGGTGCCAGTGCACTCTCTGGACTCACTGCACTGCATCCCCAGTGGTGCCAGTGCACTCTCTGGACTCACTGCAGTGCATCCCCAGTGGTGCCAGTGCACTCTCTGGACTCACTGCACTGCATCCCCATTAGTGCCAGTGCATTCTCTGGACTCACTGCAGTGCATCCCCAGTGGTGCCAGTGCACTCTCTGGACTCACTGCACTGCATCCCCAGTGGTGCCAGTGCACTCTCTGGACTCACTGCACTGCATCCCCAGTGGTGCCAGTGCACTCACTGGACTCAAGGCAGTGCATCCCCAGTGGTTCCATTGCACTCTCTGGACTCACTGCATGGCATCCCCAGTGGTGCCAGTGCACTCGCTGGACTCACTGTACTGCATCCCCAGTGGTGCCTGTGAAGTCTCTGGACTCACTGCAGTGCATCCCCAGTCGTGCCAGTGTAGTCTCTGGACTCACTGCACTGCATCCCCAGTGGTGCCAGTGCAATCTCAGGACTCACAGAAGTGCAGCTCCTGTTGGTGCCAGTGCACTCTCTGAACTCACTGCACTGCATGCCCAGTGGTGCCAGTGCACTCTCTGGACTCACTGCACTGCATCCCCAGTGGTGCAAGTGCACTCTCTGGACTCACTGCAGTTCATCCCCTGTGGTGCCATTGCACTCTCAGGACTCACTGCACTGCATCCCCAGTGGTGCCAGTGCACTCTCTGGACTCACTGCAGTGCATCCCCAGTGGTGCCTGTGAAATCTCTGGACTCACTGCAGTGCATCCCCTGTAGTGCCATTGCACTCTCAGGACTCACTGCACTGCATCCCCAGTGGAGCCAGTGCACTCTCTGGACTAACTGCATTGCATTCCTTGTGGTGCCAGTGCACTCTCTGGTCTCACTGCACTGCATCCCCAGTGGTGCCAGTGCACTCTCTGGACTCACTGCAGTGCATCCCCATTGCTGACCGTGCCCTCTCTGGACTAAGTGCACTGCATCCCCACTGGTGCCAGTTCACTCTCTGGACTCACTGCACTGCATCCCCATTGGTGCCAGTGGCTCTCTGGACTCACTGCACTGCATCCCCAGTGGTGCCAGTGCACTCTCTGGACTCACTGCACTGCATCCCCATTGCTGACAGTGCCCTCTCTGGACTCAGTGCACTGCATCCCCACTGGGGCCAGTTCACTCTCTGGACTCACTGCAGTGCATCCCCAGTGGTGCCAGTGGCTCTCTGGACTCACTGCACTGCATCCCCAGTGGTGCCAGTGCACTCTCTGGACTCACTACAGTGCATCCCCAGTGGTGCCAGTCCACTCTCTGGACTCACTGCACTGCATCCCCAGTGGTGCCAGTGCACTCTCTGGACTCACTGCAGTGCATCCCCTGTGGAGCCAGTGCACTCTCTGGACTCACTGCAGTGCATTCCCAGTGGTGCCAGTGCACTCTCTGGACTCACTGCACTGCATCCCCAGTGGCGCCAGTGCAGTCTCTGCACTCACTGCACTGCAACCCCAGTGGTGCCAGTTCACTCTCTGGACTCACTGCACTGCATCCCCAGTGGTGCCTGTGCACTCTCTGGAAACACCGGGGTGCATCCGCAGTGGTGCCAGTGCACTCTCTGGACTCACTGAACTGCATCCCCAGTGGTGCCAGTGCACTCTCTGGACTCACTGCAGTGCAACCCCATTGGTGCCAGTGCACTCTCTGGACTCACTGCACTGCATCCCCAGTGGTGCCAGTGCACTCTCTGGACACACTGCCGTGCAACCCCATTGGTGCCAGTGTAGTCTCTGGACTCACTGCACTGTAACCCCAGTGGTGCCAGTGCAATCTCAGGACTCACAGCAGTGCAGCTCCAGTTGGTGCCAGTGCACTCTCTGGACTCACTGCACTGCATCCCCAGTGGTGCCAGTGCACTCTCTGGACTCACTGCACTGCATCACCATTGGTGCCAGTGCACTCTCTGGACTCACTGCAGTGCATCCCCTGTGGTGCCATTGCACTCTCAGGACTCACTGCACTGCATCCCCAGTGGAGCCAGTGCACTCTCTGGACTCACTGCGCTGCATCCCCAGTGGTGCCAGTGCACTCTCTGGTCTCACTGCACTGCATCCCCAGTGGTGCCAGTGCACTCTCTGGACTCACTGCACTGCATCCCCAGTGGTGCCAGTGAGTCTCTGGACTCACTGCACTGCATCACCAGTGGTGACAGTTCACTCTCTGGACTCACTGCACTGCATCCCCAGTGGTGCCAGTGCACTCTCTGGACTCACTGCACTGCATCCCCAGTGGTGCCAGTGCACTCTCTGGACTCACTGCACTGCATCCCCAGTGGTGCCAGTGTAGTCTCTGGACTCACTGCATTGCATCTCCTGTGGTGCCAGTGCACTCTCTGGACTCACTGCAGTGCATCCCCAGTGGTGCCATTGCACTCTCTGGACTCACTGCACTGCATCCCCAGTGGTGCCAGTGCACTCTCTGGACACACTGCAGTGTATCCCCATTGGAGCCGGTGCACTCTCTGGACTCACTAAACTGCATCCCCAGTGGTGCCAGAGAACTCTCTGGACTCACTGAAGTGCATCCCCAGTGGTGCCAGTGCACTGTCTGGACTCACTGCAGTTTATCCCCTGAGGTGCCAGTGCACTCTCTCCACTAACGGCACTAAAACCCCAGTGGAGCCAGTGCACTCTCTGGACTCACTGCCGTGCATCCCCATTGGTGCCAGTGCACTCTCTGGAATCACTGCAGTGCATCCCCTGTGGTGCCAGTACACTCTCTGGACTCACTGCACTGCATCCCCAGTGGTGCCAGTGCACTCTCTGGACTCACTGCACTGCATCCACAGTGGTGCCAGTGCACTCTCTGGACTCACTGCACTGCATCCCCAGTGGTGCCACTGCACTCTCTGGAAACACCGGGGTGCATCCGCAGCGGTGCCAGTGCACTCTCTGCACTCACTGCAGTGCATCCCCAGTGGTGCCAGTGCACTCTCTGGACTCACTGCAGTGCATCCCCAGTGGTGCCAGTGCACTCTCTAGACTCACTGCAGTGCAGCTCCTGAGGTGCCAGTGCACTCTCTGGACTCACTGCACTGCATCACCATTGGTGCCAGTGCACTCTCTGGACTCACTGAACTGCATCCCCAGTGGTGCCAGAGAACTCTCTGGACTCACTGAACTGCATCCCCAGTGGTGCGAGTGCACTCTATGGACTCACTGCAGTGCAACCCCAGTGGTGCCAGTGTAGTCTCTGGACTCACTGCACTGCAACCCCAGTGGTGCCAGTGCAATCTCAGTACTCACAGCAGTGCAGCTCCAGTTGTTGCCAGTGCACTCTCTGGACTCACTGCACTGCATCCCCAGTGGTGCCAGTGCACTCTGTGGACTCACTGCACTGCATCCCCAGTGGTGCCAGTGCACTCTCTGGACTCACTGCACTGCATCCCCAGTGGTGCCAGTGCAGTCTCTGCACTCACTGCACTGCATCCCCAGTGGTGCCAGTGCACTCTCTGGACTCACTGCACTGCATCCCCAGTGGAGCCGGTGCACTCTCTGGACTCACTAAACTGCATCCCCAGTGGTGCCAGTGCACTCTCTGGACTCACTGCATTGCATCCCCAGTGGTGCCAGTGCACTCTCTGGACTCACTGCACTGCATCCCCAGTGGTGCCAGTGCACTCTCTGGACTCAGTGCACTCCATCCCCAGTGGTGCCAGTGCACTCTCTGGACTCACTGCAGTGCATCCCCAGTGGTGCCAGTGCACTCTCTGGACTCACTGCACTGCATCCCCATTAGTGCCAGTGCATTCTCTGGACTCACTGCAGTGCATCCCCAGTGGTGCCAGTGCACTCTCTGGACTCAGTGCACTGCATCCCCAGTGGTGCCAGTGCACTCTCTGGACTCACTGCACTGCATCCCCAGTGGTGCCAGTGCACTCACTGGACTCAAGGCAGTGCATCCCCAGTGGTTCCATTGCACTCTCTGGACTCACTGCATGGCATCCCCAGTGGTGCCAGTGCACTCGCTGGACTCACTGTACTGCATCCCCAGTGGTGCCTGTGAAGTCTCTGGACTCACTGCAGTGCATCCCCAGTCGTGCCAGTGTAGTCTCTGGACTCACTGCACTGCATCCCCAGTGGTGCCAGTGCAATCTCAGGACTCACAGAAGTGCAGCTCCTGTTGGTGCCAGTGCACTCTCTGAACTCACTGCACTGCATGCCCAGTGGTGCCAGTGCACTCTCTGGACTCACTGCACTGCATCCCCAGTGGTGCAAGTGCACTCTCTGGACTCACTGCAGTTCATCCCCTGTGGTGCCATTGCACTCTCAGGACTCACTGCACTGCATCCCCAGTGGTGCCAGTGCACTCTCTGGACTCACTGCAGTGCATCCCCAGTGGTGCCTGTGAAATCTCTGGACTCACTGCAGTGCATCCCCTGTAGTGCCATTGCACTCTCAGGACTCACTGCACTGCATCCCCAGTGGAGCCAGTGCACTCTCTGGACTAACTGCATTGCATTCCTTGTGGTGCCAGTGCACTCTCTGGTCTCACTGCACTGCATCCCCAGTGGTGCCAGTGCACTCTCTGGACTCACTGCAGTGCATCCCCATTGCTGACCGTGCCCTCTCTGGACTAAGTGCACTGCATCCCCACTGGTGCCAGTTCACTCTCTGGACTCACTGCACTGCATCCCCATTGGTGCCAGTGGCTCTCTGGACTCACTGCACTGCATCCCCAGTGGTGCCAGTGCACTCTCTGGACTCACTGCACTGCATCCCCATTGCTGACAGTGCCCTCTCTGGACTCAGTGCACTGCATCCCCACTGGGGCCAGTTCACTCTCTGGACTCACTGCAGTGCATCCCCAGTGGTGCCAGTGGCTCTCTGGACTCACTGCACTGCATCCCCAGTGGTGCCAGTGCACTCTCTGGACTCACTACAGTGCATCCCCAGTGGTGCCAGTCCACTCTCTGGACTCACTGCACTGCATCCCCAGTGGTGCCAGTGCACTCTCTGGACTCACTGCAGTGCATCCCCTGTGGAGCCAGTGCACTCTCTGGACTCACTGCAGTGCATTCCCAGTGGTGCCAGTGCACTCTCTGGACTCACTGCACTGCATCCCCAGTGGCGCATGTGCAGTCTCTGCACTCACTGCACTGCAACCCCAGTGGTGCCAGTTCACTCTCTGGACTCACTGCACTGCATCCCCAGTGGTGCCTGTGCACTCTCTGGAAACACCGGGGTGCATCCGCAGTGGTGCCAGTGCACTCTCTGGACTCACTGAACTGCATCCCCAGTGGTGCCAGTGCACTCTCTGGACTCACTGCAGTGCAACCCCATTGGTGCCAGTGCACTCTCTGGACTCACTGCACTGCATCCCCAGTGGTGCCAGTGCACTCTCTGGACACACTGCCGTGCAACCCCATTGGTGCCAGTGTAGTCTCTGGACTCACTGCACTGTAACCCCAGTGGTGCCAGTGCAATCTCAGGACTCACAGCAGTGCAGCTCCAGTTGGTGCCAGTGCACTCTCTGGACTCACTGCACTGCATCCCCAGTGGTGCCAGTGCACTCTCTGGACTCACTGCACTGCATCACCATTGGTGCCAGTGCACTCTCTGGACTCACTGCAGTGCATCCCCTGTGGTGCCATTGCACTCTCAGGACTCACTGCACTGCATCCCCAGTGGAGCCAGTACACTCTCTGGACTCACTGCGCTGCATCCCCAGTGGTGCCAGTGCACTCTCTGGTCTCACTGCACTGCATCCCCAGTGGTGCCAGTGCACTCTCTGGACTCACTGCACTGCATCCCCAGTGGTGCCAGTGAGTCTCTGGACTCACTGCACTGCATCACCAGTGGTGACAGTTCACTCTCTGGACTCACTGCACTGCATCCCCTGTGGTGCCAGTGCACTCTCTGGACTCACTGCACTGCATCCCCAGTGGTGCCAGTGCACTCTCTGGACTCACTGCACTGCATCCCCAGTGGTGCCAGTGTAGTCTCTGGACTCACTGCATTGCATCTCCTGTGGTGCCAGTGCACTCTCTGGACTCACTGCAGTGCATCCCCAGTGGTGCCATTGCACTCTCTGGACTCACTGCACTGCATCCCCAGTGGTGCCAGTGCACTCTCTGGACACACTGCAGTGTATCCCCATTGGAGCCGGTGCACTCTCTGGACTCACTAAACTGCATCCCCAGTGGTGCCAGAGAACTCTCTGGACTCACTGAAGTGCATCCCCAGTGGTGCCAGTGCACTGTCTGGACTCACTGCAGTTTATCCCCTGAGGTGCCAGTGCACTCTCTCCACTAACGGCACTAAAACCCCAGTGGAGCCAGTGCACTCTCTGGACTCACTGCCGTGCATCCCCATTGGTGCCAGTGCACTCTCTGGAATCACTGCAGTGCATCCCCTGTGGTGCCAGTACACTCTCTGGACTCACTGCACTGCATCCCCAGTGGTGCCAGTGCACTCTCTGGACTCACTGCACTGCATCCACAGTGGTGCCAGTGCACTCTCTGGACTCACTGCACTGCATCCCCAGTGGTGCCACTGCACTCTCTGGAAACACCGGGGTGCATCCGCAGCGGTGCCAGTGCACTCTCTGCACTCACTGCAGTGCATCCCCAGTGGTGCCAGTGCACTCTCTGGACTCACTGCAGTGCATCCCCAGTGGTGCCAGTGCACTCTCTAGACTCACTGCAGTGCAGCTCCTGAGGTGCCAGTGCACTCTCTGGACTCACTGCACTGCATCACCATTGGTGCCAGTGCACTCTCTGGACTCACTGAACTGCATCCCCAGTGGTGCCAGAGAACTCTCTGGACTCACTGAACTGCATCCCCAGTGGTGCGAGTGCACTCTATGGACTCACTGCAGTGCAACCCCAGTGGTGCCAGTGTAGTCTCTGGACTCACTGCACTGCAACCCCAGTGGTGCCAGTGCAATCTCAGTACTCACAGCAGTGCAGCTCCAGTTGTTGCCAGTGCACTCTCTGGACTCACTGCACTGCATCCCCAGTGGTGCCAGTGCACTCTGTGGACTCACTGCACTGCATCCCCAGTGGTGCCAGTGCACTCTGTGGACTCACTGCACTGCATCCCCAGTGGTGCCAGTGCACTCTCTGGACTCACTGCACTGCATCCCCAGTGGAGCCAGTGCACTCTCTGGACTCACTGCACTGCATCCCCAGTGGTGCCAGTGCACTCTCTGGACTCACTGCAGTGCATCCCCAGTGGTGCCAGTGCACTCTCTGGACTCACTGCAGTGCATCCCCAGTGGTGCCAGTGCACTCTCTGGACTCACTGCACTGCATCCCCATTAGTGCCAGTGCATTCTCTGGACTCACTGCAGTGCATCCCCAGTGGTGCCAGTGCACTCTCTGGACTCACTGCACTGCATCCCCAGTGGTGCCAGTGCACTCTCTGGACTCAAGGCAGTGCATCCCCAGTGGTTCCATTGCACTCTCTGGACTCACTGCATTGCATCCCCAGTGGTGCCAGTGCACTCTCTGGACTCACTGTACTGCATCCCCAGTGGTGCCTGTGAAGTCTCTGGACTCACGGCAGTGCATCCCCAGTGGTGCCAGTGTAGTCTCTGGACTCACTGCAGTGCATCCCCAGTGGTGCCAGTGAACTCTCAGGACTCACAGAAGTGCAGCTCCTGTTGGTGCCAGTGCACTCTCTGAACTCACTGCACTGCATCCCCAGTGGTGCCAGTGCACTCTCTGGACTCACTGCACTGCATCCCCAGTGGTGCCAGTGCACTCTCTGGACTCACTGCAGTGCATCCCCTGTGATGCCATTGCACTCTCAGGACTCACTGCACTGCATCCCCAGTGGTGCCAGTGCACTCTCTGGACTCACTGCACTGCATCCCCAGTGGTGCCAGTGCAATCTCTGGACTCACTGCAGTGCATCCCCTGTGGTGCCATTGCACTCTCAGGACTCACTGCACTGCATCCCCAGTGGAGCCAGTGCACTCTCTGGACTCACTGCACTGCATCCCCATTGCTGACAGTGCCCTCTCTGGACTCAGTGCACTGCATCCCCACTGGTGCCAGTTCACTCTCTGGACTCACTGCAGTGCATCCCCAGTGGTGCCAGTGGCTCTCTGGACTCACTGCACTGCATCCCCAGTGGTGCCAGTGCACTCTCTGGACTCACTGCAGTGCATCCCCAGTGGTGCCAGTGTACTCTCTGGACTCACTGCACTGCATCCCCAAAGGTGCCACTGCACTCTCTGGACTCACTGCACTGCATCCCCAGTGGTGCCAGTGCACTTTCTGGAGTCACTGCAGTGCATCCCCTGTTGTGCTAGTGCACTCTCTGCACTCACTGCACTGCATCCCCAGAAGTGCCAGTGCACTCTCAGGACTCACTGAACTGCATCCCCAGTGGTGCCAGTGCACTCTCTGGACACACTGCAATGCATCCCCTGTGGAGCCAGTGCACTCTCAGGACTCACTGCCCTACATCCCCAGTGGTGCCAGTGCACTCTCTGGACTCACTGCACTGCATCCCCAGTGGTGCCAGTGCACTCTCTGGACTCACTGCACTGCATCCCCAGTGGTGCCAGTGCAGTCTCTGCACTCACTGCACTGCATCCCCAGTGGTGCCAGTGCACTCTCTGGACTCACTGCACTGCATCCCCAGTGGAGCCGGTGCACTCTCTGGACTCACTAAACTGCATCCCCAGTGGTGCCAGTGCACTCTCTGGACTCACTGCATTGCATCCCCAGTGGTGCCAGTGCACTCTCTGGACTCACTGCACTGCATCCCCAGTGGTGCCAGTGCACTCTCTGGACTCAGTGCACTGCATCCCCAGTGGTGCCAGTGCACTCTCTGGACTCACTGCAGTGCATCCCCAGTGGTGCCAGTGCACTCTCTGGACTCACTGCACTGCATCCCCATTAGTGCCAGTGCATTCTCTGGACTCACTGCAGTGCATCCCCAGTGGTGCCAGTGCACTCTCTGGACTCAGTGCACTGCATCCCCAGTGGTGCCAGTGCACTCTCTGGACTCACTGCACTGCATCCCCAGTGGTGCCAGTGCACTCACTGGACTCAAGGCAGTGCATCCCCAGTGGTTCCATTGCACTCTCTGGACTCACTGCATGGCATCCCCAGTGGTGCCAGTGCACTCGCTGGACTCACTGTACTGCATCCCCAGTGGTGCCTGTGAAGTCTCTGGACTCACTGCAGTGCATCCCCAGTCGTGCCAGTGTAGTCTCTGGACTCACTGCACTGCATCCCCAGTGGTGCCAGTGCAATCTCAGGACTCACAGAAGTGCAGCTCCTGTTGGTGCCAGTGCACTCTCTGAACTCACTGCACTGCATGCCCAGTGGTGCCAGTGCACTCTCTGGACTCACTGCACTGCATCCCCAGTGGTGCAAGTGCACTCTCTGGACTCACTGCAGTTCATCCCCTGTGGTGCCATTGCACTCTCAGGACTCACTGCACTGCATCCCCAGTGGTGCCAGTGCACTCTCTGGACTCACTGCAGTGCATCCCCAGTGGTGCCTGTGAAATCTCTGGACTCACTGCAGTGCATCCCCTGTAGTGCCATTGCACTCTCAGGACTCACTGCACTGCATCCCCAGTGGAGCCAGTGCACTCTCTGGACTAACTGCATTGCATTCCTTGTGGTGCCAGTGCACTCTCTGGTCTCACTGCACTGCATCCCCAGTGGTGCCAGTGCACTCTCTGGACTCACTGCAGTGCATCCCCATTGCTGACCGTGCCCTCTCTGGACTAAGTGCACTGC
This sequence comes from Anser anser, assembly GCF_964211835.1. Lineage (NCBI taxonomy): Eukaryota > Metazoa > Chordata > Aves > Anseriformes > Anatidae > Anser > Anser anser. The sequence goes on from NC_139734.1 coordinate 2,032,003, forward strand.
ATCCCCACTGGTGCCAGTTCACTCTCTGGACTCACTGCACTGCATCCCCATTGGTGCCAGTGGCTCTCTGGACTCACTGCACTGCATCCCCAGTGGTGCCAGTGCACTCTCTGGACTCACTGCACTGCATCCCCATTGCTGACAGTGCCCTCTCTGGACTCAGTGCACTGCATCCCCACTGGGGCCAGTTCACTCTCTGGACTCACTGCAGTGCATCCCCAGTGGTGCCAGTGGCTCTCTGGACTCACTGCACTGCATCCCCAGTGGTGCCAGTGCACTCTCTGGACTCACTACAGTGCATCCCCAGTGGTGCCAGTCCACTCTCTGGACTCACTGCACTGCATCCCCAGTGGTGCCAGTGCAGTCTCTGCACTCACTGCACTGCATCCCCAGTGGTGCCAGTTCACTCTCTGGACTCACTGCACTGCATCCCCAGTGGTGCCTGTGCACTCTCTGGAAACACCGGGGTGCATCCGCAGTGGTGCCAGTGCACTCTCTGGACTCACTGCACTGCATCCCCAGTGGTGCCAGTGCACTCTCTGGACTCACTGCAGTGCAACCCCATTGGTGCCAGTGCACTCTCTGGACTCACTAAACTGCATCCCCAGTGGTGCCAGAGAACTCTCTGGACTCACTGAACTGCATCCCCAGTGGTGCGAGTGCACTCTCTGAACTCACTGCACTGCATCCCAAGTGGTGCCTGTGAAGTCTCTGGACTCACTGCAGTGCATCCCCAGTGGTGCCAGTGCACTCTCTGGACTCACTGCAGTGCAACCCCATTGGTGCCAGTGCACTCTCTGGACTCACTAAACTGCATCCCAAGTGGTGCCAGAGAACTCTCTGGACTCACTGAACTGCATCCCCAGTGGTGCGAGTGCACTCTCTGGACTCAGAGCACTGCATCACCAGTGGTGCCAGTGCACTCTCTGGACTCACTGCAGTGCATCCCCAGTGGTGCCAGTGCACTCTCTGGACTCACTGCAGTGCATCCCCAGTGGTGCCAGTGCACTCTCTGGACTCACTGCAGTTTATCCCCTGAGGTGCCAGTGCACTCTCTCCACTAACGGCACTAAAACCCCAGTGGAGCCAGTGCACTCTCTGGACTCACTGCACTGCATCCCCAATGGTGCCAGTGCACTCTCTGGACACACTGCAGTGCATCCACAGTGGAGCCAGTGCACTCTGTGGACTCACTGCAGTGCATCCCAGGGGTGCCAGTGCACTCTCTGGACTCACTGCACTGCATCCCCAGTGGAGCCAGTGCACTCTCTGGACTAACTGCATTGCATACCCTGTGGTGCCACTGCACTCTCTGGTCTCACTGCACTGCATCCCCAGTGGTGCCAGTTCACTCTCTGGACTCACTGCACTGCATCACCAGTGGTGCCAGTGCACTCTCTGGACTCACTGCAGTGCATCCCCAGTGGTGCCAGTCTACTCTCTGGACTCACTGCACTGCATCACCAGGGGTGCCAGTGCACTCTCTGGACTCACTGCACTGCATCCCCAGTGGTGCCACTGAACTCTCTGGACTCACTGCAGTGCATTCCCAGTGGTGCCAGTGCACTTTCTGGAGTCACTGCAGTGCATCCCCTGTTGTGCTAGTGCTCTCTCTGGACTCACTGCACTGCATCCCCAGTGGTGCCAGTGCACTCTCTGGACACACTGCAGTGCATCCCCAGTGGAGCCAGTGCACTCTCTGGACTCACTGCACTGCATCCCAGTGGTGCCAGTGCACTCTCTGGACTAACTGAACTGCATCCCCAGTGGAGCCAGTGCACTCTCTGGACTCACTGCACTGCATCCCCAGTGGTGCCAGTGCACTCTCTGGACTCACTGCACTGCATCCCCAGTGGTGCCAGTGCACTCTCTGGAAACACCGGGGTGCATCCGCAGTGGTGCCAGTGCACTCTCTGGACTCACTGAACTGCATCCCCAGTGGTGCCAGTGCACTCTCTGGACTCACTGCACTGCATCCCCAGTGGTGCCAGTGCACTCTCTGGACTCACTGCACTGCATCCCCAGTGGTGCCAGTGTAGTCTCTGGACTCACTGCAGTGCATCCCCAGTGGTGCCAGTGCACTCTCTGGACTCACTGCACTGCATCCCCAGTGGTGCCAGTGCACTCTCTGGACTCACTGCAGTGTATCCCCATTGGAGCCGGTGCACTCTCTGGACTCACTGCACTGCATCCCCAGTGGTGCCAGTGCACTCTCTGGACTCAAGGCAGTGCATCCCCAGTGGTTCCATTGCACTCTCTGGACTCACTGCATTGCATCCCCAGTGGTGCCAGTGCACTCTCTGGACTCACTGTACTGCATCCCCAGTGGTGCCTGTGATGTCTCTGGACTAACTGCAGTGCATCTCCAGTGGTGCCAGTGTAGTCTCTGGACTCACTGCAGTGCATCCCCAGTGGTGCCAGTGCAATCTCAGGACTCACAGCAGTGCAGCTCCTGTTGGTGCCAGTGCACTCTCTGAACTCACTGCACTGCATCCCCAGTGGTGCCAGTGCACTCTCTGGACTTGCCGGGGTGCATCCCCAGTGGTGCCAGTGCACTCTCTGGACTCACTGCAGTGCATCCCCTGTGGTGCCATTGCACTCTCCGGACTCACTGCACTGCATCCCCAGTGGTGCCAGTGCACTCTCTGGACTCACTGCACTGCATCCCCAGTGGTGCCAGTGCACTCTCTGGACTCACTGCAGTGCATCCCCTGTGGTGCCATTGCACTCTCAGGACTCACTGCACTGCATCCCCAGTGGAGCCAGTGCACTCTCTGGACTAACTGCATTGCATCTCCTGTGGTGCCAGTGCACTCTCTGGTCTCACTGCACTGCATCCCCAGTGGTGCCAGTGCACTCTCTGGACTCACTGCACTGCATCCCCATTGCTGACAGTGCACTCTCTGGACTCAGTGCACTGCATCCCCACTGGTGCCTGTTCACTCTCTGGACTCACTGCAGTGCATCCCCAGTAGTGCCAGTGGCTCTCTGGACTCACTGCACTGCATCCCCAGTGGTGCCAGTGCACTCTCTGGACTCACTGCAGTGCATCCCCACTGGTGACAGTGTACTCTCTGGACTCACTGAACTGCATCCCCAACGGTGCCACTGCACTCTCTGGACTCACTGCACTGCATCCCCAGTGGTGCCAGTGCAATCTCTGGACTCACTGCAGTGCATCCCCAGTGGTGCCAGTGCACTTTCTGGAGTCACTGCAGTGCATCCCCTGTTGTGCTAGTGCACTCTCTGCACTCACTGCACTGCATCCCCAGAAGTGCCAGTGCACTCTCTGGAGTCACTGCACTGCATCCCCAGTGGTGCCAGTGCACTCTCTGGACACACTGCAGTGCATCCCCTGTGGAGCCAGTGCACTCTCTGGACTCACTGCAGTGCATCCCCAGTGGTGCCAGTGCACTCTCTGGTCTCACTGCACTGCATCCCCAGTGGTGCCAGTGCAGTCTCTGCACTCACTGCACTGCATCCCCAGTGGTGCCAGTGCACTCTCTGGAAACACCGGGGTGCATCCGCAGTGGTGCCAGTGCACTCTCTGGACTCACTGAACTGCAACCCAAGTGGTACCATTGCACTGTCTGGACTCACTGCACTGCATCCCCATTGCTGACAGTGCACTCTCTGCACTCACTGCACTGCATCCCCAGTGGAGCCAGTGCACTCTCTGGACTCACTGCACTGCATCCCCAGTGGTGCCAGTGCACTCTCTGGACTCACTGCAGTGCAACACCATTGGTGCCAGTGCACTCTCTGGACTCACTGCACTGCATCACCAGTGGTGCCAGTGCACTCTCTGGACTCACTGCAGTGCAACCCCATTGGTGCCAGTGTAGTCTCTGGACTCACTGCACTGTAACCCCAGTGGTGCCAGTGCAATCTCAGGACTCACAGCAGTGCAGCTCCAGTTGGTGCCAGTGCACTCTCTGGACTCACTGCACTGCATCCCCAGTGGTGCCAGTGCACTCTCTGGACTCACTGCACTGGATCACCATTGGTGCCAGTGCACTCTCTGGACTCACTGCAGTGCATCCCCTGTGGTGCCATTGCACTCTCAGGACTCACTGCACTGCATCCCCAGTGGAGCCATTGCACTCTCTGGACTCACTGCGCTGCATCCCCAGTGGTGCCAGTGCACTCTCTGGTCTCACTGCACTGCATCCCCTGTGGTGCCAGTGCACTCTCTGGACTCACTGCACTGCATCCCCAGTGGTGCCAGTGGCTCTCTGGACTCACTGCACTGCATCCCCAGTGGAGCCAGTGCACTCTCTGGACTCACTGCAGTGCATCCCCAGTGGTGCCAGTGCACTCTCTGGAGTCACTGCACTGCATCCCCAGTGGTGCGAGTGCACTCTCTGGACTCACTGCACTGCATCCCCAGTGGTGCCAGTGTAGTCTCTGGACTCACTGCAGTGCATCCCCAGTGGTGCCAGTGCACTCTCTGGACTCACTGCACTGCATCCCCAGTGGTGCCAGTGCACTCTCTGGACTCACTGCAGTGTATCCCCATTGGAGCCGGTGCACTCTCTGGACTCACTGCACTGCATCCGCATTGCTGACAGTGCCCTCTCTGGATTCAGTGCACTGCATCCCCACTGGTGCCAGTTCACTCTCTGGACTCACTGCACTGCATCCCCAGTGGTGCCAGTGCACTCTCTGGACTCACTGCACTGCATCCCCAGTGGAGCCAGTGCACTCTCTGGACTAACTGCAGTGCATCTCCAGTGGTGCCAGTGTAGTCTCTGGACTCACTGCAGTGCATCCCCAGTGCTGCCAGTGCAATCTCAGGACTCACAGCAGTGCAGCTCCTTTTGGTGCCAGTGCACTCTCTGAACTCACTGCACTGCATCCCCAGTGGTGCCAGTGCACTCTCTGGACTCACTGCACTGCATCCCCAATGGTGCCAGTGCACTCTCTGGACTCACTGCAGTGCATCCCCTGTGGTGCCATTGCACTCTCCGGACTCACTGCACTGCATCCCCAGTGGTGCCACTGCACTCTCTGGACTCACTGCACTGCATCCCCAGTGGTGCCAGTGCACTCTCTGGACTCACTGCAGTGCATCCCCTGTGGTGCCATTGCACTCTCAGGACTCACTGCACTGCATCCCCAGTGGAGCCAGTGCACTCTCTGGACTAACTGCATTGCATCTCCTGTGGTGCCAGTGCACTCTCTGGTCTCACTGCACTGCATCCCCAGTGGTGCCAGTGCACTCTCTGGACTCACTGCACTGCATCCCCATTGCTGACAGTGCACTCTCTGGACTCAGTGCACTGCATCCCCACTGGTGCCTGTTCACTCTCTGGACTCACTGCAGTGCATCCCCAGTGGTGCCAGTGGCTCTCTGGACTCACTGCACTGCATCCCCAGTGGTGCCAGTGCACTCTCTGGACTCACTGCAGTGCATCCCCACTGGTGCCAGTGTACTCTCTGGACTCACTGCACTGCATCCCCAACGGTGCCACTGCACTCTCTGGACTCACTGCACTGCATCCCCAGTGGTGCCAGTGCACTCTCTGGACTCACTGCACTGCATCCCCAGTGGTGCCAGTGCACTTTCTGGAGTCACTGCAGTGCATCCCCTGTTGTGCTAGTGCACTCTCTGCACTCACTGCACTGCATCCCCAGAAGTGCCAGTGCACTCTCTGGACTCACTGCACTGCATCCCCAGTGGTGCCAGTGCACTCTCTGGACACACTGCAGTGCATCCCCTGTGGAAAAAGTGCACTCTCTGGACTCACTGCAGTGCATCCCCAGTGGTGCCAGTGCACTCTCTGGACTCACTGCACTGCATCACCAGTGGTGCCAGTGCACTCTCTGGTCTCACTGCACTGCATCCCCAGTGGTGCCAGTGCAGTCTCTGCACTCACTGCACTGCATCCCCAGTGGTGCCAGTGCACTCTCTGGACTCACTGCACTGCATCCCCAGTGGTGCCAGTGCACTCTCTGGACTCACTGCACTGCATCCCCAGTGGTGCCAGTACACTCTCTGGACTCACTGCACTGCATCCGCAGTGGTGCCAGTGCACTCTCTGGACTCACTGCAGTGCAACCCCAGTGGTGCCAGTGCACTCTCTGGACTCACTGCACTGCATCCCCATTAGTGCCAGTGCATTCTCTGGACTCACTGCAGTGCATCCCCAGTGGTGCCAGTGCACTCTCTGGACTCAGTGCACTGCATCCCCAGTGGTGCCACTGCACTCTCTGGACTCACTGCACTGCATCCCCAGTGGTGCCAGTGCACTCTCTGGACTCACGGCAGTGCAGCCCCTGAGGTGCCAGTGCACTTTCTGGAGTCACTGCACTGCATCCCCAGTGGTGCCAGTGCACTCTCTGGACTCACTGCACTGCATCCCCAGTGGTGCCAGTGCACTCTCTGGACTCACTGCACTGCATCCCCAGTGGTGTCAGTGCACTCTCTGGACTCACTGCACTGCATCCCCAGTGGAGCCAGTGCACTCTCTGGACTAACTGCATTGCATACCCTGTGGTGCCAGTGCACTCTCTGGTCTCTCTGCACTGCATCCCCAGTGGTGCCAGTGCACTCTCTGGACTCACTGCACTGCATCCGCATTGCTGACAGTGCCCTCTCTGGATTCAGTGCACTGCATCCCCACTGGTGCCAGTTCACTCTCTGGACTCACTGCACTGCATCCCCAGTTGGTGCCAGTGCACTCTCTGGACTCACTGCACTGCATCCCCAGTGGAGCCAGTGCACTCTCTGGACTAACTGCATTGCATCCCCAGTGGTGCCAGTGCACTCTCTGGTCTCACTGCAGTGCATCCCCAGTGGGGCCAGTGCCCTCTCTGGACTCACTGCGCTGCATCCCCAGTGGTGCCAGTTCACTCTCTGGACTCACTGCACTGCATCCCCAGTGGTGCCAGTGGCTCTCTGGACTCAGTGCACTGCATCCCCAGTGGTGCCACTGCACTCTCTGGACTCACTGCACTGCATCCCCAGTGGTGCCAGTGCACTCTCTGGACTCACTGCAGTGCATCCCCAGTGGTGCCAGTGCCCTTTCTGGAGTCACTGCAGTGCATCCTCTGTTGTGCTAGTGCACTCTCTGCACTCACTACACTGCATCCCCAGAAGTGCCAGTGCCCTCTCTGGACTCACTGCACTGCATCCACAGTGGAGCCAGTGCACTCTGTGGACTCACTGCACTGCATCCCCAGTGGTGCCAGTGCACTCTCTGGACTCACTGCACTGCATCCCCAGTGGTGCCAGTGCACTGTCTGGACTCACTGCACTGCATCTCCAGTGGTGCCACTGCACTCTCTTGAAACACCGGGGTGCATCCGCAGCGGTGCCAGTGCACTCTCTGCACTCACTGCAGTCCATCCCCAGTGGTGCCAGTGCACTCTCTGGACTCACTGCAGTGCATCCCCAGTGGTGCCAGTGCACTCTCTAGACTCACTGCAGTGCAGCTCCTGAGGTGCCAGTGCACTCTCTGGACTCACTGCACTGCATCCCCATTGGTGCCACTGCACTCTCTGGACTCACTGAACTGCATCCCCAATGGTGCCAGTGCACTCTCTGGACTCACTGCACTGCATCCCCAGTGGTGCCAGTGCACTCTCAGGACTCACTGCACTGCATCACCATTGGTGCCAGTGCACTCTCTGGACTCAAGGCAGTGCATCCCCAGTGGTTCCATTGCACTCTCTGGACTCACTGCACTGCATCCCCAGTGGTGCCAGTGCACTTTCTGGAGTCACTGCAGTGCATCCCCTGTTGTGCTAGTGCACTCTCTGCACTCACTACACTGCATCCCCAGAAGTGCCAGTGCCCTCTCTGGACTCACTGCACTGCATCCACAGTGGAGCCAGTGCACTCTGTGGACTCACTGCACTGCATCCCCAGTGGTGCCAGTGCACTCTCTGGACTCACTGCACTGCATCCCCAGTGGTGCCAGTGCACTGTCTGGACTCACTGCAGTGCATCCCCAGTGGTGCCAGTGCACTCTCTAGACTCACTGCAGTGCAGCTCTTGAGGTGCCAGTGCACTCTCTGGACTCACTGCACTGCATCCCCATTGGTGCCACTGCACTCTCTGGACTCACTGAACTGCATCCCCAATGGTGCCAGTGCACTCTCTGGACTCACTGCACTGCATCCCCAGTGGTGCCAGTGCACTCTCAGGACTCACTGCACTGCATCCCCAGTGGAGCCAGTGCACTCTCTGGACTAACTGCATTGCATCTCCTGTGGTGCCAGTGCACTCTCTGGTCTCACTGCACTGCATCCTCAGTGGTGCCAGTGCACTCTCTGGACTCACTGCACTGCATCCCCATTGCTGACAGTGCACTCTCTGGACTCACTGCACTGCATCCCCAGTGGTGACAGTGCACTCTCTGGACTCACAGCAGTGCATCCCCAGTGGTGCCAGTGGCTCTCTGGACTCACTGCACTGCATCCCCAGTGGTGCCAGTGCACTCTCTGGACTCACTGCAGTGCATCCCCACTGGTGCCAGTGTACTCTCTGGACTCACTGCACTGCATCCCCAACGGTGCCACTGCACTCTCTGGACTCACTGCACTGCATCCCCAGTGGTGCCAGTGCACTCTCTGGACTCACTGCAGTGCATCCCCACTGGTGCCACTGCACTTTCTGAAGTCACTGCAGTGCATCCCCTGTTGTGCTAGTGCACTCTCTGCACTCACTGCACTGCATCCCCAGAAGTGCCAGTGCACTCTCTGGAGTCACTGCACTGCATCCCCAGTGGTGCCAGTGCACTCTCTGGACACACTGCAGTGCATCCCCTGTGGAGCCAGTGCACTCTCTGGTCTCACTGCACTGCAACCCCAGTGGTGCCAGTGCAGTCTCTGGACTCACTGCACTGCATCCCCAGTGGTGCCTGTGCACTCTCTGGAAACACCGGGGTGCATCCGCAGTGGTGCCAGTGCACTCTCTGGACTCACTTAACTGCAACCCCAGTGGTGCCAGTGCACTCTCTGGACTCACTGCACTGCATCCCCATTGGTGCCAGTGCACTCTCTGGACTCACTGCACTGCATCCCCAGTGGTGCCAGTGCACTCTCTGGACTCACTGCACTGCATCCCCAGTGGTGCCAGTGCACTCTCTGGACTCACTGCACTGCATCACCAGTGGTGCCAGTGCACTCTCTGGACTCACTGCAATGCATCACCAGTGGTGCCAGTGCACTCTCTGGACTCACTGCACTGCATCCCCAGTGGTGCCAGTGAGTCTCTGGACTCACTGCAGTGCATCCCCAGTGGTGCCATTGCACTCTCTGGACTCACTGCACTGCATCCCCAGTGATGCCAGAGAACTCTCTGGACTCACTGCAGTGCATCCCCAGTGGTGCCAGTGCACTGTCTGGACTCACTGCAGTTTATCCCCTGAGGTGCCAGTGCACTCTCTCCACTAACGGCACTAAAACCCCAGTGGAGCCAGTGCACTCTCTGGACTCACTGCCGTGCATCCCCATTGGTGCCAGTGCACTCTCTGGAATCACTGCAGTGCATCCCCTGTGGTGCCAGTACACTCTCTGGACTCACTGCACTGCATCCCCAGTGGTGCCAGTGCACTCTCTGGACTCACTGCACTGCATCCCCAGTGGTGCCAGTACACTCTCTGGACTCACTGCAGTGCATCCCCAGTGGTGCCAGTGCACTCTCTGGACTCACTGCAGTGCAACCCCAGTGGTGCCAGTGCACGCTCTGGACTCACTGCACTGCATCCCCATTACTGCCAGTGCATTCTCTGGACTCACTGCAGTGCATCCCCAGTGGTGCCAGTGCACTCTCTGGACTCAGTGCACTGCATCCCCAGTGGTGCCAGTGCACTCTCTGGACTCACTGCACTGCATCCCCAGTGGTGCCAGTGCACTCTCTGGACTCACGGCAGTGCAGCCCCTGAGGTGCAAGTGCACTTTCTGGAGTCACTGCACTGCATCCCCAGTGGTGCCAGTGCACTCTCTGGACTCACTGCACTGCATCCCCAGTGGTGCCAGTGCAGTCTCTGAACTCACTGCACTGCATCCCCAGTGGTGTCAGTGCACTCTCTGGACTCACTGCACTGCATCCCCAGTGGAGCCAGTGCACTCTCGGGACTAACTGCATTGCATACCCTGTGGTGCCAGTGCACTCTCTGGTCTCCCTGCACTGCATCCCCAGTGGTGCCAGTGCACTCTCTGGACTCACTGCACTGCATCCGCATTGCTGACAGTGCCCTCTCTGGATTCAGTGCACTGCATCCCCACTGGTGCCAGTTCACTCTCTGGACTCACTGCACTGCATCCCCAGTTGGTGCCAGTGCACTCTCTGGACTCACTGCACTGCATCCCCAGTGGAGCCAGTGCACTCTCTGGACTAACTGCATTGCATCCCCTGTGGTGCCAGTGCACTCTCTGGTCTCACTGCACTGCATCCCCAGTGGGGCCAGTTCCCTCTCTGGACTCACTGCGCTGCATCCCCAGTGGTGCCAGTGCACTCTCTGCACTCACTGCAGTCCATCACCAGTGGTGCCAGTGCACTCTCTGGACTCACTGCAGTGCATCCCCAGTGGTGCCAGTGCACTCTCTAGACTCACTGCAGTGCAGCTCCTGAGGTGCCAGTGCACTCTCTGGACTCACTGCACTGCATCCCCAGTGGTGCCAGTGCACTCTCTGGACTCAATGCGCTGCATCCCCAGTGGTGCCAGTGCACTCTCTGGACTCACTGCACTGCATCCCCAGTGGTGCCAGTGAGTCTCTGGACTCACTGCAGTGCATCCCCAGTGGTGCCAGAGAACTCTCTGGACTCAGTGCACTGCATCCCCAGTGGTGCCAGTGCACTCTCTGGACACACTGCAGTGTATCCCCATTGGGGCCGGTGCACTCTCTGGACTCACTAAACTGCATCCCCAGTGGTGCCAGAGAACTCTCTGGACTCACTGCAGTGCATCCCCAGTGGTGCCAGTGCACTCTCTGGAAACACCGGGGTGCATCCGCAGTGGTGCCAGTGCACTCTCTGGACTCACTGAACTGCATCCCCAGTGGTGCCAGTGCACTCTCTGGACTCACTGCAGTGCAACCCCATTGGTGCCAGAGCACTCTCTGGACTCACTGCACTGCATCCCCAGTGGTGCCAGTGCACTCTCTGGACTCTCTGAACTGCATCCCCAGTGGTGCCAGTGCACTCTCTGGACTCACTGCAGTGCAACACCATTGGTGCCAGTGCACTCTCTGGACTCACTGCACTGCATCCCCAGTGGTGCCAGTGCACTCTCTGGACTCACTGCAGTGCAACCCCAGTGGTGCCAGTGCACTCTCTGGACTCACTGCACTGCATCCCCAGTGGTGCCAGTACACTCTCTGGACTCACTGCAGTGCATCCCCAGTGGTGCCAGTGCACTCTCTGGACTCACTGCAGTGCAAACCCAGTGGTGCCAGTACACGCTCTGGACTCACTGCACTGCATCCCCATTACTGCCAGTGCATTCTCTGGACTCACTGCAGTGCATCCCCAGTGGTGCCAGTGCACTCTCTGGACTCAGTGCACTGCATCCCCAGTGGTGCCAGTGCACTCTCTGGACTCACTGCACTGCATCCCCAGTGGTGCCAGTGCACTCTCTGAACTCACTGCACTGCATCCCCAGTGGTGTCAGTGCACTCTCTGGACTCACTGCACTGCATCCCCAGTGGAGCCAGTGCACTCTCGGGACTAACTGCATTGCATACCCTGTGGTGCCAGTGCACTCTCTGGTCTCACTGCACTGCATCCCCATTGGTGCCAGTGCACTCTCTGGACTCACTGCACTGCATCCGCATTGCTGACAGTGCCCTCTCTGGATTCAGTGCATTGCATCCCCACTGGTGCCAGTTCACTCTCTGGACTCACTGCACTGCATCCCCAGTTGGTGCCAGTGCACTCTCTGGACTCACTGCACTGCATCCCCAGTGGAGCCAGTGCACTCTCTGGACTAACTGCATTGCATCCCCTGTGGTGCCAGTGCACTCTCTGGTCTCACTGCACTGCATCCCCAGTGGGGCCAGTTCCCTCTCTGGACTCACTGCGCTGCATCCCCAGTGGTGCCAGTGCACTCTCTGCACTCACTGCAGTCCATCCCCAGTGGTGCCAGTGCACTCTCTGGACTCACTGCAGTGCATCCCCAGTGGTGCCAGTGCACTCTCTAGACTCACTGCAGTGCAGCTCCTGAGGTGCCAGTGCACTCTCTGGACTCACTGCACTGCATCCCCAGTGGTGCCAGTGCACTCTCTGGACTCACTGCGCTGCATCCCCAGTGGTGCCAGTGCACTCTCTGGACTCACTGCAGTGCATCCCCAGTGGTGCCAGTGAGTCTCTGGACTCACTGCAGTGCATCCCCAGTGGTGCCAGAGAACTCTCTGGACTCAGTGCACTGCATCCCCAGTGGTGCCAGTGCACTTTCTGGAGTCACTGCACTGCATCCCCAGTGGTGCCAGTGCACTCTCTGGACTCACTGCACTGCATCCCCAGTGGTGCCAGTGCAGTCTCTGGACTCACTGCACTGCATCCCCAGTGGTGTCAGTGCACTCTCTGGACTCACTGCACTGCATCCCCAGTGGAGCCAGTGCACTCTCGGGACTAACTGCATTGCATACCCTGTGGTGCCAGTGCACTCTCTGGTCTCACTGCACTGCATCCCCAGTGGTGCCAGTGCACTCTCTGGACTCACTGCACTGCATCCGCATTGCTGACAGTGCCCTCTCTGGATTCAGTGCACTGCATCCCCACTGGTGCCAGTTCACTCTCTGGACTCACTGCACTGCATCCCCAGTTGGTGCCAGTGCACTCTCTGGACTCACTGCACTGCATCCCCAGTGGAGCCAGTGCACTCTCTGGACTAACTGCATTGCATCCCCTGTGGTGCCAGTGCACTCTCTGGTCTCACTGCACTGCATCCCCAGTGGGGCCAGTTCCCTCTCTGGACTCACTGCGCTGCATCCCCAGTGGTGCCAGTGCACTCTCTGCACTCACTGCAGTCCATCACCAGTGGTGCCAGTGCACTCTCTGGACTCACTGCAGTGCATCCCCAGTGGTGCCAGTGCACTCTCTAGACTCACTGCAGTGCAGCTCCTGAGGTGCCAGTGCACTCTCTGGACTCACTGCACTGCATCCCCAGTGGTGCCAGTGCACTCTCTGGACTCAATGCGCTGCATCCCCAGTGGTGCCAGTGCACTCTCTGGACTCACTGCACTGCATCCCCAGTGGTGCCAGTGAGTCTCTGGACTCACTGCAGTGCATCCCCAGTGGTGCCAGAGAACTCTCTGGACTCAGTGCACTGCATCCCCAGTGGTGCCAGTGCACTCTCTGGACACACTGCAGTGTATTCCCATTGGGGCCGGTGCACTCTCTGGACTCACTAAACTGCATCCCCAGTGGTGCCAGAGAACTCTCTGGACTCACTGCAGTGCATCCCCAGTGGTGCCAGTGCACTCTCTGGAAACACCGGGGTGCATCCGCAGTGGTGCCAGTGCACTCTCTGGACTCACTGAACTGCATCCCCAGTGGTGCCAGTGCACTCTCTGGACTCACTGCAGTGCAACCCCATTGGTTCCAGAGCACTCTCTGGACTCACTGCACTGCATCCCCAGTGGTGCCAGTGCACTCTCTGGACTCTCTGAACTGCATCCCCAGTGGTGCCAGTGCACTCTCTGGACTCACTGCAGTGCAACACCATTGGTGCCAGTGCACTCTCTGGAGTCACTGCACTGCATCCCCAGTGGTGCCAGTGCACTCTCTGGACTCACTGCAGTGCAACCCCAGTGGTGCCAGTGCACTCTCTGGACTCACTGCACTGCATCCCCAGTGGTGTCAGTACACTCTCTGGACTCACTGCAGTGCATCCCCAGTGGTGCCAGTGCACTCTCTGGACTCACTGCAGTGCAAACCCAGTGGTGCCAGTACACGCTCTGGACTCACTGCACTGCATCCCCATTACTGCCAGTGCATTCTCTGGACTCACTGCAGTGCATCCCCAGTGGTGCCAGTGCACTCTCTGGACTCAGTGCACTGCATCCCCAGTGGTGCCAGTGCACTCTCTGGACTCACTGCACTGCATCCCCAGTGGTGCCAGTGCACTCTCTGGACTCACGGCAGTGCAGCCCCTGAGGTGCCAGTGCACTTTCTGGAGTCACTGCACTGCATCCCCAGTGGTGCCAGTGCACTCTCTGGACTCACTGCACTGCATCCCCAGTGGTGCCAGTGCACTCTCTGAACTCACTGCACTGCATCCCCAGTGGTGTCAGTGCACTCTCTGGACTCACTGCACTGCATCCCCAGTGGAGCCAGTGCACTCTCGGGACTAACTGCATTGCATACCCTGTGGTGCCAGTGCACTCTCTGGTCTCACTGCACTGCATCCCCATTGGTGCCAGTGCACTCTCTGGACTCACTGCACTGCATCCGCATTGCTGACAGTGCCCTCTCTGGATTCAGTGCACTGCATCCCCACTGGTGCCAGTTCCCTCTCTGGACTCACTGCGCTGCATCCCCAGTGGTGCCAGTGCACTCTCTGCACTCACTGCAGTCCATCACCAGTGGTGCCAGTGCACTCTCTGGACTAACTGCATTGCATCCCCTGTGGTGCCAGTGCACTCTCTGGTCTCACTGCACTGCATCCCCAGTGGGGCCAGTTCCCTCTCTGGACTCACTGCGCTGCATCCCCAGTGGTGCCAGTGCACTCTCTGCACTCACTGCAGTCCATCCCCAGTGGTGCCAGTGCACTCTCTGGACTCACTGCAGTGCATCCCCAGTGGTGCCAGTGCACTCTCTAGACTCACTGCAGTGCAGCTCCTGAGGTGCCAGTGCACTCTCTGGACTCACTGCACTGCATCCCCAGTGGTGCCAGTGCACTCTCTGGACTCACTGCGCTGCATCCCCAGTGGTGCCAGTGCACTCTCTGGACTCACTGCAGTGCATCCCCAGTGGTGCCAGTGAGTCTCTGGACTCACTGCAGTGCATCCCCAGTGGTGCCAGAGAACTCTCTGGACTCAGTGCACTGCATCCCCAGTGGTGCCAGTGCACTTTCTGGAGTCACTGCACTGCATCCCCAGTGGTGCCAGTGCACTCTCTGGACTCACTGCACTGCATCCCCAGTGGTGCCAGTGCAGTCTCTGAACTCACTGCACTGCATCCCCAGTGGTGTCAGTGCACTCTCTGGACTCACTGCACTGCATCCCCAGTGGAGCCAGTGCACTCTCGGGACTAACTGCATTGCATACCCTGTGGTGCCAGTGCACTCTCTGGTCTCACTGCACTGCATCCCCACTGGTGCCAGTTCACTCTCTGGACTCACTGCACTGCATCCCCAGTTGGTGCCAGTGCACTCTCTGGACTCACTGCACTGCATCCCCAGTGGAGCCAGTGCACTCTCTGGACTAACTGCATTGCATCCCCTGTGGTGCCAGTGCACTCTCTGGTCTCACTGCACTGCATCCCCAGTGGGGCCAGTTCCCTCTCTGGACTCACTGCGCTGCATCCCCAGTGGTGCCAGTGCACTCTCTGCACTCACTGCAGTCCATCACCAGTGGTGCCAGTGCACTCTCTGGACTCACTGCAGTGCATCCCCAGTGGTGCCAGTGCACTCTCTAGACTCACTGCAGTGCAGCTCCTGAGGTGCCAGTGCACTCTCTGGACTCACTGCACTGCATCCCCAGTGGTGCCAGTGCACTCTCTGGACTCAATGCGCTGCATCCCCAGTGGTGCCAGTGCACTCTCTGGACTCACTGCACTGCATCCCCAGTGGTGCCAGTGAGTCTCTGGACTCACTGCAGTGCATCCCCAGTGGTGCCAGAGAACTCTCTGGACTCAGTGCACTGCATCCCCAGTGGTGCCAGTGCACTCTCTGGACACAGTGCAGTGTATTCCCATTGGGGCCGGTGCACTCTCTGGACTCACTAAACTGCATCCCCAGTGGTGTCAGAGAACTCTCTGGACTCACTGCAGTGCATCCCCAGTGGTGCCAGTGCACTCTCTGGAAACACCGGGGTGCATCCGCAGTGGTGCCAGTGCACTCTCTGGACTCACTGAACTGCATCCCCAGTGGTGCCAGTGCACTCTCTGGACTCACTGCAGTGCAACCCCATTGGTGCCAGAGCACTCTCTGGACTCACTGCACTGCATCCCCAGTGGTGCCAGTGCACTCTCTGGACTCTCTGAACTGCATCCCCAGTGGTGCCAGTGCACTCTCTGGACTCACTGCAGTGCAACACCATTGGTGCCAGTGCACTCTCTGGACTCACTGCACTGCATCCCCAGTGGTGCCAGTGCACTCTCTGGACTCACTGCAGTGCAACCCCAGTGGTGCCAGTGCACTCTCTGGACTCACTGCACTGCATCCCCAGTGGTGCCAGTACACTCTCTGGACTCACTGCAGTGCATCCCCAGTGGTGCCAGTGCACTCTCTGGACTCACTGCAGTGCAAACCCAGTGGTGCCAGTACACGCTCTGGACTCACTGCACTGCATCCCCATTACTGCCAGTGCATTCTCTGGACTCACTGCAGTGCATCCCCAGTGGTTCCAGTGCACTCTCTGGACTCAGTGCACTGCATCCCCAGTGGTGCCAGTGCACTCTCTGGACTCACTGCACTGCATCCCCAGTGGTGCCAGTGCACTCTCTGGACTCACGGCAGTGCAGCCCCTGAGGTGCCAGTGCACTTTCTGGAGTCACTGCACTGCATCCCCAGTGGTGCCAGTGCACTCTCTGGACTCACTGCACTGCATCCCCAGTGGTGCCAGTGCACTCTCTGAACTCACTGCACTGCATCCCCAGTGGTGTCAGTGCACTCTCTGGACTCACTGCACTGCATCCCCAGTGGAGCCAGTGCACTCTCGGGACTAACTGCATTGCATACCCTGTGGTGCCAGTGCACTCTCTGGTCTCACTGCACTGCATCCCCATTGGTGCCAGTGCACTCTCTGGACTCACTGCACTGCATCCGCATTGCTGACAGTGCCCTCTCTGGATTCAGTGCACTGCATCCCCACTGGTGCCTGTTCACTCTCTGGACTCACTGCACTGCATCCCCAGTTGGTGCCAGTGCACTCTCTGGACTCACTGCACTGCATCCCCAGTGGAGCCAGTGCACTCACTGGACTAACTGCACTGCATCCCCTGTGGTGCCAGTGCACTCTCTGGTCTCACTGCACTGCATCCCCAGTGGGGCCAGTTCCCTCTCTGGACTCACTGCGCTGCATCCCCAGTGGTGCCAGTGCACTCTCTGCACTCACTGCAGTCCATCCCCAGTGGTGCCAGTGCACTCTCTGGACTCACTGCAGTGCATCCCCAGTGGTGCCAGTGCACTCTCTAGACTCACTGCAGTGCAGCTCCTGAGGTGCCAGTGCACTCTCTGGACTCACTGCACTGCATCCCCAGTGGTGCCAGTGCACTCTCTGGACTCACTGCGCTGCATCCCCAGTGGTGCCAGTGCACTCTCTGGACTCACTGCAGTGCATCCCCAGTGGTGCCAGTGAGTCTCTGGACTCACTGCAGTGCATCCCCAGTGGTGCCAGAGAACTCTCTGGACTCAGTGCACTGCATCCCCAGTGGTGCCAGTGCACTCTCTGGACACACTGCAGTGTATCCCCATTGGGGCCGGTGCACTCTCTGGACTCACTAAACTGCATCCCCAGTGGTGCCAGAGAACTCTCTGGACTCACTGCAGTGCATCCCCAGTGGTGCCAGTGCACTTTCTGGAGTCACTGCAGTGCATCCCCTGTTGTGCTAGTGCACTCTCTGCACTCACTGCACTGCATCCCCAGAAGTGCCAGTGCACTCTCTGGAGTCACTGCACTGCATCCCCAGTGGTGCCAGTGCACTCTCTGGACACACTGCAGTGCATCCCCTGTGGAGCCAGTGCACTCTCTGGACTCACTGCAGTGCATCAACCAGTGGTGCCAGTGCACTCTCTGGACTCACTGCACTGCATCCCCAGTGGTGCCAGTGCACTCTCTGGTCTCACTGCACTGCATCCCCAGTGGTGCCAGTGCAGTCTCTGCACTCACTGCACTGCATCCCCAGTGGTGCCAGTGCACTCTCTGGACTCACTGCACTGCATCCCCAGTGGTGCCTGTGCACTCTCTGGAAACACCGGGGTGCATCCGCAGTGGTGCCAGTGCACTCTCTGGACTCACTGAACTGCAACCCCAGTGGTGCCAGTGCACTCTCTGGACTCACTGCACTGCATCCCCAGTGGAGCCAGTGCACTCTCTGGACTCACTGCACTGCATCCCCAGTGGTGCCAGTGCACTCTCTGGACTCACTGCACTGCATCCCCAGTGGTGCCAGTGCACTCTCTGGACTCACTGCAATGCATCCCCAGTGGTGCCAGTGCACTCTCTGGACTCACTGCACTGCATCCCCAGTGGTGCCAGTGAGTCTCTGGACTCACTGCAGTGCATCCCCAGTGGTGCCATTGCACTCTCTGGACTCACTGCACTGCATCCCCAGTGGTGCCAGTGCACTCTCTGGACTCACTGCAGTGTATCCCCATTGGAGCCGGTGCACTCTCTGGACTCACTGCACTGCATCCCCAGTGGTGCCAGTGCACTCTCTGGACTCACTAAACTGCATCCCCAGTGGTGCCAGTGCACTGTCTGGACTCACTGCAGTTTATCCCCTGAGGTGCCAGTGCACTCTCTCCACTAACGGCACTAAAACCCCAGTGGAGCCAGTGCACTCTCTGGACTCACTGCCGTGCATCCCCATTGGTGCCAGTGCACTCTCTGGAATCACTGCAGTGCATCCCCTGTGGTGCCAGTACACTCTCTGGACTCACTGCACTGCATCCCCAGTGGTGCCAGTGCACTCTCTGGACTCACTGCAGTGCATCCCCAGTGGTGCCAGTACACTCTCTGGACTCACTGCAGTGCATCCCCAGTGGTGCCAGTGCACTCTCTGGACTCACTGCAGTGCAACCCCAGTGGTGCCAGTGCACTCTCTGGACTCACTGCACTGCATCCCCATTAGTGCCAGTGCATTCTCTGGACTCACTGCAGTGCATCCCCAGTGGTGCCAGTGCACTCTCTGGACTCAGTGCACTGCATCCCCAGTGGTGCCACTGCACTCTCTGGACTAAGTGCACTGCATCCCCAGTGGTGCCAGTGCACTCTCTGGACTCACGGCAGTGCAGCCCCTGAGGTGCCAGTGCACTTTCTGGAGTCACTGCACTGCATCCCCAGTGGTACCAGTGCACTCTCTGGACTCACTGCACTGCATCCCCAGTGGTGCCAGTGCACTCTCTGGACTCACTGCACTGCATCCCCAGTGGTGTCAGTGCACTCTCTGGACTCACTGCACTGCATCCCCAGTGGAGCCAGTGCACTCTCTGGACTAACTGCATTGCATACCCTGTGGTGCCAGTGCACTCTCTGGTCTCACTGCACTGCATCCCCAGTGGTGCCAGTGCACTCTCTGGACTCACTGCACTGCATCCGCATTGCTGACAGTGCCCTCTCTGGATTCAGTGCACTGCATCCCCACTGGTGCCAGTTCACTCTCTGGACTCACTGCACTGCATCCCCAGTTGGTGCCAGTGCACTCTCTGGACTCACTGCACTGCATCCCCAGTGGAGCCAGTGCACTCTCTGGACTAACTGCATTGCATCCCCAGTGGTGCCAGTGCACTCTCTGGTCTCACTGCAGTGCATCCCCAGTGGGGCCAGTGCCCTCTCTGGACTCACTGCGCTGCATCCCCAGTGGTGCCAGTTCACTCTCTGGACTCACTGCAGTGCATCCCCAGTGGTGCCAGTGCACTCTCTGGACTCACTGCACTGCATCCCCAGTGGTGCCAGTGCACTCTCTGGACTCACTGCAGTGCATCCCCAGTGGTGCCAGTGCACTTTCTGGAGTCACTGCAGTGCATCCCCTGTTGTGCTAGTGCACTCTCTGCACTCACTACACTGCATCCCCAGAAGTGCCAGTGCCCTCTCTGGACTCACTGCACTGCATCCACAGTGGAGCCAGTGCACTCTGTGGACTCACTG
This sequence comes from Anser anser, assembly GCF_964211835.1. Lineage (NCBI taxonomy): Eukaryota > Metazoa > Chordata > Aves > Anseriformes > Anatidae > Anser > Anser anser. Next base: position 2,051,986 of record NC_139734.1, read on the forward strand.
CACTGCATCCCCAGTGGTGACAGTGCACTCTCTGGACTCACTGCACTGCATCCCCCGTGGTGCCAGTGCACTCTCTGGACTCACTGCACTGCATCCCCAGTGGTGCCACTGCACTCTCTGAAAACACCGGGGTGCAACCGCAGCGGTGCCAGTGCACTCTCTGGACTCACTGCACTGCATCCCCAGTGTTGCCAGTGCACTGTCTGGACTCACTGCACTGCATCCCCAGTGGTGCCACTGCACTCTCTTGAAACACCGGGGTGCATCCGCAGCGGTGCCAGTGCACTCTCTGCACTCACTGCAGTCCATCCCCAGTGGTGCCAGTGCACTCTCTGGACTCACTGCAGTGCATCCCCAGTGGTGCCAGTGCAATCTCAGGACTCACAGCAGTGCAGCTCCTGTTGGTGCCAGTGCACTCTCTGAACTCACTGCACTGCATCCCCAGTGGTGCCAGTGCACTCTCTGGACTTGCCGGGGTGCATCCCCAGTGGTGCCAGTGCACTCTCTGGACTCACTGCAGTGCATCCCCTGTGGTGCCATTGCACTCTCCGGACTCACTGCACTGCATCCCCAGTGGTGCCAGTGCACTCTCTGGACTCACTGCACTGCATCCCCAGTGGTGCCAGTGCACTCTCTGGACTCACTGCAGTGCATCCCCTGTGGTGCCATTGCACTCTCAGGACTCACTGCACTGCATCCCCAGTGGAGCCAGTGCACTCTCTGGACTAACTGCATTGCATCTCCTGTGGTGCCAGTGCACTCTCTGGTCTCACTGCACTGCATCCCCAGTGGTGCCAGTGCACTCTCTGGACTCACTGCACTGCATCCCCATTGCTGACAGTGCACTCTCTGGACTCAGTGCACTGCATCCCCACTGGTGCCTGTTCACTCTCTGGACTCACTGCAGTGCATCCCCAGTAGTGCCAGTGGCTCTCTGGACTCACTGCACTGCATCCCCAGTGGTGCCAGTGCACTCTCTGGACTCACTGCAGTGCATCCCCACTGGTGACAGTGTACTCTCTGGACTCACTGAACTGCATCCCCAACGGTGCCACTGCACTCTCTGGACTCACTGCACTGCATCCCCAGTGGTGCCAGTGCAATCTCTGGACTCACTGCAGTGCATCCCCAGTGGTGCCAGTGCACTTTCTGGAGTCACTGCAGTGCATCCCCTGTTGTGCTAGTGCACTCTCTGCACTCACTGCACTGCATCCCCAGAAGTGCCAGTGCACTCTCTGGAGTCACTGCACTGCATCCCCAGTGGTGCCAGTGCACTCTCTGGACACACTGCAGTGCATCCCCTGTGGAGCCAGTGCACTCTCTGGACTCACTGCAGTGCATCCCCAGTGGTGCCAGTGCACTCTCTGGTCTCACTGCACTGCATCCCCAGTGGTGCCAGTGCAGTCTCTGCACTCACTGCACTGCATCCCCAGTGGTGCCAGTGCACTCTCTGGAAACACCGGGGTGCATCCGCAGTGGTGCCAGTGCACTCTCTGGACTCACTGAACTGCAACCCAAGTGGTACCATTGCACTGTCTGGACTCACTGCACTGCATCCCCATTGCTGACAGTGCACTCTCTGCACTCACTGCACTGCATCCCCAGTGGAGCCAGTGCACTCTCTGGACTCACTGCACTGCATCCCCAGTGGTGCCAGTGCACTCTCTGGACTCACTGCAGTGCAACACCATTGGTGCCAGTGCACTCTCTGGACTCACTGCACTGCATCACCAGTGGTGCCAGTGCACTCTCTGGACTCACTGCAGTGCAACCCCATTGGTGCCAGTGTAGTCTCTGGACTCACTGCACTGTAACCCCAGTGGTGCCAGTGCAATCTCAGGACTCACAGCAGTGCAGCTCCAGTTGGTGCCAGTGCACTCTCTGGACTCACTGCACTGCATCCCCAGTGGTGCCAGTGCACTCTCTGGACTCACTGCACTGGATCACCATTGGTGCCAGTGCACTCTCTGGACTCACTGCAGTGCATCCCCTGTGGTGCCATTGCACTCTCAGGACTCACTGCACTGCATCCCCAGTGGAGCCATTGCACTCTCTGGACTCACTGCGCTGCATCCCCAGTGGTGCCAGTGCACTCTCTGGTCTCACTGCACTGCATCCCCTGTGGTGCCAGTGCACTCTCTGGACTCACTGCACTGCATCCCCAGTGGTGCCAGTGGCTCTCTGGACTCACTGCACTGCATCCCCAGTGGAGCCAGTGCACTCTCTGGACTCACTGCAGTGCATCCCCAGTGGTGCCAGTGCACTCTCTGGAGTCACTGCACTGCATCCCCAGTGGTGCGAGTGCACTCTCTGGACTCACTGCACTGCATCCCCAGTGGTGCCAGTGTAGTCTCTGGACTCACTGCAGTGCATCCCCAGTGGTGCCAGTGCACTCTCTGGACTCACTGCACTGCATCCCCAGTGGTGCCAGTGCACTCTCTGGACTCACTGCAGTGTATCCCCATTGGAGCCGGTGCACTCTCTGGACTCACTGCACTGCATCCGCATTGCTGACAGTGCCCTCTCTGGATTCAGTGCACTGCATCCCCACTGGTGCCAGTTCACTCTCTGGACTCACTGCACTGCATCCCCAGTGGTGCCAGTGCACTCTCTGGACTCACTGCACTGCATCCCCAGTGGAGCCAGTGCACTCTCTGGACTAACTGCAGTGCATCTCCAGTGGTGCCAGTGTAGTCTCTGGACTCACTGCAGTGCATCCCCAGTGCTGCCAGTGCAATCTCAGGACTCACAGCAGTGCAGCTCCTTTTGGTGCCAGTGCACTCTCTGAACTCACTGCACTGCATCCCCAGTGGTGCCAGTGCACTCTCTGGACTCACTGCACTGCATCCCCAATGGTGCCAGTGCACTCTCTGGACTCACTGCAGTGCATCCCCTGTGGTGCCATTGCACTCTCCGGACTCACTGCACTGCATCCCCAGTGGTGCCACTGCACTCTCTGGACTCACTGCACTGCATCCCCAGTGGTGCCAGTGCACTCTCTGGACTCACTGCAGTGCATCCCCTGTGGTGCCATTGCACTCTCAGGACTCACTGCACTGCATCCCCAGTGGAGCCAGTGCACTCTCTGGACTAACTGCATTGCATCTCCTGTGGTGCCAGTGCACTCTCTGGTCTCACTGCACTGCATCCCCAGTGGTGCCAGTGCACTCTCTGGACTCACTGCACTGCATCCCCATTGCTGACAGTGCACTCTCTGGACTCAGTGCACTGCATCCCCACTGGTGCCTGTTCACTCTCTGGACTCACTGCAGTGCATCCCCAGTGGTGCCAGTGGCTCTCTGGACTCACTGCACTGCATCCCCAGTGGTGCCAGTGCACTCTCTGGACTCACTGCAGTGCATCCCCACTGGTGCCAGTGTACTCTCTGGACTCACTGCACTGCATCCCCAACGGTGCCACTGCACTCTCTGGACTCACTGCACTGCATCCCCAGTGGTGCCAGTGCACTCTCTGGACTCACTGCACTGCATCCCCAGTGGTGCCAGTGCACTTTCTGGAGTCACTGCAGTGCATCCCCTGTTGTGCTAGTGCACTCTCTGCACTCACTGCACTGCATCCCCAGAAGTGCCAGTGCACTCTCTGGACTCACTGCACTGCATCCCCAGTGGTGCCAGTGCACTCTCTGGACACACTGCAGTGCATCCCCTGTGGAAAAAGTGCACTCTCTGGACTCACTGCAGTGCATCCCCAGTGGTGCCAGTGCACTCTCTGGACTCACTGCACTGCATCACCAGTGGTGCCAGTGCACTCTCTGGTCTCACTGCACTGCATCCCCAGTGGTGCCAGTGCAGTCTCTGCACTCACTGCACTGCATCCCCAGTGGTGCCAGTGCACTCTCTGGACTCACTGCACTGCATCCCCAGTGGTGCCAGTGCACTCTCTGGACTCACTGCACTGCATCCCCAGTGGTGCCAGTACACTCTCTGGACTCACTGCACTGCATCCGCAGTGGTGCCAGTGCACTCTCTGGACTCACTGCAGTGCAACCCCAGTGGTGCCAGTGCACTCTCTGGACTCACTGCACTGCATCCCCATTAGTGCCAGTGCATTCTCTGGACTCACTGCAGTGCATCCCCAGTGGTGCCAGTGCACTCTCTGGACTCAGTGCACTGCATCCCCAGTGGTGCCACTGCACTCTCTGGACTCACTGCACTGCATCCCCAGTGGTGCCAGTGCACTCTCTGGACTCACGGCAGTGCAGCCCCTGAGGTGCCAGTGCACTTTCTGGAGTCACTGCACTGCATCCCCAGTGGTGCCAGTGCACTCTCTGGACTCACTGCACTGCATCCCCAGTGGTGCCAGTGCACTCTCTGGACTCACTGCACTGCATCCCCAGTGGTGTCAGTGCACTCTCTGGACTCACTGCACTGCATCCCCAGTGGAGCCAGTGCACTCTCTGGACTAACTGCATTGCATACCCTGTGGTGCCAGTGCACTCTCTGGTCTCTCTGCACTGCATCCCCAGTGGTGCCAGTGCACTCTCTGGACTCACTGCACTGCATCCGCATTGCTGACAGTGCCCTCTCTGGATTCAGTGCACTGCATCCCCACTGGTGCCAGTTCACTCTCTGGACTCACTGCACTGCATCCCCAGTTGGTGCCAGTGCACTCTCTGGACTCACTGCACTGCATCCCCAGTGGAGCCAGTGCACTCTCTGGACTAACTGCATTGCATCCCCAGTGGTGCCAGTGCACTCTCTGGTCTCACTGCAGTGCATCCCCAGTGGGGCCAGTGCCCTCTCTGGACTCACTGCGCTGCATCCCCAGTGGTGCCAGTTCACTCTCTGGACTCACTGCACTGCATCCCCAGTGGTGCCAGTGGCTCTCTGGACTCAGTGCACTGCATCCCCAGTGGTGCCACTGCACTCTCTGGACTCACTGCACTGCATCCCCAGTGGTGCCAGTGCACTCTCTGGACTCACTGCAGTGCATCCCCAGTGGTGCCAGTGCCCTTTCTGGAGTCACTGCAGTGCATCCTCTGTTGTGCTAGTGCACTCTCTGCACTCACTACACTGCATCCCCAGAAGTGCCAGTGCCCTCTCTGGACTCACTGCACTGCATCCACAGTGGAGCCAGTGCACTCTGTGGACTCACTGCACTGCATCCCCAGTGGTGCCAGTGCACTCTCTGGACTCACTGCACTGCATCCCCAGTGGTGCCAGTGCACTGTCTGGACTCACTGCACTGCATCTCCAGTGGTGCCACTGCACTCTCTTGAAACACCGGGGTGCATCCGCAGCGGTGCCAGTGCACTCTCTGCACTCACTGCAGTCCATCCCCAGTGGTGCCAGTGCACTCTCTGGACTCACTGCAGTGCATCCCCAGTGGTGCCAGTGCACTCTCTAGACTCACTGCAGTGCAGCTCCTGAGGTGCCAGTGCACTCTCTGGACTCACTGCACTGCATCCCCATTGGTGCCACTGCACTCTCTGGACTCACTGAACTGCATCCCCAATGGTGCCAGTGCACTCTCTGGACTCACTGCACTGCATCCCCAGTGGTGCCAGTGCACTCTCAGGACTCACTGCACTGCATCACCATTGGTGCCAGTGCACTCTCTGGACTCAAGGCAGTGCATCCCCAGTGGTTCCATTGCACTCTCTGGACTCACTGCACTGCATCCCCAGTGGTGCCAGTGCACTTTCTGGAGTCACTGCAGTGCATCCCCTGTTGTGCTAGTGCACTCTCTGCACTCACTACACTGCATCCCCAGAAGTGCCAGTGCCCTCTCTGGACTCACTGCACTGCATCCACAGTGGAGCCAGTGCACTCTGTGGACTCACTGCACTGCATCCCCAGTGGTGCCAGTGCACTCTCTGGACTCACTGCACTGCATCCCCAGTGGTGCCAGTGCACTGTCTGGACTCACTGCAGTGCATCCCCAGTGGTGCCAGTGCACTCTCTAGACTCACTGCAGTGCAGCTCTTGAGGTGCCAGTGCACTCTCTGGACTCACTGCACTGCATCCCCATTGGTGCCACTGCACTCTCTGGACTCACTGAACTGCATCCCCAATGGTGCCAGTGCACTCTCTGGACTCACTGCACTGCATCCCCAGTGGTGCCAGTGCACTCTCAGGACTCACTGCACTGCATCCCCAGTGGAGCCAGTGCACTCTCTGGACTAACTGCATTGCATCTCCTGTGGTGCCAGTGCACTCTCTGGTCTCACTGCACTGCATCCTCAGTGGTGCCAGTGCACTCTCTGGACTCACTGCACTGCATCCCCATTGCTGACAGTGCACTCTCTGGACTCACTGCACTGCATCCCCAGTGGTGACAGTGCACTCTCTGGACTCACAGCAGTGCATCCCCAGTGGTGCCAGTGGCTCTCTGGACTCACTGCACTGCATCCCCAGTGGTGCCAGTGCACTCTCTGGACTCACTGCAGTGCATCCCCACTGGTGCCAGTGTACTCTCTGGACTCACTGCACTGCATCCCCAACGGTGCCACTGCACTCTCTGGACTCACTGCACTGCATCCCCAGTGGTGCCAGTGCACTCTCTGGACTCACTGCAGTGCATCCCCACTGGTGCCACTGCACTTTCTGAAGTCACTGCAGTGCATCCCCTGTTGTGCTAGTGCACTCTCTGCACTCACTGCACTGCATCCCCAGAAGTGCCAGTGCACTCTCTGGAGTCACTGCACTGCATCCCCAGTGGTGCCAGTGCACTCTCTGGACACACTGCAGTGCATCCCCTGTGGAGCCAGTGCACTCTCTGGTCTCACTGCACTGCAACCCCAGTGGTGCCAGTGCAGTCTCTGGACTCACTGCACTGCATCCCCAGTGGTGCCTGTGCACTCTCTGGAAACACCGGGGTGCATCCGCAGTGGTGCCAGTGCACTCTCTGGACTCACTTAACTGCAACCCCAGTGGTGCCAGTGCACTCTCTGGACTCACTGCACTGCATCCCCATTGGTGCCAGTGCACTCTCTGGACTCACTGCACTGCATCCCCAGTGGTGCCAGTGCACTCTCTGGACTCACTGCACTGCATCCCCAGTGGTGCCAGTGCACTCTCTGGACTCACTGCACTGCATCACCAGTGGTGCCAGTGCACTCTCTGGACTCACTGCAATGCATCACCAGTGGTGCCAGTGCACTCTCTGGACTCACTGCACTGCATCCCCAGTGGTGCCAGTGAGTCTCTGGACTCACTGCAGTGCATCCCCAGTGGTGCCATTGCACTCTCTGGACTCACTGCACTGCATCCCCAGTGATGCCAGAGAACTCTCTGGACTCACTGCAGTGCATCCCCAGTGGTGCCAGTGCACTGTCTGGACTCACTGCAGTTTATCCCCTGAGGTGCCAGTGCACTCTCTCCACTAACGGCACTAAAACCCCAGTGGAGCCAGTGCACTCTCTGGACTCACTGCCGTGCATCCCCATTGGTGCCAGTGCACTCTCTGGAATCACTGCAGTGCATCCCCTGTGGTGCCAGTACACTCTCTGGACTCACTGCACTGCATCCCCAGTGGTGCCAGTGCACTCTCTGGACTCACTGCACTGCATCCCCAGTGGTGCCAGTACACTCTCTGGACTCACTGCAGTGCATCCCCAGTGGTGCCAGTGCACTCTCTGGACTCACTGCAGTGCAACCCCAGTGGTGCCAGTGCACGCTCTGGACTCACTGCACTGCATCCCCATTACTGCCAGTGCATTCTCTGGACTCACTGCAGTGCATCCCCAGTGGTGCCAGTGCACTCTCTGGACTCAGTGCACTGCATCCCCAGTGGTGCCAGTGCACTCTCTGGACTCACTGCACTGCATCCCCAGTGGTGCCAGTGCACTCTCTGGACTCACGGCAGTGCAGCCCCTGAGGTGCAAGTGCACTTTCTGGAGTCACTGCACTGCATCCCCAGTGGTGCCAGTGCACTCTCTGGACTCACTGCACTGCATCCCCAGTGGTGCCAGTGCAGTCTCTGAACTCACTGCACTGCATCCCCAGTGGTGTCAGTGCACTCTCTGGACTCACTGCACTGCATCCCCAGTGGAGCCAGTGCACTCTCGGGACTAACTGCATTGCATACCCTGTGGTGCCAGTGCACTCTCTGGTCTCCCTGCACTGCATCCCCAGTGGTGCCAGTGCACTCTCTGGACTCACTGCACTGCATCCGCATTGCTGACAGTGCCCTCTCTGGATTCAGTGCACTGCATCCCCACTGGTGCCAGTTCACTCTCTGGACTCACTGCACTGCATCCCCAGTTGGTGCCAGTGCACTCTCTGGACTCACTGCACTGCATCCCCAGTGGAGCCAGTGCACTCTCTGGACTAACTGCATTGCATCCCCTGTGGTGCCAGTGCACTCTCTGGTCTCACTGCACTGCATCCCCAGTGGGGCCAGTTCCCTCTCTGGACTCACTGCGCTGCATCCCCAGTGGTGCCAGTGCACTCTCTGCACTCACTGCAGTCCATCACCAGTGGTGCCAGTGCACTCTCTGGACTCACTGCAGTGCATCCCCAGTGGTGCCAGTGCACTCTCTAGACTCACTGCAGTGCAGCTCCTGAGGTGCCAGTGCACTCTCTGGACTCACTGCACTGCATCCCCAGTGGTGCCAGTGCACTCTCTGGACTCAATGCGCTGCATCCCCAGTGGTGCCAGTGCACTCTCTGGACTCACTGCACTGCATCCCCAGTGGTGCCAGTGAGTCTCTGGACTCACTGCAGTGCATCCCCAGTGGTGCCAGAGAACTCTCTGGACTCAGTGCACTGCATCCCCAGTGGTGCCAGTGCACTCTCTGGACACACTGCAGTGTATCCCCATTGGGGCCGGTGCACTCTCTGGACTCACTAAACTGCATCCCCAGTGGTGCCAGAGAACTCTCTGGACTCACTGCAGTGCATCCCCAGTGGTGCCAGTGCACTCTCTGGAAACACCGGGGTGCATCCGCAGTGGTGCCAGTGCACTCTCTGGACTCACTGAACTGCATCCCCAGTGGTGCCAGTGCACTCTCTGGACTCACTGCAGTGCAACCCCATTGGTGCCAGAGCACTCTCTGGACTCACTGCACTGCATCCCCAGTGGTGCCAGTGCACTCTCTGGACTCTCTGAACTGCATCCCCAGTGGTGCCAGTGCACTCTCTGGACTCACTGCAGTGCAACACCATTGGTGCCAGTGCACTCTCTGGACTCACTGCACTGCATCCCCAGTGGTGCCAGTGCACTCTCTGGACTCACTGCAGTGCAACCCCAGTGGTGCCAGTGCACTCTCTGGACTCACTGCACTGCATCCCCAGTGGTGCCAGTACACTCTCTGGACTCACTGCAGTGCATCCCCAGTGGTGCCAGTGCACTCTCTGGACTCACTGCAGTGCAAACCCAGTGGTGCCAGTACACGCTCTGGACTCACTGCACTGCATCCCCATTACTGCCAGTGCATTCTCTGGACTCACTGCAGTGCATCCCCAGTGGTGCCAGTGCACTCTCTGGACTCAGTGCACTGCATCCCCAGTGGTGCCAGTGCACTCTCTGGACTCACTGCACTGCATCCCCAGTGGTGCCAGTGCACTCTCTGAACTCACTGCACTGCATCCCCAGTGGTGTCAGTGCACTCTCTGGACTCACTGCACTGCATCCCCAGTGGAGCCAGTGCACTCTCGGGACTAACTGCATTGCATACCCTGTGGTGCCAGTGCACTCTCTGGTCTCACTGCACTGCATCCCCATTGGTGCCAGTGCACTCTCTGGACTCACTGCACTGCATCCGCATTGCTGACAGTGCCCTCTCTGGATTCAGTGCATTGCATCCCCACTGGTGCCAGTTCACTCTCTGGACTCACTGCACTGCATCCCCAGTTGGTGCCAGTGCACTCTCTGGACTCACTGCACTGCATCCCCAGTGGAGCCAGTGCACTCTCTGGACTAACTGCATTGCATCCCCTGTGGTGCCAGTGCACTCTCTGGTCTCACTGCACTGCATCCCCAGTGGGGCCAGTTCCCTCTCTGGACTCACTGCGCTGCATCCCCAGTGGTGCCAGTGCACTCTCTGCACTCACTGCAGTCCATCCCCAGTGGTGCCAGTGCACTCTCTGGACTCACTGCAGTGCATCCCCAGTGGTGCCAGTGCACTCTCTAGACTCACTGCAGTGCAGCTCCTGAGGTGCCAGTGCACTCTCTGGACTCACTGCACTGCATCCCCAGTGGTGCCAGTGCACTCTCTGGACTCACTGCGCTGCATCCCCAGTGGTGCCAGTGCACTCTCTGGACTCACTGCAGTGCATCCCCAGTGGTGCCAGTGAGTCTCTGGACTCACTGCAGTGCATCCCCAGTGGTGCCAGAGAACTCTCTGGACTCAGTGCACTGCATCCCCAGTGGTGCCAGTGCACTTTCTGGAGTCACTGCACTGCATCCCCAGTGGTGCCAGTGCACTCTCTGGACTCACTGCACTGCATCCCCAGTGGTGCCAGTGCAGTCTCTGGACTCACTGCACTGCATCCCCAGTGGTGTCAGTGCACTCTCTGGACTCACTGCACTGCATCCCCAGTGGAGCCAGTGCACTCTCGGGACTAACTGCATTGCATACCCTGTGGTGCCAGTGCACTCTCTGGTCTCACTGCACTGCATCCCCAGTGGTGCCAGTGCACTCTCTGGACTCACTGCACTGCATCCGCATTGCTGACAGTGCCCTCTCTGGATTCAGTGCACTGCATCCCCACTGGTGCCAGTTCACTCTCTGGACTCACTGCACTGCATCCCCAGTTGGTGCCAGTGCACTCTCTGGACTCACTGCACTGCATCCCCAGTGGAGCCAGTGCACTCTCTGGACTAACTGCATTGCATCCCCTGTGGTGCCAGTGCACTCTCTGGTCTCACTGCACTGCATCCCCAGTGGGGCCAGTTCCCTCTCTGGACTCACTGCGCTGCATCCCCAGTGGTGCCAGTGCACTCTCTGCACTCACTGCAGTCCATCACCAGTGGTGCCAGTGCACTCTCTGGACTCACTGCAGTGCATCCCCAGTGGTGCCAGTGCACTCTCTAGACTCACTGCAGTGCAGCTCCTGAGGTGCCAGTGCACTCTCTGGACTCACTGCACTGCATCCCCAGTGGTGCCAGTGCACTCTCTGGACTCAATGCGCTGCATCCCCAGTGGTGCCAGTGCACTCTCTGGACTCACTGCACTGCATCCCCAGTGGTGCCAGTGAGTCTCTGGACTCACTGCAGTGCATCCCCAGTGGTGCCAGAGAACTCTCTGGACTCAGTGCACTGCATCCCCAGTGGTGCCAGTGCACTCTCTGGACACACTGCAGTGTATTCCCATTGGGGCCGGTGCACTCTCTGGACTCACTAAACTGCATCCCCAGTGGTGCCAGAGAACTCTCTGGACTCACTGCAGTGCATCCCCAGTGGTGCCAGTGCACTCTCTGGAAACACCGGGGTGCATCCGCAGTGGTGCCAGTGCACTCTCTGGACTCACTGAACTGCATCCCCAGTGGTGCCAGTGCACTCTCTGGACTCACTGCAGTGCAACCCCATTGGTTCCAGAGCACTCTCTGGACTCACTGCACTGCATCCCCAGTGGTGCCAGTGCACTCTCTGGACTCTCTGAACTGCATCCCCAGTGGTGCCAGTGCACTCTCTGGACTCACTGCAGTGCAACACCATTGGTGCCAGTGCACTCTCTGGAGTCACTGCACTGCATCCCCAGTGGTGCCAGTGCACTCTCTGGACTCACTGCAGTGCAACCCCAGTGGTGCCAGTGCACTCTCTGGACTCACTGCACTGCATCCCCAGTGGTGTCAGTACACTCTCTGGACTCACTGCAGTGCATCCCCAGTGGTGCCAGTGCACTCTCTGGACTCACTGCAGTGCAAACCCAGTGGTGCCAGTACACGCTCTGGACTCACTGCACTGCATCCCCATTACTGCCAGTGCATTCTCTGGACTCACTGCAGTGCATCCCCAGTGGTGCCAGTGCACTCTCTGGACTCAGTGCACTGCATCCCCAGTGGTGCCAGTGCACTCTCTGGACTCACTGCACTGCATCCCCAGTGGTGCCAGTGCACTCTCTGGACTCACGGCAGTGCAGCCCCTGAGGTGCCAGTGCACTTTCTGGAGTCACTGCACTGCATCCCCAGTGGTGCCAGTGCACTCTCTGGACTCACTGCACTGCATCCCCAGTGGTGCCAGTGCACTCTCTGAACTCACTGCACTGCATCCCCAGTGGTGTCAGTGCACTCTCTGGACTCACTGCACTGCATCCCCAGTGGAGCCAGTGCACTCTCGGGACTAACTGCATTGCATACCCTGTGGTGCCAGTGCACTCTCTGGTCTCACTGCACTGCATCCCCATTGGTGCCAGTGCACTCTCTGGACTCACTGCACTGCATCCGCATTGCTGACAGTGCCCTCTCTGGATTCAGTGCACTGCATCCCCACTGGTGCCAGTTCCCTCTCTGGACTCACTGCGCTGCATCCCCAGTGGTGCCAGTGCACTCTCTGCACTCACTGCAGTCCATCACCAGTGGTGCCAGTGCACTCTCTGGACTAACTGCATTGCATCCCCTGTGGTGCCAGTGCACTCTCTGGTCTCACTGCACTGCATCCCCAGTGGGGCCAGTTCCCTCTCTGGACTCACTGCGCTGCATCCCCAGTGGTGCCAGTGCACTCTCTGCACTCACTGCAGTCCATCCCCAGTGGTGCCAGTGCACTCTCTGGACTCACTGCAGTGCATCCCCAGTGGTGCCAGTGCACTCTCTAGACTCACTGCAGTGCAGCTCCTGAGGTGCCAGTGCACTCTCTGGACTCACTGCACTGCATCCCCAGTGGTGCCAGTGCACTCTCTGGACTCACTGCGCTGCATCCCCAGTGGTGCCAGTGCACTCTCTGGACTCACTGCAGTGCATCCCCAGTGGTGCCAGTGAGTCTCTGGACTCACTGCAGTGCATCCCCAGTGGTGCCAGAGAACTCTCTGGACTCAGTGCACTGCATCCCCAGTGGTGCCAGTGCACTTTCTGGAGTCACTGCACTGCATCCCCAGTGGTGCCAGTGCACTCTCTGGACTCACTGCACTGCATCCCCAGTGGTGCCAGTGCAGTCTCTGAACTCACTGCACTGCATCCCCAGTGGTGTCAGTGCACTCTCTGGACTCACTGCACTGCATCCCCAGTGGAGCCAGTGCACTCTCGGGACTAACTGCATTGCATACCCTGTGGTGCCAGTGCACTCTCTGGTCTCACTGCACTGCATCCCCACTGGTGCCAGTTCACTCTCTGGACTCACTGCACTGCATCCCCAGTTGGTGCCAGTGCACTCTCTGGACTCACTGCACTGCATCCCCAGTGGAGCCAGTGCACTCTCTGGACTAACTGCATTGCATCCCCTGTGGTGCCAGTGCACTCTCTGGTCTCACTGCACTGCATCCCCAGTGGGGCCAGTTCCCTCTCTGGACTCACTGCGCTGCATCCCCAGTGGTGCCAGTGCACTCTCTGCACTCACTGCAGTCCATCACCAGTGGTGCCAGTGCACTCTCTGGACTCACTGCAGTGCATCCCCAGTGGTGCCAGTGCACTCTCTAGACTCACTGCAGTGCAGCTCCTGAGGTGCCAGTGCACTCTCTGGACTCACTGCACTGCATCCCCAGTGGTGCCAGTGCACTCTCTGGACTCAATGCGCTGCATCCCCAGTGGTGCCAGTGCACTCTCTGGACTCACTGCACTGCATCCCCAGTGGTGCCAGTGAGTCTCTGGACTCACTGCAGTGCATCCCCAGTGGTGCCAGAGAACTCTCTGGACTCAGTGCACTGCATCCCCAGTGGTGCCAGTGCACTCTCTGGACACAGTGCAGTGTATTCCCATTGGGGCCGGTGCACTCTCTGGACTCACTAAACTGCATCCCCAGTGGTGTCAGAGAACTCTCTGGACTCACTGCAGTGCATCCCCAGTGGTGCCAGTGCACTCTCTGGAAACACCGGGGTGCATCCGCAGTGGTGCCAGTGCACTCTCTGGACTCACTGAACTGCATCCCCAGTGGTGCCAGTGCACTCTCTGGACTCACTGCAGTGCATCCCCAGTGGTGCCAGTGCACTCTCTAGACTCACTGCAGTGCAGCTCCTGAGGTGCCAGTGCACTCTCTGGACTCACTGCACTGCATCCCCAGTGGTGCCAGTGCACTCTCTGGACTCACTGCGCTGCATCCCCAGTGGTGCCAGTGCACTCTCTGGACTCACTGCAGTGCATCCCCAGTGGTGCCAGTGAGTCTCTGGACTCACTGCAGTGCATCCCCAGTGGTGCCAGAGAACTCTCTGGACTCAGTGCACTGCATCCCCAGTGGTGCCAGTGCACTTTCTGGAGTCACTGCACTGCATCCCCAGTGGTGCCAGTGCACTCTCTGGACTCACTGCACTGCATCCCCAGTGGTGCCAGTGCAGTCTCTGAACTCACTGCACTGCATCCCCAGTGGTGTCAGTGCACTCTCTGGACTCACTGCACTGCATCCCCAGTGGAGCCAGTGCACTCTCGGGACTAACTGCATTGCATACCCTGTGGTGCCAGTGCACTCTCTGGTCTCACTGCACTGCATCCCCACTGGTGCCAGTTCACTCTCTGGACTCACTGCACTGCATCCCCAGTTGGTGCCAGTGCACTCTCTGGACTCACTGCACTGCATCCCCAGTGGAGCCAGTGCACTCTCTGGACTAACTGCATTGCATCCCCTGTGGTGCCAGTGCACTCTCTGGTCTCACTGCACTGCATCCCCAGTGGGGCCAGTTCCCTCTCTGGACTCACTGCGCTGCATCCCCAGTGGTGCCAGTGCACTCTCTGCACTCACTGCAGTCCATCACCAGTGGTGCCAGTGCACTCTCTGGACTCACTGCAGTGCATCCCCAGTGGTGCCAGTGCACTCTCTAGACTCACTGCAGTGCAGCTCCTGAGGTGCCAGTGCACTCTCTGGACTCACTGCACTGCATCCCCAGTGGTGCCAGTGCACTCTCTGGACTCAATGCGCTGCATCCCCAGTGGTGCCAGTGCACTCTCTGGACTCACTGCACTGCATCCCCAGTGGTGCCAGTGAGTCTCTGGACTCACTGCAGTGCATCCCCAGTGGTGCCAGAGAACTCTCTGGACTCAGTGCACTGCATCCCCAGTGGTGCCAGTGCACTCTCTGGACACAGTGCAGTGTATTCCCATTGGGGCCGGTGCACTCTCTGGACTCACTAAACTGCATCCCCAGTGGTGTCAGAGAACTCTCTGGACTCACTGCAGTGCATCCCCAGTGGTGCCAGTGCACTCTCTGGAAACACCGGGGTGCATCCGCAGTGGTGCCAGTGCACTCTCTGGACTCACTGAACTGCATCCCCAGTGGTGCCAGTGCACTCTCTGGACTCACTGCAGTGCAACCCCATTGGTGCCAGAGCACTCTCTGGACTCACTGCACTGCATCCCCAGTGGTGCCAGTGCACTCTCTGGACTCTCTGAACTGCATCCCCAGTGGTGCCAGTGCACTCTCTGGACTCACTGCAGTGCAACACCATTGGTGCCAGTGCACTCTCTGGACTCACTGCACTGCATCCCCAGTGGTGCCAGTGCACTCTCTGGACTCACTGCAGTGCAACCCCAGTGGTGCCAGTGCACTCTCTGGACTCACTGCACTGCATCCCCAGTGGTGCCAGTACACTCTCTGGACTCACTGCAGTGCATCCCCAGTGGTGCCAGTGCACTCTCTGGACTCACTGCAGTGCAAACCCAGTGGTGCCAGTACACGCTCTGGACTCACTGCACTGCATCCCCATTACTGCCAGTGCATTCTCTGGACTCACTGCAGTGCATCCCCAGTGGTTCCAGTGCACTCTCTGGACTCAGTGCACTGCATCCCCAGTGGTGCCAGTGCACTCTCTGGACTCACTGCACTGCATCCCCAGTGGTGCCAGTGCACTCTCTGGACTCACGGCAGTGCAGCCCCTGAGGTGCCAGTGCACTTTCTGGAGTCACTGCACTGCATCCCCAGTGGTGCCAGTGCACTCTCTGGACTCACTGCACTGCATCCCCAGTGGTGCCAGTGCACTCTCTGAACTCACTGCACTGCATCCCCAGTGGTGTCAGTGCACTCTCTGGACTCACTGCACTGCATCCCCAGTGGAGCCAGTGCACTCTCGGGACTAACTGCATTGCATACCCTGTGGTGCCAGTGCACTCTCTGGTCTCACTGCACTGCATCCCCATTGGTGCCAGTGCACTCTCTGGACTCACTGCACTGCATCCGCATTGCTGACAGTGCCCTCTCTGGATTCAGTGCACTGCATCCCCACTGGTGCCTGTTCACTCTCTGGACTCACTGCACTGCATCCCCAGTTGGTGCCAGTGCACTCTCTGGACTCACTGCACTGCATCCCCAGTGGAGCCAGTGCACTCACTGGACTAACTGCACTGCATCCCCTGTGGTGCCAGTGCACTCTCTGGTCTCACTGCACTGCATCCCCAGTGGGGCCAGTTCCCTCTCTGGACTCACTGCGCTGCATCCCCAGTGGTGCCAGTGCACTCTCTGCACTCACTGCAGTCCATCCCCAGTGGTGCCAGTGCACTCTCTGGACTCACTGCAGTGCATCCCCAGTGGTGCCAGTGCACTCTCTAGACTCACTGCAGTGCAGCTCCTGAGGTGCCAGTGCACTCTCTGGACTCACTGCACTGCATCCCCAGTGGTGCCAGTGCACTCTCTGGACTCACTGCGCTGCATCCCCAGTGGTGCCAGTGCACTCTCTGGACTCACTGCAGTGCATCCCCAGTGGTGCCAGTGAGTCTCTGGACTCACTGCAGTGCATCCCCAGTGGTGCCAGAGAACTCTCTGGACTCAGTGCACTGCATCCCCAGTGGTGCCAGTGCACTCTCTGGACACACTGCAGTGTATCCCCATTGGGGCCGGTGCACTCTCTGGACTCACTAAACTGCATCCCCAGTGGTGCCAGAGAACTCTCTGGACTCACTGCAGTGCATCCCCAGTGGTGCCAGTGCACTTTCTGGAGTCACTGCAGTGCATCCCCTGTTGTGCTAGTGCACTCTCTGCACTCACTGCACTGCATCCCCAGAAGTGCCAGTGCACTCTCTGGAGTCACTGCACTGCATCCCCAGTGGTGCCAGTGCACTCTCTGGACACACTGCAGTGCATCCCCTGTGGAGCCAGTGCACTCTCTGGACTCACTGCAGTGCATCAACCAGTGGTGCCAGTGCACTCTCTGGACTCACTGCACTGCATCCCCAGTGGTGCCAGTGCACTCTCTGGTCTCACTGCACTGCATCCCCAGTGGTGCCAGTGCAGTCTCTGCACTCACTGCACTGCATCCCCAGTGGTGCCAGTGCACTCTCTGGACTCACTGCACTGCATCCCCAGTGGTGCCTGTGCACTCTCTGGAAACACCGGGGTGCATCCGCAGTGGTGCCAGTGCACTCTCTGGACTCACTGAACTGCAACCCCAGTGGTGCCAGTGCACTCTCTGGACTCACTGCACTGCATCCCCAGTGGAGCCAGTGCACTCTCTGGACTCACTGCACTGCATCCCCAGTGGTGCCAGTGCACTCTCTGGACTCACTGCACTGCATCCCCAGTGGTGCCAGTGCACTCTCTGGACTCACTGCAATGCATCCCCAGTGGTGCCAGTGCACTCTCTGGACTCACTGCAGTGCATCCCCAGTGGTGCCAGTGAGTCTCTGGACTCACTGCAGTGCATCCCCAGTGGTGCCATTGCACTCTCTGGACTCACTGCACTGCATCCCCAGTGGTGCCAGTGCACTCTCTGGACTCACTGCAGTGTATCCCCATTGGAGCCGGTGCACTCTCTGGACTCACTGCACTGCATCCCCAGTGGTGCCAGTGCACTCTCTGGACTCACTAAACTGCATCCCCAGTGGTGCCAGTGCACTGTCTGGACTCACTGCAGTTTATCCCCTGAGGTGCCAGTGCACTCTCTCCACTAACGGCACTAAAACCCCAGTGGAGCCAGTGCACTCTCTGGACTCACTGCCGTGCATCCCCATTGGTGCCAGTGCACTCTCTGGAATCACTGCAGTGCATCCCCTGTGGTGCCAGTACACTCTCTGGACTCACTGCACTGCATCCCCAGTGGTGCCAGTGCACTCTCTGGACTCACTGCAGTGCATCCCCAGTGGTGCCAGTACACTCTCTGGACTCACTGCAGTGCATCCCCAGTGGTGCCAGTGCACTCTCTGGACTCACTGCAGTGCAACCCCAGTGGTGCCAGTGCACTCTCTGGACTCACTGCACTGCATCCCCATTAGTGCCAGTGCATTCTCTGGACTCACTGCAGTGCATCCCCAGTGGTGCCAGTGCACTCTCTGGACTCAGTGCACTGCATCCCCAGTGGTGCCACTGCACTCTCTGGACTAAGTGCACTGCATCCCCAGTGGTGCCAGTGCACTCTCTGGACTCACGGCAGTGCAGCCCCTGAGGTGCCAGTGCACTTTCTGGAGTCACTGCACTGCATCCCCAGTGGTACCAGTGCACTCTCTGGACTCACTGCACTGCATCCCCAGTGGTGCCAGTGCACTCTCTGGACTCACTGCACTGCATCCCCAGTGGTGTCAGTGCACTCTCTGGACTCACTGCACTGCATCCCCAGTGGAGCCAGTGCACTCTCTGGACTAACTGCATTGCATACCCTGTGGTGCCAGTGCACTCTCTGGTCTCACTGCACTGCATCCCCAGTGGTGCCAGTGCACTCTCTGGACTCACTGCACTGCATCCGCATTGCTGACAGTGCCCTCTCTGGATTCAGTGCACTGCATCCCCACTGGTGCCAGTTCACTCTCTGGACTCACTGCACTGCATCCCCAGTTGGTGCCAGTGCACTCTCTGGACTCACTGCACTGCATCCCCAGTGGAGCCAGTGCACTCTCTGGACTAACTGCATTGCATCCCCAGTGGTGCCAGTGCACTCTCTGGTCTCACTGCAGTGCATCCCCAGTGGGGCCAGTGCCCTCTCTGGACTCACTGCGCTGCATCCCCAGTGGTGCCAGTTCACTCTCTGGACTCACTGCAGTGCATCCCCAGTGGTGCCAGTGCACTCTCTGGACTCACTGCACTGCATCCCCAGTGGTGCCAGTGCACTCTCTGGACTCACTGCAGTGCATCCCCAGTGGTGCCAGTGCACTTTCTGGAGTCACTGCAGTGCATCCCCTGTTGTGCTAGTGCACTCTCTGCACTCACTACACTGCATCCCCAGAAGTGCCAGTGCCCTCTCTGGACTCACTGCACTGCATCCACAGTGGAGCCAGTGCACTCTGTGGACTCACTGCACTGCATCCCCAGTGGTGACAGTGCACTCTCTGGACTCACTGCACTGCATCCCCCGTGGTGCCAGTGCACTCTCTGGACTCACTGCACTGCATCCCCAGTGGTGCCACTGCACTCTCTGAAAACACCGGGGTGCAACCGCAGCGGTGCCAGTGCACTCTCTGGACTCACTGCACTGCATCCCCAGTGTTGCCAGTGCACTGTCTGGACTCACTGCACTGCATCCCCAGTGGTGCCACTGCACTCTCTTGAAACACCGGGGTGCATCCGCAGCGGTGCCAGTGCACTCTCTGCACTCACTGCAGTCCATCCCCAGTGGTGCCAGTGCACTCTCTGGACTCACTGCAGTGCATCCCCAGTGGTGCCAGTGCACTCTCTGGACTCACTGCAGTGCAGCTCCTGAGGTGCCAGTGCACTCTCTGGACTCACTGCACTGCATCCCCATTGGTGCCACTGCACTCTCTGGATTCACTGAACTGCATCCCCAATGGTGCCAGTGCACTCTCTGGACTCACTGCACTGCATCCCCAGTGGTGCCAGTGCACTCTCTGGACTCACTGCACTGCATCACCATTGGTGCCAGTGCACTCTCTGGACTCAAGGCAGTGCATCCCCAGTGGTTCCATTGCACTCTCTGGACTCACTGCACTGCATCCCCAGTGGTGCCAGTGCACTTTCTGGAGTCACTGCAGTGCATCCCCTGTTGTGCTAGTGCACTCTCTGCACTCACTACACTGCATCCCCAGAAGTGCCAGTGCCCTCTCTGGACTCACTGCACTGCATCCACAGTGGAGCCAGTGCACTCTGTGGACTCACTGCACTGCATCCCCAGTGGTGCCAGTGCACTCTCTGGACTCACTGCACTGCATCCCCAGTGGTGCCAGTGCACTCTCTGGACTCACTGCAGTGCATCCCCAGTGGTGCCAGTGCACTCTCTAGACTCACTGCAGTGCAGCTCCTTGGTGCCAGTGCACTCTCTGGACTCACTGCACTGCATCCCCAGTGGTGCCAGTGCACTCTCTGGACTCACTGCAGTGCATCCCCAGTGGTTCCAGTGCACTCTCTGGATCACTGCACTGCATCACCATTGGTGCCAGGGCACTCTCCGGACTCACTGCAGTGCATCCCCAGTGGTGCCAGTGCACTCTTTCGAGTCACTGCACTGCATTCCCCGGGGGTGCCAGTGCACTCTCTGGACTCACTGCAGTGCATCCCCATTGGTGCCAGTGCAGTCTCTGGACTCACTGCAGTGCATCCCCAGTGGTGCCAGTGCACTCTCTGGACTCACTGCACTGCATCCCCAGTGCTGACAGTGCACTCTCTGGACTCACTGCACTGCATCCCCAGTGGTGCCAGTGTACTCTCTGGACTCAGTGCAGTGCATCCCCACTGGTGCCACTGCACTCTCTGGACTCACTGCAGTGCATCCCCAGTGGTGCCAGTGCACTCTCTGGACTCACTGCACTGCATCCCCAGTGCTGACAGTGCACTCTCTGGACTCACTGCAGTGCATCCCCTTTTGTGCCAGTGCACTCTCTGCACTCACTGCACTGCATCCCCAGTGGTGCCAGTGCACTCTCTGGACTCACTGCACTGCATCCCCAGTGGTGCCAGTGCACTCTCTGGACTCACTGCAGAGCATCCCCAGTGGTGCCGGTGCACTCTCTGGACTCATTGCACTGCATCCCCAGTGGTGCCAGTGCACTCTCTGGACTCACTGCACTGCATCACCAGTGGTGGCAGTGCACTCTCTGGACTCACTGCACTGCATCCCCAGTGGAGACAGTGCACTCTCTGTAGTCACTGCGCTGCATCCCCAGCGGTTCCAGGGCACTCTCTCGACTCACTGCACTGCAACTCCAGTGGTGCCAGTGCACTCTCTGGACTCACTGCACTGCATCCCCAGTGGTGCCAGTGCACACTCTGGAGGCACTGCGCTGCATCCCCAGTGGTGCCAGTGCCCTCTGTGGACTCACTGCACTACATCCCCAGTGGTGCCAGTGCACTCTCTGGACTCACCGGGGTGCATCCCCAGTGGTGCCAGTGCACTCTCTGGACTCACTGCAGTGCATCCCCAGTGGTGCCAGTGAACTCTGTGGACTCACTGCAGTGCATCCCCAGTGTTGCCAGTGCACTGTCTGGACTCACTGCACTGCATCCCCAGTGGTGCCAGTGCACTCTCTGGACTCACTGCACTGCATCCCCAGTGGTGCCAGTGCACTCTCTGGACTCACTGCAGTGCATCCCCAGTGGTGCCAGTGCACTCTCTGGACTCACTGCACTGCATCCCATTGGTGCCATTGCACTCTCTGGAGTCACTGCAGTGCATCCCCAGTGGTGCCAGTGCACTCTCTGGACTCACTGTACTGCATCCCCAGTGGTGCCACTGCACTCTCTGGACTCACTGCACTGCATCCCCAGTGGTGCCACTGCACTCTCTGGACTCACTGCACTGCATCACCATTGGTGCCAGGGCACTCTCCGGACTAACTGCACTGCATCCCCAGTGGTGCCAGAGCACTCTCTGGACTCACTGCAGTGCATCCCCAGTGGTGCCAGTGCACTCTCTGGACTCACTGCACTGCATCCCCAGTGGTGCCAGTGCACTCTCTGGACTCACTGCACTGCATCACCATTGGTGCCAGGGCACTCTCCGGACTCACTGCAGTGCATCCGCAGTGGTGCCAGTGCACTCTTTCGAGTCACTGCACTGCATCCCCATTAGTGCCAGTGCATTCTCTGGACTCATTGCAGTGCATCCCCAGTGGTGCCAGTGCACTCTCTGGACTCAGTGCACTGCATCCCCAGTGGTGCCAGTGCACTCTCTGGAGTCACCGCACTGCATCCCCAGTGGTGCCAGTGAACTCTCTGGACTCACTGCACTGCATCCCCAGTGGTGCCAGTGCACTCTCTGGACTCACTGCACTGCATCCCCAGTGGTTCCAGTGCACTCTCTGGATCACTGCACTGCATCACCATTGGTGCCAGGGCACTCTCCGGACTCACTGCAGTGCATCCCCAGTGGTGCCAGTGCACTCTTTCGAGTCACTGCACTGCATCCCCAGTGGTGCCAGTGCTTTCTCTGGACTCACTGCAGTGCATCCCCATTGGTGCCAGTGCAGTCTCTGGACTCACTGCAGTGCATCCCCAGTGGTGCCAGTGCACTCTCTGGACTCACTGCACTGCATCCCCAGTGCTGACAGTGCACTCTCTGGACTCACTGCACTGCATCCCCAGTGATGCCAGTGTACTCTCTGGACTCAGTGCAGTGCATCCCCACTGGTGCCACTGCACTCTCTGGACTCACTGCACTGCATCCCCAGTGGTGCCAGTGCACTCTCTGGACTCACTGCACTGCATCCCCAGTGGTGCCAGTGCACTCTCTGGACTCACTGCAGTGCATCCCCTTTTGTGCCAGTGCACTCTCTGCACTCACTGCACTGCATCCCCAGTGGTGCCAGTGCACTCTCTGGACTCACTGCACTGCATCCCCAGTGGTGCCAGTGCACTCTCTGCACTCACTGCACTGCATCCCCAGTGGTGCCAGTGCACTCTCTGGACTCAATGCACTGCATCACCAGTGGTGGCAGTGCACTCTCTGGACTCACTGCACTGCATCCCCAGTGGAGACAGTGCACTCTCTGTAGTCACTGCGCTGCATCCCCAGCGGTTCCAGGGCACTCTCTCGACTCACTGCACTGCAACTCCAGTGGTGCCAGTGTAGTCTCTGGACTCACTGCACTGCATCCCCAGTGGTGCCAGTGCACACTCTGGAGTCACTGCGCTGCATCCCCAGTGGTGCCAGTGCCCTCTGTGGACTCACTGCACTACATCCCCAGTGGTGCCAGTGCACTCTCTGGACTCACCGGGGTGCATCCCCAGTGGTGCCAGTGCACTCTCTGGACTCACTGCAGTGCATCCCCAGTGGTGCCAGTGAACTCTGTGGACTCACTGCAGTGCATCCCCAGTGTTGCCAGTGCACTCTCTGGACTCACTGCACTGCATCCCCAGTGGTGCCAGTGCACTCTCTGGACTCACTGCACTGCATCCCCAGTGGTGCCACTGCACTCTCTGGACTCACTGCACTGCATCCCCAGTGGTGCCAGTGCACTCTCTGGACTCACTGCACTGCATCCCATTGGTGCCAGTGCACTCTCTGGAGTCACTGCACTGCATCCCCAGTGGTGCCAGTGCACTCTCTGGAATCACTGCAGTGCATCCCCTGTGGTGCCAGTGCACTCTCTGGACTCACTGCACTGCATCCCCAGTGGTGCCAGTGCACTCTCTGAACTCTCCGCACTGCATCCCCAGTGGTGTCAGTGCACTCTCTGGACTCACTGCACTGCATCCCCAGTGGTGCCAGTGCACTCTCTGGACTCATCGCATTGCATCCCCAGTGGTGCCAGTGCACTCTCTGGACTCACTGCACTGCATCCCCAGTGGTGCCAGTGCACTCTCTGGACTCACTGCAGTGCATCCCCAGTGGTGCCAGTGCACTCTCTGGAGTCACTGCAGTGTATCCCCAGTGGTGCCAGTGCACTCTCTGGACTCACTGAACTGCATACCCAGTGGTGCCAGAGCACTCTCTGGACTCACTGCAGTGCATCCGCAGTGGTGCCAGTGCACTCTCAGGACTCACTACACTGCATCGAAAGTGGTGCCAGTGCACTCTCTGCACTCACTGCACTGCATCCCCAGTGGTGCCAGTGCATTCTCTGGACTCAGTGCACTGCATCCCCAGTGGTGCCAGTGCACTCTCTGGACTCACTGCACTGCATCCCCAGTGGAGCCAGTGCACTCTCTGGAGTCAGAGCACTGCATCAACAGTGGTGCCTCTGCACTCTCTGGAGTCACTGCACTGCATCCCCAGTGGTGCCAGTGCACTCTCTGGACTCACTGCAGTGCATGCCCAGTGGTGCCAGTGCACTCTCTGGACTCACTGCACTGCATCCCCAGTGGTGCCAGTGCACTCTCTGGAATCACTGCAGTGCATCCCCAGTAGTGCCAGTGCACTCTCTGGACTCACTGCAGTGCATCCCCAGTGGTGCCAGTGCACTCTCTGGAATCACTGCAGTGCATCCCCAGTGGTGCCAGTGCACTCTCTGGACTCACTGCACTGCATCCCCAGTGGTGCCACTGCACTCTCTGGACTCACTGCACTTCATCACCATTGGTGCCAGTGCACTCTCCGGACTCACTGCAGTGCATCCGCAGTGGTGCCAGTGCACTCTTTCGAGTCACTGCAGTGCATCCCCAGTGGTGCCAGTGCACTCTCTGGACTCACTGCAGTGCATCCCCAGTGGTGCCAGTGCACTCTCTGGACTCACTGCAGTGCATCCCAAGTGGTGCCACTGCACTCTCTGCACTCACTGCACTGCATCACCAGTGGTGCCAGTGCACTCTCTGGACTCACTGCAGTGCATCCCCTGTGGTGCCAGTGCACTCTCTGGACTCACTGCACTGCATCCCCAGTGGTGCCAGGGCACTCTCTGGAGTCACAGCACTGCATCAACAGTGGTGCCTCTGCACTCTCTGGAGTCACTGCCCTGCATCACCATTGGTGCCAGGGCACTCTCAGGACTCACTGCATTGCATCCGCAGTGGTGCCAGTGCACTCTTTCGAGTCACTGCAGTGCATCCCCAGTGGTGCCAGTGCACTCTCTGGACTCACTGCACTGCATCCCCAGTGGTGCCAGTGCACTCTCTGGACTCACTGCACTGCATCACCATTGGTGCCAGGGCACTCTCCAGACTCACTGCAGTGCATCCGCAGTGGTGCCAGTGCACTCTTTCGAGTCACTGCACTGCATCCCCATTAGTGCCAGTGCATTCTCTGGACTCATTGCAGTGCATCCCCAGTGGTGCCAGTGCACTCTCTGGACTCACTGCAGTGCATGCCCAGTGGTGCCAGTGCACTCTCTGGACTCACTGCAGTGCATCCCCAGTGGTGCCAGTGCACTCTCCGGACTCAGTGCACTGCATCCCCAGTGGTGCCAGTGCACTCTCTGGACTCACCGCAGTGCATCCCCAGTGGTGCCAGTGCACTCTCTGGACTCACTGCACTGCATCCCCAGTGGTGCCAGTGCACTCTCTGCACTCACTGCACTGCATCCCCGGTGTTCCCAGAGCACTCTCTGCACTCACCGAGGTGCATCCCCAGTGGTGCCAGTGCACTCTCTGGAGTCAGCGCACTGCATCCCCAGTGGTGCCAGTGCACTCTCTGGACTCACTGCAGTGCAGCCCCTGAGGTGCCAGTGTACTCTCTGGACTCACTGCACTGCATCCCCAGTGGCGCCAGTGCTCTCTCTGGACTCACTGCAGTGCATTTCCAGTGGTGCCAGTGTAGTCTCTGGACTCACTGCACTGCATCCCCAGTGGAGCCAGTGCAATCTCAGGACTCACTGCAGTGCAGCTCCAGTTGGTGCCAGTGCAGTCTCTGGACTCACTGCACTGCACCCCCACTGGTGCCAGTGCACTCTCTGGACTCACTGCACTGCATCCCCAGTGGTGACAGTGCACTCTCTGGAATCACTGCAGTGCATACCCTGTGGTGCCATTGCACTCTCTGGACTCACTGCACTGCATCCCCAGTGGTGCCTGTGCACTTTCTTGAGTCACTGCACTGCATCCCCAGTGGAGCCAGTGCACTCTATGGACTAACTGCACTGAATACCCAGTGGTGCCAGTGCACTCTCTGGACTCACTGCACTGCATCCCCAGTGGTGCCAGTGCACTCTCTGGACTCACTGCACTGCATCCCCAGTGGTTCCAGAGCACTCTCTGGATCACTGCACTGCATCACCATTGGTGCCAGGGCACTCTCCGGACTCACTGCAGTGCATCCCCAGTGGTGCCAGTGCACTCTTTCGAGTCACTGCACTGCATCCCCAGTGGAGACAGTGCACTCTCTGTAGTCACTGCACTGCATCACCATTGGTGCCAGGGCACTCTCTGGACTCACTGCAGTGCATCCCCAGTGGTGCCAGTGCACTCTCTGGACTCACTGCACTGCATCCCCAGTGGTGACAGTGCACTCTCTGGATCACTGCACTGCATCACCATTGGTGCCAGTGCACTCTCTGGACTCACTGCACTGCACCCCCACTGGTGCCAGTGCACTCTCTGGACTCACTGCACTGCATCCCCAGTGGTGACAGTGCACTCTCTGGAATCACTGCACTGCATACCCAGTGGTGCCAGTGCACTCTCTGGACTCACTGCACTGCATCCCCAGTGGTGACAGTGCACTCTCTGGACTCACTGCACTGCATCCCCAGTGGTTCCAGTGCACTCTCTGGATCACTGCACTGCATCACCATTGGTGCCAGGGCACTCTCCGGACTCACTGCAGTGCATCCCCAGTGGTGCCAGTGCACTCTTTCGAGTCACTGCACTGCATCCCCAGTGGTGCCAGTGCTTTCTCTGGACTCACTGCAGTGCATCCCCATTGGTGCCAGTGCAGTCTCTGGACTCACTGCACTGCATCCCCAGTGGTGCCAGTGCACTCTCTGGACTCACTGCACTGCATCCCCAGTGGTGCTGACAGTGCACTCTCTGGACTCACTGCACTGCATCCCCAGTGATGCCAGTGTACTCTCTGGACTCAGTGCAGTGCATCCCCACTGGTGCCACTGCACTCTCTGGACTCACTGCAGTGCATCCCCAGTGGTGCCAGTGCACTCTCTGGACTCACTGCACTGCATCCCCAGTGGTGCCAGTGCACTCTCTGGACTCACTGCAGTGCATCCCCTTTTGTGCCAGTGCACTCTCTGCACTCACTGCACTGCATCCCCAGTGGTGCCAGTGCACTCTCTGGACTCACTGCACTGCATCCCCAGTGGTGCCAGTGCACTCTCTGGACTCACTGCAGTGCATCCCCAGTGGTGCCAGTGCACTCTCTGGACTCACTGCACTGCATCACCAGTGGTGGCAGTGCACTCTCTGGACTCACTGCACTGCATCCCCAGTGGAGACAGTGCACTCTCTGTAGTCACTGCGCTGCATCCCCAGCGGTTCCAGGGCACTCTCTCGACTCACTGCACTGCAACTCCAGTGGTGCCAGTGTAGTCTCTGGACTCACTGCACTGCATCCCCAGTGGTGCCAGTGCACACTCTGGACTCACTGCACTGCATCCCCAGTGGTGCCAGTGCACTCTCTGGACTCACTGCACTGCATCCGCAGTGGTGCCAGTGCACTCTTTCGAGTCACTGCAGTGCATCCCCAGTGGTGCCAGTGCACTCTCTGGACTCACTGCAGTGCATCCCCAGTGGTGCCAGTGAACTCTGTGGACTCACTGCAGTGCATCCCCAGTGTTGCCAGTGCACTCTCTGGACTCACTGCACTGCATCCCCAGTGGTGCCAGTGCACTCTCTGGACTCACTGCACTGCATCCCCAGTGGTGCCAGTGCACTCTCTGGACTCACTGCAGTGCATCCCCAGTGGTGCCAGTGCACTCTCTGGACTCACTGCACTGCATCCCATTGGTGCCAGTGCACTCTCTGGAGTCACTGCACTGCATCCCCAATGGTGCCAGTGCACTCTCTGGACTCGCTGCAGTGCATCCCCAGTGGTGCCAGTGCACTCTCTGGACTCACTGCACTGCATCCCCAGTGGTGCCAGTGCACTCTCTGGAATCACTGCAGTGCATCCCCTGTGGTGCCAGTGCACTCTCTGGACTCACTGCACTGCATCCCCAGTGGTGCCAGTGCACTCTCTGAACTCACCGCACTGCATCCCCAGTGGTGTCAGTGCACTCTCTGGACTCACTGCACTGCATCCCCAGTGGTGCCAGTGCACTCTCTGGACTCATCGCATTGCATCCCCAGTGGTGCCAGTGCACTCTCTGGACTCACTGCACTGCATCCCCAGTGGTGCCAGTGCACTCTCTGCCCTCACTGCAGTGCATCCCCAGTGGTGCCAGTGCACTCTCTGCCCTCACTGCAGTGCATCCCCAGTGGTGCCAGTGCACTATCTGGACTCACTGCATTGCATCCCCACTGGTGCCAGTGCACTCTCTGGACTCACCGCATTGCATCCCCAGTGGTGCCAGTGCACTCTCTGGACTCACTGCACTGCATCCCCAGTGGTGCCAGTGCAATCTCTGGTCTCACTGCACTGCATCCCCACTGGTGCCAGTGCACTCTTTGGACTCACTGCAGTGCATCACCAGTACTGAGAGTGCACTCTCTGGACTCAGTGCACTGCATCCCCAGTGGTGCCAGTGCACTCTCTGGACTCACTGCAGTGCATCCCCAGTGGTGCCAGTGCACTCTCTGCACTCACTGCAGTGCATCCCCAGTGGTGCCAGTGCAATCTCTGGGCTCACTGCACTGCATCCCCAGTGGTGCCAGTGCACTCTCTGGACTCACTGCACTGCATCCCAAATGGTGCCAGTGCACTCTCTGGACTCACTGCAGTGCATCCCCAGTGGTGCCTGTGCAGTCTCTGGACTCACTACAGTGCATCCCCAGTGAAGCCAGTGCACTCTCTGGACTCACTGCACTGCATCCCCAGTGGTGCCAGTGCACTCTCTGCACTCAATGCACTGCATCCCCAGTGGTGCCAGTGCACTCTTTGGACTCACTGCACTCCATCCCCAGTGGTGCCAGTCCACTCTCTGGACTCACTGCACTTCATCCCCAGTGGTGCCAGTGCACTCTCTGGACTCAGTGCACTACATCCCCACTGGTGCCAGTGCACTCTTTGGACTCACTGCAGTACATCCCCAGTGGTGCCAGTGCACTCTCTGGACTCACTGCACTGCATCCCCAGTGGTGCCAGTGTAGTCTCTGGACTCACTGTAGTGCATCCCCAGTGGTGCCAGTGCAATCTCAGGACTCACTGCAGTGCAGCTCCAGTTGGTGCCAGTGCAGTCTCTGGACTCACTGCACTGCATCCCCAGTGGTGCCAGTGCACTCTCTGGACTCACTGCAGTGCATCCCCAGTGGTGCCAGTGCACTCTCTGGAGTCACTGCAGTGTATCCCCAGTGGTGCCAGTGCACTCTCTGGACTCACTGAACTGCATACCCAGTGGTGCCAGAGCACTCTCTGGACTCACTGCAGTGCATCCGCAGTGGTGCCAGTGCACTCTCTGGACTCACTACACTGCATCGCCAGTGGTGCCAGTGCACTCTCTGCACTCACTGCACTGCATCCCCAGTGGTGTCAGTGCATTCTCTGGACTCAGTGCACTGCATCCCCAGTGGTGCCAGTGCACTCTCTGGACTCACTGCACTGCATCCCCAGTGGTGCCAGTGCACTCTCTGGAGTCAGAGCACTGCATCAACAGTGGTGCCTCTGCACTCTCTGGAGTCACTGCACTGCATCCCCAGTGGTGCCAGTGCACTCTCTGGACTCACTGCAGTGCATGCCCAGTGGTGCCAGTGCACTCTCTGGACTCACTGCACTGCATCCCCAGTGGTGCCAGTGCACTCTCTGGAATCACTGCAGTGCATCCCCAGTAGTGCCAGTGCACTCTCTGGACTCACTGCACTGCATCCCCAGTGGTGCCAGTGCACTCTCTGGACTCACTGCATTGCATCCCCAGTGGTGCCAGTGCACTCTCTGGACTCACTGCACTGCATCCCCAGTGGTGCCACTGCACTCTCTGGACTCACTGCACTTCATCACCATTGGTGCCAGTGCACTCTCCGGACTCACTGCAGTGCATCCGCAGTGGTGCCAGTGCACTCTTTCGAGTCACTGCAGTGCATCCCCAGTGGTGCCAGTGCACTCTCTGGACTCACTGCAGTGCATCCCCAGTGGTGCCAGTGCACTCTCTGGACTCACTGCACTGCATCCCCAGTGGTGCCAGTGTAGTCTCTGGACTCACTGTAGTGCATCCCCAGTGGTGCCAGTGCAATCTCAGGACTCACTGCAGTGCAGCTCCAGTTGGTGCCAGTGCACTCTCTGGAGTCACTGCACTGCATCCCCAGTGGTGCCAGTGCACTCTCTGGACTCACTGCAGTGCATCCCCAGTGGTGCCAGTGCACTCTCTGGAGTCACTGCAGTGTATCCCCAGTGGTGCCAGTGCACTCTCTGGACTCACTGAACTGCATACCCAGTGGTGCCAGAGCACTCTCTGGACTCACTGCAGTGCATCCGCAGTGGTGCCAGTGCACTCTCTGGACTCACTACACTGCATCGCCAGTGGTGCCAGTGCACTCTCTGCACTCACTGCACTGCATCCCCAGTGGTGTCAGTGCATTCTCTGGACTCAGTGCACTGCATCCCCAGTGGTGCCAGTGCACTCTCTGGACTCACTGCACTGCATCCCCAGTGGTGCCAGTGCACTCTCTGGAGTCAGAGCACTGCATCAACAGTGGTGCCTCTGCACTCTCTGGAGTCACTGCACTGCATCCCCAGTGGTGCCAGTGCACTCTCTGGACTCACTGCAGTGCATGCCCAGTGGTGCCAGTGCACTCTCTGGACTCACTGCACTGCATCCCCAGTGGTGCCAGTGCACTCTCTGGAATCACTGCAGTGCATCCCCAGTAGTGCCAGTGCACTCTCTGGACTCACTGCACTGCATCCCCAGTGGTGCCAGTGCACTCTCTGGACTCACTGCATTGCATCCCCAGTGGTGCCAGTGCACTCTCTGGACTCACTGCACTGCATCCCCAGTGGTGCCACTGCACTCTCTGGACTCACTGCACTTCATCACCATTGGTGCCAGTGCACTCTCCGGACTCACTACAGTGCATCCGCAGTGGTGCCAGTGCACTCTTTCGAGTCACTGCAGTGCATCCCCAGTGGTGCCAGTGCACTCTCTGGACTCACTGCAGTGCATCCCCAGTGGTGCCAGTGCACTCTCTGGACTCACTGCAGTGCATCCGAAGTGGTGCCACTGCACTCTCTGCACTCACTGCACTGCATCCCCAGTGGTGCCAGTGCACTCTCTGGACTCACTGCAGTGCATCCCCTGTGGTGCCAGTGCACTCTCTGGACTCACTGCACTGCATCCCCAGTGGTGCCAGTGCACTCTCTGGAGTCACAGCACTGCATCAACAGTGGTGCCACTGCACTCTCTGGAGTCACTGCCCTGCATCACCATTGGTGCCAGGGCACTCTCCGGACTCACTGCAGTGCATCCGCAGTGGTGCCAGTGCACTCTTTCGAGTCACTGCAGTGCATCCCCAGTGGTGCCAGTGCACTCTCTGGACTCACTGCACTGCATCCCCAGTGGTGCCACTGCACTCTCTGGACTCACTGCACTGCATCACCATTGGTGCCAGGGCACTCTCCGGACTCACTGCAGTGCATCCGCAGTGGTGCCAGTGCACTCTTTCGAGTCACTGCACTGCATCCCCATTAGTGCCAGTGCATTCTCTGGACTCATTGCAGTGCATCCCCAGTGGTGCCAGTGCACTCTCTGGACTCACTGCACTTCATCCCCAGTGGTGCCAGTACACTCTCTGGACTCAGTGCACTACATCCCCACTGGTGCCAGTGCACTCTTTGGACTCACTGCAGTGCATCCCCAGTGGTGCCAGTGCACTCTCTGGACTCACTGCACTGCATCCCCAGTGGTGCCAGTGTAGTCTCTGGACTCACTGTAGTGCATCCCCAGTGGTGCCAGTGCAATCTCAGGACTCACTGCAGTGCAGCTCCAGTTGGTGCCAGTGCAGTCTCTGGACTCACTGCACTGCATCCCCAGTGGTGCCAGTGCACTCTCTGGACTCACTGCAGTGCATCCCCAGTGGTGCCAGTGCACTCTCTGGAGTCACTGCAGTGTATCCCCAGTGGTGCCAGTGCACTCTCTGGACTCACTGAACTGCATCCCCAGTGGTGCCAGAGCACTCTCTGGACTCACTGCAGTGCATCCGCAGTGGTGCCAGTGCACTCTCTGGACTCACTACACTGCATCGCCAGTGGTGCCAGTGCACTCTCTGCACTCACTGCACTGCATCCCCAGTGGTGCCAGTGCATTCTCTGGACTCAGTGCACTGCATCCCCAGTGGTGCCAGTGCACTCTCTGGACTCACTGCACTGCATCCCCAGTGGTGCCAGTGCACTCTCTGGAGTCAGAGCACTGCATCAACAGAGGTGCCTCTGCACTCTCTGGAGTCACTGCACTGCATCCCCAGTGGTGCCAGTGCACTCTCTGGACTCACTGCAGTGCATGCCCAGTGGTGCCAGTGCACTCTCTGGACTCACTGCACTGCATCCCCAGTGGTGCCAGAGCACTCTCTGGACTCACTGCAGTGCATCCGCAGTGGTGCCAGTGCACTCTCTGGACTCACTACACTGCATCGCCAGTGGTGCCAGTGCACTCTCTGCACTCACTGCACTGCATCCCCAGTGGTGTCAGTGCATTCTCTGGACTCAGTGCACTGCATCCCCAGTGGTGCCAGTGCACTCTCTGGACTCACTGCACTGCATCCCCAGTGGTGCCAGTGCACTCTCTGGAGTCAGAGCACTGCATCAACAGTGGTGCCTCTGCACTCTCTGGAGTCACTGCACTGCATCCCCAGTGGTGCCAGTGCACTCTCTGGACTCACTGCAGTGCATGCCCAGTGGTGCCAGTGCACTCTCTGGACTCACTGCACTGCATCCCCAGTGGTGCCAGTGCACTCTCTGGAATCACTGCAGTGCATCCCCAGTAGTGCCAGTGCACTCTCTGGACTCACTGCACTGCATCCCCAGTGGTGCCAGTGCACTCTCTGGACTCACTGCATTGCATCCCCAGTGGTGCCAGTGCACTCTCTGGACTCACTGCACTGCATCCCCAGTGGTGCCACTGCACTCTCTGGACTCACTGCACTTCATCACCATTGGTGCCAGTGCACTCTCCGGACTCACTACAGTGCATCCGCAGTGGTGCCAGTGCACTCTTTCGAGTCACTGCAGTGCATCCCCAGTGGTGCCAGTGCACTCTCTGGACTCACTGCAGTGCATCCCCAGTGGTGCCAGTGCACTCTCTGGACTCACTGCAGTGCATCCGAAGTGGTGCCACTGCACTCTCTGGACTCACTGCACTGCATCCCCAGTGGTGCCAGTGCACTCTCTGGACTCACTGCAGTGCATCCCCTGTGGTGCCAGTGCACTCTCTGGACTCACTGCACTGCATCCCCAGTGGTGCCAGTGCACTCTCTGGAGTCACAGCACTGCATCAACAGTGGTGCCACTGCACTCTCTGGAGTCACTGCCCTGCATCACCATTGGTGCCAGGGCACTCTCCGGACTCACTGCAGTGCATCCGCAGTGGTGCCAGTGCACTCTTTCGAGTCACTGCAGTGCATCCCCAGTGGTGCCAGTGCACTCTCTGGACTCACTGCACTGCATCCCCAGTGGTGCCACTGCACTCTCTGGACTCACTGCACTGCATCACCATTGGTGCCAGGGCACTCTCCGGACTCACTGCAGTGCATCCGCAGTGGTGCCAGTGCACTATTTCGAGTCACTGCACTGCATCCCCATTAGTGCCAGTGCATTCTCTGGACTCATTGCAGTGCATCCCCAGTGGTGCCAGTGCACTCTCTGGACTCACTGCACTTCATCCCCAGTGGTGCCAGTACACTCTCTGGACTCAGTGCACTACATCCCCACTGGTGCCAGTGCACTCTTTGGACTCACTGCAGTGCATCCCCAGTGGTGCCAGTGCACTCTCTGGACTCACTGCACTGCATCCCCAGTGGTGCCAGTGTAGTCTCTGGACTCACTGTAGTGCATCCCCAGTGGTGCCAGTGCAATCTCAGGACTCACTGCAGTGCAGCTCCAGTTGGTGCCAGTGCAGTCTCTGGACTCACTGCACTGCATCCCCAGTGGTGCCAGTGCACTCTCTGGACTCACTGCAGTGCATCCCCAGTGGTGCCAGTGCACTCTCTGGAGTCACTGCAGTGTATCCCCAGTGGTGCCAGTGCACTCTCTGGACTCACTGAAC
This sequence comes from Anser anser, assembly GCF_964211835.1. Taxonomy (NCBI): domain Eukaryota; kingdom Metazoa; phylum Chordata; class Aves; order Anseriformes; family Anatidae; genus Anser; species Anser anser. Next base: position 2,086,128 of record NC_139734.1, read on the forward strand.
TGCATCCCCAGTGGTGCCAGAGCACTCTCTGGACTCACTGCAGTGCATCCGCAGTGGTGCCAGTGCACTCTCTGGACTCACTACACTGCATCGCCAGTGGTGCCAGTGCACTCTCTGCACTCACTGCACTGCATCCCCAGTGGTGCCAGTGCATTCTCTGGACTCAGTGCACTGCATCCCCAGTGGTGCCAGTGCACTCTCTGGACTCACTGCACTGCATCCCCAGTGGTGCCAGTGCACTCTCTGGAGTCAGAGCACTGCATCAACAGAGGTGCCTCTGCACTCTCTGGAGTCACTGCACTGCATCCCCAGTGGTGCCAGTGCACTCTCTGGACTCACTGCAGTGCATGCCCAGTGGTGCCAGTGCACTCTCTGGACTCACTGCACTGCATCCCCAGTGGTGCCAGTGCACTCTCTGGAATCACTGCAGTGCATCCCCAGTAGTGCCAGTGCACTCTCTGGACTCACTTCACTGCATCCCCAGTGGTGCCAGTGCACTCTCTGGACTCACTGCATTGCATCCCCAGTGGTGCCAGTGCACTCTCTGGACTCACTGCACTGCATCCCCAGTGGTGCCACTGCACTCTCTGGACTCACTGCACTTCATCACCATTGGTGTGAGTGCACTCTCCGGACTCACTGCAGTGCATCCGCAGTGGTGCCAGTGCACTCTTTCGAGTCACTGCAGTGCATCCCCAGTGGTGCCAGTGCACTCTCTGGACTCACTGCAGTGCATCCCCAGTGGTGCCAGTGCACTCTCTGGACTCACTGCAGTGCATCCCCAGTGGTGCCACTGCACTCTCTGCACTCACTGCACTGCATCACCAGTGGTGCCAGTGCACTCTCTGGACTCACTGCAGTGCATCCCCTGTGGTGCCAGTGCACTCTCTGGACTCACTGCACTGCATCCCCAGTGGTGCCAGTGCACTCTCTGGAGTCACAGCACTGCATCAACAGTGGTGCCTCTGCACTCTCTGGAGTCACTGCCCTGCATCACCATTGGTGCCAGGGCACTCTCCGGACTCACTGCAGTGCATCCGCAGTGGTGCCAGTGCACTCTTTCGAGTCACTGCAGTGCATCCCCAGTGGTGCCAGTGCACTCTCTGGACTCACTGCACTGCATCCCCAGTGGTGCCACTGCACTCTCTGGACTCACTGCACTGCATCACCATTGGTGCCAGGGCACTCTCCGGACTCACTGCAGTGCATCCCCAGTGGTGCCAGTGCACTCTTTCGAGTCACTGCACTGCATCCCCATTAGTGCCAGTGCATTCTCTGGACTCATTGCAGTGCATCCCCAGTGGTGCCAGTGCACTCTCTGGACTCACTGCACTGCATCCCCAGTGGTGCCAGTGCACTCTCTGGACTCACTGCAGTGCATCCCCAGTGGTGCCAGTGCACTCTCCGGACTCAGTGCACTGCATCCCCAGTGGTGCCAGTGCACTCTCTGGACTCACTGCAGTGCATCCCCAGTGGTGCCAGTGCACTCTCTGGACTCACTGCACTGCATCCCCAGTGGTGCCAGTGCACTCTCTGCACTCACTGCACTGCATCCCCGGTGTTCCCAGAGCACTCTCTGCACTCACCGAGGTGCATCCCCAGTGGTGCCAGTGCACTCTCTGGAGTCACCGCACTGCATCCCCAGTGGTGCCAGTGCACTCTCTGGACTCACTGCAGTGCAGCCCCTGAGGTGCCAGTGTACTCTCTGGACTCACTGCACTGCATCCCCAGTGGCGCCAGTGCTCTCTCTGGACTCACTGCAGTGCATTTCCAGTGGTGCCAGTGTAGTCTCTGGACTCACTGCACTGCATCCCCAGTGGAGCCAGTGCAATCTCAGGACTCACTGCAGTGCAGCTCCAGTTGGTGCCAGTGCAGTCTCTGGACTCACTGCACTGCACCCCCACTGGTGCCAGTGCACTCTCTGGACTCACTGCACTGCATCCCCAGTGGTGACAGTGCACTCTCTGGAATCACTGCAGTGCATACCCTGTGGTGCCATTGCACTCTCTGGACTCACTGCACTGCATCCCCAGTGGTGCCTGTGCACTTTCTTGAGTCACTGCACTGCATCCCCAGTGGAGCCAGTGCACTCTATGGACTAACTGCACTGCATACCCAGTGGTGCCAGTGCACTCTCTGGACTCACTGCACTGCATCCCAAGTGGTGCCAGTGCACGGTGCACTCTCTGGACTCACTGCAGTGCATCCCCAGTGGTGCCAGTGCACTCTCTGGATCACTGCACTGCATCACCATTGGTGCCAGGGCACTCTCCGGACTCACTGCAGTGCATCCCCAGTGGTGCCAGTGCACTCTTTCGAGTCACTGCACTGCATCCCCAGTGGTGCCAGTGCTTTCTCTGGACTCACTGCAGTGCATCCCCATTGGTGCCAGTGCAGTCTCTGGACTCACTGCAGTGCATCCCCAGTGGTGCCAGTGCACTCTCTGGACTCACTGCACTGCATCCCCAGTGGTGCTGACAGTGCACTCTCTGGACTCACTGCACTGCATCCCCAGTGATGCCAGTGTACTCTCTGGACTCAGTGCAGTGCATCCCCACTGGTGCCACTGCACTCTCTGGACTCACTGCAGTGCATCCCCAGTGGTGCCAGTGCACTCTCTGGACTCACTGCACTGCATCCCCAGTGGTGCCAGTGCACTCTCTGGACTCACTGCAGTGCATCCCCTTTTGTGCCAGTGCACTCTCTGCACTCACTGCACTGCATCCCCAGTGGTGCCAGTGCACTCTCTGGACTCACTGCACTGCATCCCCAGTGGTGCCAGTGCACTCTCTGGACTCACTGCAGTGCATCCCCAGTGGTGCCAGTGCACACTCTGGAGTCACTGCGCTGCATCCCCAGTGGTGCCAGTGCAATCTCTGGGCTCACTGCACTGCATCCCCAGTGGTGCCAGTGCACTCTCTGGACTCACTGCACTGCATCCCCAGTGGTGCCTGTGCAGTCTCTGGACTCACTACAGTGCATCCCCAGTGGTGCCAGTGCACTCTCTGGACTCACTGCACTGCATCCCCAGTGGTGCCAGTGCACTCTCTGCACTCAATGCACTGCATCCCCAGTGGTTCCAGTGCACTCTTTGGACTCACTGCACTCCATCCCCAGTGGTGCCAGTCCACTCTCTGGACTCACTGCACTTCATCCCCAGTGGTGCCAGTGCACTCTCTGGACTCAGTGCACTACATCCCCACTGGTGCCAGTGCACTCTTTGGACTCACTGCAGTGCATCCCCAGTGGTGCCAGTGCACTCTCTGGACTCACTGCACTGCATCCCCAGTGGTGCCAGTGTAGTCTCTGGACTCACTGTAGTGCATCCCCAGTGGTGCCAGTGCAATCTCAGGACTCACTGCAGTGCAGCTCCAGTTGGTGCCAGTGCAGTCTCTGGACTCACTGCACTGCATCCCCAGTGGTGCCAGTGCACTCTCTGGACTCACTGCAGTGCATCCCCAGTGGTGCCAGTGCACTCTCTGGAGTCACTGCAGTGTATCCCCAGTGGTGCCAGTGCACTCTCTGGACTCACTGAACTGCATACCCAGTGGTGCCAGAGCACTCTCTGGACTCACTGCAGTGCATCCGCAGTGGTGCCAGTGCACTCTCTGGACTCACTACACTGCATCGCCAGTGGTGCCAGTGCACTCTCTGCACTCACTGCACTGCATCCCCAGTGGTGCCAGTGCATTCTCTGGACTCAGTGCACTGCATCCCCAGTGGTGCCAGTGCACTCTCTGGACTCACTGCACTGCATCCCCAGTGGTGCCAGTGCACTCTCTGGAGTCAGAGCACTGCATCAACAGTGGTGCCTCTGCACTCTCTGGAGTCACTGCACTGCATCCCCAGTGGTGCCAGTGCACTCTCTGGACTCACTGCAGTGCATCCCCAGTGGTGCCAGTGCACTCTCTGGACTCACTGCACTGCATCCCCAGTGGTGCCAGTGCACTCTCTGGAATCACTGCAGTGCATCCCCAGTAGTGCCAGTGCACTCTCTGGACTCACTGCACTGCATCCCCAGTGGTGCCAGTGCACTCTCTGGACTCACTGCATTGCATCCCCAGTGGTGCCAGTGCACTCTCTGGACTCACTGCACTGCATCCCCAGTGGTGCCACTGCACTCTCTGGACTCACTGCACTTCATCACCATTGGTGCCAGTGCACTCTCCGGACTCACTGCAGTGCATCCGCAGTGGTGCCAGTGCACTCTTTCGAGTCACTGCAGTGCATCCCCAGTGGTGCCAGTGCACTCTCTGGACTCACTGCACTGCATCCCCAGTGGTGCCAGTGCACTCTCTGGACTCACTGCAGTGCATCCGAAGTGGTGCCACTGCACTCTCTGCACTCACTGCACTGCATCCCCAGTGGTGCCAGTGCACTCTCTGGACTCACTGCACTGCATCCCCTGTGGTGCCAGTGCACTCTCTGGACTCACTGCACTGCATCCCCAGTGGTGCCAGTGCACTCTCTGGAGTCACAGCACTGCATCAACAGTGGTGCCACTGCACTCTCTGGAGTCACTGCCCTGCATCACCATTGGTGCCAGGGCACTCTCCGGACTCACTGCAGTGCATCCGCAGTGGTGCCAGTGCACTCTTTCGAGTCACTGCAGTGCATCCCCAGTGGTGCCAGTGCACTCTCTGGACTCACTGCACTGCATCCCCAGTGGTGCCACTGCACTCTCTGGACTCACTGCACTGCATCACCATTGGTGCCAGGGCACTCTCCGGACTCACTGCAGTGCATCCGCAGTGGTGCCAGTGCACTCTTTCGAGTCACTGCACTGCATCCCCATTAGTGCCAGTGCATTCTCTGGACTCATTGCAGTGCATCCCCAGTGGTGCCAGTGCACTCTCTGGACTCACTGCACTTCATCCCCAGTGGTGCCAGTACACTCTCTGGACTCAGTGCACTACATCCCCACTGGTGCCAGTGCACTCTTTGGACTCACTGCAGTGCATCCCCAGTGGTGCCAGTGCACTCTCTGGACTCACTGCACTGCATCCCCAGTGGTGCCAGTGTAGTCTCTGGACTCACTGTAGTGCATCCCCAGTGGTGCCAGTGCAATCTCAGGACTCACTGCAGTGCAGCTCCAGTTGGTGCCAGTGCAGTCTCTGGACTCACTGCACTGCATCCCCAGTGGTGCCAGTGCACTCTCTGGACTCACTCCAGTGCATCCCCAGTGGTGCCAGTGCACTCTCTGGAGTCACTGCAGTGTATCCCCAGTGGTGCCAGTGCACTCTCTGGACTCACTGAACTGCATCCCCAGTGGTGCCAGAGCACTCTCTGGACTCACTGCAGTGCATCCGCAGTGGTGCCAGTGCACTCTCTGGACTCACTACACTGCATCGCCAGTTGTGCCAGTGCACTCTCTGCACTCACTGCACTGCATCCCCAGTGGTGCCAGTGCATTCTCTGGACTCAGTGCACTGCATCCCCAGTGGTGCCAGTGCACTCTCTGGACTCACTGCACTGCATCCCCAGTGGTGCCAGTGCACTCTCTGGAGTCAGAGCACTGCATCAACAGTGGTGCCTCTGCACTCTCTGGAGTCACTGCACTGCATCCCCAGTGGTGCCAGTGCACTCTCTGGACTCACTGCAGTGCATGCCCAGTGGTGCCAGTGCACTCTCTGGACTCACTGCACTGCATCCCCAGTGGTGCCAGTGCACTCTCTGGAATCACTGCAGTGCATCCCCAGTAGTGCCAGTGCACTCTCTGGACTCACTTCACTGCATCCCCAGTGGTGCCAGTGCACTCTCTGGACTCACTGCACTGCATCCCCAGTGGTGCCACTGCACTCTCTGGACTCACTGCACTTCATCACCATTGGTGCCAGTGCACTCTCCGGACTCACTGCAGTGCATCCGCAGTGGTGCCAGTGCACTCTTTCGAGTCACTGCAGTGCATCCCCAGTGGTGCCAGTGCACTCTCTGGACTCACTGCAGTGCATCCCCAGTGGTGCCAGTGCACTCTCTGGACTCACTGCAGTGCATCCCAAGTGGTGCCACTGCACTCTCTGCACTCACTGCTCTGCATCACCAGTGGTGCCAGTGCACTCTCTGGACTCACTGCAGTGCATCCCCTGTGGTGCCAGTGCACTCTCTGGACTCACTGCACTGCATCCCCAGTGGTGCCAGTGCACTCTCTGGAGTCACAGCACTGCATCAACAGTGGTGCCTCTGCACTCTCTGGAGTCACTGCCCTGCATCACCATTGGTGCCAGGGCACTCTCCGGACTCACTGCAGTGCATCCGCAGTGGTGCCAGTGCACTCTTTCGAGTCACTGCAGTGCATCCCCAGTGGTGCCAGTGCACTCTCTGGACTCACTGCACTGCATCCCCAGTGGTGCCAGTGCACTCTCTGGACTCACTGCACTGCATCACCATTGGTGCCAGGGCACTCTCCGGACTCACTGCAGTGCATCCGCAGTGGTGCCAGTGCACTCTTTCGAGTCACTGCACTGCATCCCCATTAGTGCCAGTGCATTCTCTGGACTCATTGCAGTGCATCCCCAGTGGTGCCAGTGCACTCTCTGGACTCACTGCACTGCATCCCCAGTGGTGCCAGTGCACTCTCTGGACTCACTGCAGTGCATCCCCAGTGGTGCCAGTGCACTCTCCGGACTCAGTGCACTGCATCCCCAGTGGTGCCAGTGCACTCTCTGGACTCACCGCAGTGCATCCCCAGTGGTGCCAGTGCACTCTCTGGACTCACTGCACTGCATCCCCAGTGGTGCCAGTGCACTCTCTGCACTCACTGCACTGCATCCCCGGTGTTCCCAGAGCACTCTCTGCACTCACCGAGGTGCATCCCCAGTGGTGCCAGTGCACTCTCTGGAGTCACCGCACTACATCCCCAGTGGTGCCAGTGCACTCTCTGGACTCACTGCAGTGCAGCCCCTGAGGTGCCAGTGTACTCTCTGGACTCACTGCACTGCATCCCCAGTGGCGCCAGTGCTCTCTCTGGACTCACTGCAGTGCATTTCCAGTGGTGCCAGTGTAGTCTCTGGACTCACTGCACTGCATCCCCAGTGGAGCCAGTGCAATCTCAGGACTCACTGCAGTGCAGCTCCAGTTGGTGCCAGTGCAGTCTCTGGACTCACTGCACTGCACCCCCACTGGTGCCAGTGCACTCTCTGGACTCACTGCACTGCATCCCCAGTGGTGACAGTGCACTCTCTGGAATCACTGCAGTGCATACCCTGTGGTGCCATTGCACTCTCTGGACTCACTGCACTGCATCCCCAGTGGTGCCTGTGCACTTTCTTGAGTCACTGCACTGCATCCCCAGTGGAGCCAGTGCACTCTCTGGATCACTGCACTGCATCACCATTGGTGCCAGGGCACTCTCCGGACTCACTGCAGTGCATCCCCAGTGGTGCCAGTGCACTCTCTGGACTCACTGCACTGCATCCCCAGTGGTGACAGTGCACTCTCTGGAATCACTGCACTGCATCACCATTGGTGCCAGGGCACTCTCTGGACTCACTGCACTGCACCCCCAGTGGTGCCAGTGCACTCTCTGGACTCACTGCACTGCATCCCCAGTGGTGACAGTGCACTCTCTGGAATCACTGCACTGCATCACCATTGGTGCCAGGGCACTCTCTGGACTCACTGCAGTGCATCCCCAGTGGTGCCAGTGCACTCTCTGGACTCACTGCACTGCATCCCCAGTGGTGACAGTGCACTCTCTGGATCACTGCACTGCATCACCATTGGTGCCAGTGCACTCTCTGGACTCACTGCACTGCACCCCCACTGGTGCCAGTGCACTCTCTGGACTCACTGCACTGCATCCCCAGTGGTGACAGTGCACTCTCTGGAATCACTGCACTGCATACCCAGTGGTGCCAGTGCACTCTCTGGACTCACTGCACTGCATCCCCAGTGGTGACAGTGCACTCTCTGGACTCACTGCACTGCATCCCCAGTGGTTCCAGTGCACTCTCTGGATCACTGCACTGCATCACCATTGGTGCCAGGGCACTCTCCGGACTCACTGCAGTGCATCCCCAGTGGTGCCAGTGCACTCTTTCGAGTCACTGCACTGCATCCCCAGTGGTGCCAGTGCTTTCTCTGGACTCACTGCAGTGCATCCCCATTGGTGCCAGTGCAGTCTCTGGACTCACTGCACTGCATCCCCAGTGGTGCCAGTGCACTCTCTGGACTCACTGCACTGCATCCCCAGTGGTGCTGACAGTGCACTCTCTGGACTCACTGCACTGCATCCCCAGTGATGCCAGTGTACTCTCTGGACTCAGTGCAGTGCATCCCCACTGGTGCCACTGCACTCTCTGGACTCACTGCAGTGCATCCCCAGTGGTGCCAGTGCACTCTCTGGACTCACTGCACTGCATCCCCAGTGGTGCCAGTGCACTCTCTGGACTCACTGCAGTGCATCCCCTTTTGTGCCAGTGCACTCTCTGCACTCACTGCACTGCATCCCCAGTGGTGCCAGTGCACTCTCTGGACTCACTGCACTGCATCCCCAGTGGTGCCAGTGCACTCTCTGGACTCACTGCAGTGCATCCCCAGTGGTGCCAGTGCACTCTCTGGACTCACTGCACTGCATCACCAGTGGTGGCAGTGCACTCTCTGGACTCACTGCACTGCATCCCCAGTGGAGACAGTGCACTCTCTGTAGTCACTGCGCTGCATCCCCAGCGGTTCCAGGGCACTCTCTCGACTCACTGCACTGCAACTCCAGTGGTGCCAGTGTAGTCTCTGGACTCACTGCACTGCATCCCCAGTGGTGCCAGTGCACACTCTGGAGTCACTGCGCTGCATCCCCAGTGGTGCCAGTGCCCTCTGTGGACTCACTGCACTACATCCCCAGTGGTGCCAGTGCACTCTCTGGACTCACCGGGGTGCATCCCCAGTGGTGCCAGTGCACTCTCTGGACTCACTGCAGTGCATCCCCAGTGGTGCCAGTGAACTCTGTGGACTCACTGCAGTGCATCCCCAGTGTTGCCAGTGCACTCTCTGGACTCACTGCACTGCATCCCCAGTGGTGCCAGTGCACTCTCTGGACTCACTGCAGTGCATCCCCAGTGGTGCCAGTGCACTCTCTGGACTCACTGCAGTGCATCCCCAGTGGTGCCAGTGCACTCTCTGGACTCACTGCACTGCATCCCATTGGTGCCAGTGCACTCTCTGGAGTCACTGCACTGCATCCCCAGTGGTGCCAGTGCACTCTCTGGACTCGCTGCAGTGCATCCCCAGTGGTGCCAGTGCACTCTCTGGACTCACTGCACTGCATCCCCAGTGGTGCCAGTGCACTCTCTGGAATCACTGCAGTGCATCCCCTGTGGTGCCAGTGCACTCTCTGGACTCACTGCACTGCATCCCCAGTGGTGCCAGTGCACTCTCTGAACTCACCGCACTGCATCCCCAGTGGTGTCAGTGCACTCTCTGGACTCACTGCACTGCATCCCCAGTGGTGCCAGTGCACTCTCTGGACTCATCGCATTGCATCCCCAGTGGTGCCAGTGCACTCTCTGGACTCACTGCACTGCATCCCCAGTGGTGCCAGTGCACTCTCTGCCCTCACTGCAGTGCATCCCCAGTGGTGCCAGTGCACTCTCTGCCCTCACTGCAGTGCATCCCCAGTGGTGCCAGTGCACTATCTGGACTCACTGCATTGCATCCCCACTGGTGCCAGTGCACTCTCTGGACTCACCGCATTGCATCCCCAGTGGTGCCAGTGCACTCTCTGGACTCACTGCACTGCATCCCCAGTGGTGCCAGTGCAATCTCTGGTCTCACTGCACTGCATCCCCACTGGTGCCAGTGCACTCTTTGGACTCACTGCAGTGCATCCCCAGTACTGAGAGTGCACTCTCTGGACTCAGTGCACTGCATCCCCAGTGGTGCCAGTGCACTCTCTGGACTCACTGCAGTGCATCCCCAGTGGTGCCAGTGCACTCTCTGCACTCACTGCAGTGCATCCCCAGTGGTGCCAGTGCAATCTCTGGGCTCACTGCACTGCATCCCCAGTGGTGCCAGTGCACTCTCTGGACTCACTGCACTGCATCCCCAGTGGTGCCTGTGCAGTCTCTGGACTCACTACAGTGCATCCCCAGTGAAGCCAGTGCACTCTCTGGACTCACTGCACTGCATCCCCAGTGGTGCCAGTGCACTCTCTGCACTCAATGCACTGCATCCCCAGTGGTGCCAGTGCACTCTCTGGACTCACTGCACTCCATCCCCAGTGGTGCCAGTGCACTCTTTGGACTCACTGCACTCCATCCCCAGTGGTGCCAGTCCACTCTCTGGACTCACTGCACTGCATCCCCAGTGGTGCCAGTGTAGTCTCTGGACTCACTGTAGTGCATCCCCAGTGGTGCCAGTGCAATCTCAGGACTCACTGCAGTGCAGCTCCAGTTGGTGCCAGTGCAGTCTCTGGACTCACTGCACTTCATCCCCAGTGGTGCCAGTGCACTCTCTGGACTCACTGCAGTGCATCCCCAGTGGTGCCAGTGCACTCTCTGGAGTCACTGCAGTGTATCCCCAGTGGTGCCAGTGCACTCTCTGGACTCACTGAACTGCATCCCCAGTGGTGCCAGAGCACTCTCTGGACTCACTGCAGTGCATCCGCAGTGGTGCCAGTGCACTCTCTGGACTCACTGCACTGCATCGCCAGTGGTGCCAGTGCACTCTCTGCATTCACTGCACTGCATCCCCAGTGGTGCCAGTGCACTCTCTGGACTCAGTGCACTGCATCCCCAGTGGTGCCAGTGCACTCTCTGGACTCACTGCACTGCATCCCCAGTGGTACCAGTGCACTCTCTGGAGTCGGAGCACTGCATCAACAGTGGTGCCTCTGCACTCTCTGGAGTCACTGCACTGCATCCCCAGTGGTGCCAGTGCACTCTCTGGACTCACTGCAGTGCATCCCCAGTGGTGCCAGTGCACTCTCTGGACTCACTGCACTGCATCCCCAGTGGTGCCAGTGCACTCTCTGGACTCACTGCAGTGCATCCCCAGTGGTGCCAGTGCACTCTCTGGACTCACTGCACTGCATCCCCAGTGGTGCCAGTGCACTCTCTGGACTCACTGCATTGCATCCGCAGTGGTGCCACTGCACTCTCTGGACTCACTGCACTGCATCCCCAGTGGTGCCACTGCACTCTCTGGACTCACTGCACTGCATCACCATTGGTGCCAGTGCACTCTCCGGACTCACTGCAGTGCATCCGCAGTGGTGCCAGTGCACTCTTTCGAGTCACTGCAGTGCATCACCAGTGGTGCCAGTGCACTCTCTGGACTCACTGCAGTGCATCCCCTGTGGTGCCAGTGCACTCTCTGGACTCACTGCAGTGCATCCGCAGTGGTGCCAGTGCACTCTTTCGAGTCACTGCCGTGCATCCCCAGTGGTGCTAGTGCACTCTCTGGACTCACTGCACTGCATCCCCAGTGGTGCCCGTGCACTCTCTGCACTCACTGCACTGCATCCCCAGTGTTCCCAGAGCACTCTCTGGACTCACTGCACTGCATCCCCAGTGGTGCCAGTGCACTCTCTGGACTCACTGCACTGCATCCCCAGTGGTGCCAGTGCACTCTCTGGACTCACTGCACTGCATGCCCAGTGGTGCCACTGCACTCTCTGGACTCACTGCACTGCATCACCATTGGTGCCAGGGCACTCTCCGGACTCACTGCAGTGCATCCGCAGTGGTGCCAGTGCACTCTTTCGAGTCACTGCACTGCATCCCCATTAGTGCCAGTGCATTTTCTGGACTCATTGCAGTGCATCCCCAGTGGTGCCAGTGCACTCTCTGGACTCACTGCAGTGCATCCCCAGTGGTGCCAGTGCACTCTCTGGACTCACTGCAGTGCATCGCTAGTGGTGCCAGTGCCCTCTCTGGACTCACTGCACTGCATCCCCAGTGGTGCCTGTGCACTCTCTGGACTCACTGCACTGCATCCCCAGTGGTGCCAGTGCACTCTCCGGACTCACTGCAGTGCATCCCCAGTGGTGCCAGTGCACTCTCTGGACTCACTGCACTGCATCCCCAGTGGTGCCAGTGCACTCTCTGCACTCACTGCACTGCATCCCCGGTGTTCCCAGAGCACTCTCTGGACTCACCGAGGTGCATCCCCAGTGGTGCCAGTGCACTCTCTGGACTCACCGCACTGCATCCCCAGTGGTGCCAGTGCACTCTCTGGACTCACTGCAGTGCAGCCCCTGAGGTGCCAGTGTACTCTCTGGACTCACTGCACTGCATCCCCAGTGGCGCCAGTGCACTCTCTGGAGTCACTACACTGCATCCCCAGTGGTGCCAGTGCTCTCTCTGGACTCACTGCAGTGCATTTCCAGTGGTGCCAGTGCACTCTCTGGACTCACTGCACTGCATCCCCAGTGGTGCCAGTGCAATCTCAGGACTCACTGCAGTGCAGCTCCAGTTGGTGCCAGTGCAGTCTCTGGACTCACTGCACTGCACCCCCACTGGTGCCAGTGCACTCTCTGGACTCACTGCACTGCATCCCCAGTGGTGACAGTGCACTCTCTGGAATCACTGCAGTGCATCCCCAGTGGTGCCATTGCACTCTCTGGACTCACTGCACTGCATCCCAGGTGGTGCCTGTGCACTCTCTTGAGTCACTGCACTGCATCCCCAGTGGAGCCAGTGCACTCTATGGACTAACTGCACTGCATACCAATGGTGCCAGTGCACTCTCTGGACTCACTGCACTGCATCCCCAGTGGTGCCAGTGCACTCTCTGGACTCACTGCACTGCATCGCCAGTGGTGCCAGTGCACTGTCTGGATCACTGCACTGCATCACCATTGGTGCCAGGGCACTCTCCGGACTCACTGCAGTGCATCCCCAGTGGTGCCAGTGCACTCTTTCGAGTCACTGCACTGCATCCCCAGTGGTGCCAGTGCATTCTCTGGACTCACTGCAGTGCATCCCCAGTGGTGCCAGTGCACTCTCTGGACTCACTGCACTGCATCCCCAGTGCTGACAGTGCACTCTCTGGACTCACTGCACTGCATCACCAGTGGTGGCAGTGCACTCTCTGGACTCACCGGGGTGCATCCCCAGTGGAGACAGTGCACTCTCTGTAGTCACTGCGCTGCATCCCCAGTGGTTCCAGGGCAATCTCTCGACTCACTGCACTGCAACTCCAGTGGTGCCAGTGCACTCTCTGGACTCACTGCACTGCATCCCCAGTGGTGCCAGTGCACACTCTGGAGTCACTGCGCTGCATCCCCAGTGGTGCCAGTGCCCTCTGTGGACTCACTGCACTACATCCCCAGTGGGGCTAGTGCACTCTCTGGACTCACTGCAGTGCATCCCCAGTGGTGCGAGTGCACTCTCTGGACTCACTGTGGTGCATCCCCAGTGGTGCCAGTGCACTCTCTGGACACACTGCAGTGCATCCGCAGTGGTGCCAGTGCACTCTGTGGACTCACTGCAGTGCATCCCCAGTGTTGCCAGTGCACTCTCTGGACTCACTGCACTGCATCCCCAGTGGTGCCAGTGCACTCTCTGGACTCACTGCACTGCATCCCAGGTGGTGCCAGTGCACTCTCTGGACTCACTGCAGTGCATCGCCAGTGGTGCCAGTGCACTCTCTGGACTCACTGCAGTGCATCCCCAGTGGTGCCAGTGCACTCTCTGGACTCACTGCAGTGCATCGCTAGTGGTGCCAGTGCCCTCTCTGGACTCACTGCACTGCATCCCCAGTGGTGCCTGTGCACTCTCTGGACTCACTGCACTGCATCCCCAGTGGTGCCAGTGCACTCTCCGGACTCACTGCAGTGCATCCCCAGTGGTGCCAGTGCACTCTGTGGACTCACTGCAGTGCATCCCCAGTGGTGCCAGTGCACTCTCTGGACTCACTGCAGTGCATCGCTAGTGGTGCCAGTGCCCTCTCTGGACTCACTGCACTGCATCCCCAGTGGTGCCAGTGCACTCTCTGGACTCACCGCACTGCATCCCCAGTGGTGCCAGTGCACTCTCTGGACTCACTGCAGTGCAGCCCCTGAGGTGCCAGTGTACTCTCTGGACTCACTGCACTGCATCCCCAGTGGCGCCAGTGCACTCTCTGGAGTCACTACACTGCATCCCCAGTGGTGCCAGTGCTCTCTCTGGACTCACTGCAGTGCATTTCCAGTGGTGCCAGTGCACTCTCTGGACTCACTGCACTGCATCCCCAGTGGTGCCAGTGCAATCTCAGGACTCACTGCAGTGCAGCTCCAGTTGGTGCCAGTGCAGTCTCTGGACTCACTGCACTGCACCCCCACTGGTGCCAGTGCACTCTCTGGACTCACTGCACTGCATCCCCAGTGGTGACAGTGCACTCTCTGGAATCACTGCAGTGCATCCCCAGTGGTGCCATTGCACTCTCTGGACTCACTGCACTGCATCCCCAGTGGTGCCTGTGCACTCTCTTGAGTCACTGCACTGCATCCCCAGTGGAGCCAGTGCACTCTATGGACTAACTGCACTGCATACCCAGTGGTGCCAGTGCACTCTCTGGACTCACTGCACTGCATCCCCAGTGGTGCCAGTGCACTCTCTGGACTCACTGCACTGCATCGCCAGTGGTGCCAGTGCACTCTCTGGATCACTGCACTGCATCACCATTGGTGCCAGGGCACTCTCCGGACTCACTGCAGTGCATCCCCAGTGGTGCCAGTGCACTCTTTCGAGTCACTGCACTGCATCCCCAGTGGTGCCAGTGCATTCTCTGGACTCACTGCAGTGCATCCCCAGTGGTGCCAGTGCACTCTCTGGACTCACTGCACTGCATCCCCAGTGCTGACAGTGCACTCTCTGGACTCACTGCACTGCATCACCAGTGGTGGCAGTGCACTCTCTGGACTCACCGGGGTGCATCCCCAGTGGAGACAGTGCACTCTCTGTAGTCACTGCGCTGCATCCCCAGTGGTTCCAGGGCAATCTCTCGACTCACTGCACTGCAACTCCAGTGGTGCCAGTGCACTCTCTGGACTCACTGCACTGCATCCCCAGTGGTGCCAGTGCACACTCTGGAGTCACTGCGCTGCATCCCCAGTGGTGCCAGTGCCCTCTGTGGACTCACTGCACTACATCCCCAGTGGGGCTAGTGCACTCTCTGGACTCACTGAAGTGCATCCCCAGTGGTGCGAGTGCACTCTCTGGACTCACTGTGGTGCATCCCCAGTGGTGCCAGTGCACTCTCTGGACACACTGCAGTGCATCCCCAGTGGTGCCAGTGCACTCTGTGGACTCACTGCAGTGCATCCCCAGTGTTGCCAGTGCACTCTCTGGAGTCACTGCACTGCATCCCCAGTGGTGCCAGTGCACTCTCTGGACTCACTGCACTGCATCCCCAGTGGTGCCAGTGCACTCTCTGGACTCACTGCAGTGCATCCCCAGTGGTGCCAGTGCACTCTCTGGACTCACTGCACTGCATCCCATTGGTGCCAGTGCACTCTCTGGACTCACTGCACTGCATCCCCAGTGGTGCCAGTGCACTCTCTGGACTGACTGCACTGCATCCCCAGTTGTGCCACTGCACTCTCTGGACTCACTGCAGTGCATCCCCAGTGGTGCCAGTGCACTCTCTGGACTCACTGCAGTGCTTCCGCACTGGTGCCAGTGCAATCTCTGCACTCACTGCACTGCATCCCCAGTGTTCCAGTGCACTCTCTGGACTACCTGCACTGCATCCCCAGTGGTGCCAGTGCACTCTCTGGACTCACTGCACTGCATCCCCAGTGGTGCCAGTGCACTCTCTGGACTCACTGCACTGCATCCCCAGTGGTGCCAGTGCACTATCTGGACGCACTGCAGTGCACCCCTTGTGGTGCCTTTGCAATCTCAGGACTCACTGCACTGCATCCCCAGTGGTGCCAGTGCACTCTCTGGACTCAGTGCACTGCATCCCCAGTGGTGCCAGTGCACTCTCTGGACTCAGTGCACTGCATCCCCAATGGTGCCACTGCACTCTCTGGACTCACTGCAGTGCATCCCCAGTGGTGCCAGTGCACTCTCTGAGCTCACAGCAGTGCATCCCCAGTGGTGCCAGTGCACTCTCTGGACTCACTGCACTGCATCCCCAGTGGTGCCAGTGCACTCTCTGGACTCACTGCACTGCATCAACAGTGGTGCCAGTGCACTCTCTGGACTCACTAAACTGCTTCCCCAGTGTTGCCAGAGAACTCTCTGGTCTCACTGCAGTGCATCCCCAGTGGTGCCAGGGTACTCTCTGGACTCACTGCAGTTTATCCCCAGTGGTGCAAGGGCACTCTCTGGACTCACTGCACTGCATCCCCATTGGTGCCCGTGCACTCTCTGGACTAACTGCACTAAAACCCCAGTGGTGCCAGTGCAGTCTCTGGACTCACTGCAGTGCATCACCAGTGGTGCCAGTGCACTCTCTGGACTCACTGCAGTGCATCCCCTGTTGTGCTAGTGCACTCTCTGCACTCAATGCACTGCATCCCCAGAAGTGCCAGTGCACTCTCTGGACTCACTGCACTGCATCCCCAGTGGTGCCAGTGCACTCTCTGGACTCACTGCACTGCATCCCCAGTGGTTCCATTGCACTCTCTGGACTCACTTCTTTGCATTCCAGTGGTGCCAGTGCACTCTCTGGACTCACTGCAGTGCATCCCCAGTGGAGCCAGTGCACTCTCTGGACTCACTGCACTGCATCCCCAGTGCTGACAGTGCACTCTCTGGAATCACTGCAGTGCATCCGCAGTGGTGCCAGTGCACTCTCTGGAGTCACTGCAGTGCATCACCACTGGTGCCAGTGCACTCTCTGGAGTCACTGCACTGCATCCCCAGTGGTGCCAGTGCACTCTCTGGACTCACTGCACTGCATCCCCAGTGGTGCCAGTGCACTCTCTGGACTCACTGCACTGCATCCCCAGTGGTGCCAGTGCACTCTCTGGACCCACTGCAGTGCATCCCCACTGGTGCCAGTGCACTCTCTGGACTCAGTGCACTGCATCCCCAATGGTGCCAGTGCACTCTCTGTAGTCACTGCACTGCGTCCCCAGTGGTGCCTCTGCACTCTCTGGAGTCACTGCACTGCATCCCCAGTGCTGCCAGTGCACTCTCTGGACTCACTGCAGTGCATCCCCAGTGGACCAGTGCACTCTTTGGACTCACTGCACTGCATCCCCAGTGGTGCCAGTGCACTCTCTGGACTCACTGCACTGCATCCCCAGTGGTGCCAGGGCACTCTCTGGACTCACTGCACTTCATCCCCAGTGGTGCCAGTGCACTCTCTGGACTCACTGCATTGCATCCCCAGTGGTGCCAGTGCACTCTCTGGACTCACTGCACTGCATCCCCAGTGGTGCCACTGCACTCTCTGGACTCACTGCACTGCATCACCATTGGTGCCAGGGCACTCTCCGGACTCACTGCAGTGCATCCGCAGTGGTGCCAGTGCACTCTTTCGAGTCACTGCAGTGCATCCCCAGTGGTGCCAGTGCACTCTCTGGACTCACTGCACTGCATCCCCAGTGGTGCCAGTGCATTCTCTGCACTCACTGCACTGCATCCCCAGTGTTCCCAGAGCACTCTCTGGACTCACTGCAGTGCATCCCCAGTGGTGCCAGTGCACTCTCTGGACTCACTGCACTGCATCCCCAGTGGTGCCAGTGCACTCTCTGGACTCACTGCACTGCATCCCCAGTGGTGCCACTGCACTCTCTGGACTCACTGCACTGCATCACCATTGGTGCCAGGGCACTCTCCGGACTCACTGCAGTGCATCCGCAGTGGTGCCAGTGCACTCTTTCGAGTCACTGCACTGCATCCCCATTAGTGCCAGTGCATTCTCTGGACTCATTGCAGTGCATCCCCAGTGGTGCCAGTGCACTCTCTGGACTCACTGCACTGCATCCCCAGTGGTGCCAGTGCACTCTCTGGACTCACTGCACTGCATCCCCAGTGCTGACAGTGCACTCTCTGGACTCACTGCACTGCATCCCCAGTGGTGCCAGTGCACTCTCTGGACTCACTGCAGTGCATCCCCAGTGGTGCCAGTGCACTCTCCGGACTCAGTGCACTGCATCCCCAGTGGTGCCAGTGCACTCTCTGGACTCACCGTATTGCATCCCCAGTGGTGCCAGTGCACTCTCTGGACTCACTGCACTGCATCCCCAGTGGTGCCAGTGCACTCTCTGCACTCACTGCACTGCATCCCCGGTGTTCCCAGAGCACTCTCTGGACTCAGCGAGTTGCATCCCCAGTGGTGCCAGTGCACTCTCTGGAGTCACCGCACTGCATCCCCAGTGGTGCCAGTGCACTCTCTGGACTCACTGCAGTGCAGCCCCTGAGGTGCCAGTGTACTCTCTGGACTCACTGCACTGCATCCCCAGTGGCGCCAGTGCTCTCTCTGGACTCACTGCAGTGCATTTCCAGTGGTGCCAGTGTAGTCTCTGGACTCACTGCACTGCATCCCCAGTGGAGCCATTGCAATCTCAGGACTCACTGCAGTGCAGCTCCAGTTGGTGCCAGTGCAGTCTCTGGACTCACTGCACTGCACCCCCACTGGTGCCAGTGCACTCTCTGGACTCACTGCACTGCATCCCCAGTGGTGACAGTGCACTCTCTGGAATCACTGCAGTGCATCCCCTGTGGTGCCATTGCACTCTCTGGACTCACTGCACTGCATCCCCAGTGGTGCCTGTGCACTTTCTTGAGTCACTGCACTGCATCTCCAGTGGTGCCAGTGCACTCTATGGACTAACTGCACTGCATACCCAGTGGTGCCAGTGCACTCTCTGGACTCACTGCACTGCATCCCCAGTGGTGCCAGTGCACTCTCTGGACTCACTGCAGTGCATCCCCAGTGGTTCCAGTGCACTCTCTGGATCACTGCACTGCATCACCATTGGTGCCAGGGCACTCTCCGGACTCACTGCAGTGCATCCCCAGTGGTGCCAGTGCACTCTTTCGAGTCACTGCACTGCATCCCCAGTGGTGCCAGTGCACTCTCTGGACTCACTGCAGTGCATCCCCATTGGTGCCAGTGCAGTCTCTGGACTCACTGCAGTGCATCCCCAGTGGTGCCAGTGCACTCTCTGGACTCACTGCACTGCATCCCCAGTGCTGACAGTGCACTCTCTGGACTCACTGCACTGCATCCCCAGTGGTGCCAGTGTACTCTCTGGACTCAGTGCAGTGCATCCCCACTGGTGCCACTGCACTCTCTGGACTCACTGCAGTGCATCCCCAGTGGTGCCAGTGCACTCTCTGGACTCACTGCACTGCATCCCCAGTGGTGCCAGTGCACTCTCTGGACTCACTGCAGTGCATCCCCTTTTGTGCCAGTGCACTCTCTGCACTCACTGCACTGCATCCCCAGTGGTGCCAGTGCACTCTCTGGACTCACTGCACTGCATCCCCAGTGGTGCCAGTGCACTCTCTGCACTCACTGCAGAGCATCCCCAGTGGTGCCGGTGCACTCATTGGACTCATTGCACTGCATCCCCAGTGGTGCCAGTGCACTCTCTGGACTCACTGCACTGCATCACCAGTGGTGGCAGTGCACTCTCTGGACTCACTGCACTGCATCCCCAGTGGAGACAGTGCACTCTCTGTAGTCACTGCGCTGCATCCCCAGCGGTTCCAGGGCACTCTCTCGACTCACTGCACTGCAACTCCAGTGGTGCCAGTGCACTCTCTGGACTCACTGCACTGCATCCCCAGTGGTGCCAGTGCACACTCTGGACTCACTGCAGTGCATCCCCAGTGGTGCCAGTGCACTCTCTGGACTCACTGCACTGCATCCCCAGTGGTGCCAGTGCACTCTCTGGAGTCAGAGCACTGCATCAACAGTGGTGCCTCTGCACTCTCTGGAGTCACTGCACTGCATCCCCAGTGGTGCCAGTGCACTCTCTGGACTCACTGCACTGCATCCCCAGTGGTGCCAGTGCACTCTCTGGACTCACTGCACTGCATCCCCAGTGGTTCCATTGCACTCTCTGGACTCACTTCTTTGCATTCCAGTGGTGCCAGTGCACTCTCTGGACTCACTGCAGTGCATCCCCAGTGGAGCCAGTGCACTCTCTGGACTCACTGCACTGCATCCCCAGTGCTGACAGTGCACTCTCTGGAATCACTGCAGTGCATCCGCAGTGGTGCCAGTGCACTCTCTGGAGTCACTGCAGTGCATCACCACTGGTGCCAGTGCACTCTCTGGAGTCACTGCACTGCATCCCCAGTGGTGCCAGTGCACTCTCTGGACTCACTGCACTGCATCCCCAGTGGTGCCAGTGCACTCTCTGGACTCACTGCACTGCATCCCCAGTGGTGCCAGTGCACTCTCTGGACCCACTGCAGTGCATCCCCACTGGTGCCAGTGCACTCTCTGGACTCAGTGCACTGCATCCCCAATGGTGCCAGTGCACTCTCTGTAGTCACTGCACTGCGTCCCCAGTGGTGCCTCTGCACTCTCTGGAGTCACTGCACTGCATCCCCAGTGCTGCCAGTGCACTCTCTGGACTCACTGCAGTGCATCCCCAGTGGACCAGTGCACTCTTTGGACTCACTGCACTGCATCCCCAGTGGTGCCAGTGCACTCTGTGGACTCACTGCACTGCATCCCCAGTGGTGCCAGGGCACTCTCTGGACTCACTGCACTTCATCCCCAGTGGTGCCAGTGCACTCTCTGGACTCACTGCATTGCATCCCCAGTGGTGCCAGTGCACTC
Organism: Anser anser; assembly: GCF_964211835.1. NCBI lineage: Eukaryota > Metazoa > Chordata > Aves > Anseriformes > Anatidae > Anser > Anser anser. Next base: position 2,106,801 of record NC_139734.1, read on the forward strand.
TCTGGACTCACTGCACTGCATCCCCAGTGGTGCCACTGCACTCTCTGGACTCACTGCACTGCATCACCATTGGTGCCAGGGCACTCTCCGGACTCACTGCAGTGCATCCGCAGTGGTGCCAGTGCACTCTTTCGAGTCACTGCAGTGCATCCCCAGTGGTGCCAGTGCACTCTCTGGACTCACTGCACTGCATCCCCAGTGGTGCCAGTGCATTCTCTGCACTCACTGCACTGCATCCCCAGTGTTCCCAGAGCACTCTCTGGACTCACTGCAGTGCATCCCCAGTGGTGCCAGTGCACTCTCTGGACTCACTGCACTGCATCCCCAGTGGTGCCAGTGCACTCTCTGGACTCACTGCACTGCATCCCCAGTGGTGCCACTGCACTCTCTGGACTCACTGCACTGCATCACCATTGGTGCCAGGGCACTCTCCGGACTCACTGCAGTGCATCCGCAGTGGTGCCAGTGCACTCTTTCGAGTCACTGCACTGCATCCCCATTAGTGCCAGTGCATTCTCTGGACTCATTGCAGTGCATCCCCAGTGGTGCCAGTGCACTCTCTGGACTCACTGCACTGCATCCCCAGTGGTGCCAGTGCACTCTCTGGACTCACTGCACTGCATCCCCAGTGCTGACAGTGCACTCTCTGGACTCACTGCACTGCATCCCCAGTGGTGCCAGTGCACTCTCTGGACTCACTGCAGTGCATCCCCAGTGGTGCCAGTGCACTCTCCGGACTCAGTGCACTGCATCCCCAGTGGTGCCAGTGCACTCTCTGGACTCACCGTATTGCATCCCCAGTGGTGCCAGTGCACTCTCTGGACTCACTGCACTGCATCCCCAGTGGTGCCAGTGCACTCTCTGCACTCACTGCACTGCATCTCCGGTGTTCCCAGAGCACTCTCTGGACTCAGCGAGTTGCATCCCCAGTGGTGCCAGTGCACTCTCTGGAGTCACCGCACTGCATCCCCAGTGGTGCCAGTGCACTCTCTGGACTCACTGCAGTGCAGCCCCTGAGGTGCCAGTGTACTCTCTGGACTCACTGCACTGCATCCCCAGTGGCGCCAGTGCTCTCTCTGGACTCACTGCAGTGCATTTCCAGTGGTGCCAGTGTAGTCTCTGGACTCACTGCACTGCATCCCCAGTGGAGCCATTGCAATCTCAGGACTCACTGCAGTGCAGCTCCAGTTGGTGCCAGTGCAGTCTCTGGACTCACTGCACTGCACCCCCACTGGTGCCAGTGCACTCTCTGGACTCACTGCACTGCATCCCCAGTGGTGACAGTGCACTCTCTGGAATCACTGCAGTGCATCCCCTGTGGTGCCATTGCACTCTCTGGACTCACTGCACTGCATCCCCAGTGGTGCCTGTGCACTTTCTTGAGTCACTGCACTGCATCTCCAGTGGTGCCAGTGCACTCTATGGACTAACTGCACTGCATACCCAGTGGTGCCAGTGCACTCTCTGGACTCACTGCACTGCATCCCCAGTGGTGCCAGTGCACTCTCTGGACTCACTGCAGTGCATCCCCAGTGGTTCCAGTGCACTCTCTGGATCACTGCACTGCATCACCATTGGTGCCAGGGCACTCTCCGGACTCACTGCAGTGCATCCCCAGTGGTGCCAGTGCACTCTTTCGAGTCACTGCACTGCATCCCCAGTGGTGCCAGTGCACTCTCTGGACTCACTGCAGTGCATCCCCATTGGTGCCAGTGCAGTCTCTGGACTCACTGCAGTGCATCCCCAGTGGTGCCAGTGCACTCTCTGGACTCACTGCACTGCATCCCCCGTGCTGACAGTGCACTCTCTGGACTCACTGCACTGCATCCCCAGTGGTGCCAGTGTACTCTCTGGACTCAGTGCAGTGCATCCCCACTGGTGCCACTGCACTCTCTGGACTCACTGCAGTGCATCCCCAGTGGTGCCAGTGCACTCTCTGGACTCACTGCACTGCATCCCCAGTGGTGCCAGTGCACTCTCTGGACTCACTGCAGTGCATCCCCTTTTGTGCCAGTGCACTCTCTGCACTCACTGCACTGCATCCCCAGTGGTGCCAGTGCACTCTCTGGACTCACTGCACTGCATCCCCAGTGGTGCCAGTGCACTCTCTGCACTCACTGCAGAGCATCCCCAGTGGTGCCGGTGCACTCATTGGACTCATTGCACTGCATCCCCAGTGGTGCCAGTGCACTCTCTGGACTCACTGCACTGCATCACCAGTGGTGGCAGTGCACTCTCTGGACTCACTGCACTGCATCCCCAGTGGAGACAGTGCACTCTCTGTAGTCACTGCGCTGCATCCCCAGCGGTTCCAGGGCACTCTCTCGACTCACTGCACTGCAACTCCAGTGGTGCCAGTGCACTCTCTGGACTCACTGCACTGCATCCCCAGTGGTGCCAGTGCACACTCTGGAGTCACTGCGCTGCATCCCCAGTGGTGCCAGTGCCCTCTGTGGACTCACTGCACGACATCCCCAGTGGTGCCAGTGCACTCTCTGGACTCACCGGGGTGCATCCCCAGTGGTGCCAGTGCACTCTCTGGACTCACTGCAGTGCATCCCCAGTGGTGCCAGTGAACTCTGTGGACTCACTGCAGTGCATCCCCAGTGTTGCCAGTGCACTGTCTGGACTCACTGCACTGCATCCCCAGTGGTGCCAGTGCACTCTCTGGACTCACTGCACTGCATCCCCAGTGGTGCCAGTGCACTCTCTGGACTCACTGCAGTGCATCCCCAGTGGTGCCAGTGCACTCTGTGGACTCACTGCACTGCATCCCATTGGTGCCATTGCACTCTCTGGAGTCACTGCAGTGCATCGCCAGTGGTGCCAGTGCACTCTCTGGACTCACTGTACTGCATCCCCAGTGGTGCCACTGCACTCTCTGGACTCACTGCACTGCATCCCCAGTGGTGCCACTGCACTCTCTGGACTCACTGCACTGCATCACCATTGGTGCCAGGGCACTCTCCGGACTCACTGCACTGCATCCCCAGTGGTGCCAGAGCACTCTCTGGACTCACTGCAGTGCATCCCCAGTGGTGCCAGTGCACTCTCTGGACTCAGTGCACTGCATCCCCAGTGGTGCCAGTGCACTCTCTGGACTCACTGCACTGCATCACCATTGGTGCCAGGGCACTCTCCGGACTCACTGCAGTGCATCCGCAGTGGTGCCAGTGCACTCTTTCGAGTCACTGCACTGCATCCCCATTAGTGCCAGTGCATTCTCTGGACTCATTGCAGTGCATCCCCAGTGGTGCCAGTGCACTCTCTGGACTCACTGCACTGCATCCCCAGTGGTGCCAGTGCACTCTCTGGACTCACTGCAGTGCATCCCCAGTGGTGCCAGTGCACTCTCCGGACTCAGTGCACTGCATCCCCAGTGGTGCCAGTGCACTCTCTGGACTCACCGCAGTGCATCCCCAGTGGTGCCAGTGCACTCTCTGGACTCACTGCAGTGCATCCCCAGTGGTGCCAGTGCACTCTCTGCACTCACTGCACTGCATCCCCGCTGTTCCCAGAGCACTCTCTGGACTCACCGAGGTGCATCCCCAGTGGTGCCAGTGCACTCTCTGGAGTCACCGCACTGCATCCCCAGTGGTGCCAGTGCACTCTCTGGACTCACTGCAGTGCAGCCCCTGAGGTGCCAGTGTACTCTCTGGACTCACTGCACTGCATCCCCAGTGGCGCCAGTGCTCTCTCTGGACTCACTGCAGTGCATTTCCAGTGGTGCCAGTGTAGTCTCTGGACTCACTGCACTGCATCCCCAGTGGAGCCAGTGCAATCTCAGGACTCACTGCAGTGCAGCTCCAGTTGGTGCCAGTGCAGTCTCTGGACTCACTGCACTGCACCCCACTGGTGCCAGTGCACTCTCTGGACTCACTGCACTGCATCCCCAGTGGTGACAGTGCACTCTCTGGAATCACTGCAGTGCATACCCTGTGGTGCCATTGCACTCTCTGGACTCACTGCACTGCATCCCCAGTGGTGCCTGTGCACTTTCTTGAGTCACTGCACTGCATCCCCAGTGGAGCCAGTGCACTCTATGGACTACCTGCACTGCATACCCAGTGGTGCCAGTGCACTCTCTGGACTCACTGCACTGCATCCCCAGTGGTGCCAGTGCACTCTCTGGACTCACTGCACTGCATCCCCAGTGGTTCCAGTGCACTCTCTGGATCACTGCACTGCATCACCATTGGTGCCAGGGCACTCTCCGGACTCACTGCAGTGCATCCCCAGTGGTGCCAGTGCACTCTTTCGAGTCACTGCACTGCATCCCCAGTGGTGCCAGTGCTTTCTCTGGACTCACTGCAGTGCATCCCCATTGGTGCCAGTGCAGTCTCTGGACTCACTGCAGTGCATCCCCAGTGGTGCCAGTGCACTCTCTGGACTCACTGCACTGCATCCCCAGTGGTGCTGACAGTGCACTCTCTGGACTCACTGCACTGCATCCCCAGTGATGCCAGTGTACTCTCTGGACTCAGTGCAGTGCATCCCCACTGGTGCCACTGCACTCTCTGGACTCACTGCACTGCATCCCCAGTGGTGCCAGTGCACTCTCTGGACTCACTGCAGTGCATCCCCAGTGGTGCCAGTGCACTCTCTGGACTCACTGCAGTGCATCCCCTTTTGTGCCAGTGCACTCTCTGCACTCACTGCACTGCATCCCCAGTGGTGCCAGTGCACTCTCTGGACTCACTGCACTGCATCCCCAGTGGTGCCAGTGCACTCTCTGGACTCACTGCAGTGCATCACCAGTGGTGCCAGTGCACTCTCTGGACTCAATGCACTGCATCACCAGTGGTGGCAGTGCACTCTCTGGACTCACTGCACTGCATCCCCAGTCGAGACAGTGCACTCTCTGTAGTCACTGCGCTGCATCCCCAGCGGTTCCAGGGCACTCTCTCGACTCACTGCACTGCAACTCCAGTGGTGCCAGTGTAGTCTCTGGACTCACTGCACTGCATCCCCAGTGGTGCCAGTGCACACTCTGGAGTCACTGCGCTGCATCCCCAGTGGTGCCAGTGCCCTCTGTGGACTCACTGCACTACATCCCCAGTGGTGCCAGTGCACTCTCTGGACTCACCGGGGTGCATCCCCAGTGGTGCCAGTGCACTCTCTGGACTCACTGCAGTGCATCCCCAGTGGTGCCAGTGAACTCTGTGGACTCACTGCAGTGCATCCCCAGTGTTGCCAGTGCACTCTCTGGACTCACTGCACTGCATCCCCAGTGGTGCCAGTGCACTCTCTGGACTCACTGCACTGCATCCCCAGTGGTGCCAGTGCACTCTCTGGACTCACTGCAGTGCATCCCCAGTGGTGCCAGTGCACTCTCTGGACTCACTGCACTGCATCCCCAGTGGTGCCAGTGCACTCTCTGGAGTCACTGCACTGCATCCCCAGTGGTGCCAGTGCACTCTCTGGACTCGCTGCAGTGCATCCCCAGTGGTGCCAGTGCACTCTCTGGACTCACTGCACTGCATCCCCAGTGGTGCCAGTGCACTCTCTGGAATCACTGCACTGCATCCCCAGTGGTGCCAGTGCACTCTCTGGACTCACTGCACTGCATCCCCAGTGGTGCCAGTGCACTCTCTGAACTCACCGCACTGCATCCCCAGTGGTGTCAGTGCACTCTCTGGACTCACTGCACTGCATCCCCAGTGGTGCCAGTGCACTCTCTGGACTCATCGCATTGCATCCCCAGTGGTGCCAGTGCACTCTCTGGACTCACTGCACTGCATCCCCAGTGGTGCCAGTGCACTCTCTGCCCTCACTGCAGTGCATCCCCAGTGGTGCCAGTGCACTCTCTGCTCTCACTGCAGTGCATCCCCAGTGGTGCCAGTGCACTATCTGGACTCACTGCATTGCATCCCCACTGGTGCCAGTGCACTCTCTGGACTCACCGCATTGCATCCCCAGTGGTGCCAGTGCACTCTCTGGACTCACTGCACTGCATCCCCAGTGGTGCCAGTGCAATCTCTGGTCTCACTGCACTGCATCCCCACTGGTGCCAGTGCACTCTTTGGACTCACTGCAGTGCATCCCCAGTACTGAGAGTGCACTCTCTGGACTCAGTGCACTGCATCCCCAGTGGTGCCAGTGCACTCTCTGGACTCACTGCAGTGCATCCCCAGTGGTGCCAGTGCACTCTCTGCACTCACTGCAGTGCATCCCCAGTGGTGCCAGTGCAATCTCTGGGCTCACTGCACTGCATCCCCAGTGGTGCCAGTGCACTCTCTGGACTCACTGCACTGCATCCCAAATGGTGCCTGTGCACTCTCTGGACTCACTGCAGTGCATCCCCAGTGGTGCCTGTGCAGTCTCTGGACTCACTACAGTGCATCCCCAGTGAAGCCAGTGCACTCTCTGGACTCACTGCACTGCATCCCCAGTGGTGCCAGTGCACTCTCTGCACTCAATGCACTGCATCCCCAGTGGTGCCAGTGCACTCTTTGGACTCACTGCACTCCATCCCCAGTGGTGCCACTCCACTCTCTGGACTCACTGCACTTCATCCCCAGTGGTGCCAGTGCACTCTCTGGACTCAGTGCACTACATCCCCACTGGTGCCAGTGCACTCTTTGGACTCACTGCAGTGCATCCCCAGTGGTGCCAGTGCACTCTCTGGACTCACTGCACTGCATCCCCAGTGGTGCCAGTGTAGTCTCTGGACTCACTGTAGTGCATCCCCAGTGGTGCCAGTGCAATCTCAGGACTCACTGCAGTGCAGCTCCAGTTGGTGCCAGTGCAGTCTCTGGACTCACTGCACTGCATCCCCAGTGGTGCCAGTGCACTCTCTGGACTCACTGCAGTGCATCCCCAGTGGTGCCAGTGCACTCTCTGGAGTCACTGCAGTGTATCCCCAGTGGTGCCAGTGCACTCTCTGGACTCACTGAACTGCATACCCAGTGGTGCCAGAGCACTCTCTGGACTCACTGCAGTGCATCCGCAGTGGTGCCAGTGCACTCTCTGGACTCACTACACTGCATCGCCAGTGGTGCCAGTGCACTCTCTGCACTCACTGCACTGCATCCCCAGTGGTGCCAGTGCATTCTCTGGACTCAGTGCACTGCATCCCCAGTGGTGCCAGTGCACTCTCTGGACTCACTGCACTGCATCCCCAGTGGTGCCAGTGCACTCTCTGGAGTCAGAGCACTGCATAAACAGTGGTGCCTCTGCACTCTCTGGAGTCACTGCACTGCATCCCCAGTGGTGCCAGTGCACTCTCTGGACTCACTGCAGTGCATGCCCAGTGGTGCCAGTGCACTCTCTGGACTCACTGCACTGCATCCCCAGTGGTGCCAGTGCACTCTCTGGAATCACTGCAGTGCATCCCCAGTAGTGCCAGTGCACTCTCTGGACTCACTGCACTGCATCCCCAGTGGTGCCAGTGCACTCTCTGGACTCACTGCATTGCATCCCCAGTGGTGCCAGTGCACTCTCTGGACTCACTGCACTGCATCCCCAGTGGTGCCACTGCACTCTCTGGACTCACTGCACTTCATCACCATTGGTGCCAGTGCACTCTCCGAACTCACTGCAGTGCATCCGCAGTGGTGCCAGTGCACTCTTTCGAGTCACTGCAGTGCATCCCCAGTGGTGCCAGTGCACTCTCTGGACTCACTGCAGTGCATCCCCAGTGGTGCCAGTGCACTCTCTGGACTCACTGCAGTGCATCCCAAGTGGTGCCACTGCACTCTCTGCACTCACTGCACTGCATCACCAGTGGTGCCAGTGCACTCTCTGGACTCACTGCAGTGCATCCCCTGTGGTGCCAGAGCACTCTCTGGACTCACTGCACTGCATCCCCAGTGGTGCCAGTGCACTCTCTGGAGTCACAGCACTGCATCAACAGTGGTGCCTCTGCACTCTCTGGAGTCACTGCCCTGCATCACCATTGGTGCCAGGGCACTCTCCGGACTCACTGCAGTGCATCCGCAGTGGTGCCAGTGCACTCTTTCGAGTCACTGCAGTGCATCCCCAGTGGTGCCAGTGCACTCTCTGGACTCACTGCACTGCATCCCCAGTGGTGCCACTGCACTCTCTGGACTCACTGCACTGCATCACCATTGGTGCCAGGGCACTCTCCGGACTCACTGCAGTGCATCCGCAGTGGTGCCAGTGCACTCTTTCGAGTCACTGCACTGCATCCCCATTAGTGCCAGTGCATTCTCTGGACTCATTGCAGTGCATCCCCAGTGGTGCCAGTGCACTCTCTGGACTCACTGCACTGCATCCCCAGTGGTGCCAGTGCACTCTCTGGACTCACTGCAGTGCATCCCCAGTGGTGCCAGTGCACTCTCTGGACTCAGTGCAATGCATGCCCAGTGGTGCCAGTGCACTCTCTGGACTCACCGCAGTGCATCCCCAGTGGTGCCAGTGCACTCTCTGCACTCACTGCACTGCATCCCCAGTGGTGCCAGTGCACTCTCTGGACTCACTGCAGTGCATCCCCAGTGGTGCCAGTGCACTCTCTGGACTCACTGCAGTGCATCCCCTTTTGTGCCAGTGCACTCTCTGCACTCACTGCACTGCATCCCCAGTGGTGCCAGTGCACTCTCTGGACTCACTGAACTGCATCCCCAGTGGTGCCAGTGCACTCTCTGGACTCACTGCAGTGCATCACCAGTGGTGCCAGTGCACTCTCTGGACTCAATGCACTGCATCACCAGTGGTGGCAGTGCACTCTCTGGACTCACTGCACTGCATCCCCAGTGGAGACAGTGCACTCTCTGTAGTCACTGCGCTGCATCCCCAGCGGTTCCAGGGCACTCTCTCGACTCACTGCACTGCAACTCCAGTGGTGCCAGTGTAGTCTCTGGACTCACTGCACTGCATCCCCAGTGGTGCCAGTGCACACTCTGGAGTCACTGCGCTGCATCCCCAGTGGTGCCAGTGCCCTCTGTGGACTCACTGCACTACATCCCCAGTGGTGCCAGTGCACTCTCTGGAGTCACTACACTGCATCCCCAGTGGTGCCAGTGCACTCTCTGGACTCACTGCAGTGCATCACCAGTGGTGCCACTGCACTCTCTGGACTCACTGCAGTGCATCCCCAGTGTTGCCAGTGCACTCTCTGGACTCACTGCACTGCATCCCCAGTGGTGCCAGTGCACTCTCTGGACTCACTGCACTGCATCCCCAGTGGTGCCAGTGCACTCTCTGGACTCACTGCAGTGCATCCCCAGTGGTGCCAGTGCACTCTCTGGACTCACTGCACTGCATCCCATTGGTGCCAGTCCACTCTCTGGAGTCACTGCACTGCATCCCCAGTGGTGCCAGTGCACTCTCTGGACTCGCTGCAGTACATCCCCAGTGGTGCCAGTGCACTCTCTGGACTCAGTGCACTGCATCCCCAGTGGTGCCAGTGCACTCTCTGGAATCACTGCACTGCATCCCCTGTGGTGCCAGTGCACTCTCTGGACTCACTGCACTGCATCCCCAGTGGTGCCAGTGCACTCTCTGAACTCACCGCACTGCATCCCCAGTGGTGTCAGTGCACTCTCTGGACTCACTGCACTGCATCCCCAGTGGTGCCAGTGCACTCTCTGGACTCATCGCATTGCATCCCCAGTGGTGCCAGTGCACTCTCTGGACTCACTGCACTGCATCCCCAGTGGTGCCAGTGCACTCTCTGCCCTCACTGCAGTGCATCCCCAGTGGTGCCAGTGCACTCTCTGCTCTCACTGCAGTGCATCCCCAGTGGTGCCAGTGCACTATCTGGACTCACTGCATTGCATCCCCACTGGTGCCAGTGCACTCTCTGGACTCACTGCACTGCATCCCCAGTGGTGCCAGTGCACTCTCTGGACTCACTGCACTGCATCCCCAGTGGTGCCAGTGCAATCTCTGGTCTCACTGCACTGCATCCCCACTGGTGCCAGTGCACTCTTTGGACTCACTGCAGTGCATCCCCAGTACTGAGAGTGCACTCTCTGGACTCAGTACACTGCATCCCCAGTGGTGCCAGTGCACTCTCTGGACTCACTGCAGTGCATCCCCAGTGGTGCCAGTGCACTCTCTGCACTCACTGCAGTGCATCCCCAGTGGTGCCAGTGCAATCTCTGGGCTCACTGCACTGCATCCCCAGTGGTGCCAGTGCACTCTCTGGACTCACTGTACTGCATCCCAAATGGTGCCAGTGCACTCTCTGGACTCACTGCAGTGCATCCCCAGTGGTGCCTGTGCAGTCTCTGGACTCACTACAGTGCATCCCCAGTGAAGCCAGTGCACTCTCTGGACTCACTGCACTGCATCCCCAGTGGTGCCAGTGCACTCTCTGCACTCAATGCACTGCATCCCCAGTGGTGCCAGTGCACTCTTTGGACTCACTGCACTCCATCCCCAGTGGTGCCAGTCCACTCTCTGGACTCACTGCACTTCATCCCCAGTGGTGCCAGTGCACTCTCTGGACTCAGTGCACTACATCCCCACTGGTGCCAGTGCACTCTTTGGACTCACTGCAGTGCATCCCCAGTGGTGCCAGTGCACTCTCTGGACTCACTGCACTGCATCCCCAGTGGTGCCAGTGTAGTCTCTGGACTCACTGTAGTGCATCCCCAGTGGTGCCAGTGCAATCTCAGGACTCACTGCAGTGCAGCTCCAGTTGGTGCCAGTGCAGTCTCTGGACTCACTGCACTGCATCCCCAGTGGTGCCAGTGCACTCTCTGGACTCACTGCAGTGCATCCCCAGTGGTGCCAGTGCACTCTCTGGAGTCACTGCAGTGTATCCCCAGTGGTGCCAGTGCACTCTCTGGACTCACTGAACTGCATACCCAGTGGTGCCAGAGCACTCTCTGGACTCACTGCAGTGCATCCGCAGTGGTGCCAGTGCACTCTCTGGACTCACTACACTGCATCGCCAGTGGTGCCAGTGCACTCTCTGCACTCACTGCACTGCATCCCCAGTGGTGCCAGTGCACTCTCTGGACTCACTGCACTGCATCCCCAGTGGTGCCAGTGCACTCTCTGGAGTCAGAGCACTGCATCAACAGTGGTGCCTCTGCACTCTCTGGAGTCACTGCACTGCATCCCCAGTGGTGCCAGTGCACTCTCTGGACTCACTGCAGTGCATGCCCAGTGGTGCCAGTGCACTCTCTGGACTCACTGCACTGCATCCCCAGTGGTGCCAGTGCACTCTCTGGAATCACTGCAGTGCATCCCCAGTAGTGCCAGTGCACTCTCTGGACTCACTGCACTGCATCCCCAGTGGTGCCAGTGCACTCTCTGGACTCACTGCATTGCATCCCCAGTGGTGCCAGTGCACTCTCTGGACTCACTGCACTGCATCCCCAGTGGTGCCACTGCACTCTCTGGACTCACTGCACTTCATCACCATTGGTGCCAGTGCACTCTCCGGACTCACTGCAGTGCATCCGCAGTGGTGCCAGTGCACTCTTTCGAGTCACTGCAGTGCATCCCCAGTGGTGCCAGTGCACTCTCTGGACTCACTGCAGTGCATCCCCAGTGGTGCCAGTGCACTCTCTGGACTCACTGCAGTGCATCCCAAGTGGTGCCACTGCACTCTCTGCACTCACTGCACTGCATCACCAGTGGTGCCAGTGCACTCTCTGGACTCACTGCACTGCATCCCCTGTGGTGCCAGTGCACTCTCTGGACTCACTGCACTGCATCCCCAGTGGTGCCAGTGCACTCTCTGGAGTCACAGCACTGCATCAACAGTGGTGCCTCTGCACTCTCTGGAGTCACTGCCCTGCATCACCATTGGTGCCAGGGCACTCTCCGGACTCACTGCAGTGCATCCGCAGTGGTGCCAGTGCACTCTTTCGAGTCACTGCAGTGCATCCCCAGTGGTGCCAGTGCACTCTCTGGACTCACTGCACTGCATCCCCAGTGGTGCCACTGCACTCTCTGGACTCACTGCACTGCATCACCATTGGTGCCAGGGCACTCTCCGGACTCACTGCAGTGCATCCGCAGTGGTGCCAGTGCACTCTTTCGAGTCACTGCACTGCATCCCCATTAGTGCCAGTGCATTCTCTGGACTCATTGCAGTGCATCCCCAGTGGTGCCAGTGCACTCTCTGGACTCACTGCAGTGCATCCCCAGTGGTGCCAGTGCACTCTCCGGACTCAGTGCACTGCATGCCCAGTGGTGCCAGTGCACTCTCTGGACTCACCGCAGTGCATCCCCAGTGGTGCCAGTGCACTCTCTGGACTCACTGCACTGCATCCCCAGTGGTGCCAGTGCACTCTCTGCACTCACTGCACTGCATCCCCGGTGTTCCCAGAGCACTCTCTGCACTCACCGAGGTGCATCCCCAGTGGTGCCAGTGCACTCTCTGGAGTCACCGCACTGCATCCCCAGTGGTGCCAGTGCACTCTCTGGACTCACTGCAGTGCAGCCCCTGAGGTGCCAGTGTACTCTCTGGACTCACTGCACTGCATCCCCAGTGGCGCCAGTGCTCTCTCTGGACTCACTGCAGTGCATTTCCAGTGGTGCCAGTGTAGTCTCTGGACTCACTGCACTGCATCCCCAGTGGAGCCAGTGCAATCTCAGGACTCACTGCAGTGCAGCTCCAGTTGGTGCCAGTGCAGTCTCTGGACTCACTGCACTGCACCCCCACTGGTGCCAGTGCACTCTCTGGACTCACTGCACTGCATCCCCAGTGGTGACAGTGCACTCTCTGGAATCACTGCAGTGCATACCCTGTGGTGCCATTGCACTCTCTGGACTCACTGCACTGCATCCCCAGTGGTGCCTGTGCACTTTCTTGAGTCACTGCACTGCATCCCCAGTGGAGCCAGTGCACTCTATGGACTAACTGCACTGCATACCCAGTGGTGACAGTGCACTCTCTGGACTCACTGCACTGCATCCCCAGTGGTGCCAGTGCACTCTCTGGACTCACTGCACTGCATCCCCAGTGGTGCCAGTGCACTCTCTGGATCACTGCACTGCATCACCATTGGTGCCAGGGCACTCTCCGGACTCACTGCAGTGCATCCCCAGTGGTGCCAGTGCACTCTTTCGAGTCACTGCACTGCATCCCCAGTGGTGCCAGTGCTTTCTCTGGACTCACTGCAGTGCATCCCCATTGGTGCCAGTGCAGTCTCTGGACTCACTGCAGTGCATCCCCAGTGGTGCCAGTGCACTCTCTGGACTCACTGCACTGCATCCCCAGTGCTGACAGTGCACTCTCTGGACTCACTGCACTGCATCCCCAGTGATGCCAGTGTACTCTCTGGACTCAGTGCAGTGCATCCCCACTGGTGCCACTGCACTCTCTGGACTCACTGCAGTGCATCCCCAGTGGTGCCAGTGCACTCTCTGGAGTCACTGCAGTGTATCCCCAGTGGTGCCAGTGCACTCTCTGGACTCACTGAACTGCATACCCAGTGGTGCCAGAGCACTCTCTGGACTCACTGCAGTGCATCCGCAGTGGTGCCAGTGCACTCTCTGGACTCACTACACTGTATCGCCAGTGGTGCCAGTGCACTCTCTGCACTCACTGCACTGCATCCCCAGTGGTGCCAGTGCACTCTCTGGACTCACTGCACTGCATCCCCAGTGGTGCCAGTGCACTCTCTGGAGTCAGAGCACTGCATCAACAGTGGTGCCTCTGCACTCTCTGGAGTCACTGCACTGCATCCCCAGTGGTGCCAGTGCACTCTCTGGACTCACTGCAGTGCATGCCCAGTGGTGCCAGTGCACTCTCTGGACTCACTGCACTGCATCCCCAGTGGTGCCAGTGCACTCTCTGGAATCACTGCAGTGCATCCCCAGTAGTGCCAGTGCACTCTCTGGACTCACTGCACTGCATCCCCAGTGGTGCCAGTGCACTCTCTGGACTCACTGCATTGCATCCCCAGTGGTGCCAGTGCACTCTCTGGACTCACTGCACTGCATCCCCAGTGGTGCCACTGCACTCTCTGGACTCACTGCACTTCATCACCATTGGTGCCAGTGCACTCTCCGGACTCACTGCAGTGCATCCGCAGTGGTGCCAGTGCACTCTTTCGAGTCACTGCAGTGCATCCCCAGTGGTGCCAGTGCACTCTCTGGACTCACTGCAGTGCATCCCCAGTGGTGCCAGTGCACTCTCTGGACTCACTGCAGTGCATCCCAAGTGGTGCCACTGCACTCTCTGCACTCACTGCACTGCATCACCAGTGGTGCCAGTGCACTCTCTGGACTCACTGCACTGCATCCCCTGTGGTGCCAGTGCACTCTCTGGACTCACTGCACTGCATCCCCAGTGGTGCCAGTGCACTCTCTGGAGTCACAGCACTGCATCAACAGTGGTGCCTCTGCACTCTCTGGAGTCACTGCCCTGCATCACCATTGGTGCCAGGGCACTCTCCGGACTCACTGCAGTGCATCCGCAGTGGTGCCAGTGCACTCTTTCGAGTCACTGCAGTGCATCCCCAGTGGTGCCAGTGCACTCTCTGGACTCACTGCACTGCATCCCCAGTGGTGCCACTGCACTCTCTGGACTCACTGCACTGCATCACCATTGGTGCCAGGGCACTCTCCGGACTCACTGCAGTGCATCCGCAGTGGTGCCAGTGCACTCTTTCGAGTCACTGCACTGCATCCCCATTAGTGCCAGTGCATTCTCTGGACTCATTGCAGTGCATCCCCAGTGGTGCCAGTGCACTCTCTGGACTCACTGCACTGCATCCCCAGTGGTGCCAGTGCACTCTCTGGACTCACTGCAGTGCATTCCCAGTGGTGCCAGTGCACTCTCCGGACTCAGTGCACTGCATGCCCAGTGGTGCCAGTGCACTCTCTGGACTCACCGCAGTGCATCCCCAGTGGTGCCAGTGCACTCTCTGGACTCACTGCACTGCATCCCCAGTGGTGCCAGTGCACTCTCTGCACTCACTGCACTGCATCCCCGGTGTTCCCAGAGCACTCTCTGCACTCACCGAGGTGCATCCCCAGTGGTGCCAGTGCACTCTCTGGAGTCACCGCACTGCATCCCCAGTGGTGCCAGTGCACTCTCTGGACTCACTGCAGTGCAGCCCCTGAGGTGCCAGTGTACTCTCTGGACTCACTGCACTGCATCCCCAGTGGCGCCAGTGCTCTCTCTGGACTCACTGCAGTGCATTTCCAGTGGTGCCAGTGTAGTCTCTGGACTCACTGCACTGCATCCCCAGTGGAGCCAGTGCAATCTCAGGACTCACTGCAGTGCAGCTCCAGTTGGTGCCAGTGCAGTCTCTGGACTCACTGCACTGCACCCCCACTGGTGCCAGTGCACTCTCTGGACTCACTGCACTGCATCCCCAGTGGTGACAGTGCACTCTCTGGAATCACTGCAGTGCATACCCTGTGGTGCCATTGCACTCTCTGGACTCACTGCACTGCATCCCCAGTGGTGCCTGTGCACTTTCTTGAGTCACTGCACTGCATCCCCAGTGGAGCCAGTGCACTCTATGGACTAACTGCACTGCATACCCAGTGGTGACAGTGCACTCTCTGGACTCACTGCACTGCATCCCCAGTGGTGCCAGTGCACTCTCTGGACTCACTGCACTGCATCCCCAGTGGTTCCAGTGCACTCTCTGGATCACTGCACTGCATCACCATTGGTGCCAGGGCACTCTCCGGACTCACTGCAGTGCATCCCCAGTGGTGCCAGTGCACTCTTTCGAGTCACTGCACTGCATCCCCAGTGGTGCCAGTGCTTTCTCTGGACTCACTGCAGTGCATCCCCATTGGTGCCAGTGCAGTCTCTGGACTCACTGCAGTGCATCCCCAGTGGTGCCAGTGCACTCTCTGGACTCACTGCACTGCATCCCCAGTGCTGACAGTGCACTCTCTGGACTCACTGCACTGCATCCCCAGTGATGCCAGTGTACTCTCTGGACTCAGTGCAGTGCATCCCCACTGGTGCCACTGCACTCTCTGGACTCACTGCAGTGCATCCCCAGTGGTGCCAGTGCACTCTCTGGACTCACTGCACTGCATCCCCAGTGGTGCCAGTGCACTCTCTGGACTCACTGCAGTGCATCCCCTTTTGTGCCAGTGCACTCTCTGCACTCACTGCACTGCATCCCCAGTGGTGCCAGTGCACTCTCTGGACTCACTGCACTGCATCCCCAGTGGTGCCAGTGCACTCTCTGGACTCACTGCAGTGCATCCCCAGTGGTGCCAGTGCACTCTCTGGACTCACTGCACTGCATCACCAGTGGTGGCAGTGCACTCTCTGGACTCACTGCACTGCATCCCCAGTGGAGACAGTGCACTCTCTGTAGTCACTGCGCTGCATCCCCAGCGGTTCCAGGGCACTCTCTCGACTCACTGCACTGCAACTCCAGTGGTGCCAGTGTAGTCTCTGGACTCACTGCACTGCATCCCCAGTGGTGCCAGTGCACACTCTGGAGTCACTGCGCTGCATCCCCAGTGGTGCCAGTGCCCTCTGTGGACTCACTGCACTACATCCCCAGTGGTGCCAGTGCACTCTCTGGACTCACTGCATTGCATCCCCAGTGGTGCCAGTGCACTCTCTGGACTCACTGCAGTGCATCCCCAGTGGTGCCAGTGAACTCTGTGGACTCACTGCAGTGCATCCCCAGTGTTGCCAGTGCACTCTCTGGACTCACTGCACTGCATCCCCAGTGGTGCCAGTGCACTCTCTGGACTCACTGCACTGCATCCCCAGTGGTGCCAGTGCACTCTCTGGACTCACTGCAGTGCATCCCCAGTGGTGCCAGTGCACTCTCTGGACTCACTGCACTGCATCCCATTGGTGCCAGTGCACTCTCTGGAGTCACTGCACTGCATCCCCAGTGGTGCCAGTGCACTCTCTGGACTCGCTGCAGTGCATCCCCAGTGGTGCCAGTGCACTCTCTGGACTCACTGCAGTGCATCCCCAGTGGTGCCAGTGCACTCTCTGGAATCACTGCAGTGCATCCCCTGTGGTGCCAGTGCACTCTCTGGACTCACTGCACTGCATCCCCAGTGGTGCCAGTGCACTCTCTGAACTCACCGCACTGCATCCCCAGTGGTGTCAGTGCACTCTCTGGACTCACTGCACTGCATCCCCAGTGGTGCCAGTGCACTCTCTGGACTCATCGCATTGCATCCCCAGTGGTGCCAGTGCAATCTCTGGGCTCACTGCACTGCATCCCCAGTGGTGCCAGTGCACTCTCTGGACTCACTGCACTGCATCCCAAATGGTGCCAGTGCACTCTCTGGACTCACTGCAGTGCATCCCCAGTGGTGCCTGTGCAGTCTCTGGACTCACTACAGTGCATCCCCAGTGAAGCCAGTGCACTCTCTGGACTCACTGCACTGCATCCCCAGTGGTGCCAGTGCACTCTCTGCACTCAATGCACTGCATCCCCAGTGGTGCCAGTGCACTCTTTGGACTCACTGCACTCCATCCCCAGTGGTGCCAGTCCACTCTCTGGACTCACTGCACTTCATCCCCAGTGGTGCCAGTGCACTCTCTGGACTCAGTGCACTACATCCCCACTGGTGCCAGTGCACTCTTTGGACTCACTGCAGTGCATCCCCAGTGGTGCCAGTGCACTCTCTGGACTCACTGCACTGCATCCCCAGTGGTGCCAGTGTAGTCTCTAGACTCACTGTAGTGCATCCCCAGTGGTGCCAGTGCAATCTCAGGACTCACTGCAGTGCAGCTCCAGTTGGTGCCAGTGCAGTCTCTGGACTCACTGCACTGCATCCCCAGTGGTGCCAGTGCACTCTCTGGACTCACTGCAGTGCATCCCCAGTGGTGCCAGTGCACTCTCTGGAGTCACTGCAGTGTATCCCCAGTGGTGCCAGTGCACTCTCTGGACTCACTGAACTGCATACCCAGTGGTGCCAGAGCACTCTCTGGACTCACTGCAGTGCATCCGCAGTGGTGCCAGTGCACTCTCTGGACTCACTACACTGCATCGCCAGTGGTGCCAGTGCACTCTCTGCACTCACTGCACTGCATCCCCAGTGGTGCCAGTGCATTCTCTGGACTCAGTGCACTGCATCCCCAGTGGTGCCAGTGCACTCTCTGGACTCACTGCACTGCATCCCCAGTGGTGCCAGTGCACTCTCTCGAGTCAGAGCACTGCATCAACAGTGGTGCCTCTGCACTCTCTGGAGTCACTGCACTGCATCCCCAGTGGTGCCAGTGCACTCTCTGGACTCACTGCAGTGCATGCCCAGTGGTGCCAGTGCACTCTCTGGACTCACTGCACTGCATCCCCAGTGGTGCCAGTGCACTCTCTGGAATCACTGCAGTGCATCCCCAGTAGTGCCAGTGCACTCTCTGGACTCACTGCACTGCATCCCCAGTGGTGCCAGTGCACTCTCTGGACTCACTGCATTGCATCCCCAGTGGTGCCAGTGCACTCTCTGGACTCACTGCACTGCATCCCCAGTGGTGCCACTGCACTCTCTGGACTCACTGCACTTCATCACCATTGGTGCCAGTGCACTCTCCGGACTCACTGCAGTGCATCCGCAGTGGTGCCAGTGCACTCTTTCGAGTCACTGCAGTGCATCCCCAGTGGTGCCAGTGCACTCTCTGGACTCACTGCAGTGCATCCCCAGTGGTGCCAGTGCACTCTCTGGACTCACTGCAGTGCATCCCAAGTGGTGCCACTGCACTCTCTGCACTCACTGCACTGCATCACCAGTGGTGCCAGTGCACTCTCTGGACTCACTGCAGTGCATCCCCTGTGGTGCCAGTGCACTCTCTGGACTCACTGCACTGCATCCCCAGTGGTGCCAGGGCACTCTCTGGAGTCACAGCACTGCATCAACAGTGGTGCCTCTGCACTCTCTGGAGTCACTGCCCTGCATCACCATTGGTGCCAGGGCACTCTCCGGACTCACTGCAGTGCATCCGCAGTGGTGCCAGTGCACTCTTTCGAGTCACTGCAGTGCATCCCCAGTGGTGCCAGTGCACTCTCTGGACTCACTGCAGTGCATCCCCTTTTGTGCCAGTGCACTCTCTGCACTCACTGCACTGCATCCCCAGTGGTGCCAGTGCACTCTCTGGACTCACTGCACTGCATCCCCAGTGGTGCCAGTGCACTCTCTGGACTCACTGCAGAGCATCCCCAGTGGTGCCGGTGCACTCTCTGGACTCATTGCACTGCATCCCCAGTGGTGCCAGTGCACTCTCTGGACTCACTGCACTGCATCACCAGTGGTGGCAGTGCACTCTCTGGACTCACTGCACTGCATCCCCAGTGGAGACAGTGCACTCTCTGTAGTCACTGCGCTGCATCCCCAGCGGTTCCAGGGCACTCTCTCGACTCACTGCACTGCAACTCCAGTGGTGCCAGTGCACTCTCTGGACTCACTGCACTGCATCCCCAGTGGTGCCAGTGCACACTCTAGAGTCACTGCGCTGCATCCCCAGTGGTGCCAGTGCCCTCTCTGGACTCACTGCAGTGCATCACCAGTGGTGCCAGTGCACTCTCTGGACTCACTGCAGTGCATCACCAGTGGTGCCAGTGCACTCTCTGGACTCAATGCACTGCATCACCAGTGGTGGCAGTGCACTCTCTGGACTCACTGCACTGCATCCCCAGTGGAGACAGTGCAATCTCTGTAGTCACTGCGCTGCATCCCCAGCGGTTCCAGGGCACTCTCTCGACTCACTGCACTGCAACTCCAGTGGTGCCAGTGTAGTCTCTGGACTCACTGCACTGCATCCCCAGTGGTGCCAGTGCACACTCTGGAGTCACTGCGCTGCATCCCCAGTGGTGCCAGTGCCCTCTGTGGACTCACTGCACTACATCCCCAGTGGTGCCAGTGCACTCTCTGGACTCACCGGGGTGCATCCCCAGTGGTGCCAGTGCACTCTCTGGACTCACTGCAGTGCATCCCCAGTGGTGCCAGTGAACTCTGTGGACTCACTGCAGTGCATCCCCAGTGTTGCCAGTGCACTCTCTGGACTCACTGCAGTGCATCCCCAGTGGTGCCAGTGCACTCTCTGGACTCACTGCACTGCATCCCCAGTGGTGCCAGTGCACTCTCTGCACTCACTGCAGTGCATCCCCAGTGGTGCCAGTGCACTCTCTGGACTCACTGCACTGCATCCCATTGGTGCCAGTGCACTCTCTGGAGTCACTGCACTGCATCACCAGTGGTGCCAGTGCACTCTCTGGACTCGCTGCAGTGCATCCCCAGTGGTGCCAGTGCACTCTCTGGACTCACTGCACTGCATCCCCAGTGGTGCCAGTGCACTCTCTGGAATCACTGCAGTGCATCCCCTGTGGTGCCAGTGCACTCTCTGGACTCACTGCACTGCATCCCCAGTGGTGCCAGTGCACTCTCTGAACTCACCGCACTGCATCCCCAGTGGTGTCAGTGCACTCTCTGGACTCACTGCACTGCATCCCCAGTGGTGCCAGTGCACTCTCTGGACTCATCGCATTGCATCCCCAGTGGTGCCAGTGCACTCTCTGGACTCACTGCACTGCATCCCCAGTGGTGCCAGTGCACTCTCTGCCCTCACTGCAGTGCATCCCCAGTGGTGCCAGTGCACTCTCTGCTCTCACTGCAGTGCATCCCCAGTGGTGCCAGTGCACTATCTGGACTCACTGCATTGCATCCCCACTGGTGCCAGTGCACTCTCTGGACTCACCGCATTGCATCCCCAGTGGTGCCAGTGCACTCTCTGGACTCACTGCACTGCATCCCCAGTGGTGCCAGTGCAATCTCTGGTCTCACTGCACTGCATCCCCACTGGTGCCAGTGCACTCTTTGGACTCACTGCAGTGCATCCCCAGTACTGAGAGTGCACTCTCTGGACTCAGTGCACTGCATCCCCAGTGGTGCCAGTGCACTCTCTGGACTCACTGCAGTGCATCCCCAGTGGTGCCAGTGCACTCTCTGCACTCACTGCAGTGCATCCCCAGTGGTGCCAGTGCAATCTCTGGGCTCACTGCACTGCATCCCCAGTGGTGCCAGTGCACTCTCTGGACTCACTGCACTGCATCCCAAATGGTGCCAGTGCACTCTCTGGACTCACTGCAGTGCATCCCCAGTGGTGCCAGTGCACTCTCCGGACTCAGTGCACTGCATCCCCAGTGGTGCCAGTGCACTCTCTGGACTCACCGCAGTGCATCCCCAGTGGTGCCAGTGCACTCTCTGGACTCACTGCACTGCATCCCCAGTGGTGCCAGTGCACTCTCTGCACTCACTGCACTGCATCCCCGGTGTTCCCAGAGCACTCTCTGGACTCACCGAGGTGCATCCCCAGTGGTGCCAGTGCACTCTCTGGACTCACCGCACTGCATCCCCAGTGGTGCCAGTGCACTCTCTGGACTCACTGCAGTGCAGCCCCTGAGGTGCCAGTGTACTCTCTGGACTCACTGCACTGCATCCCCAGTGGCGCCAGTGCTCTCTCTGGACTCACTGCAGTGCATTTCCAGTGGTGCCAGTGTAGTCTCTGGACTCACTGCACTGCATCCCCAGTGGAGCCAGTGCAATCTCAGGACTCACTGAATTGCAGCTCCAGTTGGTGCCAGTGCAGTCTCTGGACTCACTGCACTGTACCCCACTGGTGCCAGTGCACTCTCTGGACTCACTGCACTGCATCCCCAGTGGTGACAGTGCACTCTCTGGAATCACTGCAGTGCATACCCTGTGGTGCCATTGCACTCTCTGGACTCACTGCACTGCATCCCCAGTGGTGCCTGTGCACTTTCTTGAGTCACTGCACTGCATCCCCAGTGGAGCCAGTGCACTCTATGGACTACCTGCACTGCATACCCAGTGGTGCCAGTGCACTCTCTGGACTCACTGCACTGCATCCCCAGTGGTGCCAGTGCACTCTCTGGACTCACTGCACTACATCCCCAGTGGTTCCAGTGCACTCTCTGGATCACTGCACTGCATCACCATTGGTGCCAGGGCACTCTCCGGACTCACTGCAGTGCATCCCCAGTGGTGCCAGTGCACTCTCTGGAGTCAGAGCACTGCATCAACAGTGGTGCCTCTGCACTCTCTGGAGTCACTGCACTGCATCCCCAGTGGTGCCAGTGCACTCTCTGGACTCACTGCAGTGCATGCCCAGTGGTGCCAGTGCACTCTCTGGACTCACTGCACTGCATCCCCAGTGGTGCCAGTGCACTCTCTGGAATCACTGCAGTGCATCCCCAGTAGTGCCAGTGCACTCTCTGGACTCACTGCACTGCATCCCCAGTGGTGCCAGTGCACTCTCTGGACTCACTGCATTGCATCCCCAGTGGTGCCAGTGCACTCTCTGGACTCACTGCAGTGCATCCCCTTTTGTGCCAGTGCACTCTCTGGACTCACTGCACTGCATCCCCAGTGGTGCCAGTGCACTCTCTGGACTCACTGCACTGCATCCCCAGTGGTGCCAGTGCACTCTCTGGACTCACTGCAGTGCATCACCAGTGGTGCCAGTGCACTCTCTGGACGCAATGCACTGCATCACCAGTGGTGGCAGTGCACTCTCTGGACTCACTGCACTGCATCCCCAGTGGAGACAGTGCAATCTCTGTAGTCACTGCGCTGCATCCCCAGCGGTTCCAGGGCACTCTCTCGACTCACTGCACTGCAACTCCAGTGGTGCCAGTGTAGTCTCTGGACTCACTGCACTGCATCCCCAGTGGTGCCAGTGCACACTCTGGAGTCACTGCGCTGCATCCCCAGTGGTGCCAGTGCCCTCTGTGGACTCACTGCACTACATCCCCAGTGGTGCCAGTGCACTCTCTGGACTCACTGCACTACATCCCCAGTGGTGCCAGTGCACTCTCTGGACTCACTGCAGTGCATCCCCAGTGGTGCCAGTGAACTCTGTGGACTCACTGCAGTGCATCCCCAGTGTTGCCAGTGCACTCTCTGGACTCACTGCACTGCATCCCCAGTGGTGCCAGTGCACTCTCTGGACTCACTGCACTGCATCCCCAGTGGTGCCAGTGCACTCTCTGGACTCACTGCAGTGCATCCCCAGTGGTGCCAGTGCACTCTCTGGACTCACTGCACTGCATCCCATTGGTGCCAGTGCACTCTCTGGAGTCACTGCACTGCATCCCCAGTGGTGCCAGTGCACTCTCTGGACTCGCTGCAGTGCATCCCCAGTGGTGCCAGTGCACTCTCTGGACTCACTGCACTGCATCCCCAGTGGTTCCAGTGCACTCTCTGGAATCACTGCAGTGCATCCCGTGTGGTGCCAGTGCACTCTCTGGACTCACTGCACTGCATCCCCAGTGGTGCCAGTGCACTCTCTGAACTCACCGCACTGCATCCCCAGTGGTGTCAGTGCACTCTCTGGACTCACTGCACTGCATCCCCAGTGGTGCCAGTGCACTCTCTGGACTCATCGCATTGCATCCCCAGTGGTGCCAGTGCACTCTCTGGACTCACTGCACTGCATCCCCAGTGGTGCCAGTGCACTCTCTGCCCTCACTGCAGTGCATCCCCAGTGGTGCCAGTGCACTCTCTGCTCTCACTGCAGTGCATCCCCAGTGGTGCCAGTGCACTATCTGGACTCACTGCATTGCATCCCCACTGGTGCCAGTGCACTCTCTGGACTCACCGCATTGCATCCCCAGTGGTGCCAGTGCACTCTCTGGACTCACTGCACTGCATCCCCAGTGGTGCCAGTGCAATCTCTGGTCTCACTGCACTGCATCCCCACTGGTGCCAGTGCACTCTCTGAACTCACTGCACTGCATCCCCAGTACTGAGAGTGCACTCTCTGGACTCAGTGCACTGCATCCCCAGTGGTGCCAGTGCACTCTCTGGACTCACTGCAGTGCATCCCCAGTGGTGCCAGTGCACTCTCTGCACTCACTGCAGTGCATCCCCAGTGGTGCCAGTGCAATCTCTGGGCTCACTGCACTGCATCCCCAGTGGTGCCAGTGCACTCTCTGGACTCACTGCACTGCATCCCAAATGGTGCCAGTGCACTCTCTGGACTCACTGCAGTGCATCCCCAGTGGTGCCTGTGCAGTCTCTGGACTCACTACAGTGCATCCCCAGTGAAGCCAGTGCACTCTCTGGACTCACTGCACTGCATCCCCAGTGGTGCCAGAGCACTCTCTGCACTCAATGCACTGCATCCCCAGTGGTGCCAGTGCACTCTTTGGACTCACTGCACTCCATCCCCAGTGGTGCCAGTCCACTCTCTGGACTCACTGCACTTCATCCCCAGTGGTGCCAGTGCACTCTCTGGACTCAGTGCACTACATCCCCACTGGTGCCAGTGCACTCTTTGGACTCACTGCAGTGCATCCCCAGTGGTGCCAGTGCACTCTCTGGACTCACTGCACTGCATCCCCAGTGGTGCCAGTGTAGTCTCTGGACTCACTGTAGTGCATCCCCAGTGGTGCCAGTGCAATCTCAGGACTCACTGCAGTGCAGCTCCAGTTGGTGCCAGTGCAGTCTCTGGACTCACTGCGCTGCATCCCCAGTGGTGCCAGTGCACTCTCTGGACTCACTGCAGTGCATCCCCAGTGGTGCCAGTGCACTCTCTGGAGTCACTGCAGTGTATCCCCAGTGGTGCCAGTGCACTCTCTGGACTCACTGAACTGCATACCCAGTGGTGCCAGAGCACTCTCTGGACTCCCTGCAGTGCATCCGCAGTGGTGCCAGTGCACTCTCTGGACTCACTACACTGCATCGCCAGTGGTGCCAGTGCACTCTCTGCACTCACTGCACTGCATCCCCAGTGGTGCCAGTGCATTCTCTGGACTCAGTGCACTGCATCCCCAGTGGTGCCAGTGCACTCTCTGGACTCACTGCACTGCATCCCCAGTGGTGCCAGTGCACTCTCTGGAGTCAGAGCACTGCATCAACAGTGGTGCCTCTGCACTCTCTGGAGTCACTGCACTGCATCCCCAGTGGTGCCAGTGCACTCTCTGGACTCACTGCAGTGCATGCCCAGTGGTGCCAGTGCACTCTCTGGACTCACTGCACTGCATCCCCAGTGGTGCCAGTGCACTCTCTGGAATCACTGCAGTGCATCCCCAGTAGTGCCAGTGCACTCTCTGGACTCACTGCACTGCATCCCCAGTGGTGCCAGTGCACTCTCTGGACTCACTGCATTGCATCCCCAGTGGTGCCAGTGCACTCTCTGGACTCACTGCACTGCATCCCCAGTGGTGCCACTGCACTCTCTGGACTCACTGCACTTCATCACCATTGGTGCCAGTGCACTCTCCGGACTCACTGCAGTGCATCCGCAGTGGTGCCAGTGCACTCTTTCGAGTCACTGCAGTGCATCCCCAGTGGTGCCAGTGCACTCTCTGGACTCACTGCAGTGCATCCCCAGTGGTGCCAGTGCACTCTCTGGACTCACTGCAGTGCATCCCAAGTGGTGCCACTGCACTCTCTGCACTCACTGCACTGCATCACCAGTGGTGCCAGTGCACTCTCTGGACTCACTGCAGTGCATCCCCTGTGGTGCCAGTGCACTCTCTGGACTCACTGCACTGCATCCCCAGTGGTGCCAGTGCACTCTCTGGAGTCACAGCACTGCATCAACAGTGGTGCCTCTGCACTCTCTGGAGTCACTGCCCTGCATCACCATTGGTGCCAGGGCACTCTCCGGACTCACTGCAGTGCATCCGCAGTGGTGCCAGTGCACTCTTTCGAGTCACCGCAGTGCATCCCCAGTGGTGCCAGTGCACTCTCTGGACTCACTGCACTCCATCCCCAGTGGTGCCACTGCACTCTCTGGACTCACTGCACTGCATCACCATTGATGCCAGGGCACTCTCCGGACTCACTGTAGTGCATCCGCAGTGGTGCCAGTGCACTCTTTCGAGTCACTGCACTGCATCCCCTTTAGTGCCAGTGCATTCTCTGGACTCATTGCAGTGCATCCCCAGTGGTGCCAGTGCACTCTCTGGACTCACTGCACTGCATCCCCAGTGGTGCCAGTGCACTCTCTGGACTCACTGCACTGCATCCCCAGTGGTGCCAGTGCACTCTCCGGACTCAGTGCACTGCATCCCCAGTGGTGCCAGTGCACTCTCTGGACTCACCGCAGTGCATCCCCAGTGGTGCCAGTGCACTCTCTGGACTCACTGCACTGCATCCCCAGTGGTGCCAGTGCACTCTCTGCACTCACTGCACTGCATCCCCGGTGTTCCCAGAGCACTCTCTGCACTCACCGAGGTGCATCCCCAGTGGTGCCAGTGCACTCTCTGGAGTCACCGCACTGCATCCCCAGTGGTGCCAGTGCACTCTCTGGACTCACTGCAGTGCAGCCCCTGAGGTGCCAGTGTACTCTCTGGACTCACTGCACTGCATCCCCAGTGGCGCCAGTGCTCTCTCTGGACTCACTGCAGTGCATTTCCAGTGGTGCCAGTGTAGTCTCTGGACTCACTGCACTGCATCCCCAGTGGAGCCAGTGCAATCTCAGGACTCACTGCAGTGCAGCTCCAGTTGGTGCCAGTGCAGTCTCTGGACTCACTGCACTGCACCCCCACTGGTGCCAGTGCACTCTCTGGACTCACTGCACTGCATCCCCAGTGGTGACAGTGCACTCTCTGGAATCACTGCAGTGCATACCCTGTGGTGCCATTGCACTCTCTGGACTCACTGCACTGCATCCCCAGTGGTGCCTGTGCACTTTCTTGAGTCACTGCACTGCATCCCCAGTGGTGCCAGTGCACTCTATGGACTAACTGCACTGCATACCCAGTGGTGCCAGTGCACTCTCTGGACTCACTGCACTGCATCCCCAGTGGTGCCAGTGCACTCTCTGGACTCACTGCACTGCATCCCCAGTGGTTCCAGTGCACTCTCTGGATCACTGCACTGCATCACCATTGGTGCCAGGGCACTCTCCGGACTCACTGCAGTGCATCCCCAGTGGTGCCAGTGCACTCTTTCGAGTCACTGCACTGCATCCCCAGTGGTGCCAGTGCTTTCTCTGGACTCACTGCAGTGCATCCCCATTGGTGCCAGTGCAGTCTCTGGACTCACGGCAGTGCATCCCCATTGGTGCCAGTGCACTCTCTGGACTCACTGCACTGCATCCCCAGTGCTGACAGTGCACTCTCTGGACTCACTGCACTGCATCCCCAGTGATGCCAGTGTACTCTCTGGACTCAGTGCAGTGCATCCCCACTGGTGCCACTGTACTCTCTGGACTCACTGCAGTGCATCCCCAGTGGTGCCAGTGCACTCTCTGGACTCACTGCACTGCATCCCCAGTGGTGCCAGTGCACTCTCTGGACTCACTGCAGTGCATCCCCTTTTGTGCCAGTGCACTCTCTGCACTCACTGCACTGCATCCCCAGTGGTGCCAGTGCACTCTCTGGACTCACTGCACTGCATCCCCAGTGGTGCCAGTGCACTCTCTGGACTCACTGCAGTGCATCCCCAGTGGTGCCAGTGCACTCTCTGGACTCACTGCACTGCATCACCAGTGGTGGCAGTGCACTCTCTGGACTCACTGCACTGCATCCCCAGTGGAGACAGTGCACTCTCTGTAGTCACTGCGCTGCATCCCCAGCGGTTCCAGGGCACTCTCTCGACTCACTGCACTGCAACTCCAGTGGTGCCAGTGTAGTCTCTGGACTCACTGCACTGCATCCCCAGTGGTGCCAGTGCACACTCTGGACTCACTGCAGTGCATCCCCAGTGGTGCCAGTGAACTCTGTGGACTCACTGCAGTGCATCCCCAGTGTTGTTAGTGCACTCTCTGGACTCACTGCACTGCATCCCCAGTGGTGCCAGTGCACTCTCTGGACTCACTGCACTGCATCCCCAGTGGTGCCAGTGCACTCTCTGGACTCACTGCAGTGCATCCCCAGTGGTGCCAGTGCACTCTCTGGACTCACTGCACTGCATCCCATTGGTACCAGTGCACTCTCTGGAGTCACTGCACTGCATCCCCAGTGGTGCCAGTGCACTCTCTGGACTCACTGCACTGCATCCCCAGTGGTGCCAGTGCACTCTCTGGACTCACTGCACTGCATCCCCAGTGGTGCCAGTGCACTCTCTGGAATCACTGCAGTGCATCCCCTGTGGTGCCAGTGCACTCTCTGGACTCACTGCACTGCATCCCCAGTGGTGCCAGTGCACTCTCTGAACTCACCGCACTGCATCCCCAGTGGTGTCAGTGCACTCTCTGGACTCACTGCACTGCATCCCCAGTGGTGCCAGTGCACTCTCTGGACTCATCGCATTGCATCCCCAGTGGTGCCAGTGCAATCTCTGGGCTCACTGCACTGCATCCCCAGTGGTGCCAGTGCACTCTCTGGACTCACTGCACTGCATCCCCAGTGGTGCCAGTGCACTCTCTGGACTCACTGCACTGCATCCCCAGTGGTGCCTGTGCAGTCTCTGGACTCACTACAGTGCATCCCCAGTGAAGCCAGTGCACTCTCTGGACTCACTGCAGTGCATCCCCAATGGTGCCAGTGCACTCTCTGGACTCACTGCAGTGCATCCCCTGTGGTGCCATTCCACTCTCTGGACTCACTGCACTGCATCCCCAGTGGTGCCAGTGCACTCTCTGGACTCACTGCACTGCATCCCCAGTGGTGCCAGTGCACTCTCTGGACTCACTGCAGTGCATCCCCTGTGGTGCCATTGCACTCTCAGGACTCACTGCACTGCATCCCCAGTGGAGCCAGTGCACTCTCTGGACTAACTGCATTGCATCTCCTGTGGTGCCAGTGCACTCTCTGGTCTCACTGCACTGCATCCCCAGTGGTGCCAGTGCACTCTCTGGACTCACTGCACTGCATCCCCATTGCTGACAGTGCACTCTCTGGACTCACTGCACTGCATCCCCAGTGGTGACAGTGCACTCTCTGGACTCACAGCAGTGCATCCCCAGTGGTGCCAGTGGCTCTCTGGACTCACTGCACTGCATCCCCAGTGGTGCCAGTGCACTCTCTGGACTCACTGCAGTGCATCCCCACTGGTGCCAGTGTACTCTCTGGACTCACTGCACTGCATCCCCAACGGTGCCACTGCACTCTCTGGACTCACTGCACTGCATCCCCAGTGGTGCCAGTGCACTCTCTGGACTCACTGCAGTGCATCCCCAGTGGAGCCAGTGCACTTTCTGGAGTCACTGCAGTGCATCCCCTGTTGTGCTAGTGCACTCTCTGCACTCACTGCACTGCATCCCCAGAAGTGCCAGTGCACTCTCTGGAGTCACTGCACTGCATCCCCAGTGGTGCCAGTGCACTCTCTGGACACACTGCAGTGCATCCCCTGTGGAGCCAGTGCACTCTCTGGACTCACTGCAGTGCATCCCCAGTGGTGCCAGTGCACTCTCTAGACTCACTGCACTGCATCCCCAGTGGTGCCAGTGCACTCTCTGGTCTCACTGCACTGCATCCCCAGTGGTGCCAGTGCAGTCTCTGCACTCACTGCACTGCATCCCCAGTGGTGCCAGTGCACTCTCTGGACTCACTGCACTGCATCCACAGTGGAGCCAGTGCACTCTGTGGACTCACTGCACTGCATCCCCAGTGGTGCCACTGCACTCTTTGGAAACACCGGGGTGCATCCGCAGCGGTGCCAGTGCACTCTCTGCACTCACTGCAGTCCATCCCCAGTGGTGCCAGTGCACTCTCTGGACTCACTGCAGTGCATCCCCAGTGGTGCCAGTGCACTCTCTGGACTCACTGAACTGCATCCCCAATGGTGCCAGTGCACTCTCTGGACTCACTGCACTGCATCCCCAGTGGTGCCAGTGCACTCTCTGGACTCACTGCACTGCGTCACCATTGGTGCCAGTGCACTCTCTGGACTCAAGGCAGTGCATCCCCAGTGGTTCCATTGCACTCTCTGGACTCACTGCACTGCATCCCCAGTGGTGCCAGTGCACTCTCTGGACTCACTGCAGTGCATCCCCAGTGGTGCCAGTGCACTTTCTGGAGTCACTGCAGTGCATCCCCTGTTGTGCTAGTGCACTCTCTGCACTCACTACACTGCATCCCCAGAAGTGCCAGTGCCCTCTCTGGACTCACTGCACTGCATCCACAGTGGAGCCAGTGCACTCTGTGGACTCACTGCACTGCATCCCCAGTGGTGCCAGTGCACTCTCTGGACTCACTGCACTGCATCCCCAGTGGTGCCAGTGCACTGTCTGGATTCACTGCACTGCATCCCCAGTGGTGCCACTGCACTCTCTGGAAACACCGGGGTGCATCCGCAGCGGTGCCAGTGCACTCTCTGCACTCACTGCAGTGCATCCCCAGTGGTGCCAGTGCACTCTCTGGACTCACTGCCCTGCATCCCCAGTGGTGCCAGTGCACTCTCTAGACTCACTGCAGTGCAGCTCCTGAGGTGCCAGTGCACTCTCTGGACTCACTGAACTGCAACCCCAGTGGTGCCAGTGCACTCTCTGGACTAACTGCACTGCATCCCCATTGGTGCCAGTGCACTCTCTGGACTCACTGCACTGCATCCCCAGTGGTGCCAGTGCACTCTCTGGACTCACTGCACTGCATCCCCAGTGGTGCCAGTGCACTCTCTGGACTCACTGCACTGCATCACCAGTGGTGCCAGTGCACTCTCTGGACTCACTGCAATGCATCACCAGTGGTGCCAGTGCACTCTCTGGACTCACTGCACTGCATCCCCAGTGGTGCCAGTGAGTCTCTGGACTCACTGCAGTGCATCCCCAGTGGTGCCATTGCACTCTCTGGACTCACTGCACTGCATCCCCAGTGGTGCCAGTGCACTCTCTGGACACACTGCAGTGTATCCCCATTGGAGCCGGTGCACTCTCTGGACTCACTGCACTGCATCCCCAGTGGTGCCAGAGAACTCTCTGGACTCACTGCAGTGCATCCCCAGTGGTGCCAGTGCACTGTCTGGACTCACTGCAGTTTATCTCCTGAGGTGCCAGTGCACTCTCTCCACTAACGGCACTAAAACCCCAGTGGAGCCAGTGCACTCTCTGGACTCACTGCCGTGCATCCCCATTGGTGCCAGTGCACTCTCTGGAATCACTGCAGTGCATCCCCTGTGGTGCCAGTACACTCTCTGGACTCACTGCACTGCATCCCCAGTGGTGCCAGTGCACTCTCTGGACTCACTGCACTGCATCCCCAGTGGTGCCAGTACACTCTCTGGACTCACTGCAGTGCATACCCAGTGGTGCCAGTGCACTCTCTGGACTCACTGCAGTGCAACCCCAGTGGTGCCAGTGCACTCTCTGGACTCACTGCACTGCATCCCCATTAGTGCCAGTGCATTCTCTGGAATCACTGCATTGCATCCCCAGTGGTGCCAGTGCACTCTCTGGACTCAGTGCACTGCATCCCCAGTGGTGCCAGTGCACTCTCTGGACTCACTGCACTGCATGCCCAGTGGTGCCAGTGCACTCTCTGGACTCACGGCAGTGCAGCCCCTGAGGTGCCAGTGCACTTTCTGGAGTCACTGCACTGCATCCCCAGTGGTGCCAGTGCACTCTCTGGACTCACTGCACTGCATCCCCAGTGGTGCCAGTGCACTCTCTGGACTCACTGCACTGCATCCCCAGTGGTGTCAGTGCACTCTCTGGACTCACTGCACTGCATCCCCAGTGGAGCCAGTGCACTCTCTGGACTAACTGCATTGCATACCCTGTGGTGCCAGTGCACTCTCTGGTCTCACTGCACTGCATCCCCAGTGGTGCCAGTGCACTCTCTGGACTCACTGCACTGCATCCGCATTGCTGACAGTGCCCTCTCTGGATTCAGTGCACTGCATCCCCACTGGTGCCAGTTGACTCTCTGGACTCACTGCACTGCATCCCCAGTTGGTGCCAGTGCACTCTCTGGACTCACTGCACTGCATCCCCAGTGGAGCCAGTGCACTCTCTGGACTAACTGCATTGCATCCCCTGTGGTGCCAGTGCACTCTCTGGTCTCACTGCAGTGCATCCTCAGTGGGGCCAGTGCCCTCTCTGGACTCACTGCACTGCATCCCCAGTGGAGCCAGTGCACTCTCTGGACTAACTGCATTGCATCCCCTGTGGTGCCAGTGCACTCTCTGGTCTCACTGCAGTGCATCCCCAGTGGTGCCAGTGGCTCTCTGGACTCAGTGCACTGCATCCCCAGTGGTGCCAGTTCACTCTCTGGACTCACTGCAGTGCATCCCCAGTGGTGCCAGTGCACTCTCTGGACTCACTGCAGTGCATCCCCAGTGGTGCCAGTGCACTTTCCGGAGTCACTGCAGTGCATCCCCTGTTGTGCTAGTGCACTCTCTGCACTCACTACACTGCATCCCCAGAAGAGCCAGTGCCCTCTCTGGACTCACTGCACTGCATCCACAGTGGAGCCAGTGCACTCTGTGGACTCACTGCACTGCATCCCCAGTGGTGCCAGTGCACTCTCTGGACTCACTGCACTGCATCCCCAGTGGTGCCAGTGCACTCTCTGGACTCACTGCACTGCATCCCCAGTGGTGCCACTGCACTCTCTGGAAACACCGGGGTGCATCCGCAGCGGTGCCAGTGCACTCTCTGCACTCACTGCAGTCCATCCCCAGTGGTGCCAGTGCACTCTCTGGACTCACTGCAGTGCATCCCCAGTGGTGCCAGTGCACTCTCTAGACTCACTGCAGTGCAGCTCCTGAGGTGCCAGTGCACTCTCTGGACTCACTGCACTGCATCCCCAATGGTGCCAGTGCACTCTCTGGACTCACTGCACTGCATCCCCAGTGGTGCCAGTGCACTCTCTGGGCTCACTGCACTGCATCACCATTGGTGCCAGTGCACTCTCTGGACTCAAGGCAGTGCATCCCCAGTGGTTCCATTGCACTCTCTGGACTCACTGCACTGCATCCCCAGTGGTGCCAGTGCACTCTCTGGACTCACTGCACTGCATCCCCAGTGGTGCCAGTGCACTTTCTGGAGTCACTGCAGTGCATCCCCTGTTGTGCTAGTGCACTCTCTGCACTCACTACACTGCATCCCCAGAAGTGCCAGTGCCCTCTCTGGACTCACTGCACTGCATCCACAGTGGAGCCAGTGCACTCTCTGGACTCACTGCACTGCATCCCCAGTGGTGCCAGTGCACTCTCTGGACTCACTGCACTGCATCCCCAGTGGTACCAGTGCACTGTCTGGACTCACTGCACTGCATCCCCAGTGGTGCCACTGCACTCTCTGGACTCACTGCACTGCATCCCCATTGGTGCCACTGCACTCTCTGGACTCACTGAACTGCATCCCCAATGGTGCCAGTGCACTCTCTGGACTCACTGCACTGCATCCCCAGTGGTGCCAGTGCACTCTCTGGACTCACTGCACTGCATCACCAGTGGTGCCAGTGCACTCTCTGGACTCACTGCACTGCATCCCCAGTGGTGCCAGTGCACTCTCTGGACTCACTGCAGTGCATCCCCAGTGGTGCCAGAGAACTCTCTGGACTCACTGCACTGCATCCCCAGTGGTGCCAGTGCACTCTCTGGTCTCACTGCACTGCATCCCCTGTGGTGCCAGTGCACTCTCTGGACTCACTGCACTGCATCCCCAGTGGTGCCAGTGTAGTCTCTGGACTCACTGCAGTGCATCCCCAGTGGTGCCAGTGCACTCTCTGGACTCACTGCACTGCATCCCCAGTGGTGCCAGTGCACTCTCTGGACTCACTGCAGTGTATCCCCATTGGAGCCGGTGCACTCTCTGGACTCACTGCAATGCATCCGCATTGCTGACTGTGCCCTCTCTGGATTCAGTGCACTGCATCCCCACTGGCGCCAGTTCACTCTCTGGACTCACTGCACTGCATCCCCAGTGGTGCCAGTGCACTCTCTGGACTCACTGCACTGCATCCCCAGTGGAGCAGGTGCACTCTCTGGACTAACTGCAGTGCATCTCCAGTGGTGCCAGTGTAGTCTCTGGACTCACTGCAGTGCATCCCCAGTGGTGCCAGTGCAATCTCAGGACTCACAGCAGTGCAGCTCCTGTTGGTGCCAGTGCACTCTCTGAACTCACTGCACTGCATCCCCAGTGGTGCCAGTGCACTCTCTGGACTCACTGCACTGCATCCCCAATGGTGCCAGTGCACTCTCTGGACTCACTGCAGTGCATCCCCTGTGGTGCCATTGCACTCTCAGGACTCACTGCACTGCATCCCCAGTGGTGCCAGTGCACTCTCTGGACTCACTGCACTGCATCCCCAGTGGTGCCAGTGCACTCTCTGGACTCACTGCAGTGCATCCCCTGTGGTGCCATTGCACTCTCAGGACTCACTGCACTGCATCCCCAGTGGAGCCAGTGCACTCCCTGGACTAACTGCATTGCATCCCCAGTGGTGCCAGTGCACTCTCTGGTCTCACTGCACTGCATCCCCAGTGGTGCCAGTGCACTCTCTGGACTCACTGCACTGCATCCCCATTGCTGACAGTGCACTCTCTGGACTCAGTGCACTGCATCCCCACTGGTGCCTGTTCACTCTCTGGAGTCACTGCAGTGCATCCCCAGTGGTGCCAGTGGCTCTCTGGACTCACTGCACTGCATCCCCAGTGGTGCCAGTGCACTCTCTGGACTCACTGCAGTGCATCGCCACTGGTGCTAGTGTACTCTCTGGACTCACTGCACTGCATCCCCAACGGTGCCACTGCACTCTCTGGACTCACTGCACTGCATCCCCAGTGGTGCCAGTGCACTCTCTGGACTCACTGCAGTGCATCCCCAGTGGTGCCAGTGCACTTTCTGGAGTCACTGCAGTGCATCCCCTGTTGTGCTAGTGCACTCTCTGCACTCACTGCACTGGATCCCCAGAAGTGCCAGTGCACTCTCTGGACTCACTGCACTGCATCCCCAGTGGTGCCAGTGCTCTCTCTGGACACACTGCAGTGCATCCCCTGTGGAGCCAGTGCACTCTCTGGACTCACTGCAGTGCATCCCCAGTGGTGCCAGTGCACTCTCTGGACTCACTGCACTGCATCCCCAGTGGTGCCAGTGCACTCTCTGGTCTCACTGCACTGCATCCCCAGTGGTGCCAGTGCAGTCTCTGCACTCACTGCACTGCATCCCCAGTGGTGCCAGTGTACTCTCTGGACTCACTGCACTGCATCCCCAGTGGTGCCTGTGCACTCTCTGGAAACACCGGGGTGCATCCACAATGGTGCCAGTGCACTCTCTGGACTCACTGAACTGCAACCCCAGTGGTGCCAGTGCACTCTCTGGACTCACTGCACTGCATCCCCATTGGTGCCAGTGCACTCTCTGGACTCACTGCACTCCATCCCCAGTGTTGCCAGTGCACTCTCTGGACTCACTGCACTGCATCCCCAGTGGTGCCAGTGCACTCTCTGGACTCATCGCATTGCATCCCCAGTGGTGCCAGTGCAATCTCTGGGCTCACTGCACTGCATCCCCAGTGGTGCCAGTGAGTCTCTGGACTCACTGCAGTGCATCCCCAGTGGTGCCATTGCACTCCCTAGACTCACTGCACTGCATCCCCAGTGGTGCCAGTGCACTCTCTGGACACACTGCAGTGTATCCCCATTGGAGCCGGTGCACTCTCTGGACTCACTAAACTGCATCCCCAGTGGTGCCAGTGCACTGTCTGGACTCACTGCAGTTCATCCCCTGAGGTGCCAGTGCACTCTCTCCACTAACGGCACTAAAACCCCAGTGGAGCCAGTGCACTCTCTGGACTCACTGCACTGCATCCCCATTAGTGCCACTGCATTCTCTGGACTCACTGCAGTGCATCCCCAGTGGTGCCAGTGCACTCTCTGGACTCAGTGCACTGCATCCCCAGTGGTGCCACTGCACTCTCTGGACTAAGTGCACTGCATCCCCAGTGGTGCCAGTGCACTCTCTGGACTCACGGCAGTGCAGCCCCTGAGGTGCCAGTGCACTTTCTGGAGTCACTGCACTGCATCCCCAGTGGTGCCAGTGCACTCTATGGACTCACTGCACTGCATCCCCAGTGGTGCCAGTGCACTCTCTGGACTCACTGCACTGCATCCCCAGTGGTGTCAGTGCACTCTCTGGACTCACTGCACTGCATCCCCAGTGGAGCCAGTGCACTCTCTGGACTAACTGCATTGCATACCCTGTGGTGCCAGTGCACTCTCTGGTCTCACTGCACTGCATCCCCAGTGGTGCCAGTGCACTCTCTGGACTCACTGCACTGCATCCGCATTGCTGACAGTGCCCTCTCTGGATTCAGTGCACTGCATCCCCACTGGTGCCAGTTCACTCTCTGGACTCACTGCACTGCATCCCCAGTGGTGCCAGTGCACTCTCTGGACTCACTGCACTGCATCCCCAGTGGAGCCAGTGCACTCTCTGGACTAACTGCATTGCATCCCCTGTGGTGCCAGTGCACTCTCTGGTCTCACTGCAGTGCATCCCCAGTGGGGCCAGTGCCCTCTCTGGACTCACTGCGCTGCATCCCCAGTGGTGCCAGTTCACTCTCTGGACTCACTGCAGTGCATCCCCAGTGGTGCCAGTGGCTTTCTGGACTCAGTGCACTGCATCCCCAGTGGTGCGAGTGCACTCTCTGGACTCACTGCACTGCATCCCCAGTGGTGCCAGTGCACTCTCTGGACTCACTGCAGTGCATCCCCAGTGGTGCCAGTGCACTTTCTGGAGTCACTGCACTGCATCCCCTGTTGTGCTAGTGCACTCTCTGCACTCACTACACTGCATCCCCAGAAGTGCCAGTGCCCTCTCTGGACTCACTGCACTGCATCCACAGTGGAGCCAGTGCACTCTGTGGACTCACTGCACTGCATCCCCAGTGGTGCCAGTGCACTCTCTGGACTCACTGCACTGCATCCCCAGTGGTGCCAGTGCACTGTCTGGACTCACTGCACTGCATCCCCAGTGGTGCCACTGCACTCTCTGGAAACAGCGGGGTACATCCGCAGCGGTGCCAGTGCACTCTCTGCACTCACTGCAGTGCATCCCCAGTTGTGCCAGTGCACTCTCTGGACTCACTGCAGTGCATCCCCAGTGGTGCCAGTGCACTCTCTAGACTCACTGCAGTGCAGCTCCTGAGGTGCCAGTGCACTCTCTGGACTCACTGCACTGCATCCCCATTGGTGCCACTGCACTCTCTGGACTCACTGCACTGCATCCCCAGTGGTGCCAGTGCACTCTCTGGACTCACTGTACTGCATCCCCAGTGGTGCCTCTGAAGTCTCTGGACTCACTGCAGTGCATCCCCAGTGGTGCCAGTGTAGTCTCTGGACTCACTGCAGTGCATCCCCAGTGGTGCCAGTGCAATCTCAGGACTCACAGAAGTGCAGCTCCTGTTGGTGCCAGTGCACTCTCTGAACTCACTGCACTGCATCCCCAGTGGTGCCAGTGCACTCTCTGGACTCACTGCACTGCATCCCCAGTGGTGCCAGTGCACTCTCTGGACTCACTGCACTGCATCCCCTGTGATGCCATTGCACTCTCAGGACTCACTGCACTGCATCCCCAGTGGTGCCAGTGCACTCTCTGGACTCACTGCACTGCATCCCCAGTGGTGCCAGTGCAATCTCTAGACTCACTGCAGTGCATCCCCTGTGGTGCCATTGCACTCTCAGGACTCACTGCACTGCGTCCCCAGTGGAGCCAGTGCACTCTCTGGACTCACTGCACTGCATCCCCATTGCTGACAGTGCCCTCTCTGGACTCAGTGCACTGCATCCCCACTGGTGCCAGTTCACTCTCTGGACTCACTGCAGTGCATCCCCAGTGGTGCCAGTGGCTCTCTGGACTCACTGCACTGCATCCCCAGTGGTGCCAGTGCACTCTCTGGACTCACTGCACTGCATCCCCAGTGGTGCCAGTGCACTTTCTGGAGTCACTGCAGGTCATCCCCTGTTGTGCTAGTGCACTCTCTGCACTCACTGCACTGCATCCCCAGAAGTGCCAGTGCACTCTCAGGACTCACTGAACTGCATCCCCAGTGGTGCCAGTGCACTCTCTGGACACACTGCAGTGCATCCCCTGTGGAGCCAGTGCACTCTCTGGACTCACTGCAGTGCATCCCCAGTGGTGCCAGTGCACTCTCTGGACTCACTGCACTGCATCCCCAGTGGTGCCAGTGCACTCTCTGCACTCACTGCACTGCATCCCCAGTGGTGCCAGTGCACTCTCTGCACTCACTGCACTGCATCCCCAGTGGTACCAGTGCACTCTCTGGACGCACTGCACTGCATCCCCAGTGGAGCCGGTGCACTCTCTGGACTCACTAAACTGCATCCCCCGTGGTGCCAGAGAACTCTCTGGACTCACGGAACTGCATCCCCAGTGGTGCGAGTGCACTCTCTGGACTCACTGCACTGCATCCCATGTGGTGCCTGTGAAGTCTCTGGACTCACTGCAGTGCAACCCCAGTGGTGCCAGTGCAATCTCAGGACTCACAGCAGTGCAGCTCCAGTAGGTGCCAGTGCACTCTCTGGACTCACTGCACTGCATCCCCAGTGGTGCCAGTGCACTCTCTGGACTCACTGCAGTGCATCCCTTGTAGTGTCATTGCACTCTCAGGACTCACTGCACTGCATCCCCAGTGGTGCCAGTGCACTCTCTGGACTCACTGCACTGCATCCCCAGTGGAGCCAGTGCACTCTCTGGACTCACTGCATTGCATCCCCAGTGGTGCCAGTGCACTCTCTGGACTCACTGCACTGCATCCCCAGTGGTGCCAGTGCACTCTCTGGACTCACTGCACTGCATCCCCAGTGGTGCCACTGCACTCTCTGGACTCACTGCACTGC
The DNA here is from genome assembly GCF_964211835.1 of Anser anser. NCBI lineage: Eukaryota > Metazoa > Chordata > Aves > Anseriformes > Anatidae > Anser > Anser anser. The sequence goes on from NC_139734.1 coordinate 2,145,387, forward strand.
ATCCCCAGTGGTGCCAGTGCATTCTCTGGACTCACTGCAGTGCATCCCCAGTGGTGCCAGTGCACTCTCTGGACTCACTGCACTGCATCCCCAGTGGTGCCAGTGCACTCTCTGGACTCACTGCACTGCAATCACTTTGGTGCCAGTGCACTCTCTGGACTCACTGAACTGCATCCCCAGTAGTGCCAGAGAACTCTCTGGACTCACTGAACTGCATCCCCAGTGGTGCGAGTGCACTCTCTGGACTCACTGTACTGCATCCCAAGTGGTGCCTGTGAAGTCTCTGGACTCACTGCAGTGCATCCCCAGTGGTGCCAGTGTAGTCTCTGGACTCAGTGCAGTGCATGCCCAGTGGTGCCAGTGCAATCTCAGTACTCACAGCAGTGCAGCTCCAGTTGGTGCCAGTGCACTCTCTGGACTCACTGCACTGCATCCCCTGTGGTGCCAGTGCACTCTCTGGACTCACTGCACTGCATCCCTTGTGGTGCCATTGCACTCTCAGGACTCACTGCACTGCATCCCCAGTGGTGCCAGTGCACTCTCTGGACTCACTGCATTGCATCCCCAGTGGTCCCAGTGCACTCTCTGGACTCACTGCACTGCATCCCCAGTGGTGCCAGTGCACTCTCTGGACTCAGTGCACTGCATCCCCAGTGGTGCCAGTGCACTCTCTGGACTCACTGCAGTGCATCCCCAGTGGTGCCAGTGCACTCTCTGGACTCACTGCACTGCATCCCCATTAGTGCCAGTGCATTCTCTGGACTCACTGCAGTGCATCCCCAGTGGTGCCAGTGCACTCTCTGGACTCAGTGCACTGCATCCCCAGTGGTGCCAGTGCACTCTCTGGACTCAAGGCAGTGCATCCCCAGGGGTTCCATTGCACTCTCTGGACTCACTGCATTGCATCCCCAGTGGTGCCAGTGCACTCTCTGGACTCACTGTACTGCATCCCCAGTGGTGCCTGTGAAGTCTCTGGACTCACTGCAGTGCATCCCCAGTGGTGCCAGTGTAGTCTCTGGACTCACTGCAGTGCATCCCAATGGTGCCAGTGCAATCTCAGGACTCACAGAAATGCAGCTCGTGTTGGTGCCAGTGCACTCTCTGAACTCACTGCACTGCATCCCCAGTGGTGCCAGTGCACTCTCTGGACTCACTGCACTGCATCCCCAGTGGTGCCAGTGCACTCTCTGGACTCACTGCAGTGCATCCCCTGTGATGCCATTGCACTCTCAGGACTCACTGCACTGCATCCCCAGTGGTGCCAGTGCACTCTCTGGACTCACTGCACTGCATCCCCAGTGGTGCCAGTGCAATCTCTGGACTCACTGCAGTGCATCCCCTGTGGTGCCATTGCACTCTCAGGACTCACTGCACTGCATCCCCAGTGGAGCCAGTGCACTCTCTGGACTCACTGCACTGCCTCCCCATTGCTGACAGTGCCCTCTCTGGACTCAGTGCACTGCATCCCCACTGGTGCCAGTTCACTCTCTGGACTCACTGCAGTGCATCCCCAGTGGTGCCAGTGGCTCTCTGGACTCACTGCACTGCATCCCCAGTGGTGCCAGTGCACTCTCTGGACTCACTGCAGTGCATCCCCACTGGTGCCAGTGTACTCTCTGGACTCACTGCACTGCATTCCCAAAGGTGCCACTGCACTCTCTGGACTCACTGCACTGCATCCCCAGTGGTGCCAGTGCACTTTCTCGAGTCACTGCAGTGCATCCCCTGTTGTGCTAGTGCACTCTCTGCACTCACTGCACTGCATCCCCAGAAGTGCCAGTGCACTCTCAGGACTCACTGAACTGCATCCCCAGTGGTGCCAGTGCACTCTCTGGACACACTGCAGTGCATCCCCTGTGGAGCCAGTGCACTCTCTGGACTCACTGCAGTGCATCCCCAGTGATGCCAGTGCACTCTCTAGACTCACTGCACTGCATCCCCAGTGGTGCCAGTGCACTCTCTGGACTCACTGCACTGCATCCCCAGTGGTGCCAGTGCAGTCTCTGCACTCACTGAACTGCATGCCCAGTGGTGCCAGTGCACTCTCTGGACTCACTGCACTGCATCCCCAGTGGAGCCGGTGCACTCTCTGGACTCACTGAACTGCATCCCCCGTGGTGCCAGAGAACTCTCTGGACTCACGGAACTGCATCCCCAGTGGTGCGAGTGCACTCTCTGGACTCACTGCACTGCATCCCATGTGGTGCCTGTGAAGTCTCTGGACTCACTGCACTGCAACCCCAGTGGTGCCAGTGCAATCTCAGGACTCACAGCAGTGCAGCTCCAGTTGGTGCCAGTGCACTCTCTGGACTCACTGCACTGCATCCCCAGTGGTGCCAGTGCACTCTCTGGACTCACTGCAGTGCATCCCTTGTGGTGCCATTGCACTCTCAGGACTCACTGCACTGCATCCCCAGTGGTGCCAGTGCACTCTCTGGACTCACTGCACTGCATCCCCAGTGGAGCCAGTGCACTCTCTGGACTCACTGCATTGCATCCCCAGTGGTGCCAGTGCACTCTCTGGACTCACTGCACTGCATCCCCAGTGGTGCCAGTGTAGTCTCTGGACTCACTGCACTGCATCCCCAGTGGTGCCAGTGCACTCTCTGGACTCACTGCACTGCATCCCCATTAGTGCCAGTGCATTCTCTGGACTCACTGCAGTGCATCCCCAGTGGTGCCAGTGCACTCTCTGGACTCACTGCACTGCATCCCCAGTGGTGCCAGTGCACTCTCTGGACTCACTGCACTGCATCCCCAGTGGTGCCAGTGCACTCTCTGGACTCAAGGCAGTGCATCCCCAGTGGTTCCATTGCACTCTCTGGACTCACTGCATTGCATCCCCAGTGGTGCCAGTGCACTCGCTGGACTCACAGTACAGCATCCCCAGTGCTGCCTGTGAAGTCTCTGGACTCACTGCAGTGCATCCCCAGTCGTGCCAGTGTAGTCACTGGACTCACTGCACTGCATCCCCAGTGGTGCCAGTGCAATCTCAGGACTCACAGAAGTGCAGCTCCTGTTGGTGTCAGTGCACTCTCTGAACTCACTGCACTGCATCCCCAGTGGTGCCAGTGCACTCTCTGGACTCACTGCAGTGCATCCCCACTGGTGCCAGTGCACTCTCTGGACTCACTGCAGTGCATCCCCTGTGGTGCCATTGCACTCTCAGGACTCACCGCACTGCATCCCCAGTGGTGCCAGTGCACTCTCTGGACTCACTGCACTTCATCCCCAGTGGTGCCTGTGAAATCTCTGGACTCACTGCAGTGCATCCCCTGTAGTGCCATTGCACTCTCAGGACTCACTGCACTGCATCCCCAGTGGAGCCAGTGCACTCTCTGGACTAACTGCATTGCATCCCCTGTGGTGCCAGTGCACTCTCTGGTCTCACTGCACTGCATCCCCAGTGGTGCCAGTGCACTCTCTGGACTCACTGCAGTGCATCCCCATTGCTGACAGTGCCCTCTCTGGACTAAGTGCACTGCATCCCCACTGGTGCCAGTTCACTCTCTGGACTCACTGCACTGCATCCCCAGTGGTGCCAGTGGCTCTCTGGACTCACTGCAGTGCATCCCCAGTGGTGCCAGTGCACTCTCTGGACTCACTGAACTGCATCCCCATTGCTGACAGTGCCCTCTCTGGACTCAGTGCACTGCATCCCCACTGGGGCCAGTTCACTCTCTGGACTCACTGCAGTGCATCCCCAGTGGTGCCAGTGGCTCTCTGGACTCACTGCACTTCATCCCCAGTGGTGCCAGTGCACTCTCTGGACTCACTACAGTGCATCCCCTGTGGAGCCAGTGCACTCTCTGGACTCACTGCAGTGCATCCCCAGTGGTGCCAGTGCACTCTCTGGACTCACTGCACTGCATCCCCAGTGGTGCCAGTGCAGTCTCTGGACTCACTGCACTGCATCCCCAGTGGTGCCAGTTCACTCTCTGGACTCACTGCACTGCATCCCCAGTGGTGCCTGTGCACTCTCTTGAAACACCGGGGTGCATCCGCAGTGGTGCCAGTGCACTCTCTGGACTCACTGAACTGCATCCCCAGTGGTGCCAGTGCACTCTCTGGACTCACTGCAGTGCAACCCCATTGGTACCAGTGCACTCTCTGGACTCACTGCAGTGCAACCCCATTGGTGCCAGTGCACTCTCTTGACTCACTGCACTGCATCCCCAGTGGTGCCAGTGCACTCTCTGGACTCACTGCAGTGCAACCACATTGGTGCCCGTGTAGTCTCTGGACTCACTGCACTGTAACCCCAGTGGTGCCAGTGCAATCTCAGGACTCACAGCAGTGCAGCTCCAGTTGGTGCCAGTGCACTCTCTGGACTCACTGCACTGCATCCCCAGTGGTGCCAGTGCACTCTCTGGACTCACTGCACTGCATCCCCAGTGGAGCCAGTGCACTCTCTGGACTCACTGCGCTGCATCCCCAGTGGTGCCAGTGCACTCTCTGTACTCACTGCACTGCATCCCCAGTGGTGCCAGTGGCTCTCTGGACTCACTGCACTGCATCACCAGTGGTGACAGTGCACTCTCTGGACTCACTGCACTGCATCACCAGTGGTGCCAGTGCACTCTCTGGAGTCACTGCACTGCATCCCCAGTGGTGCCAGTGCACTCTCTGGACTCACTGCACTGCATCCCCAGTGGTGCCAGTGTAGTCTCTGGACTCACTGCAGTGCATCCCCAGTGGTGCCAGTGCACTCTCTGGACTCACTGCACTGCATCCCCAGTGGTGCCAGTGCACTCTCTGGACTCACTGCAGTGTATCCCCATTGGAGCCGGTGCACTCTCTGGACTCACTGCACTGCATCCCCAGTGGTGCCAGAGAACTCTCTGGACTCACTGAACTGCCTCCCCAGTGGTGCGAGTGCACTCTCTGAACTCACTGCACTGCATCTCAAGTGGTGCCTGTGAAGTCTCTGGACTCACTGCAGTGCAACCCCAGTGGTGCCAGTGTAGTCTCTGGACTCACTGCACTGCAACCCCACTGGTGCCAGTGCAATCTCAGGACTCACAGCAGTGCAGCTCCAGTTGGTGCCAGTGCACTCTCTGGACTCACTGCACTGCATCCCCAGTGGTGCCAGTGCACTCTCTGGACTCACTGCAGTGCATCCCTTGTGGTGCCATTGCACTCTCAGGACTCCCTGCACTGCATCCCCAGTGGTGCCAGTGCACTCTCTGGACTCACTGCACTGCATCCCCATTGCTGACAGTGCCCTCTCTGGACTCAGTGCACTGCATCCCCACTGGTGCCAGTTCACTCTCTGGACTCACTGCAGTGCATCCCCAGTGGTGCCAGTGGCTCTCTGGACTCACTGCACTGCATCCCCAGTGGTGCCAGTGCACTCTCTGGACTCACTGCAGTGCATCCCCACTGGTGCCACTGCACTCTCTGGACTCACTGCACTGCATCCCCAGTGGTGCCAGTGCACTCTCTGGACTCACTGCACTGCATCCCCAGTGGTGCCAGTGCACTTTCTGGAGTCACTGCAGGTCATCCCCTGTTGTGCTAGTGCACTCTCTGCACTCACTGCACTGCATCCCCAGAAGTGCCAGTGCACTCTCAGGACTCACTGAACTGCATCCCCCGTGGTGCCAGTGCACTCTCTGGACACACTGCAGTGCATCCCCTGTGGAGCCAGTGCACTCTCTGGACTCACTGCAGTGCATCCCCAGTGGTGCCAGTGCACTCTCTGGACTCACTGCACTGCATCCCCAGTGGTGCCAGTGCACTCTCAGGACTCACTGCACTGCATCCCCAGTGGTGCCAGTGCACTCTCTGCACTCACTGCACTGCATCCCCAGTGGTGCCAGTGCACTCTCTGGACGCACTGCACTGCATCCCCAGTGGAGCCGGTGCACTCTCTGGACTCACTAAACTGCATCCCCCGTGGTGCCAGAGAACTCTCTGGACTCACGGAACTGCATCCCCAGTGGTGCGAGTGCACTCTCTGGACTCACTGCACTGCATCCCATGTGGTGCCTGTGAAGTCTCTGGACTCACTGCAGTGCAACCCCAGTGGTGCCAGTGCAATCTCAGGACTCACAGCAGTGCAGCTCCAGTTGGTGTCATTGCACTCTCAGGACTCACTGCACTGCATCCCCAGTGGTGCCAGTGCACTCTCTGGACTCACTGCACTGCATCCCCAGTGGAGCCAGTGCACTCTCTGGACTCAGTGCACTGCATCCCCAGTGGTGCCAGTGCACTCTCTGGACTCAAGGCAGTGCATCCCCAGGGGTTCCATTGCACTCTCTGGACTCACTGCATTGCATCCCCAGTGGTGCCAGTGCACTCTCTGGACTCACTGTACTGCATCCCCCGTGGTGCCTGTGAAGTCTCTGGACTCACTGCAGTGCATCCCCAGTGGTGCCAGTGTAGTCTCTGGACTCACTGCAGTGCATCCCAATGGTGCCAGTGCAATCTCAGGACTCACAGAAATGCAGCTCGTGTTGGTGCCAGTGCACTCTCTGAACTCACTGCACTGCATCCCCAGTGGTGCCAGTGCACTCTCTGGACTCACTGCACTGCATCCCCAGTGGTGCCAGTGCACTCTCTGGACTCACTGCAGTGCATCCCCTGTGATGCCATTGCACTCTCAGGACTCACTGCACTGCATCCCCAGTGGTGCCAGTGCACTCTCTGGACTCACTGCACTGCATCCCCAGTGGTGCCAGTGCAATCTCTGGACTCACTGCAGTGCATCCCCTGTGGTGCCATTGCACTCTCAGGACTCACTGCACTGCATCCCCAGTGGAGCCAGTGCACTCTCTGGACTCACTGCACTGCCTCCCCATTGCTGACAGTGCCCTCTCTGGACTCAGTGCACTGCATCCCCACTGGTGCCAGTTCACTCTCTGGACTCACTGCAGTGCATCCCCAGTGGTGCCAGCGGCTCTCTGGACTCACTGCACTGCATTCCCAGTGGTGCCAGTGCACTCTCTGGACTCACTGCAGTGCATCCCCACTGGTGCCAGTGTACTCTCTGGACTCACTGCACTGCATTCCCAAAGGTGCCACTGCACTCTCTGGACTCACTGCACTGCATCCCCAGTGGTGCCAGTGCACTTTCTGGAGTCACTGCAGTGCATCCCCTGTTGTGCTAGTGCACTCTCTGCACTCACTGCACTGCATCCCCAGAAGTGCCAGTGCACTCTCAGGACTCACTGAACTGCATCCCCAGTGGTGCCAGTGCACTCTCTGGACACACTGCAGTGCATCCCCTGTGGAGCCAGTGCACTCTCTGGACTCACTGCAGTGCATCCCCAGTGATGCCAGTGCACTCTCTAGACTCACTGCACTGCATCCCCAGTGGTGCCAGTGCACTCTCTGGACTCACTGCACTGCATCCCCAGTGGTGCCAGTGCAGTCTCTGCACTCACTGCACTGCATCCCCAGTGGTGCCAGTGCACTCTCTGGACTCACTGCACTGCATCCCCAGTGGAGCCGGTGCACTCTCTGGACTCACTAAACTGCATCCCCCGTGGTGCCAGAGAACTCTCTGGACTCACGGAACTGCATCCCCAGTGGTGCGAGTGCACTCTCTGGACTCACTGCACTGCATCCCATGTGGTGCCTGTGAAGTCTCTGGACTCACTGCACTGCAACCCCAGTGGTGCCAGTGCAATCTCAGGACTCACAGCAGTGCAGCTCCAGTTGGTGCCAGTGCACTCTCTGGACTCACTGCACTGCATCCCCAGTGGTGCCAGTGCACTCTCTGGACTCACTGCAGTGCATCCCTTGTGGTGCCATTGCACTCTCAGGACTCACTGCACTGCATCCCCAGTGGTGCCAGTGCACTCTCTGGACTCACTGCACTGCATCCCCAGTGGAGCCAGTGCACTCTCTGGACTCACTGCATTGCATCCCCAGTGGTGCCAGTGCACTCTCTGGACTCACTGCACTGCATCCCCAGTGGTGCCAGTGTAGTCTCTGGACTCACTGCACTGCATCCCCAGTGGTGCCAGTGCACTCTCTGGACTCACTGCAGTGCATCCCCAGTGGTGCCAGTGCACTCTCTGGACTCACTGCACTGCATCCCCATTAGTGCCAGTGCATTCTCTGGACTCACTGCAGTGCATCCCCAGTGGTGCCAGTGCACTCTCTGGACTCACTGCACTGCATCCCCAGTGGTGCCAGTGCACTCTCTGGACTCAAGGCAGTGCATCCCCAGTGGTTCCATTGCACTCTCTGGACTCACTGCATTGCATCCCCAGTGGTGCCAGTGCACTCGCTGGACTCACAGTACAGCATCTCCAGTGCTGCCTGTGAAGTCTCTGGACTCACTGCAGTGCATCCCCAGTCGTGCCAGTGTAGTCTCTGGACTCACTGCACTGCATCCCCAGTGGTGCCAGTGCAATCTCAGGACTCACAGAAGTGCAGCTCCTGTTGGTGTCAGTGCACTCTCTGAACTCACTGCACTGCATCCCCAGTGGTGCCAGTGCACTCTCTGGACTCACTGCAGTGCATCCCCAGTGGTGCCAGTGCACTCTCTGGACTCACTGCAGTGCATCCCCTGTGGTGCCATTGCACTCTCAGGACTCACCGCACTGCATCCCCAGTGGTGCCAGTGCACTCTCTGGACTCACTGCACTTCATCCCCAGTGGTGCCTGTGAAATCTCTGGACTCACTGCAGTGCATCCCCTGTAGTGCCATTGCACTCTCAGGACTCACTGCACTGCATCCCCAGTGGAGCCAGTGCACTCTCTGGACTAACTGCATTGCATCCCCTGTGGTGCCAGTGCACTCTCTGGTCTCACTGCACTGCATCCCCAGTGGTGCCAGTGCACTCTCTGGACTCACTGCAGTGCATCCCCATTGCTGACAGTGCCCTCTCTGGACTAAGTGCACTGCATCCCCACTGGTGCCAGTTCACTCTCTGGACTCACTGCACTGCATCCCCAGTGGTGCCAGTGGCTCTCTGGACTCACTGCAGTGCATCCCCAGTGGTGCCAGTGCACTCTCTGGACTCACTGAACTGCATCCCCATTGCTGACAGTGCCCTCTCTGGACTCAGTGCACTGCATCCCCACTGGGGCCAGTTCACTCTCTGGACTCACTGCAGTGCATCCCCAGTGGTGCCAGTGGCTCTCTGGACTCACTGCACTGCATCCCCAGTGGTGCCAGTGCACTCTCTGGACTCACTACAGTGCATCCCCTGTGGAGCCAGTGCACTCTCTGGACTCACTGCAGTGCATCCCCAGTGGTGCCAGTGCACTCTCTGGACTCACTGCACTGCATCCCCAGTGGTGCCAGTGCAGTCTCTGCACTCACTGAACTGCATCCCCAGTGGTGCCAGTTCACTCTCTGGACTCACTGCACTGCATCCCCAGTGGTGCCTGTGCACTCTCTGGAAACACCGGGGTGCATCCGCAGTGGTGCCAGTGCACTCTCTGGACTCACTGAACTGCATCCCCAGTGGTGCCAGTGCACTCTCTGGACTCACTGCACTGCATCCCCAGTGGTGCCAGTGCACTCTCTGGACTCACTACAGTGCAACCACATTGGTGCCGGTGTAGTCTCTGTACTCACTGCACTGTAACCCCAGTGGTGCCAGTGCAATCTCAGGACTCACAGCAGTGCAGCTCCAGTTGGTGCCAGTGCACTCTCTGGACTCACTGCACTGCATCCCCAGTGGTGCCAGTGCACTCTCTGGACTCACTGCACTGCATCACCATTGGTGCCAGTGCACTCGCTGGACTCACTGCAGTGCATCCCCTGTGGTGCCATTGCACTCTCAGGACTCACTGCACTGCATCCCCAGTGGAGCCAGTGCACTCTCTGGACTCACTGCGCTGCATCCCCAGTGGTGCCAGTGCACTCTCTGTACTCACTGCACTGCATCCCCAGTGGTGCCAGTGGCTCTCTGGACTCACTGCACTGCATCACCAGTGGTGACAGTGCACTCTCTGGACTCACTGCACTGCATCACCAGTGGTGCCAGTGCACTCTCTGGAGTCACTGCACTGCATCCCCAGTGGTGCCAGTGCACTCTCTGGACTCACTGCAGTGTATCCCCATTGGAGCCGGTGCACTCTCTGGACTCACTGCACTGCATCCCCAGTGGTGCCAGAGAACTCTCTGGACTCACTGAACTGCCTCCCCAGTGGTGCGAGTGCACTCTCTGAACTCACTGCACTGCATCTCAAGTGGTGCCTGTGAAGTCTCTGGACTCACTGCAGTGCAACCCCAGTGGTGCCAGTGTAGTCTCTGGACTCACTGCACTGCAACCCCACTGGTGCCAGTGCAATCTCAGGACTCACAGCAGTGCAGCTCCAGTTGGTGCCAGTGCACTCTCTGGACTCACTGCACTGCATCCCCAGTGGTGCCAGTGCACTCTCTGGACTCACTGCAGTGCATCCCTTGTGGTGCCATTGCACTCTCAGGACTCCCTGCACTGCATCCCCAGTGGTGCCAGTGCACTCTCTGGACTCACTGCACTGCATCCCCATTGCTGACAGTGCCCTCTCTGGACTCAGTGCACTGCATCCCCACTGGTGCCAGTTCACTCTCTGGACTCACTGCAGTGCATCCCCAGTGGTGCCAGTGGCTCTCTGGACTCACTGCACTGCATCCCCAGTGGTGCCAGTGCACTCTCTGGACTCACTGCAGTGCATCCCCACTGGTGCCACTGCACTCTCTGGACTCACTGCACTGCATCCCCAGTGGTGCCAGTGCACTCTCTGGACTCACTGCACTGCATCCCCAGTGGTGCCAGTGCACTTTCTGGAGTCACTGCAGGTCATCCCCTGTTGTGCTAGTGCACTCTCTGCACTCACTGCACTGCATCCCCAGAAGTGCCAGTGCACTCTCAGGACTCACTGAACTGCATCCCCAGTGGTGCCAGTGCACTCTCTGGACACACTGCAGTGCATCCCCTGTGGAGCCAGTGCACTCTCTGGACTCACTGCAGTGCATCCCCAGTGGTGCCAGTGCACTCTCTGGACTCACTGCACTGCATCCCCAGTGGTGCCAGTGCACTCTCAGGACTCACTGCACTGCATCCCCAGTGGTGCCAGTGCACTCTCTGCACTCACTGCACTGCATCCCCAGTGGTGCCAGTGCACTCTCTGGACGCACTGCACTGCATCCCCAGTGGAGCCGGTGCACTCTCTGGACTCACTAAACTGCATCCCCCGTGGTGCCAGAGAACTCTCTGGACTCACGGAACTGCATCCCCAGTGGTGCGAGTGCACTCTCTGGACTCACTGCACTGCATCCCATGTGGTGCCTGTGAAGTCTCTGGACTCACTGCAGTGCAACCCCAGTGGTGCCAGTGCAATCTCAGGACTCACAGCAGTGCAGCTCCAGTTGGTGCCAGTGCACTCTCTGGACTCACTGCACTGCATCCCCAGTGGTGCCAGTGCACTCTCTGGACTCACTGCAGTGCATCCCTTGTGGTGTCATTGCACTCTCAGGACTCACTGCACTGCATCCCCAGTGGTGCCAGTGCACTCTCTGGACTCACTGCACTGCATCCCCAGTGGAGCCAGTGCACTCTCTGGACTCACTGCATTGCATCCCCAGTGGTGCCAGTGCACTCTCTGGACTCAGTGCACTGCATCCCCAGTGGTGCCAGTGCACTCTCTGGACTCAAGGCAGTGCATCCCCAGGGGTTCCATTGCACTCTCTGGACTCACTGCATTGCATCCCCAGTGGTGCCAGTGCACTCTCTGGACTCACTGTACTGCATCCCCAGTGGTGCCTGTGAAGTCTCTGGACTCACTGCAGTGCATCCCCAGTGGTGCCAGTGTAGTCTCTGGACTCACTGCAGTGCATCCCAATGGTGCCAGTGCAATCTCAGGACTCACAGAAATGCAGCTCGTGTTGGTGCCAGTGCGCTCTCTGAACTCACTGCACTGCATCGTCAGTGGTGCCAGTGCACTCTCTGGACTCACTGCACTGCATCCCCAGTGGTGCCAGTGCACTCTCTGGACTCACTGCAGTGCATCCCCTGTGATGCCATTGCACTCTCAGGACTCACTGCACTGCATCCCCAGTGGTGCCAGTGCACTCTCTGGACTCACTGCACTGCATCCCCAGTGGTGCCAGTGCAATCTCTGGACTCACTGCAGTGCATCCCCTGTGGTGCCATTGCACTCTCAGGACTCAATGCACTGCATCCCCAGTGGTTCCATTGCACTCTCTGGACTCACTGCATTGCATCCCCAGTGGTGCCAGTGCACTCGCTGGACTCACAGTACAGCATCCCCAGTGCTGCCTGTGAAGTCTCTGGACTCACTGCAGTGCATCCCCAGTCGTGCCAGTGTAGTCTCTGGACTCACTGCACTGCATCCCCAGTGGTGCCAGTGCAATCTCAGGACTCACAGAAGTGCAGCTCCTGTTGGTGTCAGTGCACTCTCTGAACTCACTGCACTGCATCCCCAGTGGTGCCAGTGCACTCTCTGGACTCACTGCAGTGCATCCCCAGTGGTGCCAGTGCACTCTCTGGACTCACTGCAGTGCATCCCCTGTGGTGCCATTGCACTCTCAGGACTCACCGCACTGCATCCCCAGTGGTGCCAGTGCACTCTCTGGACTCACTGCACTTCATCCCCAGTGGTGCCTGTGAAATCTCTGGACTCACTGCAGTGCATCCCCTGTAGTGCCATTGCACTCTCAGGACTCACTGCACTGCATCCCCAGTGGAGCCAGTGCACTCTCTGGACTAACTGCATTGCATCCCCTGTGGTGCCAGTGCACTCTCTGGTCTCACTGCACTGCATCCCCAGTGGTGCCAGTGCACTCTCTGGACTCACTGCAGTGCATCCCCATTGCTGACAGTGCCCTCTCGGGACTAAGTGCACTGCATCCCCACTGGTGCCAGTTCACTCTCTGGACTCACTGCACTGCATCCCCAGTGGTGCCAGTGGCTCTCTGGACTCACTGCAGTGCATCCCCAGTGGTGCCAGTGCACTCTCTGGACTCACTGAACTGCATCCCCATTGCTGACAGTGCCCTCTCTGGACTCAGTGCACTGCATCCCCACTGGGGCCAGTTCACTCTCTGGACTCACTGCAGTGCATCCCCAGTGGTGCCAGTGGCTCTCTGGACTCACTGCACTGCATCCCCAGTGGTGCCAGTGCACTCTCTGGACTCACTACAGTGCATCCCCTGTGGAGCCAGTGCACTCTCTGGACTCACTGCAGTGCATCCCCAGTGGTGCCAGTGCACTCTCTGGACTCACTGCACTGCATCCCCAGTGGTGCCAGTGCAGTCTCTGCACTCACTGAACTGCATCCCCAGTGGTGCCAGTTCACTCTCTGGACTCACTGCACTGCATCCCCAGTGGTGCCTGTGCACTCTCTGGAAACACCGGGGTGCATCCGCAGTGGTGCCAGTGCACTCTCTGGACTCACTGAACTGCATCCCCAGTGGTGCCAGTGCACTCTCTGGACTCACTGCACTGCATCCCCAGTGGTGCCAGTGCACTCTCTGGACTCACTACAGTGCAACCACATTGGTGCCGGTGTAGTCTCTGTACTCACTGCACTGTAACCCCAGTGGTGCCAGTGCAATCTCAGGACTCACAGCAGTGCAGCTCCAGTTGGTGCCAGTGCACTCTCTGGACTCACTGCACTGCATCCCCAGTGGTGCCAGTGCACTCTCTGGACTCACTGCAGTGCATCCCTTGTGGTGCCATTGCACTCTCAGGACTCACTGCACTGCATCCCCAGTGGTGCCAGTGCACTCTCTGGACTCACTGCACTGCATCACCATTGGTGCCAGTGCACTCGCTGGACTCACTGCAGTGCATCCCCTGTGGTGCCATTGCACTCTCAGGACTCACTGCACTGCATCCCCAGTGGAGCCAGTGCACTCTCTGGACTCACTGCACTGCATCCCCAGTGGTGCCAGTGCACTCTCTGTACTCACTGCACTGCATCCCCAGTGGTGCCAGTGGCTCTCTGGACTCACTGCACTGCATCACCAGTGGTGCCAGTGCACTCTCTGGACTCACTGCACTGCATCACCAGTGGTGCCAGTGCACTCTCTGGAGTCACTGCACTGCATCCCCAGTGCTGCCAGTGCACTCTCTGGACTCACTGCACTGCATCCCCAGTGGTGCCAGTGTAGTCTCTGGACTCACTGCAGTGCATCCCCAGTGGTGCCAGTGCACTCTCTGGACTCACTGCACTGCATCCCCAGTGGTGCCAGTGCACTCTCTGGACTCACTGCAGTGTATCCCCATTGGAGCCGGTGCACTCTCTGGACTCACTGCACTGCATCCCCAGTGGTGCCAGAGAACTCTCTGGACTCACTGAACTGCCTCCCCAGTGGTGCGAGTGCACTCTCTGAACTCACTGCACTGCATCTCAAGTGGTGCCTGTGAAGTCTCTGGACTCACTGCAGTGCAACCCCAGTGGTGCCAGTGTAGTCTCTGGACTCACTGCACTGCAACCCCACTGGTGCCAGTGCAATCTCAGGACTCACAGCAGTGCAGCTCCAGTTGGTGCCAGAGCACTCTCTGGACTCACTGCACTGCATCCCCAGTGGTGCCAGTGCACTCTCTGGACTCACTGCAGTGCATCCCTTGTGGTGCCATTGCACTCTCAGGACTCCCTGCACTGCATCCCCAGTGGTGCCAGTGCACTCTCTGGACTCACTGCACTGCATCCACAGTGGAGCCAGTGCACTCTCTGGACTAACTGCATTGCATCCCCAGTGGTGCCAGTGCACTCTCTGCACTCAGTGCACTGCATCCCCAGTGGTGCCAGTGCACTCTCTGGACTAAGTGCACTGCATCCCCAGTGGTGCCAGTGCACTCTCTGGACTCACTGCACTGCATCCCCAGTGGTGCCACTGCACTCTCTGGACTCACTGCACTGCATCCCCATTAGTGCCAGTGCATTCTCTTGACTCACTGCACTGCATCCCCAATGGTGCCAGTGCACTCTCTGGACTCACAGCAGTGCATCCCCTGTGGTGCCATTGCACTCTCTGGACTCACTGCACTGCATCACCAGTGGTGCCAGTGCACTCTCTGGACTCACTGCACTGCATCCCCAGTGGTGCCAGTGCACTCTCTGGACTCACTGCACTGCATCACAGTGGTGCCAGTGCACTCTCTGGACTCACTGCAATGCATCACCAGTGGTGCCAGTGCACTCTCTGGACTCACTGCACTGCATCCCCAGTGGTGCCAGTGTAATCTCTGGACTCACTGCAGTGCATCCCCAGTGGTGCCATTGCACTCTCTGGACTCACTGCACTGCATCCCCAGTGGTGCCAGTGCACTCTCTGGACTCACTGCAGTGTATCCCCAAAGGAGACAATGCACTCTCTGGACTCACTAAACTGCATCCCCAGTGGTGCCAGTGCACTGTCTGGACTCACTGCAGTGCATCCCCTGAGGTGCCAGTGCACTCTCTCCACTAACGGCACTAAAACTCCAGTGGAGCCAGTGCACTCTCTGGACTCACTGCACTGCATCCCCAATGGTGCCAGTGCACTCTCTGGACACACTGCAGTGCATCCCCAGTGGAGCCAGTGCACTCTGTGGACTCACTGCAGTGCATCCCAGGGTGCCAGTGCACTCTCTGGACTCACTGCACTGCATCCCCAGTGGAGCCAGTGCACTCTCTGGACTAACTGCATTGCATACCCTGTGGTGCCAGTGCACTCTCTGGTCTCACTGCACTGCATCCCCAGTGGTGCCAGTGCACTCTCTGGACTCACTGCACTGCATCCGCATTGCTGACAGTGCCCTCTCTAGATTCAGTGCACTGCATCCCCACTGGTGCCAGTTCACTCTCTGGACTCACAGCAGTGCATCACCAGTGGTGCCAGTGCACTCTCTGGACTCACTGCAGTGCATCCCCAGTGGTGCCAGTGTACTCTCTGGACTCACTGCACTGCATCACCGGGGTGCCAGTGCACTCTCTGGAATCACTGCACTGCATCCCCAATGGTGCCAGTGCACTCTCTGGACTCACTGCACTGCATCCCCAGTGATGCCAGTGCACTCTCTGGACTCACTGCCGTGCATCCCAGTGGCGCCAGTGCACTCTCTGGACTCACTGAACTGCATCCCCAGTGGAGCCAGTGCACTCTCTGGACTCACTGCACTGCATCCCCAGTGGTGCCAGTGCACTCTCTGGACTCACTGCACTGCATCCCCAAGGTGCCAGTGCACTCTCTGGAGTCACTGCACTGCATCCCCAGTGGTGCCAGTGCACTCTCTGGACTCACTGCAGTGCATCCCCAGTTGTGCCAGGGCACTCTCTGCAGACAATGCAGTGCATCCCCAAAGGAGACAATGCACTCTCTGGACTCACTGTACTGCTCCAGCCGCGGCAGCCGCTCCAGTTGCGGTAGCCCCTCCAGCCTCGGCAGCCGCTCCAGCCGCTCCAGCCGCGGCAGCCGCGGCAGCCGGTCCAGCCGCAGCAGCAGCTCCATCCGCGGCATACGCGGCAGACGCTCCAGCCGCTCCAGCCGCGGCAGCCGCTCCAACCGCGGCAGGCGCACCAGCCGCGCTAGCCTCTCCAGCCGCTCAACCGCGGCAGTCGCTCCAACCTCGGCAGCCGCTCCAGCCGTGGCAGCCGCTCCACTCGGTAGCGGCTTTAGCGTCTGCCGCGGCTGGAGCGGCTGCCGCTGCTGCCGCGGCTGGAGCGGCTGCCGCGGCTGGAGCAGGTGCGGCGGCTGGAGCGTCTAGAGCGTCTGCCGCGGCTGGAGGGGCTACCGTGGCTGGAGCGGCTGACGCGGCTGGAGCGGATGCCGCGGCTGGAGCAGTGCAGTGAGTCCAGAGAGTCAACTGGCACCACTGCGGATGCAGTACAGTGAGTCCAGAGAGTGCACTAGCACCACAGGGGATGCACTGCAGTTACTCCAGAGAGTGCACTGGCACCACTAGGGATGCAGTTCAGTGAGTCCAGAGAGTGCACTGGCGCCACCGGGGATTCAGATACATTCTCACTGCAGTGAGATCCCCAGTGGTGACAGTGCACTCTCTGGACTCACTGCACTGCATCCCCAGTGGTGCCAGTGCACTCTCTGGACTCACTGCAGAGCATCCCCAGTGGTGCCAGTGCACTCTCTGTAGTCACTGCGCTGCATCCCCAGTGGTGACAGTGCACTCTCTGGACTCACTGTGCTGCATCCCCAGTGGTGCCAGAGCACTCGCTGGACTCACTGCAGTGCATCACCAGTGGTGCCAGTGCACTCTCTGGAAACACCGGGGTGCATCCGCAGCGGTTCCAGTGCACTCTCTGGACTCACTGCAGTGCATCCCCAGTGGTGCCCGTGCACTCTCTAGACTCACTGCAGTGCATCCCCAGTGGTGCCAGTGCACTCTCTGGACTCACTGCAGTGCATCCCCAGTGGTGCCAGTGCACTCTCTGGACTCACTGCACTGCATCCCCAGTGGTGCCAGTGCACTCTCTGGAGTCACTGCAGTGCATCCCCAGTGGTGCCAGTGCACTCTCTGGACTCACTGCAGTGCAACCCCAGTGGTGCCAGTGCAGTCTCTTTACTCACTGCACTGCATCCCCAGTGGTGCCAGTGCACTCTCTGGACTCAGTGCAGTGCATCCCCAGTGGTGCCAGTGCACTCTCTGGACTCACTGCAGTGCATCTCCAGTGGTGCCAGGGCACTCTCTGCAGACAATGCAGTACATCCCCAAAGGTGACAGTGCACTCTCTGGACTCACTGTACTGCTCCAGCCGCGGCAGCCGCTCCATCCGCGGCATACGCGGCAGACGCTCCAGCCGCGGCAGCCGGTCCAGCCGCGGCAGCCGCTCCATCCGCGGCATACGCGGCAGACGCTCCAGCCGCGGCAGCCGCTCCAACCGCGGCAGGTGCTCCAGCCGCGGCAGCCGCTCCAGCCGCTCCAGCCGCGGTAGCCCCTCCAACCGCGGCAGCCGCTCCAGCCGTGGCAGCCGCTCCACTCGGTAGCGGCTTTAGCGGCTGCCGCGGCTGGAGCAGTGCAGTGAGTCCAGAGAGTGCACTGGCACCTTGGGGATGCAGTGCAGTGAGTCCAGAGAGTCAACTGGCACCACTGGGGATGCAGTAGAGTGAGTCCAGAGAGTGCACTGGCACCACTGGGGCTGCACTGCAGTGACTCTAGAGAGTGCACTGGCACCACTGGGGATGCAGTGCAGTGAGTCCAGAGAGTGTACTGGCACCACTGGGGATGCAGTGCAGTGAGCTCAGAGAGTGCACTGGCACCACTGGGGATGCAGTGCAGTGAGTCCAGAGAGTGCACTGGCACCACTGGGGATGCAGTGCAGTGAGTCCAGAGAGTGCCTTGGCACCACTGGGGATGCAGTGCAGTGAGTCCACAGAGTGCACTGGCACCACTGGGGATGCAGTGCAGTGAGCTCAGAGAGTGCACTGGCACCACTGGGGATGCAGTGCAGTGAGTCCAGAGAGTGTACTGGCACCACTGGGGATGCAGTGCAGTGAGTCCAGAGAGTGCACTGGCACCACTGGGGATGCAGTGCAGTGAGTCCAGAGAGTGCACTGGCACCACTGGGGATGCACCCCGGTGACTCCAGAGAGTGCACTGGCACCACTGGGGATGCACCCCGGTGACTCCAGAGAGTGCACTGGCACCACTGGGGATGCACTGCAGTGAGTCCAGAGAGTGCACTCGTACCACTGGGGATGCAGTGCAGTGAGTCCGGAGAGTGCACTGGCACCACTGGGGATGCACTGCAGTGAGTCCAGAGAGTGCACTGGCACCACTGGGGATGCAGTGCGGTGAGTCCAGAGACTGCACTGGCACTACTGGGGATGCAGTGCAGTGAGTCCAGAGAGTGCACTGGCACCTCTGGGGATGCACCCCGGTGACTCCAGAGAGTGCACTGGCACCACTGGGGATGCACCCCGGCAAGTCCAGAGAGTGCACTGTCACCACTGGGGATGCAGTGCAGTGAGTCCAGAGAGTGCACTGGCAACCCTGGGGATGCAGTGCAGTGAGTCCAGAGAGTGCACTGGCACCACTGGGGATGCACTGCAGTGAGTCCAGAGAGTGCACTGGCACCAGTGGGGATGCACTGCAGTGAGTCCAGAGAGTGCACTGACACCACTGGGGATGCAGTGCAGTGAGTCCAGAGAGTGCACTGGCACCACTGGGGATGCAGTGCCGTGAGTCCAGAGAGTGCATTGGCACCACTGGGGATGCACTGCAGTGACTCCAGAGAGTGCACTGTCACCACTGGGGATGCACTGCAGTGAGTCCAGATGTTAGCCTAGCAACCACATAATCACCAAGTGATTATATGAAGGTGCTTTATTCAGCGCTGGAAGCCAGGGCAGGTGCCCAAATCTGGCTTCAAGTCCCGTTACTTTCCAGCCGTTATTTATACATACAATATTGCGTCAGGTATACATATTCATTACAGGTTGCAACATCAGCCTCGCTTTTCAGTCTAATTAGCTCCCCTCCCCTTTGCAGATGTGTGGCGCACTCTGGTGGTCGTCCAGGTGGTCGTCCAGATGAAGTAAGGAGTCTTCCTCTCCGCTAAACTTTTCACCTTTCTTACTCGACGCATGCTCCCTCCGCTTCTTGGTTCTGCTTCAACTCATTTCATCATTTCCAGGCCCTTATCCAAGGTCAGGTTGTACCTGTTCCCTCCCAGGGTTCCCCTTCAATGATTCTTTTGATTGTTCAATGTACTCCCTAAGTTTCCAGTATACATAGATTAATTGATAATGTAAGTACATTTGGCAATGCTTAATTATACTGTAGGTCCCATTACCTAAGAGACATTAGTAAAACATCCATTCGATTCTCCCCAACACTAACATTCCCCCCCTTTGAAAATACTTCACTCATACCAAGAGCAAGTATTTTCATTACTGTTAGGTTGAATCAGGTTAGTAGAGGTTAGTGAGTATAACTTGATATAGAGATTAGTAAGTATAATCTTAACGCATCTTCGTTAGTCTACTATCTTATTGATTCCTCTATGCCTGCTTGTTAACGCTAGTACTATAGGATGGGGGTGGAGTAAGTGGGATAGGGTGTTCTGGGTGATTCCCAGTAACCTACTAACCTCCTTGACCACGTTGGCAATGAAATGTGGTCCCCTGTCTGAAGAAATACCCAACGGTACACCAAATCTAGGGATTATTTCCCGTAGTAACCATTTTACCGTTTCCTTTGCTTAGTTGCTGTGACAGGGAAGGGCCTCTGGCCATCCTGAAAAAGTATCAACCCCTACCAATCGGTATTTATAACCTCTTGCTTTAGGCAGTTCCACGAAGTCTATTTGCCAGTAATCTCCAGGCTCTATTCCAGCTCTAGTTCTTCCCATCTCAGCATGTTTCCTTGCTACCGGATTATTCTTTAAGCAAAGCTCACATTTTGACATTACTGACTTTGCCATTGTTAACATGTGTACCAAGATGACACCTCGTTTCAAATAGGTCACCATTGCTTCTGCACCCCAGTGACATTCATTATGTTTTATTTGTAAGATTTCTCGCATTATTATAGGAGGTACTATGAGTTGTCCTGTCATAGTCACATACCACCCGTCAGGATTCTTCTGGGCCTTCATCAAATTTGCAAGTCTCTCATCTTCCGCTGAATACTTTGGGTCTTTAGGTAATTTAAAACAAGAGAGGCCTACCTTCGATGGAATTAGAGCCATTACTTTCCATACTTCACGTGCAACCTTCCGGGCTGTCAAATCCGCCAGTCTGTTACCTTCTGCAATCTCTGACACCCCTCCTTGATGAGCTTTACAATGCATTATGGCCACCTGTTGGGGTTTCTGTACAGCTGTTATTAATTTCAATATTTCTTCCTGGTATTTTATATTAGTCCCTTGTGAGGATAGCATTCCCCTTTCTTTCCATAATGCCCCATGTACGTGGACTACCCCGAATGCATATTTTGAATCTGTCCAAATATTCACGTTCTTACCCTCGCTTAGTTCCAGGGCTCGTGTCAGGGCGACTATTTCTGCTCGTTGGGCTGAAGTCCCCGGAGGTAGGGAATTTGCCTCAATCACTACCTTTGATGTAGTTGCCGCGTATCCTGCATAACGAGTCCCATTTTCCACAAAGCTGCTTCCATCCGTGAAAAGTTCCCAATCCGGTCTCCCCCGAGGCTGATCCTTTAAGTCTGTTCTGCTGGCATAGGTATGTTTGATGATCTCCACGCAATCATGACTGAGGTCTCCTTCCTCCGTAGTTGTTCCTAGAAACACTGCTGGGTTCAATAAGTTAGTAGTTCTTAAGATTACATCATCTTGCTCAGTTAGTATAGCTTGATATTTCATCATTCGGCTGGGCGATAGCCAATGGCCCCCCTTTTGCTCCAATACCGTAGTCACCATATGTGGCACGAACACTCAATTTGCTTCCCTAACGTGAGCTTCCTGGCTTCCTGTATTAAAAGGACTGTGGCTGCCACGGCCCTTAAACACGAGGGCCATCCAGCGCTTACTGCATCCAATTGTTTAGAAAAATACCCCACAGGTCTTTTCCAGCTCCCAAGTCGCTGGGTCAGTACTTCTAATGCCAATCGTTGTCTCTCATGCACAAACAGCTGGAAGTCCTTTGATAAGTCCGGGGCATGGCATTCTGTACCCCGACTTGTACCCAATCTTGATATCTCTTCAGCCTCCTTATTCCATCCCCTGTGTTATAATCCCATTGGGGATCCTCGGTGGGGAAGTTTTGATCTAGATTTCCAAGCACTAATCCATTTCGTATATCTTCTCGGGCTCCCTCTCTGGCTGCCCGCAATACCATGTCTTTTTCTGTCGAGTCCATCAAAGTATCCAGGATCACCTGGAGATCATCCCAATCGGGATTTTGGGTTTTAATTATCATTTTCATTACCCTAGCTACTTTATCTGGGTTTTCCCTGTAGGTGCCGGCTGCTTGTTTCCATATCATTAAATCCCCAGCTGAAAAAGGCACCTTAACATATACCGGTCCTTCTGTCCCCACTCCTTGCCTGAGGGGAGCGATTATTTTCCCTCCCTGTTCATTTATAGTTTCTCCTGCCCTTCGCTGTTGCCGGGTCCTATGTGACACAGGGGAGACTAAAGTCGGGGATTCTCCATCACTACTGCTATCTTCCTTTTCTCTTTTCCCTCCCTGTCCTGGCTCTTCCGGCGGAGCCGACGGCGCAACTTCCAAATCAATATTTCCATTATTCATTTCCCCATAATACTTATTATTCTCTATTGCCTGATGCTGTATACAGTGTCCCTCCTTAGTACATGCACAACAACGTTCCTCAGTTGAAACCTCAAGCACCATTATTCCACAAGCATGCTGCCATTCAGGCTTTCGGCGCAAATAAAAGAATAATTCCACATACGGCAGTTCATCATATTTTCCTTCCCGCTTACAGAATAGCATCAATTGTAAAATTGTATTATATTGCAATGTTCCATTCTCAGGCCAAGTTTCTTGGTCCTCTAGTTTATACTGTGGCCACCAAATATTACAATAATCAATCAGCTTTCCTTTCCGCATTTCTTGACCAAAACCTCCCTCTTTCCAGTGTGCTAGCAAACACCCCAGCGGGGATGTCCGTGGGACAGGTACATCTTTTCCCAGAATTCCTTTGATCTTTTTCATTTTGAGCTTATGATACAAACCCAAAAGCTGCCAGAGCAGCAGCACACTTTCCCAGAAGCTGCCGGAGCAGCAGTACACTCTCCCAAAAGCTGCCGGAGCAGCAGCGTGCTCTCCCAGAAGCTGCCGGAGCAGCAGCACGCTTTCCCAAAAGCTGCCGGAGCAGCAGCGTGCTCTCCCAAAAGCTGCCGGAGCAGCAGCACGCTTTCCCAAAAGCTGCCGGAGCAGCAGCACGCTCTCCCAGAAGCTGCCGGAGCAGCAGCACGCTTTCCCAAAAGCTGCCGGAGCAGCAGCACGCTTTCCCAAAAGCTGCCGGAGCAGCAGCGTGCTCTCCCAAAAGCTGCCGGAGCAGCAGCGTGCTCTCCCAAAAGCTGCCGGAGCAGCAGCGTGCTCTCCCAAAAGCTGCCGGAGCAGCAGCGTGCTCTCCCAGAAGCTGCCGGAGCAGCAGCACGCTCACCAAGAAGCTGCAGGAGCAGCAGCGTGCTCTCCCAAAAGCTGCCGGAGCAGCAGCACGCTTTCCCAAAAGCTGCCAGAGCAGCAGCGTGCTCTCCCAAAAGCTGCCGGAGCAGCAGCGTGCTTTCCCAAAAGCTGCCGGAGCAGCAGTGTGCTCTCCCAAAAGCTGCCGGAGCAGCAGCACGCTTTCACAAAAGCTGCCGGAGCAGCAGCACGCTTTCCCAGAAGCTGCCGGAGCAGCAGCGTGCTTACTACATACCAATAATACCAAGTGCTGACCCTTCAGCACAAACCAATACAATTACCAATACCAAACCACCAATGCCGAACCTGCAGAGCTTTCGCTCTGTCTAACGGACGGCGCCTAGGCTTACCCCGGGAGATCCCTGCCCAACCGAGCGTGGCTTTCGCCGCGTCTGACCGGCAGGCTTTCCCAACCAAATCGGTACCGAATACCCAAAGTTGAAAGCACCTTTGCTTACCACTCCAGTGGTACGTCGTGAGCAGCGGAGGTCGGTCGTGGTCGACTGCTCCCCGAGAATCCCTCGGTGCCGGCTGGAGCGAAACCGAGACACAAGCCGCCTCAGCAGTGCCCACGCTGTCCCACCTGGGTCGCCAAAATGTTAGCGTAGCAACCACATAACCACCAAGTGATTATATGAAGGTGCTTTATTCAGCGCTGGAAGCCGGGGCAGGTGCCCAAATCTGGCTTCAAGTCCCGTTACTTCCCAGCCATTATTTATACATACAATATTGCGTCAGGTATACATATTCATTACAGGTTGCAACAGCAGCCTCGCTTTTCAGTCTAATTAGCTCCCCTCCCCTTTGCAGATGTGTGGCGCACTCTGGTGGTCGTCCAGGTGGTCGTCCAGATGAAGTAAGGAGTCTTCCTCTCCGCTAAACTTTTCACCTTTCTTACTCGACGCATGCTCCCTCCGTTTCTTGGTTCTGCTTCAACTCATTTCATCATTTCCAGGCCCTTATCCAAGGTCAGGTTGCACCTGTTCCCTCCCAGGGTTCCCCTTCAATGATTCTTTTGATTGTTCAATGTACTCCCTAAGTATCCAGTATACATAGATTAATTGATAATGTAAGTACATTTGGCAATGCTTACTTATACTGATAGGTCCCATTACCTAAGAGACATTAGTAAAACATCCATTCGATTCTCCCCAACATTAACACAGAGACTGCACTGGCACCACTGGGGATGCAGTGCAATGAGTCCAGAGAGGGCACTGGCACCACTGGCGATGCACTGCAGTGAGTCCAGAGAGTGCACTGGCACCACTGGGGATGCAGTGCAGTGAGTCCAGAGAGTGTACTGGCACCACCTGGGATGCAGTGCAGTGAGTCCAGAGAGTGCACTGTCACCACTGGTGATGCAGTGCAGTGACTCCAGAGAGTGCACTGGCACCACTGGAGTTGCAGTGCAGTGAGTCCAGAGAGTGCACTGGAACCACTGGGGATGCAGCGCAGTGACTCCAGAGAGTGCACTGGCACCACTGGGGATGCAGTGCAGTGAGTCCAGAGAGTGCACTGGCACCACTGGGGATGCAGTGCCGTGAGTCCAGAGAGTGCATTGGCACCACTGGGGATGCACTGAAATGAGTCCAGAGAGTGCACTGGCACCAATGGCAACGCAGTGCAGTGAGTCCAGAGAGTGCCTTGGCACCACTGGGGATGCAGTGCAGTGAGTCCAGAGAGTACCCCGGCACCACTGGGGATGCAGTGCAGTGAGTCCAGAGAGTGCACTGGCACCACTGGGGATGCAGTGCCGTTGGTCCAGAGAGTGCACTAGCACCACTGGGGATGCACTGCAGTGAGTCCAGAGTGTGCACTGGCACCACTGGGGATGCAGTGCAGTGAGCTCAGAGAGTGCACTGGCACCACTGGGGATGCAGTGCGGTGAGTCCAGAGAGTGCACTGGCACCACTGGGGATGCAGTGCGGTGAGTCCAGAGAGGTCACTGGCACCACTGGGGATGCAGTGCAGTGAGTCCAGAGAGTGCACTGGCACCACTGGGGATGCACTGCAGTGAGTCCAGAGAGTGCACTGGCACCACTGGGGATGCACCCCGGTGAGTCCAGAGAGTGCACTGGCACCACTGGGGATGCACCCCGGCAAGTCCGGAGAGTGCACTGGCACCACTGGGGATGCAGTGCAGTGAGTCCAGAGAGCACCCCGGCACCACCGGGGATGCAGTGCAGTGAGTCCAGAGAGTGCAGTGGCACCACTGGGGATGCAGTGCAGTGAGTCCAAAGAGTGCACTGGCACCATTGGGGATGCACTGCAGTGAGTCCAGAGAGTGCACTGGCACCACTGGGGATGCAGTGCAGTGAGTCCAGAGAGTGCACTGGCACCACTGGGGATCCAGTGCACTGACTCCAGAGAGTGCACTGGCAACACTGGGGATGCAGTGCTGTGAGTCCAGAGACTATACTGGCACCACTGGGGATGCAGTGCAGTGAGTCCAGAGAGGTCACTGGCACCACTGGGGATGCAGTGCAGTGAGTCCAGAGAGTGCACTGGCACCACTGGGGATGCACTGCAGTGAGTCCAGAGAGTGCACTGGCACCACTGGGGATGCAGTGCAGTGAGTCAAGAGAGGTCACTGGCACCACTGGGGATGCAGTGCAGTGAGTCCAGAGAGTGCACTGGCACCACTGGGGATGCACCCCGGCAAGTCCAGAGAGTGCACTGTCACCACTGGGGATGCAGTGCAGTGAGTCCAGAGAGTGCACTGGCACCACTGGGGATGCAGTGCAGTGAGTCCAGAGAGTGCACTGGTACCACTGGGGATGCACCCCGGTGAGTCCAGAGAGTGCACTGTCACCACTGGGGATACACTGCAGTGAGTCCAGAGAGTGCACTGGCACCACTGGGGATGCAGTGCAGTGAGTCCAGAGAGTGCACTGGCACCACTG
Organism: Anser anser; assembly: GCF_964211835.1. Lineage (NCBI taxonomy): Eukaryota > Metazoa > Chordata > Aves > Anseriformes > Anatidae > Anser > Anser anser. The sequence continues at coordinate 2,171,319 of NC_139734.1, forward strand.
GGGATGCACCCCGGCGAGTCCAGAGAGTGCACTGGCACCACTGGGGATGCACCCCGGCAAGTCCAGAGAGTGCACTCTCTGGACTCACTGCACTGCATCCCCAGTTGTGCCAGTGCACTCTCTGGACTCACTGCATTGCATCCCCAGTGGTGCCAGTGCACTCTCTGGACTCACTGCACTGCATCCTCAGTGGTGCCAGTGCACTCTCTGGACTCACTGCACTGCATCCCCAGTGGTGCCAGTGCACTCTCTGGACTCACTGCAGTGCATCCCCAGTGGTGCCAGTGCACTCTCTGGACTCACTGCAGTGCATCCCCAGTGGTGCCAGTGCACTCTCTGGACTCACTGCACTGCATCCCCAGTGGTGCCAGTGCACTCTCTGGACTCACTGCAGTGCATCCCCAGTGGTGCCAGTGCACTCTCTGGACTCACTGCAGTGCATCCCCAGTGGTGCCAGTGCACTCTCTGCACTCACTGCACTGCATCCCCAGTGGTGCCAGTGCACTCTCTGGACTCACTGCAGTGCATCCCCAGTGGTGCCAGTGCACTCTCTGGACTCACTGCAGTGCATCCCCAGTGGTGCCAGTGCACTCTCTGCACTCACTGCACTGCATCCCCAATGGTGCCAGTGCACTCTCTGGACTCACTGCAGTGCATCCCCAGTGGTGCCAGTGCACTCTCTGGACTCACTGCAGTGCATCCCCAGTGGTGCCAGTGCACTCTCTGGGCTCACTGCACTGCATCCCCAGTGGTGCCAGTGCACTCTCTGGACTCACTGCACTGCATCCCCAGTGGTGCCAGTGCACTCTCTGGACTCACTGCAGTGCATCCCCAGTGGTGCCAGTGCACTCTCTGCACTCACTGCACTGCATCCCCAGTGGTGCCAGTGCACTCTCTGGACTCACTGCAGTGCATCCGCAGTGGTGCCAGTGCACTCTCTGGACTCACTGCACTGCATCCCCAGTGGTGCCAGTGCACTCTCTGGACTCACTGCACTGCATCCCCAGTGGTGCCAGTGCACTCTCTGGACTCACTGCACTGCATCCCCAGTGGTGCCAGTGCACTCTCTGGACTCACTGCACTGCATCCCCAGTGGTGCCAGTGCACTCTCTGGACTCACTGCAGTGCATCCCCAGTGGTGCCAGTGCACTCTCTGCACTCACTGCACTGCATCCCCAGTGGTGCCTGTGCAGTCTCTGGACTCACTGCACTGCATCCCCAGTGGTGCCAGTGCACTCTCTGGACTCACTGCACTGCATCCCCAGTGGTGCCAGTGCACTCTCTGGACTCACTGCACTGCATCCCCAGTGGTGCCAGTGCACTCTCTGGACTCACTGCACTGCATCCCCAGTGGTGCCAGTGCACTCTCTGGACTCACTGCACTGCATCCCCAGTGGTGCCAGTGCACTCTCTGGACTCACTGCACTGCATCCCCAGTGGTGCCAGTGCACTCTCTGGAGTCACTGCAGTCTATCCTCTGTGGTGCCAGTGCACTCTCTGGACTCACTGCACTGCATCCCCAGTGGTGCCAGTGCACTCTCTGGACTCACTGCACTGCATCCCCAGTGCTGCCACTGCACTCTCTGGACTCACTGCAGTGCATCCCCAGTGGTGCCAGTGCACTCTCTGGACTCACGGCACTGCATCCCCAGTGGTGCCAGTGCACTCTGTGGACTCACTGCACTGCATCCCCAGTGGTGCCAGTGCACTCTCTGGACTCACTGCACTGCATCCCCAAGGTGCCAGTGCACTCTCTGGACTCACTGCACTGCATACCCATTAGGGCCAGTGCATTGTCTGGACTCTCTGCAGTGCATCCCCAGTGGTGCCAGTGCAATCTCTGGACTCACTGCAGTGCATCCCCAGTGGTGCCAGTGCACTCTCTGGACTCACTGCACTGCATCCCCAAGGTGCCAGTGCACTCTCTGGACTCAGTGCACTGCATCCCCAGTGGTGCCAGTGCACTCTCTGCACTCACTGAACTGCATCCCCTGTGGTGCCAGTGCACTCTCTGCACTCACTGCACTGCATCCCCAGTGGTGCCAATGCACTCTCTGGACTCACTGCAGTGCAACCCCAGTGGTGCCAGTGCACTCTCTGCACTCACTGCACTGCATCCCCAGTGGTGCCAGTGCACTCTCTGGAGTCACTGCACTGCATCACCAGTGGTGCCTGTGCAGTCTCTGGACTCACTGCAGTGCATCCCCAGTGGTGCCAGTGCACTCTCCGGACTCACTGAACTGCATCCCCAGTGGTGCCGGGGCACTCTCCGGCCTCACTGCACTGCATCCCCAGTGGTGCCAGTGCACTCTCCGGACTCACCGGGGTGCATACCCAGTGGTGCCGGGGTACTCTCCGGCCTCACTGCACTGCATCCCCAGTGGTGCCTGTGCACTCTCCGGACTCACCGGGGTGCATACCCAGTGGTGCCAGTGCACTCTCCGGACTCACTGCACTGCGTCCCCTCTGGTGCCAGTGCACTCTCCGGACTCACTGCACTGCGTCCCCTCTGGTGCCAGTGCACTCTCCGGACTCACCGGGGTGCATACCCAGTGGTGCCGGGGTACTCTCCGGCCTCACTGCACTGCATCCCCAGTGGTGCCAGTGCACTCTCCGGACTCACCGGGGTGCATACCCAGTGGTGCCAGTGCACTCTCCGGACTCACTGCACTGCGTCCCCTCTGGTGCCAGTGCACTCTCCGGACTCACTGCACTGCGTCCCCAGCGGGGCCGGCGCCCTCTCCGGACTCACTGCACTGCGTCCCCAGCGGGGCCGGCGCCCTCTCCGGACTCACTGCACTGCGTCCCCAGCGGGGCCGGCGCCCTCTCCGGACTCCCCGCGGTGCAGCCCCAGCGGGGCCGGCGCCCTCTCCGGACTCCCCGCGGTGCAGCCCCAGCGGGGCCGGCGCCCTCTCCGGACTCCCCGCGGTGCAGCCCCAGCGGGGCCGGCGCCCTCTCCGGACTCCCCGCGGTGCAGCCCCAGCGGGGCCGGCGCCCTCTCCGGACTCCCCGCGGTGCAGCCCCAGCGGGGCCGGCGCCCTCTCCGGACTCCCCGCGGTGCAGCCCCAGCGGGGCCGGCGCCCTCTCCGGACTCCCCGCGGTGCAGCCCCAGCGGGGCCGGCGCCCTCTCCGGACTCCCCGCGGTGCAGCCCCAGCGGGGCCGGCGCCCTCTCCGGACTCCCCGCGGTGCAGCCCCAGCGGGGCCGGCGCCCTCTCCGGACTCCCCGCGGTGCAGCCCCAGCGGGGCCGGCGCCCTCTCCGGACTCCCCGCGGTGCAGCCCCAGCGGGGCCGGCGCCCTCTCCGGACTCCCCGCGGTGCAGCCCCAGCGGGGCCGGCGCCCTCTCCGGACTCCCCGCGGTGCAGCCCCAGCGGGGCCGGCGCCCTCTCCGGACTCCCCGCGGTGCAGCCCCAGCGGGGCCGGCGCCCTCTCCGGACTCCCCGCGGTGCAGCCCCAGCGGGGCCGGCGCCCTCTCCGGACTCCCCGCGGTGCAGCCCCAGCGGGGCCGGCGCCCTCTCCGGACTCCCCGCGGTGCAGCCCCAGCGGGGCCGGCGCCCTCTCCGGACTCCCCGCGGTGCAGCCCCAGCGGGGCCGGCGCCCTCTCCGGACTCCCCGCGGTGCAGCCCCAGCGGGGCCGGCGCCCTCTCCGGACTCCCCGCGGTGCAGCCCCAGCGGGGCCGGCGCCCTCTCCGGACTCCCCGCGGTGCAGCCCCAGCGGGGCCGGCGCCCTCTCCGGACTCCCCGCGGTGCAGCCCCAGCGGGGCCGGCGCCCTCTCCGGACTCCCCGCGGTGCAGCCCCAGCGGGGCCGGCGCCCTCTCCGGACTCCCCGCGGTGCAGCCCCAGCGGGGCCGGCGCCCTCTCCGGACTCCCCGCGGTGCAGCCCCAGCGGGGCCGGCGCCCTCTCCGGACTCCCCGCGGTGCAGCCCCAGCGGGGCCGGCGCCCTCTCCGGACTCCCCGCGGTGCAGCCCCAGCGGGGCCGGCGCCCTCTCCGGACTCCCCGCGGTGCAGCCCCAGCGGGGCCGGCGCCCTCTCCGGACTCCCCGCGGTGCAGCCCCAGCGGGGCCGGCGCCCTCTCCGGACTCCCCGCGGTGCAGCCCCAGCGGGGCCGGCGCCCTCTCCGGACTCCCCGCGGTGCAGCCCCAGCGGGGCCGGCGCCCTCTCCGGACTCCCCGCGGTGCAGCCCCAGCGGGGCCGGCGCCCTCTCCGGACTCCCCGCGGTGCAGCCCCAGCGGGGCCGGCGCCCTCTCCGGACTCCCCGCGGTGCAGCCCCAGCGGGGCCGGCGCCCTCTCCGGACTCCCCGCGGTGCAGCCCCAGCGGGGCCGGCGCCCTCTCCGGACTCCCCGCGGTGCATGCCCAGAGGCGCCAGGGCACTCTCCGGACTCCCCGCGGTGCATGCCCAGAGGCGCCAGGGCACTCTCCGGACTCCCCGGGGTGCATGCCCAGTGCGGCCAGGGCACTCTCCGGACTCACTGCGGTGCATGCCCAGTGCAGCCAGGGCACTCTCCGGACTCACTGCGGTGCATGCCCATCCCAACCCAGGAAAAGACTACACCTTACCTGCCTCCTGCTGCTCTTTTCAGATACATGCTTGCACAGGGAGCTTCCATGATCCAGTTCTCCTAAACCCTGCTCCATCACTTTACCACCACAGCTCTAACTTGGATAATATTTGACATACAGGCCAAGACTCACAGGAAGCCCCAATCAATCTGTCAAAATCCTAAGGGACCTAGAACACACAAGCTAACATTACCACCCTATCCAGAAACACGCTCTAACAATTACTCACCTGAAGAAGAGCTGCATGCAATAAGGGCACCTCCTCCTACTATATAGATTGCTTTCCTCTAACAGATCCTTCTAGCCCTTACCTCAAAGAGATGTGCATTTCCAAGTAGAGACCGGTACGCATCAGTCCATAGACTCCAACCCACCCAAAGAACCCTGCAACTGACAGAAGGAAAATCAAAGCACTTACCCTAAGAGCAGCCCAGGCAGAAGGAGCTCCCCCTCAGGCCTTGCCTGGGGCTCATATACCATTTGGCCCCGCCCAGCACCCAAACCCAATCACCTGGGAAAGGGGAGGGGCAAAAAACAACAAAGCAGACAGAGCAGGACAAGCAACAGGTGTAGGTTTTTTTTTTTTCCATATGGTTTTTAGCTCAACACCATGCAGACTGCAGACAAGAGAACTGGGGTGTTTCTAGAAGCAACAATCCCCAGGCTTTTGCTTCAGCTTTGAATATTGAGAGGACCATACAACCAAGCAAGTAACTGATCTTCTTCAGCCTGCATTAAAGCTTTCTTTCTGCACAGGAAGAAAAATCTAGGAGCACCACAGATGACACACCAAAAAAGAAAAACTAGTTCCATGAAATAACATCACTCACAGGAAAAATCACACACTTGAGTAGGCTATCTGAAAACCAAAAGGCTATGCTCATGGCTCAGCATTTCAGAAACTGGACCCGCTGACGCCCCCCCAGGAACATGGCAGGAGATGCACAATGCTGTCACAAGCGCTTGCAAAGCCTGCCCGACAGGCCAAACAGACTAACAATGCACCCACCAACTCAGGGCCCACACTGCCATCCGCTCACCCTCGTGCCTCTTTCAAGTTTCCAGCTTAGTCCATGCCCATGACCTGGCCTACAAGAACCAGAGAGAAGGCCACGCCCATGATGGACACGCAAACAGTACAGCTCCTTGCAGAGGTCTCAAGCACAGAGACCAGAGCCAGAAAAAAAACACCCTCAGGTCCACAAAGGCCAAAAGGCCAGGAATGCACAGCAGCCCCAGCAGGGGCAATCACAGACTTATCCTCTACAGATGAAAAAGGTGACCCTGCTCAGCCTCTTCCTCATACTGCCCTTATGCAGTCAAGGACCTTGCCATGCATACTGAGGCTCTTTGTGAATCCTCTGGACAGTTACGCAAATGCCTTGATATATCTAGAGATTAAAATAGAACCCCCAAATAAGGAACCGTACCCCACCATTTCCCAAACACAAGTTAGCCAGCAACCCCTCCTAAAACATACCTCTAGGACGTGAATTCCAAGCACTTAACATCTGGAAGGCTGCAAGGTCTAAAGACTCCACAGCCAGCCAAACCATAAGGCAAAAGCTCCAGAAATATAACAAACTGCCCCCAACCCTGGAAAAGACTACACCTTACCTGCCTCCTGCTGCTCTTTGCAGATACATGCTTGCACAGGGAGCTTCCATGATCCAGTTCTCCTAAACCCTGCTCCATCACTTTACCACCACAGCTCTAACTTGGATAATATTTGACATAGAGGCCAAGACTCACAGGAAGCCCTAATCAATCTGTCAAAATCCTAAGGGACCTAGAACACACAAGCTAACATTACCACCCTATCCAGAAACACGCTCTAACAATTACTCACCTGAAGAAGAGCTGCATGCAATAAGGGCACCTCCTCCTACTATATAGATTGCTTTCCTCTAACAGATCCTTCTAGCCCTTACCTCAAAGAGATGTGCATTTCCAAGTAGAGACCGGTACGCATCAGTCCATAGACTCCAACCCACCCAAAGAACCCTGCAACTGACAGAAGGAAAAACAAAGCACTTACCCCTAAGAGCAGCCCAGGCAGAAGAAGCTCCCCTTCAGGCCTTGCCTGGGGCTCATATACCATTTGGCCCCGCCCAGCACCCAAACCCAATCACCTGGGAAAGGGGAGGGGCAAAAAACAACAAAGTAGACAGAGCAGGACAAGCAACAGGTGTGTTTTTTTTTTTTCCATATGGTTTTTAGCTCAACACCATGCAGAGTGCAGACAGGAGAACTGGGGTGTTTCTAGAAGCAACAATCCCCAGGCTTTTGCTTCAACTTTGAATATTGAGAGGACCATACAACCAAGCAAGTATCTGATCATCTTCAGCTGGCATTAAACCTTTCCTTTACATAGGAAGAAAAATCTAGGAGCACCACAGATGACACACCAAAAAAGAAAAACCAATTCCATGAAATAACATCACTCACAGGAAAAATCACACACTTGAGTAGGCTATCTGAAAACCAAAAGGCTATGCTGATGGGTCAGCATTTCAGGAACTGGACCCGCTGACGCCCCTCGGGAACACAGCAGGAGATGCACAATGCTGTCACAAGTGCTTGCAAAGCCTGCCCAACAGGCCAAACAGACTAACACAATGCACCCACCAACTCAGGGCCCACACTGCCATCCACTCACCCTCGTGCCTCTTTCAAGTTTCCAGCTTAGTCCATGCCCATGACAAGGCCTAGAAGAAACAAAGAGAGAAGGCCACGCCCACGATGGACACGCAAACACTACAGCTCCTTGCAGAGGTCTCAAGCACAGAGACCAGAGCCGGAAAAAAACACACCCTCACGCCCACAACGGCCACACCCTCACGCCCACAACGGCCACACCCTCACGCCCACAACGGCCACACCCTCACGCCCACAACGGCCACACCCTCACGCCCACAACGGCCACACCCTCACGCCCACAACGGCCACACCCTCACGCCCACAACGGCCACACCCTCACGCCCACAACGGCCACACCCTCACGCCCACAACGGCCACACCCTCACGCCCACAACGGCCACACCCTCACGCCCACAACGGCCACACCCTCACGCCCACAACGGCCACACCCTCACGCCCACAACGGCCACACCCTCACGCCCACAACGGCCACACCCTCACGCCCACAACGGCCACACCCTCACGCCCACAACGGCCACACCCTCACGCCCACAACGGCCACACCCTCACGCCCACAACGGCCACACCCTCACGCCCACAACGGCCACACCCTCACGCCCACAACGGCCACACCCTCACGCCCACAACGGCCACACCCTCACGCCCACAACGGCCACACCCTCACGCCCACAACGGCCACACCCTCACGCCCACAACGGCCACACCCTCACGCCCACAACGGCCACACCCTCACGCCCACAACGGCCACACCCTCACGCCCACAACGGCCACACCCTCACGCCCACAACGGCCACACCCTCACGCCCACAACGGCCACACCCTCACGCCCACAACGGCCACACCCTCACGCCCACAACGGCCAAAAGGCCATGAATTCACAGCAGCCCCAGCAGGGGCAATCACAGACTTATCCTCTACAGATGAAAAAGGTGACCCTGCTCAGCCTCTTCCTCATACTGCCCTTATGCAGTCAAGGCCCTTGCCATGCATACTGAGGCTCTTTGTGAATCCTCTGGACAGTTGCGCAAATGCCTTGATATATCTAGAGATTAAAATAGAACCCCCAAATAAGGAACCGTACCCCACCATTTCCCAAACACAAGTTAGCCAGCAACCCCTCCTAAAACATACCTCTAGGACGTGAATTCCAAGCACGTAACATCTGGAAGGCTGCAAGGTCTAAAGACTCCACAGCCAGCCAAACCACAGGCAAAAGCTCCAGAAATATAACAAGCTGCCCCTAACCCTGGAACAGACTACACCTTACCTGCCTCCTGCTGCTCTTTGCAGATACATGCTTGCACAGGGTGCTTCCATGATCCAGTTCTCCTAAACCCTGCTCCATCACTTTACCACCACAGCTCTAACTTGGATAATATTTGACATACAGGCCAAGACTCACAGGAAGCCCCAATCAATCTGTCAAAATCCTAAGGGACCTAGAACACACAAGCTAACATTACCACCCTATCCAGAAACACGCTCTAACAATTACTCACCTGAACAAGAGCTGCATGCAATAAAGACACCTCCTCCTACTATATAGATTGCTTTCCTCTAACAGATCCTTCTAGCCCTTACCTTAAAGTGATGTGCATTTCCAAGTAGAGACCGGTACGCATCAGTCCATAGACTCCAACCCACCCAAAGAACCCTGCAACTGACAGAAGGAAAAACAAAGCACTTACCCCTAAGAGCAGCCCAGGCAGAAGAAGCTCCCTCAGGCCTTGCCTGGGGCTCATATACCATTTGGCCCCGCCCAGCACCCAAATCAAATCACATGGGAAAGGGGAGAGGCAAAAAACAACAAAGTAGACAGAGCAGGACAAGCAGCAGCTGTTTTTCTTTTTTCTTTTTTTCTATCTGGTTTTTAGCTCAACACCATGCAGAGTGCAGACAAGAGAACTGGGGTGTTTCTAGAAGCAACAATCCCCAGGCTTTTGCTTCAGCTTTGAATATTGAGAGGACAATAGGACCAAGCAAGTATCTGATCATCTTCAGCTGGCATTAAACCTTTCCTTTACATAGGAAGAAAAATCTAGGAGCACCACAGATGACACACCAAAAAAGAAAAACTAGTTCCATGAAATAACATCACTCACAGGAAAAATCACACACTTGAGTAGGCTATCTGAAAACCAAAAGGCTATGCTCATGGCTCAGCATTTCAGGAACTGGACCCGCTGACGCCCCTCGGGAACACAGCAGGAGATGCACAATGCTGTCACAAGTGCTTGCAAAGCCTGCCCGACAGGCCAAACAGACTAACAATGCACCCACCAACTCAGGGCCCACACTGCCATCCACTCACCCTCGTGCCTCTTTCAAGTTTCCAGCTTAGTCCATGCCGATGACAAGGCCTACAAGAAACAGAGAGAAGGCCACGCCCATGATGGACACGCAAACACTACAGCTCCTTGCAGAGGTCTCAAGCACAGAGACCAGAGCCGGAAAAACACACACCCTCACGTCCACAAAGGCCACACCCTCACGTCCACAAAGGCCACACCCTCACGTCCACAAAGGCCACACCCTCACGTCCACAAAGGCCACACCCTCACGTCCACAAAGGCCACACCCTCACGTCCACAAAGGCCACACCCTCACGTCCACAAAGGCCACACCCTCACGTCCACAAAGGCCACACCCTCACGTCCACAAAGGCCACACCCTCACGTCCACAAAGGCCACACCCTCACGTCCACAAAGGCCACACCCTCACGTCCACAAAGGCCACACGGCCATGAATTCACAGCAGCCCCAGCAGCGGTAATCACAGACTTTTATCCTCTACAGATGAAAAAGGTGACCCTGCTCAGCCTCTTCCTCATACTGCCCTTATGCAGTCAAGGCCCTTGCCATGCATACTGAGGCTCTTTGTGAATCCTCTGGACAGTTACGCAAATGCCTTGATATATCTAGAGATTAAAATAGAACGCCCAAATAAGGAACCGTACCCCACCATTTCCCAAACACAAGTTAGCCAGCAACCCCTCCTAAAACATACCTCTAGGATGTGAATTCCAAGCACTTAACATCTAGAAGGCTGCAAGGTCTAAAGACTCCACAGCCAGCCAAACCACAGGCAAAAGCTCCAGAAATATAACAAACTGCCCCTAACCCTGGAACAGACTACACCTTACCTGCCTCCTGCTGCTCTTTGCAGATACATGCTTGCACAGGGAGCTTCCATGATCCAGTTCTCCTAAAACCCTGCTCCATCACTTTACCACCACAGCTGGAACTTCGATAATATTTGACATAGAGGCCAAGACTCACAGGAAGCCCTAATCAATCTGTCAAAATCCTAAGGGACCCAGAACACACAAGCTAACATTACCACCCTATCCGTAAACACGCTCTAACAATTACTCACCTGAAGAAGAGCTGCATGCAATAAGGGCACCTCCTCCTACTATATAGATTGCTTTCCTCTAACAGATCCTTCTAGCCCTTACCTCAAAGAGATGTGCATTTCCAAGTAGAGACCGGTACGCATCAGTCCATAGACTCCAACCCACCCAAAGAACCCTGCAACTGACAGAAGGAAAAACAAAGCACTTACCCCTAAGAGCAGCCCAGGCACAATGAGCTCCCTCATGCCTTGCCTGGGGCTCATATACCATTTGGCCCCGCCCAGCACCCAAACCCAATCACCTGGGAGAGGGGAGGGGCAAAAAACAACAAAGTAGACAGAGCAGGACAAGCAGCAGCTGTGGTTTTCTTTTTTTTTTTTTCCCATCTGGTTTTCAGCTCAACACCATGCAGAGTGCAGATAAGAGAACTGGGGTGTTTCTAGAAGCAGCAATGCCTATGCTTTTGCTTCAGCTTTGAATATTGAACACTTCTCTCCTCTACAACCCCTTTCTCAGGAACCAGGCAGCATTCAAGTGACCTGCTTTGCTCCTATTCTGAAGACTATCACAGTCCACCTTGCCTGTGGCACCTGAGAAACAGAAGAGAAAGCAACCACAGCAGCAAAAGCCACAGCACCCTTAGGTCAGTTACTCTCATCCCCTCCTTTACCTCAGCAGCTTACCTACCCCACAGAGCAGATGCTTCCATCTGTTCTCTTTAGCCACTTACAGCACCTCAAAAAGGCAAACTGGAATTTTACTCTATTTGATGTCGTAAAATAACTGCAGTGACAACCGCACCCCAAAAGCAACTGCTACATCTCTTCATCGCCCACCAGAGTCACTCCAGAGGCAGCTCGGCTCATGACATCCTTTATCGCACACTGCGTTTCCGCCTGAACAAAGAAAAACACAGAAGATAAACATTCAGCTGCCACCATTAGCACCCATCCCTCAACAACAGAAGTGACTCCATAGTTCATTTTATCATTTCAAAACAGCAGTCCACTTGCCTCTGTACCTGGAAGTTAGATCCAAGCTCGAAAGGAGTAGACAGCATCACCCATGCCACCTGGCAACACAAAAGGACAAAATGACCGCTGTGCTTGCAAGCAACCACCTGCCACACCGCTCCTCTGGCCCAAACAGCCTCACCTCAGACCCTCAGAGGGAAACACTTGAACGTCTTCCCCTGTGGTAGTTTTACTGGGGTGGGCAACCGAGCTCCACCACAATCACTCTCTCACTCAGCCCGCTTCACCATGGTCCTCGGCACAGGCCGCCGGGGACTTCTGCTCCGGCGCCTGGAGTACCTCTCCCCCTCCTTATTCACTGACCTTGGCGCCTGCAAGGCTGTTCCTCACTCCTCTTGCTCTCCCAGCTGCTGCGTGGCACAGCGTGTGGTTTTTTTTTTCCTTTCTTAAATATGCTCTCACAGACGCGCAAACAACATCACTTATTGGCTGCGCTCGGCAGTGGGGCCCATACCTAACGTGGGGCAGCTTCTAGGCTCTTCCCACAGAAGCCACCCCTAGAGCCCACTGCTACCAAAACCTTGCCACATAAACCCACTACATCCCTTCACTTCGGTTAAGGGACGACCAGGCTGACAACACGCTCACCTTCCCTCACTGCTCCGTGACACGGGGATTTCCCTGTCCAAGACTGCACTAGGCACCTGCAGAGACAGGAGAAAAGGCACACCCTGAGGCACCGCACAGCCACAGCGTACCTGCTACAATACCTCCCTCATCCCAGCTCCTTTACCTCAGCTGCTCGTTAGCTCCATCTGAGACAAATGTGCCCGGGCGGCGCTGCGATCACAGACTTATCTTTCATGAATGGAAAAGGTGAGCCTGCTCACTCTTGTGGGAATAGAAATGTTGTTTTTGCAGTGTTACATTGTTTAGAAGGAAAGAATGTGGTATTGTGATATGCTTACAGTGATAAGAAACCTCAGCAGGTGACCTCGTAAAATGCAGACAACCAGACTCCTTAGAGCAATCAGGTAAAAATCACTATGTTAAGTCAAGCCAGATAAGGGGAGAACACATTACCATCTCAAAAACAGGCCGGAAACTGAAGGCCAGGCATTGTCTGTGAAGCATCAGATAGATTGTGAACCTGGATTACCCACTCCACTGGGGAAACACGGGAGGGTCCTGTCATCAAAAAGTATATAAACTGTGTTTTGGAACCAGTAGGTGCGCTCTCCTGCTTGTGGGGTGCCTGCCATTGCAATCGCGAATAAATTACTACTTCACTGAGATCTTCGCCTGACCCTAAGTTATTGGCTACGGAGTGTTTCTCACAATTTGGGGGCTCGTCCGGGAGCCAGTCACCTACCGGGGAGCCCCACCGCCGCAGCAGCAGGAAGGCATGCCCCGCTGATTTCAGCGGTCCTGTGCATCGATGGTGGCGGACTGCGGAGAGCTGACAGAGGGCCCGAGACTGAATAAAGAGGCAGGATCCATGAAGTAGTGGGGAAGGGAAGAAGGTAGGCACTCCGGGTTTAAGAATTGATCCAGTAACTCTGTGCACAGACCAAGGTAAGAAATATTAAGTATTGCCTTGGGGGTCGGGTGAGACTCTGTGTGATGTGTGATTGAGACGTACTTTTGTACGAAGCAAGTGCGGAGTCCTGATCTGCAGTTCCGTAGCTCCACGAGGGTCGCGGCCAGAGACGGACGAAGCGTGAGATAAGGGAGAGAAAGGAAGAGTCTCGGGAAATTTGGTGTATGGTAAGCCCTTGCACAGGGAAGTGCTTGGCAATACACCAGGGAAATTTGGTGTGCGGTAGTCCTTGCACGGGGAAGTGCATGGCAGTACACCAGGGAAATTTGGTGTACAGTAATCCTTGCACAGGGAAGTGCTTGGAAGTACACCAGGGAAACTGGTAAACTCATAGGTGTGCGGTAGCCCTTGCACGGGGAAGTGCTTGGCAGTACACCCCCATTTTCCAGAATCGGAACATTAGTGTGTGGTACCCTGCAGGAGGAAAATTTCTGTAGCAGCACACTGACAAGGGCTAGGAAAAATGGGAAATATGAGTTCCAGGGGACAGGGAAATATCCCTGGGGGAGTGCCTACCGAAAGTTCTTCCTGAAGAATGATAAGAAATTGGAAATATAATCTCAAAATTAGAGGAGATGATAAAAAAAAAAATATATGGTTAAATATTGTGTATTAGTCTGGACAAAAGAACCAATTAAGGAAACAGCAGTATTTTGGCCAAAATACAGGCCTGATAAAAATTCAGGCTTTAAATTTACGTGTAAACAATAAGATTCCTTTTTTTTGGAGGAGGAGCCAAGTTATGCTCCCTATAATCCTAATATTGCACCAGTGGCAGCAGCAGCCGCTCCAGGAAAGGAGACAGGGACTGCAATTAACACTGTCCCTAGAGAAGAGCGTACTCTAGGCTCTGGCAAGAATTAGAACAAGGTAGAAGAGGTACTGAGAATTTTGCCTTCCCTGATACTAACAGTACTAACACTAACTGTGTGTATCCTCTTAAGTGAACTTCCCCCCCTCCTTACCAGCAGAGAGGTTAGGAGTTTCCTAGGACCTAACTTATACTCTGGGGGGGGGGAATTATGTATATAAATATGTTGTTTACAGGGAAAGAAATGGGAATGATCAGGAGGAGAGCTGCTATACAAAAATGGGAAAGAACTCATCCTCCAGGACCAGGGGTAATACCGGCAAGGCAGAAATAACCACTTGCCGATCCTGGCTGGAATAATCTTAGTGTGCAACACAGAAATCATATGAGAGACTTGGGGTCAGAATGAGAAAGTACTTGGGGATGAATCCTGAGGACCCGGTATCCCAAGGACTCTTGAAAGTTCATTTTGTGATTGAAGCCTGGCAAGATACACAGAAAATGCTCCAGAAGGTGGGGGGATGTAGTGAACAGTCACTGGGGGGCCCTCCTGTGGGAGGCCCTGAACGTGTGTGTCAAGAGGGGAGATGAGAAGGAAAAGCAGAGAGTGAAACTAATGGTATTGACAGTGTAGCAAGTAGTCAGGCAGAGGGTTGGAGAAAGAGGAAGAAAATCTTCAGGGGGAGTCAGGGCCAGGATGGAAAAGAGAGGAAGAGAGATGAAGGAATGGCAGGCAAGGAAAGCTACCCGTGTTGCGGCCTGAATCTTAGCAGGGACAGGCTTTGATGGGATGTTTTAAGTGTGGGCAGGCTGGCTACTTCAGGTAGGAATATCCGGAGTGGAAGAAGGAGGAGAGAAGGAAAATGGGATGAGGGAGAAAGGTATGGAATTAAGTTGGCTAATGACTGAGACTTTGGTGAAAGTACAGGCTGGAGAAAGATAAGAAGTGTTAAAAAGGGTTATTGAAGGTGTTAAAGGTGTAGTATGTAATGTTTGACAGAGCTGTTTTTTGAATGAGTTGGGAAAGTTGAATGAGCAGGGAAAGAGGATGTAGGCATTATCTAAGTAACAGTCTAGAAGTTTTGGTATATTTGCTGTGGTGTTTGGTCAGTTTCCCAAGTATCGAGAAGGGGGGGGGGGTGACGGGGGGGGCAGCCTGCTCCACCAGGGGCCTCTCCACAGGCCACAGGGGGCTTCAGCTCCGGCACCTGGAGCACCTCCACCCCCTCCTTCTGTGCTGACTTTGGTGTCTGCAGGGAGGTTTCTCGCTCCTCGCTCTCCCAGCTGCTGTTGAGCAGCAGGTTTTTGTTTGTTTGTTTGTTTTCGTGGATGTGCTCTCACAGAGGCACAGACTGTGTTGCTCATGGCTTGGCTCTGGGCAGCGGTGGGCCCCTCTGGGGCCGGATGAAATTGTCCCTTATCTGCTACGGGGAGGTTTCTGGATTCTCCACGTGGGGGGCTGTCACTGCAGCCCCCCCCAAACCTTGCCATCAAACCCAATACACTGGGGCAGCTAGGTCATTACTGGCCTGTAAAGTATCAGGGATTAAATTAACTAATGAAACCCTAAAAAGTGATGGGGGTAGAAGGGGCTGGGATAACAGTGCCACCTTTGGGGGATACCAAGCTGAGACTAGGGGATAAGATGATCTCTGGGCAATTATTGTATGTACCCAAGGCAGGGACTAACTTGTTGGGAAGGGATTTGATGATGAAATTGGGCATTCAAATAGTAAATTGTTAGACTGGAATAACAGTGGTATTAATGGAGTGCTCTCAGGCCCTGACAGCAAAGATATATTCACCTCTGACTGGAAAGACTCTGAAGCGGGGGCGGAAGCAACAATACATATGGACAGTTTTACCTCAGGGGTTTACAGGGCCACCGATTAATTTGGGCAAAGTTCTAGAACAGATTTTGGAGCAATTCCAACCTCCCAAGGAGGAATTTCTGTTACAAAATGTGTATGATCGTTTATTGTCAGGACAGGAGAAAACAGTTGTGAAGGAAGCTACTAACAAGCTATTCAACTTTCTGGGAAAGCAGGGCTTGGGAGTATTGAAAAATAAATTACAGTATGTAGAAAGAGAAGTCAGGTATTTAAGGCATCTAATGTCTGAGGGAAAACGGAGAATAAGTCGAGAGAGTTTTCAGGGAATTGTTGAAAACTAAGAAAGAACTAAAAAGTTTTAAGAGAGATTTCTTTAACGAATCAGGAGCCACGAAGTCTGAGGGAAAATGGATACTCCCTGATGGGAGAGAAATGCTGAATAAAGCACCAATGAGGCAAATATGATGTTTTACATCAAGAGAGTCACTGGGAGATGCAAGCAATGTGTGATGTTGTGCTAAGAAAGTATGTCTGTGTAGGAATATACACTTTAGTGAAGCAAATATGCACAGGATGTACCACATGTCAAAAGGCAAATAAAAAGGTCATTTGTAACTCACCTAGAGGGGGACAGGAGCCAGGGATTCGACCTTTACAAAGTATACAGGTAAACTTTACTGAGTTACCTAAAGGAGGGAGATTTAAGTACTTGTTTGTCCTAATTGACCACGTGACTGGATGGGTGTAAGCTTTCCCCTCTGTATCTGCCACTGCAAACACGGTGGCTAAGGTATCACTGGAGCAAATAGTCCCTAGATATGGGATAGCTGAAAACATTGATTCAGATCAAGGAAGTAATTTTACTTCACAAGTACTGCAAGGGTTAATGCAGGTCTTAGAGATTGAGTGGGATTTTCACACCCCCAGGCACCCCTCCTCTTCTGGGAATGTAAAGCGAATGAACCAGACATTAAAGAAGCAGTTAACTAAATTAGTGTTAAAAACCCAACTTCCTTGGGTAAAATGTTTACTTTTAGCACTCCTACAGGTTCAAACAGCACCAAGAAACGATATAGGAATTTCACCGTATGAGATGCTGTTCGGATTACCCTATCTGGGCAGAAGGGATGAGATACCACAATTCGAAACGAGAGAGATTTCTTAAGAACTGTATTCTGGGGTTGTCCTCTTCTTTGTCATTTCTCAGGACCCGTGGGAAATTGGGTCCTGATTCGGACCTGGAAAGGATCAACTCCGGCCCGAATGGGAAGGACACTTCCAAGTACTACTAACCACTGAAACAGCCATAGGAACTGCGGGAAAAGGTTGGACTCACTATACTTGAGTGAAGGCATCCGTCGACCCTAGTACCTGGGAAGCTGTTCCTACAGAAGACTTGTTGGAAGCTGAAATCGAAGAGAAAAATCTCATAGTGGACTCTGAGCGGGATAAGAGCTTGCAATTGTAAACTAACCTTTTATTTTCACAGGTAACTAATGAGTGTGACTTGTGATTGAGAGAAAGGACAGACCTATAGCGAATTGAAGTGTTCCCAAGGGGGGTTTGTTATAGTAGTAGTGTATATCTTATTCTTTGTATTGATAATTATTTGGAAACCTAAGGTTTAAAAATAATGACAGGGAAAAATCAATTATTAATTTTGTTTTTAATGATTGTAGGCCTCAGAGAAAGCCTTGGTCAATTGGCAACTTGGAAAAGGCACGACCAGATAATAGTAAGATGGGATACCCCGTCAAAATAGGGGTGAATGTGACAGAGGGTTATGTACCACTATCTGTCATGTTTGGTGCTTGTGAGGTGTTAGCTTGTGGAGATTTAAATGCCCAACGACAATTGAGCAGAGAGAACAAATAACTGGGAGAGACCCAACAGCCAGATTGAGAATAGCTGTATGGAAACGATCCTCTATTTCCATCAGAGAAAGGGAGAAACTCAAGGAGAAAACAGGAGAGAAAACAGGAGGCCCTCTTTGAAACGCAGCAGTTCAAACATTTGAGATTGAAACAGGGTATGGGGATGTGAATGCCTGGATAGAATGGGTCAAATATCCTGTCCAGAGTCTCAACCATAGCAATTGCTATGCTTGTGCCTCGGGATGACCGATTGCCCAGATAATGCCCTGCCCATTGGGGTGGACCAAGGATTCCCAGGGAATGCGATGTATGATTGCACTGTACCAAGAAAAGACTGCCTGGGGAAATGAGGCCTGTAAGTCTCTCTCTTTGCTATTCCCTTCCTTGCATGATAGCAATATCAGGGCTCCCCCTGTATTCTCCACAGCTATAGGTAACCATGCAGCTTGCCTCTCACGGCAGGGTGTGAGTGCTACCCGGCATCTGGGAGAATTTGCCTTGTGCACGAGGACCTTGAATGCTACCGAGGACTTGATGGGAAACTATTCAAGACTTGAGATCCCCAGGGCAGATCTCTGGTGGTACTGTGGAGGGAAGATCTTACGGTCCACCCTGCCATCTAACTGGGAAGGCACTTGTGCACTTGTTCAATTACCTATACCCTTCACCCTGGCATTTGAAAGAGAAACATCCCAAATACCCAGAAGAAGTAAAAGAAGCTTAGGAGTATCATTTGATGATAGAGCGTACATAGATTCTATTGGGGTGCCTAGAGGATTTCCTGATGAACATAAAGCCAGGAATCAAATTGCTGGAGGGTTTGAGTCACTGTTCTGGTGGGTAACAATTAATAAAAATGTGGATTGGATTAATTATATTTATTATAATCAGCAGAGATTCATGAACTATACAAGAGATGCGATAAGAGGAATCACTGAACAACCAGATGCCACCAGCAAAATGGCTTGGGAAAAGAGAATAGCATTAGATATGATTCTTGCGGAGAAAGGTGGTGTGTGCGTGATGCTGGGCAACCGTTGTTGTACTTTTATCCCTAACAATACTGCCCCGGATGGCACAGTAACTAGAGCATTGCAAGGGCTTACCACCCTTGAAAATGAATTGGCAGAAAACTCAGGAGCAGACACTTCCATCACAGGATGGTTGGAATCTTGGTTTGGTAAATGGAAAGGGATGGTAGTGTCCATATTTACATCCAATGGCTGTCAAAACTCCTGCTACTACAGTCAAGGTTGTTGCATTATCCCCTGTGTAAGGGGACTTGTCCAGCAGTTAACTGAAACTGCACTTTTGAAACAAATGACCATGGATCCACCACCCTACTCAGATAAGATGATGATATTAGAGAAAATGGAAAGCAAAGAAAGTGAAGAAGAGGAAGACATCTACCAAATTACATCTTAGAGAAAAATTTTGCAAAAATCAACAAATTATAAAAAGAGAAAAGGGGGGAATTGTGGCAATAGAAATGTTGTTTTTGCAGTGTTACATTGTTTAGAAGGAAAGAATGTGGTATTGTGATATGCTTACAGTGATAAGAAACCTCAGCAGGTGACCTCGTAAAATGCAGACAACCAGACTCCTTAGAGCAATCAGGTAAAAATCACTATGTTAAGTCAAGCCAGATAAGGGGAGAACACATTACCATCTCAAAAACAGGCCGGAAACTGAAGGCCAGGCATTGTCTGTGAAGCATCAGATAGATTGTGAACCTGGATTACCCACTCCACTGGGGAAACACGGGAGGGTCCTGTCATCAAAAAGTATATAAACTGTGTTTTGGAACCAGTAGGTGCGCTCTCCTGCTTGTGGGGCGCCCGCCATTGCAATCGAGAATAAATTACTACTTCACTGAGATCTTCGCCTGAGCCTAAGTTATTGGCTACGGAGTGTTTCTCACACTCTCTAGGTAATACTACTCTTCTGCAGTCAAGGAACCGTACCCCACGATTTCCCAAACACAAGTTAGCCAGCAACCCCTCCTAAACATACCTCTAGGACATGAATTCCAAGCACTTAACATCTAGAAGGCTGCAAGGTCTAAAGACTCCACAGCCAGCCAAACCACAGGCAAAAGCTCCAGAAATATAACAAGCTGCCCCTAACCCTGGAACAGACTACACCTTACCTGCCTCCTGCTGCTCTTTGCAGATACATGCTTGCACAGGGAGCTTCCATGATCCAGTTCTCCTAAACCCTGCTCCATCACTATACCACCACAGCTGGAACTTGGATAATATTTGATATACAGGCTAAGACTCATAGGAAGCCCCAGTCAATCTGTCAAAATCCTAATGGACCTAGAACACACAAGCTAACATTACCACCCTATCCGTAAACATGCTCTAACAATTACTCACCTGAACAAGAGCTGCATGCAATAAAGGCACCTACTCCTACTATATAGATTGCTTTCCTCTAACAGATCCTTCTAGCCCTTACCTCAAAGAGATGTGCATTTCCAAGTAGAGACCGGTACGCATCAGTCCATAGACTCCAACCCACCCAAAGAACCCTGCAACTGACAGAAGGGAAAACAAAGCACTTACCCCTAAGAGCAGCCCAGGCACAATGAGCTCCCTCATGCCTTGCCTGGGGCTCATATACCATTTGGCCCTGCCCAGCACCCAAACCCAATCACCTGGGAAAGGGGAGGGGCAAAAAACAACAAAGTAGACAGAGCAGGACAAAGCAGCAGCTGTGTTTTTTTTTTTCATCTGCATTTTAGCTCAACACCATGCAGAGTGCAGACAAGAGAACCGGGGTGTTTCTAGAAGCAGCAATGCCTATGCTTTTGCTTCAGCTTTGCATGTTGAAAGCTTCTCTCCTCTACAACCCCTTTCTCAGGAACCAGGCAGCATTCAAGTGACCTGCTTTGCTCCTATTCTGAAGACTATCACAGTCCACCTTGCCTGTGGCACCTGAGAAACAGAAGAGAAAGCAACCACAGCAGCAAAAGCCACAGCACCCTTAGGTCAGTTACTCTCATCCCCTCCTTTACCTCAGCAGCTTACCTACCCCACAGAGCAGATGCTTCCATCTGTTCTCTTTAGCCACTTACAGCACCTCAAAAAGGCAAACTGGAATTTTACTCTATTTGATGTCGTAAAATAACTGCAGTGACAACCGCACCCCAAAAGCAACTGCTACATCTCTTCATCGCCCACCAGAGTCACTCCAGAGGCAGCTCGGCTCATGACATCCTTTATCGCACACTGCGTTTCCGCCTGAACAAAGAAAAACACAGAAGATAAACATTCAGCTGCCACCATTAGCACCCATCCCTCAACAACAGAAGTGACCCCATATTTAATGTTATCATTTCAAAACAGCAGTCCACTTGCCTCTGTACCTGGAAGTTAGATCCAAGCTCGAAAGGACCAGCCACCATCACCCATGCCACCTGGGAATACTAAAGGACAAAATGACCACTGTATTCGCAAGCAACCACCTGCCACACCGCTCCTCTGGCCCAAACAGCCTCACCTCAGACCCTCAGAGGGAAACACTTGAACGTCTTCCCCTGTGGTAGTTTTACTGGGGTGGGCAACCGAGCTCCACCACAATCACTCTCTCACTCCCCATCCTCAAAAGAATAACAGGGAAAAAATATGATGAAAAGGGCTCAAGGGTTGAGATAAGGACGAGGAGAGGAGGTCACACAGTAAATATCGTGACGGGCAAAACACGCTCAGCATAGGAAGATAGTAAGATTTATTGCTTATTACTACACAACCTACAGAGGCGAGAAACGAAGGAAAGCAACCAAAAGCACCTTCCCCCCACAAACACCCTCTTCCACCTTCTCCCCCCCAGCGGTGCAGGTGACCAGTGTTTATGGTCAGCCTATAGCGCTTCTGCGCCGCCACTCCTTCTCGGACGCCCTCATCCCCTGTGCTGTGGGGTTCCTCCCACAGGATACAGTCCTTGGTGAACTGATCTGGTGTGGGCTACCCACAGGCAGCAGCTTTTCAAGAACTGCTCCAGATGTAGGTCCATATCACGAGGCCCATCCCTCAGGAGCAAACTGCTCCAACCTGGGTCCCCCATGGGCAGCAGCTCCTGCCAGCTCACCTGCTCCTGCGTGGTCTCCTCTCAACGGTCTACAGGTCCGGCCCGGAATCTGCTCCGGCAGGGGTCTTCCACAGGCCACAGCCTCCGTCAGTGCAGTTCCACCTGCTCCACCGTGGTCTCCTCCACCGGCTGCAGCGTGGAACCCTGCTCCACCGTGGTACTCCATAGGCTGCAGGGGGACAGCCCTGCATTTTCGCACACTGCGAAACACACTGCGTTTCCGCCTGAACAAAGAAAAACACAGAAGATAAACATTCAGCTGCCACCATTAGCACCCATCCCTCAACAACAGAAGTGACTCCATAGTTCATTTTATCATTTTAAAACAGCAGTCCACTTGCCTCTGTACCTGGAAATTAGATCCAAGCTCAAAAGGAGTAGACAGCATCACTCATGCCACCTGGCAACACAAAAGGACAAAATGACCGCTGTGCTTGCAAGCAACCACCTGCCACACCGCTCCTCTGGCCCAAACAGCCTCACCTCAGACCCTCAGAGGGAAACACTTGAACGTCTTCCCCTGTGGTAGTTTTACTGGGGTGGGCAACCGAGCTCCACCACAATCACTCTCTCACTCAGCCCGCTTCACCATGGTCCTCGGCACAGGCCGCCGGGGACTTCTGCTCCGGCGCCTGGAGTACCTCTCCCCCTCCTTATTCACTGACCTTGGCGCCTGCAAGGCTGTTCCTCACTCCTCTTGCTCTCCCAGCTGCTGCGTGGCACAGCGTGTGGTTTTTTTTTTTCCTTTCTTAAATATGCTCTCACAGATGCGCAAACAACATCACTTATTGGCTCCGCTCGGCAGTGGGGCCCATACCTAACGTGGGGCAGCTTCTAGGCTCTTCCCACAGAAGCCACCCCTAGAGCCCACTGCTACCAAAACCTTGCCACATAAACCCACTACATCCCTTCACTTCGGTTAAGGGACAACCAGGCTGACAACACGCTCACCTTCCCTCACTGCTCCGTGACACGGGGATTTCCCTGTCCAAGACTGCACTAGGCACCTGCAGAGACAGGAGAAAAGGCACACCCTGAGGCACCGCACAGCCACAGCGTACCTGCTACAATACCTCCCTCATCCCAGCTCCTTTACCTCAGCTGCTCGTTAGCTCCATCTGAGACAAATGTGCCCGGGCGGGCGGCGCCGCGCCAAAATGTGCCCGGGCGGGCGGCGCCGCGCCAAAATGTGCCCGGGCGGGCGGCGCCGCGCCAAAATGTGCCCGGGCGGGCGGCGCCGCGCCAAAATGTGCCCGGGCGGGCGGCGCCGCGCCAAAATGTGCCCGGGCGGGCGGCGCCGCGCCAAAATGTGCCCGGGCGGGCGGCGCCGCGCCAAAATGTGCCCGGGCGGGCGGCGCCGCGCCAAAATGTGCCCGGGCGGGCGGCGCCGCGCCAAAATGTGCCCGGGCGGGCGGCGCCGCGCCAAAATGTGCCCGGGCGGGCGGCGCCGCGCCAAAATGTGCCCGGGCGGGCGGCGCCGCGCCAAAATGTGCCCGGGCGGGCGGCGCCGCGCCAAAATGTGCCCGGGCGGGCGGCGCCGCGCCAAAATGTGCCCGGGCGGGCGGCGCCGCGCCAAAATGTGCCCGGGCGGGCGGCGCCGCGCCAAAATGTGCCCGGGCGGGCGGCGCCGCGCCAAAATGTGCCCGGGCGGGCGGCGCCGCGCCAAAATGTGCCCGGGCGGGCGGCGCCGCGCCAAAATGTGCCCGGGCGGGCGGCGCCGCGCCAAAATGTGCCCGGGCGGGCGGCGCCGCGCCAAAATGTGCCCGGGCGGGCGGCGCCGCGCCAAAATGTGCCCGGGCGGGCGGCGCCGCGCCAAAATGTGCCCGGGCGGGCGGCGCCGCGCCAAAATGTGCCCGGGCGGGCGGCGCCGCGCCAAAATGTGCCCGGGCGGGCGGCGCCGCGCCAAAATGTGCCCGGGCGGGCGGCGCCGCGCCAAAATGTGCCCGGGCGGGCGGCGCCGCGCCAAAATGTGCCCGGGCGGGCGGCGCCGCGCCAAAATGTGCCCGGGCGGGCGGCGCCGCGCCAAAATGTGCCCGGGCGGGCGGCGCCGCGCCAAAATGTGCCCGGGCGGGCGGCGCCGCGCCAAAATGTGCCCGGGCGGGCGGCGCCGCGCCAAAATGTGCCCGGGCGGGCGGCGCCGCGCCAAAATGTGCCCGGGCGGGCGGCGCCGCGCCAAAATGTGCCCGGGCGGGCGGCGCCGCGCCAAAATGTGCCCGGGCGGGCGGCGCCGCGCCAAAATGTGCCCGGGCGGGCGGCGCCGCGCCAAAATGTGCCCGGGCGGGCGGCGCCGCGCCAAAATGTGCCCGGGCGGGCGGCGCCGCGCCAAAATGTGCCCGGGCGGGCGGCGCCGCGCCAAAATGTGCCCGGGCGGGCGGCGCCGCGCCAAAATGTGCCCGGGCGGGCGGCGCCGCGCCAAAATGTGCCCGGGCGGGCGGCGCCGCGCCAAAATGTGCCCGGGCGGGCGGCGCCGCGCCAAAATGTGCCCGGGCGGGCGGCGCCGCGCCAAAATGTGCCCGGGCGGGCGGCGCCGCGCCAAAATGTGCCCGGGCGGGCGGCGCCGCGCCAAAATGTGCCCGGGCGGGCGGCGCCGCGCCAAAATGTGCCCGGGCGGGCGGCGCCGCGCCAAAATGTGCCCGGGCGGGCGGCGCCGCGCCAAAATGTGCCCGGGCGGGCGGCGCCGCGCCAAAATGTGCCCGGGCGGGCGGCGCCGCGCCAAAATGTGCCCGGGCGGGCGGCGCCGCGCCAAAATGTGCCCGGGCGGGCGGCGCCGCGCCAAAATGTGCCCGGGCGGGCGGCGCCGCGCCAAAATGTGCCCGGGCGGGCGGCGCCGCGCCAAAATGTGCCCGGGCGGGCGGCGCCGCGCCAAAATGTGCCCGGGCGGGCGGCGCCGCGCCAAAATGTGCCCGGGCGGGCGGCGCCGCGCCAAAATGTGCCCGGGCGGGCGGCGCCGCGCCAAAATGTGCCCGGGCGGGCGGCGCCGCGCCAAAATGTGCCCGGGCGGGCGGCGCCGCGCCAAAATGTGCCCGGGCGGGCGGCGCCGCGCCAAAATGTGCCCGGGCGGGCGGCGCCGCGCCAAAATGTGCCCGGGCGGGCGGCGCCGCGCCAAAATGTGCCCGGGCGGGCGGCGCCGCGCCAAAATGTGCCCGGGCGGGCGGCGCCGCGCCAAAATGTGCCCGGGCGGGCGGCGCCGCGCCAAAATGTGCCCGGGCGGGCGGCGCCGCGCCAAAATGTGCCCGGGCGGGCGGCGCCGCGCCAAAATGTGCCCGGGCGGGCGGCGCCGCGCCAAAATGTGCCCGGGCGGGCGGCGCCGCGCCAAAATGTGCCCGGGCGGGCGGCGCCGCGCCAAAATGTGCCCGGGCGGGCGGCGCCGCGCCAAAATGTGCCCGGGCGGGCGGCGCCGCGCCAAAATGTGCCCGGGCGGGCGGCGCCGCGCCAAAATGTGCCCGGGCGGGCGGCGCCGCGCCAAAATGTGCCCGGGCGGGCGGCGCCGCGCCAAAATGTGCCCGGGCGGGCGGCGCCGCGCCAAAATGTGCCCGGGCGGGCGGCGCCGCGCCAAAATGTGCCCGGGCGGGCGGCGCCGCGCCAAAATGTGCCCGGGCGGGCGGCGCCGCGCCAAAATGTGCCCGGGCGGGCGGCGCCGCGCCAAAATGTGCCCGGGCGGGCGGCGCCGCGCCAAAATGTGCCCGGGCGGGCGGCGCCGCGCCAAAATGTGCCCGGGCGGGCGGCGCCGCGCCAAAATGTGCCCGGGCGGGCGGCGCCGCGCCAAAATGTGCCCGGGCGGGCGGCGCCGCGCCAAAATGTGCCCGGGCGGGCGGCGCCGCGCCAAAATGTGCCCGGGCGGGCGGCGCCGCGCCAAAATGTGCCCGGGCGGGCGGCGCCGCGCCAAAATGTGCCCGGGCGGGCGGCGCCGCGCCAAAATGTGCCCGGGCGGGCGGCGCCGCGCCAAAATGTGCCCGGGCGGGCGGCGCCGCGCCAAAATGTGCCCGGGCGGGCGGCGCCGCGCCAAAATGTGCCCGGGCGGGCGGCGCCGCGCCAAAATGTGCCCGGGCGGGCGGCGCCGCGCCAAAATGTGCCCGGGCGGGCGGCGCCGCGCCAAAATGTGCCCGGGCGGGCGGCGCCGCGCCAAAATGTGCCCGGGCGGGCGGCGCCGCGCCAAAATGTGCCCGGGCGGGCGGCGCCGCGCCAAAATGTGCCCGGGCGGGCGGCGCCGCGCCAAAATGTGCCCGGGCGGGCGGCGCCGCGCCAAAATGTGCCCGGGCGGGCGGCGCCGCGCCAAAATGTGCCCGGGCGGGCGGCGCCGCGCCAAAATGTGCCCGGGCGGGCGGCGCCGCGCCAAAATGTGCCCGGGCGGGCGGCGCCGCGCCAAAATGTGCCCGGGCGGGCGGCGCCGCGCCAAAATGTGCCCGGGCGGGCGGCGCCGCGCCAAAATGTGCCCGGGCGGGCGGCGCCGCGCCAAAATGTGCCCGGGCGGGCGGCGCCGCGCCAAAAGGCGCCGCGATCACAGACTTATCTTTCACGAATAGAAAAGGTGAGCCTGCTCACTCTCTAGGTAATACTGCGCTTATGCAGTCAAGGAACCGTACCCCCACCATTTCCCAAACACAAGTTAGCCAGCAACCCCTCCCAAAACATACCTCTAGTACATGAATTCCAAGCACTTAACATCTAGAAGGCTGCAAGGTCTAAAGACTCCACAGCCAGCCAAACCACAGGCAAAAGCTCCAGAAATATAACAAGCTGCCCCTAACCCTGGAAAAGACTACACCCTACCTGCTTCCTGCTGCTCTTTGCAGATACATGCTTGCACAGGGAGCTTCCATGATCCAGTTCTCCTAAACCCTGCTCCATCACTTTATCACCACAGCTGGAACTTGGATAATATTTGACATACAGGCCAAGACTCACAGGAAGCCCCAATCAATCTGTGAATATCCTACGGGACCTAGAACACACAAGCTAACATTACCACCCTATCCATAAACACGCTCTAACAATTACTCACCTGAAGAAGAGCTGCATGCAATAAAGACACCTCCTCCTACTATATAGATTGCTTTCCTCTAACAGATCCTTCTAGCCCTTACCTCAAAGAGATGTGCATTTCCAAGTAGAGACCGGTACGCATCAGTCCATAGACTCCAACCCACCCAAAGAACCCTGCAACTGACAGAAGGAAAAACAAAGCACTTACCCCTAAGAGCAGCCCAGGCAGAAGGAGCTCCCCCTCAGGCCTTGCCTGGGGCTCATATACCATTTGGCCCCACCCAGCACCCAAACCCAATCACCTGGGAGAGGGGAGGGGCAAAAAACAACAAAGTAGACAGAGCAGGACAAGCAGCAGCTGTTTTTCTTTTTTCTTTTTTTCTATCTGGTTTTCAGCTCAACACCATGCAGAGTGCAGACAAGAGAACTGGGGTGTTTCTAGGAGCAACAATCCCCAGGCTTTTGTTTCAGCTTTGAATATTGAGAGGACAATATTGTTAGTAATAGAAGAAGAAATAATACAATATTGTTTAGTATGTTACATTTGCGATGTACTGTTCCGAGGCTGCGCTTGGAAGATACAAAATCTATGTGCAAGGGTAACATGAGAATGCCCCAATTCATGATGAGGAGTAAGGAGGATTAAAAGAATGCTCAATTTGCAAGACATCTAGATAACTGGGGCTTCTTGGACTCTGGGAACTGGGTCAAACCAACCTTGCGGTTTGGACTGAGACCAAGGGCTCAGAGAGCATGCGTGAAAAGGAAAGGTTAAAAAGTTCAACTCTGATGAAGACATCGTACTTCATCCCGACGACCACCCGGACGACCACCAGAGAGTAATACGCAAGCGCAGAAGGACTGATAAGATAATTAGCATACGAAGCGAGGCTAGGCGGAGCTAGGAAATGAATATGCATAGATGAGT
This sequence comes from Anser anser, assembly GCF_964211835.1. Classification (NCBI taxonomy): domain Eukaryota; kingdom Metazoa; phylum Chordata; class Aves; order Anseriformes; family Anatidae; genus Anser; species Anser anser. The sequence goes on from NC_139734.1 coordinate 2,198,995, forward strand.
TGTGAAACCTAATGCATATGTAGTATCTTAGGAGATAAAAGAGAACTAAGAGAACAAATCAGACGAAGTTAGATTTGGGCAGGCATGCCCCTAACTTCCGGCGCCTAATAAAGCACCTTCATATAATCACTTTGTGGATTATGTGTCTTCATGAACGCTAACATTTTGGCGACCCAGGTGGGACCTCGTGGGCACTGCTGAGGCGGCTCGCGAACTGATCACGCTCCAGCCGGCACCGAGGAGTTTCTCGGGGAGCCATCGGCCGCGACCGACCCCCGCTGCTCACAACGTACCTCTGAAAGGGTAAGAAAAAGGTGCTTTCTGGTAATCGGTACCGATCTGGTCTGGGAGCCTGCCGGTCAGACGCGGCGAAAGCCACGCACGGTTGGGCTAGGGAATTCCCGTGGTAAGCCTAGGCGCCGTCCGTCAGACAGTCGCGAAAGCGCTGCAGGTTCGGCATCAGTGGTCTGGTTTTGCTGCAGGCTCAGCATCTGGTTCGGTTCGGTAAAAGCTATAGCTGATAATGGAAAAACTTAAAAGTATTCTGGGCGGTAATGCTTCGGTACCGCGATCCTCCCCTTTGGGCTGTTTACTAGCACACTGGAAGGAGGGGTGTTTCGGGCAGGAGTCACGAAAGGGTAAACTGGTTGATTACTGTAATGTTTGGTGGCCACAGTATGAACTAGAAGATCAAGAAAGTTGGCCAGAAAACGGAACCTTACAGTACAATACTATCTTACAATTAATGTTATTTTGTGAGCGAGAGTGCAAGGGGCCTCTCTGTGTGATTGCGTGATTGTGTTGTGAGTGAGACGCAGCATCGCTACGAAGCGAGTGCGGAGTTCCGATCCGCGGTTCCGTATTCTCCGCGAGGGGAGCGGCCGGAGATGAACGAAGCGCATGACAGACCGAAAAGAAGTGCTGCTTTATCCAAATGTTGATTGGTGGTGCCCAATACACGGGCCCGGCGGTGCATCTTGCAATCCTATTTCGTTCTTAAATGTTTTGAGTGTGACAAGGAGGAAGGTGGGAGCATTATCTAAGTAACAGTTTAAAAGTTTCGGTATATTTGCGGTGGTGTTTGGTCAGTTTCCCAAGTATCGGGGGAGGGGGGCTGACTGATTATCAAAGCGGTAGAACGGAGAGTCACTTCTTTGGTGGTTCGGGCCTGAGCCCTGCGAATTTGGTAAGAAGGGGGAGAGCAAATTTATTTAGGCCTCAATACCTTTTAAACCCCCGTCTTGATGGATACACAGGAGTGATTCCTTGTTTTGTGTAGGCTTACTAACAAAGTGCATGAGAAAAATTAGCATTCGGCTTGAAATTCGGCCTTGTTGAAATGTAAATTTTGTGGAAAAGGTGGTATTGTTTGTCTAGAAGACGGAAGGCTGAGTGCTTCAGGTGTTTTTCCGAAGTCCTGTGGATTTACGATTGGAACGGGGCTCATTAATAATCTGAAATAGTGAAGTTTGTATGTGGTGTTTAATCCCAGAGAATTGGGACATTTGAGAAGACTAGGAAAACATAGTAAAAACCTGCAATAAAAAGGTTTGCGTGGAAATTGAAACAAGGGACAGTAATTAATATAAATAAATAAAAGGGAATGGGAAATCAAGGAAATGGGTAATATCCAAAACAAAGACGTTTTAAAGAAAGCCTCCTTGGGTGTATATTGGCACATTGCAAGGATATTGTCGGAAGGGGGAGTGGGGGGGGGCGCGGAAAGCAAGAGGATTTCCACTAAGTATTGCAATCAGTTGTGGCCACTGTATAAACTAAATGGCCACTTTATGGATCAATTGACTATAACAGTGTCTTGCAATTAATGTTGTTTTTGAGGAGAGAAGGAAAATAGGATGAAATGTTGTATACTGATATGTTGTTTCAGCATCTTGGAGGGAAAAGGTATGGAATTAAGTTGGCCCCTGACTGAGGCTTTGGTGTTGGCATTAGAAAAGTACAGGCTGGAGGAAGATAAAGGAAGTGTTAAAAGGGTTGTTGAAGGTGTTAAAGGCTGTGTGGCATGTAGTATTTAACAGAGCTGTTTGAAGTTGAATGAGCAGGGGAAGAGGATGTAGGAATGTTAATAGTTCCGCCTCAACCCGAGGCTGAGATCTCAAAATCGCGGTGTGAGCCCTCTGGGGCGGAGGGACCGTGATGGGTCCGGGAGAGAGTTGTCACGGAAACAGAAAAGCAGCTAACTCTTAAAACAACCTGAGTTCCTGTGTAAGCTCAGATTGCCAATGGGACCGCTCAGGGAACTTTCAACCATTGCATTCCCCTGACCGACCCCCCCCCCCCCCCCCCCCCCGAGACCCTTACCACCCCGGAAATTATGTAAATACCAAAATCTGGTTAAATTGGGAATTGAGAATCTGTTCCAACAAGGTCCAAAAGAAAACCCTATGGAATTTTTGAATTTTTGGACCAACTTTGAAATGCAATGGAAAAAAAAAAAAAAAGACAGAAAATTTGGACCTGGCTTCAGAAAACAAACAGAGGCAATTGGCTAGCCTCTTTCTAGGGCAATCGGCCCCTGATATCAGAAAGAATTTGTCTTAGGCTGCAGGATAAACTTACAACAGTCAGAAATGACAGGGACCTGGGGCATCTACCCTAGCAGGTCCACTAGTTGAAATAAAGCTAGGAAACGAAGAGAGAGGCTTGAATTTTTGTTGTTGTTGGTTACAGGAGCTTCTTTCTCTGTGTTAATTAGTCTGTAAATGTAATAGGAGCAACATATTCAGTGTTAAATGTAATAGGAGCAACATATTCAGTGTTAAATAGTTTAAAAGGACGATTGGGAACTAAGACAACTACAATAATTGGAGCCACAGGGAAGGAGGAGGAACGGCCATTCTTACAACCCCTTGATTTGCGTTTTGGGGGTAAGGAACTAACCCATGAATTTTTGTATGTACCAGAATGCCCGATTCCACTCTTGGGACGGGATCTATTAGCTAAATTAGATGCAACAATAACCTTTGAGGATGGAGAATTAATAATGAAGGTACCTGAGTCCAAAGTAGGACAAATCCTAATGATCAAAGATAAACCCTTTGTTAATATTCCAAGAGAAGTAGAAAATGCAGTTATACCAACAGTATGGGAAGCCAAACCTGTTTGAATCAAACAATATCCACTTAAGATAGAAGCTAGGCAGGGGACAGTGAAAATTATTGACAAATTTCTCAAACATCAGATTCTGGAAGAATGTAAATCGGAATACAATACTCCAATTTTTCCAGTAAGGAAGCCGAATGGTGAGTATAGATTGGTACAAGATCTTAGAGCAATAAATGAAATAACAAAGGACATTCACCCGGTAGTGGCTAATCCTTACACATTGTTAACATCTGTGAGAGAGATATATAAATGGTTTACTGTGATAGATTTAAAGGATGCCTTCTTTTGCATACCTCTTGATAAAGATAGTAGAAAATTATTTGCCTTCAAATGGGAAAACATATTGAAGTTTTTGTACCACATATGGTAACAACTGTTTTAGAACAAAAGGGGGGCCACTGGTTATCACCCAGCCGAATGATGAAATATCAGGCAATACTAACTGAACAAGATGACGTAACCTTGAAAACAACTAACCTGTTAAATTCAGCAGTCTTTCTAGGAACTGTTCCAGAAGAAGGACCGTTGGAACACAATTGTGTGGAAATAATTGAACATACCCATGCGAGCCGTGAGGATTTGAAGGATGTACCCCTTGAAAGGTATGACTGGGAACTTTTTACTGATGGTAGTAGTTTTGCGGAGAATGGAACACGATATGCAGGGTATGCAGTAACAACCCTGAAGACAGTGATCGAAGCAAAACCTTTACCACCTGAAACATCAGCACAGCGAGCGGAACTGATAGCCCTACCTCGAGCACTGGAACTGAGTAAAGGGAAGATGGTAAATATTTGGACAGATTCAAAGTATGCTTTTGGAGTAGTCCATGTTCATGGAGCATTATGGAAAGAAAGAGGGCTGTTGTCCTCACAAGGAGCCAATATAAGGTATCAAGAGGAGGTGTTAAATTTGATAAATGCGGTGCAAAAACCAAAACAAGTGGCTATTATGCACTGTAAAGCTCATCAAGGAGGAACCTTGAAAATATCAGAAGGGAATCGGCTGGCAGATCGAGCAGCTCGACAAATTGCTCGGGAGGTGTGGAATGTAATGGCTTTGGTACCACTCAAGGTAGGCCCCACTCGTCTTAATCTTCCCAAGGAACCAAGATATTCACCAGAGGATGAGAAATTAGCAAATCTCCTAAAGGCCCGAAAGAACTCTGATGGACGGTATGTAACTGCTATGGGCCAGGTAGTAATACCCCCCTTGGTGATGCGAGAAATACTTCAGACAAGACATAATGAGTGTCACTGGGGTGCAGAGGCAATGGTAACATTTTAAAACGTAGCATTATCTCTACACATATGTTAACAATGGCAAAATCAGTAATGTCAAAGTGTGAGATTTGTCTGAAAAATAATCCAGTAGCAAGAAAACATGCTGAAATGGGAAGAGTTAGAGTAGGAATAGAACCAGGAGATTACTGGCAAGTTGATTTTGTAGAGTTACCTAGGACTAGGGGATGTAGGTATTTGTTAGTAGGGGTTGACACCTTTTTCAGATGGCCAGAAGCCCTTCCCTGTCGCACCAATCAAGCTAAAGAGACAGTAAAATGGTTACATAATGGAAAACCATTCCGAGGTTTGGGGTACCATTAGGAATATCCTCGGATAGGGGGCCGCGCTTTGTTTCATCTGTGGTTAAAGACGTAAGTCGGCTATTAGGAATTTCTTGGAATTTACATACTGCATGGAGACCCCAATCTAGTGGACAGGTAGAAAGGATGAACCAAACTCTAAAGGGACAGATCAGTAAAATCTGCCAGGAAGCCAAAATACAATGGCCACAAGCTTTGCCTATAGCTTTACTGAGAATAAGGATAAAGCCAAGGAGTGGAATGTCAGTAAGCCCATACGAGATTACGTATGGAAAGCCTTATGAATCCCCAGAACCAAATCCTAATATGCATATAACAGGGAACCAGGATGTTTATAATTATGTATTGTCTCTTGGTAAAACTTTAGCTCAACTTCGAAGTGTTCTGGTGTGGAACCGACCGTTGGCACTGGAAAATCCTGTCCACGACATTCAGCCAGGTGACCAAGTGTACATTAAAAACTGGAATGAAGAACCCCTGAGAGAACGGTGGGCTGGACCTTATCAAGTATTATTGACTACTTTTAAAGGTAGAAGGGGTGGATGCTTGGATTCATTATACTCGGGTGAAAAAGGTTCCCGAATTTTGGTCAGTGCGAGCAATCGGAGATACAAAACTACAGATGAAGCGCGTATAACCATACAATGTTGGGGTTCTTAACAACAGTAACGATAACAGTAATTGTTTTGTGTAAATACCTTGTAATTGGGTTCCTAGAAATACCAGAAAAATATAAGAAAGAGGAAATATTCAGAGGAGAAAATGTTACTTTGGAATGTGGAATGCACAACGATAAACCAATAACAATTAGCTCTCTACAGGTGGTCTGGGAAAAAACAAGTGACTCCGGACATAGCCAGGAAATATACGTAGACACAACCAGGGACAATACAGGACTGAAGGCTGGATGGAAGGGGAAGGCATACGTAAGTAAAACCATAGAATTGGGCCAACAACTGAGAGGAGCTACCACCTGAACCCTGTTTAGTGTTACTAAAGTCAACAAAGGAAACTACCGGTGCATGGTAACACATGAAAATAGCACAGATTACGGGATAAGAGAAATATTGGTATATCCGAAATTGGATAAAGGAATATTGGTAGCCCACTGGAAAGGATCTAGAAGAAAAAGAGAGGGCCAGGTGCCATGGACACAAGTGGTACAGATCCCACACAGGCAACCATCAGAGAATTTACTGGTAGGATTGATTAAAGATTTTGCCATAATGAAAGGAACTGATAGAATTACTGCTTGTTTGCCCATCCCAAAAGCAACGGGGGACCCGCTTGAGTGGGGTATAATAACCTCCCCACTGCCCCAAGTAAAAGGAAATGAAACAATTCAATGTAAAGAAGTGAAAGTTCTAGAGAGGATAAATGTTACACAATACTATAGGAAACTGAGCCCCCCAACATCAAGGTCTGAATGTGAAAAGAAGAACTACCATTGCATAACAATAGGCAGATTTAAGAATGTGGGACAGTGTTATTACGACGAACTACGTGTAGTAGAAGGAGTTAGAGAAAAGATTGTTTGGGAATGTCAAGAGAAAAATAAGCCAAAAGGAATGAAAGGGTGGGATAGTGATTGGACAGTAAGTTTATTGCAGAAATTCCAGTATGGAGGGAATACATCATGGTGTATTAAATGGCAGGGGAAGCAGAATGGAACTGATCAGTTTTATACAGTAAGCCGGGTTGACAGTAGTGGTAGACAAGAGTCAACAAAGGTAGCTTGGTGGACTTGTGAGAAGAAATATACTTGCGACAGTAATAATGAAGATATCAAGCACTTACTTCCGGTATTGATAGCTCTTAGGGCAGGATGTGCTTGCCGAGGAATTAAGTACAATTCGGAAAGAAATAGCCAGGCTGGTCAAGTCGCAGTGGATTGTAGCTATAGTACCATAAAAAGTCCAGGACAATTTGTATGGGCAGCCAGTAATGGAACTTGGACTACACACCCGCCGATAGATGGGGAAGTAAAAGAAATAACTCTAGGACTCCCTCCCCACACTGCGTCCAATATGGAAAAAGTCTCCTTTTAAGGGAAAGTTGGAAACCCTACAAATTAGTAGGGCAAAAAGAAGTTTAGAAGAAGGGGCAGATGAAGATATATGGCATGAACCCTCGGATGGAGTAAAATTCAGTTGGGCGTTAGAATCTCTATTTGCACAGGTAGCTACTTATCGAAATAGGGAAATGATTTATAAACTTACAGGACAAGTGAGTAGGCACGAGAGCCACGAAAGAAGGCTTTAGAGACCTTAATATCCAACTACAATCTACAACTAAAATGGTGCTACAAAATCGATTGGCATTAGATACACTGTTATTAAAGGAACATGGAGTATGTGGATTTCTAAAAGATCATATTGATCATTGCTGCATCCACATTTCAAATGTGACTATTGATGTAGAACATGTCATAGAACAACTGGCTTGAGTGGAACAAGATGCAGAACAGGAAGAGAAAGATATGACAACAAGCTGGTTGGATAAAATTTTTAGTGGATGGAATATTAGTAATTGGGTTAAGTCCTTACTGGAGACAATAATTATATTGGTGATTGTAGGGGTACTAATTTGGTTAACATTTATAATGCTGAAAAGTCTGATTCTAAGGAAGACAACCTGGAACCGGACAGTGATGCAAACTATTGCTCAGCAAATGGAACCACATCCTCAATATCCTCCACCGGCATCTAACAACTTTGGATTTCAGAGAAAGAATCTGAGGAACCCAGGAAGTGAAATTGAATGAAAACCGAATAGACAAGATCAGTTTCAGATCAAGTGAACCCAACCAGAAGGGTGAACGTAACATAAAGCAGAAGTGGTGGACTTATGAAATGTTGTGACAATCCTAATCTTTGTAATTTCCTTGATTCTTAATGATGTAATTTTCCATGATTATATTATTGGTGAGCACTGAGTGTAAAATATTTTAGTTAGTTAGTGAAAGCATTTGCCCTCCTCGAAAGGAGTGAAATGCTTTCAAAGGGGGGAAATGTTAGTAATAGAAGAAGAAATAATACAATATTGTTTAGTATGTTACATTTGCGATGTACTGTTCCGAGGCTGCGCTTGGAAGATACAAAAACTATGTGCAAGGGTAACATGAGAATGCCCCAATTCATGATGAGGAGTAAGGAGGATTAAAAGAATGCTCAATTTGCAAGACATCTAGATAACTGGGGCTTCTTGGACTCTGGGAACTGGGTCAAACCAACCTTGCGGTTTGGACTGAGACCAAGGGCTCAGAGAGCATGCGTGAAAAGGAAAGGTTAAAAAGTTCAACTCTGATGAAGACATCGTACTTCATCCCGACGACCACCCGGACGACCACCAGAGAGTAATACGCAAGCGCAGAAGGACTGATAAGATAATTAGCATACGAAGCGAGGCTAGGCGGAGCTAGGAAATGAATATGCATAGATGAGTTGTGAAACCTAATGCATATGTAGTATCTTAGGAGATAAAAGAGAACTAAGAGAACAAATCAGACGAAGTTAGATTTGGGCAGGCATGCCCCTAACTTCCGGCGCCTAATAAAGCACCTTCATATAATCACTTTGTGGATTATGTGTCTTCATGAACGCTAACAATATGACCAAGCAAAAAACTGATCTTTTTCAGCTGGCATTGGCTTAAACTTTTCTTTGTGCATAGTGAGAAAAATCTGAACCTGATCTCCTTCTATGACCAAGTGATGCGCTTGGTGGATGAGGGGAAGGCTGTGGATGTGATCTACCTTGACTTCAGTAAGGCTTTTGACACCGTTTCCCACAGCATTCTCCTCAAGAAACTGGCCGCTCGTGGCTTGGACTGGCGTACGCTTTGTTGGGTTAAAAACTGGCTGGATGGCCGGGCCCAAAGAGTTGTGGTGAATGGAGCCAAATCCAGTTGGAGGCCGGTCACTAGTGGAGTCCCCCAGGGCTCAGTGCTGGGGCCAGTCCTCTTTAATATCTTTATCGATGACCTGGATGAGGGGATCGAGTGCACCCTCAGTAAGTTTGCAGATGACACCAAGTTAGGTGTGTGTGTCGATCTGCTCGAGGGAAGAAAGGCTCTGCAGGAGGATCTGAATAGGCTGGACCGATGGGCTGAGGTCAACTGTATGAAGTTCAACAAGGCCAAGTGCCAGGTCCTGCATCTGGGGCGCAACAACCCCAAGCAGCGTTACAGGCTGGGAGATGAGTGGCTGGAAAGCTGCCGGGGATAGAAGGACCTGGGAGTACTGGTTGATAGGCAGCTGAATGTGAGCCAGCAGTGTGCCCAGGTGGCCAAGAAGGCCAACAGCATCCTGGCTTGCATAAGAAGCAGTGTGGCCAGCAGGGCTAGGGAGGTGATTGTGCCCCTGTACTCGGCTCTGGTGAGGCCGCACCTCAAGTACTGTGTTCAGTTTTGGGCCCCTCGCTACAAGAAGGACATGGAGGTGCTCAAGAGAGTCCAGAGAAGGGCAACGAAGCTGGTGAGGAGTCTGGAGAACAAGTCTTACAAGGAGCGGCTGAGGGAGCTGGGGTTGTTTAGCGTGGAGAAGAGGAGGCTCAGGGGTGACCTCATTGTTCTCTATAGGTACCTTAAAGGAGGCTGTAGAGAGGTGGGGGTTGGTCTATTCTCCCACATGCCTGGTGACAGGACGAGGGGGAATGGGCTAAAGTTGTGCCAGGGGAGTTTTAGGTTGGATGTTAGGAAGAACTTCTTTACTGAAAGGGTTGTTAGGCATTGGAACGGACTGCCCAGGGAGGTGGTTGAGTCACCATCCCTGGAGGTCTTTAAAAGACGTTTAGATGTAGCCCTTAGTGATATGGTTTAGTGGAGGTCTTGTTAGTGTTAGGACAGAGGTTGGACTAGATGATCTTGGAGGTCTCTTCCAACCTAGATGATTCTGTGATTCAAAGAGATGTGCATTTCCAAGTAGAGACTGGTACGCATCAGTCCATAGACTCCAACCCACCCAAAGAACCCTGCAACTGACAGAAGGAAAAACAAAGCACTTACCCCTAAGAGCAGCCCAGGCACAATGAGCTCCCCTTCAGGCCTTGCCTGGGGCTCATATACCATTTGGCCCCGCCCAGCACCCAAACCCAATCACCTGGGAAAGGGGAGGGGCAAAAAACAACAAAGTAGACAGAGCAGGACAAGCAGCAGCTGTGGTTTTCTTTTTTTATTTTCCATCTGGTTTTCAGCTCAACACCATGCAGAGTGCAGACAAGAGAACTGGGGTGTTCCTAGAATCAGCAATCCCCAAGCTTTTGCTTCAGCTTTGAATATTGAGAGGACCATACAACCAAGCAAGTAACTGATCTTCTTCAGCTGGCATTAAAGCTTTCTTTCTGCATAGGAAGAAAAATCTAGGTGCATCACAGATGACACGCCAAAAGAAAAAAACCAATTCCATGAAATAACATCACTCACAGGGAAAATCACACACTTGAGTAGGCTATCTGAAAACCAAAAGGCTATGCTGATGGGTCAGCATTTCAGGAACTGGACCCGCTGATGCCCCTCAGGAACATGGCAAGAGATGCACAATGCTGTCACAAGTGCTTGCAAAGCCTGCCCAACAGGCCAAACAGACTAACAATCCACCCACCAACTCAAGGCCCACACTGCCATCCACTCAACCTCGTGCCTCTTTCAAGTTTTCAGCTTAGTCCATGCCCATGACAAGGCCTACAAGAAACAAAGAGAGAAGGCCACGCCCATGATGGACACGCAAACACTACAGCTCCTTGCAGAGGTCTCAAGCACAGAGACCAGAGCCAGAAAAAAAACACCCTCAGGTCCACAAAGGCCAAAAGGCCATGAATGCACAGCAGCCCCAGCAGGGATAATCACAGACTTACCCTTCACAGATGAAAAAGGTGACCCTGCTCAGCCTCTTCCTCATACTGCCCTTATGCAGTCAAGGCCCTTGCCATGCATACTGAGGCTCTTTGTGACTCCTCTGGACAGTTATGCAAATGCCTTGATATATCTAGAGATTAAAATAGAACCCCAAAATAAGGAACCATACCCCACCATTTCCCAAACATGTTAGCCAGCAACCCCTCCTAAACATACCTCTAGTACATGAATTCCAAGCACTTAACATCTAGAAGGCTGCAAGGTCTAAAGACTCCACAGCCAGCCAAACCACAGGCAAAAGCTCCAGAAATATAACAAGCTGCCCCTAACCCTGGAAAAGACTACACCTTACCTGCCTCCTGCTGCTCTTTGCAGATACATGCTTGCACAGGGAGCTTCCATGATCCAGTTCTCCTAAACCCTGCTCCATCACTTTACCGCCACAGCTGGAACTTGGATAATATTTGACATACAGGCCAAGACTCACAGGAAGCCCCAATCAATCTGTCAAAATCCTAAGGGACCTAGAACACACAAGCTAACATTACCACCCTATCCGTAAACACGCTCTAACAATTACTCACCTGAACAAGAGCTGCATGCAATAAAGGCACCTCCTCCTACTATATAGATTGCTTTCCTCTAACAGATCCTTCTAGCCCTTACCTCAAAGAGATGTGCATTTCCAAGTAGAGACTGGTACGCATCAGTCCATAGACTCGAACCCACCCAAAGAACCCTGCAACTGACAGAAGGAAAAACAAAGCACTTACCCCTAAGAGCAGCCCAGGCACAATGACTGGGGCTCATGTACCATTTGGCCCCGCCCAGCACCCAAACCCAATCACCTGGGAAAGGGGAGGGGCAAAAAACAACAAAGTAGACAGGGCAGGACAAGCAGCAGGTATGTCATTTTTTTTTCCATCTGGTTTTCAGCTCAACACCATGCAGAGTGCAGACAAGAGAACTGGGGTGTTTCTAGAAGCAACAATCCCCAGGCTTTTACTTCAGCTTTGAAAATATTTAAAGGGGGCCCCTGGCGGGCCCCCAGGCGCCTCCCAGGACCCACCCCGGCGACCCCCGGCAGGCCCGCCGAGCGGCCCCGGAGTACCCACCCCGGCGACCCCCGGCGGACCCCTGGGCACCCCGGAGGACCCACCCCGGCAACCATCAGCGAGCTCCCGGGCACCCCGCAGGACCCAGCCCGGCGAACCCCGGCGGGACCCCGGGCGCCCCGGAGGACCTACCCCGGTGACACCCGGCACGCCTACAGGCACCCCGCAGGACCCACCACGGTTACCCCCGGCGGGCCCTCGGGCGCCCCGGACGACCCACCCCAGCGACCCACAGCGGGCCCCCTGGCGTGCCGGAGGACCCACCCCAGTGACCCCTGGCTGGACTCCGAGCGCCCCGCAGGACACACCCCGGCAACACATGACAGAACCCCGGGCGCCCCGGAACACCAACCCCGGTGACACCCAGCAAGCCTATGGGCACCGCGGAGGACCCACCCCGGCGACCCCCGGCGGGCCCCTGGGCGCCCCGGAGGACCCACCCCGGCGACCCCCGGCGGGTCCCTGGGTGCCCTGGAGGACCCACCCCATAGACCCCCGGCTGGCCCCCGGGCGCCCCGGAGGACCCACCCCTGTGACCGCCAGTGGGCCCCCGGGAGACCTGGAGGACCCATCCAGGCGACCCTCGGCGGGCCACCGGGCGCCCCGAAGGACCCACCCCGGCGACCCCCAGCAAGCCCCCGGGTGCCCTGGAAGACCTGTTCCCGTGACCCCCAGTGGGCCCCCAGGCGCCCCAGACGACCCAACACAGTGACCCTAGGCTAGCCCCCAGGCGCCCCGGAGGATCCAGCCAGGTGATCCCCAATGGGCCCCCGGGCGCCCCGCAGGACCCACCCCCATGACCCCTGGCAGGCCCCCTGGCACCCCGGAGGACCTACCCCGGTGACTGACGGCAGACACCAGGGTACCCCGGAGGACTGACCCCAGTGACCCCCGGCAGGCCCCTGGGCGCCCCGGAGGACCCACTGCGGTGACCCTCGGTGGGCCCCCAGGCGCCCTGGAACACCCACCCTGGTAACCCCCGGCAGCCCCCCGGGCACCCCAGAGGACCCACCCCAGCGACCCCCGACGGGGCCCCGGGCACCCCAGAGGACCCACCTCGCTGACCCCTGGCGGGGCCACCAGGTGCCCCGGAGGACCCCCCCCGGCGACCCTCAGCGAGCTCCTGGGCGCCCCACAGGACCCAGCCCGGTGACCCCCAGCAGGCCCCCGGGCGCCCCGGAGGGCCTATCCTGGCTACCCCCGGCAGGCCCCCGTTCGCCCCGCAGGACCGCCCCCCGTGACCCCCGGCGGGCCCCCGGGCGCCCCAGAGGGCCTATCCCGGCGAACTCTGGCGGGCCCATGGGAGCCCCGGAGGACCAACCCCAGCGACCCTCAGCGAGCTCCCGGGCGCCTCGCAGGACCCACCCCGGCAAGCCACGGCAGCCCCCCGGGCGCCCCAGAGGACCCACCCCGGCGACCCCCGACGGGGCCCCGGGCACCCCGGAGGACCCACCTCGCTGACCCCTGGCGGGGCCACCAGGCGCCCCAGAGGACCCGCCCCGGTGACCCCCGGCGGGCTCCAGGGCGCCCCCGAGGAGCCACCCCGGTGACCGCCAGTTGGAGGAAAAGCCCTTCCACTCCAGCCCCAAGTATGTGGAAAAGCTCCTTCCCCTCAGGCCCCAAATATAAAGGATTACCCATCCCCTCCAGCTACAACCCTTCAGAAAAAGCCCCTTCCCCTCTGACTCAAACCCTGAGGAAAAGCCCCTTCCCCTCTGACTCAAACCCTGAGGAAAAGCCCCTTCTCCTCCGACCCAAACACTGTGGAAAAGTCCAACCCTGAGGAAAAGCTCCTCCCCCTCCAGCCCCAACCATGAGGAAAAGTCCCAATCCTGAGGCAAAATCCTATTCCCTTCCAGCCCCAACCTGGAAGAAAAGCCCCTTCCCCTCCGGCCCCAACCCTGAGGAAAAGCCACAACGCTCAGGAAAAATCCTATTCCCCTGTGGACCCAAACCTGAGGAAAACACCCTTCCCCTCTGGCCCCAACCCTGAGGAAAAGCCCTTCCCCTACGGCCTCAACCCTGAGGAAAAGCCCCAGCTCTGAGGAAAAGACCCTTCTCCTCCGGCCCCAACCCTGAGGAAAAGCCCCTTCCCTTCTGACCCCAACCCTGAGGAGAAGCCCCTTCCCCTCAGGCCCGAAGCCTGAGGAAAAGCCCCTGCCAATCCGTCCCCAAACCGGAGGAAAAGCCCCTTCCCCTCTGGCCCCAACCATGAGAAAAAACCCCTTCCCGTCCGGCCCCAACCCTGAGGAAAAGGCCCAAACTTTTTGGGAAAAGCTCCTTCCCCTACAGCCACAACCCTGAGGAAAAGCCCCATCTCTGAGGAAAAGACCCATCCCTTCTGGCTCCACCTATAGAGCAAAGGCCCATCCCCTCTGGCCCGAACCCTGAGGAAAAGCCCCATCGCTGAGAAAATATCTTATTCCGCTCCGGACCCAACCCTGTGGAAAACCCGCATCTAGTCCGACCCCAACCATGAGGAAAATCCCCTTCCCCTCTGACCCCAACCCTGAGGAAAAGCCCCTTCCCCTCCAGCCCCACCCCTAAGGAAAAGTCCCTTTCCCTCAGGCCACAACCCTTATGAAAAGCCCCTTCCAGTCGAGCCCCAACCCTGAGAAAAAGCCCCTTCCCCTGCAGCCCCAACCCTGAGGAAAAGCCCCTTCCCCTCCGGCCCCAGCCCTGAGGAAAATCACCTTCCCCTCCAGCCCGAACCCTGAGGAAAAGCCTCTTCCCCTCTAGCCCCAACCATGTGGGAAAGCACCAATCCTGAGGAAAAGCCCCTTCCTGTCCGGCCCCAACCTTAAGGAGAGACCCCAAACTTGCGGAAAAGCCCATCCCTCTGGCCGTAACCCTCAGGAAAAGCCACAACCCTGTGGAAAAGCCCCTTCCCCTCCGGCCCCAAACCTGACGAAAAGCCACTTCCCCTCCTGCCCCAATCCTGAGGAAAAGAACCTTCCCCTTTGGCGCCAACCCTCAGGAAAAGCCCCTTCCCCTTTGGCCCCAACTGTGAAGTAAATCCCCTTCCCCTTGGCGCCAATGCTGAGGAAAAGCTCCATCCCCTCTGTCCCCAGCCCTGATGAAAATCCCCTTCCTCTCAGGCCCCAAGCCTGAGGAAAAGCCCCTGCCACGCCCTCCGACCCCAACCATGAAGTAAATCCCCTTCCCCTTGGCACCAATGCTGAGGAAAAGCCCCTTCCCCTCCGGCCCCAACCAAGAGAAAAAACCTCTTCCGCTCCGGCCCTAACCCTGAGCAAAAGGCCAAAACCTTAGGAAAAGCCCCTTGCCCTACGGCCACAACCCTGAGGAAATGCCCCAGCTCTAAGGAAAAGACCCATCCCCTCCGGCCCCAACTATAAAGCAAAGCCCCATCCCCTCCAGCCCCAACTGTGAGGAAAAGCCCCTTCCCCTCTGACCCCAACCCTGAGGAAAAGCCCCTTCCCCTCCAGCCCCACCCCTGAGGAAAAGCCCCTTTCCCTCAGGCCGCAACCCTTATGGAAAGCCCCTTCCAGTCGAGCCCCAACCCTGAGGAAAAGCCCCTTCCCCTCAGGCCACAACCCTTATGAAAAGCCCCTTCCCCTCCAGCCCCAAGCCTGTGGAAAAGCCCCTTCCCCTCCAGCCCCAACCCTGAGGAAAAGCCCCTTCCCCTCAGGCCCCAGCCCTAAAGAGAAGCCCCAACCCGTAAGAAAAGACCCTTCCCCTCTGACCCCAACTGGAGGATAAGCCCCTTCTCCTCCTTCCCCAACCCTAAGCAAAATCCTCAACCCTGAGGCAAAGCCCCTTCCCCTCCGGCCCCACTCCTGAGGAAAAACCGCTTCCGCTCCAGCCGCAACCCTTAGGAAATGCCCAAACCTTGAGGAAAAGCCCCTGCCACCCGGCCGAAACCCTGAGGTAAAGGCCCTTCCACCCCGGCCCCAAACCCTGAGGTGAATCCCCTTCCCCTTGGCCCCAACCCTGAGGAAAAGCCCCTTCCCCTCCGACCCCAACCCTGGGGAAAAGCCACAATGCTGAGGAAAAATCCTATTCCCCTCCGGCCCCAACCCTGAGGAAAAGCCCCTTCCCCTCTGACCCCAACCCTGAGGAAAACCCAGGGGTCACCTCCTGGGCCCCCGGGTGCCCGCCGGGGGTCACCGGGGTGGGTCCTCCGGGGTGCCCGGGGGCCCGTTGGGGGTCACCGGGGCGGGGGGGGGGGGGTGCACTTAGTCACATCGTCTGAATTTTGGGGTAGACCTGTGTGGTGTCATGAGTTGGACTCGATGATCCTTACGGGACCATTCCAACTCAGGCTATTCTATGATTCTATAACCGCCTTCGGTTTCAGCGAGAATTAAGGCCCTCACAACTGAAGTTTCTTCTGGATGGTGTTTCTTCTTAATAGGATAATTTTATTTACCTTTTGAAGACTTACAAGGATGTAAGAACAAAAGCAAAGCCCTAAAACAGTACCTGAGGCATAGGCTACTTTTCAGCCTGCAGCAGACTATAGGTATGATATTTTCATTTCAGATAAATATGATCTACTTAATGTGAAGTGTTTCGGCATGCTTACAATCTGCCAAAGGCCAGAAAAGGCCAAAGGCCAGACCTTCATTCTAAGACTGTATGGGAAAGAAAAAAAAACAACAACAACAGAGAAGGAACTTTTCCTTCACCTCAATTTTATTATTATTTTGCAACTCCTTCACGTGTCCACAAGGAATTCTGCCCCTCTCCCCCCCACTCCAAAAAAAAAAACAACAAATAAATAAAAATTAGGAATTTTGGCATAGAGGTATAATTTCAGTTCACACCAGAAGACATTCTTCTCACTGAAGTACAGTTAAGACCCACAAAGTGCCAAAAAGCCTGCCAAAAAGTAATGTGTTTACAAGTTAGTTTTACACGTTGATATTATTTACTTATCTGGTCTTGCATTCAGGGCTTGATCTATCTGGGGGGAACATGGAATGCTGTGCAAGGTTGTTTGGTTGTATGACAACATGACTTTAAAATTCTGAACTGTTTGTATAGAAGCAAAATACAGAAGAGTACACTATCCCCAAGGGAAATGTAGAAACTACCTGTTGCTTCTCAGGTAGAAAGTTAAAAAGTGTAAGCATCTGTTAAGGTGTAAGAAAAAGTGTCATCAGCAGTATGAGCACAATTCTTACGTATACATGAAGATTTTCCTCTCCAATTTCCAACTTGGAGTGCAACATTTTTCATCATACTCTTAGATCAGAATTCTGGTTCTAACACTGGTTCCTAGTGCAAATTTCCAAAGAGAGAAGCAAACCAGTCCTGACTGCTTTAAATGAGTTGGAGATAGCAACCGAATGTAAATGAAGAAAATAAACCTGTAGGAATGTTTTCAAATAATTGTCATTGTCCAAAAGCTTTAAATTGCTTGAATCCTTGAAAGTTAATTAATGTAAACTCAGGTTGCATCACTGGATTTGAAGTAGTAGGATAGACTTGCACCATTGCAGAGCCTCCGTCACAGTTTAAATCGGCACTGCCTCTGACTTCACAAGAATGAACGAGAAAAGCACATCTTTCTACCTTGTCAGCTGCTGGCAGACCTAGAGAAAGAAAAAACAAAAGTTGTTAAAATTAAAAAGTAATGTCTTTTTAGGACATTTCACCCAATATGTAATATTGAATAGTAACCAGACAACATATGAAAGGGAAGATGAAACAGTAGAAGGTACTTGCATGGCCTTAATTTACATGGCAATTGACAACAACCTCAATCTGCAATGATTTGTAAGTGCCTTACACCATTCACCCTTGAGACATAAAAATGAGATTCCCGTATTATGTAAGGGGAGTGCAATCCCTCTCAAAATACGAGAGTCTGGGCTACACGACTGAGTACTGAAAATCTTAAGACTAGGCAGCACCAAAGTCAACTGAGAAGGGAGGATGAGTCTCTCTGGACGTTCACATAACAGAAAGGAAACTCAGATTTTAGCCCTAAGCAACTATTTTTAGAGACAAGCTGGGAAGCAGTTCTTTTCAAGCCAGGGACCATTTCAGCATCCTCAAAGCTAAAGAAACAGTTGACAGCTCTGTCGAATCATGTTCCTGGCAAAAAAAATCCTGGGGACCAGATCTGGGGACCAGATCTGGGGACCAGCCCTGGGGACTAGGTCTGGGAACCAGCCATGGGGACTAGCCCAGGGGAGCAGGTCTTGGGACCAGGTCTGAGGAGCAGGTGTTGGTAGCAGGTCTGGGGACCAGATCTGCAGAACAGGTGTAAGGAGTAGGTGTAGGGATCAGGTCTTTCAGAGCAGGTCTGGGGACCAGGCCTGGGGATCAGTTCTGCAGAGCACGTCTGGGGAGCAGGTCTGGGGAGCAGCCCTGGGCACCAACCCTGGGGACCAGGTCTGGGGACCAGACCTGCGGAACAGCTGTGAGGAGCAGGTGTAGGGAGCAGGTCCTGGGGACCAGTTCTGCTGACTACGTCTGGGGACTAGCTCTGGGTAGAAGGTCAGGTTAGCCCGTCTGGGGAGCAGGTCTGGGTACCAGTTCTTGTGACCAGATCTGGGGACTAACTCTGGGGAGCAGATCTGCAGAACTGTTGTGGGGAGCAGGCCTGGGGACCAGGTCTTGGGACCAGCTCAGGGGACCAGTTCTGCGGACCCGATCAAAGAAAAGTTCTTTGGATCAGATCTGTGGGACCAGGTCTGGGGAAAATATCTGCGGGCCAGATCTGGAGACCGGGTGTAGGCATCAGGTCTGGGGAGTAGTTCTGCAGAGCATGTCTGGGGACCAGGTCTGGGGAGCAGGTCAGGGGAGCAGGTGTGGGGAGCAGGTATGGGGACCAGGTCAGGAGACCAGGTTTGCAGAGGGATCTGGGGACAAGGTCTGGGGATCATGTCTGGGGACCAGCTCTGGACAAAAGGTCTTGGGACCAGATCTGTGGAACAGGTGTGAGGAGAAGTTGTAGGGAGCAGGTCTTGGGGGCAGGTCTGGGGACCAGGTCTGGGAACAAGTTCTGTGGACCACGTCTGGGGATCAGCTCTGGGGAGCCGGTCTGGGGAGCAGGTCTGGCTACCTGATATGGGGCCCAGCTCTGGGGACCATGTCAGGGGACCAGGTCCAGGGACCAGGTCTGGGGACCAGGTGTGGGGAACAGGACTGGGGACTCGATCTGGGGAGCACGTCTGGGGACCAGGTCTTGTGACCAGATCTGGGGACCAGCTCTGGGGACGAGAACTGCGGAACAGGTGTGGGGAGAAGGTCTGGGTAGCTGATCTGGGGAGCAGGTCCGGGGACCGGATCTGGGGACCTGGTTTGGGGACCAGCCCTGGGCACAAACTCTGAGTAGCAAGTCTGGGGACCCGCTCTGGGGAACAACTCTGCAGAGTAAGTCTGGGGACCAGATCTGGGGACTTGGTCTGTGGACCAGTTCTTTGGATCAGATCTGGGAGACTAGATCTGGGGAAAACCTCTGTGGACCAGATCTGGCGACCAGGTGTGGAGTCCAAATCTGGGTACAAGGTGTGGGCACTAAATCTGTGGACCAAATGTGGGGGGTCAAATCTTGGGACAAGGTCTGGGGACCAAGTGTGGGGAATAGGTCTTGGCATCAGGTCTGGGGAGCAGATCTGGGGAGCAGATCTGGGGACCAGATCTGAGGACCAGGTCTGGGGACCAGGTCTTGGGATCAGGTCTGGGGACCAGACGTTGGGAGCATATCTGGGGACAAGGTGTGGGGACCAGATCTGGGAACCAGATCTGGGGACCAGATCAGGTTAACAGGTCTGGGGAGCTGATCTGGGGCCCAGCTCTGGGGAGCCAGTCTGGGGACCATGTCTGGGAACCAGGTCCAGGGACCAGGTCTGGGGACCAGGTGTGAGGACTAGACTTCGGGACGAGATTTGGGGACCAGATCAGGGAACGAGGTTTGTGGACCAGGTCTGGGGACCAGATCTGGGGACTCGATCTGAGGACCAGGTCTTGTGACCAGCTCTGGGGACCAGGTCTGGGCACCAAATGTGGGGATAAGTTCTGGGAACCAGGTTTGGGGAATAGGTCTTGGGATCAGGTCTGGGGACCAGCTCTAGGAACCAGGTCTGGGCACCAAATGTGGGGACAAGTTCTGGGAACCAGGTGTGGGGAAGAGGTCTTGGAACCAGGTCTGGGGACCAGATGTGGGGACAAGAGCTGGGGACCAGATGTGGGGACTAGATCTGGGGATTAGATCTGGGGATGAGATCAGGGGAGCAGGTCTAGGGACCAGGTCTCAGGACAAGCCCTGGGGACAAGTTCTGGGGACCAGACCTGGGCCCAGCTCTGAGGACTATATGGGGACCAGGTCTGGGCACCAGGTGTTGGGAACAGGTCTGGGGACTCAATCTGGGGATCAGGTCTGGGGACCAGATCTTGTGACCAGATCTGGGGACCAGCTCTGGGGACCAGATCTGCAGAACAGGTGTGGGGAGCAGGTCTGGGCACAGGTCCGGGTCTGGGGCTCGGGGTCAAATCCGTGTCTGGGGCTTTGGGGTCTGGTCTGGGTCGGGGGCTCTGGGGTTGGATCTGGGGTGGGGTCTCCAGGGTCTGGTCTGGGGCGGGGGCTCTGGCATTGGGTCTGGGTCAGTGGCTCGGGGGTCACAGGTCTGGGGTCAAGGGCTTGGGATCAAGGTTCTGGGGTCAAGGGTCCAGGGTGGGGGCTCCGGGGTTGGGGGTCTGGGGTCGAGGGTTCCGGATCAGGGCTCTGTGGTTGAGAGTCCGAGGTTGGGGCTCAGGGATGATACTCAGGGTTGGGCCTCGGCGTCAAGCCTGGTTCTAGGGGTTGGGGTCGGGGGCTCCGGGGTCGGGTCCAGGTTGGGGGCTCTGGGGTTGTGTTTCCAGGGTCAAGGGTTTGGGGTTGAGTGTCCGGGGTTGGGGCTCAGGGTTGGGGCTCGGGGTTAGCTCTGGGTCTGGGGTCAGCTCTGGGGTTGGGGGCTCGGGGTTAGGGCTCGGAGTCAGGGCTCAGAGTCAGGGTCAGCTTGGGGTGGGGGCTCAGGGCTCAAGGGTCCGGGTTGGGCTCAGGGTTGGGACTCATGTCCAGGTCTGAGGTCTGTTTTGGGGGTATGTGTCAGCTCTGGCTTGGTCTGAGGCTCGGGCTCAGCTCCATGTCCGAGGCTTGTGGTCAGCTTCAGGGTCGAGGGTCCGGGGTCGAGGGTGCGGGGCTGGGGTTTGGGGCTGGGGCTCAGGACTGGGGCTCTGGACTGAGGCTCGGGGTTGGGGCATGGGGTTGGTGCTTGGGGTCAGCTCCAGGTCAGGGCTCAGGGTCGGCTCCGGGTCTGGGTCCTTGGGTCAGGTCTGGGTCTGGGGTTCGGGGTCAGGTCTGGGGTGCAGTCTCTAGGGTCGGGTTCAGGGTGGGGGTTCCCGGTTCAAAGGTCTGGTGTTGAGGGTCTGGGTTTGGGGCTCAGAGTTGAGGCTCGTGGTTGGGGCTCAGGTTTGGATCTCAGGGTTGGAGCTTAGAGTTGGGGCTTGGGGTCAGCTCCGGGTTTGGAGCTTGGGGTCAGCTCTGGGTTGGGGCTCCAGGTCAGATATGGAGTCGGGGATCGGGATTAGCTATGGGGTCTGGGGCTCGGGTCTGAGGCTCAGATTTAGCTCCAGAGTTGGGGGCTCTGTGGTCATAAGTCCGGGATTGGAGCTCGGTATTGGGGTTCAGGGTTGGGCGTCGTGGTCGGGTCCAGTTCCGGGGCTCAGCTCCAGGGTCCGGCGTTGGTCTGGGTTAGGGGTTCTGGGGTCATGTTTCCACGGTCAAGGGTCCAGGGCCAAGGGTATGCGGTTGGGGTTCGGGTTTGGGGCTCAGGTTTGGGGCTCTTGTTTGGGGCTCAGGTTTAGCTCTGGGTCTGGGGTCAGCTCCAGGATTGGGGGTCTCGGGGTTGGAGGCTTGGCATCAGGTCTTTGGGTGGGGGCTTAGGGTTGGGGCTCGGGGTCAGTTCCACGGTTGCGGGCTCAGGATCGGGGCTCAGGTCCAGGTCCAGAGCTCAGGCTCAGGATCTGGTCCGAGTGCAGGTCTGGATCTCGGGTCTGGGTCTGGGCCTTGGGCTCGAGCTCGAGTCCAAGGCTCGGGGTCTGATCTGTGTCTGGGATGGGGGGTCAGCTCTGGGTCCAGGTCTTGGGGTCAGTTCAGGAGTGGGGACGCTGGGGTCGACAGTCTGGGGTCAGCTCTGGGGTCGGGGGCTTGTACTCGGGGCTCGGGGTCAGGGGCTGGGGTTCGGGGCTCAGGGCAAACTCCGGGGTCGAGGGTCCTGGGCTCGGGCACAGGTCCGGGTATGGGGCTCGGGGTCGAATCCATGTCTGGGGCTCTGGGGTCTGGTCTGGGGTGGGGGCTCTGGCATTGGGTCTGAGTCAGTGGCTCGGGGGTCACGGGTCTGGGGTCGTGGGTTCAGGGTCAGGGCTCTGTGGTCGAGAGTCTGGGGTTGGTGCTCAGGGTTGGGCCTCGGGGTCGAGCCCAGTTCTGGGGGTCGGGGGAGGGGGCTCCAGGGTCAGGTCCGGGTCGGGGGCTCTGGGTTTGTGTTTCCGGGGTCAAGAGTTTGGGGTCAAGGGTGCGGGGTTGGGGCTTGGGGTTGAGGCTCAGGTTTGGGTCTCGGGGTTAGCTCCAGGACAGGGTCAGCTCTGGGTTCAGGGACTTGGGGTCAGGGATCGAAGTCGGGGCTCGCAGTCAGGGCTCTGGGTCCGGGGCCTGTTCCCAGTGTTGGAGGCTTGGGGTCAGCTCCTTGGTCAGAACTCAGGGTCAGCTCCAGGGTCTGGGTCTCAGGTCCCTGCCTCAGGGTCAGGTCCAGGGCTTGGGCTTGGGTTTGAGGCTCGGGGCTGGGGCTTGTGTCTTGAGGTTGTGGCTCAGCGTCCAGGGTAATGGGTCGAGGGTCTGGGATCGAGGGTCTGGGGTTGGGGCTCAGGGTTATCTCCGGCTCCAGGTTCTGTTCCGGGGGTCGCGGGTCGGGGTTATCTCTGGGGTCGCGGTCAGCTCCGGGGTCGGTAACTCATGGTCAAGGGCTCGGGGTTGGGGTCTGGCTTCGGGGCTCTGGGTCTAGCGTCTGTTCTGGGGTCGGGGGCTCGGGCTCAGCTTTGGGGTCAGGGGCTTGGGGTCAGCTCCTGGGCCAGGGCTCAGGGTCAGCTGCTGGGTCAGGTCTTGGTGTCAGCTCCAGGGTGGGGGCTACAGGGTCGGGGGGCCAGGGTGAAGGGTCCGGGTTCGATGGTCCCAGGTGAAGTGTACGGGGCTCAGGCTTGGGGTTTGTGCTTGGTGTTGGGAATCAGCGTTAGCTCTGGGTCTGGGGTCCATTCTGGGTGTCGGGGGCTCCAGGCTCAAGGGTCTGGGATTGGGCTTGGGGTTGGGACTCAGGATTAGCTCTGGGTCTAGGTCTGAAGTCCATTTTGGCGGTCTGGGTCAGCTCCGGCTTGGTCTGAGGCTCGGGCTCAGCTCCAGGTCCGGGACTTGTGGTCAGCTTTGGGGTCGAGGGTCCAGGGTCAAGTGTCCAGCGTTGGGGCTCGGGGCTGGGGCTCTGGACAGGGGCTTGGGGCTGGGGCACGGGGTTGGTGCTCAGGGTCAGCTCCGTGTCAGGGGCTCGGGGTCAGTTCTGGGTCCTTGGGTCAGGTCCGGGTCCAGGGCTCAAGGACAGGTCCCAGGTGGGGCTCCGGGTCAGTTATGGAGTCGGGGCTTGGGGTTAGCTATGGGGTCTGAGGCTTGGGTCCGAGGCTCAGATTTAGCTCTGGAGTTGGGGGCTCTGTGGTCAAGAGTCCAGGGTTGGGGCTAGGTGTTGGGGTTCAGGGTTGGGCGTTGTGGTTGGGTCCGGTTCCGGGGCTCGGCTCCAGGGTCCGGCGTTGGTCTGGGTTGGGGGTTCCAAGGTCATGGTTCCATGGTCAAGGGTCCGGGGTCATGGGTATGGGGTTGGGGTTTGGGGCTCAGGTTTGGGGCTCAGGGTTAGCTCCAGGTTCAAGGGCTCAGGGTCAGCTCCAAGGTCGGGGTCAGCTCCGGGTTTGGGGTCTCGGGGTTGGGGGCTCGGAGTCAGGACTTCAGGTCGGGGCTTGGGGTTGGGGCTCATGGTCAGTTCCACGGTCGCAGGCTCAGGACTGGGGCTCGGGTCCGGGTCCAGGGCTCAGGCTCAGTATCTGGTCCGGGTGCGGGTCTGGATCTCGGGTCTGGGCCTCGGGCTCAAGGCTGGAGCTCGGGGTCAGATCCAGGGGTCAGCTCTCAGTCCAGGTCTTTGGGTTGGGTTTGGGTCCAGGGCTCAGGGTCAGTTCCAGGGTGGGGGATCCGGGGTCAGGTCTGGGGTGGGGCTTGGGGTTGGCACTCAGGGATGGGGCTTGGGGTTAGATCTGGGTCCTGGGTCAGCTCCGGGGTCAGCTCCATTGTCCAGGACTCATGTTTGGGGCTCATAGTTAGCTCTGGAGTGGAGACTCCGGGGTCAAAAGTCTGGGGTCAGTTCTAGGGTCAGGGGCTCAGAGTCGGGGCTTGGGGTCAGGGCTCGGGGTCAGGGCAAACTCTGGGGTCAAGGGTCCTGGGCTCGGGCATAGGTCCAGGTCTGGGGCTCAGGGTCGGAACCAGGTCCGGGGCTCTGGGGTTGGGTCTGGGTCGGGGGCTCCAGAGTCAGGTCCAGAGTGAGAGGTCCCAGTCTCCAGGGTCTGGTTTGAGGCAGGGGCTCTGGCATTGGGTCCAGGTTGGTGGCTCGGGGGTCAAGGGTTGCTCATCATTTGTCGCAGCGATGATAGCAAATTACATCCAAAGACAATCAAGAACACCCAAGCAATCACCTCTAAACGGCAGCTTTGATTATTTTTTTCCTCTAACATTACCATATTTAGTAACTTGTAAGAAATTTCATAACCATTCCTCCATGGAATTTAGCACTATTAAATTATGCTTATTCTTGCTGGTACAATAAGTTTAAGAGTATTTATTAATCTCAAACAATTATTGTTTATACGGAGTGGAATTTACAGAAGCAAGTGGTAGTCCAACTATGGCGAGACCATACAAGGAACTAGCCCTACATGCTTGAGTCCCAAGTTGCCATATTACAGGATAACTTGGAACATAGCATGACACTACATATTCTTTACAAAGCCATTCCAGGAGATAAAAGGACATATTAGGTTGTGAAAAATCAAAATACATTTTCTCAATACTGACTACAGGTTTAAGCAAAAGTATGGAATAGTCGGTAAAGCCTACCAGGGACATCACAAGGTAAGACGGACAGTGCTTAAAATAACAGCTACTCCCCCACCACCCACCCCCCCACACCCCTTTACCTTTAAAAAAAAAAAAAAAAAAAGGCAAACAGATACAGTGATGAGACTCTGGCAGACTACATATAAAAGACTTAATCCTATACCACTTGTAAGCTACTTTATTTTTGACTACGAAAAGGTAACATAAAAATTCCATCAAGTCACAGCAGTTAATATTTCATTGCCACATTGCGTTGTTGGTGTAAGGTTGTCACAGCCTACAAGGTATATTAAGAGGTTTGACCCTTTGGTGTCATTTGCTGTTTTCAACTTGACTGGAATAAAATAAACAAGAAGCCCCGATAACAAAAAACCACCCCACACTGAAGTAACAACCTGTATAGAGCAGTTGACAGAGACTTGATGGAAAATTGTGCTCTCTAGTGGACAAATGTGATTTTGCACAATAAAGTTTCAAACCATGCTGATTCATCCACCTGACCAACCCATCTTTAGTGCAGAGAAAAATATCAAGGTTTGGACAACATGAAAAGAGTGCAAGTGCCTTGTTCAACAGATTTATTATAACCGAGATAGGTTTATACTGAGTTACATGACAGACCAGAGCTAAATAAGGCTTCTAATTATACAAAGAAAATACCTGAGACATGCTTTTATGCTTGTTTACATTTAAAAAAGTGGCACGTAATGCAATAACATGTTTTTCTTTTTTTTTAATAACATGACTACTTGGTTAATTTTAGTGTAGTCCTAGATAATACTGTATAGTCTGTATACTGTGTTTTTACACTAGGTAATGCTGTTTGGTTTACAGAATAAGGAGTAGGATTTTTCTACAAATAAGCTGAATAACAGAATTATCTCTGTTGATTTATTTATAGGAAGAAGAACTATCATGATCCCCAACTTCTTTACTTGTAGTCATGCATACACCACTCTATTCTTAAATATACTGAATGAGTCTTCAGGAAATACTAACTCTCTAGCTTTTCTTGTAGTGTTAAGAAAAATATAACCCATTTTCTTCATCACTGCTGTCCTATGTTTATTTTTTCTGGGCAGGTATGGACTAATGAACACATGAATTCAACTTAATAGCAGATGAATTAGAATGTATTTTTAAAGAATAATTTGGCCACTTTATGCTTCCTCAACAGTATACAGAATTTAACTTCTTTGAACTCTGCATCCTAACTAGGTTGCTGGAATAAGTCTGAAGTTAGAAGACAAAAATATGAAAGTGTTTAAAAAGCTAAGTTTACAGTTAATGTGCTAATTTTAAAAGGTATTAAAATATGGCATGTATTTAAATCAAAAGCAAGGATCTAGAAAGACATGGGACATTAGATTTTCTCTTTGATGTGGTTGCTGAATGCGATGATCAGCTGTTGACTATTACAGAAAGTAGCATTCTCTTCCTCTTTGGCCCTTAAAGATGAAATATGGGAAGGAAGCATGGGGAAAATGTTTCTTTTTATAATGCATACAGAAATCTACCTTTCATGTTTTAAGTTACCTAATATACTCAGAACAGGCAGCCTAAGACTTAAGCAAAGCCAATTTGAAAAGTATCATAAGCCATGAGGTATCATAGAAGTTAAAAATCTGCCTTCCAAAAATCTAGCAGACAAATCTTTTGGTTTCTTATTTTTAATGAAAAAAGTTTAATGGATGATCTTATGCCTAGAGCAAGAAAGGGAGAGTTGCACTGACTTGGGGTATAACTGGTGCTGATTTGACAGTAATTTTAACAATTGTATTTAGTTAGTCCCATGACAGCAAACTTAAAAAGTTTCTGCACTGGCAGTCATTCATAATTTTAAGTCAGAGAACAGTTGTCAGTGATGTGATAAAAGGAAAATCTCTAGTTCAGCAGTTTTGTCAGTTCTTATTATTTTTTCTATTCAGTGATATAAGATAGAAACTGTAGTTTGGGTATGGCTAAATATCCATATTTTTGAAGTGCTGGAACTCTAAGAGACAGTTTCCATTTAATATTCTCCTGGCTCTATCATTTAAACCATACTATATTTAACCCATATCATTTAAAATCATATATAAGAAAGACTTCAGTTCATCTAAGAAAATGGTTTTGAAATTAAGGAGACAGAAGCAAGAGATACCCCTTCCAGTTCTGTGCATTTATCATTACAGATAGGTAATACAGAGAGATCTTAAATATATTTAGCTTAAAATTCCATAGTATTCATGCAAAATTAGCATAAAGTTTTGAGCATGTTGTAGCACCACTTCAAATTAACTGATACCTGATATCATTGGTTTTGTTGTATTAATACCTGTCAGTTATACTAGTGCACATACAGAGGGGAGGCAGGCCAGTAACTGAGAGAAATGCTTGTTTTTCTAAGCCTCATTTGGGAGTGGGCAGGTCTGTAAAACCTGCCTTTTTAGCTACAAAAGCGTTACCACAGCAAGACAGAAGTTTCACTGGGTTTTGCAGACTCAGCTAGCTACATCACATTAGAGTTGGTTCGCTATTGAAAGTCATGGAGAAAAATACTAAAGTATAGCTCAGTAAATTAACACCTTAATTGTAAGCCATCCAAAAATTAGGTCAAATGTTATAGGCTAAGATCCTACTTAGAAATTCAATTTAGCCCACATAGGAAGTGCAAATATGTTATCTTCCAATTAAAAATCAATCTTGTTTCTTGAGGGGAAGAGAGAGACCAAAACCCCAGACAATTCATGCCAGCTTACAATCCCATCCTACAAGAAAACTTTGAGGTTTTTGGAACAGCCCGGAAATCATCCAGTGACAAATTACTGTTGCTGCTACAACACTACTGCGACAGACCATTTTAAGGGTAATTTCCAGTAACTCCTTCAGAAGCCATTGTGCAAAGAACGCAAAAGCTCACACTGACCTATTATAATTCAAGTACTCTCTCTACTTCATGATAAAGAGACTTTAGAGAAGATGAAAGCACAGCCCAGGAGATCTTCTTAAGACAGGGCAAATGTCAGAATTTTTTCCATTTCCTACAGCTCAGCAGTTGCAGAAGTGCCGTTTGTGTAACCACCTTTAGACTTTATGTGGTCCTGAATCGATGCAGTCTAGAAGAAGAAGGGGTAGAGTGAGTTAGAACATTCGTCTTACAAAGTCTGGTTGTCAGAGCAATTTCTGAAAGCATAAGTTTGAAGAAGCAGACAGTGCTAGGTCCCAACAGCAATGGGGAGAAATAACAACTAAAAAAAAACCAACAACCTGGAAGTTCTGTGTTAAGTCAGTGTATGAAATGGGTATTGCTGTCCGAAGTCCAACTATTCTTACATCTCTCACCTTGACACAACTTTGATTTTGGGTGATGCGAAATCTGGACCTAGTATCAAGTGCTTCCACCCACAGAATCATTATCCCAAAAGGTTCTCTTCACATGTAGAGACACTGGGGAAGTCAGACTGTCTTGTGGAACATATCTTCTACAGTATTTTATGCTTACAGACCAAGGGGCAATTCTGTTCTGAAGCTATTCTGGGGGGTTTGGGTGAACATGAAGACAGATGTTTTTTCCTTCCATGATATTACCTAGTATTTTAGTATTTAGTGGCTCTACAGGCTACTGAGCCGAGATTCCTGCTTATCCAAGAGTGCGTACTTACTGATGAAGAGTTTCTACTCATCTCTCTTGTCCCAACATGAGCATTGTGGAAAAAGTTCATTGGCTCCCCTATCATGTTCCGGTACAGTCTCTGACACCTCTTCTATAAGAAGGAAGGTATGTTTCTACTCAGAAAATATGAGGCAGCTTTCAGACGGAAACAAGGAGTGGCAAACAAAGAAAAAAGACAGCCAGTTCTGACCCCCCAGTGACTCCCTGTGGCAACCAGGCTTGTCGCGTTAAGGGGTGTAGCCAATTAACCTTTACGGGTCCGGTCGGATTCAGGGTACTGAACTATCACAATCACAGATTCACCAATAACGCATTAACCAATATGGGTCTGATCAGATTCAGAGCACTGAACTACCACTGTCACGGATTCACCAATAACGTATAACCGCCCTTACTCTAGTCGCATTCAGTGAGAACTATCACGGCTAGGAACAATGCAGTTAAGTGCAATTTATTACAGCAACAGGTACACAGGTTCTTTGGATTGCTGGTGATAATTTACTGTCTGCAAATGCAAGCTAGCATGCATGAAATACACAGGTGTGCAGCCTGGAAATTAACACATTAAAAGGCACAAAGACTCTAGAGATTTCTAAGTTTCCGTGGAGACACACAGTATAACCAAGTGTTCAAATCTCACCCAAAGGCATCCCAATGGGGGGGGGAAGAGAGGCTCAGCCCGTCAACTGATCCCAGGGGTCAGGAGGTCCTCAGGATTCCCTCGTGATGGTACCTTCCCTGATGGTTGTATCTTCCCTAACGATGGTATCTTCCCTAATGATGGTATCTTCCCTGACATGTCGTCTCTCTTAGGCCAATTTATATTATTTCCTATCTTTTAGGTGGAGCTTGAGTGACTCTAGTCAAGCGTATCTTAGTTATGATTGGTGAAAAGTTTTCCCGTCTCTGTTTAAAGGTATAGGTTCCGAGAAATTCAGAGCGCGTGCTCAGTGAGGGGTGGTTGCACCTTGGAGGTGGGTAGCTTTTGGGATGGAGGTGTGTTTTGGTATTATAATGACATTATAATGAGCAAAATTACACTAGAGTACAGCATTTGTCAAAACATGACAGGTCGTTGGCTCAGGGTAGCAAAAAGTGCAGCATATCAGTCTCGGTGTGCACATGAACAATCGAGTCCCCACCTGATCACAGAGCCTAGCCGTGGTGTCTCCACTCCACTCTATGCTCTGTACTGTTCCTCAGAGTCAGCACACCAGGTTCCGCCAGTGCAGTAGCATCTAAGATTGGAAGCCTAGGGAACGCTCAGGTAATGCAGCTACACCCTACCCTGAAAGCCTCTTCAAATGCTGTACATTTTCTTTAAAATGTGAATATTAGTTTTATTTTCCTAGTTACTTTAGGCAATTGCACCACAAGGCTGAAGCTTCACGCTGGTCACACTATGGGAGGGTCAAAATCACCTTTATTACTGCTACTTGATTTTTAGCAAAAGCTTTCTTGAATTTTGGAAAAGTCAGTCCCCTACATACAGGGTCTGAGAACTGCAAACAATCATACAGGCAAAGTTTCTGGCAAAAAAACATATAAAGCTTAAACACAGCATAACACATCCATTCTTAGCTTTTCCATTACTTAGTCCAATTTAATCAAAACAACGTGATAGTAAAAGTGTTTTATATTATAACCAAAAGATAAAATTACAAATGTGATAAAAGATGGTAGTTGTGCATCTACCTACCAGCTGGGGTTGTTCACCATTGCACCAGCTAAAACAAACCAGGAATTCAGTCATTATATGTTTTCAGTAGGTTATACAATCTTGTTACTTAATTATTTCTCTGGGAGTTAAAGCAGTACAAGGACCAAGATGAGGTTCCTCAAGTGAATTTAGGAAGGAATTGCTTGAGCAGATTCACAGAGAAAGATCACAGAAAGCATCTGACAAGTATACCTAGAAAGAAATTATTTAATTTATACTAAAATATCTAAAATTTTGATAACAGTTATTGAGCAACAGACATTTCAACAAGACTGAAACAAGTCTGTAAGACAACTGTTTTAGACATACCTACACAGAGCAGCAGTATCAATTTAAAAATCAGTATGTTCACATCAGAAAACACCATGAAGAAGCATGCACATTTATTCCCAGGCAGAAAGTAGAATATATTCTAGTTTCTGTAAAGAAGTGTAATTAAAGCAAAACAAGAACTAAACTAAGTCTTGTTTAACAGTCAATGACCCTGTTGTAACTAGAGCTGGCCAAAGCTTCTCAACTATTTAGTATTTCCAGAAAGAACAGCTTAGAAGCACAACAGATTGAACGCCTAAGCTTCACAAATATTTGCAAAACAAAGTATTCTTATGTCTTACATAGTTGCTCTTCACAGACACAGAGAAGTTCAAAGTAAAGAGAACTCTACAACTCCAAAAAGCCATTAAACCAGAAAAAAGGAGCTTTTTATATCGGCAACAGAACCAGTTCATCAGACAGAGCCCAGACCTTCCCAGAACACAGAGAACTATTAACACAGCAATCCCAAATCAGAATCACAAACAGGAAACTCACAGACTATACATGTCCTAAAGCTATGATAAAACCCAACAGTGTAGTCTTAGTGACTTTTTTTATTTTTATTTTTTTTAAGAAATATCCCCTCAGGCACCTTTAGTAGCCTTTCATATAAGCTTTTTCACATCTTAGAACACTAAAACAATGTAATAACAGGCCAATTTATTAAGAAGTTCTTTAAAAAGCTTATACCTTAACAGAAGTTGCAACACCATAAATTCAGCCTTTCTAAATCAATACCAAAGTCTTCACAAACTGCATAAACTCCCCCTATCGCAGGCATTTCTTACTTATGTAGTCCCACAGCTACGTAATTAGCACATCAATTTCTTAAACCTTTGTAATTTTATTTCACTTTGTCACTTTTCACACTTCAAGCAGATTTTTTTAATTTCTGCCATTTATCTTTCAAAGTGTTTGCGACATTTGTGTCCTAGCTTTAGGTGTTCTATATGATACATTATTGCAGAAATGAAAACTTCCATTTTATCCTGTGTGGTTTTAATACAACTCACTAGCTGGCAAAATTATCATTTTTAACCCCACTTCATCCTCTCACAAAGGCCTTTATCACCATTGGTGCCTTGTATGGGTGCAGCAAAGAAGGGACAGTGGTCCCCACAACCGCAAGAACACGCAGAAATGAAAGCTTTTGCCCACATTTCACAGAAGTTGCAGACTATTTGGGTTTATTGCATGTTAAGAAGATTATCAAAGCTAAGATTTTCTTAAAAATCACAAAGTGTGTCACTGTACCCTAATAACCTATTTTGAAAGCAGAATTACTGGGGGGTGAAATGAGTTTACCAGAGTCAAATTAGACATGGGAACATCCCCATCCCAAAATAGTGGCCGTACGCCTGCTCTCCTCTTGCTGTACCCCGCAGCCTTCAGCCTCAGCAGCATGTACCTGCATGTCACCTGCGACTTCAGGTGTCCTGCCAGGTGCCACCTCCTCATTCAAGCACCGGCAAGCAGCCAGCTCGTGCCTTGGCAACCCCAGCATATTTGCAGCTGATATTCCTTGATTATAATCCTGACAGCTAAACTAGACCACTTTGGTGTGAATCTGCACCCCAGGATGATTCCTTTGCTTGGTAACTTGCTGCAGAAGTCTATCTGGCAGTGCACTTCATGCTTACCTACAAGTGTCAGAAAAGGAGAATGGAAGCCAAAATGATGCTCTGGTTTGGCGTGAGATTTGTACAGCAATGCAGTTTTCTCAGCACTACCCATCCAGTCCTTGGCTCACTTCCACTCCTGAGCAGCCCTGCAGGTGTCATCCTGGCAAAGAGCAACGCTAAATGTCTTCCTGTTGTGGTCTGCAACTGGGCTCTTCTTTTCCTCTGCATGAGTCAGGGTGTCATACTCCAGAACAGGAATGTCCGCACAAGGGCACATGACACCACCTTCCTCCTGGAGACTCAAGGTTTCCACAGTAACTGGAAGAATTTAAAAAACATCTTAACGTGCTCAGGCTCGCCCAAGACTAATAAAAGCCAACAAGAATCCCAAAACCGAGGAGAAAACATTTTGTCACTGTTGGCACACAGCCCAGAACCAGACAATATCCTGTTGTTCTTTCTCTCTGTTTTTCCCCATAGCAGCAGCAGCATCAAGAAAAGAGAGACAAAGGGCTGGGGAAACGGCTAGCACACGCAGACACAGATGTTGAATGCGATGGGCAGGATATACAGCCATGCTGCAGTCTGTGGAGTTAAAGTGCCCCAGAGCTTTATGAATGTTTAGATATATTTCACTGAATGTAACAGTCAATTTGTCCCACCATTGCTATGCATTAAAAAGTATTGCAAATATTTCTGTGTTTTACTTATACTAATTCTATATGAAGTGTAGAACATTCTCCTGAATGAAAACAAAAGGATCTCCCCTTTCCATTGATAGGAGATGAGCACCATAATCTTAATAACAGAGTAAATGCATCTATTCTCCACAATTGCCCTACAGACTCAAGGTCTGGTCATGGCGAATTCTTGACTCAAGCTGCTGGTGAAAGGCAATAACTGCAAAGTTAGCAGCTGCTACCTCACCTCAGCTGCAGGCTGGTCTCCCTTGTGACTTGCGGAAAATGGACTCCACAATCAATAAGACTGTAAAGTAGGTATGTTTATTCAGCGCTGGGAAGCATGGGGGGTAGTCCCACCAAAGTCGTGCGCACCTGACGCAGCAATTTGCCATGGTTATATGCAGCAAAGAGTTACATATGCATGAAGCTTCACAATACACCTACACATATTCATAACCTGTCCCCGCTTCATATTAAAATTAGTTCCAAGGTGTCATTTCCATAAACTCCTCCCATCTGCACTTGTGCAGTGTCTCCTGGTGGTGGTCGTCGGGGGTCATGGGGATGAAGATTGATGACTCTTCCTCGTCACCGCTAGTTGACCTCTTGTCTTTGCGCAGACTCAGTCGCTCCTTGGCTCTTGTCCACCCACAGGACCAGTTTCTGTCAGTTTCTTAAGACAGGTTCACACTGTTATTAAGAGACTGACCTTGGTAAGGGGCCCAAGGCTTCTTGCTTTAGTTAATTTGCACAACGCACCATAGTTAGCAAAGACACTAAGTAGCATCCTAGTTTAATGCTGTCAGCACTCTGTCTCTACTTGATAAGATTCTCCTAACTCCCTCCCTCAGTCACCCCTTTTCTAAAAAGTTAATAAATTCTTTTACTATTTCTAGGTTCAATATAGTGTTTCCCCATCTAACACTCTTTCAAAATACCTGTTAGACTCCAGTTTCCATCTGAGTTGGCTCTTTTTCCACTCACTGTAGGAGTTTTCTGTACTCTTAAAACACCGTAAGGTACATCAGATCACTACGCAAAGAACCATGGACAAAACCATGACCATGATTATTGTAATAAACTTTTTCAGCCAGGTTAGGTTTGGCAAGCAAGAAGTTAATTTTTCTACCAAGTCTGTAAATCCCCAGGATGTATCATCCTGAGCTACTGCATGCAAAATTTTATTCTTTTCCCAAATCTTCTCCAGGTCAGTCTCAATCTGTTTTTATTAACATATACACAGCAAGTTCGGTTTACGACTGTACACAATCCTCCCTCCTTGGCTAAAAGCATATCTAATCCCATCCTATTCTGAAGCACTACATTGTGTAGGGAGGAAATTCCTTACTGTAATGCCGAAAGAGCATCGGCTGTGGCATTTTCAATAATTTCTAATGTGGCTGAGATATTTATGACAGCTTTTTCTAATTCACTTATTCCCAGGGATGGAATCAACCATCTTACAAACTATGGATTCCCATGGGTCTCATCACAAGGGGTTATTTGAAACAGTACGTGTTTGTCTCCATAAGGTCCGGATTATTCCCGGAGGTGGTTCAGTGAATATACCCCCTCGAGTGCTAAGACAGCCTCCAACACAATGACCCTTCTAATTTAAGGGTAAGCTTTTTCTAGCACACCCATCTCTGCATAGCCAATAGGACCCTTCTTGTAGCTTGCAAATTTGCGTGAGAGAATTGAGGCCATGAGATCCTGAGTTCGTATCCTTTTTATCAGCACATATTGTGACACCTACACCATAATCTCTAATTTTAGTAAGATTAAAAGTTCCTACATGTTCTTCCATACTACAGTTGTCAGGTTACTGGGCTAAATAACTAAGTGGACCTGTACCTACGCATGGGGTTTTATCGCTTAAGCATCTGGTGTATATGTTAACATTTTCGCGTGGGAGTAGTTCAAATCTCTCCCCTAGATGTTCACAATCATCCTTGCCAAATGGACATGTTCCATTTCTTGGGTGCGCAAAGGTCAGTGTCCAATTCATACTGGGTATGCCCCATACGGGGAATTCTAGGTTGCCTCTAGGCAGCAGTGTGCACACACAACAGTCAGAAAGGTTGAAACTATCACTCACTGCCTGGGTGAGTTTCATATAGGTATTGTGCACCCACTGTTCAGTTCCCTTGACCAATGATACCATTAAGACTGTGAGAAATGTAACCTTCCAGGTGGCACCTGAAAGAGGTAAGGAGTACCTGGAACGGTCCTTCCCACTGTGGTTCCAAGGTCTTCTCTGCAAGAGACTTTACATACACACAATCTCCAGGTTGTATATTGTGAACTGGTCCATCTAGCCCTCTACCCAGAGTCCCACTCACATGCTTTCCAATTTAATTGAGGTGTTTACCTAAGGCCACCATATAGGAGGTCATAATTTCATCCCCATCTTGCATGGATATTCCTCTTTGTATTCCATAGGGTTGTCCATATCAGATTTCAAAGGAGCTTAGCCCTTCCTTTGCCCTTCGTATACACAAAAGGGCTAAAGGAAGAGACTGAGGCCAGACCAAATTTGCGTCTTGTCCCAGCTTCACAATTTGCTGTTTGATTAAGTGGTTCATTTTTTTTCTAATTGGCCACTCGACTGAGGGCGATATAGGGTATGAAGTTGCCAGTCTATACCTAAATGGTGGCTAATTTGTTGTACCACTTTGGAGATAAAGTGTGGTTCCCTGTCAGAGGATATAATTGCTGGAACTCCAAAACGAGTTAATATCTTAGTTACCTCCCGAGCCCTGGCTGTTTTGGTAGGGAATGCTTCTGGCCATCCTGAAAAGGTGTCAGTTAATACCAATAAATACTGATACCCCCTTTTCTTGGGAGTTTGAAAAAAATTAATTTACCACTGTTTGGAACTTGATTCCTGTCTGTGGTTTACTTTTCAGCTCCCCAGCATGCTTTATTATGTTCTCCAATTACCATTCAATTTAATATCACAATTCTCCCATAAT
This sequence comes from Anser anser, assembly GCF_964211835.1. Classification (NCBI taxonomy): domain Eukaryota; kingdom Metazoa; phylum Chordata; class Aves; order Anseriformes; family Anatidae; genus Anser; species Anser anser. The sequence continues at coordinate 2,234,812 of NC_139734.1, forward strand.
TTATTTACGTTAAACCTGTAGGTAACAGTTTCCGTTTACATCTTAGAATATTCTACTTCATTTTCTAAAGCTTTTGTTAATGCCTGGTTTTCTGTTCCTGGTACTAGTGCCAAAATTTGACTCTCAGATGCCTGTTCTGCCACCCCCTTGGCTCCTGCATCAGCCAATCTATTTCCCCTTTCAATATCAGTATCCCCTGCTTGATGTAACTTTAGTAGGCAGGTATACCGCTTGGAGTTACTTCAGTAAGATAAAAGTCCTCTCTCCTTCCAAATTGCCCTGTGTGCATGCATCACACAAAAGGCATATTTCAAATCTGTCCAAATGTTTGCCAGCTCAAGAACTCTTATCAAGGCGATGATTTCCACTTTTTGGGCTGATGTTTGTTACCGCATATCCTGTGAGGCGAAGTCCCTGGCAGACGAAGCTGCTGCCATCTATATACCAATCCTCCGCATCTTCTAGGGGTGTATCCTTTAAGTCTGGTCATCTGGAGTATACCTTGTCCATGGTCTTGATGCAATCATGAATGGGTAATCTGGAAACTCTGTTACTAAGGAAAGAGGTTGGGTTCACAGTATTAGTGCCGAAAAAAATCAGCAAACTAATAGTCCATTGTACACATTCTTTTTCTTCTTTAGTGGCTATCATTTGCATATTGCAGCAGTGTCTCCTTTTCCCGAAGGGGTCCTTCAAGCTTCAAGATCACAGGCTAGTTGTTTCCCAAATATGGTGGGGCTATTCTTGAACCCCTGTGGTAACACTGTCCAAGTAAGCTGTTTTCCCTCCTCTATTAGGATTTTCCCATTCAAAGGCAAAGAGTTTCTGGCTTTCAGTTGCCACAGGCAGGCAGAAAAGGCATCCTTTAAATCTCGTACCGTGAACCAAACTTGACTGTGTTATAAATTAGTTTTGGTAGAAATCATCCCCAACACATCGTGGGTAAGGTAGATCGAATTTCTATTTATTTGAGCAATTCAGCAAGCAGCGATAAGTAAAACAGCTCTGGGTGGCCGGGGAGTCTCCTGCTCCGCCAACGGCACACACCTAAGCCCGCCAGAGTCTCGATTTATAGCCTAGTAGTTCCGGGTTTAGTGGCACATCCTGGTGTCTTCTTACGACTGCGAGGCCTGTTGCTAGGGGGTCTTCGTCAGTCCTCTGGTGGTCATGGGGATGAAGATCGTTGCCTTCCTCTGCGTTGGGGTCATGACTTTGCTGCTGATATGTGTGTTCTCATGCGAGGGGGAATGCCATTTTGCCCTTTTTTGGAGCTGGTTTCTTCTGCAATTGTTAACTTAACAGGAAATGCCTATACCTGTTTTTTTCCTTCAACAGGATATTGGGGGTATAAGCAGTTAACTATTGAAAACCTTCCCATCAGCAATATTTAATGAACAAACAAGGCTTTACCCATTACAATCCCCCCTTTTTCTCTGTATCATTTTGTTCATTAAATCTATTTAGTTCTAATTGACTCAGGATTCATGTTTCCTCTAGTATGGGTCTATCATTTATCGATTTGTACTTTGTCCTCATAAGCATCAGATGAGCAGCCTCCAATCTACCTTTAACAATCGCTATGACTTTGTTAAGGATACAAGGACCAAACATCAGTGCTAGGGTTAATAAAATCAGCGGGCCAACTATTGTTGACAACAGAGTGGTGAGCCACGGCGAGTGATTATACCAGGACTCGTACCAGCTTTGCTGGGCCTCCCGCTCTCTTTTTCTCCTTTCCAATCCTTCTCTAAGTTTGGTCATGGTATCCCTCACAATTCCAGTATGATCAGCATATACACAGCATTCCTCCCCGAGAATGGTGCACAATCCCCCTTGTACAATAAATCTAGTCCTCTGTGATTCTGTAATACCCCTTCGGATAATGATCTTATAGATTTTTCTAAAGCAGTGATAGATTTCTCAATTCTGGCTAAATCTTCATCCACAGCTGTTCGTAGAGAGGTGAACTCTCTTTCTTGTTTGATTAGCGAAGCAACTCCTGTGCCTACCCCTGCACCCCGCCCCCCAAAACCATTAGGGTAGCCACTGTCAGTGTGGAAATTGGTTCCCGTTTTGTCAAATGGTGTTCTTGACTGATCTGATTGTCATACATAAAATTCTCTGGCTGGTAGAGTATCTTTGGGATGATTATTACTTGAACACAGAATTCTGCAGACCCATTGAACAAGTCCAGGGATAAACAAGGGGTAACTCCTATCTTTGAGCATATCCACCTAGCATCCTTCGCTGGTAATAACCACTCCGCCAGTTTCTTTATATTTCCGATGTTAGTTTGATTTGCACACAAGTGCATTTTATCGGGTGGGACTTGTCCCATGCATCTCCCCTTCCCAGTCACTTGGGTCAGCGTTATGCCCTGACCCTCTTTCCCCCACATACATTGTGAGGGATTGGATCCATTTACCCGTCGGGCCTTCTCATTGACCCCCACAGCTTCGTAAAAGGGCGGCCTTACCCCATAACAGAGCAAGCACCGCTCAGTCAGGTGAGGGTTGGTAGCATTTAACAGCTGGTAGCTTACTTGCATCAATTTCCATAGTGCCCCTTCCTGGGTTCGAGCTGGGGCAGAGGTAGAAATCTGTTTGGTTCAGACACAGGTTTGGGGGTGCCAGTTGACAAAGGGATGTGAGAAAACTTGGTGCACCCACCGTAGTTACTTGGTTAATGATAACTTGGTCCTCCCACCTAATTAAACTCCACTTAAAGGGCTGGTGCGAATATCCCTGGTCGGCCCCAGCCGGACAGGGGATATTCAATAGGAGAGGTAGCGCCAACATACACCAGGGCAACGTCCTTTTATAATTCTGGGGAGGCGGCTTCAAGTTATGGTGGGTACTAGGCGGTTTATTCGGCCGGACTCCATCATCTCAAATAGGGGTGGGTACCAAATAACTCTCCCCACTGTTGTACCCTTCTGCCTCGCCCGCCTGCTTGGTTGCCTCAAGCAGCGGGGGTTCACTTTCTTCACGGCAGCAAGGGTAATCTTCAGGGGCCTAGGTACCGATTTCCCTGTTCCAGCCACTCCCAGTCCCAGTTACTCACTCCTCCTTAGGCGCATTACCCTTCTGATGTATGGGTCTGGGTACATTAAAGAATTTACCTTCTCCTACTTCCCAGTTTCGTTTACAGTGAACCTATTATTCCTTAGAGAGGGTTACCGATCATACGATTACAAATTCACTCTTCAGTCCCTTTTCGCATAGTCGGCCTCAAGTCTCCGGGTCGGCTGACCACTCTCCACTGTTCCTCCGGTATTGGTCCTTTAACTCGGCTAGCGTGAGTCCATCCTTTCTCAGCTGTCCAGACAGCTGTGTCTGTGGTAAGTAGAACAAGGTAGGGTCCTTCCCAACGAGGAGTTAAAGAGGTCTCTTTCCAGGATTTTATCAGAACCTGGTCTCCTGCTTTGATCCTGTGTATGGCCATCTCTAGAGTGGGGGGGGCATTGTACTACTCACTTTGCTGCAGGATCCCCCTTATATTGTGAGGTGACAATACCCTCAGTTCGCCCCCAAAGGTGATTTTATGTGTTTCTTCCACCAAGAGCGCAGCCACGACCACTGCCTGGAGACAGGTGGGCCATCCCCTACTCACGGGGTCCAAAAGTTTAGAAAGATATCCCATGGGTTTCTTTTTCCCTGCCCAGTCTTGAGTTAAGACCCCAAATGCTGTCCCCTCCTTTATGTTGATAAATAGATAAAAGGGTCTCTTCGCATCGGGTAAATTTAACACAGGAGCGTTCACTAAATCCATTTTTAAGTCTATCAGGCTTTGCTCATCGCTTTGGCTCCATTTCATTAATCCTTCCCCAACCAGTTTCTGATACAAAAACTTCACTTTGCTACTATAATTTTCAATCCATTGCCGACAATATCCTAACAATCCCAGCAGCTGCCTAACTTGTCTTTTGCTTTTTGGCGCTTGTAGTGACAAAATCCCATTTACTCGTTCGGGGTCTAGTTTCTTAGTACCCTTACTTAGCCAATGTCCTAAATATTTCACCTCTTCCTCCGTAAACTGTAATTTTGACTTTGATACTTTCAGTCCCTTTAAGCTCAAGAAGTTTAGTACCTTGATACTTTATGTTCTGACTGCCTCCTGACTCTCTCCTGCTAACAGCAAATCATCCACATGTTGGACTAAGGTTACTTCAGGATTTGGTTCATAGTTCTCTAATACTTGTTCTAATGCCTGACCGAATAGATTTGGTGATTCTGTGAATCCTTGGGGAAGCACGTTCCATTTTAATTGTTATTTCCGATGGGTTGCAGGATCTTCCCACTCGAAGGCGAAATAATCCCTGCATTCCCTTTTTAAAGGACATGCCCAAAACACATCTTTTAGGTCTATGACACTATACCATTTCTGCACTGGGGACAGCTGGCTTAGCAAAGTATGTGGGTTAGCTACTACAGGAAATCTGGTTATTGTTCTTTTGTTGACCTCCCTCAAGTCTTGGACTAGCCGATAAGAGCCATCAGGCTTCTCAATAGGTAATATAGGAGTGTTATGAGGTGACATGCAAGTCTCCAGTAATCCCTGTTGTAGTAGCCTCTCGATTACTGGTTGCAGCCCCTCCCTGCCTTCTTGAGACATTGGGTATTGTTTTACCCTGATAGGAGTCTCGGGATTCCTGATAGTGACTTCAAAGGGACTAATATCTAAACAGCCTACTGATTCGGGAGAATACCACACCTCAGGGTTTATTTTTGCCTCGTCCTCTACAGTGAGGGCGTATAATTTAACCTCAATTCCTTTATTTTCTACCTCCAAATTAATTTTTAGCTTAACCATTAAGTCTCTTCCCAACAGGTTATATTCAGCTTCTGGTACTAATAAAAAGGATCCTGTGCAACTTTGGGCTGGGGTCTCTATTTCCACCCATTTTATTACTGAGACCCTAAAGGGCTCTCCTTTTGCTCCTATCACCTGTAATTTCTCCGAGGAAGGTTGACATCCCCGGGGTACCATTTGGATAGTCGATCTTTCTGCCCCAGAGTCCACAAGGAACTCCATTTCTTGATGCTGGGGACCTAACTTCAATTTTGTCAAGGGCTCCGTTATACCAGAAGTCCCCAGTCGATGGAGCCCCTGACTCCCCTAATCTTTAAACATTCGCTCATCTTGTAAGCGTTTTCTGCAGTCCTTTTTCATGTGTCCCTTCTTTTGGTAATAAAAACATTCTGTCTTAGATCCCTCTGATCACTCTGGCTCCTCGGAGGTCTTTTTCGTGGTAGCGGAACACCCTTTGGGCGAGTGGGGGGCCCTTTTTGTCCTTCCCGGACCGCTGCCACTAGAATCCTGGCCTGCCTTTTATGAATCTCTTCTTCTCTTCGCACATATACCTTCTGAGCTTCTCTCAGCAGTTCATCCATCCCTCTATCCTGCCAATCCTCTAATTTTTCTAATTTCTGCCTGATATCCCCCCATGATTTTGCCACAAATTGTGTTTTTAACAAGGCCTGTCCCACTGGTGTACCAGGGTCCAGTCCTGAATAAAGCTGGAGGTTCTTCCTTAATCTCTCCAGCCATTCTGTGGGAGTTTCATCCTTCTTTTAATGTTCACTAAAGGCCTTATTTATATTTTGTCCTCTAGGGACTGACTCCCTTATACCTTGTACAATAATAGTCCTTAAATCTTGCATATGATCCCTATCTTGATCATTTTGGTTATTTCAGTTAGGCCTCTGTAGGGGCCATTTAAGATCTCCCACAGGACCCTGCTGGTGTTGTTGGTCCCAGATTCGCATTCCAGCCCTCAGGATCATATTCCTTTCTTCTGCAGTGAATAATATACCTAAAATGGCCTGGAGTTCTTTCCAGGTGTAAACATTAGACGCCAAAAATTGGTCTACTCACTCAGAGACTCCAAGAGGATCTTCTAAGAGATTTCCCAACTCCTTCTTGAATTCTCTGACGTCTCCCGTATTTAGGGGGATGGAGACGTATCCCATACCGGATTGGGGCCCTCCCATTGCAACCTCTCTTAGGGGATGTAGTCTACCCTCACCCTCTCGATTTCTAGTTTGGCTCCAAGTTACCCGTCTAGTTCCCCGAGGGGTGTCCGTGGCTGAATCAGAGTCACTATGGTAGCCCGGAGCTGTGGGGGGGGGCTGGAGGTGAGGGAGGAGGGGGTATATAAGGGAGGGGTGAAACTGGGACTTCTTCCTCATTCCGTTCATTCTTTTTCCTCCCCCCTTTTTCTCTTAATGGGTATAAGTTGGCTCGGTTCTCAGATCCTATCCATAAGTGTGCATACTCACTCTCCTCTAGGCTGAAAGGCTCCTTTGAATTCACATAAAGGTTTAGAGCCTGACAGATCCATTCCTCAAAGGACCCAAACACGGGCCGATATAATGGGTGAGCCACTAATTTGATTCCCAACCCAGACTTCCATACAATAATGTATCATCTTAACTTTATCCTTACCCCACCTAGAGGGGTAATCTTTCCAATGTTTAATCATTAACCCTAACGGGCTCTCCAGTGGTATCGGGGGCAACCTAGCCTTGGGTTCCGACCCACCCATGGGACCAGAAGACTTGCTCCTCTTCTGTCCCATCTTCCAGAGTGCCTTCACACACACACACGGTCTTTACCTCCCGTTCATGGCCCAGTCCCTCGCGGGAGGTGGGAACCGCACTACCAGGGAGTCCGCACTCACTTCGTCCTCGGTTGGACGTCTCACACAGGCACACTCTGGGATTCCCAACCCCAATCGAACAGATAACCGGCCTATACTTACTCACTCCTGAGTCTTCGTTCGGAGCTTCGTGCACAAAGATTAAGGGGTTACCGGTTATTTATTTACTTATCGCTGGAACTTTAGGTTCGTCGGTAGGGGTGAGTTGGCTTGGGGACCTCCAGACAGGGACCGCAGAATCAGAGGGGCGCGCCTCCCCTGGGAGGGATCCAGCTGAGCTACCACTATCAAAGCCATGGCAAAAATTTGTTATAAATTAGTTTTGGTAGAAATCATCCCCAACACATCGTGGGTAAGGTAGATCGAATTTCTATTTATTTGAGCAATTCAGCAAGCAGCGATAAGTAAAACAGCTCTGGGTGGCCGGGGAGTCTCCTGCTCCGCCAATGGCACACACCTAAGCCTGCCAGAGTCTCGATTTATAGCCTAGTAGTTCCGGGTTTAGTGGCACATCCTGGTGTCTTCTTACGACTGCGAGGCCTGTTGCTAGGGGGTCTTCGTCAGTCCTCTGGTGGTCGTGGGGATGAAGATCGTTGCCTTCCTCTGCGTTGGGGTCATGACTTTGCTGCTGATATGTGTGTTCTCATGCGAGGGGGAATGCCATTTTGCCCTTTTTTGGAGCTGGTTTCTTCTGCAATTGTTAACTTAACAGGAAATTCCTATACTTGTTTTTTTCCTTCAACAGGGTATTGGGAGTATAAGCAGTTAACCATTGAAAACCTTCCCATCAGCAATATTTAATGAACAAACAAGGCTTTACCCATTACAACTGTTTTTCTCATTTTGTAATTCCAATCATTTTTCCCAATTTAAATTTCAGGCATTGCAAAAAACGCCTTTTCCTGTTGGCCAGTTGCTCCTATTACATTTACAGACTTATTAACACAGAGAAAGAAGCTCCCGTAAGCAACAAAAAATTCAAGCCTCTCTCTTTGTTCCCTAGCTTTATTTCAACCAGTGGACCTGCTAGGGTAGATGTCCCAGGTCCCTGTCATTCCTGCCTGCAGCCTAAGACAATTTCTTTCTGATATCAGGGGCCAATTGCCCTAGGAAGAGGCTAGCCAATTGCCTCTGTTTGTTTTCTGAAGCCAGGTCCAATTTTTTTGTTGTTGATTGTTTTGTTTTGTTTTTTCCTTCATTGCATTTCAAAGTTGGTCCAAAAATTCAAAAATTCCATAGGGGTTTCTTTTGGGCCTTGTTGGGACAGATTCTCAATTCCCAATTTAACCAGATTTTGGTATTTACATAACCATACATGATTTCTGGGGTGATTAGGGTCTCAGTGGGGGGTCGGTCAGGGGAATGCAATCGTCGACAGTTCTCTGAGTGGTCCCATTGGCAATCTGAGCTCAAAGATGAACTCAGGTTGTTTTAAGAGTTAGCTGCTTTTCTGTTTCCATGACAGCTCTCTCCGACCCATCATGGTCCCTCTGCTCCAGAGGGCTCACACCATGATTCTGAGATCTCAGCCTCCAGTTGAGGTGGAACTATTAACATTCCTACATCCTCTTTCCCTGCTCATTCAACTTCAAACAGCTCTGTCAAATACTACAGCCACAGCTTTAACACCTTCAACAACCCTTTTAACACTTCCTTTATCTTTCTCCAGCCTGTATTTTTCTAATGCCAACACCAAAGCCTCAGTCAGGGGCCAACTTAATTCCATACCTTTTCCCTCCAAGATGCTGAAACAACATATACAACATTTCATCCTATTTTCCTTCTCTCTTCAAAAATATTAATTGCAAGATAGCGTTATAGTCGATTGATCCATAAAGTGGCCATTTAACTTATATAGTGGCCACCATTGATTGCAATACTTAGTGCTTTGTTTTGGATATTACCCATTTCCTTGACTTCCCATTCCCTTTTATTTATTTATGTTAGTTACTGTCCCTTGTTTCAATTTCCACACAAACCTTTTTATTGCAGGTTTTTACTATTTTCTCCTAATCTTCTTCCCAAATGTCCCAGTTCTCTGGGATTAAACTCTTCTTTCCACATACAAACTTTACTATTTCAGATTATTAATGAGCCCCGTTCCAATCATAAATCCACAGGATTTCAGGAAACACCTGAAGCACTCAGCCTTCCATCTTCTAGACAAACAATACCACCTTTTCCACAAAATTTACATTTCAACAGGACCGAATTTCAAGCTGAATGCCAGTTTTTCTCATGCACTTGGTTAGTAAGCCCACACCAAACAAGGAATCACTCCTGCATATCCGTCAATATGGGGGTTTAAAAAGGTATTGAGGCCTAAATAAATTCGCTCTCCCCCTTCTTACCAAATTCCCAGGGCTCAAGCCTGAACCACCAAAGAAGCGACTCTCTGTTCTACCACTTCGATAATCAGTCAGCCCCCTCCCCCCCAATGCTTGGGAAACTGACCAAACACCACCATGAATATACCAAAACTTTTAAACTGTTACTTAGATCATGCTTCCGCCTTCCTCCTTGTTACACTCAAAATATTTAAGAACAAAATAGGATTATAAGATGCACCACTGGGCCCGTATATTGGGCACCACCAGTCAACACTTGGCTAAAACAGCACTTCTTTTCAGTCTGTCATGCACTTCGTTCATCTCCAGCCGCTCCCTTCGCGGAGAATACAGAACCGCAGATTGGAACTCCGCACTCACATCACAGCGATGCTGTGTCTCACTCACAGCACAATCACGCAATTACACAGAGAGGCCCCTTGCACTTCTCGTTCATACCACAAGAATATGTCACTTAAAACAATAACCAAACTTGTTTGTACCGTCTCTGGCTGTGTTCCTCGTGGAGTAATTCACTTCACAACAATACTTTGTCTCAAACACATACACTTGCACAAATGCTTTCAACATGAGATACCCAGACATCCACAAATAAGACATACAATTATTACCACTCCAGTTAATAGCCCTCCAGCAGCTGTAAATATTACCCAGATAACCTTGTCACAACTGCGAGAGGCCCGCTTACCCGTCTCCTGATTCTTACACAGTCCTTAGCAGGTCCATCCTGGCTCCCAAAACTGAGATGCAGCGGTAACCTCAGATTTGCTTGATCTGTTCCCAAGATTGCTAGCAGCCACTCTATCGGTCAGCAAATACCCCTTGACCACTCCATCGGTCACCAAATCTCCTGTGACCGCTCTATCGGTCAGCCTGTGGGTTACCCTCCTCCCTTACGGGGACTATGCTCCACGCCAGATGTCTCTGCGTGATTTACCAGCTGCCCCAGCCACGCATACGACTTACAGGCCCTGCCTGTACTATAAAACATACCGTTTCTCCACAACTTCAGGAGGTCTTTTTCTGCTCCCGCGGTGAGTGGCTGAGAGTGGAGGCTCCTCCAAGGAAAATACTCGGGGTGCACCTAGGGGTGTCCGCTCCGCAGTCGATCCAGCAGCCAAGCAGAGCGTCTCCTGGCTGGCTCGCCAAACTGACTTACGGAAAACGGACTCCACAATCAATAAGACTGTGAAGTAGGTATGTTTATTCAGCGCTGGGAAGCATGGGGGGTAGTCCCACCAAAGTCGTGCGCACCTGATGCAGCAATTTGCCATGGTTATATGCAGCAAAGAGTTACATATGCATAAAGTTTCACAATACACCTACACATATTCATAACCTGTCCCTGCTTCATATTAAAATTAGTTCCAAGGTGTCATTTCCATAAACTCCTCCCATCTGCACTTGTGAAGTGTCTCCTGGTGGTGGTCGTCGGGGGTCGTGGGGATGAAGATTGATGACTCTTCCTCGTCACCGCTAGCTGACCTCTTGTCTTTGCGCAGACTCAGTCGCTCCTTGGCTCTTGTCCATCCACAGGACCAGTTTCTGTCAGTTTCTTAAGATAGGCTCACACTGTTATTAAGAGACTGACCTTGGTAAGGGGCCCAAGGCTTCTTGCTTTAGTTAATTTGCACAACGCACCATAGTTAGCAAAGACACTAAGTAGCATCCTAGTTTAATGCCGTCGGTGCTCTATCTCTACTTGATAAGATTCTCCTAACTCCCTCTCTCAGGCCCTTCCTGTACTATAAAACATACTGTTTGTCCACAGCTTCAGGAGGTCTTTGTCTGCTCTTGTGGTGAGTGGCTGAGAGTGGAGGCTCCTCCAAGGAAAATACTCGGGGTGCACCTAGGGGCATCCGCTCCGCAGTCAATCCCGCAGCCAAGCAGAGCGTCTCCTGGCTGGCTCGCCAAACTGACTCGCAGAAAACGGACTCCACAGTCAGTAAGATTGTAAAGTAGGTATGTTTATTCAGCGCTGGGCAGCATGGGGGGTAGTCCCACCAAAATCGTGCACGCGCGACACGGCAACTTGCCATGGTTATATGCAGTAAAGAGTTACATATGGGGTCATCTGAATGAGACAGGTGGAAGCTGCAGTGGCTGTAACTTTGCCAGCTGACTGCACTGTGTGAGCTACAGCTCGGGACCTTGCCGCCTCAGGAGGAACCCGAAGCCTGGGGTGATCCCCAGCACCGACCTGTCCTCACAGGCTGCCCGAGTTCATCTACCCCCGCGGTATGTGAAGTCGGATCTCCCTAGGAAGAAGTCCAGGCCGCCGTGTACTCCCAGCACCGGGTACATGAGTTCATGTCACCAACACTCCAGACAGATGCCTAACATAGGGACCTGTCCACGTGGCACACGAATGCACCCCTGAGGCCTCTGGAAGGGCAGGCGATGCAGCCAGGCCTCCCCAGCCTCCCCCCAGGCGTTTCAAGAATTTGAAGTTCCATTCCTAAAAGTAGTCTTAGCTAGGATAACTGTTGAATTTTTATTTTATTGAAGTCCCCAAGTGGAAACTCATTGGTTTGTTTAACCAATGTAATTTATTTTAATGTAAAATACACTTTTTTATGACAGAGAATGCTTCTGTCTCTGATTTGTCAAGTCTTTAAAACAATTTTTTGTTCCCACAAGCTGCCTTTTTAAAAAAGAAGAGAGCTCTTTGAAGGGCTTAACTGAAAACTTGTTGCTGGGTTGTGCATTTTCTTGTTTTCTCTCCCCCCCCCCAAAAAAAAAAAACGTAAACATCACTTCTTGCAATTTGTACTTGTAATTTTCAGAATCTCTAATCCAGAGTTTCTTTGGATCACTGGTAGGCATTAAAATAAAAGTTGGCGTTGTTTCTCTCACCTGTATTTCCAGTTCTAAGAACAACACATTTAATTAAATGTTCTAGATGTCTTTCTTGTCAATATCTTAGAAAAAATGGTTCATTTAATTTGTCACTACATAAATTTTTACGTAAATTAAGTCACATAAGACTTTCTAGGCTAATCTAAAAATAAAAAAGGCGGAAAGAAACAAAACAAAACCCTAAGAGGCGTGTGTCAGACAAAAAAAAAAAAAGTCACTGAAATTCTGCATTGAGGTGCAGGAGAAATGAGAGGCAGCTCCAGTAAAATTTTTTGAGCTGGCCAGCTTTTAAAATTTAAAAATATTTCAAGCATTAGCTCTGACCTGCCCACAGTGAGACAACAGCGGAGTTCAGATTTTACATCTGATCTAAGAAGCTGCCACAGTGAAAAGTTTCAGTGAAGCAGGGGAAGTCCAGGAGATGGTGAGACTCGCACAGCTAGACCATCATGTTTTACATGAGACAGTGCCTAAGGGTAAGCAGTTCAAAACCTGACTGTTCAAAGCTGATGATGCTTCAGGAGCAGGGCTTCTTCCAACTCCGTGCTCATCTGAATTTTCCTGTCAGTGTTCAGAAAGGGAATTGACAATGAGATGAAGAAAAATCCCTAAAGCTGAGGGATAAAAGGCTAAGAGATAGTTTAATTTGAACCACTGGATGTTTTTGGAGGACAGAAAAGAACAGTGGATTGTATGTTAAGACTTGAAACAGTCGTAGTGCTATTTTCATTTGATGTGACCTCCTGTATAAAAACAACTGAGAGCCTGTATCAGGAGAGAACCCAACTGAAGGGTTTTATAAGGCAGAAAGCCAATCTTTCCCGATTACTCTTTTCTGTTCGTCACTGAACTCTCAGGACAAGCCCAGAAACAATCAGGAACTGGCTCTGCAGCCTTTCAGACCCGAGCGCTCCGTTAGAGGAGCCGCTTCTCCTCCCGGCTGCGCCAGTCCCGTGGCCATGGCCTATCAGCGCTCCGTCAGCGCCACACAAGGGCGGCGGGGCGCGGTGCTTCCCGGGGCGGGAAGCCGGAAAGTGCCGAAGCCGCTCGGGTTGGGAACCGAAGGGTGCCGAGGCCGCTCGGGTCGCAGCCGAAGGAAGCCGAGGGCGCTCGGGCGGAGCGCGGCGGCCGGCGGGGGAGGGCAGCGCGGCGCAGCGCCCCCTGGCGGCGGCGCGGCGGGGGCGGCGCGCGAGCGGAGCCGAGCCTGAGCCCGAGCGCGAGCCCGAGCCCGAGCCCGAGGAGCGGCGGCGGCCGTTCGTGAGGGGAAGGGCGGCCGGAGCGCAGGTAACGCGGACCCTCGCCACCCTCCCCCGTCCCCCGCCGCCCCCCGCTCCCCGCCGCCGCTCCCCCGGGCAGGGCCGGGCCGCTCCGGAGCTGCGGGCCTGGGCCCGGGCCCGCCGCCTGTCAGCGCGGCCCGCCGCCCCCGGGGGCCTCCGGGCGCTGGCTCCGCGTCCAGCCGCGGCCGGGGAGCTCCTCCCGGGGGCTGCCCGGCCCCTCGGGGCGCCCCGCTCCCCCTTTTGCTGCCTCGCCTCCCCGGAACGGCCCTGCAGATGCCCGGGGAGCGGGGCTGTTTCTCTTCCTGGGCAGGGAAGGGAGGTAGCCGCAGCGTTTCCAGCGGCGCCGGGGCAGGTATGCACGGGTCCTGGTGGCCGGGCCCTAAACACGCTGCCGAGCCTCTCCTAAATACTGGTGGAAATATTCCACAACTGAAAACAAACCTCTGTTAACGCTTAGACCCTTTGAGGAACACCCATACGGCATCCTGGTTTTCAAACTTACCCTATTTGCTATTGAATTAGACCAGCAGGTTTTTTCCTCTCTAGGAGATAAGAACAGAGGGTATATTCAGCTCTGCACGTACCTTGCACGGGAGGCAAAGGGACAGATGATAAAAAAAAAAAAACAAATTCGCAGAGTGCTGTAGCATTAAGCTTATGCTTAGTATCTCATGCCGAGATTTGGTTTTTCAAAATTATTAAACTGCAAATGTGGGACACTGTCACACCATTAAAGCCATAAATCCGTGGTTTTGCTTATTTGATACCTCTTGCTTTCTCTTCTTAGGAATGGAGGGGGAAAAACTGATCTCTGCAACAGACACGCAGTATTCTAGTGCGCTCCTTCAGTCTTTGAACGAACAACGTGGCCACGGACTTTTTTGTGATGTTACTGTCATCGTGGAGGACCGGAAATTTCGAGCTCACAGAAACATTCTTTCTGCCTCAAGCACATACTTTCACCAGCTTTTCTCGGTGGCAGGGCAAGTGGTTGAACTGAGCTTTGTAAGAGCCGAAATCTTTGCGGAAATACTTAACTATATGTATAGTTCCAAAATAATCTCTGTCCGATCTGACTTACTTGACGAATTGATTAAATCAGGGCAACTGTTGGGCATTAAATTCATAGCCGATCTGTGCATACCACCTTCTGAAGGAAAAAGCACGTCAAACGAGGTCAAAGATGCTGCTTCAGAAACTTCAACGTCTACCCGCACTCAAAAGGATGCTGAAACACAAGTACCTGCAATCAGGCAAGAGGGTGGGGATGTATTGGGGGGGATGCCGGTTATAACTGAATCGTTCTCCTTGCATGGCATATCATATGAGACTGCAAAAATAACAGTGAGCGACTCAGATGATGACGATGATGTCATTTTTTGCTCTGAGATCATTCCTCCAAAAGAATGTACTAAAGATACAAGTGCTGCAACCCACAACCAACCTTGCCCAAATGCAGCTGGAGTTTCTGACCAAAAATCATGCAGCAGTGGTGGCTCCCCACTATTGACTAGCCCCACAGCAACTCAAAAACTCTCTTCCTCTGCTAACCAGCTGCATCCAAACCAAACACAATCAAGTGCGGAATCCCTCATCTCTGGGACACCGCAGCATTTGACACCTGAGATTATTTTGCTAAATCGGCCTCCAGTTAACACACCACCCAGTGTCAGCTCCTCACATCAAACACATGTGACCCCTACGATTAATTTGGTTGAGGAGAACCAGAAGCCATCTAACAACAGTTCCTCAGCTGAAACAGAAACGACTGCTGTTGATGATGTAGAAGAGGTGGTTGAAGATGACGACGATGTCATTAGCTCCTCTAGTCCTGGTTCAGTCAGCAATAGCTCTTTGGTTCAGCAGCCTGCTGCGTCCAAGGCCACAGCCTCTGAAGGATCAGGTGTACAGAAAAAACAGGTTGTTACGTTTTCACAAGAGCCATCTTCTAAGCCTGGAGAATTTAAAATAAAAATCTCAGATGTCCTTACTGGAAACAACAGGGAATTCAGTGCAGGCATTGCACCAAAACATGTGGCAGAAGGGCAGAAAATCATAACATTAGATACAGCCACTGAAATAGAAGGCTTATCCACAGGCTGTAAGGTCTATGCAAACATTGGTGAGGACACCTATGACATAGTCATTCCCGTAAAGGATGATCCCGAGGAAGGAGAAGCCAAGCGTAATGAAACGCCCAAAACATCTGGTGATGATTCTCCAGGCAGGAAACGCATGAAAGTTAAGCACGACGACCACTACGAGCTGATAGTGGATGGAAGGGTCTACTACATCTGCATTGTATGTAAGAGATCCTATGTGTGTCTGACGAGTTTACGGAGACATTTTAACGTTCATTCCTGGGAGAAGAAGTATCCGTGCCGATACTGTGATAAGGTTTTCCCTCTCGCAGAATACCGTACAAAGCATGAAATCCACCACACCGGCGAGCGGAGGTACCAGTGCTTGACGTGTGGCAAGTCTTTCATCAACTACCAAATCATGGCCTCACACGTAAGATCGGTCCATAGCCAAGACCCTTCTGGAGACACCAAGCTTTACCGATTGCACCCTTGCAGGTCGTTGCAGATCAGACAGTATGCATACATTACTGATCGTTCAAGCAGTATACCGGTATTAAATGAGAATGGAATTGTTTATCGTGTTGACACAGGAAAAGAGAGCACCGAAGGAACAACATCAAATCCTCCAGCCAAACAAATGACCTGGGATGATATTTTCATTCCGCAGGCAAACGAAGCAATTTTTAAACAAAATCAATCAGAGGGTAGCACTGAATTTGAGTTTGTAATACCAGAATCTTACTGAAATGCATTAAATGCTGGAAAAGGGCTTCAGTGCGGAAACACTGCAGCTGTTTTAAATGAACTGTTAAAATAATTGCAGAACAAATTGTTAAAGTGAAAACAAGTTAACTTGTTCTACCAAGTCATCAAATGGTAGTACTTAGATGGATCGTTAGTAGCTGCAAGCAATTTGTGGAAGCAATTCATCTGAAAGTTTACTTGAATACAGATTACGACATTTCCAAGGAGCTAGCAGTGTTTGCTAGTATGTTAATTTTGATCAAACTGTGGGGATTCGTAACTTGAAAAAGGTACAGTTTATTCTAAAGAACTAGAGATCTAAAGTCATTTGTAAAGTAATTGATGTATTTCCTGTACCCACACTTCTTATGTAAACCCTTTCTTTCATGGTAGCACTTTAATGCTGAACTGTGTTTAAACATTAATCAAGAAAACAGTAAAAATATTCATCATAGTCTCTTGAATGTGGAACCATTTAAAAAATTAATCCCACAACTCATTTTATTTTTTCTGAGCAATGCATTACTGCAAGGGTCCAGAGTTTGGAGTAGTGTATTTTTGAACTAGCATCTTCATTTTGCTTTTATAAGCAATATGAATCATCTGTCTTCATGCAAGTATTCTTGCCAACACGTTAGCCAGTCTGGGCTAACTTGAACAAACTTTATATTTGTGTTTGGCAGTATGGTGAGCAGAGTATTCAGTGTCTGGACCATTATAATTTACTCTTTGTAACAGGGAAAAAAGTCAGTGATCCGTAGCGAGGAAACTTGGAATGCTTAGGAAGATAATTTTGCCCTTTCAAATCTTGAGGAATATTGTTAGGTTTTCTTATTACAGAAGATACCAGTAGTTTGGAATAAAGTGCTGTTTTTTGCTCTTCATGAAGAAAGGTTTCAATCTGGTATATAAAAAAAAAAAAGTAATCCTTATGATATTTTTTTTTTTTTGCTAGCTGAAGGCTTTGAAATTTGCTTCTTAAAACTGAGAAATAACCCAAGTGCTGCGTCAGCTTAGGACTGAGACTGCTGAGGATCTTGTATGTCTATTTGGCTAGATTTTTAAGTGAAACAGGAATTTTTTTTTTTTCCTTCTCCCATTTATAGAAGGAATGTAACCATGTAATAATGATGAACCAACAATCAAAAAATACCCCTCATCCCTCATAGTCCACAGTATAATTCCTCTACAGCTGCCTAGTTGTCATCTGTTTTCAGTTTCAAGTTTATTATATTGCCCTGTTTTTTCTCCTTGCAATTGGTACATTTTTAGACTCAGGAGATGATTCAAGAAGTCCAACCTGAACAGGAAACAGTAGATCTGAGAAAAACAACTGTTTACCATAGTTTAGCATGTCAGATTTAGTGACTTCTTGAATTTCTGTAAATGGTAATACGAAAACTGCACAGAAATTCTAGCAATGACTGACTGAGCGAGATTGTTGTGCGTAGTGCTAGTTAGTTATTGTAACCTTTCATTGCTTAAATTACAGCTAAAAGTTTTTCTTCTCCTGTTTCAAGTAAGCGTCTTGGTCCTACGACTTTCAAAGATTTTAGGCATGTTATGAAGGTTCCAGTTGTATATGAACCTTCCTGACAGAAAGATACTTAACTGGTAAATGGTTCAAATACAACTGGAGCTATAAAAAAGGGTACCAGAAATGCATAACGATGGGAGAAAGAGGAGAATGTTTACTTTCTACGTGTAATACTCAGCACTTCTGTTTTGTAGGCCAAAAATTATATACGTGGTTATTTCCCAGATCATGTTGCAAATGCCTTTGAGTATAACGGAATATGCTTTCAAATGTTACAGGTTGGATGTAGTCTGAGATAGTATTGCAGCAGCCACATGTAATCCTCACAAGGAGTAAGTATTGATTGCCTGACGTAGCTGGCTGCGTGCTGTGTAGAAATTTCATGAACTTTTGGTCATAAAAAATGCGATGGTTCTGTAGTTGACATGACACATAGAGAATTAAGGATACACTGCAAAGTGTGCGTTCAGTAATAACAAAAAATAATGGCTATCAATATTTGCTGCTGATATATTTAAACCTTAAATTAAACTGTGCCTACTAAAGGTCTCTCTTTGGAGGAAAACTGGAAAATTAGGGCTTTGTAACTGTATTTTTGCTAGAAGACTCGTGCTTGCATGTGTCTCAGGGTCTTCAGTTTTCCTTGGAAGTGATTTTTGATATCCAAAGTCCAGAGGTCACATAAAGCGTTTTTTAATTTTACTTCCAATATTTATTGATTTGGAAACATGTTAGATCCTCTTTAAACTTTATGGGGTCATGAGCTTTTATATTTAGATTCCTGGCTATTGCACTTATATTTGTTCGTTTGTTTTTAAACATTTAGCTTCCACTTTAACTTAATGAAAAAACTTATGTAAATATTAAGAAATTGGCTTTGGGGTAATGAGCGAAAAAGTTGGAATCTGAAAAAGCATTTATATAAAAATTAACAATTTCAACAGAGTGCTAGCAAACCTCAGTCATTTATACACATATAAAAACATTAACGGATCTGCTGCAAAATGTAATGATGGTGGTTGCATCCTCATTGTATGGTTTCTTTGGAGATTCATCCCATAGCATTCCAGTATATGAATAAAATAAAAAACAAGAAAAAAATCACCTGCTTATTTATTTTGTACTGTTAAGGCATGCAGCTTATAAAAAGATGCAGAAGCTGACAACTATATACATTGAACATTTGAGTTCTACACCTGTTACCTATGAACTGTTCCATGTGAAAAATCAATAATTTTTGCTAGATCTGTAATGTATATACTTGTATAGCCTTTCTTTAACATACTTTTTAAAGTTGTGTTCTACTTTTCATTAATCAATACTTGATATTAGGTCTTTGAGCTTTCTATGTCAAAAAATAAAAAGTTTAATTCCAGAGATGTGTAGCATGTTTCTTTTCGATCACAAATCAGCTTCTGCAATCTAACATGTTCAATGGCTAATAGTTTGTAACATTCTTCTCCAGGTCTATAAGAATAGCAGGAAACTCTCCCTAGAGGTTGTTTTTGTTGTTTTTATTTTTATTTGAGGTTTTCTTTGTTGTTTTTTTTCTGTTTTTCCTTTGATTGAACACTTTCCAAGAAAGCATTTTAGCTGAAACACTCCTCTGCATATTTTTAAGCTGAATTTTGTTATATATGCTTACCCTTCAGACCAGTAGAGTACTCTGTCCAACTACTAATGTGGTTGCAAATGACCTAGAAATCAAGAAAAATATATATAGTGACCAGCACAATGCATTTCAGCTAGCTCAGCGTTAGGTCTTCTATTCTTAACTGGTTATCATATGGAATAGTCAGATTGCTGTGGAACGGTGGCTAACATTGAGAAAATTACTGACTTCAGTTGAGCTTAGCACAGATAAGGGATACAATTCAATGAGTAATATATAAAAATGATAGTTTAGATGTCTTTATCTACTTGGCACAGGTCTTCCACTTACTTCTGTTAACATCAAATAGCAGTTGGCATGATCAGGAAAGAATTAGGCCCAAATACAATAAACACAAAAGTACATGAAACTCTTAACTGGATGGATTATTCACCCATGTTAAGCAGAAGTTCAGCAGCAATGACTTTACAGTGACTGAAATCAACGTGCCCCGTTATGTGGGTAGGGCTGCAAAACTATGATGTGTGGGGACATCTGAGGCTTAACAAAACAGAACTTAATAATAAAACAAATCTCTGCCTACTCCTGGTAGAACCACCCATTTCCCAGTACAGCAAATCCTGTTGTTTTGTGTTTTTGTTTGTTCTTAAATGCATGCTGTTAAACCAAATTCCTCAACTAGCATTAAAGGTGCTTGTGAAACAGGACCATTGCTAAAGCGTAAAATGCAAGTTATAAATGTTTACAAAAATCACACAATTTTATTTAACCTTGGTAAAGTAATAAAAGGGTACATATGAGTCACAATTTTACGTTCGCATAAGAAATAATGAATACAGTGCAGAATGTTGCAGTTACATTAAACAGTTTTACTCAAGCAGAAGGTAGTGGGTAGTTCAACAGAAAAATCCAACTGGTAATTTTTTATTTTTTTTTTATAAATGTGACAATGGCCTTATCCTTTTACAGTGAATTTAAAGCAGCAATGTAATTTTTGCTTAAATATTCCTTAGAGTTCCTTAAAAAACAAGAATTTGGATAATTTCCTAAGTTTAGTATATCTGTCAAGTCGAAACCAATGACACCATCATTTCCTTACTGTTTCTCTGCCACTAAGTTGTGCTCCCCTCATGAGTTTTCTTAGTCCTGTCCTATAGTGTCCCCTAGTCCTTCTAGCCCTATTTGGTAGACAGGCACAAATGGTATAGTATGTTTGTTGAAAGTGGGACAGGACTGTTAGCTTCCATTTCAAGGATGCAGCAATAAAAAGTTTTCTGATATTAAATGTATGTATCCTTCAAATTCTAGGTTTGTGGGGAGTTTTATCAGAGGTACTGCCTATTTGGAAATTGCACACGAATCTCTTTAACAATATTTCGTTCACAAAAACGTAATATAAAATGGATGAAGCCCTAGTATGCAAATTTATTTTCAATATGCAAATTTACAGGAGCTGCACTTCAACGATCTCAGTAAAACAAAATGTCACCAGGAAATGTTCTGCATACACTACTGCTTTAAATCCCAAGAGCTGTATTGCTTTCTCCAGCTATTTATTTTTCTTTGTTGCTGGAGAAAAGGTACATGCTTGCTTCTGGATAAAAGGTGTCATCCTTTAACTTACTGATATATTGACTAGAGTTTGACAGTGGAATGATAAGGTTAACACACAGCCGAGCTAAAGGCTTTGCAAATGCATAGTAGTAAAAACAGCATTATAAAGTGTGGGTATACTTTGAAAAGTGAGATCAGGGACTTCAGCATTTGTTTTCCATTTTGACAGTATTTCAATTTGTTTAGCTTAAGAGCAGAGAGATGCTACAGTTTAAATTCTAGCTGTTGTTTTCTTTCCCTAGCATGTATACCACTTCCAGATTCTGCATGCCAGATTTAGCTTTCTGGTACCTTTCTGTCTGCATCAAATTGAAGGTCATGTAGACCACTTAAGAATAGGATCAACAGTTTGGTGCAAAGGAAATCAAATCTTTAGGAAATAAGGAATAAAATGTCAATACCTTTTTTTTTTTTTTTTTTTTTTTTTTACCTCTGAAGCAAGCAGTTGAGAATGCTCAGGTTGAGCAGCTCAGATCTAAAAGCTGTCATCTGAAGTCACTTCCTGGAGTAGAACCACACTTTACAGGACATTATTGTATCACATAACAAAGCTGACCTTCTTTTGTTATGCAGGATGCATGCAAAATCTGTTGGAATCTAAATCAATCAGCACAGTCATCAGCTGAAGATTAAATGAAAGTCACAACAATAATTGTAAATTCCTATCAGCTTCACCCTATATTACATGGTGTTGAATTTTATCCATGTGAGACTTACATCTTGGAGAACTAGTAGTGGAAATTCCTTATGTGCAGCCTGTAATACAGCTACTAAAACGGTGCTTATTCAGGGTGCTGATTCAACCCGTTAAAAAAGTTAAAATTAGAAGCGTAAAAAAAATTCCCAACCAAACAGAAGGCAAAAAAAAAGTTTTCACTGCATTGTTTCAGTGACTTGTGGATAGTTCCTGATGCTCTTTTTAGGAATACAAGGAAGATTTAGGCAGTGCAACCACCCGAACTGTTTGATTTCAGCATTACATATACAGAATTCAGAGACAAACAACTGCATTTCACCTTTTATCTTAAGAAGTAACCCAAAATAAACCAGCTAATAAAGCTTATTAAAGTTTTTCCTGTCAAAAAAGCAATATTCCAGTTGTTCTGCTAGACACATATGAAAATACCCTATGAAGTTATCTCTATTCTTTAGTTTTAGTGTTAAGAGACGCTGTCGTGGCTCCTCACGAGGATTTCCATTACACAGACTGTAATCAACAAGTGACGTGAGCTAGGTTCTGTGGCCCCACAAAATCCCAACAACTGGAGACCAAAGACCAAACAAAACAAGCATCAAGCTGAGCTGTCTGCAAGCACACTCACCTTGAACAGATAGATATTCTTGGGCAACTGTTGGTCCTGGCTACTCTTACTTCGGCTTGGCTCAAGATGGAGTAAGGCAGACCAGAATCTAACATACGTGTCGTGACACTTTATTAAAAACCAATGACTATATGAACCTCACTGGAAAATGAGGAGGCTGGAATTTAGGTCCCCTGCTACTCACCACCACTGCAAAACATCCGCAGTATATCCCGTTCCTCACACCCCACTGATAAACCTCTGAAATAAGTTTTGCATGAAATAACAGTCTGATCAACTAGTCATATTTGCAGTTATCTTCTGTTTCTATCCTCCTGCTACCTCCCACAGTAAAATATAAATACAAAATGTTCACAATTATTTCAATGGCAAGTATTTCTTCTCTCCCACATTCTTTATGGCGTATAAGGTGGTGGCTTTTCAAAAGGTGGAAAATACGGCGGGGAGTAACGAGGCGGTGCATTGGAAGACCACATATAGCTGGGAGAAGGTGACACTGACTGGGGGTCGTCGGAGAGGCCAGAAGGAGTGGAGGCTGGAAACACGCTGGAATGCTGCAGGAAAAAAGCGAGAAAGCTGTAACATTTCTAAATAAAGGACAATGGTAAAATAAGATTTCATTACCGAGCAGTGTAAGATTAATATTTCAAGACTCAACTCTGCAAAGCATGTGTACACACAAGTAAGCATTCAAATAACTCGTTGCACTCAAGGAGGCATTTAAGAATTTCTCTCTCATCACTTCTGCTGCGTACCTGCTTGCGTTTCACATAGCCTGGCCAACTGAAAACTGATTAATCTCTTTCACATCTTGGGTTTCATACATCAGTGAGTGGCAACAAAGAGGCTAGAGATCATTTCTTCTTGTACTACTTTTATCACTAATTAAAAAAGAAAAAAGCAACCAAAAGAAAAACAATGGCAATAAGATAGTGAAATCCTTCAGTAAGTACAAAGCTTCAAAAGGTTTTACACAGAAAATTTGTGCGTGCCTGAAAATTAACTTCTGCTCTCCAAAATACCTTTGTTATCAAAAATACCTTAAGCCTAAAGTCATATGACGTTGGCACTGTGAGAGACCTGTGAACATGCTGCGTTCTGTCCACAAATAGGCCAGACAAATTAACTCTGAATAGGTAATGAAATACTGTCACTTACACCGGCTCCTGGGCCACCAATACACTGGTATCTTTATCCCTGGCAATCATATTCCCAAGCTGCACCTTGTGTTACCATTTGGCCACCTGGCCCATCCTAAGGAGGCACTCGTAGGGCAGCCTGGGGAAGGGACAGGGTCATGCTATCAGCACACTGCGTTTCTGAAAAGTGTTCCTGCTTTGGCACTGAGCAGCAAGCACCCTCAGGCTGGCTCATCCCATGGGCTGCGGGCAGGCACTGCTCACCCAGAGCCAGCATGACAAAAGGTGTGCCAGGAGAGGATTTGTATGGCACTGCTGAGGGATCAGCACTGGAGCAGGGCACTCACACCCTGCAAGACTGAGCTGCAGACAACGTTCAAGGTCAGATTTTATCCTGGTCGGGGCAAGGATGACTGACTGTGGAGATAGTAAATTGTTTTCAAACAGCTTTTTTTTTTAATGCTTACTTACTAAATCACTTACCTAAAACTGACCTGTGACAGTTTATTGATTGGATATATAACCCATGAAAGCCCAGCTTGGTCATCTAGGTGGCCACAGAAAGCCATACAGCTCATTCTCATTTTAAATAACACAGCAGCCCCCATCAGTGGCAACCCCGAGCCTGCAGAACCACTTATTTGGAAAGACACTGCTGCAGCAGCACAGCACGGACACCGTTGAGCAAAGGCAGCCTTGGGTTTCAAACACAACAAAGCATCTGAGTGCTGCTGCCTGGCAACAGCCCAAGGCTTTGAGGAGAGCTGCCTTTGTTGCAGCTGCAGAGCCGGCCTGGCTTGCTCCAGCTTCAGGCAGCAGCCCGGTTTTATTAACGAAGCCAGCACTAATACCTCTCTTTCGAAAGGGGATAAGAGGCAGAACATGCTGCTGCTGCTGCGGTGAAATGAACCATTCATCTGCATCCTCTTGCAGAAGGCAAAACGTTGCAGGACTGAGATGTGCTCAGCTAATTGTCCCCTGGCCACCAGACCATGCAAAGGGAAGAATAACATACAGGCTGCCACCCCCACCAGAACAGCTTCCTCCTGCCCAGTTCCTGTCTCAGCATATCGCAAAGACTTTGTCACCATGAAGAGCCCGCCCTCCTGGGGGATGTCCCTTCCCATGGTGAGTACTAGTAACTGCCAACATCCATCGGCAAAAACCAGAGCGCCAGTTCTGCTATCTTACATTGTGTGGAAAAGCAAAGATGCTACGGGGACACAAATTTCCTTACAGACTTTGGAGTGGCATTTTTTTCTTTTCTTTTCCTTGGGAAAGAGGTCACTTAGAGTGGGAAGTACTGACCTTGCCAATTTTAGCACCAGAATTTTTGCAGCCTTCGAGAGGGCCTTGAGGAGCAAGGTTGGGCATGCTCCATATGCTACAGAACAGCAGGGGAGAAGGTATCAGTGTGGTAAAGACACTGCTCAGATCAGAAAAGATAAAGAGCCTACACAACCAGAGCCCTCAGCTAATGCTTTCACACAGGCTCTCACATTTCCTCGAGGACAAGAAAGGATCACACTTAGAACTGCGTCTGAAAGCAAGACTTGGCTATTTTAAATTTAGATTACCTTGATTTACAACCAGCTTTTGTTGGCCAGCTCCTAAGCCAACACCTGTGGTATCACAGCAGTGAGAAACAAGGGCTTTCATCTGCTGGCTGAGATGTAAATGCTAGGAGAGCCCCAGCAGTACTTTTAGTTGAAAAGCAGGGCAAATCAACCCATGCTGAGCTCACTGCTGGTGCAGTAGCAGCACAGACAAGCACAGAGTTAAACAGTGCTTATTATCAGCTGAGTGTCTGGCAAATGGACTTCACAGAAGAGCTTGTTTAGGTATATGCTGAGGTTGGCATTTCTGTAACAGGAAAAAGTTATACAACACTGCTGACTGTCCCAGGTTGTGCTAATCTCAAAAAATAAGTCACGAATCTGTATACATAAGTCCTAGAATTTCTGATGTTCAAATATCTCTAAGAAATTCCAACAACAGTGTTGTCCAGTGGCACTAGCAGTAAAAACAGAAAGGTTTGGATGCAAGGCACATTTAGTGCATGGGTCTGATGGGGGAGATTGTGGCTACTGCAGACCACATCTCTTAGCTGACGTCTAAGAAATTGAGCTCTTGTTAATTAAAAAAAGTCTCCAGCCATGATGGTTGCCAAGAAAATGTATGATGTTAAATTAACATCACCACTCTGGTAATATCCACCTGAAGGAAGAACTGATGTTGAAGCAGATATGGACATTTCTACAAATGAAAACTGATGCTGACAGCAAGGTTCAAGTGAAATCACAGGTCCATAACTCAGAAGAGACAGGGATTGCAGCAGCAGTGGTGTTTGCAGGGACTGCTCTTAGAACAGCTGAAGTATGTCGGAAAAACAGAAGAGGTTTTCAGTTGGTATACCAGGAGCTCAGAGAGCTCATTTTCAAAAGCTCATCTGTTTCTCTCGGGCACAGCAGCTGGCCTAATAAAAACTATCACCAGAACATCTTGCTTTGCCTCTATCCTCAGAGCATCACAGATGCCAGAGGCAATGCCTATTTTTAATGTGGCCTCTGCTGGTGAATGACAGGGGAAGCAGGCAGCACGTCCTGTTGCCTTCTCCTCAAGGAGAAGCTTTCAGGAAAACCTTGTCTTAGTCAGAGAGAGTGCTGCCAAGGAGCAGTGGATAGTAAGAAAGGCCTGGTGTTCTCTGTATGAACAGGAAAATTAAACCGTGTAAATGACAGGAAGACAGGCCTCCAGAGTCCTGCAGACTGGGCTATATTTAACTTTCTAGCTAAACAAGGAAACATCCCATAACGTTCTGTACCTGAAAGTCATACGCAGAGTACGGAGGCAGGTGAGGAGTGCTGTGGTAGTAGGTGTTGTAAGATGTCACCTGTGGCCTCGAGTAATAGGACACCGTAGGATGTGCATTTTCAACCGTGCAGTTCAGCGTAGGGAGGGAAGGAGTCTGTTAAAACAAAGAGAATCTCAGCTGCTAACCAGGACATCTTCAGAGTCACCAAAAACTGACAGCTGAATGAAAACAGAGATGATTTAAAGGAGCAAAGTGTCTCCCTAGAGCTTGATTCTGCTGAATCAGCAGCTAGCAATCCAGTTCCCTCTTAGGCAGCAGGCAAGTCTTGAGGTCATTTCATTCTTTACCAATCCATTGTTTCCTTTAGATTCCCCAGAACAAGCCTGGCAATAGCCCAGTGCATGCTAGTACTCAAAGTGACTGCTTGGACTATTTCTCCTATTTGTGAAGGTGCTAAGTGTTAATTTTGATTACTCTATTATTCAGCGCATTTTGAGATCGGCATATTTCAAATCCTCTTGTGCTGCTGTTCACAGACACTTCCATATATCTTTTTGCAGTGGTTTACAAACTGTCTGGTGTGGGTCAAATCTCAAAAGACTGTAACGCACAGCTGGGAATGTATCTCAAGATGTGTTTGGGAAGATTTTAGTGGGTCTGAAAACAGAGTAGGAAAGTTCAAAATTCTGAAATAAGGCACCCCTGGCGAAGGGCCCAAGATTTGTTTGTAAGAAAAATATATTGCCGAGACAAAAAATGCTCTTTTTCTGTGTGTCTCATTTTGTATTATTCCAAATGAGTCACAAGAGACTGAAAAAAGAAATATGTTTTGAATGTTCAGCTCTCCCCATTGATTTGTTCTCGGCAGAACAAAACTGTATGGGACGTGACAAGCAGCCTGGTTGAGTGAGGGTACTTCAAAGCTTGTGGTGCCAGAACAGCATTTTTTTCCACTCTCTGAAGTTTGCACTCTCTTGCCTGGCTTTGGTCCTAAGCTTACCTTCTCAGATTCTGCACCATTAAGAAACTAGATGGAGAGTTTCAGCCTAGCAGGGCTGCGTAATACAGTTCAGAACTCTACTATTGCTATAAAATCAACAATTTGAGAGCAACAACCACGCATTTCCTTGTTGAAGGTCAGTGCTATGAAAAGAAAGATCATTTTTAAAGAAAAAGTTCATTTTTATTCATACTGGTATTGCCAACACTTCCGAGAAGGTTCCTTTTGAAAATAAAATCCCTATTTCTTTTCATCTTTTCTAATTGTGTTCAGGCAGTGACACCAGATCAGAAAAGTTAATCATTTTCACTTTCTCCTTAGAATTATTTCATGTCCTTCTTCCTGGCCTGATTGCAGTGATGCATAGATCATTTGCACTGAAATATCAATAGCTGTTTCCATGCTTATTTTAAAAAGGCAATTTGTCTGATTTGCACAGAAATTGGTATCACCTTACCATGTCTTTAAAGCCTCCAAGTATCGCTGCTGTAATGATCCCTAGGAATAGCCCCACTATGTTCAAAATTGTTGCCGACCAAAGCAAGTGGTAAAGGTGAATGATGTCCTGGCAGCTGCTGACATCAATGTATTCATAGTAGCCTCCAGAAATCTCTACTCTGCTGGATTAGGAAAAAAAAAAATCCCACAATAAAACAATAATGATAAAAAAACGCACCACATAATAAAACCTAAGCTCTTCACTGGGCAGTAAAACACACACTGCAATTTAATGATTGCCTGGACCTAACCACCAAGAAGAGAGTGAGGGTAAAGCCTGCTAGATCCCATTCTTGTGGCATCTGAGATCTCCCTGCATGATACTGGCAGCAGAGATGCCCTGATATGCTGTGAAACAAACAAGTCCTGCGAGACCTACTAATATCAAAATGCCCTTGAGTCTGAACCTGCCTCTTGTTTCCATCAACTGAAATCTCCAGAGCCAGCCCTTCATGCTGGTGGCTTCCCAAGGACATACCAGTCCTGGAATCAGTAGGGAAACCAGCCTCCTTCCCCTATTACTCACTTCCAGTTTCTTCTTTTCCTTTTTCTTGTTGTAGTGGGCCACTGCAGAAGAGATTGCAATGAGGAGATGATTTCAAGCAGAATCGAGGCAGAGGTTAACCACTGGCCTTGGCTGTGAAGTGCCTGAACAACCTGAACTAGAGAAAGCACATACCATGACTGCCTTTAACAACACAACCTGTACTTACTGCTTGTACGAGCTTGTTCCTATGGAGATGCGTAAGAGCATAATGCTCTCAGTGAACCCTGGTACACCATCAAGAACATTCAGCACTGTACAGACTTTAAAGAATACTATAACGACGTGAAGAACCATGAAGCTGCTGAATCTCACCAGGGATGGCAACCCTGCACAGCATTCAACATGAAGGGGCTCATACAATACTGCTGCATCCAGCATTCCTGGCATCACAAAGGACGTAAAATTGCCTCGCTTTTTCAGTAATTCCCATCCTTTACACAATAAACGTGTTAACCAGCCTTTAGTGCCTTTCTTACTGAGATCCCAAAAGAACCAGCATCTCCACAGTGCAATGCACTTATGGGGCACCAAGCAAGATTAAGATTGTAACAACTGGTACAAAATAAGGGAAAATGGGTCTAAGGCAGAACCCTGAACCAGGCTGGCTGGGGAAAAAATAAATAAATAAACACCCATTAATACAGAACAGTTACGAATTTTTCTGTTCCAGTCACTTCTAGGTGTATCATTCCCTTCAGTTAGTAAAAAGCAATCATGTTCTTTAAATGCTCACACAGAAACGACGTACTACGGAGACAAGGGATTACCCTTCCCAGCATGCTGAGCCACCCTCTTCCAACAGCATCTTTTGATCTCCCTCCACAGTCAATGATTTACACTGGGGCCAGCTCAACTAAGTATGATGAGAAACATTAACCTCGAAACAGCCCTAGGCAAGAGCCAGCACTAAGAAAATCATTTTCTTCTCTGCTGACACACACTAGACACTCCAAATGATATAAGAACTGCATGCTCCACAGTTAGCTTAGGCACAGCAGCCGGATCAAACAATGGTGTGATCACTGTGTGAGAGTGCTCTGTTGCTTCTGACCCTTCTGACTCAGCCTTGCACACTGCTGGTGCGCTTTCCACTCTTGTATCCATAGAAGATATTCGCTGGGCAAAGAGGGCGCTGATTTATGAACATGCAGGTGGCACTAGTTTGTGAACTCTCCTCCCTGTTACTAGGGTGGGGAACAAAACAGCGAGGAAGGTGAGGAAGAACAGCGTCGGAAGAACAGTGTCAGAGTCTTTATCTACTAAAATGAAATAAAACCCAATGAACAAGTGGTACCCACAGGTGTCAGGACAAAGGACACTCAACAGTGGGAAAAAAAAAGGGACCAGGAATGGAAGTAACGGAACATTACACCCATAATGGGAAGTAACACCCATTTTTCCAGCTGGACTGGCGTGGGGTATGCTTACATGTAGCTGGCATAGATTTAGTATACTTCATACACCCCTTCACTCTCTTTCTGACTGGGAGTCCTTATGGGGAGCAACGACAGCTTCAGTTCCCTTCCTACAACAGCTGTCATTAACCAAAACTTTGCTCCTGCCTTATCCTGGCCCTTCAGACACCTGCAAAACAGCATGACAGCATGACCACTGCTTACTCTGCCCATGGCATGAATGGTTTTTTTTTTTTTTTTTTTTTTTTTTTAAGCTTACTCACTTCCCACAGTTGTACAGGTCACAACAGAAGCAGGTGTTGGTTTTTATTTTCGGTGTGCAGGGTGCACGGCGTTGTGGATGACAGATTGCCTGTGTGAATCCAGAAGAAATACGTAAAGCACATGAGGATACAATCACCAAACACGATTTCCGCTGCCATTTGGCCTGCTCTACACGTAGGTTTTGCACTGATCCCAATACAAGCCCCAGGCAGATTTTTCTTCCCTTATCTTGCAGCACAGCTCTCATAAAGTAGGCAGACTGCAATAAAGACACACATGACTAGAACAGACCAGGCTTTCCTTCCACCATGGGGAAGTCACAGATAAGCACACGTCTGCATAGGAAGGGGGTTGTACAACTCTTGCAAAGAGATAAGACCCTGCTGAATTAACACTCTTCCCCAGATGGCAATGTAGAGCAAAGAACTGTCAAGAGGCTGACACTAACTGAGGGAAAGATTCCCATATCGGCAAATAACTGAGCAAAGAGGTTAACTGGCTGCCTGTGGGTGCTAACACCTAAGTTCACATGGATGGTCTTTGGGCTGAAAAGGGAATGGACACCACCAATGCCACTGGGTAGCACTTTATTTGCACCTCCAGCAGGCATTTTTATGTGGAATGTAGTGGTTATTCACAGCTACTCAGACACCTGGGAGGAAATCTTAGAGGAAAAGAAGCCAAGGGTGTCCCATACACACTGTCACTGTGTGGCAGGAACACCTGCCCCCAGCAGGAGAAGACACGAGCAGAGGTGCAGAGGAAGGTACATTTTGTTCACATCCACAGAAATCACTGCTGTCTGGACTCTTAAATCCACACCCTGTTCCTGTAATGAACGTGCAGCTGAAGAGCTAAAGAAATCAGTGTATTTTCCTCTCCCATCTCCTCCTTTCTAATTACTTCTCCGCTAGCACAGCACCAAACATGGAGAAAGGTATTCCCAGCCTACCAGCCGCTCCGCAGAGCTCTGAAGATGGCAGCGGCCGCCTGGCAGGAGGTTTCTCCACCTGCAAGACGAAGCCACCCCTGCAAGGAGACAGCACAGCCACAGCTGCTCTCACCTCTGGTGGCGTGGTGCTCTTTGAGTAGTACTGGCATCGCCCTGCATACAGCGGCCGTAGGTCCTGCCGATGGAAAAGCGCCAGAATTAGCACCACATTAAAACAAAAATCTGCTGCCCAGTTGGGCTGTGAAAGCAGGCCAGGCTTTGGAGAGACTCCTGCCTCAGGACCCACCCACGGCATCCCCCCCAAGCCCCATACAGTTTTTAGCTCTGGTCCTTTGAGGCACATATCTGTGGCAGCTAACATGGGAGCAGCGGGCTCTTAAGCCAGCCTCGCCTGGGTGAGGGCAGCCACCCTGAGCTGAATTACTCATTCCTCATTTCCCCAGACGCATCCCAGGGACACCTAACATGTTTCCAAGGGTTCTTCATGCTGAATCATAACGCTTTATCATTAAAGTATCGGGAAATCTGCCCTTCTGGGCTCCTGAGTGAATGGTGGGAAAGGATGACGGGTGGCTCAGCCTGCAAACACACGTTAATGCCGTTAATGCCTCGCTTAGGGACAGCCTGCTCCCCGGCCAAACCTGCAGAGAAAGCAATGCCAAATTTCCCTTCGGGGCAGGGAGGGTGGTGGCAGCTCCTTTGCCTTGTGCATGCTGGCTGATGTGCAGTAGGGACAAACCCATGCCCAGGACCCCCCCTGCAGGCAGCCGGGCCCACTCTCTGTGTGTCACTCAGAGCACCCAGTGGCAGGGCCACAGTGGGAACACTATGTGCTCGGGTGGCAGGAGCACGTCTCTGGCCAGACAGCGACATTCTTGCACGGTTAGGGGAGGCCGAAAGCACGCCCATTAATCAAGAGACAGAAACCAGAGCCCTCATCTCCCCAGCCACACGGCCCCTGCTGCAGACGCACAGGCATTCCAGCGACTGGCAGGACCAAGTGCCAGCTCACGCCGTCACCCAGCCCACGAGGTCAGCGCCCCAAATCACGCAGCTGGCCTGTGGGCTCAGGCTCTAGAGGTGCTCTATCAAAGCTTCATGAGCCCCTGAGAGGGTTTATCAAAGCTTCACGAGCCCCTGAGAGGCAGGCAGAGGTGGTCAAGAGTTACTCATCACATCCCGACAGACTGAGACCTATCGCTGTCGTGTGCTCTGCCAGCAAATCCTGCCATCCCAACATCTCTCTACCACTTGGATGCTCAGAGGCAGAAAGGGGAGTCTGCATTACAAGGCAGAATAAAGAGCCAGCTGACACACGGAGTTTCCATTTCATGGTAACTGTGACAGTCTGAAATTGCTTCCCACTCTGATTGCAAATAAACTCTAAGCGTGTCTTTTTAATCCCATTTTGACAAAAATTAAAACCAAACAAAAACAAAATCATCAAACATCAAAGCTGCAGGAAAAAAAATCTGTTTGCAGTTATAAATTTTGATTTAAAACTTCAAATGAAATCACGTTTGTTTGTTTTTTTTATATCCTAACAGCTGAAGTTTTTGCATGTCCTGCTGTACTAGTGATTGGTCATGCCAGCAGCAGCTCATATTGGTTTTTAAGTCATCAAATAGAAACTTAGAGCCCAGTGAGTGCTTCCTGTTTGGACTGCACCCCCGCAATGAACTTTGTATCAAATTGCTTCCCTCTACTAGAACATACACTGATTCAATCAGCATTAGGAACGACCACTACAAGCATGTAAAATAAGACTGATGCTACTGCTCGTATATTATCACTTGACACTAGCTGTAATTCACATTACGCCTTATACATTTCAGTCTCAGTAAGCACACAAAGCACAAAAGAACTAAAGCAAAGTTTCCAGGTCTTAATGCTTAATGTAAGTTTCAAAATATATTTTTGTAAAGCCAACACGTTTTTCCTAAATTTTGTAATTTAAACCAGCATTCAGCACCTGACATGTATTTACAGAGCTCGATGCAGTCTGTTGTGGCGTGCGGACACATCACCTCTTTTCCTCGAGTAAAAGGACGGCAGGCCCCGTGTTTTCCTGGAAGCACTTACTATGTGTCTGGCAGCAAAGACGCCATCTACTATGGCACAGCAGAACGCAGCAATGACACCAAAGCTGATGAAGACAATCGATGCGACCAGCTGAGAAAGGAAAACAAAGCAAAGTATGATCTGCCTCGCCACAACCAAATGCTTCGTGCCCGCTCCACAAGAATACAGAAACCACAGTCAATAAGCCCTCGAGCAATCAATGACCCAAACGTTTGCCTGGGCTGCACAGACTGGTCTCATTGAAGTCGATGGGATCCGTGTCTCAGAGGAGAGCCTGTTCTCATGCAGAGGTAGAGGCAACACAGTAGGAGCAGCAGCACTGTGCCAGACAGGTTCTCTGGGGATGTGATATTGTAATGCAAGTTCTTCCGTGACACCAAAGTGCTAAACTTAGGCTGGGGATACACCTCCTCTTCTGGCTGCTGCTGTCCTTAACTCTTCCCTGAAGAGAAAGGAGGGATTTCTTCTCCCCCACCCCAAAGAGCTGCAGACAAGGTGCTCCCGTGAACACCCCTCAGGCCATTTCAGCCCACGGTGGCTTCTGCTGAAGCCAGCAAAGGCCACACAGGACCTCAGTGACTGTGCTGGCTGGCACAACAAATGGCTGAGGGCTGCAGCTTCTTCAGCTGGCAAGGAGAGGTGCGTGCGCTGCCTCTGTACCCTGTGCCAGGTGAGTGCCAGAACAGCCCCCTCTGGCTTGGAGGGGCTGCAAGGAGTCAGCCACGGCCATGTCGCACCCTGTGTTGTGCTGGGATGGAGAGACACCGAGCAGGGAGACCACCGAAAGCAGGGGGGCACTGAGGGGCACGACAAGCATTTTGTCAGTATTAGCATTTGCCCTCCAAACTAAGCAGCCTACCAGACAGGTTCACACACTTGGGAACGGCAGCATTTCCATTTAAAGAACTGAAAGCTTTGGTGAGTTTTTCCCCAGTGGTTTTTAACTCCAGAGGTTGTAGTCTTCAAGTGCTGCTTGCTAAAAGCTGCTTCTCCACAAGTACAGAGGTGATTCTGGTAATTAGGAGTTCTGAGCAACATTAAAAGTGATTAATAATACACACACAAAAGTAACAACTAGCCTGGCCAGCACTGACAAATACCTCAGGTCTCTGGGCATGGCTGGGGATGTTTGTTTTAAAGCCCAGCTGTTAAGTAATACTTAACTTGAAAAACTCAGTTCTTGGCACTGCTTAAAAGAGCCAGTTCTCAGGAGGACAAACCAAAACCCTTGACAAGCACAAGCCAGAAAGGATCCTATATGTATTTTTTTTAAGTATCTTGGAATTTTCAGGTAACTCACACTGGTTTTATTCTGTGAAAGCAGTGCCAACAAAGAGCAGACACCCCTACTTTTCTCCCACTGCTGCAGCCTCTCCAGCCAGTTGTTCGGTGATCCTGAAGGAAGAGGAGTCATTTCTCTATCTCAAACACCTTTTCTCTCTCCTAGAGTCTGAAGCGGTTTTCAGGGAGACCACAAAAATCCCTGAAGGCCTGAGGGCAGGCAGGGTGCTCCCTCCCCACCCAAGCTGGAAAACAGCCACCACCCAAGAACCTGAACAGAACAAGACAATGTGGAATCCACAGGTGGTGATACATCCCTCTATCCCTATATCTTTTTCCTTTATTTGGAACGTATGTGCTTTTACCAAGCCTCTAATAATTCCTCAGCAAATTATCAGTAAAAGTTTAACCTTGCTAAAACCCTGAAAGGCTCCTACTGTCTTGTCCTCCAATCCAGACCTTCAAACGATCCTATTTCCTCCTCAGCCAAATGGAATGAGACATCATCCTGGACACACAAGCATGCTTCCAAGACTTGCACTGCCCCATTGCAAAGAGAAACTGTGGTGGTAGGCAGAGCAGACTAAGATTAATCCAACTGCTGCAAAAACAAGTCACTGTCACCAGTAACAAGCTGCTGCTGGAATTAGATGCCCCAATAAGCCTGCCGATGGTAGCAAGCAACAAGTTTTCCAGGGTCAGGACCCCATTTCTGTTTGCTGTAAACACCAGCAATTCCTCCCCACTTGGACCCACTCCATCTCCACGGCTGGAGCACAACTTGGACCATCACTCACAACGGTCACGCTCCTCTGCCCTAACCAGTGAGAGCACAAAACGGGGGAAACCACAACTTCGTACAATCTCAGTGGAAGGAATGTTTTTTATGGCTTAGGTTATTCTGTAGTAAGTTTCCCTCTGTACTTTCCTTCATTGCATGCACACACAAAGGAGGATGTTCTCCCTAAAAAGCACGAACACTGGAGATGGTAACTGAGCCAAAACCTAAGTATATACAATTGGGTTATTTGTCTGTTGGCCCCCCTCTTGCAGACAGGAGCTGTTAATGTGGTTATTTCAAATGACACAAGGTTAATTTTTCTTAAGACTTTAAGACTTTTTAAGACTTTAATTTTCTTTAAGACTTTAATTTTTCTTAAGACTTTCGTAACAGCCCCACTAGGATCTGAGGATCTGGAGTCAGAAATGGGTTTGCTAACTTTACATACCCCCGATTTCCTCTCTGAGCTGGAGAAAAAGAAGCCTGAAAAACAAACACTGAGAATTTATGAGAAAGATAATAAAACGGCAAATTAAAGTATAAAATGGCATTTTAAAAACTGCGTGGTTTTCAACTAATCTTATGATTTGTCAAGAAGATTTTTGATTCAGAGTTGACAATACTGTTACTCTAACAAGAAAAAGATAGTGGCTCTTCAGGTAGCTGTCACTGATGTCAGTTACATGGAGCTGAACTTGCACAAGAAAAGACAAACTGATTTTGGATAAAGTAGGAACTATAAAATAGGAGCTTTCTGGTCTGAAGTCTCCTTCAGGCCACATCCCAGCAACACGCAGGATGCAAAGCTGCTGGCAACTCCTTTTGCATGGCATAGGTGACTGTCAGAAAGCTGCACAAAATGCTGACTCCTCACTTGAAAACTGCTGCCCCCGAGGAACAAGCTCTTCTGAAAGATCTCCCTCGCTCTGACAAGCCAGAGGAGCAGCCACACGGCAGGGAAGCCAGCATGCCAAGGTGGGAGGAATGAGAGCCATCTATTTCTGCCAGCAGGAGGGACAGAATTAAGTTTCAGGTTAGTTCTCCCTTTGGCCATGTTGGCACACTTAACTCCTCGTGCCCCCCCAGCCAGCTCATGGGGAGAAACATGCACAGGAACACAGCTATAAAAGTTGCTTTTAGCTCG
The DNA here is from genome assembly GCF_964211835.1 of Anser anser. Taxonomy (NCBI): domain Eukaryota; kingdom Metazoa; phylum Chordata; class Aves; order Anseriformes; family Anatidae; genus Anser; species Anser anser. Next base: position 2,270,788 of record NC_139734.1, read on the forward strand.
TCCTGCCCTCACTGAGGAGAGACTGAGTAATGAGCAATGCAGACAGCCTTCTAGTAAATTAGGACACCAAGGAAGTCCATAAAAAAATAAAACCATCTTGCACTGCCAGTGGTATTAAGGAAACATGTAATGGGCTCAAGTGCCACTGTAAAATTAAGTGCCCCTGGGTAAAGAGGAAACATGAATAAAGTATGGGGACAATGAGTGGCAGCAACTCTGCGTCCTCTGCAGTCAGAGCAGGTTCACGTTAGCCTGCAAACTGAGGTGGCAGTGATGCAATCCTTGCAAAGCTGGGTCACGCATGCTTTTTAGGACAAAAAATGACAGAGAAATGAGAAGAACAGACACCTGCTACCCAGGGCTCTTCAGAATAAACAACCAAGCCAGGTCAGAGCCACGCTGTCATTTACGAGCAGCCCTGTGAACATGGCACTGGTATAATATGATGCTCGCTCAACCAGGCTCTGATCTGCTTCTAATACACGATGAGCAAGAGGCTTGGAAAGCTGCAAGGACAGAAGGAGCAGGACATGTTGCTCTCACATAGCTGGTGCAAGAACAACAAATAGCCATCAGGAAACCCACCTACCCTGAGCCCTGTAGGAAAGGAAGGTTTCCTCTCCTGCAGGGTCTGTCCCATCCTCTCCCTGCTGCCAGGGCTGTGCTCTGGGGGGAGGACGCTGCTTGCAAAGCAAAGGGCAGCCCAGCCTCTGACAGTACAAGCAGGAATTTCTCCAGATCCCCTTCTACCTTTGTCAGCAGCACATGGTGCTAAGCAAGTCCACAGGCCTCTCTGCAGAGGCAGCTCCATCACTGCAAAAGCAGGCAGTGGTGGTGGGCGCGCAGGACGGGCAGCTGCAGCACGGTCCCCCCGTGCCACCTCACATGAGGAAGGCTGGAAAGACCTTGCTGCCAGGGCCTGGGGCAGCCATTGGGAGGGACACTGCAGCTGCTGACACCTCCAAGCACCTCCAGGCACAGGTGGGAAGAGGAAGAGGTTGTGAAACAGAGCCTGCAAGACACCCTTAGGGGACATGAGAGACCCAGCCAAGACAGGCCTTTCTGCTGGGCCTTCTAGAGGCTTTCGCCTCGTCTCTGGGTTGGCTGTTTCACCACGTGCTTGATCTTCCTCTCTATCCTTTGCTTAGAATAGAAAGCCACCAAAAGCAATTTTTGCAGAGCTTCAAGCCTCTAGGAATTTATTTTAAAAGATTTAAAATAACTGTATTGTACCTAAACTATTTCTATTCTGTGCCACATACTGTGACAGCTCAAATGAAAAAGCGCTGGGAGTGAGTCCACAAAGCACTGAGTGTCCTGAAAATGCCAAACACTATTTTGAGCCCTTGAAAAATCCCACTGAGTTCAATGAGACTGTGTATAGTCACTGTGTGCTTCCTCAAGCATTTTTTAAAATTTAAAAAAATATCTGGGTTAACAGCCTTGTTCTCCTGGGCTGCCAAGAACCATCCACAGTTCTCAAGAGGCATGCAACTCTAGCCTGGAAGGGTTAGGAAAACTAGTAACACTCTTCACATACAAAATTCAAGTTACTGTCACTTTTTTTTTCTTGAAAGTCTACATAGTGAACTTACCATTTGCCTTTTGTTTTCTATCAAGTTTGATCCAATTATTCCAAGAAACGACCCAAAACCAAGCTGAAAGACAACATATTGTTAGCATTTAGATCAGGAAAACACCCAACATATTTCACATACAGACAGAACACAATTAAATCCAGAAGCAGCAAAAGAACACATTGATGCGTGAGCACTCTTCCCTCAGCAAGGAAATCAATGGAGTCTGTCACTAGTTAGAACTGTCAAGTGTATCCCTCATGTGACACTAAAAGGTGTGTAAAAACCAAAAGGATGAATTCTGACCTCAATCCCCTCCCTGGTGATGCTGAGAAATGGGTGGTGGATGAGGATGTGCACTGCTGTCTTGGAACAACCCTGCCAACGTTCAGCAGTCCTCAGATGCAAACCTAGCAGGACATCACTAGCATTTGCAGGACCAGGCTCTAGTAACCTCACCAAGGATGCGAGCTTTCACCTAAGTTTTCAGCTCAGAGTCCCTTGATGTGAAGCATGAAAAAAGGGAGAGCTCATGCTCACGAAGACTCAGCAGTTTCTCTCCACCTGCTACCCCTCCCTCACTTCCAGGGGTGAAGTGTCATCAGCCAGTGTCTTTCTTTCACCAAAAGAGCCCACAGCAGCCCAGCCAACAGAATGAGCTACTCCAGCAAAAGCATATTTTCTTGCTGCTGTAACTGACAACCCTGTTTTTATTTCAGCTCAGTGAAGTCAGTTAGGAGTGCAGTGTCCTACCACCTTTCTCTATAGCCTTAAGCTATTTAACTACACTAAAGAAGTTTCTAGGACACAGTATGCCTCAACCAAGCTAAAAACAGGGAACTGAGGACTACAGGGGAAGATCCAGACGTACTTCTGTAAGGGTCATAACTAGAAAGGTCTTTGATCAGTGCATAGCACACACAACCCCGCTTCTCTTGGTCAGCAAAGAGAAATGCTGGGAAGTCCTACAGCTGCCATTGCTTGTACTCAGCGGGCTACAAATCCATTCAGTAGATGAGGGGGGCAGTGAAGATCTGGGTGAGAAAGCTAAATAACTGGCCAGCTCCTAAGGAAGCAAAGTAAGGCACAAAACAAGTTGCAGTGGCTCAAGAACGGGTCAAGCAACCTGAAATCGGTATTTTAAGATCCAGGAATGGAAAGGAATGGTTTAACAAATCCAGTATTAACAAGGAGGGGCATAAGTAGAGATTAGCAGGCAGAAACGTGACAAAAAGTTGGTGTTAAAACTTACCATGCCCTGCTTAAGCCCTGTAACATTTGGTGCTGGTGCAAAAGGCAGCAAAGAGTGCTGTCTCCAACAGCAGGGGATTAAAGCAGAGCAGCTGACTTAGCTACTGCTTCCCAGCTGTCTGGGCTGCACTCTGAGCGGACCCACATTGGGCTCCAAAGGAACCAGCCACCACGGTGTGAAGCACAGCAGTGAGGGCAGGCACTAAAAGGGAAGAGAGCCAGGGCGTGGCTGAACTGCCCCAAACAGATCTGCTGATGTTTCTGGGCTGATCTTTTATTATTTTATTCAGCCTGGGAAAACAAAAACCCCCACCTTTCCCATGTAAGAAGAGTCTTAAAATTCAATTTCAAGCCCCAAACCTGAGCGATCCAGGCATTAACAGTGACTTGGATCCAGGTAATATTTTCAGTCTGGTGATATTTAGCAGCAAAGAGGATGTCTGGCAATACACACCTAAGGCAAACATTCAAGAAAACCATTTTGTACCCTTTAAACTTGATCTGACATGTTTAAGAGAAGTGCACATGGCATTTCAGAGCAGCCCCAAACCAAAATGTGAGAGACTTGAGATAATTTAAGATAACTAAAAAAGAAAAAAAATCAGAGTGACTGAGCACATCCAATGGGCAAAGATCAAATAAGTTGGTGGATTCTCATCCTGCATTAATGGGAAAAACAGCAGTTCTTCATCAGAGCCCTTAGTAATCTGCATTAATTGCATCACTGTTATTTGCTGGTGGATAGGATCCCCCGGGGACATCTGTCTGGAAGGAGGACAGGGTACAAATGAACGTGCTTTTCCAGAAGAATGCCCGAGGCCAACTTCCTTGACAAGGAGCCATTACAGAAAAGGCTTTTCACTCAAAGCCTAAGAAAGGTCAATCATTTACACTGATGCCAGAAGCTGTTATAACTTGGAGAGAGCATTTGTACCACATGGATGGCCTTTAACACGGCAACACAGAGAAGAGGCTTCTTATAAGCCTTGTTCTGCCTTCACAGAGGCACTGTCCCATTCCTCAATCCGGCTGTCTTGCACAGAGCTGTGCCACATCTGGCTGCCTCTGCAGCTGCTGGACACCCCTCTTCCACTGTACAAAGCGAAAGAGTTCTTGGAGTTCACAGCTGAGAAGTCTTGAAGAACATTTTTCTTGAAGATTCACAAAAGAGATGGAAGAAACTTGTGAGTTATTACTTTAAAAAGATGCAGGATTTTTAAGCTAACCTCTCAACCTGTGATCCCCACTCCCATAAGGGTAATTGCCCTCTGTACCTGATGATTACTCCTGCTTGCTGAGCATCACTCTTGTAGTCTGGGCTTCCCAGGCCCACATCAGTCAGCCAGCCACAGGTGATGCTATTTCCCATGGAGGCACCGCTGAGGTGTTCACAGAAGTAGCTGTGAAGGTACCAGTGGTCAGGGTGGCAGTGAAGGCAGCCTAGGTACGGGACACGTCCTCGTGCCCTCTGCTTCAGCTCCTCCAGCTGTGTCAGTGAGGAACTGCTCTGTTTGTGAAAAAAACAAAACCCCACTGACGCATGGAAGGTCTCTAGTGCCTGCTTCAGTCCTTCCTCAGGAGCAGAGGCCTAGGAAGGTGATTTCCCCACAGACATACACTTCCTTCTATACCCAACACAGGCGATCCAAGGGAGGAGCATTAGGCCTGGGGGCTAGGAGGCACCCTGGCGGCCAAATGGCACAGTACAGATCTACTTTTAGAGAAGCCAGTGCCAGCCAGGTGTCAGTGACAGCACATATGTGGAGCCATCACACCCAGGGTAGCTGAACGTCCACCCAGATCACCACAGGGCTGCTGTGCGACCACAGATGGAGCCTGCTGCTTCGCCTACTCGCACATGTCAGGGCCCTAGGCTGAGGAGCACAAAGCTAGACCAAAACAGAGCTTTGGGGCTCTCTCTTTTCCTCACTGACACAGAGTAACAGCACCAGCAATGCCGTGGAGACATGTGTGGGCCTAACCTCAGTGTGAAGCTGTGGGTGACACGACTTCTGTGGAGCCACTGCCTGTGGATGTCATCTGCCCAGGGACACCTCACCAACACCCTTTCAGCACAGCAAAGGGAGAGATCCCATCTTGTTACAAAACATCAGCTACTTTAAGTACCTGCTGAGGCACCCAGCAGCAAACGGGAATGCTTTCCTGCTCAGGAGAGCAGCGAGGTGGTTGTGCATTTCCACAGCTTAGTGGACTGAGAGAGGGAATTTGGTGACAAGCCTACAGACACAATCAGGGGGTCTCCAAATAAAGTGAGTGACTCAACACCCTTCTCAAGTACAGGAACTCAAGAAGCCCTTGAGCAGATCGAGTCTCAAAAAACATGCAAGCGGTGCTGACGTTGCCAGAGAATAAATAGCAAGGGAGATGTCACAGGGATGCAAACACCAGGCTCCACCATCTGCGGCAGTCTGGGGGACCTGCTCTGAGGCACGAGGTCCAGCTCGGGCTGACAGCATAGGCTTAGCCTGGAGAGCTGGAAGCCAGATCGTCACCCTTCTCAACACCTTTCCTCGATAGTTCTCTTTTAAAAAGATCAGGTCCAAAAGCAGAGTTACTTGCATGAGCCAGAAAACTGATCCTAAATCAAAGAGACCAAATGCTGTCTGTAATAACATTCCACACAAATGGCTACAAAGGGGCTTTCTTCACTCACAGAAGAGCTTGTCCACAGGGAAGTAAAAACCTCCCAGAGATCAGCAGTGCATGGTAAATAAATCAGATAGCAATAAGGCAAGAACAACTCTCCCCCTAGTAATCTGACCTGGCTTTAAACCTCCGACTTTGGGGCTCCAAACCTAAGCGCACAGCAGCCTTTGGCTGTTACACCAGGAGCCTCTAGCTCGAGGGCTGCAGTTGTGCTCAGCTCCTAAGAAATGGATTTAGCTGCAGCTCAGTCCTTTTGGTTCTCCTGTATGAGCATGCCTCAGACATCGGGACAGCCCAGCATGTGCTTTCCAGCTCATGCTGGACCTCTTTTTGGGCAGCACCACAGAGTGCACACGTGTGGTTCTGAGCCAGGAGGTGCTCAATGTACTGTCCCCACATGCTTCTGCAGACGGTTGTACATCTACTGGCAGGAAGGCTGGGCACCAGTGGTCTTCCCTAAATTAAGCAATTTGAAGATCATCCTTCCTCATTCTCATTTATTGATTTAAAAAATAAAAATAAAAAAATCGATGTGCTAGCCGCTTTGATATGTATGCTTCCCTGGCAAATTGCCAAAGCTATTGCCAGCGTGGTTCTCCATTCAGACTCCCAACCATTAAACACTTCTGCATGTGAACTTTTTGACCATGAGTTCATATGAACAGTATTTTGCTTTTGGACTCCATTATCTTTGTAGGTCCCTTTCAGCTGAACTAGTCTATCCTAAAACCCAGTCTCTCAGCTGTTGTTAGCACCTCATGGTCCTTCTCACTTATGGCTGGGGTTAATCTGATGCATGCAAACAAAGAAGTTCTTGCGTTGCTTTGACTGACGTCACACCTATTTATCTGTCTCACTATTAGATCAAAAGCATGTAATTACCTAAGCTCAGGGGAAACTGCCACTTGACTGGATGGGATTTTTGCATGGGAATGAGCAGCAGGTGCAAAATAATAATAAAACAAATAAATCAAATTGCAATGAAGTAGCTGAGCATACGTTAATATTCAGGACAAGATCACCCTTTACAACATTTGCAGCATCACAAGGGACTTTGTAGGCAATAAGTTTTCTAGACCTACCTAGGAGTTCTATACTTACAATAACCCCTGGGTAATAACCTCCAACAGTCACATTTTGGGTTCTTGTTGTAGCAGCTAGGCCCACCGTTAGAATTAATACTGACACAATGAGGAGAGTCACAGTTACGTAGAGGGAATTTCTTTTTCTTCTATTGAACGACCCTAAAAACACACATACACAACAGAATTTGCTAATTCCATCTGGGGACGGTCACTGTATCGCAAAATTCTCCTCCCACCACCAGCCACATAACAGTGAATTTCCTTTCTGGTAACGTGAGAATATTTTTGGTTTTGGCTGTCTCTTTTCACCTTCACTAACATGCTTTATCAACTGCTAACTAGGGCATCTGAATTCACATCTGTTTATCATTGCTTGGATATGGATGAAGAGAGCCTTAAGAACTGTAACTTGGCAAAGCTCACCTAGATAAAACAAAGCTTTCCAGTCCCTTCGAGTCTGGGACAATTGACCTAATGAGAAATACTACCATTAGGTATTCTTTTCTGATATGTCTGCTTACATCGAGCCAAGTATCCACACTCTACACCACCTGTTTTGAAGGGGGAAATTCACTGTTCACTGTAAACATATCAGAAGGCATCCACAATTTTCCATATAAATGAGACATCACCAGTAACAGCCACTTCCCCTGCGGTATCATCCTCTACTTTCAGCAAGGGCCAGGTATTTTTACATGTTTGAATAATGAATTTGTGGGTTAAGGAAACTCATATACAGCTGCCTAATTCTTTTTTTTTTTTTAATGTATTTATAGATCTCCCAAACAAACATAAATATAAAATAGTGATCCCATCAGCCAAGAGGAAAGCTGGCTGCCATCTTACGCTCAGCAAAATCTTTAGGGGTGTTTGTTCAGTGTGTATTCTGCAATCTTTAAATCACTTTGTGGAACAAGCCTTTTGATTATATTTCATGCATTATGTAAACACAACCCATCGCAAGCGAGCAGCTGGCAGGATAACAGGCTGTAACGGTCCCCTGCCTGCCCCGGGGCTGCGCCTGCTCCCCGCGGCTGCCGGGACCACTCCAAATCCCATCCCTGCAGCCCGGGGCTCTCCAAAGCACCCAGGGAGCAGGCAGAGGCATTACCCACTCCAGAGGCTCCCAAGTGGTGTGCACACCACAAGCACCTTGCAAGGTATTTCAAAGCAGGGCTGGAACGCACCCCAGGAGCAAGGGGCTGCTTCTACCATGGAGCATGTTCCCTAGAGAAAACTCTATCCCAGCCAAACCCAGGACATGTTAACTTTCTTCCTAGGAGCTGATGTAGTGCTGTGTTTTGGATTTAGGAGGAAAATACCAGCTCCTAAGAAGAAAGTTAACTCCATCCCAGCCAAAACCAGGACAAAAACACCCCTGGGAGCCCCCATCTGAGGTGAGCAGGGCACTCTGGCAGCTTGCATGTGGTAGAAAAAACAGCCGCCGAAAGGAACTGCTGACTCAACGGGCTGACAGGACTTGGCCAAGCCAAACACCACTGTCCTGCCGAAATTCTCCAAAGGTAAATGCACTTCAGGCCTCACAAGGCAGCTTGCTGTCTTGACGATGGATGTTCCAGACTGTAAAGAAGGGCCTGCACCTTCTCCAGGGTCTGCAAATTTTTGCAACAAAGCTAAAGAGATCTTCTGTGTTCACCACAACAGCTACATGGACGCACATTGGTACAAACCACTTCCTTCCTCTGCAGGGACAGCTCTCCCCGTCAAGCAGAGACCCCACCACCAGCCACAGCACATCCTCACCGAGCTGGTCCATGCTCTGTGTTGGCACAGCCACAATCAGCTCCATGCTGAACCATCACATCCACAAAAAGCAGATGAGTTCAAAAGCACAGCCGAGTCCTGAGCAGGCTTACCACCCCACAACAAGGAGATAAAAGGCAGGAGGAGTTTGCAGGGAAAAACAGTGTCCTTTTTGACTTGCTAGCATCTCTGGAAGGAAAGCTCTTCTCCTGCTTGTGCCCTTGGGCACATCTGTAACTGCAGTAATGGGACATCACAAGGTCCAAAAGCAAGAGATCTGACAAGTGGTTAGTCAGTTCTTAGCTGGAGTGAATATCTAGACAGGTGCTAGTTCCAAATAAAACACAGATTTCAAATAACTGCTAAAGCATCCCTAGGGCCCAGGCTGGATCTTTTATCAGCACCCTCCTTTTATTCTCCTAAATCTGCCAAATAAGCTAATAATATAAAATCTGGACTTTTAGGTGTTTAAAATCCATCAAGATACCAGGCCATTCTGAACATACTGCCTCCCAAATACCAGAGCTTGTGCAACACTCCAGTTCCAATGTCATCCTTTCAATGCAAGCATCACAGAAATGTCATGAAATACCAAACCACTGGGACTAAAGGTTCAGCTGAACAAAAAGCTTCAGAAAGGGGGGGGAGCAAGTTACTACCTTTTACAGGGCTTAGTTCTGAATGGAAGGAGGGAAGAACCTGTCTTGCTTAAACACACAGTAGGTCACCAACCTTCTGATCACCACTATAGCTTGGCTGGTAAATGAGAAGTAGAACAGCCATAAGTTCCTCACACAGCTTAAACTCTTTAGGGTTAGGCTGTGTGGGTGTGCAGATCCTCGTTTGCCTGTCAAACAGCCCTGCAGAGCCAGCCTGAATGAGTGCGGGGCATACACATGGAGCTACACACCGGTCCTTCTGCATTTCCCATTATCAATCCTTCAAAAAGTCACAATGAAAAATGGCAAAATATGCCATCTTCCTCAAAACCAGAGTATTTTGTAGTAACTTTTCTTCAAGAAAATGCTCTAAAACAAGAAGCTTGAAACATCACATATGCACTTGGAACTTGTTTCACAACCGTGCTCCCCACATTCGCATTTCTCCATTGTTTCCCAGCTCACAAGTGACACACACTGACATGCGATAGAGTGGAACAAAAGGTTTCCAATCAAAAAACTTCTGAAATCTTCTAAATATTCCTTAATAAGAGAGGGGAAAAAAAAAAGCCAAATGCTTTAATCCCAGGTCTGAAGAAAAACCACCATAACCCTTTAATTTGAAATCTCACGGATAATGCAATCATCTCCACTTCATCTCTGTTCTAGGACACTAATGTCATTATTCCTTTCTCTGAAAAGCTTCTTTGTTACACGTACATTGATAAAGTGGTTTTGTACTTCCAGAAGGACGCCTGCAGCTGCTTCAGCGGTCCTGTGGCTTGTAAACAGCATGCCCACTGATGGCTGCCCTGGCTAAATCACCCATCAGGACATTAATTTTTGCTGCGAAATTCCCCAGTAGCTTGGCTGTTTTCCTCTTTGCTACTGAACCTGGTGCAGCTTTACGTGCAGGAGAGCAAAGCGAAGCCACAAGCGCTGCGCAGCTTTGCCATCTCTCCTTTTAAAAGGCAGTAACAGCCTTTTCTCTGTGATTTATCCAGATACCTCTAAACTTGCCGTGTTTAGAGGTATCTTGCAGTGTGAGCATATGAGGCAGCTCACGTTTAAGTCTGTGAGGCAGATGTAAAGAAATTAGCGCTGCGTATCACCTAATTCTTTCACTGGAATGGCACTCGAAATGCGTTCAGGCTTCTCTAAGACCATTTTTACATCGAGCCCCAGAAACGTCCTCAGCACAACAGCCACAAACCCACCACCAACCGGGGTGTCAGCAGGGCGAGCCCCCTACCAAACCAGGGTGGTTTTCTGCAGATTGCTGCAGAAGTTCGGAGTGACAGCTACCTTCGTGTGGCCCCGATGTGCTCCAGCTCCTGCCGCCGGGCACAGCGCCGACTCCTCTCGGCGAGAGGGGGGACGAGCGTGCAGCGGGGCAGCCCCCAGTAACCACCGGTTCCCTACAGCCCCCGGCCCCTCCGCCCAACATGGCCGCGCCGCCGCCGCCCCCGCCCCCGGCCCCGGCCCCGCTTACCCACGGAGTCGGGCAAGGCAATGCCGCCCGGCCGCTGCTGAGTCAGGGCCTGCCGCATGCTGCCCGCCGGGCCCCGGCCCCGGCCCCGGCCCCGGCCCGGGCAGCGGCTCCGCGGCGCCTGCGCGCAGCGGCTGAGGCGGCTGCGGGGCCGGGGGCGGGCTCGGAGCCTGGTGGGGGCCGGGCCGGGGCCTCGCTGTGGGGCCCTAAGGGTATTGTGGGCTCCGTGCGACGCCCGAAATCCCACCCGGGAGTCCGAGCTCTGAGCTGAGGGACCCCTCGCTGAGCCGGGCCGGGCCGGGCCGGGCCGGGCCGGGCCGGTTCGCAGTGGGGCTTGGCTCGGCCCCGTTAGGAGCACCCTCCGAGCCGTGAAGCCCCGTGGCAGCCCCAATATCACTAGGGGAGAAGGGGAGGGGCGTTACAGACACACACCCTAATTCCCCGCCAGAATTACAACTCGGCCCTCACAGCCGTTAGCACATTTTGGGGTGCGGTGGGGTGTTTCTGCCCAGGGGGTTATTTTGTGGATGGGAGGGCTGAAAGTGCTGCCCTGTAGCCAAGTTGTGCCGCAACGCTCGGCCCCCTGCGCTCACCAGTGGCACACCACAAAATTCAGGGCTGGGGCTGCCCTGCCTCATCCTCCCCGCTCCCCACATCGCTCCCCTGGCCTCTCTACACCCCACCAGCTCCCCCCCATCTCAATTCCCTGCTGCTTTGGGTGCTCCCATCCTTTGCCAAACGTCCCTGTCCTCCCCATCCACACGGGGCGATGGTGAATCCAGCACAATCAGAGACAGACTTGGGCACCTCCAGCCCCTGTCCCCCCGTGTTTTGGTGCAGATTTTTACTTCCCAGTGCTCCGGTTTCCCTGCAGTGCCTGATGTTGCCCAGGCCCCATCGTGAGAGGCCCCATGAGCACCTCATGTCCCTGGCTGAGGAGCTGGGGCAGGCCCTTAGCCTCTGTTTTCCAAATCGTGTCTGTAAAATGGGGATAAAAGCATCTTCCCAGCAGGCTTTGTAATTGCTTGTAAATCATTTTTAATGCCCTGGGCTGAGAGGCGCTAAGTGCAAATCATGTAATTATTTCAAGCCAAATCATATTTCATCAAGTTAAAAGAAACTAATCCTATCTCTACTTCAAAAACCCACACTTTTATTGGATAAGAGCCTAATTACCAGCCTCTCCCGGGAGCAAAGAGAAAGCACACACTGACAGCGGTGCAAGAGGCAAGCTACAAATGCCCAGATCAATTAATGGCAAAGAACGCTTTGCCTCCAGAGAAAGCAGCAGTTATTTACCTTGGATGAACCGGCACAGCCCCATGCACACCGATACAGGGGCGTGCGTGTGCTCACGGGGAGCTGCGTGCACCCCAAGTCCCACAGGCCCTGTGGAGCACCAGTGCCCCATCCCAGCTCCATCCTGCACAGGCTCTGGTACCATGCTAGCCCCACTATGTGCCCAGTGGCAGACATGGGGCAGCCCGGGGCCACTGCCAGATCCCGCTCCTTCCTGCTGGGCACATTTGCTAGCGCAGTTGGGGAGCAGCTCTCGGCCACACGCGGGAAAGGCGGTGCAAGACAGCACTCGGCTCCTGCGGCCCTGTGACGTCCCCATGCCTCGGTGCAAAGCCTAGGGCTGTGGCAAGGCAGCATTTCCTCACCGCTAAGCGGGGCCTGAAGAAAGGAAGGTTTCTGGCTATGTTTGAAATGTGCTGGGGGTGTGAGCTGAGCTAGTGGCTGGTGCCATGCTCCAGCTCAGGCTGTTGGTGTAAAACAAACCCCACTGTTCCTCGAGAGCTGCATGGGGCACAACAGGAACGGTGGCTCTCACATAGCTCCCATGCTGCTGGAGCTACTCCAGGAGGTTCAGCAAGGCTTTTCTCTTCATCCCCCCACTGCCCCCCACCCACAACCCATTGCTCCCAGCATGCAGGTCCCTCACAGCCACAGGACCTTAGCACCCTGTACCCTAACACAGCCTCTTGTGCCCATAATTCACTGACAAGGGAAAATGTGATCCTCCCCAGCACGGAGATGCAGCAAGGCATCACTCCAGAGCATGTCCCGCTGGCCATGCCTGGGGAGCAGACGCTGTGTGCCCCCAGGTGCTGCCTCGATTCAAAGGGATAAATATAAACCTGCCCCTCTGCTGCAAGAGAGGTTTTGCAAGTGTGGAGCGGGGTCCGGCGGTGACTGACAAGCACATATTGACAGCCACACAGCCACCGAGAGCCCTAGTGACTGCCGAGTGTTTGTTAACAGACACCCCGTCTCCCCATGGCACAGCGCCCCGCTCCCCGTGTCGGGTGTTAGCTGCTGCTGGGGGGGCTCCAGCAGTACAGTACGCTGCGGGGCCGCTGCAAAGGGCACCAGGTGGCAGGGGCCTTATGCCCGGAACGGGATTCTGTTGCGTTGAGCTCACCCCTCTTAGGAAAGCAAGTTATTTTTTGACCCACTCCTGAACACTGAAGTCTTCTGGGTGAGTGAGCAAAAGCAGCCGTGGTTCGTCAGCCGCTACCACTGCGGGCAGGCAAAGGTCTCCCGCCCCCCTGGGCTGGGGGAGCCTCGCTCAGCTGGAGCCAGCAGCGGGGCTGGGGGCTGCAGTGGGCAGGGGGCTGTGCCCACGGGCCCCACGGTGGGGACAGAGGCGCTGGGCTCAGCCCTGGGCTAACGCTCACGTTTGTCTGTTTCAGAGCCAGGGATGGAGCTGAACGCTGCCTCCCCAGGAGGCAAAAGGCCGGTAAGTGTTCGGGGGCTGCTCCGAGAGGCGAGGCAGGGGCTGCAGCCACGCAGCTCACCTCCTGGCGGGTGAAAGTGGCAGCTTTGCTTTAGGAAATGCTGCCTGATGCCCCTGCGAAATGCCAGCGCTGTGCACTGGGAGGGAAGGGAGAGGCAGCGGGGCCGGCGGTGCTGCAGCCCTGTGAGCGGCTTTCCATAAAATCCTTACGGTTGTCCCGGACTCCTGCCCTGTCCTTCCTTGCTTGCCATGCACCCTCAGCACCCGGACATCCTCACGGGAACAGCCAGTGCTGGGGGAGCTGCTCCAGGCCCCCAGCCAGCTGCCCCAGCTCCGCTCAGCCCACCCCACTGAGCTGGCAGGATGGGACCTTCACTGGGTGCTGCATCTGCAGCATGGAGCCTGTGTTCCCCTGCTACGGCTCTTTTTAGCGGGGAGGAGAGTGGGAGGAAGGAGAATTCATCCTCTTCTTCCTCCTTCTTGTCATCTTTCTCCATCAGTTGCCCCATGCAGGTGTTCTGCCTCGCACACCCACGCCTTTCCCCCACTTCTCACTACTTCGCAGTATCTGAACGGAGCTCAATCCCCCTCGATCCGGAGGGATTTCCTAGCCAGACTTTCTGCTAAGCCACTGGCCGCGTCCCAGGGCAATCCGCAGGCTATAAATGCATCGCTGGCCCAACAGGTGTCCGCAGCCAGTGGGTTTCCACGGCCCTTGGCACAAGCTGCCAATGCAGCTGCTGTGGGGTCCGGCTGTGCTCGCCCGCATGGCCCCATCTCCCCGAGCCCGCTGCAAGCACGGCCAGACCCAGCCAACTGCACCCAAGCTCTGCCTTACGGCACAGGGAGGCGATGGGCCGAGTCCAGGGCTCCAGTTTTGCATGCTTTCCATTTGGTGTCCTAGCTCAGCCCCCATTCTCCCGGCATCCAACCTCGACACTAAGCCTGCTCCTTTGGGGAAAGGTGGGTTTGGGGAGAAACTCCTCCTGGTGGGCAAGCCCTGCTCTGGGGTCACCCAGCCCTGAGCTCCAAGCAAGGGCTGCACCCCGTCCCACATTGCTGCCTGGTTTTAGAGCTTCCCCAGGTTCAAGGCATTTAGGGACAGTCGCCCTAAATCACATCTCCAGTGACTCATGGCCAGAGAGAGAGAATTTAGCGTCTGTGAGCTCCAGATAAATGCTTCTTCATCACCAGGGCCGTGGCACAAAGAAAACTCTCTCTGTGCCTGGGGATGCGCCTTTCCTGGGAACTTGGTGTAATTCAAAAAATAACATCACAGGGATTTCTCCAAAGACTAAACACTTGCTTGCACGCCAAGAAAAATAAAGCGGATGACCTCTTCAGTGATGCTGCTTGGTGTCATCCGCAGTAGCACGGAAAATGCGCGCATGTGATAAGAGATGTGGTAGTGTGGGAACAGCCCCAGCTCGCCCAGCTTGCAGGCTTTCTTGTGGTCGCATTGACGCAGGTTAGAGAAGACAAACTTCTGTAAATGCCAGGACAAGGAGACGGCACTCAGCGTGACCGCAGTGCCATGGAAAAAAAAAGAACACTGGAATCTAAGTGATCATAAGTCAGAACAGCCAGAAACCGCCGTCCTTAACTCAAGAGTGATGATGGGAAAATGGAAATTTGAAACATTTCCAGCTATTAAGTGCTTTTGCATTTATTTTTGGCCAATGAGATGCTCAGCCTGCCTGTGGGGGTTGTGTTCTGTAACTCTTCCAGGAAAATAAGGATGAAGAGAAAGTGCAGGATCCCAACACAGGGGAAGCAGAGACCAAGGCAGAGATGGGGAACAAAACTTGGGCAGACCTGGCCGGGGAGATGAAGACCTTCCTGTGGAACCCAGAGGAGAGAACCTGCCTGGGGAGAACAGCCAAGAGCTGGGGTAGGTCCTTGTTTGAGCCTCGTTTTCAGGGATTGGTGCCTTTTCTCCTTCATGGTGGATGCACTTGCCTGCGAACATCCTCACTAGCCTGGATCACCACCCCGTCCCAGAAGTGAGGGGTGCACATTTCTGAGCGGGGCAATAAAAACAGCTAGTTGGCAAGGGGGAGGACAAGGAGACAACCTAGAAAAAGTTACCTTGGTCTGGACGCCAGTGTTTATCAAGAGCTCATGAGCAAAAGTTTAGAAAAAAATTAAGAGACGGAGAAAATGCAGGGGACCCCAGCTCTGTTGTGGCCTGGATCCTGCCAGTGCAAGCAGGGAGCAAGCCCTCTGCACCTGGTGAGGTGGCAGTAGTGGTGGGCCTGCAGTGAATGCTGGCAGGACAGCCCTCCTTGCACCCCAGGACGGTCTCGTCCCTGTCCCTGTCCCTTTCCCCATCCCCCCACTGCTCCTTGGGTACAACTGTTGGGCTGGCATGGATGCGTCCCCAGCCAAGCAGTGCTGGAAGTTGCACATCTGCAGGCATGGGGAGGGCACAGTGAGCACCAGCACACGGGTAGCACCTCCTGGTGCCCCACGGGTGGGCAGTGATGCCACCCCTGGTGGTGACAGCCCCATCTGCCCCATCCTGGCCCGCAGCGGGACGCAGCCCCACAGCAGTTCCCAGCCCCATGCCTGCGCACAGCTGCGTTCCCAGGGCTCCCTCCGCGCTGCCGGCACGTTTCTCCTGGGAAATGTTTGGGTTAGGTTTTGCTTTGCTCCGCGCCACTGGGTTTTATTCATAGGCCGTGGCCTCCTGAGACATCCTCAGCCGTCAGCCTGGCCCTGAGGAAAACAAACCCCGTGCCTGGACGTCAGGGCTGAGATGCCGGCGGTGCCGCGGGCTGGGTGATGCCGTCTGCTGCGATCCCAGTGCCTGGGTCCTCATCACAGCCAATGGGAGGTCAGGGTGGGAGCACCTCCACGCAGCCCCCTCCTGGGTCCTGACCCAGCTCTGGGAAGGGCTATGCCACAAAACAGACCCAAAGGATCCATCCCCAGGGCCTGGACAGGCAGGGAGTCTATCCAACAGCCCCATGCCCCAAAATTCTGGTGTCAGGGTGGAGGTGGCTGCCAGCATCCCCATGGGACATGCTTGGGTTGCACTGACAGCAACATGCCCTCTCTGCTCTGCAGGCCTGATCTTACTGTTTTACTTCGTTTTTTACACGTGCCTGGCGGGGATGTTCGCCTTCTGCATGTACGTGATGCTGCTCACCCTGAGCCCCTACACACCCACCTACCGGGACCGCGTGTCTCCACCAGGTACGTGCCGGCCTCGGGTGCCTCTGCTGGCACACACAGGGAAGCTGTGACGGAAGAGTTGGGTAGGCAGAAAGAAATATTATTAGTATTAATTATTAATAATAATAATTGTTATTAATTATAATAATTATTAATAATAATAGACATAATAGGAAATTTTGCAGACTAAATGTAGAGGTCTTTTTTCTTACCTTCTTTGCAAATGGACAGAGAGTCAAGGTAAGATCTTGAAGCTTCTGTTGAAGCAGAAATAAAGAACCAAAGAGACTCACCAGAGATTGTCCCGAGCCAAGTCCCAGCTGCTGCAGATCCAGGCAGAGCCCTACTGGGTTTCCACCAGCTGAAGACCTGTCCCCATCTGTTGTGGGGGCCAGGCTCCAAGCCTGGTTCAGCAAAGTGCTTCTAAACGGCATCGCCCAGGGTGCTACTGTGCAGTGCAGCAGCAATGCTGTTGCAGCTCCCCAGCCATCAGGCTGTCTGGAGAGGACCAGATGTCTTCAATAGCCCCCACGTGAAGCCTTTGTTCAGATTATATTAATTGTTATTGTAAGTACTCAATTATTCTGATTATTCTCAAAGAGGCAAGTTTAGGCATTTCATAGATGATACCCACTCATTTCATCTGCTGCCCTTTTATACCTCAGACCTTCAAAACCAAAATGCAAATCAGGAGTAGCTTTTACACTTTTTTTGGTTTTGTTTCCTTTGGGGGGGGGGGGGGGAATAGGTAACAATGTTCAAAACCTTCTTTCCCCATGGCAGAAGCAGCATTTCCCTGGGCTTTCATGTCAGTGGGGAACAAGTGACCCCCTGGCCCTCTCCCTGCCCACAACTGGCTGAGAGCATGGGGGTCCCTTGGCCCCTGCGTGCTGCAGGAAGATGAGGATGGGGATGATGAGGATGATAACGATGTCACTGCCTGCTTGAGAGCTGGTGCTGCTGGCCCATGCCCGTGCCCAGCCCACCCGACGTGCTCCCCAGCCCATGGCCAGTCCCCATACCTGCTCTGACGGCGTCCATCTTGTTCTTCAGGAGTGATGATCAGGCCGTACCTGAATGGATTCACCATCGCCTTCAACATCTCCAAGCGCAGCACATGGCAGCCGTACGTGGACAGCATGCACCACTTCCTAGCAGGTGGGTGCTGGGGGGCCGTGGGGCAGAGCACTTCTGGGTGCCTCACATCTCCTGCCTGGAAAGGGAGGATTCATGAGGTGGTCTCAGGAGCTTCTGTGGGAGGAAACTTCCCGATCCAGGAGGGACTGCCCTTCATGTGAGGGTGCACTCAGTGATTTGATGTGAGCAGGTCTGGAGAAGCATTAATGAGTCGCTTGGTTTCCACCAGCTTATGATGACAAGGTTCAAGAGGAGAAGAACATTGAGTGCATCTCGGGGCAGTACTTCATCCAAGGGGGCAATGAGAGCGAAGAGAAGAAGGCCTGCCAGTTCAAGCGCTCGCTGCTGCAGAACTGCTCGGGAATCGAGGATCAAACATTTGGCTACTCCAGAGGCCAGCCCTGCATCCTGCTGAAGATGAACCGGGTACAAAAAAATCTGGTTGTCGTAATTCCTTCCTTCAGTGGATCCCAGTGGGACAGACTAAGGACTGTGCGGGGACCGAAACTCATCCTGTTCTCAGGCCCAGGGAAACAGGGAACGAGAAGCCCCAAACCTGCTGGCTTGTACCTACCAGAAAACCTAAAAAGGAAGCACTACAAAACTCTCCAGATTTGATTTGATGAAGGGCTGGGTGCATGGCAGCACCTGTGCCAGCCTCCTAAAGTGAGCTTTAGGGCTACACCTCAGGCCCTCATTTCTTTATAATGGGTATTTTTGCAGAACCAAATTTATTAGAAAATTTCCAGTATTCTGGCAGCTCAGCGCATGCTGCTGGAAAAATAAAGGAGGGGGGGAAGCGAGCTGTGTGGGGAGGTGGCTGTGTTATACCAGGGATGCTCCCAGCACCCTGCTCTACCTCTCCTGACACATTGTGGTCTTCCTGGGCGATGTGACTGCCGTGCACAAGAGCTCTAGAAAGGGAGGCAGCACGTGCTTGGTGTTGCATTTCCTATAAGCGCGAATGTCTTTTTTCTCTGCAGATCATAGGCTACCGCCCTGGTGCTGGGGTCCCCGTGAGCGTGGACTGCAAAGTGCAGGTACTGCCGCGCGCCGTGCCCTCAGCTTAGCCCAGTGCCCTCTCAAGGCCCTGTGCTCCTCACGCCCCCAGCCCAAGCAAGGTGGTCTGCTGAGGGCTGCCCACGAGCCTCCTGCTTCCCATCCTGGCCCTCACCCTCTCACTGCTGGTTCCCAAAGCCCCCGGAGCTGGGGGAGGAGGCTGGAGCTGCTGGCATCCACCCACAGCCCTGTCACGGAGAGCACCCTGCAAGCCGACAGCAGCAGCAGGAGCGACTCCCATGCAGGGCAGCAGCTGGATCATACCCTTAGAGAGTGATAAAGAAGTAGCCAAGCACAGAGAGAGACCCATGGGCAGCAAACGCTGTAACCTTCACCCATACCCTCCTAGCAGTTTCGCTCTGGCTCGCTGCAGCAGCCACTGGCTCACAGAGCAAACCTGCCATGAGTGAGTGAGCAGCTGGCGCAGCTGAGCCATGGTGGGGATTTGCAGGAGATTTTTGTGCTAAAGTTCCTTTGCCTTACTTATTTTGTGCCCCACATGCTACGTGAGTACCTTCTTGTTTCCATCACAGAAAGGCAATGAGAGTGACCTGAGGTCAGTGGACTTCTACCCTGGGAATGGCACGTTTGACCTCATGTATTATCCCTACTACGGCAAGATCACACATGTAAGTAAGGGTTCGGATGTTCTGGTGGCTTTGTTACCTCTCCTTGGGAAGGAGCTACTGCAGAGGGTACAGATGCACTCACTGGCTATTTCAGGCAGCTGCAGGCAGGAGGGAGGCCATGGGCACTGGGATTGCAGCGCTCTATTTTTGTCTCTGACAAACTGCAGGGAATCTTTAGGGACGCTGGTTTTCTCTTGCCAGCAGTGGGAACAGTTACTTTTTCTGCCTGGAGTCCAGGACTGGCTGTGCTAGTCCCCCAGACTAACTCTGGGGGGATGCTAACTAACACTAACACTGGTCTCAACACCACCATTTTCCTAGGGTGCTGGGGAAGGTGACAGGCAACACAGGAGGAAAAGCCCCTTAAAATGAGGTTCCTATTAAAGACATGACAAAAACACTGCAAATTGAGCAGCTTGATGCAGAGCGGGAAAACACCAGTGTGTTTCTGGTCCCACTGGTGGGGGCTGAGCTGGGTCATGCAGCCAATTACCCGTGATATTTACTGACCATGACAGAACATCGCCTGCTTTCCTGCTCCCTCAGCAAATCTCCCTCCTTTTCAGGTCAACTACACGTCCCCACTGGTGGCCATGCACTTCACAGACGTGAAGAGGAATTCTTTGGTCCCCATTCAGTGCAGCCTGCACGGGAAAGGGATCGTCAATGACGTTAACAGCGACCGCTTCCTGGGCCGGATCATCTTCATGCTCAGCATCGGGAAGTAGCCACAGCAAACACAGGGCACTTAGGTTTTGTCAGGCAGAGGCTTTTTCCTTTTTAAAGCATAAAGGCAGCATTTTTTTTCCTGCTAGGAAAACAGACACATGGAAAATTTTAATTTATTTTTGTTTATAGTTAGGAAACAAATGAGATGCAACAGTGTGGAACCACATCTTTTACCAGCTGATGTAAATCATTATTAGCAAAAGCTAAGTTATACCCTGGGCAGGGAACCTGCAAGAGCATTTCAGTTTTTATTAGAGGAACTCTGGTATCTGAACACTATTTTCATAAGGTCTTTTACAAGTCACCCCTGCGGAATGCATTTTTCCTGGCTTTAAATTTCAGTCTTCACCATAGTTTTATGTGCATTTCTCAGGCAAATGCTAACAAGATGGTAATTTATAAGTACTATTCTTGTTAAAATAATAAACAGCAAAAAATCTGGATTATGCTTGCAGTGACAGCTAAGAAGTGAAAATGGCAAATCTCAGGATGCCTCCTAGGAGCCTCAGCACCTCATGCAGCTTGGTCAGCTTGTGCCAGGTGCTCGAGCAAAGGCCACATAGGGCAGCCCTTGAACCTTTCCAGTTGTTCCCAGGCAGACAAGTGCCTTTCTCCCTCCTCCTCACTTCAGTACTTCTCTAGAGTCTGTTGGGCAGGGGACAAATGAAAGGAGCTCTTTATTCTCTCCCTGTCACGGCTCACAACTCCTCCTTCCCCTGCTCACGCCCAGAAGTGCCCGTGAAAAATATTCCTCCCTGGGGAAGCCCCCACTTTGCTCCATCCCCAGCCTCCTCAGGTGGAAGCAGGGCTGAGCTAGCTCAGAGAGGCGTTACAAGGCTTAATCTGTGTTCATGTCGATCAAGGTATTTGCTATCTTTGTTCCCCAGGGCAAAGCAGTGGTGATTTCAGCATCTATTACAGCCAAACACTTTGTTTCTACAGACACTCAAACTCAATTTAAAGTAGTTTTGATTCTTTGGAAAATGAGATTTTTTTTTATTATACACCTTCACATTTAACATACAGAGAGTATATTTCATCTCTCTTATCAGCTATGAGCAGGACAGGACACCTTAGGATAACGTACTGCTTGGAAAGCAAACTTATTAAATTACTTACTGACTGAACAAGAGCATTATGGTATGTTTGTCCTACATCCTAGTCCAGATACTTAATCTGCCATCAATTTTGATCTATATAAGTCTCTAAGAAGTCTTTTTTTGTATTAAAAATAAAGTGACTACAGTAAAATTAACTCTATGGTATCATTCTTAAAACACTAATGTAACAAACGTAATTTGTAACTTTTGTGGGCTCTGCTGGCCAGCTAGGGACTGGTTTTCAAAGACGAATGTAATGTGTGTAATCCTTGAATTTTGAGCATTTGATTAACTTTCTGAAGAGTTTAGAAGTCCAGCACAGCAAGTCTCACTATAAGGCAAGTATCACAATCAACCCTTTGGCAAAACCTATTTCTTAAGAACCCTTAAAAATATTAAATACTGGTATTTTAGGAGTTAATTCTCCTCAGATGTGATTATCCACATGAAACTGATAAGAGATAGGGCAACGTTATCATTTTTTCCTCCACAACTTACCCAAAAGGGCTTGTTCTGATTAACAGAAAACAGCCTCTGCCCATGAAGGCACTGCAGCGATAGTTGCTCTAATTTTGACATCAGAACTAAGTTAAAACCACAGATGTTTCCCAGCCTGCCAACTGCTTTAGGTCTTTTAAAGCACTTCTGTTTCTATAGGATCCTGAAAGGAAACAAACCCCACTGTGCTTCAGGCCAAGAAATGAACAGCTATCCAGCCAGCAACAGGATCAAGCATTATTTATCCATTCCATGCCTGCCTGGTGGAAGGATTCACGAAGCAGCAGGGACTGTCCTTTGGCAGATGCTGTACCAATACACAATTCTTTTTTTGTCACCCCAACAGCCAGACTTAGGCATGTTAAAAAGCCCCTTGGAAAAGCTCTGGGAAATTGCATGTGTGTTTACTTACACCGATGCAAACATTTACAACCATCAGAGTTAACTTTATTTGCCATACACATATTCTGCTTCCAGCAGGTTCAAACTGTCACTCCAAGATCTGGAGAGCTGTACACACTGTTCTTCATGCTACAACAACCTTTAAGTGCTGGCTCAATTTCTGACTTCTATTGAAGCCCAAAATAGTCTTTTATATACATATATTTTATATATACACACATATATAAAATATACGTGTGTGTGCAACCAGGAATTCACCACATTTTAATAAAACAACCTAGCACGTGATGCAAAAAAGTGATGCAAGATTGCAACCTGAGCATGAAACCGTGGCTGGAATCCACCTGCTGGCAGCAGAGAAGCGATGCCCCTCGACAAGCAGATGTTACGCAGAAGTTACCAGCCTCAAAATAATTCACCGTTCAGCTCTCTGGCAGGGAGATCAGGTATTGTGATAGCAAAGATACAACATAAAAGACCACGACAACCAAAACTGAAACCCAGTCTGAGTCAGCAGCATTAAATTATACTCCGTAAAAAAAAAAAAAAAAAAAAAAAAAAGACAGCTCGGTTCCAGGACGGTTCCAGGACCCATTGCAGTGCAAAAGTCAAGTATGTCAGACTCAGGTAGAGCTTAGGTTTGGTCACACTGAGGACAGAAATAACTGAACACACAGGTATTTCTCAATCAGCACTATCTTATTAGCGATCTCCCTTCCCCTGAATAGATGTGAGCTACTAAACAACGTTCCTGACTGCCTCCTTTGTGGATGAGTTATTGAAGGTGCCCTCCCCACGGCATAGGTACAGGCTCAGCGCACAGAGACTCAGCACTAAGCAGATTTACTCAACACCACACTGCAAGCCACCAGCACCTCTCTGCAGACCTGGCAGCTCTCAAACCACGCACAGAAAATGGGAACGGAGTTCACAAGCTGCAAAAGGCTTTTGCCTTGCTAGACCAAATAGGCTGAAAGTGGCTTCTGTCATCTATCAACACAAACCTAGTGGGAATGAAGATGAATTCAACCTCAAACGACTAGCTTCTGTTTTGAAACAGGTTAGATACAGAACAAAAGAAGTAACAAAGAAAGCAACCTCAGATATTTTTTCCTTCAGAAGCCACTTTCTTTAGCATGCGTGTGTGTGTATATATATATATATACACACACATATATACACACATATATATTTGAAGTTTCTGCTTTATGGTCAGCATTTCTCATACTATAAAGTTTGTGCCCTTACCCTGCTAAACATTTCTGAGTGTGTAATAACTAGGAGGTTAAAGCCAGATTAATCCTATAAACACATTCCTAGACCACAGCTTTTCAGTGATCGCCTACTAACCCATGCAAGCTTTCCAATGGAGCTGCAGGAATCTCTGAACAAGCTGTGCTCTCAGTCAGCGCTCAGAACAGCCAAGCCTCGTATGGAGCAGGGCTGAAAGGCTGCAAGGTTTCTCGTCTGTGCACAGAATCAAAACTGAGACAAGCTGCTGCCAGTGAAGCACCAGCCTCCCGTCCTCATTTCACAACTGGGCTCAGAACAAGAAGAAAAACACAAATTAAAAACATTAGCTTTAGCAGACTGCTGACTTCTCTGAGTAGTGGAAATTCACCAGGACTTATCTTAGTGAGCACAGACATGCTAATGCAAAGCCGTTGCACACACGTTAGCAACCACCTTCTTCATACTGGCATTAAACACGTGGATTTACCAGAAGAATAAGCTGTTCTCGTATTAGGTTGATTTATTAGTGAGGCCAGGTACTACCTTTACATTCAGAAGGAACAGGAAATTCAGACTGGTTCACAAGAAAAAGCTGCGAAGCAATGAGAAAAGACAACAGCCATAAGCCAAGCTCCAACTAGAAGTCTGTTAAGAGCTTGGTAGTCTTCTCCCACAGCACGTACAATCCTTTTCTACGTAGCACTCATACCTTTAATTATCACATGGTTTTAGCTTCAGCATTATCTGAGATAAGCTGTACACAACTAGAAATTTTCTCGTATAAAAAGATTAAACAACAGAAATAAAGTCTCTTAGATGTTGTCTGTAGTCAAAATAATCACATTTCTCACGTGTGCACACATTAACTCTGCTCAGTCCTACGGTCCTCAGAATATTTACTTTCTCCAAAACCATACAGGGACTTCAAATACATTTCCAAGTCATCTCATGGCAAGTTATTCTGTCATGATGCATGTGGGTTGTTTGTTTTTAATAAACTATGAACTTTTCTTTTTTAGGGGCAGATCAGTGAGTCTGGGAAAAGGAGAAGAGCAGGAGAGGTGGCAGCAGATACAGAACTAAGAGATTATACGGACTGATAGCCAGTACGACTTTTCCTTCTTCCAATGATATAAGATATAAAGACAAGAATGATAAGGAAGCCAAGTGCCATGCCCACCACGATGGGAATAAGAAAGTTCAGGTCAGAATCAGCAAGGCATTCTTCGGCTGCAGAAAGAACAAAAAAAACAAACGAACAAAAAAAAAAAAAAAAGAAAGAAAGGCAAGGGAGAACAAATTAGTGAAGGAAACCAAGCATTAGAATCCAAGTACAGCAAGGAACAAGAAGATGCTTACATTTTTTAATACGTATCACTGTATTATGTAAATAATACATTTGAAGTAACATCACCATTAAGTAAAAAAATTCATATAAAGATGTATTTCTTTAAACATATATACAGTGCACATTGCTTGGTAAAATACTCCTGATTTGTACATTAACTTTCATCTTGCTCTAGTGCACCGTCCCCTCAGATATACTAGAAACATGAAGACAAGACCGTAGCCTGAGCATGCACTAGCTAATTACACCTGGCTAATTACAGCTGAGTTAACAGCAATAAAGGAACATAAACCAGACTGGTATACTGCTGTCTTGTCCAAGCAATTTCCCAAACCCTTGAATCACCAACCTGCTCTAGGCTTTAGACATGGAGAGATAACAGAGAAGGCAACAAAGTAACTGAAAGTAGAAACTTACTGGAGACTTTAAAAGGCAGCCAAGATGCAAATGCTGAAAGCACTGAGCAGAAAATACTGAGGGACACTCTTTTTGGGTGGGTAACTTTATTTATTTTCAATTCAAGTACAAGAAAAGGGTTACCATTGTCAGCTGAGAATTAGGCAGACCTTACTGAAATCAACAGAAGAGAGGAGACAGCTGTGACACTGCAGTGCTTCTCAACAGACCAGTTGAAAAGTATGTGACCAACTCCTCCCCGACACAAACACTCATGCAAATATCAGCAAACACAGCTGGGATCCTGTTTCAAATGCAGCCTGGAGCACACATGGAAGCAGAGCTTAGCATTCTTCACCCGTTTCAAGAGAGGGCTGGGTTCCACTCACGTGGTGCCAAGAAATGGGATGTTCAGTGAGATTCAGCGTCAGCATCCTGCTTCAGCACCGCGAGGGTGTTCGGCTATGAGGCTTTTAAAGCATCTCCTTAGAAATTTCCTTTTTGCTCAAGTTTATTTTAGAATGTGCTCAAGTTTTAGAGCAGAATAAGCATCATGCACACACTCAATGCTTTATCAAAAGTTACCAGCTATTAAAGTGGATATTTAAACCATTTGAGTGTCATTCAGCCTTAGTTACGGGAAGTTTACTGTCTTGATTTAGCTCACTCACAGTCCAGCACAGTGACCACCAACCTTCAAAGAAAGGCTATGCAAGGCCTTTGGTTTGTAAAAAGGAAAACAAGAACGTCGGGGGGCTCAGCACCTGAAAATACTGATCTGACACTCTGAAGACACCGACTGCCAAGCTGAGCAACACTTTAAAGTGGAAAGAAGAGGAATGGGACATGCACCTTGTACAATGAGCTGTTGCAAAACATTCAGACTACTAAAAAAAGTATTTAGGTATCTTAAAAGAGAAGCGTGAATTGTGCTATACCTTTGATCACTGAGGATTAACATATACAATTTAATTACTACATGCTGCATAATGGGTAATTAATACCGTGAATCAATTTGCTAGGGATGAAGTGTGCCCAGCAGGCAGCAACAGAAATTCCCTTTTTCTCTTTTTAAAAGCAAGGAGATTGCTGCAATGTATGTTACAATATAGCACCGTTGCAAGAAATTAACAGGATAAAGAAGGTTTAAAGTTTAAGACCAGAAACATCCCATCTCTTAAGTTTGCCACCGCTGCTGGCTTGCGTCTATTTAAATATTGCCACTGTACAATTGTGAGAAGCTTCAAAGAAGTGTCTCCAAACAGACCACCTGGAAACCATACATCACCATAAACAGACTTCACATTCAGGCCATTAGGAGAAAAAGGGTTAAATGTTTTAGACACATTAGATTGAACGTCTGTGTTCAAAATAACCAGAAATCTTGGCTACCAAGATTTTTAGCCTTGGTATAAAAAGCTAGCTTCCCTTTTAATTCCAATCATGAAACGCAACTAATAGCCCAAAACTTTGTAATGTTTTTATTGGTATAGGCTATACAATAAAGAACACCATAGTGTTTATTGTTTTTACTTTTTAAAAGGAAGCATTCATCAGCTGAAAAAACTTTTCGAGGACTACTACCATGGCATCTTTAAGCTAAAAGACCAGAAATCTTGGTATCTTAAAGCACAGTTTTCATATTTAGTAAACTGTATATAAGGCACAGTCAATACTAATTAAAACAAACTGCAGTGCACGATAGATTATATACATTAATATTCAACATCCACAAGCACACATATTAAATGCTGTTTCCACAGACCAGAACAAAACTGTTTATTCTTATAGTGCCACTGCATGTCTTCACAATTCTGAAATTTGAAATGTAGTATTTTAGAAGAACTGAAATTAATTCATCAGTTGATTAAGAACTAGAACATACTCTGCACGTCATAAAGTTCAAACATAAACCATGACAATAAATTCCACATCAGTTCTTAGCCAGATGCTAGTTTTAACCTATGATTTGCCTGACTGTGCAAGCAAGCTGCTGTTCTGAGTCTTTTGAGTTCAGTTTTATTAATTTGCTTCAAGAAAGTTAAACTTTCCCATTTTAAAATTGCTCGTATCCAGCATTACGGTGTTTCTTGTGGCCAAAAAAGTAAGCCATAAGTACTAGGACAACTAATCCTCCCAAAGCTGCTCCTACTGCTATGGGTACAATGAAGTTGTCCACCTCTGGGCTGCAGTCTTCAGCTAAATAGAAAAAGGGCAAGTTTGAAAAAGAAATGCATTTCAACATAAATATTTAATACTATAAGCACCCTCTAATTATTTAGAACAGTTACCCTTTCCCCATCAGGGCATTAAGACAGTCATCCAGAAAACCTTGTCCTCCTCCCCCCTTCCCAAAATATGGTAGCAATAGTCCCCCTTCCCAAACATCATACTAACAGATTCATAATTCCATGATACGTGTTGTTGAAAAGCAGCTATCTGTATATTACTATATAAAGAATTATAATTATTGTATACCCTTTGTATACACAGGCGGCTTCCAGTGACCAGTTACCAACTGCAAGTCTCCAGGACAGAGAGCAATACTGGAGATATAACTACAATCAAAATAGTAATGCTTTGACTAAAACAAAAAAAAAGTTAAGAAACCTTTATGCTTATTATAGGACAACAGTAATTGCTGCTTGTTTCAAGATTTGTCAGACTCAGCCAGACTGACACGTACTGACAAGCTGATGGCAGTTTGATGCCTGCAGTCCCATCGTAGTTTAAGTTCACTTTGATTTACAGCCTCAGGAACAGAAACTGCTAAGCTCTTTAAAAAGAGCCTATTAAAATATTTGTTATTCTTCACATTAAAACACTTCAGCTGACCTCAGCTTACATTTCAGAAAGGTACTAACATTATTTTGTCTTTAGGTAGCAGACATGAAGGTAGCTTTAATGTAATGATGGCATATGCAGTGCAGGCTAGAATCAAGAAGAAAGGGTGTGTGATTAGATTGTACTTTTTCCTCCCATCATATCACCATTGAGTTCACAACACAGGCCAGCAAGAGGCATGGTAAAGAGAAGACTAGTGTCTCTCTTGATGCAGAAGAAGCCAAAGTGCTTAGTAGTACTGTTATGAGAAGAACTGGCAGCACAGAGAGGACCAACATAACTTCTGCCTTAGAGGATGAAGCTGCTAACCAGCTCCCTGAAGAGTCCCTAATGCTTTCCCACTCTTGCTAAATGCTGGGACTTACTTCATTTTCCAAGACAACTTAAAAAAAATAAAATAAAAAAATGAACTACTCACAACTGTACACCAGTTTAAGATGGCTAGCAAAAATGAAATTGTAATGGCATCTTATCTGGAAGGAGCAACAATTGCCAAAAGAGTTTACAAGCAAATTTCTAATGATGAATGGGACACAGTGTCTCAATTAGTTCTCAAGCTGTCTTCTGCTAGAGGATTGTACCCAAGCACACTGCAGAATGTGCTACAAAACAAAGCAATAAGACACAGGCAACCAAGGACTCTTTGAGGAGCACCTTCACAAGTTACATAACAGAATCTCAGATATAGACTGATTAAGTTGGCCTTACTCCTTTATTTTATTTTCTTTAAAAAAAGGTAATACAAGATGTCTGTTTTCAAATCGGTTAAAAAATATGAACAAGTTTCCTTAAGAAACAGAACAATCTTTATTATTTAGAGCACATGTTGAGCGGGTTGACAATTCCCTATGGAGCAATACATACAGGAAAACTAGTGGTTTTATAACAACAGGCAGTCAGGTGAAACTTAGATGTTTTTTGAACCAGTTATCTGCACATCGGTCTAGGAGCACTTTAATCTCTCAGCCAGTAGAGTTGCAAACAAAGATCAAGCTCCGGGTTTTTGCAAAGGTGCATTTAGTTTTGTTGGATTTTAGGAGCAGTTTGCACTAATCTTCTATTTTGTCACTTGGAAATCATGCAAAGATCAAAAATGCACATGATCAAATGAATACAGTGTGGTGACTACTCCATAACAGAAATGTACGTATAACTGGTGACACTGAACATCAGTCAGGAAAACGCTAAAAATCTATAGGAACTTCTGCATTTAATGATATATTAATATGATAAAGTCATTAGATCCACTATTTGATTTTGTTTTTAATTAACATGTAAAGTCTTGAAGCCTGTTTTGAGGTTAAACTTATAGTAGCTCCCCACTTTCATTAAAATGATTCAGTAACTGATGCAAAATTCAAGCTGCAGACTACAAGCTATAGTAACCTTTATCCACCCATTCTTGCTTCCTTAGCTACTGTCAAGGTAAAACTGTTTTCACCAAAAAAGTCTTTTTACTGAAAGTGTATTATCTGTACACAAACATGCCACAGACATCTCTACAAGCCTAGAAAACACCAATAAAACACTAAACCAGTTTTGATGCAAGCTAAACTCATTCTAAAGAAGAGACATAATGTTCATTAAATGACTAGTTTAGGCAGCTCATGTTATGACATATGCAAAAAGGTCACACATTTTAGAAAAAGAGTTTTTTTCCATGCAGTAAAAATTATGTATTACAGCACAAGGAGGCCAGAAAAAAAAGTGCAGCAAGGGTTAAGACTCTACAGAGCTGCAGCTTAAGAACAGTCCATTTGCACTGCATTTTTTAAGCTAGTTAGCCTTTCCACACAGCAAGGAAAAATAGGTGTAATTTGTCTATCTCAAACTTGTTTGGCTTTTGCATTCTTAACGTTAATAAATGGTACACAGCAAACAATCAAACACAAAGTACATTAAACACTGAGGATGCCAATGGCAGACAGTTGTTATGTGGATTTTGATTAGCAGAGAACCATTCAAGATGAAGATTTAAAGACAGCTCAAGTTGCAGCAACAGATACTGGCTCATTAAATGAAAGCATCTTTAAACAATGGTAATTCAAAGCAACAAGACAGACCAGTTCTGTGCAAGGTATGATATAAAGTTAAGTGCACTTTAAAGTTCTGGAATATTTAGACCAGTTATTCCCTTTAAACTGATTCCAGAAAAAAAAAAAAGTCTGCATGACTTTAGCAGAAACCTGCCTCAGTTGAATTATTTCAGGGAATTGCCAAGGTATATAACTGATGAAGAATTCAGTGCCTAATAGTATTTTTTTTATTTTTGGAAAGCATTTAGAAACTGCACTGAAGTCTTCCAACATATCAACCACCTGGCAAGCATACGTTACCCGCTTTGTTTGTATAGCCAGGGTATGGGAATGGTTCCTGAAACCACCAAGGCAGGAGTAAACTACTCAAACTCCGTCAAAGCTAAGTAAGTTACTGCTGCCACTTCAAAACACCACTTAATTACCAGCCTGAAGTTCAACTCTATGAAAAACAAAGTTATTACTGGGCATCATACAATCCGTAAGTACTACGTGAGTCAACATAGTGACTAATGCTGTCAACTTAACCGACAATTATGACAAGTAAGGAACGCAGAAGGGAGAAGCAAGTACATATCCTATGCAATCCTGGGAATTGCCCAATGCACATCAGTTTAGAACGTGTTCTAGTTTCAGGCTACAATTTGTAACAAGTGGAAATGAATCCTAAACACTCCAGTGGTTTTTCTTCCAAAATAAAATACTCAGCCTAGCAATGTATCCAATAGTGGTATATGAACATCTTCGGAACAGCTATGAAACCCACGTCGTCTTCTCTGGAGCAGGAAAACTAAGAATGTAGTTCTGCTTCATCTGGGATAAACATTCTCCCTTTGTTTCCCAACTCCAATTTGCCGTGGCTAGCACTTAGTCCTAAGGTTTGGGGCTTTTTTGGACTTGCACTTGCTTCATTTAGAGTGAAATCAGAACAGTGATTACATTTAGATTCACAAAGTTTGATATCCAGCATAGCTTTTTCTTCTGCCAATTATGTAAGCAATCACTATAATGACAATCAAGCCAGCAAGTGCAGCACCAACTACAATTGGGATTAGAATGGTGTCATCATCCAGCGAACACTCCTGGGCTGTAGATGAGAGAAAGGTTGCAACAAGGAATAAATAAAGATAGAATACTTGCCAAGTGTGGTATAAAAATCTATTTTCCTTAATATGAAGATGCTCAAAATCAAGTATGATTATATCTTTATGCTAAAAGAACTGTAGAGGTCACATGGGTATTACTAGCATATATTAATCCTTGTAATCATTTGGAACATTTGATAAGCTAACAAACTAAAGGAACTGTCCTGGCGTACAAGTTTTCATGTACACAAGGTCTGTACTAGACAATGGAGCAGCCATTCTTCTACTGCTAAGACAAAACCAGGCTTACCTATTTCATGCTTAAGGCAAGCCTGGTACATTTACTGATTAAGAATAAAGTAACCTGGATTTGGTGTTGAGAACCTATCTAGAACAGAGACGTTACAGTGAGATGAAATTGCTAGCTAGAAGAAAGAAGAAGCAGCTAGCTGCAACTGGAACTACAAGGTAAAATGGGACTAACTCTTTACAGCATATTACAGTAAACTTACTGTAAACAGTAAAATTACTGTTTACCCTGTTTATATCTAGGGAGGTTACTTACCTCTCGCTAAGGGGAAAAACAGTTCAAAAATCTGCACCCAGTCTATTTACCTACAGATTAATCTACAAATATTATCATGAAGCACAGTCTGAATACCAGGTTACACCAAAGGGTAAGAATTAGGTCATTTAAACCATTCCAGTTTTCCCCAGACAATCAGGATAGTGCAGCAAACAATCATTTTGGATTGTTTCTTTGGTCTTGGATATTCAAGACTGTTTCCAAAAGTAGCTCTGTCAGTTCATTTTTCCCCAACATTCCTATTCCTTAGACCCACAGGTCTAAAGAAAAGAAATGCCTAATGGTGTTAAGAAGGTCTTCCACTAAAGTTTTATCCCATGTTCTTATACATTTAAGCTACAAAAAGCTGTATGTATGTCAAGAAGATGTTGGAGAACTTCTAACCTACTGTGCAAGGCAATGCTAAGTCCCTCTTCAGCGTCTCTAGATCCTTTGAGAGGGAGAGCAACATAATTAGCAGACTGTTTTTTTTTTTTCCTTAAGTGATGAGAACAAAGCTGACAGTCTTCCTTGACCTGGAATGTCAGTCTCAGAAGTTCAATTCATTCCATGTATATAAAAAAAACAAACCAGTGGGGCAAGAGCTTCAAAAGCAAAGTACTTATGTCCAGCTCTAGTACTTTTTAGCAAGTAAGAATTTTGCAAGCATTGCAAGAGTTGTTGCAAAAAAGCAATCAAGTAAAAAGAAAGAACTTTTACCTATTGCGAACTTGTTTTCCTTCACGAGGAATGGTTGAACCCACAGATTAAAAGTATGTACTTGAAGATCTTCATTAATCTCAAGAGTTTGCTCTTTTCGACACATGTAGGAATTACCAAGGAAAGCATCCCACTTGCTGAAGTTGTTGTTATCTGCATTTAAAATGACTAAACAAAGGGGAAGAAAAAAGAAAAAAAAAAAGGAATTTGCACACACTTTAAATGCAAGAAAGATGTTAATACATTCATAAGACTAAGGAGCTGAATCTAGATGGACCAAGAAAGACAAAGAGCTTCACAGTGGACACAACAGTTATCTCATACCTCAAAAAAATATTTTACTGAGAACTGTGATACAGAAGCCCACCTGATTTATATTTATCAAAAAGAGGCTCCATGAGCAGAAGCCTAGGAAAAAACAAACCTACACTGTTGTTTAGAGCAACTTTTGTAGCCATTTGTGGTTGATACTTGGTTCATACCCACTTAAAGATTTAAAAGCAGGAAGTAACAGTAAGCACCAGCAGTATTTATTTCAGAAGGAACTGATATAGACATAGAATTAAAGCTTACACTTGCTTTAAGGCAGGTATTATCTCTTACCAGAACCATTCAGGTGGTTGAGTAGCGTAACATTCACCTCTTTCAGATAAAATTTTCGTACACTTGCACTTGCATTCTGTTTAACAAGCAAGAATCAACTGTCAGTGTGCCATTCTGCATTTTTAATTTTAGTAACACATGCTTTCCAAAGCCTATCACATTTACCAGTCTTACATTTCCCACAACTTTATCCCAGTTATCCATTTGTCTTGAGGCAGCGAGCTGCCACTTCCACTTCCTATATGGGAGCAGCCTACCACCAGCAAGTTACAAATGTTTGTTTTTTTAAACCAAAAATGCTCATCATGCAATGCTGTTAAAAGTTAAATCTTAGTTAAAAATAAAAGAAGTTACTTACAACAATGAACGTGAAATCAATCAATGTGCTGTTTCCATCGTTCAATTTCAGAGTAGCTGATGTGTTCCCACATGTCCCATCCACACTAGTTGTTTTCGGATTGATGTTGATCAAAAGAGGCTGAAATACATACCATGTCAAAGCAGCTCAGCTAACATCAGTAATTTATTATTTCAGTCAACAGCAGTCTCAAGCTAGAAGAACTTGTCATGAAGGAGAGGACAACATGAAGTCCTAGTCTGGCTACTACCTAACCAAGGCTGTTTGAGTTACATTTACATGCTGGTAACACAAACAACTTGCCCTGTGGTATCTCATCCTGACTTGAGAGAGAAGAAAAAAAAAAATGAAAAAAAAAAAAGCAAAGGTCAGGGCTTTTCTTTTGTGCTCCTAAAACAACAGTTTAGCTTTGGCTCCCTCTGGGGGAAAAGACAGCATCTGCAGGGCTCAACAGCCTTAGAAGCTAAGAAAGTTCCAGGCCTTTCATGACCTTAGAGGTGCTTCCAGTAACCAGTTAAGTTTAATGCAGGTAAGGTTTTGAAGCTAATTACATATCATGCCGCAGAACTATCCTGATGCCAGAGAGGTGTCATGTACACTGAGAAGCAGTTTGGACAACCTTTCTACTCTTCTTCATGAGGTTCAAAAAGGCCAAGTACATCAACAAGGCCAAGTACAAGGTGCTGCACCAGGGTCAGGGCAATCTCAAACACCAGTACAGACTGACTGACAAATGCATTGAGGTCAGCCCCACAAAGAAGGATGTGGGGGTACTGAAGGATGGAAAATGCAAAATGAGCCGGCAACATGCACTTGCAGAAGGCAACTGTACCCTGGGCTGCATCAAAAGTGGGGCCAGCAGGTCGAGGGAGGTGTTTCTGCCCCTCTACTCCATTCCCCTAAGATCCCACCTGGAGCACTGTGTTCAGCTCTGGGGCCCCCAGCACAAGGCAGACATGGACCTATGATAGCGGGTCCAGAGGAGGACCATGAAAATGAACAGAAGGCTAGAGCACCTCTCCTATGAAGAGGGGCTGAGATAGCTGAGGTTGCTCAGCCTGGAGAAGAGAAGGCTCCAAGGAGACCTTACTGTGGCCTTCCAATACTTAATGGAAGCCTACAAGAAAGATGGTAAAAACTTTACCAGGAAATGTAGTAATAGAACAAGGGGTAAATTTTTTTTTTTTTTTTTTTAAACTAAAAGAGGGTAAATTCCGATTAGATATAAGGAAGTAATTCTTCACTATGAAGGTAGTGAGACACTGGAACAGGCTGCCCAGAGAAGCTGTGGATGCCCCATCCCTGGAAGTGCTCAAGGCCAGGCTGGATGCAGCTTTGAGCAACCTGGACTAGTGGAAAGTGTCCCTGCCCATGGCAGGTGGGTAGAAACTACATAGTCTCAAAGGTCCCTTCCAACCCAAACTCTTCTATGATTCTAAAATATAAGAGAGGCACCTTGTCTTGGGAAACATTCAGCTGCAGCCCCACAGTAGCCAGAAGACAAGTTTTATTTCCAGATTTAAGAGAATAGTTTCCTGTGACTGGATTCTCAACAGGTTTGGGAGCAGTGGTTGGAGCAGGCGATGAAGTGGTGGTGGATGCGGTAGTTACATTGGCAGCAGTAGGCACAACAGTAGGTGCAGCAGTGGGCGTATCAGCATGACATCTAGTCTCTGAAAAGAAGTTTTAACACAAATTTCAGCATAGAAATGGTGGTTAAAGTCTCATGACCCAGAGGTCAGTTCAATACAAATACCAATTTCTCTGGTGAAATCTAAGCCCACTGGGAATCTGCTAATCCCCAGTCAAGAGTTTCAAACTCTGCCCTATGGCACAGGATGCCAAGCAATTAACTGCTACAATTTATTCTAAGAAATTTTATTAATGCCCACAGATTTAAATCCATGTACCACAAACAATACTACTTCTGATACACTGAACTGAAACACATCCACAAAGATAATTACTCTTGGTGGTTATAAAAATTGATGCACACTTGCTTCAAACTAAGTAAACAACACTACTGAGCTGTAGGTAGCAGGATAATGTACTAGTCTATTCTGACTAGTTGAGCTATGAGACTACAAGCTACAGCAGGCTCCGTATTATTTAAAAGCAGAGAATCTACCACTGAAAACAGAAGGCAATGAGTTAAAAATCCTGAAGCTCCAATGATCTAGTCTACAACAACAGTTCTGTAGTGTTTAATACCCCGATTATTGAAATACACACTTTATTAGACTGTTGCTTTGGCATGAAAACAATCTACCTTACAATATATAGCTAAATCTGCTCTATTAATTTATTTTTCCAGGAACAAGGAAAGGCATAAAGGATATTTATATATTATCGAATATAGCACATCTTAGAACTGTTGGATTTTTTTTTGTATTACAGGACTTCGGTCCCTGCACTAAAATGCAATACAAAAATGCTCACTCACAATTTGAAAAGCTCACCTGTTTTACCAATTGTGCCATTCTGAACAAAAGGCTGCATAGTAATATTCCAGAAAAACTGCGTTACATTTTCTGCTTCAAAAGAGGTAGTATGATGACACACGAAGACATTATTTAGTTGAACTGGATGCATAGAATCCTTTACGACAACTGTAACAGGTCCTACAAACAAGCACAAATATTTTAATACCTTGTTTACAACAAGAACATTTATAGGCAGTGTCACATTATCTATAATTCCATAGTATTAAAAATAAGAGAGAACAAATGGGAGTTATGTTTAACAATCCTATCCTCTCCTGAATGTTTTACCCACGTGTCCTGACCCAGGGTACTAAGTACTGCTGAGAAGTAACCAAGCTTCCGGAACTAGAGAAGTCATTAGAAAGGAGAACTCTCTTACCTATTTATTATTTTTTTTCAAGAAAAAAACCCTATTATTAGTAGGCATTAGTAGAAAGAAAGCCTAACACCGCATTGTTTCACTAGGTGGAAGGTGAAATAGTGCACAAAGAAATAAGTCTTCCATATACTTGTTACGTACTAGCAGCACACCAATCAAGGCTGTTCAAATGGTTAACATTCCCCTTCCTTTCTGTTTAGAGGCACTACTAGATTTAGTTAAGCTAACTAGTTGGCATTCTTATCCAGAACGCAAGTACTCTGAGCAACAGTTGGGCAGCACACGGCATCAAAGTCACTAGATACACTCTTAATACTTAAAATTTTGAAGAAGCCTAGCAAGGTCAGGTACGTGAGATACGACCTGAGACTGTTTTGTACGCAAGATTCTGCACTGGATACTACCTTTTCTTTTAGCATCAGGAAATACAGCAGCATCATTGGTGTTGTAGGTAAATGTGATAAAGTCAGCCTGGTAAGTTTCGTTAGTTTCTGTAAAGTTAACACTCCAAGAGTGACCATCTCCAAACTGTATTGCCAGAAGTGCAGCTTGTGTGTCATTGCCACAGACACTTCCATCGTGTGTCACGTTAGATGGCAAATCCAAACTTGCATTTTTCTAGAAGAAAAAAAGTTTTAAATGTTTTCAGATAACAATTCTTCCCCGTGATGGTGTTACAAACGTCCTGGGAATAGGCTAAAATAATCTTGTGCAATGTTCTTTTTCACAATTTTGTACAATAACCTATATGAGTCCGGTATCAGGGAGGAGCCACATCAGATTTGAGGACAAAAGTACAAATCTCACTTGGATGAACATCTCAGCTACGCTGAGCATTTACTGTTTGTGTTAAGAACACTACTACATTGATAAACAAACTCCACCAAGTCTGACCACTATGCCTTCTACATAAATACAATAGGGCACTTGTCAGTTATTTGTATTATTAATCGAGAACTTATGCTTTGTTTCAAAATGCATGTTTAGGAGTATTCTTAACTGACTTCGTCAAGAAAATCAACAAACTAAATACAAGAGAGTACTTAAAAGTTTTATCCAAGGCAAAATGCATTTCTCAATGAAAGTTAGCTTCAGATACTTACATAATCACTACTGTTTGTTTCATATTTTATCAAGAATTTCATCATCCATTGTGCATACAAGCACGTAACGTTAGAGGCATCCTTTACATCTACTTCCACTGCATAGGACTGGAAAAAACCTGTAAGATAGGATTATTAGCTAGTAAGACAGATTTTACTTCATTTTCTAGAAGCACTTAGGAGAATGATTCATTACAAAGTAGTAGGGTAAATTATTTCAGGTCTGGATTCAATTTGCCAGACAATGAGAGTCAGTGAACTTGTGACAAATGTAAAAACCAGGAAGCCCACCATGACGTTATCAAGGCTAGATAAAAATTGAGAGGATGTTTTATAGTCTACTTACCTGACGAAAACTAATTGTCTAAATCAGCATTCGCTTTCTGGTGACTGAAACTGAGTAAATTGAATTGCACAAAAACCACATTTGAAACAAAGTAGTGCTTGTAGACCAGTCTCCAAACTATTTGACATGTTTCATCAGTGGTACGACCCAAGTTGACCTCTAAGAGAAGACGCTGGCGTGCCCTCATTGTGTTTCCACGATTTCTGGCTCAAGGTACATGGAAGCTAAATTCCATTTAAGATCTTAGAGAACTTTTTATAGTTGCTGGATTTTTAACCCAGTCTGACTCTCAACAGGGGGATTTCCCCATAGCCAGTTTTCATTTGCTTTTGTCTGCAATTTCTCGTCTGCCACATCTCTCTAGAACAGATAGATCAGAAGGATCAAAAGAATCAATCCTGACTAACCTCAGGTTCATGTTTATCAGGCAACCTTCCTTAAACATACAGTAATTACGACCACACAGTTCTCTTCAACAGCCATCTGAGTTTCTTCATCCTCTAACACACAATACTGCACAACTAGCTTCATGTTCTACCTCAATATTAGAGGATTTCCTCCCTGCCCCATACAGGTTCTCTCCTCTAGCAGCAATACCAAGTTCAGTACACAAGTCAGTTGGCTGTCACAACACTAAACTGCAGCTTGCATTGTTGATGCTGTCTGGAACTCAAAACTCTATGTACACTGACAAGCTTAAACTGGCACACCTGTAAAAAGTATCTAAGGCAGAGCTTGGAGAAAAGTCCACTCTGAAGCACAGGAAATTGTGCTGGATGCCACACCAGTGATTTATTAGTGTTATAACCTTCGTGTAGCTATCGTGTTGTAAGAACGTTTCGGACTAAGAACAAGGCAGTAAATTAGGGTTTGGACGTGGTTTATTTTGAACTTGAAGCAACAAATATCAAAGAGTTTTAGCTTCGATGGTGGCAGCAAATACACTACCCCACCTGACGAAGCGTAATACCTGTTAAAATCATTTACCTATCACGTCAAGTAACTGAGGCCATACTCTATTTGTTGAGAGTAGGCACATAAATGTGCACCCTGCTCTCGTTACACAAATTGTTGTTGCCCCTGTTATCTACATTTTCCTGGAAGAAAATTCACCAACCACTTTAAATCAGCTCATTAAATGACTTATTCAATAATCTGAAAGAGCCATAAGAAGCCACTCGTTGCTAACAGTCACACTTTATTTTTTTTCTGACCTACTAATATGGGCTCTACCATTCTAACAGAAGCAACCTTCATATTCGTGCTATCCTCCTCAGTCATTGACAGGAAATGAAAACCCACAACCAAAATTTGGGTTCTGTTGCACCATCGAGCTTGCTTCCTCCTGCCCTCAGCGCCTGCATGTTTTGCTAAGCAATACTTTTCTGATCAATGACTGATCAGCCTTCAACAGCACTCAGTGTGTGGTCTCAAAAGGATGTCCTCCCTCCCTTAAAAGCTGAAAGGGTACACCAGAACTTCAGGCTACTGCCTCCAGCAACGCAGCCCATAGTAGCTCACCTGCACCCTCTACCATCGGGGAAAGTTGTTTTGGTATCACTGTGATTGCTTGGCGTAACAGCTTCAGCACAAGAGAAGAGCAGCATGGGCAGCATTGGCAGCTGGAAGCATGAGCATTGCTTCTTTCCAGTGGGAGAGCAGGAAACGTGGCTGGCTGAATTTGGAGTGAGATCCGAGAACATGTAGAAGCTAGAGCTTCAACACTGCAGAACTATACAATGCTCTCACAACAATTACAGACTATGTCAGAAGGACAAAGCATCATTCTGGCATTAAAAAATGAAGCAGAAGATGTTTTGTATCACACAATTTCTCTGTTTATCTGTTTTAATCTATTATTTCTTCAGACCATCAATTTGAACAAAAACAATTTTGACAGAACTGGAACTATTACTCTCTCGGGATATTTTTCAAGTTTCTGGAAGTTTCTACTTAAAAACGCTAAAGATAAACAACACCTAAATATTCATGAACTACCCTATTCCCCATCCCCTGCCAAAACCAGCAGTACTAGGTAGATGTAAAACCTGCCAGGTACAAACAGGAGGAGGAGACAACTCAAAGAAAGCAACTCCTTTCTGCGCAGACCTTTGAAGTTTGTTGCTCACGGATGGCTGCCTGGAGACGCCAGAAACAAAAACAGTTGGACTTTTACTCCCGAAAATCCTTAGGGCTACCATACATTCCCACTTTCCTGCAATAATCTGCTGTATGCGGCATTTCTGTGTGATCCATTGAAGCCTGCAGATCTTTCTACAGCACTTGAAAGTTCTCCATTTAGTATCTGCACAGATGCTGACCCTAACTAACTGTAAAACTTTACACTTAGACCTGGGAAGTAACTGAAGAAAAGGAGAATGCAATCCAATAAATCAAAAGACGGTTCTGAATGTTATTTCCACCATCCACAACACTTGCTGTTTCTCAAAATTTTGTAATATTTACTTTCCTCTGCCACCTAACCACTGAATAAAATTCTGACTGTGGGCAGAGCAGAACCCAGCTCACTTTCAGACTGACAGCAAACAAATAAAATGACTAACAGCACATGAAGAATACCCATACATCTGAATCCCTATTTTCACTAATTTCTACGCAGGAGATTGTTAGACATCCACAGCACCCATACTGTACAGACACAGGCAGTGCATCTACTTCCCAGGCAAGGTTTGCACATAGCTCTATGGTGCAACCAAGAGATAACAGCTTTGCGATCTACTCCCATAGAGCACACACTTGTTGCCAAGAGGCAGCTTAGAGTTCCAGCAACACGAAATATAAAACTCTCCCTCTTCGTTTAAGGAGGTATTTGTTACTGCACCTGAGCACCAGCTCTGCATTACTGCCCAGTCTCATTTCAGAAGGAACGTGGCCAAACCTTAGGTTTTTGGAAACAACTGCAACCTAGCCAGGACAGCCATATACACACATCTATAGGTCACACCACCTGCCGTCTTAAACACCCCCACTGAGCCATAATGCCTGGTACGTGCAGGACGTAATTATTTTACCACAACCCCAGAATAGTATAAATCAAAAGGAGCTTGATAACGATGCTTCAGTAATTTGCTTTGTAATGCTGTGATTTTATTTTTAAATTTTTTCCGTGTTATTTTACACGGCACGTCTTTTTCACCTTCATAAAAAGGCACACAAGTATAGAATGCTGTAACTGAGGTGTGACATTCTGTGCTATGGGTTAGCAAGTGACAGCAGCGAAGAGACAGCAATACTTACAGAGACTGAAAATATCCTCAGAATAAAGTGGGCCCTAATCAGAAGTAGCACACAGACTGTTTTATTTACACAGAAATTAGCTTGCAAATAACTTCTCCAAAGGGGATATTTCTGCATAGGTTTTATTAGATGCAACAGTAAAGAGAAATGGAGAAATCCTACACTAAGCAACTTCACGGGGTAGACTGGACCAACACAGATAATTCCAATACACACATGCACCTTGCACACCCTGACCTACTTAGTTACATCAGCAGCAGCTAATGACAACTGGAAAAATATGTTTTGTCCAGCACAACTTCTTTCCAGATGACAGAAAAAAATACACGATCCCTGCTTTATAAAGCATTTGTTCTACTGTTAAATAACTGATTAGAGGATGCATTCAAAAGTCAGGTGTGCAAAGGTAACTTACACCTGGCAAGAAGCACTAGCATAGCAATGGACTACATTAACCGCTAAATTTATAATATGTAATCTGGAAAACAGAGGCACCAAAAGCACGAGAGCTACTCTTCACAAAACCTAAGGATCAAATTGCCTCCTCACATGCTTTGCTTGCATAACAGTGCTGGAGACAGTAAAACCCACGATAATAAAAAGGTAGGTTACATTTATTGGGAGACGAATCTGTCTTTTTACAAATTGGTCAGCGTAATCATTTGTAAACATGTATATAGTGTATAAAGGTGTGATATATATATATATATATATACACACTTCGCTGTCTGTATTATAAAGGCACCCACTCAACCAGGAAGCTGTAGCACGGCCTGCCACTTAATGCAACTGCAGAAAGTTGCTGAAGTTAGCATTTAGGCGTAAGACCTTTTAATAGAGCAGGTAGAGCATTAACCAACACGGGGAAGGAAGCAGAGGCTGACAAGGCCACTGCCAGAAGGCCAGCTTCACAAGAGCAGGGCAGCTCTGGGCAGCATGCTCCATGCTTCCAGAGCAGCCTGTGAGGGAGATCCCGCCTCAAAAAAACAAAACAAAAAAAAACATATAAGCGCACAGCTATAAAGATATAAAACCGCATCAGCACCACTTGAACGAACCATTTATTTATTTATTTATTTTTCGTGAGGAGGAAAAAAAAAAAGCACAAGTATTACAACAGCCCCTACGAGGGAGCGGCCCGAAGCTGCGTCAGAAGGCTGCTCACACACAGGGCGGCAGCCGGGGACCGCACACACCCCCTCGGTTCCTCCGCAGCCCCCCGGAGGCTCAGGCACCGGGGCCGTACCGAGCGCCCCCCTCAACTCCTCGCCCCGCCGCCGTCTCCCCTCAGCCGGGGCCCCGTGAGACAAGGAGCGCGCGACCCCCCCCCCGCCCCTCGCGCACGGCCGTTGCCCTCGTCACGTGCTCCCCCCCTCCTCCCCCCCGCTCACCGGAGGCGCCCAGCAGCAGCAGCAGCAGCAGCCGGGAGAGGGGGAGCAGGGCGGCGGGGCCCCGGCGCGTCTCCATGCTGCCGGCCCAGGCGCTCTGCCGAGGGTCGAGTGAGGGAGGCGGGCGCGGCAAGAGCCTCGCCACCGGTCATGTGAGGGGAGGGGCGCGGCTCGGTGCTGTGGTTCGCGGACGGAGAGCCTGCCGCCCGTGAGGCGGGCGAGCGGGCGGGACTTTCCGCGGCACGATCCCACTTCTTCCTCGTGTGGGGAGCGTGAGGGGTTTCTGTCCGTGCTCGCCTTTCCCATGCAGAAGGGAAAGGTGTTTCTGGGCGCATCTGAGCCCCTTCCAGAAGCGAGGCTGAGGGAAAAGATGTTTTGTGCCCGGCGTCAAAGCCGCGGCCTGCGCCTCAGGGGAGGCTGGGTTGCGTGAGGAGAGCTGAGGGAAGGTGCACCCACTAGGCCACCCCATACAGAGGTGTTCACTGCAAAAAAATAAAGCTTTAAAACACCTGCCGTGTTAAATAAAGTAATAAAGGGGTGAGAAATGAGCTAAAACAAAACACTGAAGTTGGGTAGCAGGGCAGGCATGGCAAGAGCGTAAGATGCGTGAGCAAGGCTTCTCGTCACGAAATGGTGGCCACAGTGCTCTGTGTGGTGCCCCCATTTCCAGCTGCCTTGCCAGGGTGGTGGTAGATCCATTGCGTGCCCCACAGGCAGCAGCCACAGCTTTTGGGGGGTATTTGTGTTCCTAATGCTGGAGCAGATTCAGTGCTGGCAAGCTGGTGCGATGACTGGACAGAAACATTTCCCGTAATTGCCTCCGCTGAGCGGGGTGGGGTTTGGCACCGGCACCGAGAACTGGGATGCTTTGCTGCTGGTTTTGTTGATGCCAAAA
Source organism: Anser anser (assembly GCF_964211835.1). Classification (NCBI taxonomy): domain Eukaryota; kingdom Metazoa; phylum Chordata; class Aves; order Anseriformes; family Anatidae; genus Anser; species Anser anser. Next base: position 2,313,791 of record NC_139734.1, read on the forward strand.
TGCAGAGCGAAAGTGGGAGAAAGCGGCTGCCTGGTGTAAACCTGGGGAAAGGACAGTGGGGTAGGAAGGCAGGGAAGGCAAGAAACCTGCTTGACTTGAGGCTGGATGAAGGTATAAAGTGTGGTGTATGCTGGACTGTGGCCTGCAGAGTATTGATTAGGGGAGAAAAGAGAAAAAATAAAATGAAAAGAAGACAAGACTGGTCTGGCAAAGAAGTGAGATATGGGGAAGAAGAAGAGACTGAGACTGGGAGACAGAAAAAGCAATGGCAGGAGGATGCTCTGAGTAAGCAGGAGCTCTGGGTCCAGCAAGGAAAGGCTCTCCTGGAATAAGATGTTCCTGCATCTGGTGCTGGAGGAAAACTGCAAATCCTATCTGAATAGTCAGGAACTAGGAGACATGCCCAGTCATGAGAAAAGAAAATGACAGCTCTCTTCAAGGACAATAAAACACATTAATCTGATACAAGGAGACAGTGGGAGTATAGATGGTGTAGACAGGAAAGCGGTATGAAGTCCTGAGGAAGTAGAAATAATGCAATTGGTGGTGAAAGGTCAGTTAAATATTCTCCATTGTGTACTTGTAATACCATACTTCTCCATGGTAAAATACTTTGTATTTTTCCAAAAAGCACCGCAAAACAACACCTGGCAAGGCAGGATCACCACTGAAAATAGTGAGTTGTGCTATGGGGGATCCATGCTTAAGTGCTTGTGTGGTCAGATTTGTTCTCTGTTTCTTTACATTTCTTGCTGTGATTCACGAGTTCTCCTAGAACCAACCTACTGTGTGTATACATACGTGTAGGTACATCTGCCTAAACATCTTGTGTGTGAACATCAAAATTCATGTCATTTCAAAATACACAGAAATAGTATATTTTTTTATTCAGCCTTTGGGCTTAATTTACAGAAAAGTTACCTACCAAAATAAACTGCATACCCGAGCCAGCACTTGTTGCAGGCTGCAGGGGAGCATCAGGTAACAGCATCAGAGCTAAAACCACTAATTCTGAAAGTAGCAAGTCTTTCATCTTTCTCAGTTCTGTTGTGAAGAACAGGACGTTTCAGAGGCTTGGGAGGGCCCTGCCTCTGGTGCTTTTACATTTCCTCATGCTTCATTGCTTTGGTGCAAAGTCCTGTCTATAAAGAGTGGTGTCTCAGGGAGTTAGGAGCAATTACATTAAGAGGATTTGAATATTAGGATAGAGACATAATTGGGCTTTAATTAATAGAAGGAGGAGAAAATGTTTGGTATGTTTCAGGCACTTTGTGTGCTGGAATGTTGTATTTTGTGTTAACTGGAACATTGACTTCAGGACATGTAGCTTTATTTATAAACATTGCTGTATTCAAATATCCCCTTGTTCTGAGTGAAGAATCCTGAACATTTTTGATCTTTTGCTTTGCACTAGGAAACAGACCGAAATTACAAGAAGTTCTGCACAAGTAAAGGGCAGACCGATTACTTTGTTTCCGTTACAGCAATTTAGGGAAATGTGAAATGAAATGGCAGATACCATAACAAGTGAATCGGTTTCTGTTCAGTAACACAGACTGAAATTAGCAACTGGTGTAGGATTAAAAACCAGTTTATATAACTTAGTACAGTGAGAAATACATTATTTTGCACCAGAAATATCTTCATTAATATCAGAACACAGATTCATCTCTTTGCTTGTTGCAACACCTGGTTGCTTTACCCTCCCTGTGTTTCCATCCTTGCTATGCAACCACTTTCCACATGCATTTTGTGGTGTTATGCCATTTTACCGTGATGTGTTGTATGTACTTTTTATTCAGGAGTTTACTTCTTGCTTGCTGTATCAATCAGGATAAATGAGAGGACGGTTCCTCCCCTGGAGCTACGGAAAACAACGTATGGGCCTAATTCTTTTTGCCATGAAGTTAGCCCCAAACTGGCTGTAAGAGTAACTAGCAGAAAGCTGGAGTTGCAAGAGGACAGGGGCCGTCTTGGAGTTAGCTCAGCAAAACCTACATGCTTCATGTGTCTGAACATGGTGGTTATCCACAAGGGTTGTTTGGGGTTTTGCAAAGCAGTGTGCTCTTGCATAGTGATACTCTCCTCTGGCCCAGCCAACTGACAGAAGCTTGGTTTTGGCAGTATTCTCCCTAAAGGGAGCATTTTTGGGCAGTTCCCAAAGCCTGTCTTCTGTTGGTAGCTCTGGAAGGAAAAAAATGAACTGTGCTCCTCTCTCTCTGTTAACAAACCCTCCAGCTTTCCTTAGAAAAAAATTGTACTGGCTGGGGTCAGAGGTTGTTTGATTTCTCTTAAATTCTGTGGAAAGCTGGTATGTTCAGTACTGGTAGGATTCAAGCTCTGACAAATATTCATTACTTCTTATTTGTTGTGAATAATTAATTTGTGCATCGTGGCAACTTAAAGATGGTGGCATTTATGTGAAAGCTGGACCCCAGTAACACAAGATCCTGCTCTTGTGGTCACCTGTTTTCCTCTAATGATAGAGGCCTGAACAATTATGACCATGATGCAGAAAAAAACGCCTTCCCTTTTGCTTACTAGAGAAATGATTTTGCATTTGGCATGATTTTGAGAGCCACTGGTGGATGGCAAGCTGATCCTGTTTTTGAAAGACATTCCTTCCATTTACTGCTGGATTTGAACACGAGGACTGCAGTGTTTCTGTACAGCATTACATTTTTACTGCAAGTTTGATGTCAGTAGTTTTAAGAAGGTATTGACATGTACTGAAGACATCTGCGATACATTATTTATTTAGAATTTGTTTCATCAAGGCATATAAATTCATGCCTAATTTCAAACATATAGGCTGTTTTATGGCTTTCATTCATGTCATATGCTTGATGCCCAGCATCTGCTTAATCCTGTGTGAATCCTTTAGCAGTTTCAGCTGGTTGGATATTAGGTTTGTAATCAGATTTTTCTTAATCTGGAGACTTGCAAAACTCGATGGATGGTCAAAGCAAAGTGTTTGGTGTTTAACAGAGCACCGAGTAACCTAATGCTTCTGATCCATGGTGCAGAAGAGTACAGCTTGTGCAAAAAGAAAAAAATATCTAGGACGTGCAGTAGTTACTGCTTTATTCTAATGTGTTTTTATTCAATCTTTTAGAAACTTGCTTAAACAACATGCTATTTTGCATGTCTTTTCCAGAGATGCTTCTGTGGGAGGCAGGGGAAGGCTTTGGCACCACTGTGCAAGGGAGGAGCAGAGCAGGGAGAGGCTGGCACGGCAAGGTGGTCACAGAGCCACTTGTGGGTGGATGAAATGTGGGGCTGCACTGACCACTGTGAGGGATACAGCTGCTCACTGAGGTTTTCCTTCTTGTGCAGCCCCATTCCTTGTGCTGGGCAGTGGAATAGGGATTTGCTGCGCCTGGGCACTTTAATGAAGAATAAACATTGTCCAGCAGAGCTGGCAGCTGAAGCGCTTCAGCTGTGTATGTTATTGGAAACGTGTGACTCCCAGGAGCTCTGCTGCTGGAGCCCTGAAATAATTGATTGCTATCCAAAAATGTAAGAAAGCTGCGGTTCAGTCTCGCTCTGAGCAGATGGCGGTGTTTCTGAGCGGCTCCTTTTCTGGAGGAGGTGGTGGTAGGAAACCAAACCATTAAATGCTGCTGCGCCAGCAAACTGCTGAGTCAAGACTGGGGCAATCACGTGGAATGCCAAAAAAAGAAACCTTTGTGCTGAGGTGAAGGGATCAGAGACCAGGCTGCAGGACACAGCTGCAAAACTTCCTGCAAAAGCCCTCTGCCAGCTCGTGTTGTGACACTGCTGGGAAAGCACACTCCCAGCTCAGAGGGAGAAGCAAAGGTAGGGGAGAAGGCATTTGGCCACAGGCATGTTATTCAAACACACTCAAAACACCATTTGAATCCTGCGCTGGCTGGGATATTGTGCCTGTAAGCAGATCTTAGGAAGCGAGCACGATACAGGTGCAGCAGGTGCTGCTTTGCTGTCCCACTGCTGCCAGCCCTGATGCTGCTGTCACTGGTTTGCAGTACCATGTTACACACAGGAGCACCCACCAGCTGCTGCTGGTGATGAGTGGCACAGTGATCAGCTGTTGGGAGGTGGCAGGAGATGAGATTTACACATTTTGTGAGGTTTTCAAGATTTAAATCTGTTTGATGTGGAAAAACAAACTTATTTTTCAATAGATGGACTAACGACTCAGTGTATTCTTTGTGCTTGTAAGAGCAAAGTAGAGCAAATGTCAGTACTCTCCCTTTTGCATTTTTATCTACATAGATGGCTGACTTTCTGGAGATACGTGCGTCAGCTTCAGAGAAGAAACTATTTTGTGAAGAAGCCTGGCTTTGCACAGAGGGCATCTCCCACTTCCACTCTTACAGAAAACACGCTTTTTCGGAGAAATTTCAGCAGGAAGTTTCAAACTCAAGCAGGAAGCTGCATCTAAAGTACAGGGTTGGAAGGGAAACTATATATCACAGAGCTGTTATATTATGGGGGTGCTACTGCAGGGCTCCAGCGCTCCATCATGCCTGGCCTGTTCCCAGCCCCGGCAGAGCAAGCAGGCTTGGGCTGGCAAAGCCTGAGCTCGTACCTTGCACTGCCCTATCCCACCAATACTCTTGGAGTTTGAGGCTGCAGATCTGCTTTGTGCCTTTGGAGCTAGGGTCTGAAGCAGCAGCTGCTGCAGGAATAAAAACAGCAAGAAAGGAGGCAAGGGCCATGCAGAACATCGCCATTGCGGGCGAGTGGCAGCATTGCAACGCTCCGCTCGCAGAACCAGTTCGATGTAGCATAGAGCAGGCCCTACTGGAGCTGGGGCCAGGCTCCAGCTTACCTGTGAGCAGGCAGCTCTTGGCACTCCTTGTAGCATTGTTCCCAGCCCCTGCCTCCTTCCCAGCATGCACCCAGCTGAGCAGGGCCTGACACAGCGCCAGACATGGCCTTCAGCAGACACGAACAGAGCTGTGCTGCTGGGAGCCTGCAGCTGGCACTGAGGGGAACATTTCCTTCCCGTAGACAGGGGGCTGTTTTAGAGAAAGGTAACCTTTTTGTGAACATTGTCAAAAACAGCTATCAGATATACTTCAAACTTCAGAGACCACACAAGTGTGAGCAAAATGCACATTGTGATTTCATGTGAGGCTTTCTCTGAGAGGGGGGAAAAAAGCAACACAAAGTGAACATATTGCTAAGAATCCAGCACCAATAGTTCAGTAGGTATTAGAACTACTTCCCCTTTCCACATGGTAAAAAGAAGTCCATTCCTTATAATCTTAGCTGCAGCATACTCTCATGCTCTCTCCCTGCTGCAGAAGCACAGTGGCTATGCTGCACCAAGGCTATGCCTCCTACAATCTCCTTTTTACTGAAAACATTGTTAGGTGGAGCAGAGCCTCTAGACTTACACTTGTTTAGAAAAGCCAATCTTTCATAATAAAATGCCCAAGTAATTTTAACTTTTAACACAGAACACCTAGTGACATCCCTATTATAAAATACAGATATTTCAAGCTGAAACATCTGATTGATTTCAGGAGTTAAGCTAAACAGTCGTCACTAAAAATGTAGTATTTGCTGGATATCAGCTACCACCCTTAAAAAAGGAGCTTTATATGGCACTGCCACATGCTACTTCATTTTAGAAAGTTACCTTTGACACTTTGTGTATACTTAATACTTAATGTCCGGTAAGCAGCAGCAAGGCAAGATCTAAGAGATATCTGAAAGACAGCCTTGTATGAGGAAGCAAAGTTACTTAACCAGAAGAAATAACTGCTCCATTGTAGGTAGATCAACATCTGTTGCTTCTCTTCGCAGTTGAATTCAAAATCAGGAGGGATTACTTTATGAAATGCACTGTGGTTTACTGTAATAGGAGTATTTACTGCTTTTGTTCAGAGGGAATAGACAGAAGATCCATCAGTCTCCAACTATCAATCTGCTTTTGTAGGATTATTTATTTTTTTTAAACAAAATTCTGTAGGATTGTGGAGAACGTAGGAAGTAGGAAATATTCTTTTTAAGAAGAAATTGTTACTGGAAGAAACATGCCATGCATTTAGATGTCTCCAAGCTATAACAGAAAAAAAGTCACTTGAGCAGCATTAGTGGAAGACATTTACCATATCTATTTTAAAATGCCACCCACTAGGACTGTTTTGTGATCACGGCAGTGCTGTGCAAGGTCAGCCTCCCTACAGTATATGCATCTTCAAGAGAACTGCTTGGAAGAATCATCACTTGCCTCCCTGCAGTTATCTGTGCTTTCAAACTACCTCTCAAGTGCTCCAAAAGCAAAACCACCTCGCATCTCCCCACCTGTCCCCAGAACACCTGCATTAGGAGAGGCTGGGCTGAAGATATTCCCAGCAAATTCTGCTCAGATTTAGTCTGACAGTTCCAAATGGCTGAAGAAAAAATAGGAGCTGGCCCAATCAGCCATCACCAACAAGAGAAGCCCTAGCCTTTACTCCAATGACTGTGCCAGAACCATTAGAAAAATCACTAAATGCACTGGGAGACCAGGAATAGTGCTCTCACCTTTAAGGCCAGACATACACCAGGAGAGTAGCCTCCTCTACTAGCAACAGGCCACCACATTTGGTGTTTTTGTACCATTTCTGGTTTAGAAAAGTCAAGGGATTTTAATGACTGAAATGAAAAAGGAACTACTCATTATATTTAAATAGCAAACGGGTATTTTGCTATCAAAGCACAAGCTAAAGATTTTAAAGAAGCCAGAAACATTAGTAAGCCCAACATACAGAAATTTGAGTAAGAAGGCATTTTACACAAGAGTTTATCAACACAAAACTGTTTAATATTTATTAAATGACACAAAATACCTAGATAACAGACTCACTCTCTGAAAGGACATGTATTTACATTATTTACCAACTTTAAGAAAGACTCTCTGTATCCATATCAGACTTGTTATGAAACATTAAAAAGGTTTTGCTGCTTTTTGCATCGAAGGATGCAATGATGACACATGCCCTGTTTGCAAGTCTGCATAAACTATAACTTTTTGATGCAGTGAAAAAGCACATTTTTTTTTTTAGTTCTGGTAGCCGAGTGAAGAGGCTTCTGAAAAGTAACAGGGTTAGGTTTTTTTTTCCCCACTCCAGACATATTCTGAAGAACTGTTATACAAAAAGTATATTACATTTTTGAATGCTGCTGTACTCTTACAATTTTAGTGTAACTTTTCAAAGAAAATATTATTCCTACTGTATGAAGTCACTAAAAAAAAACAAAGTGGTATCTGAACCACTAGATGCACCATTAGATGCACTTTTGTTTCTTTAAAAAAAGAAAAAGACATTAGGGCAAATGATATGCTTAGGAAAAAACAAAAGTCTGAATGATAAAAAAAAAAGAGCAGAGACCAAAATATGAAGCACAGCTAAAGCAACTTAACAATTTGCTAGTTTTTTTTTTTTTTCTTTTTTTATTAACTGTTTACTTTGGCACCTTTGTGTAAACTATAGAACAAAATGTTTACAACACATTTGCAATTACAGCATTTAAACAAAATGGTCACTTTTTAAGCCAGCCAAGACAAAAAAAATAGTCCATTTATGGGTATAAAGATTAAAAAAACCTAAAATATATATTTCTAAGAATAAACTGCAATTTCTTATGAACAAGGTGCTATAAACTGCATGCAAGAGTCAAGATTAAAAATGTGTGGCCAAACAGACAAGCTGTGTTATAGCCAGATGAACTGTGGTCCAAGCCCACTCCTATTTTTATTTTTTTTTTTCATATAGAGATATATATGGCTCAATAGGCAGGCACGTGATCCCAGCAAGAAGTTGTAGAGTTATACGGCTGGACAAGAAATCTTGGCTGCAGCTTTGTCATTAACCAGGAATGAGTGAGACCTTAGCAGAAGAGATGAACAAGTTCTTGGGGAAAAGCTGTGAAGATCCAGCAATGAGAAGCCTTCTCCCCTCCCCTCTCTCACCCCTTCGCTCAGCCTAGCCAGTATTCTCAAAATCCATTCTTCGGGTTGCTTTAACTAGGTTGCCACTCAGGGTCTGCCTCAGATCATGGAAGTCTCATGAGAGTTGAGGACATTTTTCTATGTACTAATTTTTGCATTTAAGTTACTGAAAAGGATGGGATAAAAATTAATTAAGCCTTTGTACCTTTCTGATTGGTTTGACTGAACGCAACACACTTGTCTGATGAGGGAGGATTTTACCAGAGCAGACGTTTTTAACATGTGGTGGTGTTTGATTTGCTACAACTGATTGAATGGAACCAGTTCAATGTCGATTTCATCGTCTCCTGTCTCACTAAGAGAGAAGTTTTATGCTCCTTCTCCAAAAACCTTTTTAAAAGGAATCTTTTATTGGCTAAAGATACAAAACACATACAAGAAAAAGGAACACTGAATGGAAAATACAGAAGGTTTTTTTTTTTTTGGGGGGGGGGGGGGGGGGGGCAGGGAATGACATGTTTTCCTCCCCAGTGGATGTCTATTCGAACTAATACTTAAAGATTTGCCTCTGTTTGCTGGAGCAATCTTCAAGTTGCTTACCAAATAATTGTATTAGCATTTATTACAGAGGCAAGGGTGGTCCTGGATACCTACCAGAAGTTATGCTGCAATAGTGTCAGAAGATAAGGTACATTTTCTGCAGATCATATAAGGAGCTGTATGACAGTTAGTGGAGGGTGACAGCAAGTAATTTAGTGGGAGAAAAAAACAACAATCATCTGCTTCATCTGACAACTGAGGACTGCATACAAAAGAGCTTGAGCAAAACACAGCTGGAGAAAACATGGAATTAAACAATGGACCAAAAAAGCAGCAAGGATGGGATGTGTCAAATGCAAAACAGACACGCACGCACACACTCCCCCTCTCACACATACACACCCCTGAATGTGGTATCACAGTGATAAAAAGTTATAGATCCTAGATAGCTAAGTTACACTGTCACTAAAAAAAGTATCATCTTGCTTTCAAGAAATATCTGGTATTCTCCAGGACTATCAGTGCCTGAAAGAGGATGAGGTTTTTCACTGTACTTTGCAACACAGCTGATTGTAGGTCTAAAGCTTGGCTGGGTAAGGAAGAACTGTTATGTGGAGGAGTTACCTTTTCTGCTGACACTTTTTTTTCCCCATGTATTCCTGGCATACACTGCTATAGCAATAAAAAACGCATTCTGTTGAAAAAAGCTCTACATTCAAGTGACTTAATTCTCCCATGTCTTATCAAGATGCAAAGAATGCTTTCTGGTCATCTAAGAAAATGTTTTAGATGCCTCGTAGCAATACTCAACTATCTTTCTGTATGAGAGGTAGGCTTCTGGGTTCTAGGAGGCCTGCCACATCTAGGGCTGAGTTCTTAAAGCTTTAAGTTAAAGCAATCCAAAGCAGGGCAGTCTTGTAAGCACCCTGTCTAAACCTTGAGGTTTGTTCAAGTTCAGAATGTTGCAAAGCAAGTATTAAAATTAGTTTGTAACTTTTGTTCTTATAGCTGTACCACAAGAACAGTGTGGCTTTTCATAAATACCTTTAAATAGATTCTCTTTTGTAGAGTATTGCTGCCAAGAGGTGAAGGCCTCCTACCCATGACTAGTAAAAACTGTCACTTTTGTTTCCATTATGGCTGTTTTATGCTTAAAATTCCCGAAGGTGAACACCAAGTCTTACAGGCAAGCCATATAAATATAAACCTAAACTTGTTTTGTTGTAGCAGTTATTTAAGAATGGTATTTGTATATATAATATATATGCCCACACTGCAACCTTTATACATCATTTTTATATTGGTATCATTTTTATCTTAATTGCAACCAAGAATATATTCCACTAGATCAGCAATAAGCATAGCTTGGCTTATTCCCCATTTCCCCTCCCTCGAGAAAAATCCAGGTGTGGGTATCAACCAGATCAATGGTATGTTGCTAACTGAAATGCATTCTGTACAGTAAATTAAAAGTTTGCATGCAGTTTAAGCATTTTAAAGGCTATTTTCTTACATTAACTAACCTTCTGTTTCCATTTAAAGGCATCAAAGACATCTGTCTTATCAAGGGACTCCTCTTCAGACCCAGAGACAAATGGAATCACGAAGACCAGATACTTTCTTGCAGCTTTCTGCACATCTTACTAAATAACATGCAAAGAGTTCAACAGCATTCTTCTTAAAATGTAAATAGTACTCTTTAAATGGGCATGTTAACCACTGAAAGAAGTCGTCCACTCTACTATACTTCTCCATTACACTGCTTTCATTCAGTCATCGGTAGTATAAAAAGTCAATTAACGGGATCAACAGGCTAGTTTATCCACTGGCAATTGCGTATGACACCAAGTGTGCAGTAAAACAAAGGCCAACATATGTTTATGCAATATAGTTGTACTGATTTGGGTTTTCTTTATCTCTTTCCATGTAGTCCCTGTCAATTAAGGATTCTATTCTCTTCTTAAGGTCAGCAGGCTGTAAAATAAAGCAGATGTCAGTATTATGATTTTGTGGTCAATGTTTCTCTAATTCTTTCTATTTAAGCCAAATACGATGCTGTTCAAAATGACTAAGGAAACAAATATCATCACTTAAATCCCTTAGAGCATTAAAGATCCTTAAATTTTCAGTGTATAACTGACTGAAGAGAAAGTTACAAAATTAGCTTGTTACTTGCAACTAAGCATAGTCTTTTTACAGCAGGGAAAGATATCTGCTGCTGTTTAAACTGAACTCTACTACGAACAACCACAATTCATACATTTCATACCAAAGCGGTTTTATTTGTGACTTTTACCTAGATGGTGTAAGTCATTTTATCTTGATGCAAATAAGTTTTGCAAGAGTTTGGGTGCCCTAAGACTTTGTTCAGTGAAGAACTTATATCAAACGTCTCAAGATGGAGGAGTGGGGAAAAGCAAGCTCAGCTACAGCTTATGTAAAACTTACAGGCCTGCAGTAGCTGAACATGTTAACAAAACAGAGTAACATGGCAATACCTTTAATTTTAAATTCCCATTGATAGAATGCACTGTATATTTGAACTCAAACACAGATACATCACTGTCTATTTGAAAATCCATTTGGCATTTGTACACAATAAGCTATTCATTCATATATTGCAACTATGGGCTGCTTTAGCTTTGAGACATTCACAAATACTTAATTTTCATTCCATAGATATTTGTATATATCAACTAATATAATCTGTCTAGGAAAAACATTGTACATTTATTGGCTACTAATTTATTAAAAATTGTCAACCAAATTAAGTCAAGAATCAAAAACACTTCTGTATATCTGAACCATTTTTCTCTCACCCCTAAAACAGCATTGCCAGAAAACATAAGCAATGCAAGAACATCCATGTGTAAACATAGACAGCTTAGCTTCCAATTAGTACTAGCAAACTCACAGTTCTGAGAACCATTATTAATATGTTTTATTAACTTACCAAAAGCCAGAGGCAATATTCAGATAAATGAATGAATGCAACTGGCACTTAAAAAAATTTCTGAAATTAAGTATTTGTCTCTCCTAACAGTTAAAAAAAAGGCACACTTTAGACAGAAACACTGTTTAACTGAGGACAGGCCAGGGAACGTAACAAGTAGTAACACATTTTTAAAGAAAAAAATCAGTACTACACCTTTACTGGGAATTTAAGCTGGTTGTAGACCTCTGACACAAGCAAGTTATGACTCAACGTTTTGCGCATCTTCATGATTCGTACAATTGCGGCGTCAATCTGGTATTGCCGGTCCTGGAATACTCTCTCTGTAGTGCTTGCCTGTTCCTCTACCTGATGGATCCATTTAAAAGAGTTTTAAAGAGAATACTAGAACTGTTGAATCAATTCATCTTCATATCTAGGACAATTCTTAGTTTATGACAATAAAAGGTTTACTGTCATATATTTGACATAAATCCTTTAAAGACGAAACTCTGCTCTTAAGAAGAACTTGCACAAGGGATGGTAAATTCACTGAATTGGTTTCTATGTTCACAAATCAGTAAAGCCCTAGAGAATGATTAAGGGTGAAAAAGAACAGTTACTAATTGGAACTTTTGCTAATCAACCTCATTTATAGAGCATCATTGGTATCTAAGTTAGTCTGGAAGCTCACATTTAAATCCTCATTGCTATGTTTGTGCTAACATCCACAATATACGTGCATGTTTCACACAGATACCAGTATGTACGTTACAACTGAGAGGGAAAAAAGCTTGTAAACGGGCAGGCAACAAGATACCTAACCAAGAATCAAAACCCCACAGCATTAAACACAAAACAAAAAACCAATCAAACAAACAACAAAAATACCGTTTCTTTCATCTGAATTTGGTTGATTTTTATCCTGAAGAGCTTATGTCTGAAATCATCATTGCATGTGAATTTATCACCGTCTTCAACGTCTTTTCCTTTGGGGCTTTTAGTCAGTACTCTGGCTTTGCCACAAGCCAGAGACTGAAGTGTCCTTCTCAGCTCTCCATCCTCTATAGCAGAAACAAGTTGTTTAGTATTTTTAGTCAAGAACACTTGGAAGTACTCAGTTGTTTTCAACACCAACCTATCCCAGTGGCTTGCTTTATCTCCTCTAAACTGAACTCCTCTCCTTCATTAAACATGAGCAGCACCAGTGTCTGGAACAAGGAGACCTGAAGTTCTTTTTTCCCCTGTCACAGGGAAAACAACAGACATCAGTAGGGTGTTTTTTCAGGGGAGAAAAAACGATGAAGTCACTGTTCTATGTCAATTCTATATCAATTATTTCACTTAAAGGATGCAGTTGCTCCTTTATTCATTAGGGAATATAAAAGAATAAAAGTTACTGGTCACCTTTTGTTTTTAAAATGAAATGCAGACTAAGATAGAGGTTAGAAGGTTAAACTACCAAATACCAAATTTGCTAAGGTATACATCTACTTGAGACAAATTCAAATCCATCAAGCGCTTAAAATCACAGTTTGAAAGACCTCTAATCCAAAGTGTAACACGTGCATTAGTTAAAAATACAGCATCAGCAACCATAGGATCTTTGCAATAACCATGTTTGATATTTCCTGTTTTATCATTAACATTGTTATGAAAAATACAACTAACTGGTAACATTCCTGGATTCCAAGATAAATTTTCTTGAAATATATTCATGACCATGAAGAAATGCTGAAGGGAAACAGAAGCTCTCTAAAACTGACATTTTGGAACTGACAAAGCAACACAAATAAGAGAAACAAGACTCACCTCTTTAAATTCTGCTTTTAGTACACAGTGACCTAGTGTTGATTGCCACTGAAGTTTCCTACCACTGTGTTTTCCTAAATAAAAGGTCTTGAAAATCTCCTGCAGTTTTACCATCTAAAAATGGAAGAAAAACAAAAAAGCACATACCAATACACAATTTCTACTTTAAAAGCATCCCTTCGTACTCCACAATCAAACTACGTAGCAGTTGATGATAAAACCAAGTTGCAGTTGGTATCAAGATGCATTACTATTAGGCTGCTATTTGGTGTAACATGACTCTATTCATTACCTCTGGGGGTAGGTGGACCTCCATAGGCACATAAGTTGGCCAATAACCCATAGTCAAGATATTCACTGTTAGTTCAATGTTGCCAGGTACATTCTGATTTTGCATATACTGCAGAAAGAAAACAAATTGAAATACACGAGTGTTTATTAAACACATTTCAGGTAGAACTGAAAAGCTACCTAGAGCAGACATTAGAGCACAGAAGGCAAGTAACCTTGTGATGCCTTTGTTATGTAAAATGTGAGCTACATACAAGAAAATTAGGATAAGAAAAAGCACTTTCAGGTGTTTTAAAGGTGTTTTTCAGGAAGAAAACAGGAAAAGAAGTGCTTTAGCAAGCTGATGTGAAGATGTACCTAGTTATATCCTATAACTAGATGTACTTATAAGTAGGTACATCTTCACATCACAATTCATGTAAGATACATCAATTGAAGAAATTAAGTTGCACTTCACTTGTAGTCAAACAGTTACAGGACTGCTGTAATTGATGTCCAAAAGCATTGTCTGAGAAGCATCGTTACTTGCCTAAATGACTAAATTTATGAGCCAGTCCCATCAGAATATAGTGCTACTAACTGGTGTTGAAATGTTTTAGAAGTTTACAATTCTCCTTTTATTGTTTTCTTTCCTTTTTTTTTTTTGTTTAAAGCTTCTTGTTCCAGGAAAACAACTAATAAATGCAGCATTTTTTTCTAAAAGTAGAGAAACAAATTAAGAAAACTCTCACTGATTTTCAGTGAGGGCTTTTGCCCACTCCCTTTGAAAGGGATCACTAACAAAGCCCTTTTCTCTGTAGTGAAAGAACATTACAGACTAGAATAATTCAAAAGGAGTTTAAATCAATTACAATAGAAATGTTTACAACTGAAGACATCCTGCACTCTCTTATTAGCCTTTTTGAAAATAACTCATTCACAAACCAAGCAAGTGAAGGAGCCATGGCAGGCTTTCCAGCATTACCTGTTTAAATTGTATCATTATGTCTTTTGAAAGCTCCATATCTTTAAACATTCCTTCAAGTTTGCTGGTGAAAGCAGCTCCACATTCTATAAAAAAGAAAATTTCATTCTTTAAAAAAAGATCAACAACATAGAGTATTTATTGTAAGTATTAGAATGCACTTGGAAGCAAGACCACCTATTTCAGTAAATGTCCAGCAAATAAAGACCCGGACTTAATTATGAAACGTAATAAGGTTATAAACAAGAGGGGGAAAAGTGTTTTTAATGTGGCAGCTATTTTGCAACCTATTTTTTTCCCCCGTGTGGACATGACTATTCTTCCTAGGAATCCACCGGCAGCTTGTCACTCAGACTTTGATCTTAATCTTAATGAGCCGCCTACCAAACCCTCTCTTGATGGTGGAACAGCACTGAGCTCTAAAAATCTTGCTCCTACCACCCAAAGAAGCCATACTACGAAGCAATGAAGACCAGACTACAAGACTGCTAACTGGCAGCTTCATGGTTCAGACCTTATACAGAGTAAATTGCAAGAGGAAAAGTCACCCTCAAGTTCTCTGAATACATCACTGATTTATTCTGCAGGGAACATCAACTCTATCCCACAGGCCACGAGACACAGTGAACTTTAAACTGCTGGGTTTTGGCTATTTCTGCTATAGTTACTAAAATAAAAGCAAACGATTCTCCCCAAAAAACACCAGTCACTCAAGAATTGCATGCAAAGATTTTTGGCCTCATGTAAAGCATGAAATACAAACAGCACTTCTGGGAGGTCTCATTAAAATGACTGTTTTCAAAAGGAAGCTGGAAAAGGGAGAGAGATTTACCATGTTTGAGTTTGGAAAGCATAGATTTTTCAGCATCGACTGATGCACTCTTCCCAACTAATAGCCTCTTCGCTAGATCTTTTTTATAAAAGGCCTCAAACACATCTTTTCCTGTAACAGATGAGATTTGACAGTGATCACAAGTCATTGGGAGCTTTTAAACATTACTGATATTAAGGGGCCCAATTCAAAATTCAGTAAAGCTAGCAAGGACCTTCACGTTAAGATTTAAACAGAGTTGGAGTCAGGTCTCATTACAGGCATTTTAATAAATACTAGTTAAACAGCACTGCACCAGCAAACTGCATGTACAGAGAATGAATGCTTAAAAATGTAGAAAGATCGCAAAAGTGAATTCAAAGTACTTTTATGTTGCTGATTAAACAACTGTATCCACACACAAAAACATCACTTACCATATATGAATCTAAATATGATCATAATTTTATCCAGCATTTTTTCAAGTTCTTCATCGGTAGCTTCTTTGTTGCCTGCACGGAGCTTTGAATCTACATATTTAGCTAAAAGAATGTTAAGGTATAACAAGTTTATCATATGCCTAGTAGCACAATGGAAACAACGATGCACTTGTTTTTAAATTTAATATTGTTAAAATCTTTTTATTGTTAAAATCTAAATTGTTTAAATCACCTGCATAACAAGGCACAGAAGATACCACAATTTGAGGATGTAGTGTATGTTGTATCTCAACACACAATTCCGTATCACACCACATCTGTTTAAGCTGCATCAGCAACCCCCTCCTGTCCCCCCACCCAAATTCTCACATAGGAAGAGACCAAATGAAAATACCTATGAGTTCAGCTGGCTTATTTGGTCTTTTATTAATGAATGTTTCAAAGGCTTCTTTCATGGCATTTACAAACTTCTCATTCTTGAGAAAGCAAACATCAATAATATGGTCAACTTTATCTTTAAAATCAAGCAGTTCTTGGACCATGGTTTTGTCTTTTTCTGGATTAATTACTATTGTGCTACCAAATGCCTGAAAAATAAAACATGTCTTTCAATTAGTCTGAACAATGAATTTAAATGAAAACACTTTTAAAACTTAAGTTATCTTTGTAATGTTTTGGTTTTGATATTCCTATTAGTTCCACTAACACAACAGAAGTAACAGCATTATAAAGGAATTATATGTCGTCATTCTCAGACCGTGTATGTTGATTCAAAACCAAACTGTCAATAGATAAACAAATTTAGAACTTTTTTCTGACAAGAAATTTCAGAATGGAGATGATAGAAGTGTTTTGTCATTATCAAAACACATATTGGAAAAAATATAGTTGTCTCCCACAACTAGCTATAAACAAGGTAACTCCAAATTTATTTTGGAGTTTATTTGGAGTTCAAATTTATTTGGAGTTCAATAATTCAGTTGAACAATTTGCTATTTTCTTCAACAAGACCTGAACAGTTACTGTACTTTTCCCAGTAGAGTTTCAAAGGCTGTTAATATTTGCTTATAAGCATGTAATGATTTCTTACAAAAATGCAATAGTTTTTAGAGATGACTTAAATATCTGTGTATAAAACCCAATCAATACCAGAATTCTAGAAATGGTACCTTTATGTACTCAATCCAGTGTTGTAAGAGAACTTGCACTCCACCTCTCACACGACTAAATAACTGATACAGAAGAGACAGGTCTTGAATTCGATTTTCATCAAGAAGGTGATTTAAACCTGCAAATGAGAGAATTTCAGTAAAAATTGAAAACATACAGCGATCCCCAGAGAGCACAGCATATTACTACAGTAAGGGACCTCTTCAATACTAGCATTTCTTATCAATCTGTTAGGTTGTATTTTTTTTAATTGGAATGCTACCCGATTTAACAGAAATCCAGTGAAATGTAGAAGAGCTATCTGGACTGGTTCTTAGGCTACTTTACATAACATGTTAATCACAACACCTTTGCTTACTTCTGCTCTACTCTGCCCTAAAAATTTGAGAGGTCTATGCTCTATGGATCAGAAGGAAAGGTCCTCTGGCAATACAGAGCTCTAAGTCTCAATTCCAGCTGAAAAAATGCATTTTACAGATGTCTGAAGGCAAGCAACTTCAAGAAATATCTTCACCTTCCGCTTTTTTTAACTTTCTGGCAGAAGGCCTGATACTCTAGAGCAAGGTTCTAAAAAGTACATGGGTAAATATTGCCAACCTGATACTCCTCTCAATAAACAGTCTGTTCCAGATGTGCAGGAAGATGCTCACATACTAACCAGATTGTGGACAAAACAGATAAGAATTTGATCATTTTATTATCCAACTTTTGCTACACCCATATTTATCTCCAGACTATCCCTCAGAGTAACAAATGGTCACTAACTCCACAGAGACTGTTGAAGAGCTGAGGTTAATGTACATCACTGCTCAAATTTCACATTTTTTTATTTTTTAAATAAAAAAAACAGCTTTATTTTACAAACAGCAAGCAATCAGTGTTTCTCTTTTCCGGTGCAGCCAGAATTCAAAGGCTTTTCCCTTACCTCTAAGTCTTCAGAATGCTACTCAACACATTGAGCTGAAGAGTCCCCTATTCTAGTTTTCAGTTTGCTTTGTTATATAACTGAAGACACCACTGTGGCTTCTTACCTCTGACAAGGAGAATGGTACTTGCCCTCTTGCAAAATGGTCAGTGCTATTTCATGAACTGAGTAGCAAAGGGCATTAAAGAATGATGTAGCTTGTGTCATCCCCCAGCACCTGAATCTGTCACTTTCTTTTTCAGCAGAGGAATTGAAAGCCCCGAAGCAGTAATTAGAAACATTTCTATAAAGAAGAAAGATTACCTTTCTGAAGAATTGCTGTTAAATGTTCACCTAGAAGTTGCTTTTCTACAGTTGCAATTAGTGGCTTCCTATAGAAAAAATGTTTAGAATTACTTTTCCTTTTTCCAGTATTGACAGTTTTAATTATTTTGAGATTACACTAACTACAATCAGCATTGGGAGTGCTCTAATTATCTGTGGCCAAAGACGTAAATGAGTATACACATTTGTCCTTTTTTCAACCTGATTTTGTGGAAATCCTGACTCCAAGTAGAAAAGACTGAAGAGTAAAATTAGTCAATTTTCCACACCCCATTAAGAATATGTAAATATTAACAGCCTTTTACTTGAGAATTCTCTATCCTCTGTCCTATTTTTTTCAGGTAGTATGACAGCTGATTATTTGCATTTCAGGAAGATGTTTGGACGGGGAGTGGCAGCCTGTATTTCTAAATAGAGATGCCCAACAATGTTTATGTCAAAGCAGTGACTTACAAGAAAAGGCTATCAGCTGTGTGAACCAAGACAGTACTTCATCATAACCAAGGAATTTTGGGAAATAAGAAGCATTTGATGATTGTTTAATAACTGAAATAAACTGTAGCTATTAGATGGCTCTCAACAAGAGAGCCAAACCACTAATGATACAAAGCAAAGAGAGATTACACTTACTGTGTACTCTGATCTAAGTAAGTGATTATCCTGTCTGCTTCTTCTTCCAAGCGCTTGTTGACATGGTGAAGATATTCTGGAACCTGAAAATGCCAGAGTAGTTTTGTATGTTTTAAAAATCAAAAGAGAAAAAAATGACAATGCTGGCTGACAGCTCCAGCAGCTCCAGTTTAAAGCACAAATCATTACACTGTGAATGAAGGAAGCCTCATCTGAATTTGCTTTCTCAGAGTACTATAAAACATACAAGACACATTATTGCCCAGTACACTATTTAGTGCAACAGACTAGTTCCTCTCCTTGAGAAGTGTCCCGTCATTAGGCATAAAAAAATAATTGAAAATTCAAAATACCTCTCTTTCCTGCATAAGCCTCTGGCCCTCTGCTGCATACAAGCGGTTAGTCTCTTCCAAGAATCTATGTTCGAAAGAATCTTGATATATCTAGGGAAATAACACAACAACAATCCAGGGTAAAGCTTAATGAGCACTAAATAAGAATAAGCTGGTTTATTGGTTGAAAGCTGAAACAAGCTTACTCACCTGCAAGTCAGAAAGCATGCTTAAAAGGCTTCGCAGTAAGCTCCTATCAATAGCCTCACCATTTCTTTCCCTCTCAATGAGTAGAAGAATGCCATCAATAGTTTTGTTCTGAACCTTCTGATCACTTATTATATGAGTTCTGAACAATTCTAGCCCCATATCCCTAAAAAGAAAATAAAAACTATTTAATATATTGCATAAGAATCAGCCCCAAATATTAATAAAATTTGATCTAGATCAAACAGAGCCCAATAAATTACATGCATTCTCTGAATTCCTCACTCCTTTATCCCCAAATGACTCATGATGAACAAGCACATACATACTAAAATAAGCCATGACAAAGCACCAACTCTAAGTTACAGATTTTAAAGACCAACACGTTTTTTTTAAATAACCCCCTAACTTTTGCAGTATTTTTCAGTTGACAGGCTGATTGAAACTAAACAAACAATAGCTTTCAACTAGAAAAGGAGAATGCCATTCTGGGCCCCAATTCCAAGTTTAAACTGTTGGACAATATTCCTTTTAGTCCACCACTTACTGATCTAAGTGTGTTAGGCAGACATCAGAAGATCTCAGTGATTTGAAAGAGAAGGATCTCTATGGCAAAGTAATCCAGGTAGCTTAGCACCCAGTGAAGAGCCAAATGTTGTATGGCAAAGGCACTGTAGGGCATTTGCTAATTACTAAAATCGGGCTGGGGAAGGAGGGGTTGTGTTCATAAGAAAACTACTTGCTCTTATTTTTAGGTAACTTTTCCCCTTCAAAAACGTTCAAAGAACTTCAAATACTATGCATGTTACTGTTACACTACTAAAGGCAATAACTGGACAACCCAAACCCTGGCACTTCAGTTGTTGAACATGTCCTCTCCTTTTACTGTGCAAACTGGAGGCTGATATATATTTAGCTGAGATTTGCTATCACAGTTCTAGAAGAATCCTACAATTCATGGTAAGTACATTAAAAATGTGACCCCCCTTTGCAATAAGCAGGTACATATTCACCATCTAATTTACAGGTCACTAGAACGCAGCTAGTAAGATAACATGGGATAATTTAAATAGTCCCCTCACAATTTTATCCTTTGTGCCCTTACCAAATAGATGGCAGCATTGAATTCTGAAGTACGTAAGTTCGATCCAAGAACAAAAAGATACTTCTAATCATAATCTGGTATGAGAAGAAGAAAAAAAGCCACAATCATTTTACTCTTGAAACTGAAGAGCAAAACAAATTATGCTTGACAACAACAAAAAAATTCCAGTGACAGGCTTTAGGCAGTGCTTTGTTATTTATTTAAAACACTCCTCCAATTACGGTGAGCTGCTCAGTCAACATTTAGCATTTTTCTCTAGAAAAAAAATAGCTCCTTTCATAACAGGTATGAACAGAAAAAAGGTTGCATAAGAACAACTGTTCAGAAGTGGTGTACCCCCACCCAGCCCCAAGGTCAGACCAATGTGTTAAAAAAAATATACTACATTATTTTCATGGCTTAATTTCTAACGTACCAGATATGGTTGTATTTCACAAAGAAGCCTTATTAAATTTAAGACAACATTTCAGAAGCACAGTGTGTTTGTAAAGGAACAGAATTAAGTAAAGTATCAGCTGGACTAGTGAACTGTTTTTCTTTAAAAGGAAAAAAAAACACTTACCATTTGTCTGCAGTGGTCTTGCCAGCATTTGTCTATTTTCTTTAGAAAAAGAACACTATCCAATGAATCCATGAAGAAATCATTAAGAAAATTATGATTAACAGGCAGCACTAACGGCGAAATGAACCAGCATTTTGTTTTATTTAAAAGACACTTAACATACAGCACAACGAACTCACCTACTCCCAAACAAGACCACTTAATTTCTTCCAACTTGTTTAGTTTTAATGAGGGTCCTGGCGTAAACAAGGTGTTCTCAATAATGACAAACAAAAACAATTTGAACTATTTAAAAAAAAGGAAATACACTTCTGAATGCTTTGTCCAATGCTCCATCCTGGCAGGGGCTTGCATGGGAAACAAGCAAACCTCAAAACCCAACAATTCACAATATGTCTAACAGCCTGCCACTACATAGATTCTGTAATTTCATGTCATGTTAAGAGAGAACCTTAAGAGAAAAACTTTGTTTGCAAATTTTGACTTGTACTCAGTTCACAGGGTAATTCTGGTACTAATTAACATCCACTTTACAAGATCTCATTCTGATGCAACTCCAAACTTTTCTAGATACACCATTTTGATCCTCAGAACTGGTACCATCGTACATTTCCAGTCCACTAGCACTTTTCCAAATAGAAAAAAAGGAACTAGTTCCAAAATTTTTCTGTTTACCCAAGCACGGCAGGTTTGGTACTTGATGCAGCCAACACAGCCGTTTTTAAGCCTTACTTTATGAGCTTCTCCAAGATGTCAAAACGTATCATAAATACCAAGAACATTTTCTCATGAAGTTATCACACGATTACAGATAAAGGAACTAGCAGTGTTCTTTGTGAGGTCCCCAAAAAAATGGAAACAGACCCAGTTATGCAAAAAATAGGAATTCAAATCACCATGGCCTAATGTCACGAACTAGTGAAAGAAATCGATCGCCACATGCTGGCAGGTAAAAACATTCTGGCTTGTCAACAGCTTAATAAAAAGGATATTCTCTGAATTGGTGAATTTGTGCTTTAATGTGGTCTTCACAGATCTGTCTCAACTGCTTGTACAAGTTTGCAGAAATCTTGTAGGAGCAGAGATTTTCAACAGCCTGAAGTAAAGAGAAACAGATACTAAGCAGTCTGCTTATAGTCTGACATGTGGTTTTACAAGGAAAGAAAGAGATGTGGAATTCTTCTGCTTCTCATTCAAAAGTTACCTGCTTTTAATTGTAACACTTAACAGCTGCATGCAAGAGAGAGACATGACACTAACAGCAATATGCGACAAAATGAGAGCCATGCCCTGAACAGCTTAGAACATGAGGGCTTATTAATTTCAGCTGGAGTATCAATAGCTAATAAGGAACACAAAGAACAAGGATGTTGGTTTAGTACATTCAAGCAGCTTGCTGTGTTTCATACTTCAAAGCAGACACTAAGGTCCTCATTTTATCAGCTGCCGTGCTCTGCAAGTCACACCAATATTGGTTAAAAAAACACACTGCTTGTCCTTTCCTTGATTAAAATTCCCCTTACCCACAAAACTAAGTGTGTGTGTCCCTTTACCCATTGGCTATATTTAGTTTGAATTTAGTTTTTGGTAGTATAACTACATTCCAGGTGTTTACAGTGGCAAACGTTCTAGATCACAATCAAGTACTACAAGATTTGTGCCTGTGCTTCATAGCAAGAAAAGTTTAATGAGGACTTGTCTTAGGAGACTGATCACGGAAACAAGCATTCTACAGTCCATAAGCACAATGAAGACTTTTCCAAAATGTATGCCTATTGCCCAGATTTGGCAAGAAACAGAGCAATTCTAACTCCTTGAGATACAAAGTCACAATGTGTGTATATTCTGGAAAACATCTGTACAAACAAGAGAGGAAAAACATATATGGCTTTCAACCAATGCTTCCTGATCTTATTTGTTTTCTTAATGGAAAGTGCTTTAGTTGCCAGTACAACCAACTCATAGGATCAAAGTACTGGAAAATCAAGTTTGCTCCCCAGCAACCATGGGCAGCCAGGCAGTGAAAACAGTTCAGATGTGTACAGAGCATCCCTATTCCATTACACTGAAGTCCCCACATCCCCAAATACTTCCTGACAGTGCACATAGAAGCCATCAGCTTCTCACAGTTAACAGCCACCACTGCAAGCACAGCAATAATCGAAACAGCTAAACCAGTCATCGTTCCTGGGGTGGAAGCACCAGCTTGCTTGCAAGTGCACTACAGCTAATGTGGGCTCTATGACAGAGAGGTTGAATCAAAAGAAAACAAAACCCCAGCCAACACAACCAAAAAAGAAAACTAAACCTGCATAAGCTTATTCTCATAAAAAGACAGGTACAGCAAGAGAGTGAGTACACCAATTAACACTAAAGCAGCATCTCTGAACACTGACCTACACAAATACAAACCAGGTATGTGACGTATGAATCATGATTAGGAAAGCCAGAAATTGATTGTCACCATACACAGACATGAAAGTATACAGACCTTAATAGCTGGAAATGGCAGTAAAATTCAACTCTCAGCCTTAACACTTAAGAAAACCCAAACAAATACAAAGATGCAATAGGAGGAGATAATCTACTTCATGGTTCTTTAAACACCAAGTTTAGAGAGGCTGATTAGACCTGTAGTAAGTGCAATAAACAGACTTCTCCCACTTATTTTGGAGAAGAAACAGAGCTGGAAAGACAAATGCTGTCGACTTGTTAGTCACCTGCATAATCCCGCTTAGACTCACTTCTAACTAGCAGCCTGACACCAGCAGCCATTTCGCTGTACTTCATCACTAAAAACTACTGGTCAGCTCCCCCATCTCAACAGCTCATGTAAAGCTGCGCTTTTGCGTCTGTGTATCAGAAACTCCTATATGTTAAACACCAAGTATGTGCTAGAATCTGAGTGCTTGAACAACAGGTACAAAGCTTCTGCATCCTCATTGAGAACATCTGTAAAAATGTTTTAGTTTGTGAATTCTGCTCAACTTACTGGCATTATTATGTTAATTTTTAAGAGGGCAAACTTTCCAAGGACACAAACAAAACTTTAAGATTTGCTCTGTGGAGCGAAACAATATTGCAATGTTATGTGCAGCAAATTTAACTACTGGTGCTACAAAACAATAGTTGTATTATAGAGAGAAAATTCCTGGTAACTTTAGGAGCTACAGTTCAAAAAATTGCTTTGTTCAGAATTAGTG
Organism: Anser anser; assembly: GCF_964211835.1. Classification (NCBI taxonomy): domain Eukaryota; kingdom Metazoa; phylum Chordata; class Aves; order Anseriformes; family Anatidae; genus Anser; species Anser anser. The sequence continues at coordinate 2,337,969 of NC_139734.1, forward strand.
GAATATAACATTTTGGCCAGGGCATCGGTGTCTTAAAGATGGTCAGAACACCTGAAAGCAAAGTGTTGTACTTCTTTTGTGTAACATATTTTTTTAATTTTTAATTGCAGCATCCACACCAGGGTCTCTGTTAGGAAAAAACTGGAAAGGGCTCTGATGAGAGAACAACAGAATTTCCCAGAAGTACTTACATCTGTGATTGATTAGAAAAGGAAAACTAACAATGGATCTAGTACCAAAGACCTAGATGATTTCTTCCTGGTACTACAAGAAGGAAACTTGTTTTGATAAAGAAGCTGTCAATTCTGTAGCACTTCAGCTGATCACAGATGTGTATTATTTCTCTTGCTGGGGTAGGTGGCGAACAACATAAGTAATAAAGTTATGGCCCACAAAGAAATAAAGCCTCAAAATGTTTGCTCAGAGAGGTTTTCCAACACAGACAACAGTTAAACCAAATTCAAATTTAACTCAATTATCAAGTATGTTATTTTGAGGTGTGCAGCAAGAACTTTTGCAGGTTATTTTGCAATTACCCTCTGTGCTTGGATAATGGCGTCTGCCATGGCATATTTGGAACCAGATCCATTTACCAAACAGCTGTTCAGAAACGACATTAGTTAAGTAAGCATTTAAAAACGCTGATTGCTATTCTTATTTTTAAATGAAGACATTATTAGATTTATAAAAAGAATACAAAGATTTCATACTAGATTGCACTCTATTCTCTTAAAACCTAGCTACATTATTATAATGTTAACAGAGATTTAGAAAAAAATCTTATCCTTTTGTTTTCTGAGCATAAACACCATTAAAAAGCAAGGCTGTGGTAAAACTGAACAGAAATTTTTCATTGCTAATTTTGTAGCAGAGGCAAAGTTTTCAATACAACTTTGCATCTTTAAACAATCTTGAATATCCTCAAGTACTTGATTAACTTATTTGCTCTGCTGATCAGTGTACAGTGAGTTGTTTAAAATACCAGCCAATATAGTGTATTGTAATTTATTAATTTCATCAGGTTTTGCAGAATTAACAATACTGTAGTTACTTCAACAACACCATATATCATCTTGACCAACTGTTAGAAAAAGCTATTTTTAAATTAATTGAACATTATAAAGAATTATCATAACCTCAAAAATGCACTGGACCAAGGAACTCGACCAGTTAGGTTCCAGGTTCTACAAGGAATGGCAATTTATCTTTCCCTAAATCTGACCCCAAACCTTGTGCAAACAGGATTTTTCTCCCTAACTTTTCACAGAAATTAAGTATAACCAAATGGGAATTTATTTTTTTTTTATGGAAAGGGGAGGGAATGGGGAAGAAGAGACACTAAAAACAGACAGAGAAGGATTTATATATACACATGGAGAAACCAACCAACGAGGTAATAAAAACTTTAGGAGTAATTAGAGTGCTTCCTTATACCCAGCTAGAGCAGCATGGCTACTACACCACTAAAACCACAAGCACTAGGATGTTAGGAGGGGGCAGGTGAGGAGAAAGAGCTGAAAAAGCAGAAGTTGAGTTTACAGAAAAACATGTTAGGAAATGCAGTTCGAGTGTGATCACTTCCTAAAACGTCTAGGGCAAAGCAATCAAAGCTGTTGCTGGAAATAAATGAGTTTTAATTCTCAATTAAGACATAATGCTCAATGATAAGCAACTGCAATCAAACCAACATAATACAATGGTATTCTATTTACTTTTTAAGGGGCAAACAAAAAGTTTCAGTGTTTAAATGAATTACTTATAACCCTCAATCACAGATACTGTCTTGAGACAAAGGATTATATCTTTAAATCATCTTTTTCATACCTAAACACCACCGTCTTAGGATTTCACATTTCTCCTTCAGCAGCTACACACCATAAACCCTCAAACAGTAAAGGAAATACAGCCCCTTGCCTTATTTAATTCTTGTCAAGTGTTGCAAGGGAAACCACACCTTGGATTATGTTGTGGCAAGTAAAAAAAATTTGTTCAATGTTAGGTCTCCTGAGATTTGTGTTGATCAATTTCAGATTCGAGAAACTGTTCTATGAAAAGATTTCGAGTGAGAATATCAACCAAAATATCATATTCCTAACACTGTCTCAAAATTGTTTTAAATAAAAAACCCAAATCACCAAAACCCCACCCCACCACTTGTACTTAAAGCGCTTACCTGATAGAGCTCCTCTAAATTGTACTTAATTGAAGTACTGTTCTGGATAGCTTCTACAGCCTCTTTCAGTTTTTGCCAGGTTTCATCTGTGTAGTTTTCGGGCAATTTGGGTTTATCTTGAAAAGAAATTATTTTATAGAATTTGAGAAAGTATTAAGTAAAACATTTTACCTTTTACAGAAAGACATAGCTCAGAGAAGACATAGGCTGATGCTCTAGGTTGTACTTAGACATTAGTGTAAAAGCAGTACCTTATGTTTGAAATGATATCACACCGTAAAAATTCAGCATTATTCTTCACATAACACATCACAACATCAGTAGCCCAAATTGTATGTGTGATTTATTAAAAAATAAAAATCACAATGTGTCATACATGAGCAGCTTAATTAGTAGAAACCCTAAAACCCAGCAAAACAGACCTGCATCTTCATTACACTCCCTTTTTGTACAAGGACATCACAGATAAGAGTAAAAAACTGAACATTAAAGCTGAAAATGATGGATTAACAGCTGTGTATAGATTATTTCTTATCAAGTTCATTAATTCTACTCTGTATTAGCACTTGGAAAGAAACCCCAAGACACATACACGGAAATACTTTATTATAAAGTAAGGCTTTATAGTCACAAGGAAAACCTTCCAATTCTGAACTAATCCATTTATACGTCTCGTGGGTTTGGCCAGTGAATATTTGTGAGTGAAGCCCTCTTTTAATGTTCATACAGCTCAAGCTTTGCAGATTTGATGCTTTCCATTAAGTTTCTCCCATTTAAAAAAGGCTGAGAAAGATTAGCCAAGTCACACACCCAGAAAACTGTAACTATTTTAAAACTGTGTGCTCTCAAGCTAGTTAAAACAACCCTTTTTGTTGTAACACACAAGTTCTCAAATGGAAGCAGGAGGAGGAGAAACATAAGGAAGTCACATGCACATCCATGCCACCAACAAGTGGAACTGATCCAGAGTATTCGCTCTATTTAAATGGACTTCTGCAAACCCAAAGGTAAAAAAACAAAGCTTTTTGATTTCTTTTGAAAAAAATAATAAAAGCAAAACAACCCCACTTCTCTCTTTTTGTTTTTCCTCATACATTTCCCTACAGTATTGGCAATATCTCAACATTGCTGTGCTGTAAGAATCTATAGGGACAACTCATACGAGCAGGACTTGCCCACTTTCGCTAGAAAGAAACGAGTACACTACTCAGCAGTAAATACCAAGATTTGGGGTTTTGGGAAGTTGTAAAGGATGTTATTGCTATCACACACAAAAGCACACCGAGACTATTGTTCAGTTTAGCATCTGAGAGTAAATAAAAAGCAAAGCTGGCAGCTTCTCAAAACATCCTTTTAAAGCCAGCAACTAGAATACCAATTCCTAAGCAATGAGAATTGCAGCACCATGCAATCTATGACATTTAGCTAGTATTTTGAACAGAAAAAGCCGACTTTCCTTAAAGATAACAACAGGGTACATGCAGCAGAAGAGTGACATTTCTTTTTCACCATCGTGCATCACAAATATAAATTTTCAAACAGCCAAACTAAACAACGACAATGTGACCAGGGGAAATGGGTGGAGAAGATTCTTGAGGATTACAAGGCCCTCAAAACAAAAAGTTACACTGGAACACTACAGTGACTAAAATGATCCTGATCCTTACCTCCTGGGATATCTCTACAGCACATCTGCATCAGTTGTGTATTTCAAAATTAGTTTTAATCTTAATATCCTTAAGCCCCTCTACCCCTACACTCAAACACATTAGGAAAAAGAAGTTTCTTTCTTGATTTGTTTTTAATCAGACTGTTGTAAAAGACTGCAAGAGGCAGGAAGGAAACAAAAAAATCTCACAATTTACCCATCTTTATAGGATAAAGACTACAGAGTTTTAGCTAAGCTGTCTACACCTACTGTAATTTTGTTTACTAGAATATTATGCAGCACTGCAGCAGAAAGTTTCATCTCCCTGCTTCAGCTGGTCTCAAGTAACAACGCTGGAGAAGCTCAAACATGTTTGTTGGGAAACTGTAAAATAATGTAAACTTGAAGAAAGAGCACATCCAGAGAGAGAAAAGACATTAAAAAGCTAAACAATAAGAGCTGAAGCAAGGATATTGTGCGGAAAGCATCCAACAAAAATCTGACCTTCTTTGAATGTAAGTGGGGGAAGCAGAAAGAAAATCTGCCATGATAGCCTGATAATCACCTTAGTTTCAACATTTAAAGCTAAGCACAGGCAGAATAACCAACAAACAGACAAAATGGATAGGGGCAAGACATAGATTCAGGTCCAATTTAAAAAAAAAAAAGGCCGTGAAATGTTAAAAGTTTAACAAAAGCAATTTACACTCTTATGTAGTAAAATATTTTGTTTAACAGGCAGGTTAAGGCCTTCTCCCCGACAGCGTGAAAGCAGCCTGAAAAATAATCCTAAACTGGGAAGACTAGCTCAGGATGTGTGCATGACTGGGCAAGTATGCATGATAAATATTATTGCCCCCTTCACGTAAGTTTAGAAACGTTTACCACAGAAAAGCATTTCCTGTAAAACCTGGAGCTATTTGAAAGCCAACCGGTTTTCATGTTGAAAACAAAACAGAGAGCTGAGAGGCAGCTCCGCACGGGTGGTGAGGAATTATGGCCTGTTACCTTTAAAGTTCTTGATCACTAATTTCTTAGCGGACCCAGGTTTACTGTTGGCGAAACTGGAAACGGTAGAGGAGGCAGCTTTGGTCAGGCCATTTGCGTGGTGCCCTACAGCCACTGAAGAAATTAAAAGGCTTTTATTTTTGAGCTGCTGTTGGTGCTGCTGTTGAGAAGAGGCAGCAGGAGAGGAGGAGGAAGACGACTCTTCAGCCATCTTCACATCGAGTCCAATAAAATCCAAGGAGTCCTCAAAGCGCAGCTTCTTCTGGAGGTGATGGTTGGAGGAGGCAACCCCTGAGGAGCACGAGGAGGCAGTAATGACAGCGGAAGATGAGGAGGAGTTGGTTTTGGAAGGAGAAGAGGAGCAGGAGGAAATAGAATCAAATTCTTCTCTTTCAGAGTTGCTGTTGCTACTGTTATTTAACTTTCTCTTCTTGCAGGAGGAGCTGCTGCTGCTATTACCATCAGTGGCAGGTCTGACCTCCTGAGCTGCAGCTGGGGGGTTGGGGGAAGAGAAACCTGTGGGAAACATGAACACACAGAAGTGAACAGGCTGTGGGGCATCAAATCCTTGTGATGTGACAAAGAGGGGGAGAGAGTTTTAGGGTCAGTCGCCGGGGTCTCTTCAAGGAGTCTTTTAATTCCTCTCTCCTCCTCTTATCAGCGGAGTCCTTCCGTGCTCCCCCTCCTTCGCCGCCTTCTTCCTCGGAGCGATCGCCCTGTCTCCCCTCTCGCCCCTTTATCGCTTCGCTTCTCCTCACAGTTTGCCTCCGTTTTCCTGCCGGCACTCCCTTCTCAAGGGAGTGTGTCCGCTCCTGCCTCTTGCGGCCCACCGTCTTCTCCCGGTCCTTCTCTCCGGCACCCCCGCCTCCCCCGGGCCGCCTGCTCCCCGAGCTCTGCCTCGCGCTCCCCTGCCGCCTCCTCTCCGCCGAGCAGCCCCGGGGAAGGCTGAGCGCGGCTCCTCACGCCGGGCCTCCAGCCCCTCGCGCCTCCCTCTCCCGCTCCGCCGCCCAGCCGACTCCTTTTCCCCGCAGCCCGGCTCCGCTCGGGCTGCCCCCCTGCCCCTCTCTGCGGGCTGCTGGCTCTGCCTGGGGCGGGCGGCCCGGCACGGGGCTTGTTATTGTCAATACACGGCAGAGAGGGAGCCTAAAGATGGCGGCACATCCGCTCGCGCTGCATGCTGGGGCGGGGACGCCCGGAAGCGCGGCAGGGCGTCCCGGGGATGCGGCGGGCCCCGCCCCGGCCCCGCAGGCCGCACCTCGACCCTATAGGCCCGGCCCCACCGGAGCGCATCCCCCACGCGTCCGCTCCCGCCGCCCTCCCACCGCCCTCTGACCCACCGGAAGCGATCATGCTGGCCGGCCGCGCGTGGCGGGAGCGGGCGGGGGGCGGGGCGGGGCCGCGACTCCCTCAGGCGGTCCCGGGGGGCGGGGCCGCGGCGCTGAGGGGCGGGGGGGGGGGGCCCGAGGGGGCTCCGTGGAGGCCCTGCCCGGCGGGACCGCAGTTCCTGTCCTTAAACGTGGCCGCGCGAACTGAGCTACCGCGTGCGGCTCTTCTGGGCGCTCACGGGCCCGTCCCGGCGGGCGGGCGATGTGGGGTGCTCCGGGTTTTGGGGGAGCTCCGGCGGTGACGGGGCGCCGCGGGTGGAGTTTCGCTGGGTTTCAAACTGCCGGCGCGGCTGCGGGGGGTGCTGGCTCGGCAGAGTGCTCGTCAAGACTGCTCTGGGGAGCGCGGGAGACAAGTTGGGACGGCCTGTCAAGGCGGCGGGCTCCTGCTCGCGCCCAAGTGAGTGTGTGAGCTCGGATACCACAGCCCTTTCCTGTCCCTTTTTTAACTATTAGTGTGTTCCTGACTCTGTATTTTACAATAGGAATAAATGATACCATGTAAAACAGCTGGATTTTACTTTGTATAGCTGCATTGCCATTGTATTAGGTTCCAATTAGCAGCTATAGTAGCAAAGTTCATTAATTCCTTTGGTATGGAAAAATAACTCAGTAGTTATCATAAACGATGACCTTTTGTCTTCTTTATGCCTGTGGTAACATTTCCGTTGCTCTAAAACGAAATTGGGCTGTTGTCTGTGTGTATGTCTGTATGCTTTTATAGCAGTCAGCTGCATAAAGAGCAAAACCATTCGCGTCTGCTCCTCACAGAGATAAAGAACAATACTTTTTTCATTTTGTGTTTAGCATCATTAGTTATGACGGGCTGATGTTCATAGCTATGACTCTGGTTTCGTGTTAGAAGCGATATATTTATTGCTTGCCAACACAGCAGCTCCAGCGCCTCCAGCCGCCTCCCGCCCGGCCCGTCAGGCACTGCCCGCCTCCCCACTATGCGCATGCGCCGAGTCTCCGCGCGGCCCCCTGGGAGCTGTAGTCACGCCCAGCGCGGCGTTGGGTTGCCATGGAGGCGGCGCGACACGCCGTAAAGCGCGCGGCGCTTCCGGCTGGCGTGGAGGGCAGGGTCGGCACCTCGTGTGAGGCTGTGGCTGCCCGCGCCGACGCCTCCCGCCTGGCCCCGCCGCTGCCTGGCGCCCGCCGCCCACAGGATGTTCAAGAAGTAAGTGGGGCCGCGCTCGGGAAGCTGAGGGGGGCCGCCCGCGGGCCCGCCGCTCTCCGGGCCCGGCCCTGCCCGCTGCTCCGGCAGAGCCAGGCCCGGGGGGGGCGTGCCGTCAGCAAAATCTGCTCCATGAGTCCCTGGAATACCTCTGCGTGCCTGTAGGACGCCAAAGAGGTGTCTCAGAGGTGTGCACGGTGTGTAGGGGACAAAGCCAGCCTCCTGCTGGGAAAGCTTTCTCCTCCCTTAGCCGGGCGTTCCCAGGGGGATAGGTTTAGGTTTAAGCCTCGTGAAGTCCTACGCTGAAAGCTGTACAGATGTTACCCTGTTAATTCCCCTATCGATTTACAACTGTTTCTTAATAATGCCTCTCAAATATGCCACCTCTTGGGCAGCAGGTTCTGTGTTTCTGAAATGCTCTCACTTGGCAGATTTGATGAAAAGGAAAATGTATCAAACTGCATCCAGTTGAAGACTTCAGTTATTAAAGGTATTAAGAACCAGCTGATAGACCAATTTCCTGTTATTGAACCATGGCTGAACCAAATTATGCCAAAGAAAGACCCTGTCAAAATAGTACGATGGTAAGTTTCTTTCCTCTTAACCTCCACTTCCAAAGTGCTTGGGTTGCTTCATTCTTCTGTTTACTTTTCACAGCAGAAGGACATAGGGGATTCGTTTCTTATAGATAATAGTGCTTGTTATCACCAAACCAGAAAGTTTGCACGTGCTTGTTGTGCTTTTGAGGGTGTGTTGGTAGGATGCTTGCGGAAAATAAAAGTGCTGGCTAATAGTGAATGTACAGCATACTTGGTGGCTCTGGGAATTAGCTTATTGAAGGGAAACATTCATCTTTGTGAATGTGAAAGGTCAAACTTGTTTGGACAGTTCCAGTAGCATTTTTTTTTTAATATTGGGCTTCCATGTATTGTTTGGATGACTTTCCTTTTTTTTTTTTTAATTGGAGGGTAGTATATTTTTGCTAATCTTTGTGAACAGCTGGTTGGCTGCTTCTGGATCTTTAAGGGGAAGAAAGTGTGCATGGGACCAGTGTTCAAGGCATACAAGATAATATTTTTAGTTTTAAACTTTCTTGATAGTTGACTGCCTTCTCAGATGCCAAGGTAGACCAGAATGTGCAAAGTGAAATATTTAACTTAAACAAAAAAAGGGCTAAGGAGTTACTAGAACTATGTTTCTATTTTTTTTATCTTGCAGTCACGAGCATATAGAAATACTCACTGTGAATGGGGAGTTGCTGTTCTTCAGACAAAGAGAAGGGGTTTTTTACCCAACGCTAAGGTTGCTTCACAAATGTAAGTTTGCTGAGTACAGTGGAGGTGGGGAGAGGGGTGAGTGTGTGATTCAAGAGGGCTTCTGTATAAATAGGTTTAAAAAAACCCACAACCTACTACACGTTACAGAACAGATCTTTAAAATGTCCTATACCTTCCAAACTGTAATTGCATGGCCTTTGCAGGTGCCTACGTGATTTGCATTCCTCCAGAATTAATGTAATTCTATATGTTAAATAATGTAACCTCTGTTTTTTAAACAATAAATTGCATAAAGTCCCACAAAAATTCTTTACAGTGAATTCTCTAGCACATAGTCTAAACTTCTTGTTGTTAGTCCTGTTGCCCTGTCTTTGTTCTTCCAAGTCTTTCTTTAAACCCTTCTTGCTGCCTTCAAATACTTGTAGGTTCTTACTGCAAAAATAGTCTTTAATTGTGGATTTAATGATGCAATGGATGCTCGTCTCCTTTCAGTATTTAGGCTGCCTGGTTTGTACTTGTTTCAGTGTCATATCTTAAGTTATTTTTATTGCTGTTCTTACTGTTCTGCTCAATTCTGTTATGATTGGATGAGTTTAGGTGACAGTAAGTCTCAATGTTTGAAATGTTTCAAGAGGTTGTACATGCTTGAAAAATGCCTTTGAGAGCTGACGGCCTTCCTAATTTTGTCTGTCTTTGCCTTTTTCGTCTCAATAATGTTAAAGTGTTTATTTTTCACGGGAGAGATTATACATGTTATTTGGGGGATTTAACGTCCCTTAGCATGTGGGCACTTGAGCAATTGTTTTCATGGGGGAAGCTCATTAAAACTTGCTCAGTATGTGGGCTCTGTGAGTGAGCAGGAGGCTTAGGCCCAGTGTTTGATTCTGATAGTTGCAGCCTTTGTTTCTCAGAGGAAAAAATAATATATATATATATATGTATTTGATCAGGGAAAACTGTCCTCGTGTCCTTTCAGGACAGTGCTGTCTGGCAGGTGCTCTGATAATTGTTTCTCAGCCTTCCTACCCTTGCAGCACTTTAAGCATCGAATTGCCCCTTTTAAAGTGACTTGGTAATGAGCTATTCATGTTGTCATCCTCACATATTAATTGTAATGCTATATCTTTCCCCTCCTAGATCCATTTATTCTACCACATCAGCAGGTTGATAAAGGAGCCATTAAATTTGTGCTAAGTGGAGCTAATATAATGTGCCCTGGCCTGACATCTCCTGGAGCCAAGCTTTACCCTGCTGCGGTTGATACTGTTGTTGTATCCTTCTTCATCTGTGGATTACTGCTTGCTGAGTTAATTTTCTATTCATGTGTTCTCAGCTGATTGTAATTTGAATTACTCTGGAGTTGAATGGTATGGAATGGAGTAACTAGCAATCTGAAAAGACCTGCAGAGGTTCAGGTGTTATTTGGCAAGGTGAAAATTGTTCTTAATTCCTTTTACTTACCGTGATGTTCCAAACCCCCACATAATTAATTCTGCTCTGCTCCATTAGGTGGGATGCTCTACCATTAATCTGATAGGTAATTGGAGCTCCTTCATGATGTTGGAACTGTGGAAGGAGATGAGGTACAGCCTAATTTGTAACCTGCCTTCTTAATCAATTCATCTTCAGTTATAGAAGGATGTGGTCCTGTTCTCAGGGCATTTGGACAGAGGTTTAGGATCAGCTCTGCTGTAATCCGGACTTGCTCCATGCATCTGGCGAACTTCAGCATATCTGAAAGGAGGAAAGTGTGCTAATTCACTTCTGCTAATTGTATTAGTGAGCAAATACAATGCCAACCTCTGCTGCTTTTGTCGTTATTCGGAAGCTGTGGGAAAAGATGAGCAGTTGGCATTACATGTTATTGAACTTTGAAAAGGCCATGTCTGATTTCAGTGCTTATATTTTTTTCAGATTTGTCTCAATTATTCTCCACGTTGGAATCTAAAATGGCCTCATGTATAGTTGTAGCTTTGTTCTAGAAAGGGAGAGACTGTCATCTCTCTGTGCTAGGCATAAAGGAAGAAATAGAATGTAATGGTGGGAGGTCTTTTTATTTTGTAATTGCTATTTGAGGTTCATAAATACATGCTTTATGTTCCGTGCACTGTGATTCAATTGTTAAATGCAGTGTGTGATTCTGCTTATCTTCAAGAGCTAGCGCTCTACAATTACTAAAGGGGCAACAGTTCAACTAGGGAGTTTGTTGCTTTTTGAAAGGTGATTTTATGTTATTGCTTTTACTTTTCTGAAATAGTTTTAAAAAAATCCTTTTTCCTTAGTGGTAACTTGTAGGCAATAATGGCAGAGGGAAAGCAACATGCATTATGTGTGGGAGTAATGAAGATGTCAGCTGAGGACATGTAAGTGTTGTGACAATTGAAATGTAACCTGTCCCGTGTCATAATTGTTAGTTTGGAATTTAAGCACCCCTGTCATGGTTACTGAATCACTATTGTATCATATTTCTTTCAAGTATGGCGTTTATTCAAGCTGTTCTTTTGTTAATTAATATTAAAGTCGAGAGGAAGAGGAGGCAAGGAATCCCTTCCCTAGATTTTTGTTTACGAAATTAAAATAAAGTATTTACGTAAATGTGGATTTTAAGATGCACAACAGCAGTAGTGCCTCTGAATGTCACTGTTTCTTGTGCTCTGATCATACTTCTTCAAAGATCTTGCTGAACAAAGAAATATTTGTTACAGTACTTGCTGCCTGGGCTGGGCAAGAAGTGTAATTTGGATCTGTGTGGGTTGGCATCATTAAAGTGATTTTGTCTGCAGGAGTAACAGAGACTAAAGTCCTGCTGGTACTTGGCTGACCAACTGGGCATTTCCTCTGCGGCCTTCTCTTTTTCTTTGCCTTGTACCGATGTGCAGCATTCCTGCCTGATGTGCTTAGTAGCTTAGCTAAGCTGCTTGTGAAATGTGGAGGTCCATTTGGGGATAAACATCAAGTGAAAACTACTTCAGAAGAAAGAGGCAGAAAACTAAAATGGGCATTAGTTATTCCTAGCATAAATGCTAAATTATGAGGAATTAAAACACTTTGCCATTTTAAGTTGTGGCACCTGGCAGCAGCATGATCTTGCATCATACAAAGCAGCCCCTGTAAGTCTGGGCTGCTTTGGTTGCAGCCCCATCCAGCAGTAGTGTGGGTGACAAAGCTGATTCTGATGAAAACAAGCCACTTTTTCTTGTGGGGTTATTCTCATCTGGGTCATCTTCTGTACTGAGTCACTGTGCAATCATAAGGAGTAATGAGAGCATGAGGGGGAGAGGTGGCAACGTGCCCTAACGGACAGGGGTAGAATGGGACTGCTGCAGCCTGGATTTGCACCTGCTCTAGCTGGTAGGGAATTACTGCTCAGGATTATCTGTAGCGTTTTTGAGAGGTTGAGAACATGTAGGAAGAAGGGAAATGTGTAGCTATTATTTATTTAGCTAGCTAGTCCTACACCTGCAGTGATGTGCAAGCCTGGATTATTTGTATTCCTAATCCTAATTTCAAATTCAGCAGCCTTGCAGGTGAATGTCCTGTTCTTACAAGGAGCAACATAAACTGGAGAGGAAAAATTGATATTGATCTATGCAGCATGTTAGCATACTGTTTGCTGTGATACTGTTTCACAGTTTTGTTTTATTCAGTATGATTTCAGTCACTTGGTATGAGTATGATTATGATACACGATGCATTAATGCAATTAGCATAGAAGTATTTTCCTTCCTGATTACCTTTGGACAAGTTCTATAAGTAATAGAGTACTTGGTGTAAAGAGGGTAAATTATATTCTCCAGGGTAATTAAACTTTTCAGTTTTGGAATGATTAGTTTTGTCTTTTATTGTGACAAGACTGGATTTTTTTTCTATGGAATTAATCTACTGGAAAAAAGATGAACACAAATCCAGTGCAGATGTATAAAACAACCACTTTTAAGAGCTGACTTGACTCAAACTATATAGGACAGGATGTCTGTAACACGTTGCAAGTTCCACATTAATTTAGCATTTGTAGTCCTTTATTAAGTGGGTAGATGACCTGCAACTAGAAGCAAACCAGCTCACCTGTATTTGATCGTCTGTGGCATATTTGGAACCAGAGCATGTCAGGCTCTGTGTTCTTGCCTTGTTTCCTGTTACACCCCCCCACTTGTGCTACAAGGGGAAGAGTCATTTACAGCCCCTGTGCTTCTTTGATAGAGAAATGCTGCAATTCATACAACCCTTCTGGTGACTTTCTTAGGAACTGTCTCCCACAAAGAAGCAGTTAAAAATACTATCAAAGGGGTTTGACAAAATATGGGAGGCAAATATTGTCATATTATTACACATGACTCACATTGCTGAATGATAGCAAACACCGTTTCCTGTCCATATGTCGTTTATGACTTGTGGATGATAGCTTCTCCCCTTTTAATTGACAAATAGTACACTTTTTTTTTTACTTTACATATGGAGTCTAGTACTGCTCTAATCTTTAACGTAATGCTTTTGTACTCTTTTCATTCTTCAACAGTGAGAAGGTCAACAAAGGGATTGGCATCGAAAATATCCACTATTTAAATGATGGTCTTTGGCATATGAAGACATACAAGTGAAACAAACGGAACTGTGTTACTCCAAGGGAATGCACTTAGGTTAAATGTGGACTGCTTTGTAATTCCTTGTTTTTAATGTGACTGAATGTACAAGTTATTTTGTTCTGTGGCTATGCTAAAATAAATCAAATGAATGCGAAAGTACTGTTAGGCTACAATAGTTTTCTAGATTTCTTTTTATTACAGTTCTTAATTGTTTTGTCTTAAACCCTCATCTTCAGTCACTGAAGATACCTGATGGAGAGATGCTGCATGGACTGTGAGTAGACTATTTTGAACGACAAAGAGGAAAAAGCCAAGAAATGTTTACATTTTTATGCTCTTCTAAAAGAGTAATTTAAAGTGTATATGAAATATAAGTAGTATGGTTTCTAAAACCTCTCAAACACTCCAGATTTTTTTCTTCTGATTAATGTCTCACTCGCTTACCTGTTTCTTGAATGTGGAGAGATCTTTTTTAACTTTTTTTAAACTTAATTTATTAACGGCATTAACTTTAATATTTTACATCAGGAATTTCTCTTTTTAAGATGCATTTATCTGTATAGGACTTATGAACTTAAAGTCATACTTGGACTATAAATTCTTTTATGCTAGTTCATATCTTAAGAATATATATTATGTTCCGATTTCTACCTGACAACACTGTTTGATATCACTCCTTATAGTGGAATTTACAGCAACGGTGGGCATACTTCAAATTGAGTATGTGCCAGTTGGTGCCTGATGTTCTACTCCCTGTTTACCTTCATATTTTAGGAGCAGGAACAAAATCACTGTTCAACAAAGGCATGGTAGCAAAACCTAGTTATCAGTGTAGCCAGGAGCAGCTTCTTCAGGTGGAGATGGCAGCTTGTGCGCACTGCCACGTGCACGTACATCTACACATCTACAGAACTGGTTAAAGAGCACGGTGTTTACCTGGATAATCTGACTCTGTTTAGTGACTGCATACCCAAAGCTATGCCGATGGAAAACAGCCTGTGCCATGGAATTATTTAATAAACTAAGGAAACTTTAAGGTCTACTGCTCATAACTCTGTCTCTGGAAGTATTTGTTAATATTTCAAGTCTCTATTCTAACACTTATTTTATTAATCCTAGAGCTTAATTTTGTATGCAGTGCCTTGTCTCAGTGCTGTTCTGCATGTTTAATTTCTGCACTCTGGGACCTTTCAGCAGATAGTGGCAGAAGTGTTCTCAATCTAATTCAGAAGTTAAAACACAACATGAGAGATGAAACGAATTACTTAACGTGCTACTTTAAGATTTCTTCTGTGAAGTTATTTAAAAGACTACTCTTGAAAATGACAGGATATGTCTGAAACTATTGATATAGGAATACAAAAACTAAGATGATTAACACTTTGCACAAAGTTTGGTCAAATCTCACACAGTCCCTTCAGAATAATAGCAGACGTTATTATGCATATCAAAGACTTAGCACTAACAAGAAATCAGGATATTTATAACAGGAATCAGTTTGTGCCTCAGTGGCTATTCTGGGTATGAGGTGAGCTAGCCTGAATTCAATGGTTTGTTTTTTCCTCTTCTGTCTTTTCTCTTTGTCCCTTCCTCCCCCTGTTCTGCTACAGCATCTCTCAAATATGGGATAAATGAGGTATATTCTGGTTTGGACTGTTAATGCCCATTTATTTTCTTGACCTGCTCTGAGTGCTGCTGTTGTAGTGGTATCACAGTTGTTTCTAATATCAGAAACATCTTTGAAATTTCAGTTGTATGTAGGTTTTGGCAGCAATTATGAGCATGTTTGCCTTGCTGTCAGTTGACCTCTGACAGGAGGTAAGGTGTGCCTTCTAAAACAGCTGAGCTGTGGTAGCTTGCCTGGGGTCTGAGCAGTTCTCTTCCCATTCTTACAAAAAAATCAAGGACCTGAATGATGCTCAGCACACAAAAGTTGCTACTCTCATGAGCTCTGGAGTACCCATTGTGGAACAGCTACTTCATACCCATCAGCTACTTCACATCACCTTTTCTCCTTTACTGCAGCTAAGGATAGGATGAAATGCTCCAAATGCTGTGTCAAAAGAAAGTTGTCCTCACCTAATAGCTATTTTATAGGTAACTGTAGTACCAGTAAAGCCTGTGCTAGATGTAGCACAGAGATGCAATACCTACTTTAAATCTTGAAACGTCTAGGTCAGATAAGTGAATTTTAAATGGCGTAAACACCATTATTTATTACCACTTTGTTACCATGTAACTGTGACTGGTGCAGGAATGGAGTTGTGACCAGGTGGCATATATAAAACTTGGGATTTCAAGTGCACTTATTTTTTTAAAGTGGAGAGTTCTACACATTGCTGTTTTGTATCATGTACAAAGAAAGGGTGAGTGTACAGGCGCGTTGATCTTTCTGCATATTAGTGTTCAAAAATACCTGTAAATGCAGCTGTACTTTCCACTTACATTGACAGCTAACCAACTTCCTTGTAAATACTATTAGCACTACTAACAGTGAAAACTGCTAGATGGAACCTTTATTCAAATATGCTTATAAAACACTTTTAAATGAGCAATTACTCTTGTGCTAACAGGCTACCTGACCGTGTTAATATTTATCCAAATTTAATTATCTCTTGCTTTTGTGTGATTGAGAATGGCTGTCCAAAGGTCACTGATTATTCTGCAGGAACTTCCTAATAGATGTTTCTTGCTGGCTTGTTCCCTGCTAGCTTCTTACTGGGTTAGGAGACCACATAAAGCGATGGGTGCACCCTTTGCAGTGCATAACCAATGTAGCTTAAGCTGATGTGCAGCTTGGAGTAAAGGAAGTCACTTAATAGTCTTTGAGACTGAATCTGTGGCCAGTTTTATTGGTACATTTTAGAAAGATACAAAGATGTTCGAGAAGTGCCTGAAAGAACTGAGAGAATGGAAATCTTGCAAAAATATATTTGTAACAGACTAAAGTTCTTCTTAGTTTTCATTAATAAATAGTTGGATAATACAACCCCCCCATATAAACTTAATTTCCTTTTATCACAAACATCAACAAGTCCTTTATTTCCTTCTAGCACTGTCAAAAAAACTCAATCATTTCTGTATAAAAGATTAAGAAAGAACATTCTCCTTCTACTTTTAAAATTAAGAGCTTTACCAAATCTGTGTGCAAAAACTGTACACCAGTACCATCAGGTACGAAAATTGAGTGTCTGTACAATGAGCACAGTTAACTCCTTGGTTCTGTGTCCTTTCTCAAAGACATCAGTCATTGTCTGAACCTTCAGGTGGCAGAAAGATGAGTGCATCGTTGTAAGTGTGGCCATAGGGTCTCAGCCTGTAAACACCGTACATCATCACGTGCATGTGGTTGGGGGTCAGTCCATTGAAAGTGATGGCCATGTCTGAGCAGCAGCCATCTACCACCTGCTCAGGGTGATTAGCCATTGCTTCTTTGATGAGGGCGTTGACTGACTTGGTATTAAAGACATCTTTTCCTTCTGAGTCTTCAGCATTGTCAGCAATCACTCCAGTATACTTCAGGCATACTGCTAGCTGTTTATCCTCAGAAAGTTTCCAAATCATACCTCCCTGCTCTGGACACTTGTCAGTGTCTTCAAAAATACGGGAAAGTCGTCTCAGCGATCCGATGCTTAAGACGATTCCTCCCTTGCTATCTACATACTCCAGGTCACCAGATTTCACAGTATGGCCTATGTAAAAAGGCTGTGCAGGGTCTTTCTTCAGTAAGAAATACTTGAGATTTTCAATAATAGCAAATGTTGTTGGATAGGCAAGAAAGAACCAGTTGAATTCATCTTTGTAGCGCTCATATGTTAACTTGTAAGCTTTTCTCATCATCATCCACATATCGTTTGTGTTGAGGACTACCGAATTAAACACTTTGACATTCTCAGAGCTGTAGAACTCTGCCTTGTCACAGTGCTTGCTCCACGTCTCTTTCACTGCAGCCCAGTGCCCGAGGTCCTTAGGTTTCACAAGGATGATACAATAAACACGGATACTCTGACTGAGCTCCAGACGCTCATCTTCTGAAAGATTCAAGACATCTTCTTTGTTGGGAGCCTGGATATGATGGTGCTCATGGTGATGTGCTCTAGTCCCATGGCCCATCTTAAAATGTCCGAGAAGCGTAACCAGCACGCAGAAGACTCCTCCTAACACCACACCTTTCATGAATGAACCGCTTTCGGAAATCATTTTCCCTAGAAAAGAAGCACACTTCAGCAGCTCGAAGGGAACACGTTTACGCCGCAGACTCCCCGTCCTTTCACTGCAATCTCCCACCCCCAAGCCCAGCCTCGCTCCTCTCACGTACCGGGCGGGACAAGCCCCCAGCCCACCGGCTCTTTCCATGCCCGACCCCCGGTCCTACCCCCGGTCCTGCCCCCGGGGGGGCTGCGAGGAGCCGCCGGGAGCCGTGGCAGCGCCTCCGGGGCAGCCCCCGCCGCTCCCCGGGGCCCGCCGCGGCTTCAGGCCCAGCCTCCACTCACCGGTGCCGCCGCTGCCACCCTGCGCCCGGCCACCGCCCCCTTCCCTCCCCTTCCTTCTCTTCCTTTCCTTCCCTCCCCTTTCCCTCCCCTTCGCCGGCGGAAGCACGGCATAGCCCTTCCAGGCGCCGCCCGCCGCTGTGGGGCCGCCCCCTGCCGGACCCGCAGCCCGCTGCGGCCTTGCGCCGTGCGGGGAAGGCTGGATGCAGGCCGATCCCGTGAGGGGTCGCTTCCCTCGCCCCGGTCACCTCCCTCGCCCCAGGAGGAAAAGGAGGAACCCCCCAACCCACAGCCAGGATCAAGCCTGGTGCCCCCCTCACTGAATGCCCGGCCCCAAATGCCCCGTGCTGCGAGCGGTGTTTGCTTGGTTTCCTGCTCCCGGCCCAGGGCACGCAGGATTTGTAAAAATTTAACAAAAAAAGCAGAAACATTTTTCAGAGGCAGACTCCCCCCCCCCCCCCCCCCCCCTTTTTTTTTCCTTTTGTGGTAAGCGCTGCTGAGCTGCAGGTTGAAAGAAGCATGTCAGAATCCGTTTGTACACGTCACCTCTCAAGAGTTTACCATTGACATCTGACTTGAAGGCCCTTTATTAGCAGATGGCAGCGTACCCTTAGTGATCAGGCTGAAGTCCCATATGGGTTTTCCCTGTATTGTAAGATACATATTTCATTTTTAGCCCTGACTGGCTAAACTTAGTGGGTTTTATTGAAGGCTGTTTACAGCTGAGCTGCTCTGGATTCTCTGGCATCTGGCTGGGATCCACCAAGGCCTCACTATTCAGCTAAGTTTCTTTATAGGCCACTGGCTGTAGACTCCAAGGTTTAAAGATGTTATCTTTGGCAAAGAGATACGTAAGAATGTTGGTTGCTTGATTCTTCTGGGCTTGGGGAACCAGTGCCTGTGGTTCAGGTAAAAAAATAATACAAAAGAGCTGGTTCTGGCTAGTTCAGTATATATCCAGAATGGCTCCGTTCAGTGGAGCTGGTCCCCAATTACACACTGATAGAGAAGGACCTACTGTCAGTTTGCATGTTCTCCTAGTCCTGTTACCTCACTAAAGAAACATCACTTATCCCATCTTCTCCCACCCAGCTGCTTTTAAAGTATAAGCAGGACGATTCTCAGGTGCTTATCACAGCAGAAAATGGAGGTCAATTCAAAGTTTGTATTATACATCTCCTGTTTGCAGAATCCATTGTGGCTTTCAGGGCTTCAGCACTTGCTTGATCAGGTTCTTCAGAGATTTGAATGAGTTGCGACTTGTTGCTTCAGCTGATGCTTCAACAAATTGTTTTCCTGCTTGACTTTAGTGAGGTTCTTTCCAAGGCTCTGACAGAATGACTAATGTAGCCACAGATTTTGACTGTCACTTTAATATATTTTCAACATTGCCTTTATCCAGCAGCAGATCAGTGAAGAGAAAGTTTAAGCAGCATATAAAGCATGTTATAGTCCTGAAAAGACTCTTCTGGCTCCTATGTTGCTTGAAATTGTTGCTGGGTGTTAAAAGGAGTAAAAAGGCATAGGAATGCATAAGATCTCACCACAGCCATTGTTAGTTCCTCTGGAGCTATATTAGAGATCATTCAGACACACACGTACTCTTGAAACCACCTCAAATCCCTGCAAGAACCTGTTTTTAAGAGCTGCAGGAGGTGACTGTTTAAAGTCATTCCACCATGGGCTGGGAACTAGCCAAATGTCAGAAACAGGGAAGGCACAGCCCTAAGATGGGAGTTACAGGAGGAAAGCCAAGGGAGATGATGAGCCACAAGGACCGAAGCAGGAGCTGGCGCCTCCAAGACTGAAGCAAATGGATGTGCATTAGTTTTGTATTGAAACACATGTGCCCACAGAATATCAGCCAGATTTCGGCTTTGAGTACCAGCTTGCTGTCCACTGAGATGTTCTGATCATTTGTGATATCTTTACCACACTCTCCAACAATAGCAGCTTTTGAAACCTATGACTTGTGCCAGGATCTAAGCTGCTGACAGAGCTGAAGAGCTCCATGGCTTGTTGCATGTCTTGACAGACAGCTGATCCCCTGCTATGTTCTGTTTGTCTTTCTTCGCTGGCTGTAGCTGCGCTGTCTTCTGAGGCTCTTTCTTGCCTCCAAGGAAAGACATCAAGACGTTATGTTCTCACTTGTGTGGTGCAAAATGTCCATGAGAGATTGGCCATTATCAAAACATATTTGATAGGAACTTTGTTCCAATTAACATGAAATGTTTCAGCTGACACACGAGTTGTCATCTTTTACAGTGACTGCTTGTTAATGATCACAAATGACTGCTGTCCACTCTCCTGGAAGCAGAGGCATCTGTCTCTCTTAACTATGCGTGCAGTAGAGAGGCTGGGCTAGAGCAGTGCGGTAACATTCAGAAAGGGTAACCAAAACTAGAAATGACCTATTGTGGATGTTTCTGGGTAGTTAAAACAACAGATGAGCTGTATGGAAAGAAACTTGAAATTACGAGAAGTGCAGAGGTATGGTTGGACTGGGACAGCTGACTTTGTCATCACATCACCCATCTGTTTAATAACTTTATCAATGACATAGACAGTGGAATCTAGTGCACCCTCAGCCAGTTTGCAGATGACACCGAGCTAAGTGGTGCAACTGATAGGACAAAAAGAAGGGATGCCATGTGAAGGGACCTGGACAAGCTTGAGAACCTTGTCCTCCTCTGGTCTGCCCTTGTGAGGCCCCACCTGAGCACTGTGTTCAGGTCTGGGGCCCCCAGCACAAGAAGGGTCCTGTTAGAGTGGGTCCAGAGAAGAGCTACGAGGATGATCAGGGGGTTGGAGCACCTCTCCTATGAAGAAAGGCTGAGAGAGCTGGGGACCTTCAACCTGCAGAAGAGATGGCTCTAAGGACACCTCATTGTGGCCTTAGTGATAGGATGAGGGGGAACAATTTCAAACTAGAAGAGGGGAGACTTAGATGAGATGTTAGGAAGAAATTCTTCACTCGGAGGGTGGTGAGGCACTGAACAGGCTGCCTAGAGAAGCTGTGGATGCCCCAGCCCTGGAGGTGTTCAAGGCCAGGATGGATGAGGCCCTGGACAAGCTGGTCTGGTGGGTGGCATCCCTGCCCATGGCAGGGTTTAGAAATGGATGGGCTTTAAGGTCCATTCCAACCCAAACCATTCTGTGATTCTATGATGCTGCTGAAGCTGCTGGCATACCCACTAGTTATACCAGTCCACCTGACTCCATCAGAAGAGAAGGCCACGCATGGTTATGGTGCAAGGCCTACAAACTCTCATCTTGAAGAGCTGAACTCCCACAGAAGCCTACAGAGCCAGTGCAGATGAAGAGGGGCTTTTGTGAAAAGACCAACTATTACTGTCCTGTTACACACCTGGTACTTTCTATAGTTTTGTTCAGCATGTAGAGTGCACAATGAACAAACAAATGTGCTTAGGTCTTTGATCCTATTGTTGGAAAAGGTTTGGGAATCCCTGTTTTAAAATCTCAAAGTAGTTAGGTGGAGATTCTAATTAGCAGGTAGGAAAAGCCAGATCTTTTCATTCACTTCACAGGGAGCTTCCCAGCTCAGTATTTCTTTTGGAGGAGTATGGGTTCTGGAGCCAAACTTTAGCTCCCTCTTCTGAAATTTTTGCCCTGCATCCTTGTCTTCACTTTAATTTCACACTCAAAATGGAATCCATGCAGGCTGAGCTGAAGAGTGATGCAGGCACAGACCCTGATTGCTGTGAGTCAGTTTTAAGCAAGCCCCTAGTTAGCCAAGAGATCAAGAAAGCCTCTTAACTTCATGTATCTCCAAGTGGTGAGACCAAGGATTGGCAGCATCCAGCCAGATAGGTGGGGGAAAGGAGGGACAGGGACTTTTTGTAATACATTTATATCTTCAGCGAGTGTTCACAGCCACATTCGACACAAAAACTTTGTCACAGGGGTAGGCATTGGACAATGGAATAAAGTTTTAATGCAAACAAGAGATTTGTGTTGTATTTTTAATACTAATTTCAAACTCCATGATGAGGTATTTACCTCTGAAAAACGTGTTCTCTCCAGGTGTTGGGCAAAATGCCAGAATTACCAGTTGAAATTTTCTGGCTGTATTATATAGGAGATAATGCGTAATGGACTCTTTCAGCCTTGAAATCTTTTAAATTGATTAACTGTATTAAACAATAGTTTTAAATCACTTTTCTCTCCTCTTTCATCCATGAGCACTGTCAAGGAAGGTCTTGGCATTGAAATAGCCATTATTTAAATGATGCCCTCAAGCACAGGAAGATATATGAGAAGCAAAAGACTCCAGAGGAACTTACCAACTTTGTACTGCTATATAGTTTCTTGTTTTTATTATGTGTAGCTAAATGGAAAAAAACATCTTATTTTCTGGCTATGCTAAATCAATCAAGTGAATGCTAACGTCCCGCTAGCTGCAGCAATTCTGCTGGAATTGAACTAACAGAGACAATGCCCAGAGCTGAGCTGACATCATTGTAGATGGCTCCAATGTGCAAATACAACAGAAAGAGAATACGAACTAGCCATTTAATGCTATCTCTCTCGGAAGGACAGGAAAAAAAGAATCATTATTGATCAAATAGAAACAGACAGGGAAAAAAAAAAAAGCCAGAGGCAGAGAAATCTTATTTTTCAAGCTCCCAAAGAAAAGAAAAAAGTGATGACGAAAATAGAATTCTATCAGAAAGAATGGGTTCTTAATAGTCTTTTAAAATAAAATGCATGAAGCAGTGATGAAGTTATTTTGCTGCATCCCTAAGGAGTTTGCTTTTGCCAGTCTGAGCCCCTAGCACTTGGAAAAATACCTCTGCAGAAAATGATGGTCTCAGCAGAGCTTTTCAGGCTAAGATCACATAGGTAAGAAGCCCTGTTGTGAGCAGCAGTGACAAAGACAGCCCCGTGGCACACAGACAAGCCAGAATGGGAGCTTTGCTCTTTGGGCACTGCCTTGATGGGATTTACAGACAGTTCGTGGTGCCTGAGCACAGGGGTAGGTTTGTGGTTTGGCTTACAGGAATTCTGGGCCTGGGTCAGAAAACCTGTAGACCTTGCCTCAGTTTGGTTACCTGCTGCCTGGAGATGCACAAGTGTTTCTGTCATAGTATTAGTATATAGTCTAGTAAATAGCAAATAGTTATTGCTAGTAGATGGAAAGACCTGTGAATTTCTGTTGATGTTATCGTATTATGGGAAGAGGAAGAAGAGAAAGGGTGGAAATAGAAGAGCTTTAGCAGGCCTGAATGTCAATAGCTTCCATGAGATGCTTTGCCGAGCTAAATGTTGACATCCTTCTGACACGGAAAGTGAGGTTGTGAAATAGATTCTTCAAGCAGACATTTGCTTTCCTATACCAATGTTGAAGGAGGAGACTCCTGAGCTATATGTGCAGAGGCCAAACAAATGTGTCTGCTAGCTACACGTATTTGCAGCAAGCTGGAATTATTCATGATGTTAGAACAGCAACTCAGCAACTGTTCTGCAGCTGTAGATCTGTGATTTAGGGGAGGGGAGATGTACCAGGAACATTATATGCCTGGTCCTGGGGTTAGGGGACAAACTGCTTCATCTTTACCTGCTAGATGAGGACCCAAAAAGAGGGAGCTATTTCTGTCCGGGAGGGGATTGTGTTGCTCTGGGACTGTGATCAGATGCAGAAGCTTTATGCTTTATGCTTTCAGGTGAAGCAGGTGTGAGAAACACTCTGTAGCCAATAACTTAGGCTCAGGCGAGGATCTCAGTGAAGTAGTAATTTATTCGCGATTGCAATGGCGGGCGTCCCACAAGCAGGGGCGCACCTACTGGTTCCAAAACACAGTTTATATACTTTTTGATGACAGGACCCTCCCCTGTTTACGCCCCTGGCAGATAGGGGACAATTTCATCCGGCCCCAAAGGGGCCCACCGCTGCCCAGAGCCAAGCCATGAGCAACACAGTCTGTGCCTCTGTGAGAGCACATCCACGAAAACAAACAAACAAAAACCTGCTGCTCAACAGCAGCTGGGAGAGCGAAGAGTGAGAAACCTCCCCGCAGACACCAAAGTCAGCACAGAAGGAGGGGGTGGAGGTGCTCCAGGCGCCAGAGCCGAAGTCCCCTGCGGCCTGTGGAGAGGCCCCTGGTGGAGCAGGCTGCCATCCTCCCCCTCCCCCCCGTCCCCCCCGCCCTTTCTCGGTACTTGGGAAACTGACCAAACACCACAACAAATATACCAAAACTTCTAGACTGTTACTTAGATAATGCCTACATCCTCTTTCCCTGCTCATTCAACTTTCCCAACTCATTCAAAAAACAGCTCTGTCAAACATTACATACCACACCTTTAACACCTTCAATAACCCTTTTTAACACTTCTTTTCATCTTTCTCCAGCCTGTACTTTCTCTCCTCCTATTCCTACTTGAAGTGGCCAGCCTGGCCACACTTCAAAGCCTGTCCCTGAGCTTTCCTTGCCTGCCATTCCTCCATCTCTCTTCCTCTCCTTTCCATCCTGGCCCTGACTCCTCCTGAAAATTTTCTTCCTCTTTCTCCAACCTTCTGCCTCACTACCTGCTACACTGTCAATACCATTAGTTTTGCTCTCTGCTTTTCCTTCTCAACTCCTCTCCCGACACACACCTTCAGGGCCTCCCACAGGAGGGCCCCCCACAGTGACTGTTCACTACATCCCCACACCTTCTGAAGCTTTTTCTGCATATCTTGCCAGGCTTTAATCACAAAATGAACTTTCAAGAGCCCTTGAGATATCGGGTCCTCAGGATTCATCCACGAGTACTTTCTCATTCTGACCCCAAGTCTCTCATATGATTTCTGTGTTGCGCATTATTATTATTCCAGCCAGGATCGGCAAGTGGTTATTTCTGCCCTGCCGGTATTACCCCTGGTCCTGGAGGATGAGCTCTTTCCCATTCTTGTATAGCAGCTCTCCTCCTGATCATTCCCATTTCTTTCCCTGTAAACAACATATTTATATACATAATTCCTCCCCAAGAGTATAAGTTAGGTCCTAGGAACTGGTCTAGTAATTCAGCTAGCCTGTCGGGGTCCTCAGTTAAAGACTTCATCTCCTTCTTAAAACTCCTAACCTCTCTGCCAGTAAGGAGAGGGGGGAGTTCACCTAAGAGGATACACAGTTAGTGTTAGTACTGTTAGTATCAGGGAAGGCAAAATTCTCAGTATCTCTTCTACCTTGTTCCAATTCTTGCCAGAGCCTAGAGTACGCTCTTCTCTAGGGACAGTGTTAATTGCAGTCCCTGTCTCCCTTCCTGGAGCGACTGCTGCTGCCACCGGTGCAATATTAGGATTATAGGGAGCATAACTTGGCTCCTCCAAAAAAAAAAAAAAAAAAAAGTAATCTTATTGTTTACACATAAATTTAAAGCCTGAATTTTCATCAGGCCTGTATTTTGGCCAAAATACTGCTGTTTCCTTAATTGGTTCTTTTGTCCAGACTGATACACAATATTTAACCTTTTTTTTTTTATCATCTCCTCCAATTTTGAGATTATTTTTCCAATTTCTTATCATTCTTCAGGAAGAACTGTCGGTAGGCACTCCCCCAGGGATATTTCCCTGTCCCCTGGAACTCATATTTCCCATTTTTCCTAGCCCTTGTCAGTGTGCTGCTACAGAAATTTCCCTCCTGCAGGGTACCACACACTAACGTTCCGATTCTGGAAAATGGGGGTGTACTGCCAAGCACTTCCCCATGCAAGGGGCACCGCACACCTATGAGTTTACCAGATTCCCTGGTGTACTGCCAAGCACTTCCCCGTACAAGGGCTACCGTACACCAAATTTCCCTGGTGTACTGCCAAGCACTTCCCTGTGCAAGGGCTTACCATACACCAATTTCCCGAGACTCTTCCTTTCTCTCCCTTATCTCACGCTTCGTCCGTCTCTGGCCGTGCCCCTCGTGGAGCTACGGAACCGCAGATCAGGACTCCACACTCGCTTCATACAAAAGTACGTCTCAATCACACGTCACACAGAGTCTCACCCGACCCCCAAGGCAATACGTAATATTTCTGACCTTGGTCTGTGCACAGAGTTACCGGATCAATTCTTAAACCCGGAGTGCCTACCTTCTTCCCTTTCCCACTACTTCATGGATCTTGCCTCTTTAATCAGTCTCGGGCCCTCTGTCAGCTCTCCGCAGAACCGCCACCGTCGATGCACAGGACCGCTGAAATCAGCGGGGCATGCCTTCCTGCTGCTGCGGCGGTGGGGCTCCCCGGTAGGTGACTGGATCCCAGACAAGCCCCCAGATTGTGAGAAACACTCTGTAGTCAATAACTTAGGCTCAGGCGAGGATCTCAGTGAAGTAGTAATTTATTCGCGATTGCAATGGCGGGCGTCCCACAAGCAGGAGCGCACCTACTGGTTCCAAAACACAGTTTATATACTTTTTGATGACAGGACCCTCCCCTGTTTCCCCACTGGGTGGGTAATCCAGGTTCACAATCTATCTGATGCTTCACAGACAATGCATGGCCTTCAGTTGCTCGCCTGTTAAATTTCAAATTTCTTTTGACTTTTTTTGCTGCTTGAAGTGGTAATGTTTCTTCACTTACCTGACTTGACTTAACACCATGATTTTCACCTAATTGTTCTAAGGAGTCTGGTTGTCTGCATTTTACAAGGTCGCCTGCTAAGTTTTCTTATCACTGCAAGCATATCTCAATACTCCATTCCTTACCTTTAAACAACGTAACTCTGCAAAAACAGCATTTTTATTCCCACAATTCCCCCCGTTTTTTTTTTATAAATTGTTGATTTTTGCAAAACTTTTCTCTAAGGTGTAATTTGGTAGATATCTTCTTCTTCTTCACCTTCTTTGCTTTCCATCTCCTCTAATATCATCACCTTATCTGAGTTAGGTGGTGGCTTCATGGTCATTTGTTTCAATAGTGCAGTTTTAATTAACCACTGTACTAGTCCTCTTACACAGGGGATAATGCAACAACCAACGGCTGTCAAAACTCCTGCTACTACGATCAAGGATGTAAATATGCCTAATTTTTCTGCCAATTCACTGGCAAGGGTGGTAAACCCTTGCAATGCTCTAGTTACTATGCCATCCGGGGCAGTATTGTTGGGTATAAAAGTGCAACAATGGTTGCTCAGTTCACACACACACACACACCTCCTTTCTCCGCAAGCACCATATCTAATGCTATTCTGTTTTCCCGAGCCATTTTGCTGGTGGCATCTAGTTGTTCAGCGATTCCTCTTATTGCATCCCTTGTATAATTTATGAATCTTTGCTGATTATAATAAATATAATTAATCCAATCCACATTCTTATTGATTGTTACCCATCAGAACAGTGACTCAAACCCTGCAGCAATTTGATTCTTGGCTTCCTGTTCATTGGGAAATCCTCTAGGCACCCCAATAGAATCTATGTACGCTCTATCATCAAATGATACTCCTAAGCTTCTTTTACTTCTTCTGGGTATTTGGGATGTTTCTCTTTCAAATGCCAGGGTGAAGGGTATAGCTAATTGAACAAGTGCACAAGTGCCTTCCCAGTTAGATGGCAGGGTGGACCGTAAGATCTTCCCTCCACAGTACCACCAGAGATCTGCCCTGGGGATCTCAAGTCTTGAATAGTTTCCCATCAAGTCCTCGGTAGCATTCAAGGTCCTCGTGCACAAGGCAAATTCTCCCAGATGCCGGGTAGCACTCACACCCTGCCGTGAGAGGCAAGCTGTATGGTTACCTATAGCTGTGGAGAATACAGGGGGAGCCCTGATATTGCTATCATGCAAGGAAGGGAACAGCAAAGAGAGAGACTTACAGGCCTCATTTCTCCAGGCAGTCTTTTCTTGGTACAATGCAATCATACATCGCATCCCCTGGGAATCCTTGGTCCACCCCAATGGGCAGGGCACTAACTGGGCAATCGGTCATCCCGAGGCACAAGCATAGCAATTGCTGTGGTTGAGACTCTGGACAGGATATTTGACCCATTCTATCCAGGCATTCACATCCCCATACCCCGTTTCAATCCCAAATGTTTGAACTGTTGCATTTCAAAGAGGGCCTCCTGTTTTCTCTCCTGTTTTCTCCTTGAGTTTCTCCCTTTCTCTGATGGCAATAGAGGATCGTTTCCATACAGCTATTCTCAATCTGGCTGTTTGGTTTCTCCCAGTTATTTGTTCTCTCTGCTCAATTGTCGTTGGGCATTTAAATCTCCATAACCTGACACCTCACAAGCATCAAACATGACAGATAGTGGTACATAACCCTCTGTCACATTCACCCATATTTTTATGGGGTATCCCGTCTTACTATTATCTGGTCATGCCTTTTCCAAGTTGCCAATTGACCAAGGCTTTCTCTGAGGCCTACAGTCACTAAAAACAAAATTAATAATTGATTTTTCCCTGTCATTATTTTTAAACCTTAGGTTTCCAAATAATTATCAATACAAAGAATAAGATGTACACTACTACTATAACAAAAACCCCTTGGGAGCACGTCAATTCGCTATAGGTCTGTCCTTTCTCTCAATCACAAGTCATATTCATTAGTTACCTGTGAAAATCACAGAATCACAGAATCGTCTAGGTTGGAAGAGACCTCCAAGATCATCTAGTCCAACCTCTGTCCTAACACTAACAAGTCCTCCACTAAACCATATCACTAAGGGCTACATCTAAACGTCTTTTAAAGACCTCCAGGGATGGCGACTCAACCACCTCCCTGGGCAGCCCATTCCAATGCCTAACAACCCTTTCAGTAAAGAAGTTCTTCCTAACATCCAACCTAAACCTCCCCTGGCGCAACTTTAGCCCATTCCCCCTCGTCCTGTCACCAGGCACGTGGGAGAATAGACCAACCTCCACCTCTCTACAGCCTCCTTTAAGGTACCTATAGAGAGCGATGAGGTCACCCCTGAGCCTCCTCTTCTCCAGGCTGAACAAGCCCAGCTCCCTCAGCCGCTCCTTGTAAGACTTGTTCTCCAGACCCCTCACCAGCTTCGTTGCCCTCCTCTGGACTCTCTCAAGCACCTCCATGTCCTTCTTGTAGCGAGGGGCTCAAAACTGAACACAGTACTCGAGGTGCGGCCTCACCAGAGCCGAGTACAGGGGGACAATCACCTCCCTAGACCTGCTGGCCACACTGCTTCTTATGCAAGCCAGGATGCTGTTGGCCTTCTTGGCCACCTGAGAACACTGCTGGCTCATATTCAGCTGCCTATCAACCGGTACTCCTAGGTCCTTCTCTGCCAGGCAGCTTTCCAGCCACTCATCTCCCAGCCTGTAGCACTGCTTGGGGTTGTTACGCCCCAGATGCAGGACCCGGCATTTAGCCTTGTTGAACTTCATGCAGTTGACCTCAGCCCATCGGTCCAGCCTATCCAGATCCTCCTGCAGAGCCTTCCTTCCCTCGAGCAGATCGACATACGCACCTAACTTGGTGTCATCTGCAAACTTACTGAGGGTGCACTCGATCCCCTCATCCAGGTTATCAATAAAGATATTAAAGAGGACCGGCCCCAGCACTGAGCCCTGGGGGACTCCACTAGTAACCGGCCTCCAACTGGATTTGGCTCCATTCACCACAACTCTTTGGGCCCGGCCATCCAGCCGGTTTTTAACCCAAGAACAAGGATGTAAGCAGTGCTAACAGTGTATGATGTGAGCAGGGAGTAACGCAGGCTGCAGGCAAAAGGGGAGGGCACAGAGGGTCTGAGATTGCTGTGTTTGAGATCAGTCATGTCAGATTTTAGCTTCTTTCCCTTTCAAACAGATATTGACAGCGCTGCGTTGCTTCATGGGTGCTCAGTTTGGCCACTCCAAGAGTGCTGTCTGGTTTCTTTCTGTCTGGTTTGTAAATAATGAGCTTTTCTAGACTCCTGACTTGCACAGCCTTGTGCTACTGCAGCTTCTGTGCTGCAGCCTTTAGCAGAGGCTCTGCTGTCAACAACAACCACAGCACTCCCGAGCTTTGCCTTTTATCGGCCTTTTTGGAAACCTTTTCCATATACAAAGGTGCCTCTTTGCTCCTTAGCGCTATGGTAATCTCTCCAGCATGCCAACAGCCTAATCCTACAGGAGGGGGCACCAGGAGAAATGTGCCTGGGGGATCCCTGACCCTACAGCTTGGTGCTGCTGCTGGCTCCCTGCAGCACTGCCAGCCTGGACAGCAGCAAGCACTGGTGGAGGGGATGCTTCATAGGTGCTTCATAGTCTGCTCTGTTCTCACCTCGTTTCTGTAGAGCTTACTTGCACTTTATCCTCTATATGTGGACTTAAAAAAAAAGTTCAATATTTAACATGCCCATGATTATGAGAGCACACTCATAGTTTCAGCTGTTGATAAGCTGACTCATGAATGATGGTGCCCTAATTTCACACTCATATCTACACATCTACCTTAAGGCCAGAATAACACAGTTGCTCCTTATTACTCCTTCTTTCACCTGGGCTTAATTTTGTTACCCATTATTCTGAAGAGTTTTTCATGAGAACAAGTTATGGATGTTTGGGTCAGTTATCTCAGTACAAGAGGCTGTGAGACTGCTATGGAAGAAAAGAAAAATATGTTTAGGAATGTGAATTGTCAGTGATGTACAGTATCAATTCACATTCTAAAAGATTGAATTAAAAGTGATAATTATGTGCTGTTTTTGCTGCTTAAGTGGTTTAATGCCATTAAGACTTTGCTGCTTAATGGAAAAGCTTAGAATCAGACTAGCATGGGAATACTAAAAATTTTAATGGATTTCTGTTCAAGTTGTTCTTCCTATTAGGAAACAAATGTACCAAAATATATAACTAGGTCTTTGAATTCAATTATTAATCCTCTCTCCTAATTTGAAGAGCAAAATTATCATTTAACAGCAGTTCTCTGAAATGGAATTTTAATGATACTAGTCATCTTGGAGTTGAACATGATTTTTCCCAGTCGGAACAAAGTTAGAGGATTCTTAGTGCTGAATCAGTTTTAGACATTAATCCTAAGCAGTTAAAATTATACTGTCAAAAGCAGGTCTTGAACATCTATCAAACAGAAACATTTTCAGTGCATTCTCATGTGTTATCTGGCTTCACTGTATGAGAAAAAGGCTTTGGAAAGTGGTAATTGGAACGGGATTGTAGGAGTAATGTATGGGAAGAGAACTACAGCATATACTTGGAAGGATTTGCAGTGGTCAGATCCATGGCTCTAACATAGATCTGATGGGCTTTGTCAAAATGGGATCCTGTCTACCCAAAGAAATGTGTTGTAGTTTAGGTGAAGTGCTTGTTTTGACTGTGGAATGAGAGAGGAAAGCAGGCAGAAGACTGCCAACAGTTGGTGGCTCACCCTTCTACAGGCTGGTGCTGAAGCAAATGGATTGAGGTGTAACTCAGGCTCCGTGAGTGGGGATGGAGACATTCATGGCTTATAGTGAGCTGCCCTGGGTTACAACTGCTATTGCAAATTCAAAACCAGGAATAATCCCCAGGAAGAATCTGCAAAACTCTCTAGGAAGAATCCAGATAATGGTGGGATGACCCGATTAAAAAACTTGTCCCGTTTCATGGTTAGTCCCGTATTTCCAGCTGCAGCTGCATCTGATTATTCCCTGGGATTTTCTTCCATCCCCTCTAAAAGGGATATAAACTCTATGGAGATCCAGGCAGGTTTTTGCTCAGTGAGGTTAACTACCAAAGCTACTTTGTTCTCAGTGCTTAATGGCAGCTGTTTGTGCTTTATGATTCCTATCCTGGAAAATTAAAGTTAGTAGTTATACTCCACAATGCTGTGCTATTTGGGACAACAGTAATTTGCCAGGAGCAACTTCATGACACATCTGAAAATGAAGTCATCTCTTTGGGCCAGCAAGACGTCAGTCCCTTCACTCTGGTAGTATTTTAGGATTTTAAACAGTATGACTGAAGTTGATACTGACTAAGAGGCTTGCTTGGCCTGTTAGTAATAGTAAACAGAATACCCACAATTACAGCTTGCTTATTTGGATTATTACTTTTTTTTTTCATGTATTTGTATTTTGTTTTGCTTCTTTCCATGCTTTAATGACCAAAAAATGTAAAAGATGTATCTTGTATGTTCCCAAGATCTTTCTGATGGAAGTATCAGGACCTCCTTTACAGTGGTACTCAATTTTCCTGACTTACAGCAGCACAGCAGAGCAGTCTTTTAACTGAAAAAATACTGTGAGATAGAATTCCTTTCCCTTTGAAATTGAGAAATTGCTATAAGTTGACAGAAATGCTTATAATGCAAGTAACCATCTTGCAAGTCTGACTCTGAGGTTCATGGATGTTATTGGGATCAATGGATATGTTGCCTTTTCATCTTCTATAATCCCAAATTGTCTGTCAGGGGTAGCTAGGCTAATTGTAGGACTTCTTCTCTCTGGTGATTTTTCTGGTTGGAAGTCCATCAGGAATACCACCATGATCAACATGAATATAGGTCCCAACGTCATTCCCCCTCCTTGATTTGAAGTGAAAGGTAGGTTGGAATACAGGATCAAGCCCTTAATTTGTTACTTACATTTGATTTGAAGCTTAGTGTTCAAGGTTAAGCTAAAAGGTTAAGGGAATAATTCATGCCTGTGAACAACTCATCATGTTAGACAGAAAGTAATTTGGTCCAAGGCACAGCATGTTGGAAGATTGCCACTTCCTTTCTTTTTCAGCGCTCTTCTGTATTCTCACTCCTTTTAAACAGTCTCCTCACCGCTTTTTGTGTGTAACTGGGCTTCCTTTCTGAAGCCTTCCCAAATTCAAACTGAATTGGGCAATAATTTCCTATTTGTGTTTGATACAAAAGTTTTCAAAAGAACTTCACAGACACTAATCAGGGTAAAAATGAAAATCTAAAATCTGTCTTACTCTAATGTTTCCTTTGGAAACCATTTAATTTCTTACAAGCACACTTTGGCAGATGATGTGGCCCTTAAAGTAATAAATCACAGGAACATAAGACACTTCAGTGCAGCTGCAACATGGCTAGTTAGGATCCTATTCAAGAAAAAGGCTTAGGCAGTGTATTTTCTTTCCTATATCCTGCTGTACTATTTCTCCCCCTTATAGATCATGTGAAAAGACTCTCAGAATGCTCTTATAATTGTCTCCTTAGAGTTACAATCTGCAAATGCTTTTTTTCTAAAAGATAAAAATACCCAAATCTTAATGGAGCTTTTTTAAATGGCACATCGTTAACTCTCCAACCTTCTTCACAGTTTTGTAAATCTCTTTAATAAGGGTGAGGAGAAGCTTAGACAGGTCTCTTTGATTAAAGATTTGACCTGGAATTACTTTGATTTTGTATTATGGAATCAGCAGGTTTACTGTGGCAGCCTTAACAGAGAATCTTTTCAAGTGTTTTGCAGGTAGAGCTGTAAAGAGAGTAAATGCTATATAAAACTTCCTAAAAAAACACAGCAGAACCAGTTAACCATCAGAACACTATATTGAAAAGATGTATCCACAGAGCATGGGGAACAAACTACCTTGCTACTTTACAGCCTGAATTTGCAATTCCTGTGAGCTCCTGTGGCAGAGTTTCAAGAAGAGGAGGCTGGATTCAGTGATCCATGGTGTCCCTTCAACCCTGTGCCCAGGGTTCCTGTGAAATTCTAACAGTTCTGAGAAATGACTCAATTCAGCAAGAAATATAATCAAGCCAGTGAGTTTCATGGAACCGAACATGCTCAGTGCTCTGTCACCATGCATGACTTGGCTCAGAGGAAGTAACCAAGGACACAAGAGCCTGTGATGCCTTTTAACCCCACTAATATCAAGTCCTATGGCTACAAGTTTCTTAGAAGTTGATGTTCCTCTCCACAACACCTAACTCTCTGCTGCCTGAACACATTTGCTGTATTTGTCAATAGGATCTCTAAAGCTTAGGCAAAACTTTCAGTATGAGGCAGTAAGTCTACACTGGGTTTATTGTACAATATTTAATAAAACCCAACTAAAAAAAAATAAAATCTCTCTCTCTCTCTCTCTCTCTCTTTTTGCTTTCATGGCCTGAATACACTGACAACATCCCTGTAACTGTCAGCTAGGAACAGAAACCTGCACAGAGAAATTAGCACTGCTGTAGAGGTAGCCTTTGCTCTGGAGAGTCTTAAGTCTGTTTGCTAGGCCCGTATGTCTCACGTCAGCATGATGGAGCGTGCCTTATATGTAGTTAAATCTGGAAGACCTGGAAGCATAACCACAGTGTTAAGAACACCATTATAGAGTCAGCAAGGGAGTCAGTCTTAATTTTCCCTGTTTGCCCATTCTTCCTGGTTGTTGTGTGCTGCAGAATTGCAAATGGTGTGTATAGAGCAGCAAGTGTGTGCACATTTGAGCTACTCATTCACTGCAAGCTGATGCCAGCTGAACTTGCCATGAAAACAACACCATCTCACTAGTATGGATGACCCTGCCCATGAGACAGGGTCTCTATATGTTCCCTTTCCTTAGCTGCCCCCAGCCCCTGCTGCTCTCCTTTGCTGAGGTGCCAGAACACGTTCTTTGAGACTCGCCTTGTGCTGGAGGTAAGTGAGTGCAGCCCCAAGAAGGAGGGCTGGTCTCCTTTCTCCTCTCCCACCAGCACCAGGTACAGGAGCAGCTCTTCCCAGACATGCAGGGCAGCTCCACATCGGTACTTTGCTGGGCAGATGGGAGCACTGCTGGTGGGGAAGGGGAAAATGTAAGAATAGAGTGTGTTTTTCCTCCCCCAACTGCTAGACCAGAAAGACCATTCAAAGAGGGCTCAGATCTGGAGGAGGGAAGCAGGGAAGACTCCCAAAAGGAGCGGACACAGTAGAGATGGTGAGAAATAGGCCATGAAGGTGACACTGCAGATAGCTTTTCAGCCTTAAAGAAAAGTAAAAAGTCTTCATGGCTCCTGAAGGAAAGCCTTTCCAGTGGCTGTGGGTAGTTATTTTTGTCAATTTGCAGGGAATATTAAAAAAAAAAAAAAAAAAAAAAAGACTTCTGGTAGTATGTTCTGATAAAATGTTCTTTCCCCCCTGCAATGACAGCATTAAAGATGCTGCAAGTGAATTTATTAGACTCTTGTGTACCACATGCGCATCCTACTCCAGAACTTGATGGGTGAATGTAGACAGATATTTCTGCAGGATGTTCAATGGTTTTAATCCCTCCTGAGGTTGGTGACAGAGGAGGTTTCAGCCCTTATCAGGGGCCCTTAGCATTTTCTTAGAATAAGCCCCATTTCTAGAGACCCTGGGGAAACTGAGCGCTGATTGGTTTAGTCTGATTAGGTTGCGGCAAGGCTGAAATACTGTTGAGGGAAACAGTGCTGCAGAGGTGCTTGAACAAGAAAAATACCGAAGGTGATCCCAGAAGTAGCTGGTATTCAAAGCACAGCTCAGGTAAGGACACAGCACATCTAATGGGACAGGGTAGAGGACACGGAGCACTAGCAGTGCTGCGTTCAGAGAGCTGTGCCAGATTCACCTCTATAGGCTTCCCGAAAACCTTAGAGTTTTTGGATATTTGCAGATTTGTTACTATTTCTTTTGAGGAAAGATGGTAGATATACATTCCTTAAGTAGCAGCATCTGGGTACCTGCCTCTGGATGCGGCCAAATAGGAGGGTTCAACAGCAAGCTGAACAAAGTAAAGCATTTAGCTGATTCTGCTGTAGGAGTGGGATGCATCTCCTCTATGACTCCCTGGCAATCTGCATACATCCTCCTGAAGAGAGGTGTGATTATTCCTGCCTGTGACAGTCTTTTTGGAAAGGCAATTGCAGTGCTTAAGTCTAATCAAATGCCAGATGACAGGAGCCAGGACAAACCCTCAGTCTCTGTGCAGTGCCGGTGTAACTAGGGAGGTGGTGTGACAGTAATCAAATGAAATGGCTCCAGGTCACTGTTGCCCTTTGTTTCAGTGGGGAATGCTGGCCTTCATCCTGGGTTTGATCCAGCTGCTATTAATATGATGCAAAAACACTCACAAACTTTTCTATTATAATATATATCTCTATAAAGATCAGATCCATAATGTTTGTTGCCAAAGTATGTTGTGCTACCTGTGCACTGTTTTCACAGACATCAGTGAGATCAGATGATCACATCTGCTTAAGAAAAAAATCTCGTGATTCTCTCCTGATTGGTACAGAGTTTTAAAACAATGGTGGAGCATCTAAAGGGACAGTGCTGAGACAAGTCCAGCTGCTTTACAGGTGAGGGGATTATTCACCCCTTCCATGTTTTAGGCATGCAATCTTTTGGCACTCTGAATCACCACCTCTGTTGGAAGCATTCCCCTCTCTCCCCCTGCATTTTCCTCACAGGGAATACAAACTTCTATCTTTGGATATGGCTTTGAAAACCTGAACAGGCTGCCCCTTCACGCCCACAAAGCTAGAGTACAAAAAATAAAAATATTACCTTCTATTCCTTGGAGCTCTGACATCTCTCTCCTGTTCTTGATTTTCATACTGTGCCATTTCCTCATCTATTTTACTGAGTGCATAGGAGCCTTTATTGCTTCAAGTATTTAGATAGAATGAAAACTATTGCTTAAATGAATAGCTCCTGAAATTGTTTCCTTGCTGGGAATCGTTAATATGCCATATGGATTCAACTCATGTATCTGAGCT
The DNA here is from genome assembly GCF_964211835.1 of Anser anser. Taxonomy (NCBI): domain Eukaryota; kingdom Metazoa; phylum Chordata; class Aves; order Anseriformes; family Anatidae; genus Anser; species Anser anser. Next base: position 2,374,305 of record NC_139734.1, read on the forward strand.
AATATTGCACCCTGAATTGCTAAAACAATTTATTTTGAACCCTTAACACTTTATTGAACAGGAGAGGATGATTTTTCTTTTTTTTTTAAGTAGTCGAGGCTTCAAATGTGTCTATGCCAGAGTCATTCAAGATATCACCTGTGTGCATTTCCTTCTCCCAGGGTGTTACATATTTTACTCTCCCACCGATGGTCTGAGGACATTTTGCAAAGTTATTGTCTATTCAGATGAGGGGAAAAGGAGGCATAAGAAATGTCACAATGTCTCATGCAGAGCTGAGAACAGAACTGCCCTCTGGCTTCCTAGGACACCAGCAAGCCTCTCCACCTCCCTGGATGGTGGTCCAGAAACCTGTATTGCTCAGGAACAGGGCTCTCTGCAGCACTCAGAAGTCAGCAGGCAATTCAGCAGGACCTGGCCAGAGTAGCTAGTGTTGGGAGGGTTGGAAAAGGCTGAAATAAAAGGGTGAAGCAGGGTAAGGATAAGAGATTGGAGCTGATGGAAGTTTCAAGGCAAGCACCACCTTTGAGTAGCTGACAGTGTTCTCTCAGCATACTGCAAATGCAGAATTAAACGTACTGGCTTTAATCACCTTCCTCAAGTCTTTCTGATGTTTACCTGCTATATGCAAGGAAATAGTCACTCTAGCTCAGCTGACAAATGGTAGTTCATTAGGATATGGTAATTTGATTGCTTGTTATTGTCTTTCTCTGCTCTTAGTATCTGAGAGTATTCTAAACCGTAAGGGAAATAATCTGTCCCGATTTATGTCACCAAAAAAAAAAATTATCCCAAAGGAAGATTAATTCCAAGAAACAAAATTGTCTGTTAACATAAATGGCTGTTAGCTGTAGTGAGCATTAAACCCAAATGTATCCATTCTCTCCACGTGGCACCACAGTTTTTAGTACAGAGGCTTGAGTGCTACATTAAAGCTGAAAGAGAGCTTTATGGCTCAGCTAGGCATCGAAATGGTACCGGTTCGGAAAGCCTGACAAACGAGACAGGCTAAAGAAGAATAGGTGAATCAAAGCTGAGGGTAGAACACTAACTCAGCCCCAATACACCCATTGCTCCTATGGTTTAGGAACGATACTTCTGTTGATTTACTTGCCTTGCCTTGTCTCAGGAGATGAGGTCTGTAACAATGATTGAGAGCTCCCTCCTGAACCTGTGTGGACTTGCTCAACAAGGGGATTAAAACTGGATTTCACCTCAGTAGCTCACGCAGTCTAGCACCAGGAAGCCTGCTGTTAGCAGGGTAGATCAGTTGCCTGGCGTGTGCCTGTGCATCCTTATGAGCTAGAGAGGTGTGTCCCAGTTTTAGGGCAGAGGTGCTCAGGCTGCAGCTTGAAAGCCTGCTGTGGCTGGCTGGGTTGGGCCTCTGGGAGAACAGATTTAGGGAAGGGAAAAAAACTGCTGAGGAACAGCATCTGGGAGAGTGAGGAGTGAGAACCAGCCCTGCAGAGACCAAGCGCAGTGAGAAAGAAGGGCTCCAGGCACACAGCAGAAGTTCCCCTGCGGCCTGTGGACAGGCCCCTGGTGGAGCAGGCTGTCCCCCTGCACCCATGGGTCCCACACGGAGCAGATCTCCACGCTGCAGCCCGTGGAGGAGCCCCCGGTGGAGCAGGTGGATGTGGCCTGGAGAAGGCTGCGGCTCTTGGAGAGCCCCCGCAGGAGCAGGCCCCAGGCCGGAGCTGCAGCCCGTGGGGAGGAGCCCACGCAGGAGCAGGGGTCTGGGGGGAGCTGCTGCCCGTGGGGGACCCATGCTGGAGCAGTTTGCTCCTGGGGGATGGACCCCATGGTACGGAGCCATGTGGGAGCAGTTCTTGAAGAGCTGCTGCCTGTGGGCAGCCCATGTAGGATCAGTTCGGGAAGGACAGCATCCCGTGGGAGGAACCCCACATGGAGCAGGGGCAGAGAATGACTGTGAAGGAGTGGCGGAGATGAAGCATGGACTGACCCCATTCTTCTCCTGTGCCGCTCAGGGAGGACACAAAAGAGGGTGGATGGGGCGGAAGATGGTTTTATTTTGTTTTTAGTTTCTCACTGTGCTAGTCCACTAGTGATAGGTAATAAATTTTATTAATCTCCCTACTCTGAGTCTGTTTTGCCCGTGACAATAACTGATGAGTGATCTCCCTGTCCTCATCTCAGCCCTTGAGACCTTTTCATCGTATTTTCTCCCCCTTTCCCTTTGAGGAAGGGCAGCGAGAGAGCAGCTGCAGTGGAGTGCAGCTGCCCAGCAGGGTAAAAACACTACAGGGGCCGTGCATTCACAGGAACCATTCTGCATGCTGGCAAGCAACCACAGAGTTCACGCCTGACTACAGCACTTCAGCTCTGCAATAAGCACATTTTCCTCAGCTGCAGGAGCTCTTCTCCTACACTTGCAGAGCAAAGCCTGTTTGTCTAGCAGGTGTCAGGGCTGCACAGTCAGCTCAGCGTGGTGAGAGGAGATGCGTTTATTTTTAAGCATCTCTCTTTCTGAAAGCGGGAAGGTAACAGATAGATTCACCTCAATAAAAAGAGTACTGTTCTTCCCCAAGCTTCTAGTCAATACCACAGCTTGTTCTGAGCCAGTCCCATGGGCTGGATGAGTGCATTGTTAGAAGCCCTTGCAACACGCAAGCAAAACAGACCCCAAAGGAGCTGACCGTGTTTTGGGAGAGAAAGAACTGTCTGAAAGCTTCATCCTTTGTTCAGGTATGGGTTATTCTATTGCCTGTCATATTTTAACTCCAGTTGCCCTTCAAGCACATATCTAAACTCTTGCCAGTAAGGGATCTTGTAAGTCATTTCATTCCAACTGCTTGAAATCTGATGTTGAAGGACTGGTGATAAAATACCATGCATTAAAATTAAATTGGGAAACTAGCAGCGTGATACAAAATAAAGGGCAGGGTTGTATGTATATGGCTCTTGGCACAATATTAGTTTTGGTCTGTGAAGAGCATTCCCACGAAGTAAATAAATACAAAAATTTGCACAAAGCTTCCCTACTCAAAGCACTCATTCTCCTAGTGACACTCCTAGCCTACCTCTTAGCTCTGCAGCACTTTCTGAAAGATCTTGTTTGCTCTGGATGGGCTGGGGGTGGTGGAAATTATCTCCATTCACAAGATGCAGTGGGACATGGTATTCTATTTTAAGAACAAAAGTCAGATTTCTCTAAGTACAGCTAATGGACTGAATGTTTGATGTAGAGCCCACACAGGTCACTCAGTGATGGTGAAATAACATTATGAGACTTAAACCTTAACAGGTTCCTCGCTCAGTAGCTGTCTTAGAAATAAGCTGTCCTCCTAAATGCTTTAGTCTTTTGAGCTCTGCTGAGTGCTGGGCTGCACACTGTGCTCTCACAACACACCAGTACCAGAGCAAATGCTCCCTGGCAATGGGATGGGGTGCTAAGCAGTGAAAAGGATGGGTAGGAAACCTCTTTTGTTCCTTGCTTCCTTTCCTCTTGTCAGATTGAACAAATGACCCTGATACTTGGGAACACTGTACAGAAACAGCAGGTGTGTATAGGTCAAGCCTAACCATTCTAGCTGGAGTAGGGACTGTCATGTTTGACTTTTTTTTTTTCTTTTATTTCTTTTTCTCGTACAGACGGCTTATTTTATCTTGAGTCCAGTTATATTCACATCTGTGAATCTCTGTGAAACAAAGATGTTTGTGTTTATAGGTGGGAGCTGAGGCTTTTTGTAGAAGATGAGTTATAAAGTGCTTAATTAGGAGGGTGGAGAGCTTGAAATGAAACCTACACCTTGCCATTGAGAGTGGCATCGTGCTCCTCAGCTGTATTGATTAATTCATGCTGCCTTGAAATGCTATTGTGCAGGTTACCTCACCTCTAGCAAATGGTGTTGTTTTTATAATGAAGTGGAAAGGGTTTGGAATAATGAGACACAAAAATAATCACTGTGGTGGAGCAATAGAAAACTCCCATCTTCTTAAAAGATGTATGAAGTGCCTTTTCCTGTGCGATTGGTCAGCACAATGATAGGATAGCATATCACACTGACTGCTCTGCTTTCTTCCATCCGAGATGACGGTGGGAAGGCAATCTCTGAAATGAAGATGAGAACACAGTGAGGGTACTTAAACTGACTACAGGCTCCTTGATCAATGTGATGAGTAAACTCAGACCATGAACAATATATCACAAAAGCACACAGATTACGTTCTCCTTGAAGAGGGATGAGAAGGGAGCCAATGCTTATATCCCCCCCCCAAAAAAAACACACCAAAACCAACCCTCAAAAGTCTGTCAGGCTATTTTGTGGTTATTTTGAAAAAAAAGCAACCTACCAGGCATCTAGGCCTGTTTTCTGAGAGAAAGGAAACCAAATCTCTTTATATTAGAATGGTGGAATAGTCCCAGGGGCATCTCTATCTTATGGTGTATTCACTGTAGGAAGAAACAGGAGGAGAGAAGAGGAGGGAGACTTTTCTCCTTGACAATAGTCTGGTCATCTGTGTAAACTAAGTCTTTGTGATTGCAAATATTTATTTGAGCAGAATGCAAGGGAAGATCAAAACTATTTTATCACATCTGGTGAATAAAGAGGGATGAAGGAAGTTGTTTAGGTACAAGGATTTCACTGCCTTTGAGACAGCATTTCCTATAGCAGCAGAAATTGCCAGCTGCTAGCCAGAATTCTTTTTCTTATTTTTTTTTTTATTTAAAACAGGAAAAAAAAATCTCTACCATTGTAATGGTTCTGAACATTTACATATTATCCTCTGTTTCATACCCTCCAAATACCCTCCAAACCCTCCAAGCTCTGAGTAACTTCAGATTCTGTTAAGTACCAATGCACTTAATGATATTTGCTCCTTACAAATGGGATAGTCTCAGGTTCATTTTGAATTGTAATCCTTAGAGCTATTGCCTTCTTACAGATCCAGGTGAATGCAGGGGTAGCTGGAGAGGCATCTTGTAAGAGAGGATACAACCAGACTAGGCTGGATATGGTACTGTGCTGGCACAGGTATGGCCTTAGCATGGAGTAGAAGACTTGTGCTCTGTCTGCACTTGCATTTTCCAGAAAGCCCCAAATGACTTGCCAGGAATAGAAACACGGTCTGCATGGTGGTAATGATCTTTTTGCTCTCTGCGTGTGTTTTTGAGATGAATACATGCTAAAACTAACCCGCTAGCCATAAAAATCAGTAAAAATTACCCTGCTTGAAATAAAAATGTCAGACCCACTTGGTCTTATTTAAGAGGAAAAAGTCATCATGTGCACTGACGATGAGGCCTGTGGGAAAGAGATTTTAGGAGATTCTCTGTATTCTGTCTCAGTGCAGCACTGATGGCTACTTTGAAGCAGAGCTACTTAAAATAATAGTTTGATGGCTTCATTAAACTCTAAGTTTCTCCAATGGAAAGTGTAGTCCAGAGAGAAGTATTTTTAGTATACTCTTAAAAAGTCAACAGCCCATCCCTTCCTGATGTGTACCCTTGACTGTGAGAACAAATTGTACTGTAACTACTCTGAGTCCCATTCTTGTTGAAAGAGACAAAGTATTTCTCTAAATAAAAATAATAACAATATAAAAGGCTTTATTTGTCTAAACATTTCTGTATAACCTGAATTAGAGAACTGTGGATTTGGGTCCCAGTGTAATATGGATGCAATTGCAAAAATCAATGCATAAAACAGAGCCTAGAAAAGAATTGTATTTAACAGGAGACAGAAAATCAAAACAGATTCCAAACAAATTAGAAATTAAGACCGCAGCAGCTTGAGCCGAGTTTGCCTTATGGGGAAAGCTTATTAATGTAACTAAGGTGATTTTTTCTTTTTCTTTTTTTTTTTCTCTCTCTCTCTTTTTTTTTTTTTCCAGAACTCCCCATCAGTAGTATTTGCCCATGTCACATCTCTGTTCTGTGACTTGATATGGCAATGAGAACAGCAGATCAACAACAATAAAATGACAAGATAATTAAAGCTTTACTTTACAACATGTGGGAACTTCAAAGATATTAGAAGGTGCTGATACAAAGTCTGAGCAACTGAGCTGTAGCAATATCACAGAACTGAAGCAATATAGCTTTTAGTCTAGAGAAATATGCTGTATTTCCCAGATCTAATAACGTATATTGCATCCTTAATTTGTTTTAGAAAAAAAGATCCAAGTGCTTTGCATTTGTTTAGCCCAATCCAGTCTTAACCTTTGCTAAAATGAAAGGGTCTTGCATGTCATATAGAGGAAAATCTACCAAATATATAGCTTTTGGAAAAGAACGGTCATTTGTGGTTACAATATTGGAGTTGTGGACACTATAGGCCTCTCCATAATAAGAAATCCACTCTCTTTCATATAGGTTCATTTCATTTAAAAATCACTGGAAGTGTTATAACTGTTCACTATCTAAACTATTACTAGGAGGATACGGTTCAGGGGAGACCTTATTGCTGTCTGCAGCTGCCTGACTGGAGAACATGGAGGAGACAAGTCCAAGCTCTTCTCAGAGGAGCACAGTGATGGGACAAGAGGCAATGGGTGCACACTGGAACATGGGACGTTCCGGTTGATTATAAGGAAAAACTCTTCTACCACAATGGTGACCAGAGAGGTTATGGGATCTCTGTCCTTGGACGTGTTTGAGCCTGAGCTGGATGGGTCCCGGAACAACCTGCTCTAATTCAGTCCGCTTCGAGCAGGACCTCAGAAGGTCCCTCTCAGCTTAAATTATTCTGTGACTCTATGATTTTTGAGATTGGAGCTAGATCCTTAACTTCTGAACTAATGTTTATTATCTTTAGTAGTACTAATATATGCATATATACATATATATAATCTCTTGACTGTCTGTAGCAGATGAAATAACTGGAAGGCATTTGACTTGACATTATATATAGCAAAATGGTGCACCAGGTTCATTATGTGTCAGGCTGTTCTTCATGGAGTCTGGAAGTAAAGAAACAACCATGGGATTGTTGCAGTATTTCCCAAAGTCAGCACAGCTGGATAATGGGATTTAGTATGCTGACTTGTGGAGCTGAAAAATGATAACTGGAAAGATAAACCTCTCCTAATTAAAAACAAACAAACAAACAAACAAAACCAGCATGGTATGAAGTTGCTTTTGTGTCTATGCTATGGTAAAAGTAGGAGCAACTTCTGTGTTACAGATTGATACTGGAACGTATTTTACCCTGAGTTTATGTTGGATTTCAACACAGATCTAGATGTTTCTCCAGTGCTTTCCTTCAGGCAACCTATTTTATGGACTGCTCTGTTCCTGTGCCCAGTTCTGCCACTCACCTTTCTGACCCTAAACCATTTCTGGGTGCTAGCATCAATTACTGAGCAGCATGTGCTTTGTGCTTTGCTGTCTTTTCTGACTGAGATTTTTTCTGCCTGCAGCAGATGAAGGAGCTTGTACAAAGTCAGCTGTTTTTTTACAGCCGTCCAGCAGTCCATTAAATGTCTGCTCTGGATACCTGAAGTCCATGGGTCCATTCAGTTTGTTAGTTCAGAAGCTTTTAGTGCACTAAAACACCACTATCCCCTTTCTCCCTTCAGTTACTACAGCATCCTTTAAGCCTCCTCTTTGTTTCATTCATTTTGCAAAATAAAATATGTAATGAGCCCCAGTCATGATCTTCCAACTGTTTGCCTGGTTGCAAACTGTCATTTCCAAGAGGATATATTAATGGTGCTGTTATCCCTTGATCATGTCAATTTTAATGCATGCAAGTGCTGTTTCTGCCTCATTCCCACATAATTACAAGCCTGTGTTTGGCAAATGAGGATATGTTTGCTTTCTTGATTAAGAAGGTTCTAAAATTTTTTTGCATGCTTGGTAGGAAATAACTTATGAAAAGAGCTAGTTTTAGAAGAGAAGCCCAGCAGTAGAGATTTTTAGATTTCCCTAATACTTTCCTCTGCTGGGCAGAAAGCAGTTTGTGAATGCTAATGAAATCAGCTTTGCATTACCCCAGTGAAGTAGCTGTGCATTATTCCCACAAGGAGATGGAAGCACAGTGTGATTAAGTGACTTGTCTGCATTCGTATGGCTGCTGGGATTCCAGTATTTGCTCAGGTGTTGGCTCACAGCACTAGACCCAAGGGCCAATTTGGGATACAGTAAAATTTTTCTTCTTTCATTGTAATGAAAGACTTGGTAATTTTTTTTCATTCCTTTTTTTTTTTTTTTTTAATTTTTAACTTATTGAAATTTTTTAAATTTTCTCACATCTGAGGGAATGGATGGTGGGCTGTATATATATCCTCATTTATTTCCACTCTGAGCCCTGCCTGGATCACAAAGGAAGGAGCTGTCCCTTAGAGCCAATCAGTGGTGTCCCATAGTTCAAATTCCCCTGGTAAGCCACCATTTTAATGGCATTTTTCTCTGATGAGCCTTCTGATGTCCCTTCATAGCTCTTGTATAGTCAGGATCATGCGTTTCAAACTAGCTTCTTTTACTGCAGCATTAAAAGAGTCATCTAGTCTATTCCCTCCTATTGCATACTCCTGATTATTTTTTACTGAAGTTGTTTTAGTAACTTTAAATAGTTTTGTTTCTAAAACAAAATATTATTATAATAACTTTTGTCTGTATGAACTTCAGTTTTTTTAAGTTTTTCTGGAGGAACTTGGAGCGTTGGAAGGAGTTGGCTATGGAGGGCCCAAGCCATTTCTTGGTGTACACATACAGTCCAATATTCAAATAGTCCATGGATCTGTTCAGGCAGATTTGTTGAGATCTGGGGACAGTGACACATATGGGGGTCTGTTGGCTGTGTGTGTGTTCAGTTCAGGAAAGCTGCTGAGATCCTCCACTGTGTAAAATGAAGCTGCTGTCTTGGAATCAGCAGTGCTGCAGCTGCTTAACCACAGTGCTGCTTACCAGCCAGCTACAAGACCGATACTCTTATACGCTACCCTGCAGAGAATTGCATAAATTAGAGACCATGCAAGGAGGCCAATAAACACGTTAATTTAGTGGTTGATAAGTGCTGCTGATTCCCATGCTTCTTCCAGGATATAATTCTCTAAACACCCATGTCACAGAGGTGACCACTAATCCCCAGTTCACCGGCAGTGGTGCTGCACCTGGTAACTTGGGGCCGTAGCAGCAGGGAGCTACTTATTATCTCAGTATTTTTTTTTAAGGAGACAGAGGTAATCAGTTGAATGACAGGCTGACTGTGATGCCAAGTGGTCTATTGTGTGCTAACCCCAGTGACAGATGAATGCATGCTTCAAAGAACCAGCATGCCAGCAAGCAGCAACAGGAGTGTATCTAACGCTGGCTGGCTGGTTGGGGGACAAGGAGAAACAGCAGATGGTCCCTTGCATCTGATGCTGTTGTCTCCTGTGCTGACAGCGGGGTCCTTGTGACCAGTATCAGAAAATGAGATTATTCCTGCTGCTTTAGGAGGGATTTCTGTTTATCCTGACAAGGGGAAAATGAACAACTTTTGTCAGAGTTTGTAATGCAGCTCTCAGATCGCAGAGCAGCACTGACTGGGAGGGCAAGGTGGTTCCTGTCTTGGGATGTGAGCGCAGGCCGCGATCAAGGCCTGCGGCCCAGGCTCTGGCATGCGAGCTCCATCCATCCAGGATCTTGGGATCTGCTGCACTGCCCTTCCACCTCACTAAAAATCCAGTAGCTTTTGTATGAAACCATGCCCAGGGCAGTCTGCCAATTACTGTTCATCTGAAAATGGCATTAACCAGCAAGCGTGTGCTTGTGTATGTGCTGGGAAACAGGGGAGAAGAAACAGTCCAACACCAGGTTTTGATTTAGGCTTTGGGGATGTACAAGCCTCCACACAACACGCTTTCTGTGACACATACGTACTGAGACACATTTACATGGCAACTATTATGGTGCATGTTGTTTGTGATTGGGACTGCAGACAGTACTAATTTTCTCCTTGAAAGGCAACAAGCTCTAAATTGCATCAAAAGACCCAGAAAACTTATGAATAACTTTCTATGGCTGTGTGTTTGCTTGTGGCATGAGTCCCTCCTCCAGTTCCTTAGTCTGCTTACCTTCAAAATTTAGGGTGGTTTCTGAAGCCCCAAGTAATGGAGACATGCGCCCACATAAGCATTTGACAGAGATTGTGTTGTTTTGTCAGTTTTCTCACTATTGTAACAAATTACCTTAGTAGTATTAGTGTTATTATTATTATTGTTGTTGTTGTTGTTGTTATTTTTTTGGGCAGAAGGGAGGCAAAGAGTACTTTGCTGTCTTAACAGCCTCAGCCCTCACAGAATCAGTTAAAATGGAAAGTTACTGCAGTGTGAAGATCAGAGCAAAGGCTCTGACAGAGTGCAGCTGGTTCAAATCATCATTGATTAATCTATCATCTCTGATTGAAAATTGGTGGTGTGACGCTGTCAGAGTCATTTCATACAGGACAAGTCTGATGGTGGTTATTCCTTGAGTGGCTTGGCTTTCACCCTCCTTTGCACCGAACTCTCAGAGTGCAGTGGAGAGCCACGGGAGGCCTCTAGGGCATTCTAGAAGACACTAGGGGCCACTGCGAGACTTTTGCGGGGGGGGGGGGGGGGCGGAGTTAGAGGACACTGGGGTGCCCTGATAGACATGGACAGGCACTGGAGCACACTGGAGATTCATGGGAGGTGTGTAGTGAGCACTGGAAGGACTTTATAGGACACTGGAGAGCCTTAAAAGGTCTCTAGCTGGCGCTAGAGCACACTCAAATGCTCTGGGAGGCCTTAAGTGTGCACTAGAGAGCCCTGAGAGGCCTACACGGGGGCAGTAAATGTTACATACAGTAAGGGTCCCTGGGAGGCCTCTAGGGTGTATTCTTGTGTCCCCTTGTGTCCTCTACTGCCACCTCGAGGCCTTCTTCCTCTTGTGAGCCCTGGAAGTCACCTAGAACCTCCTTTTGGATTATATCACTTTCCCAAGGCCACCTAGGACCTGTCAGTTAGCTGTAGGATTACCTAGAAACCTCCCAGGGATGCCAGTGCACACTCTTATGTGACCTAGAGGCCTCACAGTGCCCCTAGAATTTTCCAGGACTTTCCAGTATGCTCCAGCACCGCTCAGAATTCCCAGAGCCCCCTGGTGTTTTTAATGCACTCTGGAGACCTCACAGGTGTCTACAGTGGCTTCTAGTACAGCTTAGAAGTCTCCCAGGATACTCTAGAGGCCTACCAGCGCCTTTCACTGTAAGCTCATTTGTTCTATAGTCCTACTAGTGCAACCTCAAGTCTTCCCAGGGATTATTACTGGAATCTACTTCCCCCTAGAGGTCTCACTGGGCTATCCAGTGCATTCTAGGACATGCTAGAGGCCCCCCAGAGTCCCCTGGTGTGCTATGTTGCCTGCTTGAGGCCTTTCACGGATGTCTGCTGTCCTCTTGGATGCCCTAGAGGCTTCTCAGTGCAGCCTCGAGGCCTCCTGTTGCACTATGGTGTGATCTAATGCAATCAGGCGGAGCCACAGGGCCTCCCAGTGGACTCTAGTATGCCCTGAAGGACTTGCTGGACTCCCCAGTGTTTTCTAGAGTATCCAGCAGGCTTCCTAATGCTCTTCAATGTGCTATAGTGCTTTCTACAGTCCTCCCAAGCCTCAGAGTACAATCTTGTGTTCCCTAGCTGCTTCGGAGGGCCTCCCAGTAAACTCTATCGCACCCCAGGCCCTCCCAGATAGCTCTAGGATGCGCTAGAGACCTGAGGAACCCCACTGCGCTCAAGAGAGTGCTAGAGGTCTCCCAGAGGCCCCCTGGGCCTCCTGGTGTAATCTGGCACCTTCTGGAACATTCCCATGGCCCTCCCAGTGTGCTCTGATGCCCCTGTAGACCTCACAAGGCTCTCAAGTGTGCTCTAGCATCCCCTAGAAACTTTCCAGGGCAATATAGAGGCCTTGGAAAGTTTCCTTTAACCTCTAGTATCCCTTGCAGGCTTCTGAAGGCCCCTCATTACACTTCACAGAACACTAGAGGCCTCCCAGTGCACCCTAGAGTTTTCCGGGGCCTACCAGTGTAGTCCAACACCCCCGGAAAACTGTCAGGGCTGCTCAGTGTGCTCTAATACTTCCCGGAGAACTCACGGGACTCTACAGTGTGTTCCAGAGTCCCACAGAAGATTCCCAGGGCACTCTTGAGGCATCCCAGGGCCAGCAGAGCACTCTGGATTGCTGGACGGTCCTGCTAGTGCACCATAGAGGCCTCCAGAGGACAGCAGATTACACTACGGTTCCCTCGAAGGGCTCTCTAGTGCACAGTAGGGCCCACTAGAGGCCTCCCGGGGTCTCCCAGTGTGCTCAAAGGACAAGTAGAGTGATCACAGGGCTCTCCACTGTCCTCTAGGAGTTCCTAAAGAGTTTCCAGTTTCCCACGGCCCTCCACTCTGTTCTAGAGCCTCTGGAGCTCTACAACGGCACCCCAGTGCAGTCAAGCTCCCCTAGTGTCCTTTAGGATGTCCTAGCAGGCTTGAGGTCTCCTGTTGCCTTTTGGTGTGATCTGATGCGTTCTGGAGGTCTTGCAGGGCCTCCCAGTGGACTCTAGTGCTCTCTGAACATCTTGCTGGACTCTCCATTACTCTCTGGAGTATCTGACAGAAATCCTGGTGCCTCCTGGAGGCCTCCCAGTCTTCAAAATGCCCTCTAGTGTCCTGTGGATACTTCCCAGGGCCTATCGGTTTTCTCCAGGGTGCCCTAGAGGAATCATAGGGCCCCCCACTGCACTCTAGAGAGTCCTAGAGGCATCCCAGTAAGCCCTAGAGGCTCCCAGGGACTCCCAGTGCAATCTAGCACCTGCTGGTGTGCCCTAGGGCCCTTTGGAGACTCCCAGGGCACCCAGAGGCCTCCCAGGGCCCTGCAGTGTACTCTAGCACTAGCTAGAGGCCTCCCAGGGCTCTCCGCTGTCCTTTGGGGTGCCCTAAAGGCCTCCCAGTGCACACTACAGGCCTCCCATGGCCCTCCAGTTTGCTCTAGAGCCTCTGCAGGTCTACAGCAGACCCCTACTGTACTCAAATTCCCCAACCTTAAGGGGCTTCTGTTGTGTTCTTGGGAATTCGCATTAATTGCTGCTAGATGGAGGCCTGTAATAACAGACAGTCGTGAACATTGCAGATAACTAATAAGCCACAGAGGGAGAAGAATGTGGGAAGGAGCACTGGTGTTATTTTTCTTCTGGGCTCCATACTGGGCAGTGACAACAGGTTCTAACATGCCTTACTAAAATTGGGTTATGTTTCAGTGAGAGACTTATAAAGGACTCTTTGTTTAGTGAAGGAACCTTTGTGGTTCTTCTTCTTCAGTGTGCTGCAGTATTTGTATGGTGCTGAGGGACCCTGGAAGTGTAACTCAATGCCACACACCCCTCCACAAGGCTAAACAGCTAAAGCATGGGGAGTTGCAAAACTCTGCTGAGATGTTTTGTGGCTGCAGTTCTTATTTCATTCAAAATGGTACAGTTCAATATTGAGATGAAAGAGCATAGGTTTTTAACTAATTCAGCTCTGTTTTTCTTATAATAGTTTAAACCTTAGTGTTCTGAAAAGCATGGTATTTCTCTATCGAAGAGGAAGGTTTATGGTCCATATTTTTTCATTGAACTTCATCTTTATAGAGAAATAGTTCATCACAGATATTTTTTCCTGAGTATTTTTCAAGTACTTACTTGCTTTAATAGAACCATTATTACCATAATTACTTATAAATAAAAATGCTAACTAACCAGAAAAATGCTTTGCTGATCTCCTAATGATGTTTTTCTGGGCTGTATAATGCTGTTACATACTTCATAAGCACAGAGATACTTGTGTATTTATTTTTAAAACTGGTATCATATTAATAAGCTGAAGGCTTCCTTAAAGCAAGGCTTTAAGACAGCCAGATCTTGCTGAACCTGTAATTGCTATTTGCTGGCAGGGTCAACAACTTTCAGATCTCATCAGAATACTGGATGGTTGCAAAACTGCTATCCAAATACAGCAGCAAATATATTACTCTCTGCCTCTGCTCCACCTGCACATTGTAAATAGCTAGAGAAGGAGAACTGCTGAACTGAAGATTCTGAAATGAGAGCCATCAATAACTTAACCACTTATAATTTATTTCTTCATTACTCATTGCACTGTGGCTAAAATTAATGTTTTGGGTTTTTTGCTCTTTTCTAACAGTATTACCATAAGTAAAGGTTCCTTATTCCTGAATTCCTGCAAATTCAGTGCATCTACAGGCAACAGTTTATCACATCAGAATGAACTGATGTAGGCAAAGAATGGTAGGCTGAGAACTAGTTTGCTTGCAGAAACCATGGGCAATCTCGAAAGTGTTTAGGGCACAGGGGGAGAATGTACTTTTAGTTAAGTAACTACTCACACTGGAAATCAGGAGTTTTATTATTATTATTATTATTTTTAAGTTACAAAATTACTGATCTAAGGTTTGTACCTAACTCTGAGGAGAACTTGCATGGTTTGCTTAAATCTTGAAAGTGGCTACTGAGCTCAAAAGGTGTCATCATAACAATTGTAGTCAAGGAGAGCCAATGTGGCTTGAGGAAATTTCTGTACTTTTTGGACAGTCTGTTCATTGCAGCTTAGTGCTGAATGAAACCTAATTTAGTTTGTGTCAGGAGTTAGATACTTTAACATAAAAAATCTGAAGACAGGGTGTTATTCGTGATGTTTGGGTTTCTATAGCCCATTGTAGTAACGTTGTGTAGAGAGTATATAAAAACAGAGGTCCTGCTGCTGATATATTTACTAATGCTGTCATATCTTAGGTTGGGAGGGACTTCTGGGGGTTATCTGTCCTGCTTTGAGGAGGGCATCTCTTGAATCAGGCTGCTCAGTGTCTGCTCCAGTTGAGTTGTAGATATCACCAAGGATAAAAATTCCCCACCCACCTGGCCTGCTTCTGGTGTCTGACCACCTGTATGGTGGAAAAAAAAAACCACCTTGCAAATATCTAATCAGAATTTTCTGTGTTCTAACTTGCATCCAGTGCCTCTTGTCCACATTTCTTTCCAGGAAAACCCTGTCTCCATTTCCTCTACATCTTTCCAATAGGTAGCTGAAGACGGCAATTAAGACTTCCTTCTGCCTTTTTCAGGCTGAAAAAAACAAACAAACAACAACAACAAAAAAACAGTTCTAAGCTTCTCTTCATATACCAAATGCTCCAGGTCCCCTGACCATCTGTACTGAATCCAGCATACCAGTGTCTTGTACTGAGAAGCTGAAAACATGACAGTTGTACTCCAGATGTGCTCTCACAAGTGTCAGAGGGGTAGATTTCTTCCTCTGCACTCATGCTGATTGCACCCAGTAGGTGATTGTCCTCCCTTGCTCCAAGGGCACATTGCTGTTCACGTTGTTCATTAGGACCCCCAGCTCTGTGCATACCTGTGTTGCTGCCTGGGGTTATTTCATCCTAGATGTAGCACTTGGCATTTGCTGAACTTCATAAAGTTCCCTTCAGTTCATGTCTTCAGCCTGCTGATGGCCCTTTACAGGGGTGCTCAGCAGGTATAGTGGTGCTGCTCCTTGGAGTATCAAGCACTCCCCTCAACTTGGTGTTGTCTCTGAAATTGCTGAGAGTGTCATTCAGGTCATTGAAAGACTTTAAACAGCATTGACTCTGATATTGATCTCTGAGGGATGTTACTAATGGCACTAGTTGGGCTTGATGGAATTGAAGACAACGTTGGGGGTTTTTGTTTAATCCTATAAACACAGGAAAACTGGTTTAGGGTAGTAGCTGATGTACACATTTCACCCTGTTGCACATGATGTGCCTGGATGTACTTCCTCTATTGTTGGCTGACTTCTTCCATTCCCTCCCCATTTTAAAAATGAAAATGTGCCACCTATATTAGTTATGATTGTGTGGCTCATATTTCAAAGAGCGGCAGAGTTCAGTCATGCTGGGCTGAAGGGCCCTTTTCTCTTTTTTTTTTTTTTGAGTGAGCAACCCTAGGAGCATGCTATTCTGTGCGTTGCATGCCTTCTATTTCAGGAGAAGCAGATCCCCAGCACATCCTGTGTTTTGGGGTGAAATGTCTCTAAGCTGCTGCTTTGCTGTGTGTACTGCACCAGTAGATCAGGGTGTGTGTTGGACAGCCATGAGGCAGGCAGTGTGCCCAGAATATTAACAGTCGTTGTTTTGACTCATTGCCTCGATTGTCTCCTGCCTGAGTTCAATTACTAATGATGGCCCTGGGGCAGCGTTGGCTATAGAACACTGGCTTTGGGAATAGTTTGTTTTAGCAATCATGTATTTTAATTACAAATGAGGGGAGGTTACTTTGCTCCTATTAATGTGAACTGAAGTTTGAATACCAGGTGCCCTGCTCCTGATAGTAGGAAAACAAGTTAGGTGCTGGGGAGCAGCAAGGGCAGGTGAGCTGGAAGCCAAGGGTGACGGGTAGCCAGGTTGGGCAGTGACCTCCCTGAGCTTACAAACAACTCCTGAACCAAGGGGAGAGCCCATGGCCAAGATCTCTCCCACCTCTTCTGCCCCTGTGGCTCTTCCCAGTAGTTGGATCCCAATTTATCTCTGTGCTGGGTCAGAGCTGGGTTTGAGCAGCTAAGCCTTGCAAGGGAGAGTTTACAGAGCATCTCCGTGTGCTTGGACCCTTACATTACAGCAGGAGATACCAATCTCTTTAATTTGATACCTTGTAGGTACCGCTGAAGCTTAACTATAATACTTGTTTTATAGTCTGAAGTCTTTTTTATAGCTGATAAAGGGAATTAGGACCTGAAGTTTAATCTCTTTTCTCAAGGCTTAATCAGCTGTGAGACTGACCATGCAAAACAGATCACAGGTTGCTAATGAAGATTCCTCTGATCAGTATGAGATATGAGGTGCATTGAGAGCAGACAGGTATGAAAGGAAAACGTATTTTGGCTACAGGCTTGACAAAGTGAATTAGGGAGCAGTAAAGTCAGCCTGCCTGTGGTATCTAGTCTACGTCATATTATGGTACCTTATTTCCAGATTAATATAATGCAAAAAAGGGGATGGTATTTACAGATCAAGAGACTCAAATCCATTGTTTTCCTCTCTCTGACCGAGAGCAGGACCATTTGTTTCTTGCTAGCATTCGTGAGTGTCAGATTTTGTGGCATTCCATCTTCCTTGCTGCTCAGAGAAAATCACTTGCTACTTAATGAAAAACACCTCCCAGGATGTAGAAAATGAAGACCGTTCTTTGAACCTTTCTGGCTTTACTAGGACCTGCCTAGCCTTCAGACGGCCAGCACTTACCACATGATGGTACATTTCATAAATGCCTGTAACACTCCCTCTGATCTTACCTGCTCTGCTTAGGAGAATGCCACTTTATTTGGGAAACAGATGGCCTTCAGTCATAGTTCTGCTACTCTGCTGGCCAAATGGCAAAGTATCTCTTGGTTTTACTGCTTTTCTACTATTTTTCTTGCCTTGAGATTTCCAACTCCATGCTATTTTTAACAAGTATGTTGCATTGCAAGTGTTTTCGTGGTCATGCTTTCAGTCCCCGCTGGCTCCTCTTTGTTCTGCGCAATTACTATTCACAAATTTAATGTGCTACTTATTTGCTCTTCCAGGTGCTTCAGTAGCAATATTATATAAAATGGAGTCTAATGTTAATCTCTGTAGAAGCACACTTAAATACTTTTCTCGTTCAAGAACACTTCTGCTCAATGTTGCACTCTGCTTAAATTTTCCAGTTAACTTGCAAGCCATCTGACAGCGCTTCTGTCCTATCCAATTTGATTCAAACATCTTAGTGATTTTTGTGAGGCAGTATTGTGGATGCTTGACAAAAGTCTAGATATTGCATCTCCTGTGTTCCCTTCATCTACAACTTTGGTAACTTGATTAAAAAAAAAAAAAATCCATCTTATTTGGTCCAGTTTGTTGCATTGGTTATAGTGCCATTGCAATAGACTCTTCAGGCTCACTCCTATTTTTCGAGTATTGTTTGTAAGCCTCTGGTCACTGACTTGGTCTCTAAGTGCCACAGCAATACGTGTATTAAAGCACTTTTCCTTAGGCCAGGGGGCTCTTCAGAGTTGTCTGAAGGAGCTGCGGTTCTCCAGGACTAAAAGGAGAAGGGCCGGAAGATAGACCAGGGAAACTATAGGCTTGTTAGTTTGACCTCAGTGCCAGGGAAGCTCATGGAGCAGATTATCTTGAGTGTCAGCACACAGCACTTGCAGGGCAACCAGGCAATCAGGCCCAGTCAGCATGGGTTTATGAAGGGCAGGTCCTGCTTGACGAACCTGATCTCCTTCTATGACAAAGTGACACACTTAGTGGATGAGGGAAAGGCTGTGGATGTGGTCTAACTTGACTTCAGTAAGGCTTTTGACACCATTTCCCACAGCATTCTCCTCAAGAAACTGGCTGCTCTTGGCTTGGACTGGCATACGCTTGGTTGGGTTAGAAACTGGCTGGGTAGCCGGGCCCAAAGAGTCGTGGTGAATGGAGTCAAATCCAGTTGGAGGCCAGTCACTAGTGGAGTCCCCCAGGGCTCAGTACTGGGGCCAGTCCTCTTTAATATCTTTATCGGTGATCTGGATGAGGGGATCAAGTGCACCCCCAGTAAGTTTGCAGATGATACCAAGTTAGGTGTGTGTGTCGATCTGCTCGAGGGTAGGATCTGGATAGGCTGGACTGATGGGCCAACTGTACGAAGTTCAACAAGGCCAAGTGCCGGGTCCTGCATCTGGGGCGTAACAACCCCAAGCAGTGCTACAGGGTGGGAGATGTGTGGTTGGAAAGCTGCCTGGCAGAGAAGGACCTGGGAGTACTGGTTGATAGTCAGCTGAACATGAGCCAGCAGTGTGCTCAGGTGGCCAAGAAGGCCAACAGCATCCTGGCTTGCGTAAGAAGCAGTGTGGCCAGCAGGGCTAAGGAAGTGATTGTCCCCCTGTACTCAGCTCTGGTGAAGCCACACCTTGAGTACTGTGTTCAGTTTTGGGCCCCTTACTACAAGAAGGATGTCGAGGTGCTTGAGAGAGTCCAGAGAAGGGCAGTAAAGCTGGTGAGGGGTCTGGAGAACAAGTCTTACAAGGAGCGGCTGAGGGAGCTGGGGTTGTTCAGCCTGGAGAAGAGGAGGCTCAGGGGTGACCTCATCGCTCTCTATAGGTACCTTAAAGGAGGCTGTAGCGAGGTGGGGGTTGGTCTATTCTCCCACATGCCTGGTGACAGGACGAGGGGGAATGGGCTAAAGTTGTGCCAGCGGAGTTTAGGTTGGATATTAGGAAGAACTTCTTTACCGAAAGGGTTGTTAGGCATTTGAATGGGCTGCCCAGGGAAGTAGTTGAGTCACCATCCCTGGAGGTCTTTAAAAGATGTTTAGATGTAGAGCTTAGTGATATGGTTTAGTGGAGGACTTGTTAGTGTTAGGTCAGAGGTTGGACTCGGTGATCTTGGAGGTCTCTTCCAACCTAGATGATTCTGTGAGTTGGTCTGGCTGAAAACTAACAGGATGATGAACTCCTGAGTAAAATTCAAGGTAGAGCAACTTTGCTAAACCTAGTCAAGGGAGCTTGTTCTCCCTGGTTGGAACGGGGTCAGAATTATAACATACCTTGGCAAATGCCAATTCCCTAATGCTCCTGCTCCCTGCCAGCACAGTGATGTGCTGCAGTTGACTCTGTATTGCAACAATTGGCTCCATTGCTGCCGTTGTAGTTCTGTATCGTCCCAGTCAGCCTGTGAGCTGATTTTCAGAGAAACCTGTAGCTCTGAAAGTGCTTTTAAGGCCTCTGTATCCTTTACTTTTGTGCTTCAGTGTTGGCACAAGGGAAATAGAGAAAATGGGACTTGGAGTTAGCAGTTAAATGCTCATAGCTAGGAAATGCCTTGTAGTGTGGAAATCCTGCAAGAGGAAAGTCTCCTGTGGTCTCTGTGGCTCATGGACTGGGAAGGGTTGAGAGAGCAAGGGGAAAACTAAGGCTGGCAGCCTTCTCCTGTGCAGCTGGAGGGTGCAGGGTGCTGGTAATGTGTGTCAGGGTCCAGGTGCTGTGTGCCAGGGTGCTCTCTGCTTTCCTCGTAGTCCTGCAGTGCTGACCAAGCTTCCTGTAATGATTCCTGCATGTGGAAATTCATCTCAAAGCACTTGCTGTCACATCTGTTCAATGTACTTACTGCTTTGCAACAATGGCCAGAGCTCTGTGCACATCCCTGAAATGTTTCCTGCTGGGGCACAAACCAAACCGCTTTTAGCAGCGCAATGCCCTGACTTTGTTGGCAATCCCAGCACTGCTGAGGTGCTGTGCTAAAAGTGTCCCCCCACAGTACCTCCTGAAAGACGAGGATTCCTGTTTGAGCCTCGTGTGTGTGCTGCCTAACAGCCTGCCTGCAGCTGGCAGCTTGCTGCAAGAGGACCTACATCACGTGTGGGATTTGTGGCTGCAGTTGAGGGGTGTATCGATCTTGTATATTGTGCTGCTGCTGGGCTCTCTGGGATGGTGGAAGGGGAGGTCAGGATTGTTACAGCTCTGCCAGGAGCTCCAGATTTTTCCCCCCCCCATCTCCAAACTGGCTAAAACAACCTAATATGCACAGTTTTCTGGGAAATCAGGAAGTAATATGAGGAAAAAATAGCATATGCTCAGGAGCATGTCGCCCAAAGAAATGAAATGGGTAATGTTGCCCTGAGCAAATAGGATTTATAGCAATTTCAATATGTGGGTGTGGGAGAAAATGCAGACAAGTGTAATAAAAGAAATATTGGTTGTTTTTCGCAAGCAATAGCTGTGTAAAATATTGTCCTTGGGACAGAAAAAGTTACCTTGATTCTGAAATAATGCACTCAGCCTCTGGCTGTCAGTGTTATATCAAAGCCTCAGTAAATTTTTTATTCCCACAGGCATTATTTTACAGCTATTGTCCGCCATATCAAACTCCATTCATAACGTGTATTTATAGCTGGGGTGATCTGTGAGATTCTTCATAATATATAAAAATGAGGAGGCTGCCACAAAATGGCTTTTGGTTTCCTCTGAGGTTTGCGAAACAGATGTTAAAAGCAAATGATTTAAAGCAGCAATTTTATTAAAAATGTATTAGTGCCATTTGGAGCTTTCACAGCTATTCTCCAGAACTACGCTGGGCTTCCAAGAATGAAGTGTGAGGCTTTGAATCTGCAGCTTTGTTTTTAGCTTATTTTAGGCTTTGAGGCAACAAATCTGCTGGACCAAATTTATGCTAAAGAAATATGTGCCAGATTTATGCCAATAGACCTTCTGGTTCAACCTTTGTGTGTATATATGTAAAAATGTATTCATTATAGATTCAATATATATAAATATATATTCATTCGGCTTTTGTTTCACGTTAATGGCAGACAACTGAAGACTAGCCTTCTAAAGGTATTCAGGCACTTAGTTATGCAGACCACTCTCCAGGTGGATTTACAAATGCCTGAGGAGGCTGTATGTTTCCCTGACATTGGCTTTAGGAGTGACCTGCTTAGGCTTGCCTGGAAGCTCTAGTAAATACTTAGGTACAGTTTGGGAAAATAACCCCATGGGCCAAACGTGTTTTTCCCAAAACACAGAAGGAGCACATCAGGCAGGGATTTCAGCCCAGGTTTCCATGTTCCGGCTGGTGCCTGCCTCCATTTGGGAGGCCAGGCTGTGCAGCTTTGCACGTCAGGGTCACAATCTGCGTACTGACCCAGGTCTCACTTATTTACTTTGAAAGGATCAGCGTGTACCAGGCTGTATTATGCTGGTCAGTCTAGTGAAGTAATATCACAAAGAGTGATTAAATAGGCCAGACTATGCAGCTGGCAGTGAAGACACAGGACTCAGTACCCAGATCATGCTTCTCTGAAAGAAGTAGGAGTCTAGCCAATGCTAACAGTAAGAAGAGCAGCAAGCAGTTGTGTCCTAAGATCCTGAGCTGGCATGAGAAGACTGATTGTTAGTGTGGTATGCTTCCATTCAAAGTGTAAGACATTTGGCAAATGGGTAACATGTTAGTTTGAAAGTTTAAGGTTTTTGTGTTGTCTATGTACCTGTGCTGGTCCACATGCACATATGAATTATTTCACGTGGTCAGAGCTCCAAAGCCAGGAAGGAAACACCCCCATCGGGGCAGAAAAAGGGTTTCCTTCTTGCAGAAGATCTGCAAGGAATAACATAACATATCTTCTGCATTTTCTGGAAGCATGAGGGGTTTGGGTGAAAGCACTCCTGTCCTGCCCAGCTCCCCTTCGCACACTTTGCTTGCAGCTGGGATAGAGCTGCGTCTTTGAAGGCTACTGGAGGAACGTTTTATGTGCTGCTTGGCTTTATGTTGGTTTGGGTAGCTTTTCTTCCATCTTCTCTAACTATTAAAGAGCAAGATAAAATATAAGTGTGGGAAAGACCTTGAGAGTTCAGTACAGCCTATTGATAAAGCTGACACTTATGTCAGCAGTAGTGGAGGAAACTCAGCTCCAGTTACAGGGTAATGGTTGTGCTGCAAACCCTGCTTTGTGAGAATATTTAGTGAGAGAAGACAACTTTGTCTCAAGAAACAAATAAGATCTTCCCTGTTACATTACGGCATCAAGAAATTACATCATAAATTGCTATTTTTGTCATTAAACCGCAGGGCATTTTTTTGAATGTGAGTGTTCATAAATGAAACAAAATGGAGACATTAAAGCAGGCAGGTAATACTTCAAGGTAGTGACTAGATAGCTTTTTTTTCCCACCTCCTGTTTTTATTATTCTTTGCTTCTGATAATAGCTTCTTTAGAGGAGGTTTTAAAAATGGATTGTCCATAATGTTCTGCAGTGTCAGATATAAATAAAGGAAAAGTGCCGCATGTTTTCTTGTCGAAAGCTTCTTGTAGAGCTATGTAATCAGGGCAATTACATCTTTGCCTGTAGTTTGTCTTGTGGGTTTGCTGTGCATACCAATTAAATCAGTCAAGAATTGAACGTAATTGCCTGGCCTCCTTGTACATCTGGCAACTTGCTCGGAGTGTAGTGGTTTCTGACTCCCCTGGATCCTACATTATTTATGACAGCAGTTTTTCTTATCCCTTCAAAAATATATTTTGAGGGCTTTCTGCCTCTTGTGTTTTGCATTTCTTCTTCTGTTTAGGGATCACAGTCAAAGATGAATGATATACATCTGGAAAGCCCAGAGCTACTGCTTTTCTCTCAATGGAAGGAAACGAGAAGAAAGGGGTAGTAAAAGCTAAACAGGTGATGTGGCAAAAAAGGATGGCTGACATGGAGGAGATACAGTGCTTGGGATATCCTGGAAAAGCCAGTATTCCAGTGGAGTGAGACTCCTGGTGTGAGGTGCAGGTACTTGGATGGGGAGGAATGACTCAGTGTCTTCAGACAGTAGCTACTCTCTGCTTTTCTCCATTCAACTTGTCTGCCATCCTAATTTTGCGTTCTTTCTTAATCTTCTGACTGTTGGCATAATGCTCTGTACTTACTATATATCTTCCTTTGTGCATGCAAGCTTAGTTCTCCTTTGGAAATATTTTCTTTACCAAAAAAGTTGAATTTATTTTACATGCTTTCTTTGGAGCAAAGTCTATGTCATGCTCTGCAGAATAGTAACTCTGATGTCCAAATTACAACAATTCACTGTACAGACCTGTTATTTCTCTTTACTCTCAGGGTTTCCCAGTTTGACACTAGGGAGCTGCTGAGCTTCAGATCAAATTGCCTCCTTGTACCACCTGCCCTCTGCTCCAGCCATCCTTACGTGCAGCAGAGTACCTCGATGGGTAGCATGCCAACACCTGCAGGGAACAGGTGATAGCTGGAGATGGATGGACATTTTGAATAATGTAGAAAATTCAGTTTTCAAATGGATTCTCGAAGGTCTTGGTTATAAAATGTCATGCCAGCAAAAATGAGGGAAACCAACACTGCCTGGCTGAGAGAACATTATTCTGAATTGAAACTCCAAAATCTGAATTATTTAAAAAAGAAGCCCACAACCCACTTCTGTTTAAAGAATTCCCTATCATCCTATTCTCTACTTCAGCATCAGAGTTGTAGGAGTAATAAAGAAAACAAGATGTGCCCTTGCTTGGAAAAATATTTACTTATATTATAAATGGATTAAGAATGATTAAAGACCAAGTCTTTCAAGGTTGCTTCCAATGCTGTGATATGGTGGCCAGTGAACACTACAGTTGTCTTTTATCAAGCTTATTGCTATGACTCTTCAAAAGCAGTGGAGTTTCTAGGTTTTCTTAAAGATAATGGCTTTATTTGAATTGACATTCTAAATGCAGCTATACTTCTGGCAGGGGAGAGTGGGAATTAATGTCTTGCTTTGCTATGTTATGAGATCTGCAAGTAGATGGCTAATATTTTCCTTCTCTTGAGTTTTGTTTCCTGATTTTAGTAATTTGTTCCATGTACTATTCAATGAAAAATGTATGAAAGGTCTCAATGTTGAAATGAGAGGGCATTCACTGGATTTATCACAGAAATTGAGATGTATTGTGAAAGATAGGCATCTTGGATAACATCACTTTCTCTTTACTGCCAAGCATCATTACGGGATTGGTAAGGAATATTAGATACTCACTGAAGAACTGGCTGTGGTATTGCATAGGTTTGGGGTGATATGGCTACAGCTCATAACACAAGATCAGATTGTGGCACAAAAGCTAAGTAGACTCCCAAGCAGATGAGTAACCTCAGAAGTGCATGAGGTATATGCATTTCTTCAGTCTTCTTGATAGTGGTCAGCACGAGTAGATATCTTATGCTGAGTCTTGAATATCAGCTAAATATGTATTAGAGGATAGGGCTTGAAGAGGAGTTAGCAGTCTTCATGTTTCTGATTTCTAATTTATGAGCTGTAGCATTCAAACATTATTCAGTCTGAGTTTTTGATGTGGTTAGTCCTCTGCACTGAAGGAAGTGTATGGATATTTTCTGAGAAATTTCTTTATTTCCATTAGTAAATTAAATGATGTGCTCAAATATAAGGGATGGAGACCTCATTTTTCAAAAGAATGGTAAAATGAATGCCTAAGTCATTACATATTCCGGGAACACTTGGTAAATTTAGGGCTGCAAGTCTGTTTGCTCATAACAAATTTCAAAATCACATACTTCAGAAAAGAATACCTGTAAAATGTTACTGTATGTTGTTTGATTGGATCTGATATACGTATACAATATGACTTTATTTTTGCTTTAATGTGAGAGGTGTTATGAATAGATTATCCATATAAATTACTAGTGCAAGGAGAAACCAGGGAAGATGCCAGAAAATTTCCTCAGCAGACAGAGGTAGAGGAAAACCTCTGGTGCATGGTGAGGCTGTCAGCAAGCAGGAAATACAGACAGAAAGAGCAAAATGGAGTCTGAGGAGGTGAGTAAGGGTGTTGACTTGATCTGAGGAAGATATTGCAGTCCTGCCTGGAGATTACCTGTGTCCTAGGATTAATCTCTTACACTTGTAGTTGATAGAAACTATAAAAATTGTTGTTACCTGAAAGATGCCTTTTGGCTATGTGTAGCAGTCATGATAATAGCAATAGGCAGTGTTACTGCCAAATGTGCCTGCCATTGTCTCTTAAATACACATAAGAACTAGCAGATGAGTTTCCATTATCATGACATGAGTTTACTGAATCTAAACATATAAGTGAGATAAAGGAGTTATTAATGATACATATGAATTTATTAAAAGAACAGATTTTTCCTATGGAACTGAGTATTAAAAAAGTTACTTTCTAGGCCAAGCTATGACTCCAGTGCCAGCAGAACTTTGGACACCTCTGTCCGTTTGGGAGAAAGGGATGGTGGTTGGGTGTAGCTGTTGGAAGTGGGATGCTGAGCCAGGCTGCCCTGCCAGCCAGCCCTCTGCTAGGCCCTGGGGAGGACAGGAAAGGCTTGTGCATCGTGGAACCCCAAAGATCTCAGTGTTTGGCACTTCTGGAACTCCAGAAGAACAGAAATGTATACAGTAGGAAGCCTCATTTGTGTTGAGATTAAAACAAAAAATAAACAGCTGGAAAAAAGTTGAGGGGGAAAACTTAGCTGTGATATAAACAGAAGACTTGAAGGACAACTGTAGGGACAATTTTAGTCAGGCTTCAAATATCCCTACACAAAATCAAATAATCCTACACCACACTTCACAATCCTGCCCAAACGGTTAAGTGAGGATGACAGTACCTGCAGGGAGATAAACAATGCAGTCTGAGAGTTTTTTCTTAACATTAAGGCCTTCAACATAACATAGTAAGATAATATTTAATGATAGTTCTTCATCTAACATGACTTTCTGGCCTTTAGATGGTTAAAACAATTACAGTTTATGAAAATATTGGGGAAACTCAGTTTCTAAAATACCCTGTGATCTTGTGTTAATTTGATTGAACACTGGAATTTCTTGAAAACCCTTGACTTTTGGTAACTGATTGGACAGCTAATTAAACTTGAATTGTAGTAAAATACAAGTAACTTGAGGCATTTTGTCCTCTAAAAGCTACCAGAAAAGGTTTTGCAATAAAAGCTGAAATCCTTCTTCTGACTACGTTGGGAAAAATGCTTTTCTGGGGGTGGGTGAGGTGTAGAGTCCATTTTTTTCAGCAAGGTAAACACTACATCCTATCCTTTTTCCCATTAATGGAAACAAGTGTTTTTATGGCTGACTTAATATGTTCAGGGGGTGGGGGGGAACAGAGGAAGAGATGTCATAACATGCTTGCATCACTAACTATGAGCTGCTTCAAGATCTGTAATGGCTTCTTGAAACTTGTTTTGTGTATACTTTCTCTGAAGAGCAATACAGCGTTGTATAATTATGTCACTAAAATGTGAATCCTGCCTCCTCCCTCAATAAATTATAGTGAGATATAGACAACCAGATACAAGTTTCTTTTCTGAGAGTTATGATAGTGGTAGTCCAGGGATTTGCAATTAGACTTTCCCTCCTCTCGTGCTTTGATTGCACTCCCTTTCTACTGGACTTAACTGACAATTTTTGTTTTCAAGGAGAAACTCTCAAAAATAGCTTTGTGTGACAAGATATAGCTTGGTAGTAATATAGCTGAAAAGAAAAAATAAATTTTCTTTTTCAGATAGTCTTCTAAGCAAGTTGCAGAACTTCTTTAATACACTGAGCCCAGCACAAGACTTTGAAGAACCAGCCTTCCAGTCATTAAAAATTAAATGAATAAACAAAACAGTTGTTTTTCACCCAGCGTACTGTCACTGTTAGTTTAAAAGCAGTCATCTGATTTACTTGCAAACCAGAAGTCTAGCATAAAAACTCTTCAGTGCTGCTATAATTGGGTTTTATAGGCAGCAATCTGCATCATCCTTCATTTGCACATATAGTGCAAAGGTATACCTGCTGTTCCTTGTTTGAGTGTAGAAGGACTGGGAGACTAAAGAACAGCAGCTTCTTGAGGTCTTTGCAGTAATGCCTTTTCTACTTTTGGGTTTCTTTCAAGGGGAGAAGATTCATGCATGGAGATTGAGGAGTAAAGGGTATCAGGACTGGCAGATGGGGTAAGAAGCCAAAACATATTGCAAAGAAATTGAGATTCCATTTTTGAATTTAATTCCTCTTCTTCCTTTTCTCATCTCTCCAGTCTGCAATATTTTGGGTAAAACACTAGTAAAATGTGTTAATTATTTTGTGTGGCAAATAGAAAATTCAAGTACAGCTTGAGCTCTATTCTACATTCCTGTTTCGAATCAATCCTGAAATATGGCACAAACATCATGGTCTGTCCCTTACTGATCTCAGAGGGCCTGATGTGCCTGATCCCCAGTAGAGAAGGCAAGAGTGATCCCAAAGCAAAATTTAGGACTGTACGTCTGTACAGCAGGAGCTGTGTCATACAGGACACAAGTTACTTGTGCTTATGATGGATCATGAGAATGCATGGTTCTGTATTTTAGTGGTTTTACGACCTCTTCCTTCTGCAGATTACTTAACTCTGCTTGCTTTGTGAATGTGGTACTTTGCAGCTTGGTTACCCAGGAGCCTTCCTGACATCCCTGCTAGCCTATTGCTTACCATACAAGTTCTGCTGCCATGTAATCTAGCCCAGATATCCCAGTGACTGGAACACAGGACAAGAGCCTCTGCAAAACTCTGGGTGTTTACTGAATTGCAGTATCAGGATATAAGATTGGACAGGATATAATCATCTGGGGTGACAGCTGGCAAGACCCTTGGTTTTAAGAGCAAAAACCATGAATGCAAAATCTCTCAATTTAGAAGACAGTCTTCAAGCAAGGTATTTATGAACCCAGATGTATCATCGGGTTATAAAAGCAGGGTAAATAGATAAATTATGGTGAACTCTGACAGAGGTGCACATTTAAGCGCTTCTGAGAAAGGAAAGAGCTCGCACTAGGCTGAAACACCTAGATATTTCTGATGCTTTTTGACCTGACTGTGACATGTTCAGAGAGTGTAAATTGCCAGGAGAGTAGTGGTTGTCCTGCATCTAATCAATGATTATAAGGCCAATGTGCAATAGGTATCATTACAGAGTAGTGTGGGGCACATGCATGAAAAGAGGCTGGTAAAAGAGAATTTCCTGACTGTTTTAGTCAGGAAAAGCCAGTCTACCAGCTGAGAGGAAATTAAGGTAATAAAACCCCCTCTGACTAGCAGGCAAGAGGAAAAACACTGAAGTTGTAGGTTTGAGAGCTGCATTTTTTTAATAGAGCCCTCCCTAATGAGATGACTGGTACCTGGGAACAGATGAGTGCCCTTCAGTTCAGCAGAATTTAAGAGCTTAAGCTCCTTGTGGTAAGAGGCCACTCAGAACAGCTTACTCAGCTCTCTTTATCCGTCCATGTGTCTCTTCTCCAGGCCTTCATGCTTACCCTACAATCTCTCTTACCTTGTGTCAAGGATCCACATCTGAATTACAGCGTTATCATTTTCAGGCAGGAAATGCAGATGCTAATACACGGGGTGATATTTGTTCCCTTCCCCTACTAGTAACTCTCACTTTGTGATTTGTGAGTGTGTTCCTCTGTCTGAAGCAGGAGCCTGTTCCTCTGTGCTGCATGTGCTGAGATTTCTTTATAGAGGACCACTGAAGAACGTAAAGTGAGCTCACGCATTGGTTGCATGTGGAGAACGTGGCAGTAGCTGTTTTGAAACCTGAGAGGTGGCTCTGTAGCAGTCAGAACAAAAGACATGCAACTGGGAAGGATTTGTGCAGATCCAGGCCTCTAGCCTCACCTGAGGGAAATTCAAGGCCAACAATGTGTTAATTGTAATCTAATTTAAATATGCACTGTAAGTGTGATTTCTTTCCTTCCTTATTCTCCTGGCATGAAGTGTTATTAAACTCACAGTTGTCACCCAGCTCTGTTTGTTGGCACTCTATGGCTCAGTTACTACGTCAGTTATCAAATTAACTTTTTTCCTTTCCATTACAGTTACCAGTCTAATAGCATAATAAAAACCCTACTACCCCCTGGGAGCAGGAGAAACTGCAAGGTGTTTCTTCATGTATGACTGCCAGGACAGAGCGACTTTAGCTGAAATTATGGATGTTCAGCTGGTACTGAAAACACCAACCCACAGGCCTGGCTTTGAGATCTGTATTTATTTTTTTTTGTACTTCCAGATAGCAGGGGTGTTCTGCAGGCTTCTATCCTCTCATTATTAGTAATGAATAATAATTCTGGCCTGACAGGTGTCATGGCATAATCCTTAATTTGCACATTGAGTTTTGCACTGGTTGTGAATGTGATGTGCCTGCTGAGTGTGAGTAAGGGGCAGTGACTGTGTTGGATCCTACTCCAGAGCCTTTTTCCCAAGATAGGACTGTAGATGTCAGTGTTTAACTGGCGCAGTGTTACTGACTGCCCTGCTGCATTAATTTAAGTCAACGTTTGGTTCTGACTCTTCACTGCAGTGGGGAAAAAATGTGCTTTCAAACTGGGACTCAGCACCTGAAAAGAGCAGTCTCCTTCAGTGAAGCAGTGCTTGATTCAAAAGCCCTTTTCCCTCATTCATAACAAAATTCCCACTGTGACCTTGCATCTTGCCACAAAAAAAAAAAAAAGCCTTGAATTGCAGGCTTGTAAATATGTGCTGTTGTTTGGAATCTGTTTTTTAATTCATGCGATAGGATGCCATGCACTATTGCCAAATGTTATTCATGAGAAGCAAAGAATAGTTCTGCATGTTTTTAGTATGTCCCAAGTCTTTGAATAAGGATTTTCACCAAAGAATTGTTCAATTAATTTTTTATGGGACAACTGAAGCCTAGTGGGTGAGTTTGAAGACTCCCATTGACAGTAGGAGGCTGTGACTGTAGAACATAGCATATTTTTTTTTGCACAATATATGCAGTTTTTCATGTCTTAATTATGTAATCGTAAGTCCTGATTCTTATATCTGATTTGAAGGGCACTAAGCATCTTAATTATAGTTTTGAAAACGAAGGTAGGGTAAAATTATCCAAATTCTGGAGCATTTGCCAAACCATGGAATTGAATTTCATACCATGTGAAGGCTGCAGATAAAAACAAACTTAGCTAGCATGTATTTTGTTCACAAATTAGGTGTGCTGGATGCATTACAATCTGAAACAATTAATTTCGGATCCGGTTCCTGCTTTTCAGGACAACAGGCACTGCCTATTATAATAGGCTTCCAGGCAACTGCATCCAACGCTACCCAGCAAAATCTTCCAGCTAATAGGATGAGATGTAAATAGGACTTGAGTTCAACATGCTCTGATTGTCCTGTGCCAGAAGTAAACCCTGTGGAGTGCTTGTTGCTCTATGCTTGCTTTGGAGTGCTTCTTCAGCATTCTAGTTAAAATTTAAGCAGGTGAATAGTATCAGTTCCAGTTGCAATTGGAGGACATAAGTAATTCCAGTAAGAAAATAAAGGAAGATTTCTTGTAAAAGAAATGAGATTTTTTCTTCGGGATAATGAACTGTAAAGATATTATGGATGGGAGAGTCAGGGTGGTCCCTTACCCAGTCCTGGTATTTCCACAAGGTGGGGGAGACAGGGAGTTAATAATTTAATCAGGTGGTAATTTTTGTGTCAAGGTTGTTACTGAAGAAAACTTGTCCAGGTTTGGCCAGCTTGTTCTATTAAACGCTCCAGGAGTCCAGTTTGGCCAGGACTCTGCTGCATGTGTCCTGTTCAATGCCCTCAGCCATGGCAAAATGGGCCAAGTTGCACTGGGTTTGGGTCTCATCTGCCCCCAAGAACCTCGCTTTGATCCCCTGTGGCTTAAGTGTGGAAATAATGTCTGCTGGGGGGACAGGAGGGAAGAAAACGGGAGTGGGAATCCTGCAGAGACACAGAGGTTGGAAGCAGAGAAGGAGAATTATCATGTTTCAGTCAGAGCTGCTTCCAGTAGAGAACATAAATGGGGCTTACCAAGGACCCGAATTGATCTCTTCTGGATTATTGTGTACAGCTCTGACCCATATCCAATGAAAATAAACTGGTGCAAATAGAACCTGCTAGCATGTTAAGGAGAATAGAGAGCTTATTTTATGAGAGGAGAATAGAAGAGGTTGCCTGGCTTGATTAGCATAGTATAATGAAGGCCAGAGAGGATATATTTACTTATAAATATATCAAAGTGATAAATTTGAAGCAGGGAGAGGGCTTCAGCTGGAGGCCAACTAAAGATTAGCTCTGAGTAAAGGCTGTTGGTGGTAGGAGGGTGAAGGGCTGGAAAATGACTGATTTTTCCTGTCCATGGAAGTGAAAGCCCCGATACAGTGAAGTGAAGCACAGTGCTGAAGGTGGTGATGGAGCAGCCTAAGGCCTGGCAGATGGAAGGTCCTGTGACTCCCCAGAGCAGGTTTTGAGGGAAGGGAGCAGCCCAGCACTGTGGTCAGACTGGTCATGATGCACAAGGACCTTCCAGATATAGGAATCTCTGGACTAGATTCTGTTTGTGTCTCTGTTAATATTTATGGGCTTCAGTGGAGCTTGCCACAGGCAGGAGGGTTTGCCCGTGCAGATGTCAGACTAAAGCTTGTCCAGAACCTTTTAACAGAAGGATTTTACATTGTTTGCTTCATGGCAGCCTCCCACTTCTAATTAAATTTAAACTCAGTGAGTTTTCTGGGGTACGGGAGGGCTCTGGTGTAAAGCTGGAAATAACAATAACCCAGTTGTTAATTGGAGAGTCACAGAGTTGTTTGGGTTGGGAACTCTGGAGGTCATCTGGTCCAACCCCTAAAGGTGTACTGTGGGTTCCACACTTCTCCAGACAGAATTGGGCTCAAACCTTAACTTGGCATCTCATATTTTTGAATGAGCGAGCTTTACTACAGTGGGATCCAATTTTGTACTCTCTTCTAATCAGTTAGGAAAATTTATTTAAGAAATGTATATGTAAGCCTATATTGGAAACAGGTGTGTCCTAACCAGAGTCTCTTAGGAAAGTGTGTTAGAGGCAAGAACTGAGAACAGCATGAGCTTTGGGAACTGTGCAACCGGATTTTCCCCGAGTCCAGGTGGTTATTAAAGGTGCTCAGACTACCGCATCCATCTCCATTAACGGGAGGTGCAGACTGTTTCCCTATACTGCAAAGCTGCATTTGTTTGCTTACAGGAGAAGGCAGCTGCTGCTGGCTCTGCTGGTCTCTGAAATCCTTTAAAAGCAGTTCAGTTGTTACTGTACTAGCTGGACATAAAGCAATATTTCTTATTTTATCCAAAGATGTTAGTGTGCTGTGGGAAATACAAACTTTTGCTAGCCATTTAGTTAACTTCAAAGATTAATTTCCATTCTTTTTGCACTTTCTCATTCAAATGCATGCTAGGAAATGCCACTTATCAGTAAGAGCCTGAGGCTTTATTAATGCAAAATTCTTAATTAAATTAGCTAACAGAAGAGATTTGTCATCACTTATATACCTCTATGTAAATATTTAACCATGAAAGAAGAAACTTGTAGGGTCCAATCTTGCCGTCTAAACATGGGCAGCTCAAGGATTCTTAAAGCAGATGCACGTGGGTCAAAATGGAGCAGGGATGACCCACAGACTTTTAACACTACCCAGAGGCTGTTCTTCCCGTGTCATTAATTGCCAATAATTTAACTGCAGTGGCTTTACCCTGTGAGTGTGCTGTCTGCACCAAGGTTCTGTCACTGGGAGCCTGTTAAATTGAAAGCCGACTTAAAGCTCTGCACAGAGCAGCTCCCAGGGGAAATGGAGATTTCTCTCTGGGAAGATTTTCTGGATTATATCCAAGCTTTGGACCACTGTACCTGCCATTCCATATAGGAAACGTGTTGTTGTGGTTTAACCCGGCTGGCAGCTAAACACCACACAGCCGTTCGCTCACCCTCCCCCCTCCCTCTCTGGGATGGGGGGAGAGAAACGGGAAAGTGAAGCCTGTGAGTTGAGATAAAGACGGTTTATTAAGACAGGAAAATAATAATAACAATAATAATAATAATAGTGATAATGGTAATAGTATTAACAATAATAATGTGTAAGAAAACAAGTGATGCACAATGCAATTGCTCACCACCCGCTGACCGATGCCCAGCCTATTCCCGAGCAGCCGGCCCCCCCACCCCGGCCAGCCACCCCTATATATTGTTTAGCATGACGCCAGATGGTATGGAATACCCCTTTGGCCAGTTTGGGTCAGCTGTCCTGGGTCTGTCCCCTCCCAGCTCCTGCTGTACCCCCAGCCTGCTCGCTGGCAGGACAGAGCAAGAAGCCGAAAAGTCCTTGGCCTGGTGTAAACACTGCTCTGCAACAATTAAAACATCAGCATGTTATCAGCGCTCTTCTCATCCTAATCCAAAACATAGCACCCTACCAGCTACTATGAGCTACTTAACTCTGTCCTAACTGGAACCAGGACACGTGTCCAGTTTTCCATGTTGGACTCAAGTTTAGCTATAGCTTGAGGCTCTTCTTTACTTCAGCATTGTGTAGAATGGCCTTTTGTCTTTGAAAAGGTATAGCTGAAGAAAATGTATTGCTGAAAAATGTATCTGAATCCCAAAACACTTACTACAGCCTATTTTGAATCATTTGTAGAGAGAGTTGTGATTCAGCATCTCCTACAATCAAACCTGGCCAGGTCTCTCCACTTGAACAGTCTTACTCTCTCTTATCCCTTAGCTGAAACAGGATCTCATCTGCTGTGATCTTAGAGTTTCTGTAACCTAGAAGAAACTTATTGAAAGTCCCAGGAGAACTTGGGGGTTCACTTCAATACTTCTCCTGCCTATTACAAGAAGAATTGGCATCCAAAGTTCAAGTAGGCAGCCTGTTTCCTATGTGTTTGCAGCAGGGAAAAATGCTCTTGGGGTTAGCACATTAGCACTTTAGCTTGGATTAGATACCTTTGTTTACCTCATGAGGTGGTCTCAGAGTATATCACCTGGATTCCTTTTGGACAAAACTGAACTATAAAACATGATCTAGGATTGCATCTAGCTTGCTGCAATGACCAGTGGGCGTGTTGGTCTGTGGGACCAACTAGATTTGGTCTGAAGGTGAATCTTTCAAAAATGTGCATAATGCAAATATTTGTTTTTTAGCACTACCTGTTTTATTCTGTAGATCTGATACCATTGTGCTGTGCTACTTGTCAGAGCAGACATAACCTGAGCTCCTTTACAGCTGATAGCAAAGAACCTCTTTGATCCAGGAATTTATTCAGTGTCAAGAAGGTAATCCCATGGAATACATGTAAGTTGTCAATAGACAGCCATTTTTTGCAACTCCATAACTTGCAGTTAAGACTTGCATTTAACTTTGTATTATTGGTATAAGTTGCACTGCCTGCAACTCAAGGTAGGATGTTAGTACATTTTAGTACATATGTAGTACACTTCAAACACTCCAACAAACCTAACTTGATTTTGGGACAGTCCTGAGATAAGCAGCACCAAAAGTTGTCATGGGAAGCCAGGCTTTTCGTCATTTTTAACTGGTGAGATGCTCAGTAAAAAGAAATAGCAAACATTTCTAGTGAAATGGAAATGCGGTCGTGCTGGAGCACTCTGTAAAAGGGTGCCTTCCTTCAGCTGTCAGCCTGGCCTTCAGGTAGGATGGTGACCCCCTTGAATGTAATGTCAGAATTCCTCTGGATTCCACCAAACAAGGCTCATCCATCTGCCAGCCTTTGATACAAGGTTGTTGCGGGGAAAACAAAACCTCTGTTCAAGTCTGCCTATGCTGCATACAGATTTGCATGTTTTCCCTTAATGTACTGTCCACCTTCCAGGGCTTAGACATTTTGTTCCTGTTATTTCCTTACAGCAAAGCAGAATGTTCCTGTAGGTGGTTGAAATAGGTGACAATACTGATCTGAGGCTCTGTGTTGTTAAATGAAATGGTATCTCATGCTCTGGCAGGGGGAACTCACTGGGTGTGTATGTGGCAAGTTCTAAATCATGATCCCCATCACTTTATGTGGGGCTTGGGGTTATTCTGGGTAGAGTATTTCCTTTAACTTGATTTAAATCACATCAAATCCCTTGGTTCTGGGGAGGAGAGGAAAGGTGGTGTAATTGCAGAGAATTAAAATCCTCAGGCAGGGTTAGTTCAGAATATGAAAACTCAGTTGCTGGTTCTGGCAGTTACTGAGGCATTGCAGGTTTTCACAACATGTGCCACACACCACAGTTTAGGAGTCAAATCCTTGGTTCATGCCATGCTATACCCTCAGCCATCCTAACTTGCATCTGGCAGGCTTGCCTTTATTTACTGGAATAGCTTGTATCAGCCTCTATGTAATCTTCATCATTTGTACCCCAATATTTACAGGTAAAGTGGTGTTTCTAGCCAAATGAACCCATCTGCTTAGACCGAGACAATTCATTGCATGCTGCAGCTTATTTGCAAACGTGCATGTATATTGACTTAACAGAGGGAGCTGTGAGTGAACAGTGTGTGGTTCCCTTGTTTTAAATGTGCCATCTTTGAGGCCTTTTTGTTAAAGGTTTGGTTGCATGGCACTTTTTCAGGGTTTCTTAGGAAAGGTTCTTCAGTGTCTGAAGTATTCAGAGCACCTGGAAACAGCACTGTTAATCCCCAGGAATTGTAAAGGATGGCAGTAGCGTACTCAGCAGAATGCAACACTTCAGCTTATAGGGTACCACCAAACTGGAGATAAGATCTACTTGTCAGCCCTTCATTAATACAAGCACCCAAGTGACCTTAGGCAATTTCTTCTCCTTGCTTCTGTTTCTATTCCTGTGGTTTTTTTTTTTTTCTTTTTTCTTCTGACTTTGCTCTCAGTAGAGTGCTTTTCTGGCAAGAAATGTCTGTTATTTTGTGACTCCTGCTATAAGGACGATCTGCTCCTGCTTCACACCTCTGGATGCTGTGATGCAAGTGAAAATAAAAGCTTTTACAGAACAGTGTAATTATGATGATCTTTCTAATACCCAGTTTGTGCTTCAACAGAGTGTCCAAGACAAGTCTCTGAGGTCCTGGCTGGGAACCAGTGGGCATGTTGCTAGAACCTTGCTCCTGCGCTGGTGGAAATGGGCTTGCTTCATAAGGGAACTGGGAAGCTTGATGATTGCCAGGTTCTCCTCCACAAAAGATTTGTGGGCAAAAGGCAGTATATGAAAACACATCTTCAGAATGGCCTCAACCGTTTGCAGTTTGGATGGCAGCACCCTGAACGAGTGTGACCAACAGTAGTGGAATGCCTGCAAGCAGTTCTGTCTTGTACACGTTTTGAGTTTTCCAGTTGTTGGCTTTAGTACAGCCAACCCCAAATGCGGGCAGACAAACCTCTGAACCCACAGTCTTTCCTTTTAGCATTCAGGTACTCTGTTGCAACAAGTATGCTAATACGTGTCAACACTTTGTGCCAGTGCTTAGCTGCTTCTGCAGTGAAAGACTTCACGCTCAGTAGGTGACAGCAGCAGTGGTGTGCAGGCTCCATGCTAACTCTCTGCTAAGGAGGACAGTATGATGCAAAATGTTATCTCAGCTAATTTTGGACAGTATATGTCTTCCATGGGAAGAAACCCTCCCCCTGCCCCAAATAAACCCCGACTAGTTTCACTGAACCCTCTTCCATTTCAGTCGTGCAAAAGTCTGCTGTGTTAAATGCTGCTATATTAAAGAATTGTGTGATTATCAAGGAAGTGTTTACCCAGTGGTTTTGAATTACTCACATAAAATCTCCCCGGCTTTCTAAATATTGGAACAATAAGTAATACCAAAAGTTAAACTAGTGGATAACTTCAGAGAGATCATGCTGATTTCCATAAAAAACTACTAACTACAGAAACAACTTGTTGATTTGTTTACTGAGTGTCAGTAATCTTTCTTTAAGCTCGGACAAATTCAGCAATTTCATGTGCCTTTTTCTGACCTTGGATTTTTTTCTACCTTGGACATATATTTGATATGATATTAGAGTTGTCTGCAGTAATCCTTAGGGATGTGTAGTCTCTTTCCATGAGATCAATAGCGCTTTCCTGCTAAAGTGCTTTTTTTGTGGGTAGTCATTCCAAACATGGTGCGCTCCGTAAAAAGCCCTCTAAGTGTTATTTGAAACAGATTGAAGTTTGCACCTTCTGTTATAATGTTTTTCAGAATGATAGAAAAATAACTTCTGTACAGAAAGCCTTTTGCTCAGTCATCACAAACGCTGTCATCTTACCAGCCACTGGCCTCCAGTTTTCACAGAATCACAGAATCACAGAATCGTCTAGGTTGGAAGAGACCTCCAAGATCATCTAGTCCAACCTCTGTCCTAACACTAACAAGTCCTACACTAAACCATATCACTAAGAGC
Organism: Anser anser; assembly: GCF_964211835.1. Taxonomy (NCBI): domain Eukaryota; kingdom Metazoa; phylum Chordata; class Aves; order Anseriformes; family Anatidae; genus Anser; species Anser anser. Next base: position 2,412,004 of record NC_139734.1, read on the forward strand.
TACATCTAAACGTCTTTTAAAGACCTCCAGGGATGGTGACTCAACCACCTCCCTGGGCAGCCCATTCCAATGCCTAACAACCCTTTCAGTAAAGAAGTTCTTCCTAATATCCAACCTAAACCTCCCCTGGCACAACTTCAGCCCATTCCCCCTCGTCCTGTCACCGGGCACATGGGAGAATAGACCAACACCTACCTCTCTACAGCCTCCTTTAAGGTACCTATAGAGAGCGATGAGGTCTCCCCTGAGCCTCCTCTTCTCCAGGCTAAAAAACCCCAGCTCCCTCAGCCGCTCCTCGTAAGACTTGTTCTCCAGACCTCTCACCAGCTTCATTGCCCTTCTCTGGACTCTCTCGAGCACCTTCATGTCCTTCTTGTAGCGAGGGGCCCAAAACTGAACACAGTACTCGAGGTGCGGCCTCACCAGAGCCGAGTACAGGGGGACAATCACCTCCCTAGACCTGCTGGCCACACTGCTTCTTATACAGGCCAGGATGCTGTTGGCCTTCTTGGCCACCTGAGCACACTGCTGGCTCATATTTTTTCCCGCATGTTTGTAGTGGGCAATGGATGTGGTATATGTTGGGGACTGCTGATGTTCTAATGATGGTTGTGGTGATTATGACACCAAATGCTGACATAATCAGCCTGCAGGATGATGCTCGTACAGAAAAGCCCAGCTTGGGTGGGAAAGACTCAGAATGGCTCAGTTGCTGGATGTTGGTCTGCAGCACTGCAGTAGCAATGATTATATTGGAGAAACATCGTATGCAGGGGCAGCAGCTGTCTACCCACTAGATTACCAGCATGGTAATTCTCTATAGAAATTCACTAATTTCATTTTTTCTCTCTCTGACCATGTAAGCTAGTAATGTATATGTATGAAAAGGATGATTGAAAATTGCAGTGGAAGATTGTGTCCTGAAGGCTTGTTACTTTGCACGTGTAGCTCTTGAAAGAATGTCTATCTATTCCTACAGTTTTAATATCAGAGTAAGTGGAAATACCCAGTTTCTGGTCCATATGCATGTTCTGCAGAACTTAAGATGCTTGAAGTCCTTGAGTTTCCCCTGGCTGTTTGTGTGGGGCTCTCTAGCAAAGTGTGGTGGCTGACAGAAGAGCAGGAGGAATGTGGTTTCCTGGAGGCTTGGTCTCAAGTTAGGTAGCCTACAGCTTCCCAGCTGGGCAGTCTCTGGCAAAACTCCTGAATGCCTGCTATTCTGGTGGCTGAACGGAAGCACAGAATTGTTTCACACTTTTTCTTTCACGCCAAAGTGCAAGCCCTAAACCTCTTACCCTCTAATTACATTGCACCTTCAGTTTTCAGCTTCCAAGTTTTCAGAGATTCTAAATATCTTTTGATGCTTTTGTTCTTGTTGAGAAGTATAGGAGTTGACCATGAAACTGCACAGAAGAGAAATGTATTCATTCACCTTAACTTTTATTCTATTCCTACTCTTTGGAAACAGCTCCCAGACCTCAGAAGAGGTTGTATGTGTTATAAGGGTATAGACAGTCTGTTAACTAACGTAGAGAATTGGAAGCTCAGGCTGAAAACCAAATAATTTTTAGTCTTTCCTGTAAAAGATGGTGGTAAGTTCACTAAAAGCTCTGATAATGCTGTTACTGCTTAAAGCTTTTCTGCTTGCTTTTTTTGTGTTACAAATACTTACTATAACGTTTTTTTTTTTTTTTTTCTTAATAGCCTGCTTTTACCTCAACCTTGCTCTACTGTGGTTTTAAACAAGTTATCAGAGGGATCATGCTCTTATCTTTGCATGTTTTGGGGAACTGTGATTTTATCTCCTCTGCCCAATTTGTGTTTCTTCATGACTACAAGGAAGTCACTTCAAGATTAACTGCAATGGCTGTTGGTGAAATGAACTTTTGTACGAAGAAAGCACCTCACCAAAAGGCACTGCAAGGAGTATGGTAGATCTTGTGTGGAAAGGTGTAAGAAATATATTACATAGGGCCTAACTCTTTCCTTTGAAAAGAGTGAATTCTAGTCTTTACCCTGTAACGGTAGATGGAAATGGGGAATGTTCAGCATAGGTTAGGACTGAGCCCTTACTGTCCAAAATTGGTTAAACAGATGAAATGATCAGAAGACTTACAAGGTTGCATGGTTTTTTTTTCTCCACCTATTTGAATTGATGATGGGTTATTGTGCCATGCAAAGTAGCTTCAGCAATTTTTCTGAGGGTTCAGTTAATACTAGTTCTGCTTTCCCTACTGTCCTGGTTCCAGTTAGGACAGAGTTAATTTTCCTCATAGTAGCTGGTAGGGTGCTATGTTTTGGATTAGGATGAGAAGAGCGCTGATAACATGCTGATGTTTTAATTGTTGCAGAGCAGTGTTTACACCAGGCCAAGGACTTTTCAGCTTCTCGCTCTGTCCTGCCAGCGAGCAGGCTGGGGGTGCAGCAGGATCTGGGAGGGGACAGACCCAGGACAGCTGACCCAAACTGACCAAAGGGGTATTCCATACCATCTGACGTCATGCTAAACAATATATAGGGGTGGCTGGCCGGGGTGGGGGGCCGGCTGCTCGGGGATAGGCTGGGCATCGGTCAGCGGGTGGTGAGCAATTGCATTGTGCATCGCTTGTTTCTTACACATTATTATTATTAATACTATTATCATTATCACTATTATTATTATTGTTATTATTATATTCCTGTCTTAATAAACTGTCTTTATCTCAACTCACAGGCTTCACTTTCCCGTTTCTCTCCCCCATCCCAGAGAGGAAGGGGGGAGGGTGAGCGAACAGCTGTGTGGTGTTTAGCTGCCAGCCGGGTTAAACCACAACACCTCCATTCGCTTACTAAACACACTTCAGAGACAAAAGCTTTCAATACTCTGATATCTGCTCCTGTTAGTACTGTTTTATCCAGAGTGCAGCTTCCACCTACTGCAGGGATTTAGGGAGGGGAAAAAAACAACAACAACAACAAAAAACAAGCAAGAATGTATTTTCAAAGTTGTATAAAATGTCTTTAAAGTGCAGGGAAAAACAACTCAGCAAACCTCCCCTGCCTGGGCACCACAGAAGAACTCATGATGACCTGCTTGATTGTTTTGCTTGTCTTGTTAGTTGTAGCATGTGATATGAACAACACACAGCTCTTGTTTCTCTAGTATGCCCTTCTCTGGCATCACTGGTCTTGTGAGCAAGTACATTTCCTTGTTACTGTGCCCCAGGGGCTGTGGCTCCTGCACAGAGGAGCAGGGTGTGAAGCTGGGCTGCACCATATTGCTGTCAGCTCATAGCCAGCCACCCCCCAGCAAGGTGCTCTGTATTCACTTGTGGAAGCAAAAGCAGGTGGAAAGTTGATTTATTCCCTGCCTGGAGATTTCTGCAGCATAAGATTATCTGTGGGTGACATAAAGGCAGCGTAGCTGAATATACAGGGGCTCTGCTGGGAGCTCTCCTGCTTGCTGGCCCTGGGCACACAGAGACAGGAGTGGGGAGAGAAGGACACGGCTGTGAGCCTGTTGTGCTCTGTGTCCAGGCTGATGGGATAGCCCCTTGAAGGGCTCTGCAGATGAAACAACTTGGCCAGATTGTCAGTCCTTCAGGCTGTTGTGGTTTTTGGCATGATGTGATTTTTCTCTATCAAAACCAAACACAGCCTTTTCTCTGCGAGAAATTGGCCTACACAGGCTTATCTTCAGCATGGAGGTTGTTGGCTTCTGTTATAAGCTTGATTTATCCATTTTACTTGCTGGTATGAGGCACCCACCATGTTCTCCAAGGTATTTTCATTTAGCTGGTGAAGCAATATGTGAGACTTCTGGGTTTGATGCTATGGTGTCCACCTTGGAGGTGTAAGTCTGCAAGGAGGGGACATCGCTGCTGGCCCTCTTGGTCCTCCTTTGTATATGAATTCACCCCTATAAGGAGAGCAAATTGCAGAGGACCTAGTTATACCTCTTATGCTGTTGGTGACATTGTACCTTGTTCCTGGTGACCACCAGGAAGATGAGATGCATCCTTGTAGCTACTTATAGACTCCCAGTGTCTGATGGCATGAACCATTGAGTAGGGTGTATGGTTACATGGGGCAGCCCCTTGAACTGGGGTGAATCTCTGACTTTCTAGCCTAGAAAGAGGCCAAGGTAGTTTCTTCCCAGAAAAAAAAGCTGTTCATTTGTACAATTACCATATGGCTTGTAAGCCATTGCCTTGATGTTGCCTGTTCAGGACAGCTTTATTAGTACTTGTGTACCCCTGTTCTTTGTGGGCGCATGAAAAAAGAGGCCTAATTTGTGGAGACTATGCACTTGGACACGGTAAGAAGTTACAGATCAGCTAGTTATTTTATGTGACAAGCTCTTGCTGTCCTGATGGTAAGCCCTCTCTGGGTGCCTGCCTGCAGCAGACAGCTCAGCCAGTCCTTTCCTCCCTGCTACAGTTCCTGTGTCACAGCAGCTACTATGCTGTGAGACCTGCATGCAATTCCTTTCATTTAATCTGCTTTCAGAGCCTTCTGCAAGGCAGGTATTTTACCACTGAACAAGAAATGAAGATGATATTTACTATAGGCACAGTTTGCCCAAAGCCATCGTTAGCAAGACAACTTTATTAGTATGTTTTGAAAAGGTAAAAGCAGGGTTCGTGAGCCTAGTGCCCTGACTTTGTTATCTGGATTTTGGAAAGCCAAAACCAGGCAAAATTGTCTGTGCTTCAGACAAGACCTTTGAAAGAAAATTGTTTCCTTTTGCAAGAAATGTTCAAGATCGGAGGACAGTACCTGGCAAGCTCTTCATTTGGAAATAATTATTATTGGGCTTTGGGAAATGAGGGCACATGGAAGCCCTGGGGGAGCCTGGTGTCCGAGGGTTAAGGGGCAAGGGTCACCTACTGTGACTCCTGTTATGATGCCACAAGTCCAGTGCTGAATTCACTTTCCAGCACACAACGACTGTGAATACTCTTTTTTTTTTTTTTTTGAGTGGAAATGCAATATGTGATGAGCTAACTTTTATCTTGTGCTTCCCTAAACCTTTGGGACAAACTCATCACTTCTGCAAGCCGTTTCATGTTGCTGAGGAGCCTGTCTGGGGATGGCTCAGTGTGTGCATAACAAAAAAGTTAAAAGGAGTAAATGCTGAGAAATGATGAAAACTATGGCTCCAGCCCTTTCTTGAATCCTGGCCTTCATGATAAGAAGCTGCCTCATGAAGCACTGCCTCCTGACTTATTCCACCATCCGTCCTCGCACAGTTACAGTGCCCTGTTAACACAACATTGAATTTATTCAGTGTCCAGTGTATTTATCTGGTTAGTGCTGCGAGGGACAGTGCTGCTGACGTCCCCAGGAGTGAGCCAGTGCTGCACGGAGAAGCTCGGTCAGCTCAAGGTGACACCAGCGGTCCTTAGTTAAACAGAGCTTCAATCTGGAGCTCCCAGTAGGTTAGTGTCAGAGCTGCATCATCTTCCTTGCTGTGCCTCCACATCCAACTTTCACAGCATCACAGTTGTTTAATTATTTGTTGGTTGTTGCTGACCTCAGTAATTGTCTGCAGAACTTCTGGAGGAAAAAAAAAAAAGTATCTAGGCCATTTAAAAAGCCCTTTCTTTGATTAGTCGCTTCTCCAGGCTTTGGGGACTTTGCTACCTCTTCCTTAGCAGCCGGTTGGGGGTGGCAGCAAGGTTAGAGAGCATCCTTGGTGCTGTTTTAGGTTAGTGCCACTCTGGCCCTCGTGATGCACAGGAGGGTGCAAACAGCCTATTTTTGAGTTGAAATGGGTAATGTCAAGAATGCATAGCTTCTAACACATGCTGTCTTATGAAGTAAGCATGGGATTGTGTGTTTCTGATTGCTTCTTGACTCAAAGTGATAACGGAGAGTCATTTGATCGAGACTCAGCAGGAAAACTACTAAAAGTCATTTAACTCTTAGTGTGGATGTCTCTTCCTAAAACACATCCATCTCCTGAGAGATGTCTTCATCTATAATAAATAAAAAGTGTTGTATTATAACATCTTAATATGCTTTTTTTCCTGATCTGGGCAAAGCTCTTTGCCTTTTAAAATTCCCCATGATTTCATTCAGGAAATATATATAACAGTTTTATACCTATATCTCATTTTCTGAGTGGGTTTGTAGTGAGACTGTTGTGATATTTGAAGTGAACAGAAGCTTTTAATTGTGATTACAGAACTGTTTTAATCTCTCTGTAGTGGTGAATGTAGAAATGCAAACTATTCCTTACAGTATAGCCATGTTTTACTTAATTTGGTGGGATTTTGATCTCTGACTCCTGTGGATCTCTGATTTGTTGTATTGAAGTGCCTCCTGAGGCTCCAATTGAGGACGGCTGATGAGACTTCACTGCTGAAATACAGTGAATACCTTCAGTAGCAATAATTACTGCCTGGAGCAACTCAAGAGCTGGCATGTTATTGAAATGTTCCTGTTACAACTCAATTTCTGTGGAGCTAACAGGAGAATGCTGTCCTCTTCTTTACATAAGATTTCACTCTTTACTCCTAATTATGAAGGATCGTGTTAGGATGACAGTTTATTTTCATATTTACTTCTCATTTTCCTGTTCTTGAATGGTTTTAGATATCTGTCGTGTCTTTTAGGAACTTTTAAATGAAAACAGTTGTATCAAAGGAAAAGAATGTGTTATTGTTTTATGCTGTTTTCATATCAGATGTGAAAAATTTCTGGCAGTGCATTGCAAATATACCAGAGTGGTCCTCTGTTCTCAATAGCAGTGATTTGTGCTATTTCCTCTAAGAGGAATTTCATCCTTAATTTCTCTTTTTGTCTTCAGAAATGGTTGAGTTTCAACTGTAATTAAATGTTCTGGAGATCCAGTCGAACAAAGATCCCCAGATAGTTATGTCATTATTTATGCTGATAATAAATAAATAGTAGAGTTCTTGTTTAAGGTCCGCTAGCTGTACTGAATGATGAGACGCTGGCATGTTCCCACAGATGTGTTACAAATGAGGGGTAGACTTTTGTTTTGAAAGAACCGTTTGTGGTCAAAACCAGAAACTTCCTGAGGGATGCATTTTTGATTAAATGTAAACTAAGACTTTAAAGCTTGCAGACTTGTATTATGTTTTTGTAAAGATTTTAGAGCTCCCACTGTGCATTAAAGATCCCAGTCTCTTGTTTTCAGGCCTGGCAGTGAAAGAGTAGCTTGGTGAATCCCTGTATATGTTTTCAGGATAACGTGTCCAAGGAGATGAACTGTCTCATAAAACTAGCAATATGTGAAGCATTAAATATGTACATAACTCAGAATCACAGAATCGTCTAGGTTGGAAGAGACCTCCAAGATCATCTAGTCCAACCTCTGTCCTAACACTAACAAGTCCTCCACTAAACCATATCACTAAGGGCTACATCTAAACGTCTTTTAAAGACCTCCAAGGGTGGTGACTCAACCACCTCCCTGGGCAGCCCATTCCAATGCCTAACAACCTTTCAGTAAAGAAGTTCTTCCTAATATCCAACCTAAACCTCCCCTGGCACAACTTTAGCCCAGTTCCCCTCGTCCTGTCACCAGGCACGTGGGAGAATAGACCAACACCTACCTCTCTACAGCCTCCTTTAAGGTACCTATAGAGAGCGATGAGGTCTCCCCTGAGCCTCCTCTTCTCCAGGCTAAAAAAGCCCAGCTCCCTCAGCCGCTCCTTGTAAGACTTGTTCTCCAGACCTCTCACCAGCTTCGTTGCCCTTCTCTGGACTCTCTCAAGCACCTTCATGTCCTTCTTGTAGCGAGGGGCCCAAAACTGAACACAGTACTTGAGGTGCGGCCTCACCAGAGCCGAGTACAGGGGGACAATCACCTCCCTAGACCTGCTGGCCACACTGCTTCTTATGCAAGCCAGGATGCTGTTGGCCTTCTTGTCCACCTGAGCACACTGCTGGCTCATATTCAGCTGACTATCAACCAGTACTCCCAGGTCCTTCTCCGCCAGGCAGCTTTCCAGCCACTCATCTCCCAGCCTGTAGCACTGCTTGGGGTTGTTGTGCCCCAGGTGCAGGACCCGGCACTTGGCCTTGTTGAACTTCATGCAGTTGACCTCAGCCCATCGGTCCAGCCTATCCAGATCCTCCTGCAGAGCCTTCCTACTCTCGAGCAGATCAACACACGCACCTAACTTGGTGTCATCTGCAAACTTACTGAGGGTGCACTCGATCCCCTCATCCAGGTCATCGATAAAGATATTAAAGAGGACTGGCCCCAGCACTGAGCCCTGGGGGACTCCACTAGTAACCGGCCTCCAACTGGATTTGGCTCCATTCACAACTCTTTGGGCCCGGCCATCCAGCCAGTTTTTATCCTAACAAAGCGTACGCCAGTCCAAGCCACGAGCAGCCAGTTTCTTGAGGAGAATGTTGTGGGAAATGGTGTCAAAAGCCTTACTGAAGTCAAGATAGACCAAGGTAGACATCCACAGCCTTCCCCTCATCCACCAAGCGCGTCACTTGGTCATAGAAGGAGATCAGGTTCGTCAAGCAGGACCTGCCCTTCATAAACCCATGCTGACTGGGCCTGATCGCCTGGTTGCCCTGTAAATGCCGCGTGATAACACTCAAGATAATCTGCTCCATGAGCTTCCCTGGCACTGAGGTCAAACTAACAGGCCTATAGTTCCCCGGGTCTACCCTCCGGCCCTTCTTGTAGATGGGTGTCACGTTTGCTAGCTGCCAGTCGACTGGAACCTCCCCTGATAGCCAGGACTGCCGATAAATAATGGAAAGCAGCTTGGCCAGCTCCTCCGCCAGTTCGCTCAGTACCCTCGGGTGGATCCCATCCGGCCCCATCGACTTGCATACATCCAAGTGCTGTAGCAGGTCACCAACCATTTCCTCATGGATAGTGAGGGCCACATCCTGCTCCCCATCCCCTTCCACCAGCTCAGGGTACCAGGTATCCAGAGAACAACCGGTCTTGCCGCTAAAGACTGAGGCAAAGAAAGCATTGAGCACCTCAGCCTTTTCCTCATCTTTTGTAACTAAGTTTCCCCCCACATCCAGTAAAGGATGGAGATTCTCCTTAGTCCTCCTTTTGGTGTTGATGTATTTGTAAAAACGTTTTTTGTTATCTTTAACGGCAGTAGCCAGATTGAGCTCCAGATGAGCTTTGGCCTTTCTAATTTCGTCCCTACACAGCCTCGCAACATCCTTATAGTCCTCCTGAGTAGCCCGCCCTCTTTTCCAAAGATTATAAACCCTCCTTTTTCTCCTAAGCTCGAACCACAACTCTCTGCTCAGCCAGGCCGGTCTAGTTCTGCATCGACTCGTCTTTGGGCACGTGGGGACAGACCGCTCCTGAGCTGTTAAGATTTCCTTCTTGAGGAGTGCCCAGCCTTCCTGGACTCTTTTGCCCTTCAGAACCTCCTCCCAAGGGACTCTGCCAACCAGTGTCCTGAACAGCTCAAAGTCAGCCCTCTGGAAGTCCAAGACAGCGGTTTTACTGGTCTCCTTCCTGACTTCGCCAAGAATAGAGAACTGAACCATTTCGTGGTCACTCTGCCCGAGACAGCTCTCGACCACCACATCTCCCACCAGTCCGTCACTGTTTGTGAACAGAAGGTCTAGCGGGGCACCTCCCCTGGTAGGCTCACTAACCAGCTGCATCAGGAAGCTATATTCCACACTCTCCAGAAACCTCCTAGACTGCTTTCTCTGGGCTGTGTTGTGCTTCCAGGATATGTCTGGGAAGTTGAAGTCCCCCACGAGGACAAGCACTGACAATTTCACGGCTTCTGCCAGCTGCCTGTAGAACTCCTCATCAGTCTCCTCATCCTGGCTCGGCGGTCTATAACAGACCCCCACCAGGATGCTTGCCTTGTTGGCCTTCCCTCTGATCCTAACCCACAGGGACTCAACCTTATCATTCCCAGCCTGAAGTTCCTCAACATCAAAACACTCTCTAATATAGAGAGCCACACCACCACCCCTTCTGTGCTGCCTGTCCCTTCTGAAGAGCCTATAGCCAGACATTGCAGCACTCCAGTCATGAGAGTGGTCCCACCACATTTCCGTGATGGCAACCAAGTCATAGCCTTCCCGCTGCACGATGGCTTCCAGCTCCTCCTGTTTGTTGCCCATGCTGCGTGCATTAGTGTAGATGCACTTCAGCTGGGCCATTGCCATCTTCCCCGGCTCTGCCATTGTTCTCCCCGGCACAGCTCCAACAGGCCTTCTTTCAGCCCCATCCCCCTTCTTTCCTAGTTTAAAGCCCTCTCAACGAGCCCTGCTAGCTCCTGGGCTAGAATCCGTTTTCCCCTTAGAGATAGGGACCCGTCTGCGGCCATCAGGCCGGGTGCCGAGTAAAGCGCCCCATGGTCAAAAAAACCAAAATTTCTGTGTTGGCACCAGCCTCTGAGCCACGTGTTAATCAGGTAGGCTTTCCGTATCCTCTCGGTACCCCTCCCTGCTACTGCAGGGATAGGTGAAAACACCACCTGTACTCCCGCTCCATCCACTAACCGTCCCAGTCCCCTAAAGTCCAGTTTGATAGCCTTCAGGCTTCTCTCATCAATATCATCACTGCCAGCCTGGACTATCAAAAGAGGGTAGTAGTCAGAGGGGCGGACCACGTTGGGAAGCTTCCTGGCAACATCCCTGACTCTGGCCCCAGGGAGGCAGCCAACTTCCCTACAGATAGGGTCAGGTCGACAAATAGGGCCCTCAGTTCCCCTGAGAAGGGAGTTGCCTACTACAATCACCCTTCTGTCTTTCTTGGTGGAGGCAGTCTTGAGGCGTGGAGTCGGCTTCCTCGCCCTAGGCATCCTCCTGGGTAGACTTTCTACCTCGTCCTCACCCACCAGTCTCTCAAGCTCCAGGGCCTCAAATCTGTTACGTAAGGGCACCTGGGAATGTGGGGCCGGTATGGGGGGGCATTGCCTGAAAGGTCGAGCAGGGACCTGTCTCCATCCCTCCTCAACTTCTAGGTCGCCCCCCTCTGCCCGACAGCAACAGGGCAGGGGGTCCATCCCCATTTGGGGTGTCTCACCCCGGTACCTCTCCTTCAGGCCCTGCAGGGAGTCACTCCACCAGTCTATCTCCCGCTCACACTCCCTAATAGCCCTCAACCTCGCCACCTCCTCTTTGAGTTCTGCCACCAGGCAGAGCAGGTCGTCCACCTGCTTGCACCTCACACACACGGCGCCTCTGCCTCCCTCAGATGGCAGCAACAGGCTCAGGCAGTCCCTGCACCCAGAGACCTGAACTGCCACATTTTTGAGCAGGCGGTCAGTCTGGGTGGCCACAGACTTTCTAGTGAGAGTGCTCTGCCTGGTGCAGACCATCGCAATCCAGTTAGCAGTCGACAGCCGTTAAAGATGTTGTTTTTATGTGCGGGGGGAAACTCCGCCCTCACCGCCCTCCCTGCTCGCCCTCCCTGCTCGCCCTCCCTGCTCGCCCTCCCTCGCAAACTGCCGCGCCCACCCTTCTGACGCGCCGCGCCCTGTTTGCCCGCCCTGTTCGCCGCGCTCCCTAGGGGCTGCTTTTGAACGGCCGGGGAGGGGGCGCTGCTGGCTCCGCCTACGCCTCGTCAGCCTCCCTCGCGGGGGCTGCCGGGTCCTGGCGGCTCCCTCGAGCGGCCTCGATGGCGGAAAAAAAGGCCTGCCTGTCCCGATCCCCCGCTCCGCTGCAGACCGCGTCTACCCCGGAGCCGATCGCCTCGGCAAGTGGCTCAACTCTTATTAACCACAAACAGTCAGCATCTGCAACTGAAATGACAAAGCGCATAAAGCACCAGGCATGAAGGCAGAAAGGAAAGGATGAGCAATGCTGGCATGGCAATTACTCTGCTCTCGAAACTGGGCCCTCTGTGGAGACTCAAACTCCCGAAGTGTGACACAGATGATGGTACTTTGCACTTGGTTTGCACTTACATGTTCACAGTGCTGTACAAACATTTGTGGTAATTAATCCTCAACTCTCCTGTGGGGAAGATTATTATTATTACTTACTCCAGTGACAAGTCTGTAAAAATCACAGGCTACCACTGTCTGGTTATTGCTGTAGTCTTGATGCAGAGATCCTGAGCAACTGGCACTTAATTTGTACCATGATGTCATCAGAAATATACTAAACATCTCCAGGAGGTCCATGTTATTGCAAGCTTTTTTTAATCACGTATCGTGAACATGGATGATCTTAGGACTGTGAACTAGTCCCTTTCCTGCAGGTAGTTTCTCAGCAGCTATAATCTGCCCAGGGAAGTTCTTGTTGTAAGGACTGTCATTATAAGAGCTCGCTTACTCTCCTTGTGGTCCATGCCCGGTTTTAACACACTGCGCATCATTCAGCATGATATGGCCCAACACTTGCTTCCTGATCTGCTCAAGGAAGAGTGGTAAGGTACAGATGTGCATTGCATTGGATACTGTTTCAGTTGATACATTAACCTTAATGCAGGATTTTCAGAATTTTAGTGGCTTTAATCTTTTCTCCCGTGTCACTACTTCTAGTTTTTGGTTTTGTTATAAAGAGAATAATAGAGGCTAAAGACCAATTGCTTGTGCAAAATACTGCTTGTGCATATTACTGGGTCAATATATTTGTACTTGAATTAATGCAAATATGCAAGACAATATTCTGATCCTGTACTCTTAATTTGTACATGCAAAGTACGCTTGAGTACATTTACCATGTGTGAATCTGTCATTTAACTCTGAAGGTACTACAGATTTGAAGAATGGTGTGTGTTTGTTTTTTTGGAGATCTCCTTGGTGGCTTTGGAGATCTTGCTCTATAGGAGAGGAAATGTTAACCAAGCTCTTCATCCAAAGTGAAGCTCTTTGGAAGAGTCTTTTTTTATTTTTTATTTTTATTAAATCACATTGTGTAAATGAGAGTCCCAAAGGAAAAGACTGTGGCTTGAAACAGAAAAACATCATCCTGAATGTGGAAGAGGGGAAGTAGTTAAAATATTTATTTCTAGTAGGTTGGAGAACAACATATGTTAGGCTGGCTTGACTTTTTCCAGGCATAAACTACTGTGACATGCACTGCTACGCACAGCAACAAACACTACCTAAAGCAGAACGCCCCATGAAGCATTCAGTGAGCACAGGGTGGTGGAGGCAGGATGGTGTTTGTTTAAGAAGAAGCTGATGTTTGTCAGAAGATGTGGCAAATACGACATTATTTTTTATTTTCTACACAACCTGTAAGGTATCAGACATGTTCTAATGAGATTCTGAAATACCAGGCTTATAAATATTGATCGAGGATGTTCATTCTCATCCACAGAGAGATTGCATTTTGCAATTATACAGCTTCACTCATGTGAACTGTATTGCAATTTGTTCTTCTGTCTCCTTCACAGGAGGAACTGTTCAGAGTTACAGTTCAATCTCTGTTCTCAGTCAACCCTCTTTTGCCACCTCTATTTCTGAGCTGATGAGATATTTAAAATTGCCTGGTATTTGAAGGATGCCAAACAAGGAGATTTCAAAGGCTTGTGTATGAAACTTAAGAGGTGGCAGCAGTTGTTTTCTGTTAGAAGAACGGGAAAGTTGGTCACTATTTGTCGTTTTAGAGGAAAATGATCTATTTTCACTTAGAGCTTTCTAAAAATGTTGACCTATGCAAAATGCTGTAACCCTGGAGTGCACTATGCTTCTTGTGTCTTGCAGTGAATGCACGTGAAATTTTGCATTAGTCTTCGCTTAGTTCATCACAGTAAAACCCATCTGAAATTTCCAGGCCTTGTTTAACTTCAGGCTTGGGGAGAGACACAAAATGAAACAGGCACCCTCCCAGTCCCTCAAAACTAAAGAAACCACCCACCAATGCTCCAGTTTCCTGGTTCACAGCCCTGCTGGTGATACTTCATCAGGTGGGCTTAGTTTTTGAAGAAATTTGAATATCACAACTCAAGTCTGAATGTCACAACTCAACAACCTTTTGTTTGAGAGATGCAAGTCTTTCTCTTGATGTCTGAACAGCGCACTGATTTGTGGGCAGTGTGTGGCCAGACAGATTGCCTTCCTCTCCTTCAGCCTTCACTGAGGTATTTTCACTGCTGCATCTGAATATCCACTGTTAGTGATGGCTGACAGGTAAATACTGTCTTGTGAGAGAGAACACAAGCTGTGTAGGTAATCTTTTGCTGCTTGTTTAGTGTTTTCTAAGCTGAAGACAAAGCTTTTGAGTCTGGTTTGAAGTGAAAGATACTTAGTGAATGCTGCAATGGGGAGAAATAGCTGACCTCAGCTGCTTACATATAATCCTAAAACAGGGAAGTTGAGCTTTGCATTTCCAGTCTTGAGATGTATACAACTGAATAGACTATAAAATGGAGAAGCGGGTTGAAAGGCACCTCATGCCCAGAGGGATGGCTGAAGGGGCACAGAGAGGTATTCAAGTTGGCTGCTTCTGGTCTGTCTCAGTGCTGTCCCTGGGTCTTGATCTGGCAGAGCTGCCAGGCTGTAATGTCTACCTGTTCCTGTGTCACACCCTGAGCTTTCCTCACAACCCTGCTCTACTTTTCTGCCTTCCTGCACTTGCTTGACCATTTAAAAAAAATAAATAAATGTACTGCATGGAAAGTCGATAGCTGTTTGCTGGGGGGCCCCCTTCAAGGCTTCTTGCTGCGGCCAACAAGATGTTGGCCAACAAATGTTGGCCAACACTGACATGGGGACTGACTGCCCCTTCAGCAAAAAAAAACTAGGAAGGGGAGGGAAGGGGAGAATCAAATGGCTTTTCAGAGGCACTGCTTTCCTGTGCCAGCTACAGGCTTCTTGCCTGCTATCCCACAGTTGGTTGTATTTTCTGTTAACAGTAATTTTCTATCATTATGACTCCAGCCTTTGTTCTCTAAATAGAAAATAAGGATAGGCCATGCAGTGAATAGATCAAAGCTGCTTTAATAGTATGCTTTTTGTCAAATGTATGCAGCCACAGCAGAGCTGTATACAAACGGAATGCTGTTAATCTTATTTTGGCACCAGTGAGAGCATGTAAATGAATTAGATATTGAAGTAAAATTACATCCTAAACTTCTTGCCCTTGGAATTATCAGAAATTGATTTTTGGTATATATCACAGTTACTTCATGCACAACCATAATGCATTTACTTTCTGTCTAGTAGAAGGGCTTGTGAATTTACCTGATTCTGGGAGCATGAACCCATGTCAATAATAAGGCAAAATGAAACGCAAGCAAAAATCCAAACCCTTCAGAGCCGAAAATCTACTCTCCTGGGCTGTGATTTGGCAAACAAAGCAGGGCCATCTTGTATTTGAGCCCTTGGAGAAACAAGTATATTGTTGCAGAAGGGAATGGCTCTTCAGGTGTCTCTGTTCCTATTGATGGTAACACTGAGGTGGTTGCTCTGCCTGGAGATGTTTCTACATGTGGCTGGAGTGGGTATCATAGCTGTGGTGGTGGAGGAGAAAATCCACTGTAGAAGGAACGAGGCAGAGGAAGATGACTCATGACTCACCTCTCCAACCTAGCAGAGCATATCTGCTGTGAAATATGAGGTGAAGTTAAAGCAGCATGAACTTAGGAATTGTTTTTATGATGTGCAAACTGTGCTGATAAATGTACTGTGGGAGAGAAACTCTGCAGAGAGTGCCTGTGGTAAGTGGAAGCTCCCCATGGGCTCTGTGCCAGCCAGACGTCGTATGGCTGAGGCAGGTACCGTGCTGAAGCTGAGCTGAAATCCTGGCAAGAGGCTGAACAAATCTTTTTTTGGAAAGAATCTAGAGAACTGGGATTCAACAGTGCATGAAGGTGACTGTATATGTTTTGGCCCTCTTGAACCTATGCTGTGACAGTGGAAATCCCCTGAATATATTCCTATATTGGCCTGGGATGAGGTTTGCCCTGGAATAGGTTTCCTGGCATTATGCATGTCAGCACAAGATGACTTCAACATCTCATCTGTAGAACAGCTGTGTGGCATGAGATATTGCCTGCTTGTAGCTTATTAAACTGGTGCAATAGGATCTACAAGAACAGGTACTTTATCCTTTCTTAGTGAAACGTCTTTTCTATGCAATTAAATACGACTACAGTATTCATTTTTTCCTCTGTGTTGGCAATTGTGTGCTATGTTTCTCTCTCCCTCCTTCATCCCTTCTTTCCCTCATAAGCTGCATTTTACTGGTGGCTGCGGTGGCCTGCTGGATTTTCCCTTCAGGGGTATGTTTCCTACTTTGAACCATCCCTTGTGTCACTAGAGGTTCTTACTGCAGGTGACTCAATATCAGGCTGAAGCCTTCAGATTCTCTGGATGGAAGAGCTGTGATGTGTAATTAGCTTGAATTTAGAGACATTAGTTGCCTTGAACTAAATGTGTGTAAAACTTCTGGGTTTTTCATCCTTTGATGGAGAAAAGACCACAGTGTTCAGTCATGGATGTAAAACTCATCAATGCTTCAGGCAAGTGCTGTGGTTTGTGGTGGCATGGATAAATGCCAAATGTGAAGCTCTGCCTGACGCTAAGCTACAGCGTGAAACTGTTTGCACTTTGGAAGTCATTCAGTGCAAACACAGCTTTTCCAGCATCAGGCTATGATGGGACTGACAGCAGTTTTTGGATGTTCCCCTAATGCAGTGCAGCATATATGAAGAAATCAAATGCTTCAGAGTGGGCAAAATACTATCTGTAGTGCATGTTTCCCCCTGATATTAAGAGGGAGTGACTAGGGCAGAATTTGTACAAAAATGCATTATACTACTCTTCATCAGTGAAGGCTGAATGTAAAGATTTCTCATTGAAATATGACTTGTGGTATGTCTCAAGGACATATGCAGACATGTTCTCTAGGTACTTATCTGTGAAGATTTTTCACAAGTTGATGCATTGCTACCTTACGTTTGTTCAAGGACAGCTCCAGTGTAGAATGAGAAGAACTTGAACAGCTTCGGGTGGTTCTTTTATTATAATTCAAAATTAGAGAGACCACATTTTTCATAATTAGGGATAAAAGCAGGAGCAGTTGACTGACTTTTTTATTAAAGAATAACTGAATATGCTTGGCAGATATGTGAATATGAACATGAATTATGCGTTGGGATTATTAGTAATAAGATGGTGAATCTTTCTTGTTAATGCAGGGAATATGTCCCTAGAATTGTTTGCTTACCTTCAGTTCAGTCCCTGTGTTTTAGGACAAGAAAAATTAACATTACTTATCACTGTCTTTTCACCATTTTTTTGTAGCCAATTATGTCTCGCATTCATAACTCAGATTTTTAGTAGAATATAAATGAAATAGGCAGATTACCTGCTTATTTTTAGTTAATAACATTGCAGCCAATGAAGATAAAAACAAAGGAATGGGAAATCAATGCAACAACTCCAACTAAAATTAGGCAGCCAAACTGTTAGCGAGTAGGGAAGGAGAGGGGCAAAAATGTCAGTATTTGTGCTTAATGATCTGCTAAGAAATGGCATCCTTAGTGAGGTATTTTCTACCTCTCTCCCGGGGAGGTAAAGCTGTCTGTTTTCTGAACTTCAAGATCAAGTTGTTCCTGTTTAGTTTAAATAGGAAAATGTCTGAAATCCCCTAATGATTGACCGGGCCATGCTCTTCAAAACTGCCTCCTGGTAGAGCTTCCTGGCACCATATCTGTGCTGGATCCAAGAAAAATGAAAAGGTACTTGAATACCTAGCTCAGATGTGCTGGAAGAGAGCTGAGCTCCTGTCACCTATGGTGCTGGCTCACTGAGGGGAGGGCACGCACGGACACAGTGATTTTCCTTTTCAAGCTGTCAGGAGCAGCTTTTTTTTTTTTTTTTTTTTTTTTTCTGTTTTACAGTTCATCAGTGACTTTTGCATTAGTAAAGCACTATTTTGTCCACCACACATCTGCCTGTCACTTCCTGCTCTCCAGAATCAGCATCTGTCTGTGGATTTTCACTGCTCTGCCTAGGGCAGATTCTCCACCAGCCACTTCAAAACTGCATTGCGTGACTTGAGATGGACAAAGCACTCTGCAGATGGATGACCTGGAGATTCCCATGTGGGGATTTTGGAATTGTATGCCTTGGGAGGGTTTGGCTTGCTGCTCTTCCCTTTGGAGCATTCCTGCTATAGGTTCATAAAACATCAGACAGGAGCATCTGTGAAGGATGCTCCTAATGTAACATGAATCACTGACGTTCTCCAGTGCCTGAGGGTGAGTTTCATTATTGTCAGGCTTGGTTTTATCCAGGCGAAGCTGTATTAAAGCAGAATTAGAGCTTGGTATTTATATTCTTATGCTGATTTGAATTGTTTTTAATTTCTTTCTAAGTACCCAGATGTGATCATTAAGCATAATAGATGCCTCTTACCATCTCAATTCATTACACACCACAGGCCAAAATATGTACTTATTAGCTTGAGTTCTTGTTTAACCCTTTTTATCAAGCAACAGTTTTGGAAATGGATAACACAGCCGAGGAAAAAATGTTACCATCATACTGGCTGCTGTGGTAAGTTGTGCAGCAGAAAAAAATGTCATGTTGCAGCAACGAGACCATGGTCTATTAGATATTGTATGGCTGCAATTTTCACTCCTGCTTTCTGATTATTGGTGCTGAGACTTTAATCACATGCGTTTTCTTATTGTGCTTAACAAATTATTTAGCACATTCTACCTTATTTAAGGCACATGAAGAATAACAAATAGGCCTCCATCATTCCCTGTCCTGAGGCAGGGATAGAAAGGGAAATTTAAGGCAAAACAGCTTTGTAAAAGAAAAAGAGGGACTCATATCTAATGGATTTGGGGGATAACAAGGACAGGATAAAATTATCCTCTCAGGAATGAAGTGCACAAAAAAGGGCAAGACCATTTTAGGAGGTGCCTGTGGCCACATTCATTCTTGGGTTGCTGCTGTAACCAGTCCGTTATATATCATATATTTTGGTAGTGATGCATAGATCTGGCCAACCACTCACTGGCTGTGAGGAAGATAGTACAACTAGGCTGACTTCAGGATATTCTCAGCCATAGCTGCTCATTGGAGCAACATTTGAGTTTTGTTGTAAAATCTGCTGGTTTTAAGCTTATGAATAAGGGGTGTGTGTGCATGTGGTTGATGGTGTTTGATTTGCATGGTGACCAGGACATTGTCCAGGACTGCTGGAGCAGCTGAGCACCATCATGAGCACACGTAGGTAGTAGGGGCCTGCCATCATTTTCTGGAGTACTCCAGCAGAGGGTATAGCTTTGTGGGGGGCCATCATGTGGTAAAACAGAGTGAGTGGCTGTGGCGTAATGACCACACGGACACCAGGGTTCTTTTAGGATCAGTAACTGCTGCTACTCTATTGATGACATAACTTCATTATATATCTCCCTTATCGAGGACAGGCTCCCTTCTTATACCATTTGCCCCACAGCAGTACTTTTCCACTAAATATTCATTGGTCAACAACTTTGCCCGGCAACCGCAAACACCCAGCAACTTCCATGCCTTAATGGCTGGAGAACAAGCAACTTGAGATGGCAAGGCATCTCCTCAGTCATCCTTCTTTGTTCCCTCTAAACTCTTTACATTCCTGATGGCCTCATCGTTAAGAGTCCGATGTTACCACCAACCATGGGGCTTATCGACCCCCATGGCCACACTCCCACAAGTGGTAACTTGCTTTTGTGTCTGGAGGCTGATGGTGGGAAGTGATGGGAGGGGAAGTAGCCTGCCAAAGCTGCAATCTGGGGAGAGGCACTGGTAGGGGTCCCACGGTTCAGAGCAAGCAGCAGGCTGCAGTTACTAGAGCTTCCTTTCCTTTTTGGAGGCTTTCCTGATTTTCCTCAAATTGCTGGTATCATAAGGGAAACTGATTTAGGGCCATCTCTGAGGGCCTGTCACAAACCTAGGGTGAGAGAGTGTGTGGGTACTGCTGTCTCCTTTGTCTTTGGGTTATTGGACGTACCAACATGGTACCAACATAACCTGATCTAGTGGGTGGAATCACTGCACGCTACAGGGAGTAGAACTAGATGGTCTTCAATGTCCTTTCTGACAGCTTCTACATTGGCATGATGGGGAAAAATAATCCTCTTAGCTGATTGTAGTTGCTTAACTAGATACTTTGAGCCCATGCTTTGCCCATCCTCACATTAATTTTCACTGATAAGAGGAGCAAAAGGGTTGGGTCTGGCCTGGGCCCATGCTGTAAGTATGCAGGCTTGCTGCAGTGCACTCATCTTAGGTTCCTTGCAGTGCTGTTAACAAAATTATCCCATGGGCATATAATTTTTCTTGCATAAACTACTATTCCTTGCTTTGATTTACCCATTAATACAAAGGCTTTATTGTTGCTTTTCTTCTGGAAAAGCAACCCTTTTATTTTTCTTTCACATGGCAAAAATATTCATATTGCAGCTCTGTGTCCCCCTCGCCTGGGGGACAATCCCTGCTACTTTGCTGGTATTTGATATAAATAGATTCTGAGAAGGTGAGGCAGGTTCAGCAGCTGGAGATAAGGACAACGAAGGGAACTCCGCCAGGATGAAATGATGTTGCGTGGCTGAGAATTTCTTGCTGAAGCAGTTATTGACTGTGAAATGGTGAGAGTTGACAGGTACTGCATGACATCTCTTATAGAGGAGATTTCCTAGAGATCTTTGGGCAGGTTTGAGACTTTGCACTTGGCTTTTCACTACCTGTTTAGGTAAAGAGAACTTGAAAATGGAGAAATGGAATAACTGTACTGATATTTTAACTTTTTACTGAGTACTGTAGATGAACTGTTACATTCATTTCACTGGGAGGAGAAACAGGCAATTGGATTGGGCCAGTGTGAGGCTTCAATACTATTTTCTGATGTTAATACTATTTTCCAATGTTTACCTTGTAGTCTTAAATTTTCATTTAGGTTTATATGAATATGTGACAATTCCTTCTTGATTGCTTTGCATGGAAAATACAGCATCTATGCACATATTGGAAGGATAAAATAAAGGAGGGTGCACCTTCTAGTTACAGGAGAGTAGTAATAAAAGTGAGCATACCAAATGCTGCCTTTCATTTCAGATCCGTGGTGGGACATAAATATTTCCATGCCAGTCTTATTTTCCATTGAGCACAGTAGTTTGTCTCTAGGCATCCTCTTTTGGGCACAGTCAGAGAAAGAATAAACGGAATAAAGCAAGTATGCTCCAGTCTTTTGCCTACATCAAGTACTCTCAGGAATTGATAGTTTAGGGTTTTTGACCCTCTGGGAAAGCAGAGATTCCTTAGTATATCTTAAGGAACCTGACAGGTTAAATCATGCTTTGGTTCCCTGTCAGATGATTATGCTGGGGAGTGAGCAATTTCATTAGAAAATGGGCTCTGAGAAGCAATATTAGGAGTTGCAAAACTCTCAGTCAAAGCTGAGGGTGCAAACTAGAATTTTGGCAGATGAGGATGACAGATAAACACTAGCTGAGATCTTTAGAAATGAAAAATTTAGAAGCACCTATCAAGAGACTGGGTGGTAATACATAATGTGCCATTTGCCTGTTCAGATTCAGTATAGACTTGCAAGAACGCTGCTTTCTCTGCTGACAACTGTAATATATCTGATAATGCTACTGGACGCCGGTACTGTGTATAGCTGTGCTGCATATTCATTTGTTTTGTGTATGAATGAGTCTTCTACTTTGTTAGAATGATGGATTATACTTGGTGCAGATGGGACTGGTGTTGGCTGGGGTCTCCTCTCATTAGTTTAGCAAGGAAATTCCTCTCGATTTCAGTGGGAGCACACTTATGCCAGTGCTGGAGGGCTTTTGAAAGCTGGCTTTGGCCCATGGCCACTCGCAGGGCAACGGTAGGCTTTTGTGCCAAGGCAGCAACATATTAAATACTTGTACTATTTGTCTGCAGATGAGGCATGGGTGCAAAGATACAAACCCTCAGTTCTTGTTAAATGTCATTTTTCACCCATGACACTAGAATTTGGCATGCTTCCATCCTCTTCAAATGCTCTTGCAAGCGCATGGCATTGCACAGACTGGGAAGTTACTCCTGGTAGTGTAAAGAATATTGGTGACAGTAAGCTCTGTTTTTCTAATTCATTTAAAAAAAATAAAAATCTTTGCTGTAGAATGGTTTCTGGATAGCACTGCTTGAAAACAGCATCTTGAAAACATTCTAAAAAGAGCAGAGGAGCTGAATTACTTGGGAATTTGCTAATGAGAGCACCGCGGTCTTTATCTGTTTTGTGCTCTGTGCAGCTACCCTTCACTAAATCTGTGCAACTAAAACAGCCAAGATCTGCATCAACTTCCCCAAAACAAATTAAGGTCTTGATTTAGCAGTTTAATTACTTAGGAATGAGCTGTGAACTTCCCAGATACTGGTTTATGATGTGTGAAGCTTTAATTTGAGCCCCCAGTCAGGTTAGAATCATCAAGTTAGAGTACTTCAATATTTTATGTGCATTTTGTCCATGGAGGTACGGTCAGACGTTCTCCTCTGGCTGTGAGCTCAAGTTCCCGGGGAGTCAGGATGGGGACCTCTTAGGGCTCTCACTACAAATCCCAATCACTTCCTTCCTGACATTCACTGAGAATCCATTTTGTAAGTCTTTGGTAGATGATGAACATAGTTTGAAGGCTCACAGCTGAGATCAAGACCATAAGATTCCTTCCCCATCTGATTTCAGTCTTCTCCACTTCATGTCAGCCTGTGGAGTCCCTGGCTGAGACTGCTCTGTAAAATTCTCTCCTGTACAAGTAAGTGTACGAAAAAAACTGGAAGAGGACAGAAAATGTATTCAGATCTTGCCTTCTGCTCCTCTCCCTGCTCTATACTGTTTCAAGAGGTGTATGCAACCCAGTATTGTTGTCTAGAAGCATGTGAATTCTTTTTGCTGTATTCTGTCTACTTTCAGCCAACACTTTTGGGGGTCAGGTGAACCTCAGTGTGGTGAGTATTCTTGAAATGACAGGTATCTCGTTTAGGTGGCAGGCTGACTGGTTCTTTATGTGATTGTAGAAGCTTGTTAGCAGTGATTTTGCTCTTGGTTTTGTTCCCAAGCATTTGGCTCATCTGAGATTTAAGTGGGCATGCGATCCTGAGTGACAGCCGCCAGTTCCTCATGGCTCGGAGTGGACTGTGTTAAACGAAGAACCAAGTTTCCTTCAGTGAGGAAAGGATTGATTTTTCTGTAGGAGATGAAATGTCATTGCAGAAACTGGTTTGCATATCCCAGTATGTCGGATGTTTGTGTAGCAACACGTAAGAAAAAGAAGTATTTCTACAGGTTGCTGAAGTTATTCTCTAAGTTGTTTCCGGAGAAGGAAAATACTTGGTGGAATATGGGGCATACTGAGTTGGTAAAGAACCAAAAGCTCATATCTCCATTTCCCAGCCTTTTGCATTCTAGATACCTGAGCTTGGTCTGAATAGATGAATCCCAGAGCTTATGACTCAACACCATCATTTCAGCTTCATAGAAGCACATTCCACAAATACATGGAAAAATAAAGCTGTTCGCCTGGTCTTTTCTAGCAGTAGAAAATGAGGCTTCATGTGATATAGCACTAGTTATTGTGTAGTGATTTAGTAAGCATTTTAAGAATCCATTTATTCAGGGCTAGAGTTACACATTTTTGTCCTGAGCAGCATCTTGTTTTGTTAAATCAAGGCGCTGCTGACAGCAGGGAGGTACTTAAAAGCAGGATGACTAATTCAGGGGTTTTATGTTAACAGTAAATATTTTTGCTTCAGCATTCGTAGGAAAGGTCATATAGATGTATATTGCTAATTCTAGTAATAATTTTTATTCATTAGCTGGTCAGCAGTGATCTATGTCTCTCCCAATTTACCTGAGCCTTTTACGAGCAGCTCTGACTAACATCTGTGGCTCTCGCCTACCCAGGGCTGAGCTCCTTTGTCTGCCGCTTGCTGTGTTTTAGTGAATCACTCTGCTGAGGAGCTTTC
Source organism: Anser anser (assembly GCF_964211835.1). Lineage (NCBI taxonomy): Eukaryota > Metazoa > Chordata > Aves > Anseriformes > Anatidae > Anser > Anser anser. The sequence continues at coordinate 2,435,883 of NC_139734.1, forward strand.
TCCACACCTCTGCTTCTTAGCAAATTGCCTTCTGAGCCCTGGCACTGAAACGCAATTGGTTATGCTTCATTATCTCATTCAATAGAAATTCAGTCTCCTGAAGACTGCAGTTAAGTTTCCTCTTTGCCTGAAAGACACAGAATTTAACTGCAATCTCGTTGGTCTTCTCTGAAGCAGGGAAGGGAGGACAAGGCAGAAAAATACTGAACCAAACCAGAGGCAAGATGCTTTGGCAGACTATTTGGTAGCTTCTCTCCACTGTATAACTTACACGTGGAAGCTGTAAGGGCTCTGACTGAGACAGCTTGCAGCCACAAGGTGTTGGTGGTGGCTTTAGGCCATGCTGTTATCTTCAAGGCCTGATGCTTTGGCACAGTGGACTCATGCTGCTCATGCCACCTCCAAATTCTCTGTTTGAGAAGATCCCTTGTGTTTATCATGCATTAACTTTATTAGAAGAGCTACAGGTTCTGTGTTCTCCGTTCAGTAAGGATAGTTGTAAACTAGTTGTAAACTACAAAAGTAGGTTGGCTGGTCATAACTGGAGGTAGTTGTTGCCCAAATTGAGGGTAAATGGTTTACTGACAGTAAAAGGAATCCCTACTTCACTGTCCTTAATCCCTGTTCCTGTCTTAAGGGGAGCTGAATGCATGAAAGACTTTCAGCCTAAATTTCTGGAGCTTGAACTCCTGCTGAGGCTAGGGCTATGATTAGTAGAGGATGGAATGATGAAAAGGTACAAATATTTGGTTAATATTTTTTTTTTCTTTTTTCCCTGTGGAGTGTGGAATAGGAGGAGGTGTGGTGCTTTATTCTGTGTAAACCCAGCGCTGCTGTTCTGCAAAAGTCCCAGACCCTGGGCCTGTAAGTTTTAGCTGCTCCCAGTCCAAACCACTGTCCCCTCCTGGTTCTCCTCTTTTCAGGCCTGCCTCTTTCTGCCTGCTGTTCTCAGGCTTGCTGAGTTATTCTGTGCCACTGTTGTAAGCTCAGAGGATTTTTCAAAATGATGGCTTTATTTTTCTCTGCTCTTCATAGTCCTGCCAGACTGCCCTGCAGCAAAATGCATTTCAGGTGTGAGCTCTCACCAGTCCCTCTAGGAATAAGTCACTGCTTCATTTCTCATCCGTAAAAGGGAAGCGATTGCTTCTTCTGTCTCATGTGATATAAGAATAGAAAGTTCATTTGTAGGTATGGGATGTTGGGACTCTGTAGACACGAGGCTGTCCAAGTTTTTAGGAGAGTTGTAAATGTTTTTCAAGGCATTTCCCTTCCCTTCTGCTTTGTTTCTGTAGGATGGTCCTGTAGAAAATCATTCATTAGCATACTATTTTGGAACAGAAGAAACATTGTTCTTCAGAGAAGGTGAGCAGCATGAGTAACATTCCGTTGCCCCCCACTTAAGCACCATGACTATCAGTGTCTGGTTGAAGATGAATGTAGCTTGTACTTCCCAGTTGTGTGTATATTTAAAAAAAGGAAAAAAAAAAAAAAAAAGCCTATGGGAATTTTTATAAGTTTTGCAATTCTACCAAGATGCAATATAATGTGATGGCCTCACTTCTCTTTAACCCCCCAGATTCCAGAAAATAAGCAAAAATCTCCAGTTACAAATATACCACTGTTTCTGCCTATTTTCTGTCCCTGGGAAGAGAAGGTGAAGCTCCATAAAGCTATGCTATGCCTCCTTCCTCTGCATTGCCACCACCTTTATGTGGGCTCAGCTGTAATACTCCTCTGCCCACTGACGCCAGTCCTTGCTCTCCTTTCCCATCCCCTCCTAGGTGGGAGCCGTGCTGTGGGGCACTCTGCTCGTGACTGTAGACGAGTAGAGCTGTGCACGGCTGAATTATCCCGTAAAGGCAAACTGAATCGTTACTATCAGGTGTTAAAAGTGAGGAACAGAAGCACAGCTTGACCATGGGATGAGAGGTGTGTAGATCATTTCTAAAGGCTGCTAAAAGCATGTTCAGTGGGGCCTAGAGCTGGAGGAGTGATGACATTTCCTTGTTAGCTGCGTTGCTGCTGAGGTTCAGGTTTGAGGCAAACTAGCAGCCAGCTAGTTTGTTCTAAAGATATTTAGATCATGTTGGTTATTACTGTATGTGACAGCAGTAATATCACCTGACAGGTTTCATCACTGCTAAGTGGTTCCCTTTAGACTTGGCTTTTGTAGCCACCTCAGGTTGTGACATACCTTTAGGACCCTGGGGAAAAAAATAATCTCAACTAGTAATCCATCTTGTCTCTTACATGGCTGGTTTCCACTGCCAGAAGCGTCATCTCCCCAAACACAGAAATCACAGATCTGAATTTCTTAATTCAGACATCTTGAAGTGAAACAGCAAATCGGTTTTAATTTGCAGAATGCTTATGTATGCCAGCATCAAGTGGTGTCTCTTGCCTTTCTTAGTTTATTGTCCAAAGCTTCTCCCGTTATTAAGTGACTGTGTTGGTAAAGAAGCTAGGAAAGCCCATCTTCTGAACCTCGGAGCCCTGAATGCATAGTAAGCCTAAGTCATCTGTCACTGTTTGTCTGAACACCCTGGCCCTTTCTGCAGTCTCTCCATATTACCCGACCCTTTCATAGACAAGCATATGAATACAGAGAGAATTTGTGAGGCACTTAAGGCCTCCATTTCAGGTGATTGGAAAGGGACTTAGATGTCTGAATCCAATGCAAGACTGTGCTGAGATGACTTGTTCAGTGCTTTGCAGAGATCTGTGTTGGAGCAGGGCATTAAACAAGTCCATACTGGTAGCTTCATGGTGGATCATCCTCCCTGCTAAAGACAAGACTACTCAGTCATGCAGGCTGTCTCCGGCCCTTGATGAGCTGCCTTCTATATTGACTTTGCTTGTTCTTGCCAAGCCAATTTTTGAGTCTCTGGTAATAAAGTTTTTGCTACTGCCTGCCCTCTGCCCTCGTTAAATTGCTGATGCATCAGGCTTATGGAAGGGGTTGGAAAGCTCTTCTATCCCATTGTGTTATGCTGTGATATAGAATGGACTACTTCCAGTTACAGATAGCTGGGTGTAGACATTATTCTTGCATGCATGTTAAATGGTTGAGTTTGCATGTAGAGGAGAGCTGGCTTAAAGGGAGTTCACCTTTAAGAGTAGTGATAACTCAGGATGTTTTCTTGCAATATTTTCTTTGCTTTTCTGTTAGATTCCTCTGGATTTCTGTCAGTGACAGCATGCCCCTGGCTGTCATTACTTGCCTGCTTTCGTTAATGTATCTTTATTCATTTTTCTAGATTGCCAGTGAAGATTACAAAAATGCACCCTGCTTTTTGGCAGATTCTCACCTTACCCTAGTGTGCTCTTCCTCAACAGATTGGGGCTTTATCTTGCGATGCTATCTTTTTTAATAATGTTACAGAAAACTGTCAGTAATCTGATGTCCCAGCTGTTCTTGGTTTTGAGAGTAAAATTTGAGAGACATTGTGCAGAAAGCAAATATATTCCAGCTGCTTCTGTAATAATAAACAAGTACTTTTGTGACTAGCAGAACTAATGAAAACTGGTTTACTATGGCTTTGTGTCTCATGGTTGATTGGCTTTTTAACTAAATTATTCTAAAGCTATAGAAGTGAGGTGGAGCTTTATAAGCCATCAGAGAATTCACAACAAATGGAGATAAGTTCAGGGGAGAGAATATTTTGGTCAGGGGAAGAGCTTTAACAAAGTTTATAACTAAGAGTGAGCTCTGGAGGATTCGTGGTAGGGTACAAAAAAAGTAAGAGGTGGAAATCTCACGTCTAATAACTGAAAAATTTGAGAGGAATTTTCTGCAATTAGGGCATACAAAATGAGTTTTTCCCATGAAGGTTTCTTGATGGTTGATAAGGGTTGAGATCACAATGAGTTCTTACAATCTCTGTTCACCATAATATTTTTTCTCCTTTACCTGTCTATTTTTCTTTAAGTTTGAAGGATTTAGTACCATTGAAGACCTCTATCCAAATGTAATGCCATGAGCAAATAGGTTTACATGTGACCATCACAGCAGGCAGAGAGAGTCTCACGGACAAAGACGGAGCTTTCACATAAAGCCCCAAACCAACCTGGCATAATTTAAAGGAGGTTTGCATGTTCTTTCCTAGAAATGGAGCAAAGCAGGCTTTTTTGGGGAAGTATATGTGTCAGGTTACTCAAGACCTGCATCTGTCCTGACACCCTGATGATCTCAGCATTTGTTGTTACTTTTCAATGGTTGCTCTGCTTGTCTTTCCGAACTTCTACTTGGGCACTGTTTCCTTATTCTTTGTACAATCCTTCCATTTCAGCTCCTCCACTCACAGTGTAGCTGTTTGGAATAAGGATGTGCTTGTTGTGAATGTAGTTAGAAAGGTAGTTCAGTGGTACTTTATCCTGTCGACTGAGCTTCTGAGGAGATCTTCGGTTTATTGAAATACCGGGGCATTAACTGAACGCTTCATATTTCAGGTATAAAATGAAGTCCACAACTAGGTTTTTGTTGGCTTTTTTCACCATTCTTTAGTATATTTGTCTAATACTTCACACTTAAAGACCATTTTTTCCAAATACCTTTTGTTTTTCTTTTCCTTGGCTTTTCAGTGATATGTCAGCAGTTACTTATGTGAAGAATTTTCTAGCTGAACTGCTATGGGTGATGAAAAGCATATTGGTTTGGTGAAAGAGCAGCTTAAGAAATAAAAATAAAAAGTGAAAATACTGATGTAAAACATCTCAAAATCCCATCTGCTCCAGGAAGTGAAATGCTTTGAAATCCCAGGGAGAGGTAAAGTGCAGCACAAAACCTGTGAGAATGTTTTTTTTTTAACAGTAGGCAAGCTACTGACCAGTGATGCTGGCATTGTTTTATTCCCTCCAGCATTTTTTTTCCTGTTCATCTTCTGAAAAGCATTAGTATTGGCTTTTTCTCCTACCTCAAGACAGTGTGAAGTGTTGTATAAACATGTTGGAGTGCCTGTCTAGTATCTTCCTGAAAGGATTCTGGGATCCCTGGCAGACCTGCTTTGGCAGTCCAGCAGCACTTATTCAAGATAAATAAATAGTTTCATGCAGTGTCTGGTTAAAACAATTTTTTTCCTGAATTATCATTATGTTGTGCTTAGCCAGGTGAAAGCAGTACCTTTTTACACAGCTATAGATAGTTACAGATGGATATGATGTTTCCCATATTGAACCAGACAATGGATAGTATGAGGAAGACTGTAGGCTGAGTCCCTGGCATTTCCAGCAGGATTTGGGCTGTTGTTTAATGACATTACAGATAAAGCTCATCCCTATATTTAAATGACTGATGGATACATCCTGTGATCCGTGCAGGCTTTAACTTAAAGTTGAATTATGTGGAGTCAGCCTCTTGTAAGTACCTGGAACTGCAAAGAGCACCAAAATGATGCATTAGGCATTCAGCTCCACAATTTAGCTTTTCAAAATCCCTCTCCAGCTTCTGCCTAACTGGGGAGGTTGCAGTGTTTTCTCACAAAGTTACTTTGGCTCTTAGTTTCTGATTTCCTACTGCCTGGGCTGGAATTATTAACGTCTTGACACAGCTGCATGGTTAGGAACCCAACTGGCATCTTAGTACGTGACAATCCAACCCAGGCTGGCTTGTGTTTAGAGCTCAGGTTTCCCCCTACTTGCTAATACAGCTTCTTGTGCAGCAATGCTCCTCTGTTGATGTCTCACTGTCCTGGTGATTATCTAATTATTGCATACAAAGTGGGACAGCTTTAGCACCTCAGATTGAGTGAGAGCGTGTCATATGGGCATTGCTATCAGAACTGTCCTGTGTCTGCACACATCTTATTTTTAAGTTTGTTTTTAATCTGGTACCCTAGGTCACAGTAAGCAATCTGCTTTGGAACAACAGGAGCTCCATCTTTAGAAAGTTTGTGGTCTTATTCCTAACTCTTTTTCTTCCTGGCAGCCTTCCAGCTCCTCTCCTATGCTGCATTGCCGTGAGCTTGTCTTGTCTTGTCCCTGTACCTGTGTAAACCTCAGTGTAATGGTTTATTTTCAACAGTTGCCACCTGTTTGTATGAGTGCTTCTAAAGGTGTCCTTTTTCTGATGACTGCTGGTGGTGAGTTCACACCTGAGGCTTTGAGCCTCCTCCCCTCAAAAACTCCTATGTGGATCTCTTCAGATGTCCTGGATATAATTACTCTTTAAGAGCTGTACCACCAGCCTCTTCCAGAGGAAATCGTTGTTGTCCTTTGTGGTAAGGAACATCTCTTCCTCTTGACATATAAGCAAGGAAGGGTCTCATAGATCATTAATATCCACTGTCTTTCCTTACTTGTTTTGTTCCATGTCATACTGCCTGGATTTCCCAGGTATCAAAAAGATAGCATGACAAAATGATTTGCCTCTTTGTAAGGGATTTCTGCTGCTTTTTCAGTCTTCAGAAGTACCTGGCTGACTTCACCACCTTCCTCACGTACCCGCTATATCCCCACAATGTCAAAGGACTGCAGTCACTTCAGAGGTGGGGGCTTGACCTATAAGACATACACACAGTTCTGTTCAACGCACTTGTACTGTCCTATATGCACCAGTCAAACAGATCAATTTAACTATTCCTTACTCCATCTTAATGTGGAAGATTGTGGAACAGTTTCAAGCAAAGCTTGCCAAGTTAGGGGTGGAATACTCCTCTTCTAGGTCATGTTGCCACTTTTTGGGAGCTAACATAGTCTTTAAGAAGAGCTGTTTTGTCCCTTAGATAATGAGATTTTTAACTGAAGCAAGTACTAGCTAAAATCTTTATGGTACCCTCTCCAATGCTTGGTTTGTTCTTTATCTGTAGTGAAAATAGCTTCGTGAAGGGTGTTTAGTCACCAGTTACAGTGCTGAATCACGAATGATGAAGTTTTTGGCAAGCTGGGATGAGGGGCCACAACTGATACTGAGAAAGTGTTGTCATGGAACAGAACAGACACGTTAATTTTTGATTTACTCATAACCCGGGGGGGGGTGGGGGGTGGGGAGAGGGAGTAAATCAATCTTTGCCAAAGGGAAAGAATTCAATCAATAGGAAAAGACACTTGCTTTTCAAGCTAGTGTTAGGGTATTAAAACATGAGTAAAAAAAAAAAATAAAATTAAAAGCCATAAAAATGTCTTGACAGTGTAATTTTAATCTTAAAATTGCCAAAGCATACAAGTGGATTATAATGTCTTGCAATAATAGAGAAATGATTGATGACTTGGATTTGGAGTGACTTTTTGATATAGAGCATGGAGAATAGGGTAAATACATTTTACAGTGACAACACATTACTTTCCTTTTTTATTTTCTTTATATTATAGCTGTATGGGATGTTTTTCTCCAAGGGAGAAAGACAGGTCAATGTTAGGCAAAGAGATAGAAAGAGCTTCATCAAAAGAATTAAAGTCTAGGGACAGGCAGAGAGAGAGGTTTATGTGAGGTTGAGAGAGACCCAGCAGAGCAGAAGAAAAGAAAAAAGATGAAGTAAAAGAGTCTATTCCAACAATCTGTGTTGTATGAAAAGTATTCCAGGTGGCTAATTTACCAATTTAATTCTTGTATGCTAGGAGGTGGTCTAGACGTATGTGGGCTTTCCCACATTATTCAGAGCCCTAAGAAGTCTCTTCCGTTCTTGGAATCAGATCTCCTCAAAGAGAACAAGTGAAAAAAGCTCCTTTCAGCAGCTTTGCGCTCATTTTCCCCCAGTAGTCAGCACAGTACATGTGCTTTACAAGGGTTTGAACATGCTGCTCCTTAATATCCCCGTGGATACTGTTCTGGGTTAGCTTCCCTTCTCCAATGTTTTCCCTGCTGGCTAGTAGGGTTAGTACTTAGAATTCCATTCCTCTTACTCTGACATAATTTCTTGTGAAGTGTTCCTTAATTTTGAGGTACTAAATTGATTTATCCCTGGGTTCTTTATCAATGGGCACACCTAATTATGGAAAACAGACTAAATCCATCCCCTTGGTATGAGATTGAGAAGAAAGAAATCTTTTCTTGCAAGATTTTCAGCAGCTTTCCTATGGGCACAGCCTGGAAACACTTGAGCTATGTGAATGTTTCACCTGTTTCCTGCTGAGAGTCAATAAGCAATAGTCCTGCTGGCAGTAGCATCACCTGGTCTGCAGGAAGAAGGTACTAATGGTAGCCACCCCTCAAAAACCTGGTTAGAGCAGATGGATGTGATAGCTCTTCATGCTTCAGGTTGAATGGATGAGGCCATCTCACCCTGCATGTGGTAGTGGAAATGGCAGGAAATTACTGTTTCAGGCCTTGGTGTGTGTATGTGGCGAGGCCAATTAAATTAAACTGAGCAGACTGATGGCAGCAGCCTTGGACTGACTTTTGTGTGTGAGAGTAAAACTGAAAGATGAGGGGGCTCAGTGGGGTGAGCACAGATCTGGGAGGAGGTAGATATGGAGCTTCTCTAGGGCATTGGCTCGTGGCAAAGACCAAGTGAGACATCTGAGTTAGGAGGGAGGTGTTTCCTCTTGTTTTTTTGTCCAGGCAAATGGGATGTTGTAGGTTGTTTAATTGCAATGGCACTGAAGGAAGCTTCTCACTCTCATAATCCCTTTTCATGCTGAAAAAGAGCACTCAAGAGTCTTAAGAGTTTTACCTAAGTAATCAATTTCTTAGCCATTTGCATCTTGGAAATGATTTTACAGTCTAGGGCTCTCAATCTTTTTTTCAAGTACATAATGCAAATCTTTTTAAGGCTGTGTAATGCATTCAGAGAAGAAAGGGGAGCTCATGGTTGAGCTGGGAGGTGTTTTTTATTTACTTTTTTTTTTACATGGAGCTATGGATAAGAGGAGGAAGGGGAAACTGTTCCATATAGGGACTGAAAATCACTATTATAACCTTCTTCTGGAGGTCTAAGTCCTATAGAGGTCTCTGCCTCCGGAAAGGAGAGCAGACCTTCTTATATTTTTATCATCTGTGTGTCTTTGCTATCTCTCAAGCATCTTGGAATGGAGATTCAGGTCTTCGATGAGTTTGTAAAGCATTGCTTGTGTCTGGTGCTGCCCAGGTAAAACTAGCTGTGTGAACCACTATGAAATGAACTTATCTCTGTTCTAGTGCTGAGAATTACTCAAATAACTTTTTATGTTTGATCCAAAAATATAAAATGCTAATGGCAGTAATAAGCTCCTGTAGGGGTTAACGGTCTGTCCCCTGGAACCAATGTTTCCTGGATGAAACGAAACATTACATCCCATCTTTTTTCCCCCGTATACTATGATTTCCAAATGGATGGATAATTGCCAAAAATAGGGAGCTAGAAGATCAATAAGAAGCATATGGTGAAAGTGCAAATAGAAAAATCATGTATCATTACAATTTTATGTATTTCTAGTGTTGATAGTCAGGTGACCTTTTAACACAGACTAAAAAAGCTTTTAATAATTTTAATCAACTTCATTTCTAAAGAGCGCCATAGTCATGAATAAGCCTTTGCTGAGGATTGAAGCTGTTCAGAAGGTTTTGTCTTCCTTTAATTAGTCTTGATAATGAGGCCTCATTTTAGAGGAAAACCTAATTTAATGGTCTTGGTATTGAATGACCTTGATGTGGTTAAGATACTTGTCTATATGTGTGTGGGAAATGCAAATAATGGAGGCTCTTTTGGCTCCCAGCCCATGAGCCTCAATAAGGTACTGGATGTTACTTTAAATTTGCTTGCTTTGCAGGTCAGATTGAAGGATGCCTGAGATGAGCAGTATTTTTTTTTTCCTGCTGTTGGTAGGTTGAACCTGCTGATTAATGTACCTCTTGCCCTTTTTTTTTTTTTTTTTCAAATGGTTGAATTCACCCTCCCTTTGAATTTCCTTTGCGGTGCTAGAGGCTTCCAAGATATTTTATTTTCTTAAATATGTGCTAAATGAAGGCTCTGACTCATCAGGGTCTGATAATTGAATCCAAACTTGTAACTTATTTTAATTACAATATGTTTTAATGTGCTGTGCAGAATTTCTGTAACAGGTTGCTCCTGCAAGTGCAATTCTGCTTGAAACAGGAAGGGCACTTATTTGTCACCCTGCTTCATCCAGAGACCTGTATGTATTACAGTATGTAATATATAGGTACTTTTTATTACACCTTGAGCTCAAGATGTTTATTTTTGTACTTTTTTTCTCATACATTTAAGATTTCAACTCACTTATTTCAGCATCTGCTTTATTTGTATATTACTTTATATTTTATGTACATCTTAGTTTTTGGCCCTAAACTAGATCTTAAGCAACATACATGAATTGCTTTCTCAAAGTTAGTGGAAGCCCAGGCTGGAGCATACAACAGCAGTGACTGGAACAAGTTTGAATTGTAGAGAAAGCTTTTTATTGCTTTCTGACGGTTGGCTAAGTTGTGAGAACAGAAAGCAAGCTGCAGCTTTCCTGGGAGAACAGCATGAGACCTAGTACACGGGGCACTGGGAACACCAGGTTTCTGTATCTAGTCTTGCTATTAGTTTGCTGGATGGTGAATGAGTCACTTTATTCTCCAGGATCTGTTTTCTCTTCTCTAAAAAAGAGGAAGATGCAGATTGCCATGCTAAGCTTGGTGATCTACTGATGGAAAGCTTTCTGTAAAAGCCATTATTACTGCATAAGTAGTGTTAATTAGACGTTGTAATGCAAATGATAGGAAGGAAAATGGAAATGACCTCTTAAAACTGAGCAATAATAGTGATGATGTGGGTGTCTGTGTGGGAGTGAGATGGAAGAAGAGGAAGAAAACAAGTGGAACTCTCCAGATTGTTTCCCTAAAAGGCTGGATTACCAATTGGGGCCTTTTCTGGGTGTGCATGGGTACACAGGTGCACACGTGTGGGGAACTGTGTGATGTGGCAATGTCTCAGGTGCCTCTAATATCCGAGCCCTTACCATAATTCACTGCATCTTTCAAGTGCCTAATCATACATGTCACCCCAGAAGTTGGTGGGCAATGTAGTGTTAAATTTTGCCTGTTAGGATTAGTCTGATGTCCTGCTTCCTTAGACAGAAGGTGCTTTTCTGCCCCACTGAAGCATGGCTGACATAGCTCTCAGCTGCTGGAATCCTGAGATGCTGTGCTACAATATAGGCAGATGTATCTGAGGAGCAGGGATAAAGTTTGGTTAAAAAAAAAAAAGTAATTTTAAATTGTCTAGTTTGTAGGTGTTTTTTATTATTTATTTTTTTTCCCCATACCGGTGTTGCTCTGTCTGCTTCTGTGCTTCCTGGCTGTGGATGAATGCTGATTAAACTTTGGTCATTATGTGTTTGAACATCATGTGTCTTGACGAGCTGTTGAGGAATGTACAGTTATGATGGATGTAATGTTGGCTTTTCACCAGCTGTGAATCAGGATAGGATCCTAGTTGTGCATTCATTCTTCCTGATTGTTCTTGAGGGGAAAAAGGGAGGAGGAAAAAAACACAAAACAGAACAAGCCTTATGTAATGATCAACCAAATCAGAGCATATGCTAGGCACTGCATATGTGCTGTGTGTCTGTTCTTGCAGCATCTCTCTTATTGATATGCACTGGGATGTTTAGACCACTGTCTTTGAACTTATGCAGTGAAGCAACGGTAGCAAAATATTTTTACTTAGTGCTATTTTAGTGTGTCATATATTTGCTTCTGCTGTGGCATATTTTTGCTTATATTCTAAATATTGCAAAGTTAAATTAAATCTTTGTCCATGAATTATAGTGCTTAAAGATTCAAAATTTTGGTCCCTGAATATCCATAGCCTTAAATTTACAAACCTATAAAACAATAGCTATATTTCTTTGTGATTTGTATCTGACTGTGTTTTTTCAGACCTTATGCATAGAGTACATTGTTCCCAAATGATATCATCTCCCTGGAAACCCATAAAATCATCTTGTGTTTAACTGACTATTAACACCATTGCCCTGTTTAAAACTAGAATTTTATGAAGATGACTAGGAAATGTACAGATTACATAAGGATTACATTACACTGCTTTGGAGCTGCAGTGCAAGCTGTTTACAGCAGAAATGCAAATAGCTCGACAATCTTGAGCCTTCCAGTCTTCTCTTTGCTCTGTGGATTACTGTGATGGTTCATTTACATTTACTTTGACAATGCTACCTGCCACTGATAAAGAGGTGAGTCTAGATTTGAGGGGAACCGTTTAAATAACAGCATGATTGTATTTATAAAAATTGTCCCTTGGGGGCAGAGCATGGCTACAGATGAGCAAAACCCATTTTCCTTCATGTAATCCATTACTGTTAATTTGTTGCTCTCTTTAAGAGCCTTCAGCTGGCCAAGTGGGAAATTATTTCTTGCCTGTGTACTCTTGCCTCTGAACTCAGAAATGTCAAAGGAAAGAGTAAAAATGGAAGAGTGGGGGGAAGAATCCAACCTTGCTTTTGTGAACTCTGCAGCTCAGCCTGGGCTTCAGAAGGGCAGCTCTGGAGCTCCCACCTCCTGCCCATCTCAGTTAAGGAAAAATAATCTGTTAAAATGGAGCCATGACAAGATGTTAAGAATTCTCCTAAGCTTACCAGACAGTGAGGCAGAGGAAGCCTTGATGAAGCTGATCATAGTGGAAGGCTCTGTCATAGGTCAGAGAGCTCAATCTGGAGGAAAGTAGGACAGTAAAGCTGGGGGAATGGATCGTGTAGCATTGGCAATAGCCCAGTCACAGTAATTGCTGCAGAGAAGGGAATTCAGAGTGCAGGAAATGGGAAAGAGAAAAACCGTCCATAAAAATCAAGGAGAAACCCTTACTGAATGTATTGCTGAATGTACAATGAACATGACCTATACTTTGAAGATGATGGCTTCCCTCAGAATAGCAAAATAGGATTTGTGTTCATGATACCTCCATTCTCCTAAAACAAATATTCTGCTTGCCCAGGAACTGATTAAAGGCTGCATTCTTAGTCATTTGGGACCTAAGAGAAAAGGTAAGCATCCTCCCGTGCACCCTGTCCATGTGTAGTCCATTTGGATAAAGCTGATTGCTCTCTCCAACCTACCTTGAGCTGATGCAGATGACTTTACAGGACCATGATCCTGATGCTTCCTTACTGATTTCTTTCCTCTTGCATCTCCCTTCCAGTAACGTGCTCCTTAGAGGAGGGGTCTGTAACCTTTTATGTTCTCTACTGAACGTCAACAGCTAATGTGTATAGAAGGGAGGCTGCATGCTGAAAAACTGGGAGATGATGGCAACATGATTTGCAGTAAAAACCAACTATGTTCTGTATGTGTTAGAGCCCTGATGGGTTTATGGCTGTTAGCTTCTGACTGTCAGTAGTGTAGGTGGTCCAGGTGAACTGGGTTAGTAACAAGAACGCTGCTTGCTCTGTCTGATATGCAGTGGAAGGAGGGAGTAGAGCGTAATACAGCTGTTAAAAGTTATGGGAGAATTAGGGTAGTGCCAGGACTTTGGAAAATAAGTTTGCTTGCAGCCAATTCTAGTGACTCATTTTCCATCTCTTCAGCCTCCTGTAAGAGGCATGCTTGCCTTGAGCATGTGTTTTCCAACCACAACTGGCTTCCTCTGTAATGCTCTTAAAACTTCACAAGTTTTTGGTATTGTTTCTTTCAAGGATTCTGACATATTTCAAAGTACTTTGTGGAGGTGAGCTCAAAGCTTGCAGGATTTATTACCTTGTTTTCTACGTGCCTGGGAAGAGCAGTACTTCCCTTCGGAAAGAGATTCTTAGGCTGAGTGAGCCAGTGACAGATGGAATAGAAGCAAGATGATCTCTGTCACTTTTGGTATGTTTTAAACCACACACAGACTGTATAATTGCTTGGGACCATCTGATTGAACATCTTCTGTTGGTCCATCTGGTCTCTCCTTGCCTCATGATGGCCTAGGTGACACAGTCCTTAGATCAGTCCTTGCAGTGATCTCCTTATGTTCTGAGCACTTAAAAAGAGCATCTATGTTGGTTTTATTTTTGATAATTTCGCACAACATTCAACGTGCCTTCTTTTAGTCTGTAGCCTCTAATCTGTATTTCCTCTGCTTCATTTTAAGCCTATTTATTTTTCTGAAATGATGGATAAACTGTTCATTATAGATTTTTCTTCTATGGAGTGATACTGTACCCATGACATGACTGCTATTTTGTAGTTGCATAGGCATTAGAAAGTAAGTCAGTTTTGCATTTCATGAAAAGGTGGAAATTCATAGTTTTTTCCCCTATCTTTAACCAATGTTTTGTCATACAGATTTTGGTGATGTTTCTGCAGGGTAGGCTGCAGTTTTCAAGGTTTCTTCTTGTGTGAATTCCTCTTTAAGTTCTCAAGTCTGAGAAGTTATTGACTCATTTCCTTTGTATCTTGTTCTGCTGTAGGTGGGAGGCTTATGGTTAGGAGGTGAGGCTTTCCAGACCAAGCAGTGGGAAGCTGATGCAGGTGAGACACTCTGCATGCTACATGGATAGTCTTTCATGTTTAGTTTATTGGAAAAGTGAAAACTGTGCAGGAGTGGAGGTTCTTCCTGCAGCATTTGCAGTGGTACAGGAGAGCAGGATCTCTGGTGATGAGTTATCATAGTGGAGGCCAATTGTGTAGGTCAGGCACACAGGTATGAAGATGATTTCAATCTTCGTCCCTTAACCCTAATATTTTCTTCTTAAGGAATTACATTGTAAGGAGACCAATGTGAACATAGTTAAGTATTTCAAAAACCAAAAATAAATTAAAATCCACAAAAAACCTGCAGAAACTTGGGGTTAAGGCTTTTTGTTGATGAACTCTTCTCATTGATGCATGGGCATAACACGTTATAAATACAAATGCATTGATGTTTCACAAATAACATAGCTTTGTACTTTTGGGTTTCTATTTGTTCTAGGTGTTTCGCCAAATCCGTAAGAGTCATTTATATCCGCAGTGCGTAGAACTTGCCATCAATTAAACTGAACAAAGTATTTGCTGCCTTCTGCGAGGATAAAGCAAGCATCTTGTGTTCTCAGCCAAATTAGCTTTAGAGTTTAACTGCCTTTTTTGGATTGAACCTTGCAAGCTGCCAAAATGACTCAACGGGGGAAAAAAAAAAAAAGTGAGGCGTTCAGTGAGGTCTCTTCTTGGTATAATGGTTATAACTCTATCGTTAGTCAGCAGCACAGTCTTTAATCACCGAGTGTGCTCCACTCAGAGCCTGGCTGGGAGAGGGGTGCTGCATCCGAGTGCAGTGCCACAATCTGTCACCATCAGCTGCTGCTTGCAGAGCTCTGCAGATGGTGTTTGCTCTCCCTGTCCCTCCCTCGTCTCACAGCGCTGGTAAGGAATGCTTAGAGTTGAGTGATGTTGAAAGAGGATGCCCTGTACCTCCTCAGGTAGGCATTTCTTCATCTGTGTAAATAAAACAAGTTTTTTTTTTTTTTTCCACTTCTGTCTGTCTATGGCAAGGCACAGTGAGGTTCCTCAACTCCAAGGCTCCTCTGTTTCTGCTGTCAGCTAACAGCTTACCACCACCAGCAACTTCAGGTGCTCTTAGGTATGACCAAACTCTTACCTGAGGTCTGGGCTGGGCAAACACATCCGCTTGGTAGGACAGGAAAAACACTGTTACTAAATACCTATGTCAGGATCTGAAACACTGGGACATTCTTGGAGGAAGTGTTACCAATTTTTGTCCTGTTCTAACTTCCCATGTGGCCTCTCCTTACGGCTGCTGTTAGGACACAGGATTAGTATTTCCTCTAACCCCGTATGGCTGATCTCATGTAACTTCAAGTCTGAATCTGGCAGCATGAAGCCTCATCTGTTCCAGAAAGCCAGGCATCCAGTGTGTTGTGGTGGCTTTTATTTCTCTCTTGGCTCTGTGTATGAGACCAACAGATTTATAACAAGTGTGAGGTTGTAGGCTGTTTGGGGTCTTGCTAGTTGGATCAGCCCTGAAACACCCCTCACAACAGACTTCTTTTTCCTTCTGGCTTCCTAGCCTGGTGCTGAATGAGTTCAGCAGACCCTCCTTGCCCTTCATCAGTGCATCTCCTTTGGGAAGGAGCAGTGGTGCCTTGCTTTCATCTCTGGGGCTTTTTCCTAGTTTTGTCTCTTTGAGAAACATTGGCAGGAGTTTCCCCAGACACTGTCTTGGGGTTGGTTGAGCCCTCCCCAAATCTTCCTCTGCAAGTCTCAATGCACCTGGGCACCAAAACCTCCCAAAGCTGCTGAGGTTGGGTGTGACAGACCTCTCTGAGTCCTGACTACCGGTAACAGAGATGAGCTGTCCTTGGTACCGCAGCGTCAATCTTTTTCAAATAAGAAGAATAGACTTTTATTTTTTATTTTTATTTTATTTTATTTTCCTGCAAAAGGGAGCAGGCAGAAATGTCTGTGCTCTCCCCAGGGAGCTGCTCTTTTCCTCCAGACTCCTCCCACCCCTAAAAGCTTTTGGCTGGTGTTTTTTCTCTGGGAGAGGAAGGCGCTTTTTCAAATAATCCTGCCTCTCCGGTGTGGTGCGGGCATTGTGGCCGCTGTCGCAGGCTATTCTCCTCTGTAGTCTCAGCAGCACTAACGAGGGGCATGTGCTGTTTAATGCATTTTATCCCTCCTGTCTGCCCTGCCTGGGGGGCCGTTCATTGTGTTGCAGCGTTGCTTTTACATGAGGTATTGCATCAGGCAGCACAGAGGATGTGGTGCTGAATTTAAGCAGCTGGAGGTCGTGCTGTGTGCTTTTCAGGGAGAGCGGAAATAGCCACTGGCTCTTTCCTCTTTTTCAGTACAATTTTGTGCATCTGAAGTGTTACGGCTATTGTATATTTCCAGAAGAGGTTGCTGAGTTAGTAGCCAGGGTTTTCGGTGTGGTAGTTCACCTGTAAGCCTATCAGAGGTGTTTTTTGTCACCACGACAGCCCAATGCAGCTTTCAGTGGGACATATTTTACTCATTTGACGTACTTGAACAGTCTGGTCGTAGCTGGTTTTGATTGTTTTGCAAAGTTTGATAGAGAGCAAAGAAAAGAAGTAGTGTAGGGTTTCTGCCTTTGGTGCACCACAGCAACACAGGCCAAGTTTATGGGGTCATTTTCCTCTGCCCTCTGGAGGGAAGCGATGTTATGCCTTGTCACACTGGCAGAGCAGGGTTCACAGATGATTTCTCTGAGCTAACTTCCCCAGTGTGAGTCTGTGGAAGGAATCTTGGTGGACTACTGACTCGTGTGTGTGCAGGCATCGTGTGTATCCTAGGTTTCTGAGGAAGCGAGGGATTGCCAGGGCTTTGCACAGATGGCTCTGCACGCCAACCAGTGGAACCAGCTTGTGTCATAGCTCATCACTTTTTAATGACTACTTCAAACTTGTCTCAAAGCTGTTTGTTAGCATGGCCTTGTGGCTGGCATTTATACATATTTCTCTCTTATCCTGTCAAATTCTTCTTCTTTTTTTTTTTTTCCCCCCATGGTAGGCTGCTCTTCTTTTTCATTTCACAGCATATTTATTTTAAATTTTGTTTTACAGTTGATAGAGATGGTTTGCTTTAAAGTGAAATGAATTGGGTTATCCTTGTGCAGCAGGTTTACCTTCATACTACATTTTTTTTGTGATGTTTATAAACCGAATGAACCTAGAGGGTAAAAAATTCATATCTGATAAGCTATCATTTAGAACAGTTGGTTGCTGGTGTTGCTAATATGAAAGTAAGTAATTCTAAGGCAGACTTAATATTTGAGTATGGCAAAAGACAGAAATTAATTGTCCTGAACTACATGGTTACTGATCTGCATCAGGTCACATTTGCACACATTATTTTCTGTCTTGCAGCTGCATTGTTTTTGCTTTCTGGACTGTGAGAGAAAGGTCTTGGCAGGAACTCTATCAACCAAGAATATTTTAAAACACAAGTGGATGTTACCTTTTCTGCATGTCCATTTTACTTGTAAAAAGTAAACATGTGAATTGGGGTAGGCCGCAGGAACGCTTTCATCTTTGCAGTGACACAGAGCTGCTTTTGTTGCAGACTCTGCAGCGAGTAGCTGATTGAAGAACAGAGAAGAAGAGCAAAGTGCAGCCCACTATGTGGGTCATGAGGCCATCAGAAGCGAGAGGTGTACTGGGCAGTTTCACTGATTCCCAGTGCCCTTATCTCTTAAGAACTACAGAATCAATTTCTAGCACACATCCACTTCATCTTACTGGTTTTGGTCACAGCTTGTTCCATAGACATTAATGCTATTTCTCCAAACCTTAGGTATCCAATTATAATTATGATAAAGCAGGTTCCATAATACAAATTGCACAGATAAAACAGTCTGTGAAGATAACATGACTTTGGGCAAATTCATTGAATAAACAGATTTGTTACACAACTTCCCCAACACTGTCAGGGAGCTTGCCCTCCCCTTGTACCTCTAGCTCAGCCCAGAGGACTCTGATACTCCCAGGGAAAAAAAATGAGGCAATTGCTAGTATAAATAATTATTTCAGGGAACATGAAGGAAAAAAGTCTGAAAGCAGAAGAGAAGTCACTGGAGTTTGTGTGAAAAATACACGCAGATCTCTGTTGGGTAGAGTTGAGCTCTGCAGAAGCATCCCAGTGGCCAGATTTTGCTTGCTGGGGTGGTGCTGCCTCCCTCCCCTGGCCTGTGCCCCTTCTGTCTGGGTGTATTTCAGTGCATGCAACTCTGACAGTAGCAGGATTCCAAGAAAATTTGAATGCCAGTATAGTCCTTTGGTTCATAGTGGTGTGGATTGAGTAGTTTCTAAGAGCAATACATGGGGAAGCTTACTCTGAGTCTGCTGTTTTGTATGAATTTCCCAGCCTTTGGTTTTCCTTGGGACTGAGGATTTCTGTTCCAGGAGCAGTATTTGTAAAAGGGCAAATTATCTAAGATGCCTCTGAATATATGCATAAGTCTCTATCCAAGGGAAGATTTTCGGCCTCTGAGGCAGAAAATTATTCAAGCTTCCCAAGTGTGTCAAGGGCTGTTTTACACCCTATTCTTGATATACGCAGGGTGTCTTGTCTGTTTTGCTTACATCTGTGATGGTCCTTCTATAATACCTTGTTCAAGGTATACATCAGGCTGTTCTGTTACATGTGGCGGCACCCAGATGGGTCTGCAAGCTGCCTGGACTTGCATATCGTCGGTGGTGCTGGGTTAAGGGCAACACATGACTGAGAGTTTGAGGTCTGCATAAAAGAATCTGGGCAAAGCTGTACCTGTAGGGGACCTGTGCCAGGCTGAAAAACTATTTCATTTTTACCTCCAACGTTCAGAGCTCTTTCCATTTACCTCAGTGTTACTACTTAAGAGGGGAAAAAAAAAAAAAAAAACCATCTGGATTTCATTACCTCCTTGAAAGGAAACAAATAATGCAAAACTCCCTGATAAGTAGTAATAAAACTATTTCACCTACTGTAAAAGAGGAATATCACTTCTATATGTGACTAAATTGAGTTTTGAGCACAGGATAGCCTGCAAGGGTGTTTATTTTCATAGTATGCCATCTCAGGAAACTTTCAGCCTTACTTGAAGAGAAAATAGTATTTGAATTAACTTCCATAATTTTCAGAATTATAATCAATGCTACCTATCTGACTCTCTAAAATCTTGGAAGTTCTTCCTCTTTGTGGTGTTCCTCTAAATTAGCTGTTTCTTGGCAGTTTGAAAGATATGAGCTCTTTATCATTTTTTTTCCTCTAGGGATTTTTTTTTCTTTTTTTCTGATACCTTTTTGATTACAGCTTTTGGCAATGATTTGACCATTCCTTCAAGATTTGCTATTGCTTTCCTATGTTTGGGCAGATAAATATCACACTGCTCACTTGTGTTTAAGTAAAACCATGACATTTTTTGTATTATGCTTTTTCAAACAAATAAGAATATTTTGACCTGTAGGTGGACTTTGTGTGTTCCTGCTGTGAAAGCAGACTTGGAGTATGCTTCCAGTTCTTCTTTTTGTTTCACCTGTGGCAAGAAAGTAAATACATCAATGTTTACTTCTTAGTATGTGTTTCTGAAATGGGTTTAGACAATGGCCCTCTTCTGTGAATTACCCTGTCGTACACAGATAACATGTTATGTTCTGCTTTATTAGGGAATGTATATGAAACATGCTAATTTATACATAAAGACTCAAAGAAAACAAATGAGTATCAGAAGCATTAATTTAACAACAAAAGTGTCCACTTTGAGATGGGACTGGTGTCAGGGAGATGAGTACTACTGATGTAACATTTCTGACTGGTGTAATAACTGCCTTAACCGTACCTGTTGATGCTTGTTTCTGGAATACCAACTACATAGTTTTTAAATGGCACTTACAAATATCAAAAATAAGAAATAATTTAGTGCAGGTACCTTCCTAGTCCTTACCCTGACACCATATTCCTGCTGATTATTTAACTTCTTTGTAACTGTAGTGACGAATTTTGTTCTTTTTATCTGTTCTCCTTGGTACTGGGGGAAATATTGTTTCTTATACTGCGTTGTTTTGTTCTTTGAAAGGGCAGTCTGTTACCTCTTTAGCAACAGTATGGTAATTGAACACTTTTTGAAACTTTTGGTATGTATGTGTAACTTCAGGGGACCTACATATATCTTGCTGCTCAAAGGTGAAATGTAAAGATATATTTTCCTCATTATCAGGGTTATGTATATATTGTGATGAACTTCATATCTGGTACCTCTGCCTATTTATTTTTGTAATCTTTGTAGAATTGATGTAAGTCTTTTTTTTTTTTTTTACTGGAAATATGACAATATTTAGGCAGCTAATTCTTTATGCTATTGGAAGAAACATAGAGCAACTCTCAACTCTACATGAATGTTTCATTATATTAGTCCATAACGTGCAATTGAATATTGTATTTTTGACACACAAAATAACTAGAAATGGCATTAGCATTTTTTTCACCTGAAGCGAAGGAAGGTGTCTGGCAGGAAAAAACAAATGAAGGAAAGGGAGTGGAGGGTGCATCCTCTTCTGATGCTTTAGTTGGATTTTGTGATTGGTGTGGCCCTGTACTTTGTATGTGGACTCCAAAATTCCTGAGGACGAAGGGACAAGGTTTTGAGGATCTCAGCCTGGCTTGCATTTTGTTGTGATGGTGAAAAATAGGAGTTGACTGAAAGAACTTAGCTCAGCATTGCAAGCACAGCAAATGAATATCAAAGGCTGATGAGTACTGTCATTGAAATGGCAGGCAGGATAGTCTTTTTAATGTGAAATCAGACTTAAGGAAGATGGCAAAAATACCTGTTACCTAGGTCTGTATTTCTTGATAAGTAAGAAAACTTGTGACTCTGCCCTTAGTTAGGTAGTTTTAAGTTTGGTAGTTTTTATGTTTTAGCTGCAGCCAAAAGTTTGTATCTCTGCTAGTGTGGTGTACTCCAAAGAAGAGTATTTTTCCTGTAAATGTAATTCAGTGACTTACAGGAACTGTTTTTGCAGCCTCCTTTCTATGTCATTGGTAATGGAAAAATAAATGCAGAGCAAATAAAATTTCATACTGGCTAGAGTTAAGAGGAAAATAATTTCTAATACATTGAGCAAGTTTTGTTATATATATATAGTAATAAATTGTGGAATGGGCTTTTCCTTTTTTCCATCTGTATCTGTCTTGGGTCTTACACAACCATAACCCAATTTCGTACTTCTTTTTAAACTTTGGGTCAAATTCTGCTGAAAAATTCTTAGTGACACACAGAAGTGTCTTACAAAAAGTGCGAAGACCTAAGAAAGATGAACTCAAATGATTTTATTGATGTAAAATGTTTCACTGCAGTCTATTTTCAGAGTGATTTCTTATTTAAGCAGGCAAAGGTACTCTTTTTTTTTTTTTTGCTATAAAACTTCAGCTAGAGCTGAGGGAAAACCTTGTGGTGAATGTTCTAATGTTCTTTCTTCTCAAAAATGCTGATTTAACAAGGTGCAAAACTTCCCCAGAAGTGACTTTTTTAAATTAATAAGAGATGCTGTTACCAAATTCATGATGAAGTTTTGAAGTCAGAACATCGTACCCTACATCAGCAACAGGGGCAGCCCTTGAGTGGGCATGGTGGCTGTTGTTCAAGGCTCCTTGGGAGGTTTGGTCTCAGCCTCTGCTGTTGGAGCTGCTCTTCATTGTGTAAATTACATCCTAGTGTGAAGCATACTTAAACTTATGGCCTGTGGTACTCGCTATATGTCATGACTTCTTTGTTTGTTTCTTGTCTGCAGTAAACATTCATTTATAAAAGTAGTTCATCTCTAAAGGAGTCCAGTCTCTGGCTGGCAGTGATAACTAGAGATTGTATCGCTTACTGGATTGTGCAAGACCAATGTTCAGGAGATTTTTCACTGTCTTGTGAAGCAATTATTCTGGGACCTCATCGTCTTCCCCCTGGAAATTTCTTTTAAATTCCTCCTGTTCCTCCTTTCCCTTGCTGCATGGCACTGCCCTGATAATCAGCCTGACACATGGGCTGCCTACATGACCTTCCTCAAACCCCAGTCTCTAAATGGGCAGTGATGGCAGGAGCCCTTTGCCAGGGAAGAGGGCTGGTCGACACTTTCTATTTTCCTGCTGTGCTGTTATTGAAGGTTAGGAGAGAGCTGGATCAAAGCCAGAGGCAGCAGGCTCAGCCCCCTGACTAGAGCAGCACTGCACACACCATCCCATCTCTTCGCAGGCTCAAGTCCCCAGCAGTTGCTTAAGCATGCGTATTTATCGTTTTGCTTCTCTGTGCAGCAGTCTGATTGTGTAGCTCTGGTGACTTAATGAGCACCTTTGGGATCTGGGCGCTGGCATTTCAACCAAAGAAATGCACTTGCTTGAGCTGGTTGATACCAGCTTAGTGTGGGAGAAAGGAACAAATCCCCCTGGCTTGAAATGCATTGGATAGAGAAATAACCATTAAACCTTCTGATGTGGCAGCACCATTCCTGTTTGCCGCTGAGAAGTTTTTAGCGTCTAGACAAAGAACAGAGTAAAATAAGTATATTTACATAAACTTTATTGGGAAGGAACAATAACAAATGTAAACAGCCATTTGTGCATGTTAAGATAACTGAAGCCCGGTCTCACCAGCTAGCTTTTAAGATGATCCCTGTGGGAGTTGCGCAGGAACTTTCCATTAGTTGCATCGTTTCACATGTAGCAGGTGTATGATGGGGATTTTTTTCCTGACACAGCCATTAGCTGGTGCTGTCAGATGCAAAATACAGCGTGACTCTATTGATCTACCTTCCTTAGCCCAACATGGACAATCTCATTGTCCTCTGGGTGAGCCAATTTCCATAAGTGAGCTTAGAGGAAGATTACTCACTCGTACCATGCACAACAAAGGCAGGATGCTTCCCCTCCTCAAAAACTGATTTGAAAGAGAACAATAGCAGATGTACAGAAACTATTTAGTTCCACTACTTTTTGCCTGCAGCTGCATTGAAAACAAGGCAATGAAATGATCTCACTTTGATGCAGAATTCAAGAAAAGCTGCTCAAACTTGTTTTCTGAACTTCTTTTCTCTGTGGGCTTTTGTGTGTGTATGTCTTAAAAAAAAAAAAAAGGGGGGGGGGTGGTGGGCAAAAAACAGAACCCAGTCCCCTTAGTCTTCCTTTGTGTCCATCCTCTGTCTTGTTTGCAGTATTGCTCTTGCTGGAGATATCACAATGGTAGCGACCCATTGAGAAGGATAGCTCATGTCTCAGTCTTGCAGCTCCAGAGAAGAGTGGTGATTACTGTTGGGGCTTAGAGGATGTCTGTGACTTGTGGTTGATATCAAAGCCATAGTTACAGTGAATGCAATACCACCCCTTACTCCTGCTAAAATTAGGAAAAGGAAAAGGCGGATTTAACGTGACTGGAAAAAAACAAACAAACAACAACAACAAAACAACTTTGTGCCAAGGTTGTCTTTTTTTTTTTTCATAGTCAGTTACTGAGTTCTGGGAAAAATGGAAGCTTTTATCTTTGCCATATCCTAAAAACCAAGCAAAACCCTCAAACTTATTTTCATTTTTTTGTATTTATTTTTCATAAAGTAAAACAAACCAAACCACAAACCTGCAGTTTTAAAGCAAGATTAGTTTGTGGTGTTTCCCCTTTCTTTTTTCATTTTATGAAAAGTGTTAAGATGTGTTTTTACTGCTGTATTTGTATTCTTGTGAAGCTCCCTGCCACAGGTTTACCAATCCTTTTAAAACTAAAAAATTGCATCGTACGTTCGTGTTTATGGATCACGAAGGTTTGAAAGGTATTGATGGTTCACTGTCTCCGTCTAAAACTCCTTGAGGCAT
Source organism: Anser anser (assembly GCF_964211835.1). NCBI lineage: Eukaryota > Metazoa > Chordata > Aves > Anseriformes > Anatidae > Anser > Anser anser. The sequence continues at coordinate 2,460,076 of NC_139734.1, forward strand.
ACCTACTCACCGTCAGCTGTCCTAGGGGAGCTGTGCACCTTTTCCAAGTCATTGGGATATCCATCTGAAATGGGCTTCCAGGCTGAATGGGTCTTTGATCTTTCTCTCATGTCTTGTTCTGAAGTACTATCTTATTTCTAAAAAGTTTGTTGGAATGATACAGATTCCGTAAGATTTTGAAATTCCAGGTCAGTGGTCATAAGTGGGAGATGAGGTTGCTGAACAGAATAGGGGCCAGGGACTTGCCTAGAAAGGTGCCAGTGGGTGACCAGCTAATGAGTTACTTTAATTCAGCGGAGTGTTGAATTGTCTTTAAGTGCATTCTTACAGCTCAGACCACGAGTAGCCCAATGGTAGGAGCAGTTTCTTGTATGACTGAAAGTGGTTTTGTTAAATTGGGGTCAGCATCTGTAACACTGTGCAGGAAAGGAGTCCGAAAATTATAATTAAAATTACAATCAGGAAAATACCTGCTGGCTGGCCAGCATTAAAGTCACATCAGCATTGCTAAGTACAGTTAGGGAGTAGCTGCAGCTGGAGAAATGAATGTTCTGCTGGGAGCATGCTGGTACGGTGACGGTGCATGCCCTTTACTAGCAAGGGTCTATATCAAAGCCAAGGGCACGTATGCCCTGTCTGCAGGCCGTACACCAGGCCCTGCTTCCCAAGACTACAAATGCTGAGCTGAAGACGGTTGGTAGTGCTGGATCAGAGAGGAGAACTTAATTCATTGCTGCTGCCTGAGCCCGAGCCCAAACTGTCTGCTGTATCCCTCATTGTGGGAGCAGGGGTTTGGGTGAGCTGTTGGGTCAAGCACCTTTGCTTCCCTCCTGTCCCAGCAGTAGAAGAGTGGTGTTAACTCTGCAGTTACACTGCTAACAGCAACAAATTCTGGTCTATTCTGTTCCAGTAGGATTATAATGACATTATCTCATTACAGTAGTGCTAATCTTTCAAAGCCATCTTCAATGGGAAATTAAATTAGAAGGAAGTTGTAAAAGTACAGTAAACGGTTGTCCTTGTGGACCTCAACAGTGCATACAATATTAACAGGGCTGGAGAGTCCAGTTTGCACTGAAGATTTCCCTGCAATGTGGAAGTTGATATCTATACCTACAAAGACTTATTTAAATGTTTCTAGCCAAAGTGGAAAAAATATAGCAATACAGTGATGTCTGAATGGTAATGCAAAGGCAACCAGTTTGGGCAAAGGTGGAAAATTACCATTCCTGAGTTCTACAGAATGATGAAGTTAATAATGTTTCAGATTACTCTCCTACCCCCCAGAAAATGTGGATATAAAAGTGACTTATATTGTAAAAGAGCTATTTCTCAACTAAACTGTCCTTTTAACTGGTGGAAGGTGTTTCTGCCCTGAAAAGAACTTGAAATAGCTTAGCTCTGCTGATACATAGTGTTGTCTTTCTGGACGAATATAATGCATTTCTGTTTTTATTAATTTCTTAAGATGGGCAGCTTTTGTGTAAAGGGTGAGTTTGGATAAACTCTCATTTTTGAAGTTGTCTGTGGAATCATCTTATATCCTGTTTGAGAGAGAAGACAATGCTATGGAAATGAAAAATGAGTTTGTGCAAAAAGTTATCTTTCCTCCAAGATACTACGGAAATAGTGTTTCACAGCAGGGTTTATTACTTTTCCCTAAGATATATAGACATGTGTTATCAGTTTAATGCAGCTATTGGATTCATAGAGGAGTAACATCACTTCCAAAGTTGCAGATAATATTGAGTAGATATTCTCAGAGAGTCAAAGAACTTTGATGCCTTAGTTCAGCTTTGGCCTTCGTTGTTTGCATCTCTTGGCATCTCAAGAGATTTTCTGTAATTATTGTACTAATTCTAATTTTCTGTTCATGAAAGTATAACTAGTACAATCCAGTTATTTCACTGGAGAGAAAGTTACGCTTGAAAAGATATACTAGAATATTTAAATGGAAATGGCATATGGGAGAAGTAAGAATCTTCTCATTGGATATTTGGATTATCTGCATTGAGTGGGTGTTGCACAGATACTTGTTTAGCCCAGGAATCATGTTTCTTGAAAGAAGCAGATCAGTTTTCATTCAGTGAAGAGATTTAAAATCTGAAGATAAACTTAGTCTGCCCCCCTCCCCATAAATATGTATGTAAATATACACAGTGCTTTGGAGATTTATAGGAAGTAAAACTTTAGGCTCTCTCTCCATACCAGGATTACAATAAAAATAATTTCATTCTACTTTTTGTATGAAAAGGGTAAGTGCTCAACCCATTTTCTTTCCTTGTTCTTGATATTAGTATTGCCTCATTATATTTAATGAATGCCATCTTCCTGGGTGTAATAATTTCTGAGAGGGAGAGTAATCTTTGGAAAGCCTAAGAAAAAAAAAATCAAAGGGAACAAGATAATTAAAAGGACTGCTACTATCTGATGATACAGGAGTGCATATGTTCTCTGCTAGAAGTGAAAAACCTGTGTATAATCAGAGCTCACGTGTAAACTCACATGCATCTGGATAAAGTCAGAATTGAGCCTAGTGTTGCAAGTGGTGGTGGTTATTCAGGGTAGAAAGTTATTCCCTCCAGTCGTGCTGGAAGCCTCTCTGCTAAAAGTCATAATGCCATCCTTTACATTTTGATTTGAATGCAGTGAATTGCAAATGTCAACTTCAAAAAACATCAGCAGTAAATCGAGCTTCTCATTTGTAACTGTAAGGAAGAATATTACTGCTTCAAACATGCAAATTGATAAGCGTGAAAACAGGCTTTTTTTTGGCATCTACCTTGAAATTGTTGATCTGTGTCTGCATGGTTGGTGCCCTTGAGAAGTTTAAATGATTAGACCAGTAACATTTGTCTAGATCACTCTGTATTTAGTAGTAAGAGTCTCTTGGGCATTCAACCACTTGGCTGAGTGCAAATTGTGAATCCTAGACATACAGTACAGGAAGGCAATCAAAATGTGGTATCTATCTACTTTCTAACTGTAATGTAAATAATGTTTCTGTGCCAGCTCAGGGAAGAGTGCCTGAAGGTATTAGGAGCAAAAAATGAAATCATTGTCAGGTGCGCCTTGCAGGGCTTTCATTGTATGAGTTACTACTCAACACTAATAAGAGATGGGACAGCTATTAGTCCAAAATTGCTCATATGAAGTGAAACAGCAAAAACTCATTTTAAACCTTGACCTTTCTGGTGCTAATCACTGCTGCAGGGCAGGAATTACCACTGCCCTTTGGAGTCTGATCATTCAGTTATCCTGCCCACGTGAGCACGATGCTGCAACAGTACCTGTGAAGTGGTGAGGAACTTGTGATGGATGCCATTAAATAAAACTGCCTCAAAATTTGGTAACGGTTGTTATAATGATTTCAAGGCACAATGGACAGATCACTACTGTGCTCCCCTTGCCTCAGGCTAAATGATGAAATTATTTTCAAGCCACCTGGCTAAAAGCAGGATATCCCTTATAGGAAATTTGTACAGAATTTAATAGATGCTTAACAATAACTGATACTTCTTAATGCCTATAGGATTCTTGGGGCATTTCTCTATGTCCTACTGAATACTAGCAGGCTTGCTCACAGGGGGCACGATGAAAAGTCAGTATGCCAACTGATTTGGTGAAAATACCTTCACCCTTATGCTTTGTTTTATTTATGATGAAAGTATCAGAATGTGTTTTGTGCTGCTTGGGGAAGGAAACATAAGGTTGGTGATGTCCGCATGAGCTGGACAGAGGCCCTGCACTTCTGTGATTGAGTGGAGTAACTCCTTGTGAAGCTGCCTTGGGCTCAAAGCAGTCACAAGAGTGCTTACCCATCTTCTGTTTGTCTCAGCTTGGAGTCAGAAAGTCAGAAAGTTTTCAATCTTTTGGAGAAAACTTTAGAGAGAAATTTCTACTTGTTTTCCATCATCAGTTTCCACGGAACTGAAAGGTTCCATGTTGTACCTTTTAACAAGAACTGTAAATGGGTGCCCAGGTTTTCTATGACATTGTCTTCTATCCTAGACCATTCTAAGGGTTATAGACCTTGTCAAGCTGGATAAGAAATTGCTCAAAGGGCTGGTGGCAGTCAAGTCTTCTTTGAGACTGCTGTTCATAGTATCTTTGGTAGGATCTCTCCTGTTGGAAAGAGTAATGCATTGTCTACTACTAACAGACTGATACCTTTCTTCCTCTTAATAAAGAGGAAAATTATAGTCTATTGTCAATCCCAAATAGATTGCATAAAGAATATTGCTGTTCCTCTTTTAAAGTTAAGACTGCAGCAAACCATGTATTTCTTCATTAATTAAGTGATTTCCCAACAATCTGACTTAATTTGACCTCTGATCACTCCCCATTTTTGTCTTGCCTTATTAAAATAGCTTTTTCACCCGTTTCTGGATCCATCCTTCCTCAGTTTTGGTGAGGGAGAGTAACAAGCTTTATTTCAAAAGGCATGAGAACCTCCAGAGTTTACTACCAACTTTATTCCCAGAGAAGATGTAAAACCTTCCCTGGTTTCCTCAGAAGATGCAGTGGCTGTCAAGGTAAAGCGTGCTAATTGGCATCTTCATGTTGATGATCTGTCAACTCTTTGCTCCACCAAGGCTTCAAAATGCAGCATTAGTGTGGCTGGAGCTGAATGAACATGTTTTCCCCCAGCCAGCAGTGGTCACAGGAAGCAGTGTGTGGTCTAAGCATGCAAACTAAGCGTTCAGTAGGAAGTCCAAGCTATTTGTACCAAGGGAACTTTTTATAAAAAGAAGGGAGATACTTTCTAAGTTTCATGTTTATCTGTCCACATTGAAAAGGTGCCTCCACTCCTTGGATAACTGTGAGAAGGTTGTCAGGTCACAGTTCTCCTGATTGTGCCCGTGCTTTGTGTAGGAACAGAATTGATGGGTTGAATTTGGTGCTATATTTTATTGCTCCTAAAGTTTCTGTTAGGGTGTACCAGTGACAGTGTAGCCTTTTGTCTGCTGGGACCAGGACCAAAACAACTAATCTCATCTCAGGTGCTGCTTTCCAAATGCTTCTTGGTTTCTACTGATGTGGACCTTGGTAGAACAGGTGACTAGCTCGTCTGGCCAGGTACGAGCGGCCAGATATGAGCAGCCAGATAGCAAAACTGCAAGTGGGTTGTTGAAAAACAAAAAGAAAGCAAGCTCTATGGCTAGGGTGGCTGTTAGCAGTATCCTCCTGACTGAAGCCTGTCCTGTGGCTGCTTGGTGCAAGCAGCTGTGGGCACTGCTGGCCATTGAGCTGCATGCAGAGCATCTGCTCTTTCCACCAGGGGCAATCTGGGCCATGAGGCATCTTGTGGCCTTGTTCTGCAGGGTGCTAACATGCTCCACTGTCGGGGGGGGGGGTATCTCCAGGTCGTTTCCTACAAAGGCTGCTTAAATATTTTTATTTCAAACACAAGAAATGGACAAGTAACCATTGGGCTAGCATGTCGTACTGCCACCATAGTATTTCTTGTACATTTCTCTAAACCTCGAAGGTACTTTAAGTCTTTTAGCTTTGGTTTCCTTTTCTACAAACTTGTGTTTTATCTGGATAAGCTCAAGTTCTTTTATGCGGTCTCTAATTGATTACATTTTTACTGAGGTGGTACAGACAGAAAACAACTGACTGATGGTTAACTTCTCAGGTTGTTGTCATGTATTGATGCTTATGTGAAAAATCAGTGTATGAGAGAGGTGAAAGATAAGCATTAAACCATGCCAAGTGGAGAGAGCAGAACATAGGTTCAAAAATATTAATGAGGGCATGTAAGTATTTAGCTTCATTTATGAATAAAGAGCTAAAGTAAAATGCAGTATTCTCTTAAAATTGTATGACTCAGCTTTGGTGTTTCCAGCTGAGGCTGTCTGATCTCTTCAGTAGCTGGCAAACCCATGGGGCCAGAGCATCATTGGTTTATGTTGGCAGTCCGTTTGGATTGCACTTTTATTTATTTTTGAAGATGGCTTGTCCAATTTGGTGGCATGAAAAGGTTTTATTTTGCTGTTCAGCTAGAACACACAGCATTTACAGGCTGGCATGGAAGAAGGTGGGTGGTTTGTGTGGGAAGTGTGCAGGATAAGCAGTACAAGAGAGGCTGCATGAAGAAGAAAAAAAGTAATGTACTATTCAAAGACATTCAAAAATTAGAGCTATAGATCTAAGGACTTGAATAGAACAATTTGCAAAGCATTTTAGTGGCATTCAGTATCTTGCAAAGTTAAAATACTTCCAGCAGTGCCTTTCTTTTGCCTTTTGCTAGGAAATCCTGGGATAAAAACCAACTCATCTGCAAAGTGGCAAGAAAATATGTATTGATTAGATGGGAAGAGGTTGGACATAGCCATCAGCAATCCAGAGATACAATACAAGTGCCCAAAAATGTTTTAGCTGAATTTAAATGACTTTTGTGGGGTAATGTTCATACAGCTTCAGAGTTGTTTAACTATCTAGCTAGCTTCAGAATATGGTAATGAACATTAACATCTGTTATATCAGTGATTTTTATTGTTAGGTAATTAATTTCTGATTTTGTGAAGCTTCCTGTGGTGATAATGAAGCCTGGGGTATGAAGAAATTCTTTAATGTGTTCTGTGTGCATCATCCTGTTCAGTAGCCTTCTTTCCTTTGCGTCTGCCTTCCCCCCCTCCCGATTACATTTTTTATATCTTGCTACCTTGCAGCAGAAAAGACAACTGAAGCTGTGGGATTGGCAGGAAACACATGGGTCTCTGAATCCAGTCTGCTGCAGTCACAGGCAGCTGTACAGCAGGTGCTGGATGTTGCTGCGAAATTGTCTCAATTCATTCTTGCACATCTCCTGAGCCACTGCGAGGAGATCACTCAGCAGCCCGCGTATTTATTCAGAAAGTGGGGTTGTTTAGGACAAAGACCAAAAAGCTTCACCTGCTGTATGTCAAGTGCTGCAGTGGAAGAGAGCAGGAGGAAGCAACCCCAACTCCACAGTGCTGACATCCACGGGAAGACCTCGTTTTCCTGAGCAATCCAGATTGCCTTGCTTAGCATCGAGCTATAAGTCTGTCAGTTGTGTTTAGATACTGGAACTGAAAAACCCATGAGAGAGACAGGCTATTTGTACAACGGGTTGAGAGTGTTTGGGTGCCAAGACTTTAGCTTAATATTTTACAGCCTCTTTTATCCTTTTAACTCTACTGAGGTCACTGAAGTCAGAAGAGGGATGAGGTTGCCCCATTCTCTTTTACTGCTGTTGAAAACGGTTTTATGCATACAGAGCTACCCTTAGTTTCTTTTCCTCCCTCCAAAGTCTCTCTTTTTTATTAGTCCTCCCTGCTCTCCTCCTCCATAGCTTCTCCTCCTCATGCTTACTTTCCTTCTCAGTTTCCAAATTGCTACATTCATCACTGTCGGCTTCCCCTTCTTTTGTAAACTCCTTCAGCTTATCTTCACTTCAGATAAATAGTTTTGATTTAATATTTTAGATGCTTCCAGGTTTCTTCTGAGTTTTTTCTTATGCATCATCTTTGGCATTTTTTTTACACAGATATAAATATTAATTAGATTTGATTTTTTTAATGTAGAGGGTTGTGAAGACTATTTTGTACTCTGATCCATATTTCATGTGCCAAATTTCATGCAATCAGCAGTGCTCAAAATAGGGAGGATCATAGAGACAAAAAAAAAATAAAGAGAACTTTACTTTTCTTGTAATAGTAGAAGAAACTTGTAGTTTAGGAAGAGGCAGAGAAAAGCATGGGTGGAATATGGCATCAGAGCAATGTGTACCAAGAGGAGTTGGTTATTTTTGGTTTAATGTACTCAGGCTGACTTTGATGAAATGCACAGATTTACACTAACGTTAGTCTGTTATTGCTAAACTTGCTCCCATGAAGATACCAGATATGGAAACGATGAAAGATCTAGAAAAATCAAAGTCTTACAGTGATATCATGTGTGGGCTCTTAGACCTGCCTAGCTTTCTCTGTGAGCTGGATGTAAGTGAACCTGATGGAAAAGAGCCATCAGAATCCACCAGAATCCTTCTCCATTCTGCTTCTTTTCTGTGGCTTTTGCAAAAGGGACATCTGTTTTATTAGAAAAATGCAATATTATCAACTCTCAAAAATGGTTTGTGAGATGCTGGCAAAGCCCTTAAGAAAACAAAGATAAGGCTATTAGACAAGATAGACTATTACAGGCTTTTGAATTCCTTTTGGAGAATGATCTACGGAAGTTCTCAGCTTCTCAAACTCCCTCTCTTCCTGTCCTTAGGAAAATTCATTTGAAATGTAGGTGCTAGAACTGAAACTCTTTCAAATTCCCTGACTGTGCAGGTTGCCATCTGCTGAAGCGGCATGCTTACCTTGTTATTGCCTCTGTTTTGAAGCCTGATTTGTATAGGTTTCCTCCAGCACTTTTGTGGTCTATGGGCTGTGCATTGATAGTGCTCCAGAATAAAGCCTGACAAGGCTAATGTGGATAACGAATTGTTCTCACAAGTCACAGTATGGGGTTTGGGAGAGAGATGGGGGTTGTTTTATTTGAAGGTTACAGGGCGGGGGGAAGAAAATCTTAGTTTTGAAATTTATCACTCTGTCTTGCTCTCTTTTTATTTGGTCATGTCACAGTCCTCTTTGTCTTCCCCTTGCCTCAGATTTAAGCTTCTTGTCACAGCTCTTCTACCTTATCTGCAGCGTGACTCCTCACAGCACGTATTTCCTACACAAATTTCTTGATGTGTTGCTGGGTTTTCTTCACGTTCAAAAGTTCCTTTGTCAACTCTGGGTCCCCTTAAAGGTGTCACAAATTAACCTGGTTCATCAATACTTTTCCTCTAGCTGCCCCTCTATGTCTCAATAAATGATGCTTGAACTGTGCTGCCTGTAGTGAATCTGGCTGATAATTTTGGGTATTTGTTTGCTTTTTTCCCTTCTCCTTCATAAGATGCTGACCAAGAGATTTTTGCACACCGAGGAGCATTTACAAATCTATAATAACAATCTTGAATTTATTAGCAAAACTTCTTTCTGCATCAGCCCCTTTTGTGATTTCTCTAGTCTAGACCGACATGTTTTTCTGTTTTCAGGATCTTCTGTCCAAAACAGTGACTATAGCTATAGAACTGACAAATTGAGAGTTTAAATAAAGAGATTTACGAAAAACCTGGATGTGGTTAAAATGGCAGGGAGAAGGGAGCTAACATGCTATTAAAGAATGCTAAACATTAAGGAGAACACTTTAAAAAATACATGGCCTATAGCTGGCAGGCTAAAACGATATTATGTTTTTAGTGTTTCATCTGAAAGCTTATATATAATAAATGTCATTGATGTGACTTTGAGTGAAAATATCACCAGCTTTGTAGTAAAGCTGTTGGAATGTAATGTTTATTTTTTTTATTCGCCTACTAAAAAAGAAGTAATTTTTGGATATATATATATATTTAATTGCTGCATTTCCCTCAAAGGACCCAAACAGAAGCTCTAATTTATGGTCTTCATAACCATGGGCAGTGCAGGGAGTTTAGACTTTCACTTTTGTTATTGTGGCCTTATTAAATATGAATGTACTCTTGCCACATAAGGGAAAACTAAATCAGACCAAATTTGTTGCACTTTACATAATTATGCTTTGAGAACAATGTATAATTAATAAAGTAATTGTAGATTCAGGGTATGGAGTGCTATTACCACTTAAATCTAATTTTTTTTTAAAGGTGAGAGATTCCTGTGTATATCTGGGGAAAACAAGCAAACTACAAATAGAGATGTCACCTTAATAAATGAAATCACTGGAGTGATAAATTCCTCTGTCCCGTAGAAGGAAATGGTTTTAACCTCAGGTGAACCCAGATGATCTCCCTTCCCCCATTTTCTTAATTTGAATTTTTGTTGTAGTTATGAAGTTGCCTAGTTAAATTTAAATTGATATTGAATTAATACTTTATAGCTCAGTTTTTAATGTGCCAAACAAAAAATACTTATGGACTCTTTCCCAGTGTAATAAGGCAGGAAGAATATACCTAAAGACTGATGAGGAAGACAGGAATTTGTCAAACTTGTGAACCTTAATAGTGGATCTCCTATACCTAAAAGAAAAGGAAGAACATTGTACTGTTATCTTTTTTTTGGTTTTGTTTTGTTTTAAATAGGCTTGAGGTTTCTATTTCTAATGTTTTTCTTCTCTTCTATTGCTGTATTTTAGAGAACTGAACAGATTAAATCTTGCTCAAGCAAATATGCTGAAAATATGCAAAGGAAAATAGAGTGGCACCACATCAGCTGTGCATCCTAGTTCTGCTGAGGCTGTTTGTTTTCCTGGGCCGGAGGAAAGCCTGTGAAAATCAATGCTTAGGACCTAAAGACATCTGCATGGCAGATGGCTGGCATCAGTTCTCCTCTTGCTTGTGCTTGGCACTACTATTTCCTTATTTTGAAACAAAAAACAAAACAAAAAACAAACACAATACCCAAGTATCCCTAGTGTAATAAGCCACAAAACATATTTCTGTGCTCATCCATGTTGTGTTCCTCTTCTCCAGAAGGAACCTGGGTAATGTTTCCAGGACCTTCTGTACATTTTGGCTGGGATCAGTGAGATCCTAGCTTGGGTGTCCCATGGTAGAGTCTGGGTACCAGTGTCGTGGTTAACAAGGCTGGAGGACAGTGCTCATCGGTGTTCACTGCATCCAGGAAAGCAAAATCAAAATGCATTTCTTTCCTTGACAGCAGGGGAAGAGTTGATAGAATGTACCTTAACTACTAACAAATTTAGGATCTTTCACATAGTTATAAGGCTGCTTAAATTAGTTCTCTCCTCTAATTTTTAAACAGAACAGATGCAACTTCTATTCAAGTGCCTCTTTGTTCTGCTGTTAAGAACTGTTCTGCTGCAGTTCTTAAAAGCAGCTGTGAAGACATTTCTCGTTGAAACACCATAGATAGAAAGAGCTTTAGGTTATGTTTCTCCAGTCTGACACATGATCTTATTTATCTTTTCTCTTGCAACACCACAGTAATGAGCTGTGTCTTTGTTTGGGAATCAATATTGGAATACATTCTTCTCAGCAACTGAATTTTGGAGCAGTCCTGAGAGAAGGTTTAGGGGGGTAGCCTGATTCCCTCTATAACTGTACTTGCTTTATTAGTTATAGCTACTGCTGGTTTATGCTGTGGGTGGTAGGTGGAAGAAAAACAATACAGACAGAAGCAGAATCCAAATGGAAGAGCATCCAGGCAAGAGTTATTTCTTTAGAGTGGTTACGAGTGGGCTATTTGGTGGTGGCATTTTAGTGGAGCTATGTTGGGGCAATTACTTAAACATAGAGCTGATTTATTTCCTTTGAACCAGTATTAACAGGCATATAGCTTTTCTAGCTAGCTGAAACTGGTGGCATCACTTTTAGAGGGGAAAAGTAGATTTCAATCATAAAGATAGCTTGTCTTTTTCACAGATTACGATAGAAAGATGAAACCAAAGTTTACCATTTTTTGTCCTACAGTCCTGATTTCCATGTAACATTACTGCTGTCCTAACTCTTCTCAATCTGTGCTGTCAGGGCAGGGGGGTAATGAATAAAATGGTCACTCGAAGTTTCCACATCAGATGGGTTCAAAAGAAGTAAATCAGCCTAGAGAGTAGAGATGATTTTTGACAGCTACAAACAGGGAAGAGATTCTGCTGAAATTCTGTTGAATCAACAGTGTTCACCAGCTCCTCTGCTAGTTTCAGATATACTGTGTGAATAGTTCTTTTCTGTAAGCTTTTCCCACAAAAATAACTTCATGTTGGATAACCAGTGGCTGCCTGTTAAAAGCTAGCAAATTGAAATCGCAAAGAATGTTTCCCTTGTGCTTACACAGAAGATAATAAAAGGTTAGGGCAGGAGTACACAGTATTTTTTTTTTCTCCCTTTCTCTATTTCCTTAGACCAAGAGTCAAAGCTTGCCTATAGTTTAATCCATCTCCAGATACTGGATTTCAATGTGAGAGAAAGTGAATAGAATTTAAAGGTTGTTTTCAGGCTGGACAAGACCCAGTGTTGCTTCCTGCCTTAGTATCTTCCTGCCTTAATATGTAAAAAGGAAAAAAACAAAATCAGAAAGGAGCAGGATCAATAGCATCTCTAAATACATTCTCTTATAGCAAGATATATTAGATTCATTTCTGTCCCACAGGAGCCTACTCAAATTGGATGGAATTTTAAGGATGAGAATTATAAATGTAAAAACTCTCTCTCTGAATAGAACCTGAGGTAGCGGAAACTTCAGGGAATTAGTGTAATAATTCTTATGACTCTACAAAATAAGCAGCCAGCCACTTTGTTTATTTGTTAAAGCTTCTGAGTAGCCTTCAAGGTTGTATGAAACAATTACAGCTTTTACTCATTTGTACTTGCAATTCTTTCATCTATTATTGCAGCCTGTGAGACCCTCTGTGTCCTAAAAAAAACCCCCAAAACAACACAACAAACCAAAACAAACAAAAAACCCACAAATGAATATAAAAATATTAACATATTACTAAAAGGTATGTGTGTTAGTTCCCAAATTATCATCTATTTGTATCACACCTGTCACCATGGAGTGTGGTTAAATCCAGCTTTAGGAACAACTCTAGATATTCCGTAGTACACAATTCAAAAGCAAAAATGTGTGTGAATCATCTCAAAATTATTTCAACTCTTTTGGCTGAAGTTTGAGGAAAAGTCTATTTTTAATTCCATTTGTCTTCCTGCAGTATACCCTTGTAAGGCTGATGTATTTCAGATGTTTTTTCCTTACTTAATGTTCCTGACCCTTGCGTAGCCTGGACTGTGTGGCTGGGTAGAGCTGGCCAGTGAAACGTTACACCTGATGCTCATCTCCAGCATGGGCTCTGGGGCTTCTCACTGATTTATCAGCCAGTGCAGAAAAAGTTCCAGGCTGCCGCATCTACACACCTTGGCCGTGATGAAATAACCTTGCATCTGATAAAACAATAGCGTGTGACTAAATGGCAGGTAGCAAGCAGTTCTGACATTTACACTGCAGGATGAAGGATTCTTTCTCTTCTCTGGCCAGACAGCAGACCACACGTACTCTGTCAGGATGTGTTCAGGAACAGCCAATGAATAATTTCGGCCCTTCCTAAGCCAGCCAGCACATCAGCTCGGAGAGAGTATTTCTGCACTTATTTATTTTCCTTCCTTGTCTGGCTTGGTTTCTCTTGCTGTCCCCCCCCCCCCCCCCCCCCCCCCCTTTTTTTTTCCAGTGGGGTCTGCCGTGACACCAGACCAGCTATGACTATCTCAGGGGGGTGACAGATGCTTTCTTTGTGCTCAGTTTCACTTCCAGGCCATCACCACAGGCATAACACACTCTCTAAGCTGGATTTTTCACCTCCAGAACTAGAGGCCAGATTCTAAAAAAAAAAAAAAAAAAAAAAAATCCCAAACCCCAGTTTCTTTCCTTTAAACCAAGTATAGGTGCCAAAGTCTATTGGAGTGATCTACAAAACAGCACCCAGTTGCTCAGGTGTTTAACAGCCCACCAGCTGCTCCTGGTCTGTCAGGTGTTGCTTTGGGCCTAACATTGTGTTTCTGTGCACAGCTGCAGCAGCACATGTCTGTAGTCTGTAACTAGGAACATCTCTCTGGAATGCGCAGGTGAGATAAAGATAAGGAGCCTGGATGTCACAAGCATGCTGTGGCCTCTTATAACCCAGCAATGTGGTGTTCAGCACAAGGCACCCTGTGCACAGCTGCGTGGCAGCTCGGGCCTTGCATGTGGGAGTGCTCGCCACCTCTCACTTGCTGGTTAAAGCACTTTCTGAGGATCAGGGGCTCTGGGTGAAGCTCCGTCCCTGGACCTTTGAACCCACATCCCATGTCTTCCAGGAGCATGCGAACTTTGTCATTTTCTTGATGTTTTCTGTGGTGCTTGTGGGTGCAGAGCCCACTGGCCTGGGACGGCACAGTGAGGCTGTGGCTCTGCAGGGCACTCGCCTGTTGGGATGAGGCCTAGCTTCCAGTGCCTCCTTCACCAGTGCTATTTCCTCATCTTAAAAGCAAACAAATGAGAAAAACAAATCCCTAAACCCTTGGCTACTAAAGGTACCGTGCTCCGGAAATCCCATGTTGCCTATTTTGGCATGCTTAATGAAAAGTAATCAAATAGAATGATAACTTTGAAGCAGAAGATGTGGAGATTTTAAGGGAACTGCCCCTCTTTTCCTTGATTTCACAGGCTTGTGTTTTCACAAGTCATTTCCTAATACTAAGTATCTTTATTTGCCTTTTTCTTTCCATTTAATCAAGTGTTGGAATTTGGGTAAACAACCTTTTATATACAAAGCCTTTGTGTATAACAAATGATATAGGGAAGTCATAAAGAAGAGACAAGATGGGAAAAATACTGTTTTTCTTGGCTTGTCTTCACACCCTGCAGGCAAGATTCAACGCACAAAGTGGTTAGCCACTGATATACTGTTTCATATCTAAATGGAATTTGCTATCAATTTTTTTTTCATTCTAATTCTTTTAACTTTACGCTTACCTGGCTTCTGGGGAGGCAAACACCTCAGTTCCTTTCTCTCACTTTGTTTCCTTGTATTGCAATATGTTGGAAATAGGGCTGTGAAATGAAAATACTGTTACACAACAGTGAATAATACTACAGTAGCTATATTAGGCTATACTAACCAGGAGAAGATTTAGTATCTTCTCCATGCTTCAGGTCAATTAATTTATAAAATGAGAACATCTTGTACAAGGACCAGGATAAGTTGAAATTTGAGACTTAAGATCAGTTGTATGCCACGTTTAATTAAGCAAATATAATAAATTGCAAATAGTGATTATGGAAGAAAGAAGGAGGACTAGAGCAAGGCCACATATTGGGAAGAAGCTTTTCTGCAAGATTCTTAGGAGTAAATGAACCCTTTCTTTAATGATCTGTGCTAGTCTTTGAAATGAGAATATCTGACTACAACAGTTCTGAAAACCTAAATTAAAAACTGTGAGGAAAATCCAGTTGTGCTTAGGAAGTGTTTGTCAAGATGACTTTGTAGTCTACAATGGCAAAAACTGAAGTGAAACGTGGGTGGCAGAAATCCCAGGCTGGGCTCACCCCTCTCTTCTTTCAGAAAAGAGATGGAGTTTTGAGGATAGTGATGAGCAAAGCCAAGGGGTCTTAATGATCCCTAATGAAACAGTTACTGGATTCAGGATACTAAAACAGAGAGAAGCTGCCACACTGAAAGAGTGCTTCTGGATTTTTGGGTATTTGAGTGGTAATAACTTATAACCACTCTTGGTGGGCTGTTAACTGATACTGTTTAATAGACTGAAGTGAGAAGCATAGGGGAGGTGGTAGTGGTGATGGGGAGGTACTGAGAGAAGATCAACTGTTGCTGCTTTTTATATAGTGTAAAATAACAGCACTGAGGCAGGGCAGTTCTGCTGAAAGCTTGCTCTTCCTTGGAAACTGAGGGGTTCTCCAGTTCCCAGTGTTAACAGGACTTTGGATATGCAGCATCTTCCCTTGAGGCAGTATTTAGTGGTATCTAACAATGTTATTTTGATTGATGGGGTGGTTTGAGAGATCTTTAATTCCCACAGAAATTTATTGCTGCTGGAGAATGATAGTGGGGACCTTCCACGGTAAAGAGGCTTGTAAGAAACAGCTATTTGTCTTGTACTGCATTTGTAGCCTTTCATTAAACCCTTAGCCTAACTCTTAAGCTGAAGATTGTCAGTGATGTGGAGTTTTTCAAGTCAATACTTTGATCCATGATATATTTTTTTCCCATCCTGTCATGTGTTGGACAAGTACAGCTAATGCAACTAGAAGCAGTTGAAAGAATATTAGGAATGAGCATGAGGAGAGGAAGGAAAGACAGATGGACTAGACATTTTAAATGCCTCTACAAGTGGTATATAATTAATACCAATTACAAATGAGTCACTTTTTGATTGTACAGGTAGTGCTTACATGTATTTGCATCTCTTGCTGAACTATCATTTTCAAAGGCAAAGTTCTGTCAATGTATGAAAGATGATTTTACACAGAATGGAGATAAGTTAATAGAAACCACCCCAGAGTGAACCAAAACCTTGGATAAACTAAAGAAGATCTAAAGGATTGCATATTAATCAAACTGTGACACGTTGTTCCTGAGTATTTGTGCTGCTGTCACTTATCTGTGTGGAAAGTCATTTTAACACCATTCTCAACAGAGTACAACTGCCTTTCCTAAGCCTTGTTAGAATCAAAGGTGCCATCAATCCTCATCTGATTTTGGAAGGTAGTATAAAATCTTTTTGCTTCTCAGTTTGCCATGATGGACAGTTGTGTGTGAGGGAACATTTCTCAATATTTTAAACCTTAATTTATTGTTGCAAATGCAAAATTTAAAATCAACTGGAAAAAAAATACATTTGTTCTGCAAGTCTGCTTATGAAGAGGGAGTTTTATTAGTTTTTAGGTCTCACTCAGTTAAGCAGTCTTTCTCAAATTGGTAAAGGCATCATTAAGTTCTGCATGAAGATGATCTGTATTATGGTAACAAGAATTATCATCCCTATCTGTAGCCAAGCTGAGGTTGGCCAGGAAGTTCTTTGAGATTCACTTAGTTTTGTTGTTCTTTCTCCTTTGTTCCTATTTATCATGCAGTAACTAAGCCTACTGTTTTTTTCCTCCTGTGACAGGAGGCATAAGTGTTAAAATGCTTATTAACATAAGCCAAAGTTACAAATTTAAATACACCCACATTCAAACTGGAAACTTTCCATCTGGGCCCATCTCTGTGTAAAACCTGTCTCTGGTGCTGTTTTCAGACTGTTTGGAATGAAGTACTGGAAAGATCAAGATGTTTTGCTCCCAGAGGTCTGTGGATGCATTTTGGAGAGTTCTGTATAAATGCCTTTTTCTTTAAAAACAAACAACAACAACAACAAACAAAACAAAACAAAAAAAACAAACAAAAAAAAACAAAAAAAAACAACAACAAAAAACAAACCCACAAACTTAACAATCTCTAATTTATATAGCTGTCACTTCTTTCATCTTCAACACAGATGCAACTGCATTAATGCTGCCTTGTAGAGATTTTCATTTGCTGTAATGTAATATAGCACACATAACATGTAGGCTCAATCACAGTTAGTTGTTTAAGTGGTTTTCATTTGATTAAATATGTAATGGTTTATTTGGCAAGCCCACTAGTTTGATTGCTTCACTCCTGGCAACTCCATTTCTGTTTAATTTGCTGGGTTTGTGTTTTTCAGGAAGAGGCTGGAGTAAGGAAAAATGTTGAATGATTACTGACAGTGCTGCCTTAAATGCAAAGAGAAATAAAGTGTGATAGAAAGGTGGTGCTGCTTAAAGATGCTGTGCTGGTGCCGGATAGAATATTTTAAGATTTGTTTTCATCTAGCATGAGTTAAGTTGAAGGCTGGATTCATGAGATAAAATGACATCCACAGCTAGGTTATGCTGTTCCTATGAGTCTTGCATGGAAATCACGATGCAGACTTCACCATTATGAATGGTAGCAAAGTTCTTGTAAATGCAAATTCTTTATAAGAAAAAGTTAGCTAAGATTTGTACTTTGCTGGATGATGAGAAGCAAGGTTTGCAGGAGGTTAGCATCAAGCAATACAAGTTCATAGTTAGTGATGCTAAATATTGTAGCGTTACAATCTTACGTGCTCACTGCATTTATTTTGTATGTCTCTATTTTGTATATTCCTTTTTCATTCAGTTACAATATCCCTCATCAAAATAATGCTCATCAAAATAACTCTACTAGGAAAAATCTGAATATAGGATTTCACTGAACATTGCTTTGCTTGTGCTGCTAGACAAACCCCTACGGTGAGATGGAATTAAAGATGACATGCTTGTAATCATCTGAGACCAAAAAATTATGACAGAGGATATTAGCTATCCCCCAAACAAGTACAACGCATCAGAAAAGTCATAATTTACCATTAAAGGAAATCTTAATATTTCAAAACATGGAAATACAGTGTTAAAGGCCCAAGTAACATTGTGACAATAATAAACCTGCTCAGTAGCAAAACTGTTTTTCAATAGAATTATTTGGTATCAAATTAGGCTTTAAAAAAAGTGAGGACCTTTTTATATTAATTTCTCTCTTCTCATCTTGGAAAAAAGCACTTGATTTAAGAAATGAATTGCTATATTATTGAGCAAGTGAGCATTGTTAACTTTGTGTGTAAATATGTTTGAGATGTTTGTACTGTTTTCTTTCATTGGCATGGGATAGTTTAATGTATTAAGCCTTGGTAAGGAACAATATTAACTTATTGATGTTTCTCTGTCATCTCTATCTATCAAGATGGAGATGGATTAGTAGGGGGGTGCAAGTGGATCAGGCAGTAAGGTTGGTGTAGCTACATCAAAACATTTAGTAGACAGATTTGCTAGTGTACTGAGTGCCAAGGTCTTCTGGTGCCTAATTCCTCAAGTAATCAGCAGCTTCTGAACCTTCAGCAGGCAGTCTCAACTGAGCCAAGAACAGCCAACCAACAATAAAACTTACTGTGTCAGTGCTAGGGCAGATAACTGCAACGTCACGTGTTCCACCAAGTTGCAGCAGGACAGACTAGCTACAAAGGGTTATTTATTTAAGGATTACATGTCTAAATTTTCTGGGAAGAAGCCCTATGTACCCCAGACTGTCTTGTGTAATGCTGATGAATTTGTGTTCTGAATCCACTTAAAAATAATTTTCATGTATCTTTATTTTTTGATTCTGTTTTCTCCTCCCTGTCATCATACCTGTTTTGTATGCTTGTTTATGAGCACAGAGACACGTAGTTGCTCTCTGTTAATGTCTGCAAGCTTCTTGTCGTACAGCTCTTCAGGAATATACTGGGCAGAATGACTGTGAGGTCCCTTCCAGCCCTGCATCATTCTATACTTGGACATAATATACATGGTGTTTTAATGAATTTTGATGATGTGGAAGATTATAAGCATCTCTTATTTATTGAGATATAAAAAAGTCCAACACATGCTAAATTCCTTTAAATTAAACTTGAGTCATTTAACTCAGTTTAACTAATGGTTTTACTTATGGTCTCAGATCACGTAAGCCTCTCCTCTCCAGACATGTTCTATACTTCTCATACCTGAAAAAGCTTAAATCTTTATTAAAATAGGGAGGAAGGAACAGAATACACTATTTCTATGGGTTGTGTTTTTTGTTTTGATAAGATATAAGAAATACCAGCCTATTTGTAATGTTTTTCAGGACAAATTGATTTATATCTAGAAAACCTATATGACTTCCCAGCACAGAGTTATACTGTTGATTCATTTCCTTCCTTCCTGTTTCAACATGTGCTGAAAAATAAACACATTTCATGTCTTGGCAATGATCATGAACTACCTCAATTTGTTGAGACCCTTGAGGCCTGTGTTTAAACAAAAAAAATGGACAGAATCGGCAAGTGAGCATTTCCCTAAATGGAGAAATAATTGCCTAATTTGTGGCAGGGGAATGGTGACTACCTGACAATTACAATTTAGTACAGAATGAGACTTTCTAGTGCTTATTTGCATTGTTCAAGAGGACAAGAGAAAGAAACGATCCTCTTCCCTTTCCCACATGCTCAGAAGTCATACATCCCATGGGAAGCCAACCCAGCACCCTGCTGGATGCCTCTCGAGGAGCATAATGGGGTTGGCACTGCTGCCACGGTGGGCTGGGCACAGGCTGGGAGAGCACCTATTTCTGTCTTGCTTCTTGGCTTTTGCTTTTTTTTTTCCTATCCTTTTGTGGATAAAGGAGTAAATAGGAACTTCGGTGTAGATTTCCTTAATAAAAGGTTGGACGAGTCTTCTCATTGCCCCCACTTTCATTCAGGGAAGTGCAGAAGTTTGCTCCTAGACCTGTGCAGCTTCACTGAGGTATAAGCATTTGTGGTAAGCTTGGGAAATCACTGGACTCTCACAGGTGTTAATACTTGTAAAAATACTGCCAAACCCCACTGGTGCAGCAGTCCTGCATCATGCCCAAGAGAATCACATCGTTTGCTTAGACTTTATGTGAATGTTAATTTTTTAAAATTGTTTTCAATTTTGAATGGCTTAGTGGTTAGCTTTTGTGGCTTTATAGGAAGAAGTTAAAAGGACTCAAAAAAACAAACAAGCAAACAAAAAAAACACACAAAACAACCAGTGAAACAAGAATCTCTCAGGAGCTTGAGCAAGGAGAAAACATAAAGTGCCACAAGTTAAAGTGTCATCCTAAATGTAAGCATCTCATTGTTCAGCACTAAAACAACTAATTTTCTTTGGTCAGGGAATCATGTGATGTTATCTGAACTCAGCAGTGTGATCTGAGTGAACTAGATTATCCAAACTCTTAAAAATAATGAAACAAACAACTGTGCCCTTCATGTAGCATTCAAAAGCTGCTTCTAGTTTCACCAACCTCCAATTTCTTCTAGGATATATCACTAAAAACAAGTTCAACTCCAGCATGTATGTCAAGGGAAAGCCTCTAAAGAATAAACTACCTCATTTTAATATTTTCTATATTTAATATAGGAATGCTTTGTTACGTAAAAACAGTTCAAAGATATTCTGTTAATTTAGCATGGAGAAAGTGGTGAAAATTGGTGCAGTCCAGGAAGCTGAAAATTTTTTTAATTAAAAATGCCAGGCTAATTTGTTTCACTCCGAGCTGTTGCTATTGTGCTATTGGGCTGTTGTGCAGTCTTGTCGGCTATTTGTCTGAATATAAATAACTGTAATTTTCACACTTGTCTCTTCCTACAGTTTCTCAAAACGTTTGGTTATAGCATCAAATTAATTTCATATCTGCTGAGCAGGTTTTTATACAAAAAGTTTTCAATAGCAAATTATTTTATCTTTCATAAAAACAAATAAATGGACTAGCTGAGCAAAGGAGTATTGTTTGCAGCTAGCTTGAACAAAGCTCTTTCTGTAAGCTCACGACTCCCAGGCAAAGCTGCTCTTGCACCATCAGGGCTGGGTGGGAGCCCAACCCTCCGGGCTGCCTGCAAACAGAGAGATGGAAGTGAACACTTGTGACAATGAAGGGAATGGGTGTACCGAGTCATGCTGCCAGCCTCCAGCAGCTTGTGGGCTTCCGAAGCTAGAGGTGGTATCTGCATATATATCTGCAAAATACCCCTGCAAGTTTTAAGTGGTTCTTAGCACTCGTTTTCCACCTCAGGCACGGGAAGAAGATAGGACTGGGTGCAGTGTAATTCTTCTTTGGTGATAGTGGAAAAACGTCACACTGGGTATCTGCATGCCAGTGCTTCAGGGGCTTTTGGATTAGTTAATCAGCTGACCAAAACAGCAAGATGTCTCTTCAAGCAGGCTGATTTCAGAAGGCTTTAAATTATGGCTATTTTGGGAGCTACAGCTGCTTTTTTGTATTTATGCAGCTGGTGAGAGACTGGTAATTGGGCTCCCATGTAAAAGTTTCCAGGTGTGTAACGAGGAGGAGCAGGTACCATTATACCAGATGTCTGAAAATGTTCAGAGTAAAGGGTTGAATTTTGTGAAGTTGAAAGTTTTTTTTTTTTTTTTTTTTTTTTGTGGAAGTACAATGACAGGAAAACCTTTAGCAATAGCTTACGTAATCTCATTTCTCCCAGTAGGATGCGATTAAAAGGAAAAATGTTGGGTTCACATTTGTCCCAATTATTTGGGGAAAAGGATGGATGTACACACTGGAAAAGCAGCAGCAATCTGACTCTTTCATTACTGACTATAAAAACGGCTGGAAAGGAAAGTCAGCTGACTCAATACCAGCAGTCTCTGAGTGTTGCGGCCCGCCTTGGAAAGGTATGGCTTGTCTCTCACCTTCAGGCAAATTGGCACCTATGACACCACTGTCAGATAATACAAGTTACCTGTGGAAATCAGCTGAAAGAGTGAAAAAACAAACAGAAAAGTAGTAACCCACGTTACTCCCTTAGCTGTTCCCTTCCTAGGATGGGAAGAGGTCCTCCGTTATCAGGAGCTGTATTGATCCTAATGGGAAGTGAGAGGCTCTAAAAAAAACTAATAAAAAAAATAATAATAAAAAAGAGGCTCTACAAAGAGCTGCTGGAATCCCAAGTGTGCAAGATAATGAGGCAGTAATTACCTAGCAGGAGAATAACAGGTTTTCTTGCATATGGCTGATCTTAACTCAGCTTAAAAGGTCTAAAGTAGAAGGTTGTTGACTGCTGCTATTCTTACTGCTTTCTGTATTTGCAGGCTGTCCAATATCTGTAAGTAGTGGTCATAAGCGAGAACCTTAGTGATGAGAGAGCTGAGCAGTCTGGTTCTTATCCACAGAGTTTCTGGTGTTGGTGTCTCAACTTGAGGAAATAATGGGGTTTACTTTTTAAAAACAATAAGGTTAGAATTTTATTTATATTCTTTCAAAACATTGGTAGTATGCCAAGATTTACTTTATCCAACATGAATATCAAAAGCATGATTTGCCATATCATGGTAAAATTGCTGCTCTCTTTAATATATACTTTAGCAATACCCTTGTGCTACAGGTTGCAGGCAAAATGTTTTGTCCCATTCCAGTTTTCTATTTATTTCTAGAAACTTAGTTTAATCCCAAAAATGATTAGTAATGATTTGGAATGAAGTGACATTTCAGAGGCTTGCAAAGGCCATTTAAAAAAGTGTCCTCAAACCAGCCTCTTCTCACAGAGCTTGTGCTGTAGTTACCCTCAGTCCTTCAAACCCTGCCCAGTGTTCTGGACTCCAGGTTTCAGTAAACAGTTATAAACAAATTATGAGCAGCTCCAAAACTATTGATGTCTGACTGGATCTTCAGTGTTGTTTTTTGCTGCAGACACTCAGGCTGTAACTGCTAAAAGAGACTAACAGGCGTACTTGTGTAAGTGTTTTTTTAGAGACACATTGAAAAGCTGATGTTGTGGTCTATAAAGTAGAAATACGTTAACGCGGAGGAATGGGATGAGATCCCCCACAGCATGAATCCCATTAATCTCTGTGGGTAATGCTGTGTTACCCATGAGATCCTAGAAGCATTAATCCCAGCTGTGGCTAGGGCTTGTGTCTTGGTGGTGATGCTTGGTCCTAGATCGCTGCGGGGCACTCTCAGGGCGTAAAGTGCCATGTAGGGGGGGAAGCAGCGTTGCTCTGTTGTACTTGTGAGCAGTGCATGGGCCTGCGTCTTCTTTCTCCTTGGCTCCAGGTGATGTGCCTTCATCGATGTTTTCAGTCCCAGAAGGTCCCTGTTGTGATAGAGACAGGGTTAGGCCCTGGGAAGCCACGCTGATGGTGGCTTCTGTACCTCCTGCCATGAGCACAGCTCTGCCTGCCTTTGTGTGGGAAGGAATTTGAGGGAAAAGGGACAGGGACGTAGGAGCAGCAAGCTCTGTTCTTATCAGTTCTCCTTTACTCCAGTGAAATGAGATTAAAGATGCAGGTTAATTGAAGAGCACTGGGAAATCTTGTATCCTGCAAGGAATCCAGGAATGTCCTAATGATGGATAATCATGTGAAATCATGTTGGTATAGCTTAACTGCATGCATTGAGGTGCCTCTGCACTTTCCATGAATTGTAAAGATTTATGAAGCTTCTGCTCGTGACAAGTGCTTGCTTTCCTTACTTGTGCATTTCCATATTCTTCTGTCACATCCATCCCGTGAGCCAACTGCTGCTCCCCCTGGGCTGCACACAGTGAGCGCCCAGCATTATTTGCAGGTACCCAGGGGGTGATTGTTTCCGATGAAGAAAGATGAAACGCTTAGTCACCTCATGAAGAATAAGTGAAGGTACTAGTATTTAGCAAAACGCATTTGCAATCTGTGTCTGAAATACTCATTCCAAATTTATTGTGAATATCGGATCATTTACAGGAATGGATGTTTTGTGGTATGACTGTTTGGTGGCAGAGTATATAAAAATTCACAACCTGTTTGTTCTTATTTAGTTCTAAGTCCCATTTACTTCAAGGCTTCCTGGATCACACCTGAATCACCTTTTTACTAATACAGTGACATATCTTTATAAATCAGAAGGTTTATGGCCTTGACTCATGCTCTTTTTATTTTCCATCCATCTAAACAACCCACGACTATTACTAGATAGGTATATTAATGTTCTTTCCCTCAAATGTGCAGTATCACAAAATATTGTTCAACTGAACAGTTTTTCTGGTGCTTTTCAATTTTTGGTACGAATGTATAACCCTAGGAGGTATTACAGGCATTCCTCCTCCTCCCTCCCTCTTTCTGTCCCGATCCATAAACTCCATTCAATTCACTTTGGAGCACGGATGGTGAATTACTGTAATGCAGAAACCTAATGTGAGTCAGCGTGTGTTTATGACGTTTGGAATCCAGTACCTGAAAAATGCCTTTGAATCTGGCCCAGGGCAGTGACAACATGAGGACTCTACACAGTGCTGGAAATAAGGGAGTGGGGTACTTCTGTGGAAATATTGGAGCTTTGGTTTATTCTGGCTGTGGTTAATGCCATCATACACCCAGTCTGCCATCAGCACCTGCTGTATGGTAGAAATTACTTGTTAGTGCATCACCGTTTTTATTAGTGTCCTTGGTGGACTAGAGATCCAGGAATTATATGTTGAGAGAGGCACTTGTTCATTGATTTTATTAAAATGAAAAGAAATAATATCCTGGGAACATTTTGATTGTCTTAGCTTTTGCTAAAACTTTTTATAAACCCCAAATTTTGGGTTTAATATAACTTGGCCGAATGTGTCTAACTTCTCACCTTTCTGTGGCTGTCAAAAACCACTATTTATTAGTGCCTACAATATAGCTGTTTCTGCACTTTAGAGTTAAACATGATCTTTAAAAGTGGCAACCAATATAACACTGGGTGTCAGCAGTACATCCATCATGTCAGAACGCTGTTTAGCTTTATTTTATTTTTAGCTGTTTATTCTAGCAATATTTACGTCTCCTTATTCTTCATTTCTATAAAAGCCATTTCTGTTTAGTGTGTGTTTAGATCTCTGCTTCGTGCAGGTGGAAACAGGTGCAGTGTTCAAATTATATCTTGGTGCCAGGCACCTCAGGGACGCTGCTTTTCTGCAAAGGGAAATTTTGGAGGTTTTAATCATGACAAGAGAATTTTTTTTTTTTTGGGGGGGGGGGGGGTATTAAAAAGTATGAAAGCATTTAAAAGTCAAATGAAAGTCCCTAAACAATGTGAAATCTGTCCCCAAATCTGTTTTCACTTAAATCTTTGACCAGGATTTCATTCCTCTGATGTATCAAATCAGTTTATTAGGGATCACTTGAAATCCTTTCTCCTTCCCTGTGTAACACCTAAGCCCAAGGTAGGATTTCTCCACTTGCCTGTGAACGTGTAATTTTTATTCAAGGAGCCATCCAATGAGTCATTCTTTCATTCTTCTGATGGTAATCAATTTCCTATTGTCTTTTTCTGGCATATTTCCTTCTCCCAGGATCTGGGATAAAAGTGATGATAACATTCTGTCACAGATCTGTACGTTCTTAAAGACAAGTTCCCTTGGGAAAGAATGTATTACAGGTAAAGATTTTGCTTACTAGCCCTGTAATACAGCAATAACTACATATACTAGAGCTCTTTTAAATATTCTGGCTCTGGTTTTTCATCAAAGACCAAACCCAAATCCCATCAAAGTCAGTGGGAACCTACTGACTTCTTCAGACTTCCATTAGAGGTACAGGGACTACAGAGCACTTCAAGGAAGTGCTTATATTCAAACACCATTCTTCAGAGCATCTCTTTAATTTTTTTTTTTTTTTCCTGTTAGCAGAGACAGCATTATGGATATCTTCATCCCTAGGAAAAAAGGTTATTTCTTTAGATGGGAGTTCAGAAGCACTGGCCCAGTTTGGTGTTGTAGCACAACTCGTGCCCAGCAGAAAACTCGGGGGAAGCAGGGAGAGGTGATGACGGTGGATTGCCCTCTGTCCAGGCACTCGTTGTGTTCACAGCAAGCTGGCCCTGAGTGCTAGGTTGCTAGGAAGGGCTGAGTGGTTTCTGCTGAATCACTGCAGGGAGTTTATTGTGAGCACAGCAGCCTGCATGGTGCCCTGGCAGAGTCTTGCAGGGACCTCCTGGTCCAGTGTGCATGGTCCTGTCTATGTGCAGGTGTTTCCCTGCCTGGCACAGGCCACTGAACTGCAATTTTTCCTCACAGGGCTGTGCCTTATAGCACATAGATAGCTTAGAAGTTTCATTGGAGTTTGTGAATTTCTGGGGAAAAATAAAGACTACACCAGTGGTATTCTTTTAACGCTTCTGAAATTCACATCTTTCTAAAACTGGATAGTTGTTGCTCTGCAACAGATTTGCTTTCCTATACAGTTCTGCTCCTAAAGTATGTGCTTTGAAAGGATGGATTTTGAATATTTGTATCTCAAAACATGAAGCAAAAGCAAGTATACTCTTCATAAGTTACCTCGTTTATTCTGTTTTCCTTCCAAGTACGTGTGCCTGGAACTTTCCCGGTTGGTTCCCCAGTTCCAGGTGGTTTCCTTAATTGCAGGTTTCCCCAGTGCAGAGACAGAACTTCAGCTTTAATTACCTTTCTAGTAGTGCATAAGGATTTTTGGTTGGCTAATCTCAACTACTTCATCTGTTGCAGAGTCTGAGATGAGCATTTTGCCATTAACATGCTGTCATAAGACAAGAGCAGCTCATGTGCTCATACAGAATCACAGAATTGTCTGGGTTGGAAGAGACCTCCAAGATCACCCAGTCCAACCTCTGACCTAACACTAACAAGTCCTCCACTAAACCATATCACTAAGCTCAACATCTAAATGTCTCTTAAAGACCTCCAGGGATGGTGACTCAACCACCTCCCTGGGCAGCCCATTCAAATGCCTAACAACCCTTTCGGTAAAGAAGTTCTTCCTAATATCCAACCTAAACCTCCCCTGGCGCAACTTTAGCCCGTTCCCCCTCGTCCTGTCACCAGGCACGTAGGAGAATAGACCAACCCCTACCTCGCTACAGCCTCCTTTAAGGTACCTGTAGAGAGCGATAAGGTCACCCCTGAGCCTCCTCTTCTCGAGGCTGAACAAGCCCAGCTCCCTCAGCCGCTCCTCGTAAGACTTGTTCTCCAGACCCCTCACCAGCCTCGTCGCCCTTCTCTGGACTCTCTCGAGCACCTCAACGTCCTTCTTGTAGCAAGGGGCCCAAAACGGAACACAGTACTCAAGGTGCGGCCTCACCAGAGCAGAGTACAGGGGGAGAATCACTTCCCTAGACCTGCTGGCCACACTGCTTCTTACACAAGCCAGGATGCTGTTGGCCTTCTTGGCCACCTGAGCACACTGCTGGCTCATGTTCAGCCGACTATCAACCAGTACTCCCAGGTCCTTCTCTGCCAGGCAGCTTTCCAGCCACTCATCTCCCAGCCTGTAGCGCTGCTTGGGGTTGTTGTGCCCCAGATGCAGGACCCGGCACTTGGCCTTGTTGAACTTCATACAGTTGATCTCAGCCCATCAGTCCAGCCTATCCAGATCCTCCTGCAGAGCCTTCTTACCCTCGAGCAGATTGACACAGGCACCTAACTTGGTGTCATTTGCAAACTTACTGAGGGTGCACTCGATCCCCTCATCCAGATCATCGATAAAGATATTAAAGAGGACTGGCCCCAGTACTGAGCCCTGGGGGACTCCACTAGTGACTGGCCTCCAACTGGATTTAACTCCATTCACCACGACTCTTTGGGCCCAGCTACCCAGCCAGTGTTTAACCCAACCAAGTGTACACCAGTCCAAGCCACGAGCAGCCAGTTTCTTGAGGAGAATGTTGTGGGAAACGGTGTCAAAAGCCTTACTGAAGTCAAGTTAGACCACATCCACAGCCCTTCCCTCATCCACTAAGTGTGTCACTTTGTCATAGAAGGAGATCAGGTTCGTCAAGCAGGACCTGCCCTTCATAAACCCATGCTGACTGGGCCTGATTGCCTGGTTGCCCTGCAAGTGCCGCGTGATGACACTCAAGATAATCTGCTCCATGAGCTTCCCTGGCACTGAGGTCAAACTAACAGGCCTATAGTTTCCCGGGTCAACCTTCCAGCCCTTCTTGTAGATGGGCGTCACATTTGCTAGCTGCCAGGCGACTGGAACCTCCCCTGATAGTCAGGACTGCTGATAAACGATGGAAAGTGGCTTGGCCAGCTCCTCCGTCAGTTCGCTCAGTACCCTCGGGTGGATCCCATCCGGCCCCATCGACCTGCATATATCCAAGTGCTGTAGCAGGTCACCAACCATTTCCTCATGGATAGTGAGGGCCACATCCTGCTCCCCATCCCCTTCCACCAGCTCAGGGTACTGGGTATCCAGAGAACAACTGGTTTTGCCGCTAAAGACTGAGGCAAAGAAGGCATTAAGCACCTCAGCTTTTTCCTCATCCCTTGTAACTAAGTTTCCCCCCGCATCCAGTAAAGGATGGAGATTCTCCTTAGTCCTCCTTTTGGTGTTGATGTATTTGTAAAAACATTTTCTGTTATCTTTAACAGCAGTAGCCAGATTGAGCTCCAGATGAGCTTTGGCCCTTCTAATTTTGTCCCTGCACAGCCGCGCAACAGCCTTATAGTCCTCGTGAGTGGTCTGCCCTCTTTTCCAAAGATTATAAACCCTCTTTTTTCTCCCAAGCTCGAACCACAACTCTCTGCTCAGCCAGGCCGGTCTTCTTCCACACCGGCTTGTCTTTGGGCATGTGGGAACAGACTGCTCCTGAGCCATTAAGATTTCCTTCTTGAAGAGTGCCCAGCCTTCCTGGACTCCTCTGCCCTTCAGAACCACCTCCCAAGGGACTCTGCCAACCAGTGTCCTGAACAGCTCAAAGTCAGCCCTCTGGAATTCCAAGACAGCGGTTTTACTGGTCTCCTTCCTGACTTCGCCAAGAATAGAGAATTCTACCATTTCGTGGTCACTCTGCCCGAGACAGCTCTTGACCACCACATCTCCCACCAGTCCGTCACTGTTTGTGAACAGAAGGTCTAGCGGGGCACCTCCCCTGGTAGGCTCACTAACCAGCTGCGTCAGGAAGCTATCTTCCACGCTCTCCAGAAACCTCCTAGACTGCTTCCTCCGAGCTGTATGGTATTTCCAGGATATGTCTGGGAAGTTGAAGTCCCCCACGAGAACAAGCACTGACAATTTCACGGCTTCTGCCAGCTGCCTGTAGAACTCCTCATCACTCTCCTCATCCTGGTTCGGCGGTCTATAACAGACCCCCACCAGGATGCTTGCCTTGTTGGCCTTCCCTCTGATCCTAACCCACAGGGACTCAACCTTATCATTCCCAGCCTGAAGTTCCTCAACATCAAAACACTCTCTAATATAGAGAGCCACACCACCACCCCTTCTGTGCTGCCTGTCCCTTCTGAAGCACCTATAGCCAGTCATTGCAGCACTCCAGTCATGAGAGTGGTCCCACCACGTTTCCGTGATGGCAACCAAGTCATAGCCTTCCTGCTGCACGATGGCTTCCAGCTCCTCCTGTTTGTTGCCCATGCTGCGTGCATTAGTGTAGATGTAGACTTTCTAGAGAGAGCAATCTGCCTGGTGTAGACCATTGCAGCCCAGCTAGCGGTCGACAGCCGTTAGAGGAGTTGTTCGTATGGGCGGAGGGGGGAACATTCTGCGCTCTCTGCCCTCCCTTCTCGCTCTGCCTGCGCGCACTGCTGCGCCCTGCCCTGGTCGCCGCGCTCCCTAGGGGCTGCTTTTGAATGGCTGGGGAGGGGACGCTGCTGGCTCCGCCTATGCCTCATCAGCCTCTCTCGCAAGGGCTGCCGGGTCCTGGCGGCTCCCTCGAGTGGCCTCGATGGCGGAAAAAGAGCCCTGCCTGTCCCGATCCCCCGCTCCGCTGCAGAACGCGTCTGCCCTGGAGCTGATCGCCTCGGCAAGTGGAGATACTCTCATATATACTGAGAGTATCTTTTTTGGTAGCTGGTATTTACCCATGATGACTTTTGTGAGTACCTCCTAACTGATTTTGGATCTGTCTCTGTATTTTGCAGGATTTGGTTTTAGGTACTGTAAGAGGCAGCAGAACAAGCCCTGGGATATGCAGGCAGGTGGAAGAAGCAAGGAAGAGCTTTTAACAGGAAAGAGCCTTTAAAGGAAAACTGCTTTCAAAAAGAATTTTATTAAAACATTTATTTATTTATTTATTAACACCACTGCCTGGAAAACAATTTATTTTGATCTGTAAGACTTTATTTAGATTAACAGTTACCCTAAAACCATAATAACCATTACAAAAAAAAATGTGGTCATTCCCATCCTAAGAGTTTGGGAGTAATTGGATTTGTCTGGGCTGCTGGTAGCAGAGCTCTCACCTACAAACACCTGGGACGAGGAGCCTCAGCTGGTGTGGTGGAGCCCTGCTTCCCTATGGCTGCAGGAGTGGGAGTGAGCTGGTGTTTGCAGACTGATTAGCTGTCGCTGATCCAGTTAATGATTTTCCCTTTCCAGCTATTTCTCGGAGTCTGTAATGCTGTAAAAGAACTGCATAAGAAAAAAAAAAACAACAAACACAACACAAACAAACATGCTGTCATGTTTTATCAAGAGGAGAACCTGGGTTTGGACACTTGGTGTTTCTTCTTGATGTGCAAACACACAAGGTCATAATATGCACCTCAGATACCAAGGTTTAGTCTTAAGAAGCCATTCTTGAGGGGGGTCATAAATCTCTAAAGGGAGATAATGACAGAAGTGCTGATGCAAACTGATTATATCAGTCTGAATGCAACTGCCAAAATACAATTAAAGAAACAGCTTATATTCTCTGTCTCCTAGGCAGGATATGATTGTTCATGTCATTACCACACTTGTTATTTTCTTGGTGACAATTGATTTAATGTACTGTTTGGAAAACGTATGTGTTTATTCTCTCAGTGCTGATTTATGACGTGATAAGAAAGTGCCAAATTTTTTAGCAATAAAGCAGATCCTGTGCAGTGTGGGATATAGTCAGCATTTCATCCTCTAGTCCCCAAAGACTAATGGATAGATTGAGAGAATTACTGTTGGCTGCCGTTTAGTACAGTTGCATTTAATATAGGTGATGTGTGGCACTAGTCTGCCGGATTCTACTGTTGTGCCTAGAGTTTTGGAAAGCAGAATTGCTCACTGTAGCTCTGCTGTGCTCCAAAAAGGCTCAAACTTCACACAGCTTGTGGGCATGAGCACTGGCTTTGCTGGGAAAGGTGGTGGTTCTTCCACGTAGTTCTTCCACCCCTGCCCTATGTCTGCTCAGGGGATAAAATTCTCTTGTTGTTATCTTCTGTGGGCATGCTAAAGTAGGGAGGGTCCAACCAGAACTCATGACAGTCAACGGGAAGGGGAGCTCAGGTTTGGGGAGGTTATACTGGTGCGTTTTGGTGTTCATCGGGTAAATCTAGAGAGCATTGGTGGAAATGGGTGATCTGAATCAGCAATCAAACACCTTTCCACATTGTACCAGTAGTATTCTTGTCTTTTATTTATATTCTTAAGGATTATTTTTCTGAAGGGAGGTTTGTACTGATTAACTGGTAAACAATTAGAATATGGATTTTCAGTGGAGTAAAGTCATTATCCAAGATCTGGCACTTAGTTTTACAGAGTCAAACGAGGTATCTGCTGTATCACGTGAAAAGATGCATAGCTCTGACACACATTAGGTTGGCTCCTTAATTTTACAGTTGGCTTTGCTGTCCAGTTTGTAATAACTCTTCTTTATTTACTAGACTCATTTTGACTGTTTGCTCTGGCTCTTGAATAGAAGCTGGAATTAAACTTAGGCAGAAAAGGTGCTTTAAAATAAATCAACAGTAAATGTGCTGAGTAATGAAGAAAAATATAATCAAAATATATTTCCTATTTTCCTTGAAAGTGTCATCTAGCGCAGATTTATAAAAGGAAATGTTTTCAGCACTTGGTGAAGTGAACTGATTTCTGGTCAAAAATCTTTTGATTTTGGATTGTCCAAGCTAGTTTTTATTAATAGATTATAAAAGGGAAAAAATCTGAATTTTTGAATCCTAGCTGTTCTTTTACTTTGGAAAAAAAAATGAACTGAACTGGAGTGAAGGAAAGAAAAAAGCAAAACTAAAGAGAATATATTCTTGAAATCTATTGGAGAGGTAGCTAAAATGTCAAGGCTTGGTTTGTTACATAATGAGACTCCAGCTCAAATGCTTAGACAGTGACTCCCTCACCTCATTTTTTCAGAAACTTTGTCGATAGCATATAATTGCAAAGATTAGCACTTAATTTGATTTGTTTCAGTAGGGACCCAGTAACTTTAGGCAGTGATGAATATTTTCATAATACATCGAAACTGACGTCTATAAAGAAAAATGCATGTTTGAAATTTAAACTAAACTATTTTGAATATAACCAGTGCTTATTAACTGTTGAAAAAGATGAAACAAAATCTTTTGAATCAATAAGTTCCAGTCATTAGATTACCAAATACCAGTCATGATTTGCTCAGCTCCATGGCATCAAGATGCCCCGCTCTCCCTAAAAAAAGGGTATTTATGTGCATACATAGTGGGTGCCCGTGTGCTCTACTGTACTGCAGAACCGATGTTTTCTGAAGTCATTGCTTTCTATGTTGGTGATCTGGGAACAGCCATCAGTAGGGCACAGAGTAGAGCAACAACCTGCTGAGAGGTGTTGGGCAACCCAGGAACTTGGGGGGAATCTTAAATTTGGCCCTGAAAGGGATGGCGCAGGGGGTTTGAGACAGGCTCTTCTTGGAGGTGCTCAATGAAAGGGCAAGAGTCAGCAGACGCTTAAGGCAGAGCCCTTGCAAGGGCCCTTTCAACCTGAATTATTATTATTTCAACCTTTCAGGGTTTTGCATGAGGGCTTCGCTGCCTCCAGCTGTGGGTTTGCAACTGGCTGATGGTGCTGTGCCCTCCTGCCATGCCACCCTGAACTTCTGTAGGTGCATATTCCATATTTTTCAGTCTTTCTGTTGTGGCAATGTGTATTCTCTCTACGTGCTGTTGAGTAATGCTGCAAGTATCATTAATGCATAAGGATTTATTTAAAACTATTCTCTCTGAGGCCTGAAGGAAAATTTCTCATTGTTTACCAAGCTGTATGTATAATAAGCACTTGCATCACTTACTGAATTCCTAGTGATATGGGAAATACCCGTGTATTTCCCAATGGGTTGGTGAATATTGTTGCAAATCAGCTTGCTTTATGAATGGCTTTGTATCGACTGTCGGTTTTAATCTTGCTGGTGTTGTTTGAGTGTTTCACAGATAATGGCTTTTGCCTCAGATGGCTCATAGAGTAATGGAGATTTCTTTAATGAGGATCATTATTATTTGTAATGCACTGACCTGATCATGCATCAGGTTTCCATTGTGCCCTATAAAACCACAGGGCAAAAATATTTTCAGTTTTAAAGAATATCCAACCAAAGCATAGGTCAAATGTCAGCAAAGCTGACTACAAAAAACAAAACCAAACCAAAACAAACAAACAAAATAAAACAAAAAAACAAGTCATGTTAATAAAATAACTTTTGGGGGACGAGAAGGAAAACAAATGTTCATGATTTAATTAAAGCTGCGAAGAAATCGGACGCTTTGAAGTTGTGTGTTACTGTTTCTCTCTTGTATGGAATCCACATTTGACCTTTCAATAGAATAGAGTATCTCGCTGAAGAGAAAATGACTCATTAAAACTGAATGTGATAGATAGCACCTATTAATCAATGGTATGGAAATTCTTTAGGCTTCGGACTAGGTGTTTAGATGCATCTCTTGGGAATCAATATTGTTTCCAAGTGACTAAAACAAAATCAATAGGAGACATAGATTTCATTTTGGTTACAAATCATTAATTTCCAGTGTTTCTGAACTTTAAACTACAAACAAAATCTTTGTAAAAGATTTTGCCTTTTAAAGAATAAGCAGTACTCAGGAGATCCTGACAAGTTATGTCATCTGAGGTACAGCATCTTGCAAGCATCTAATTCACTATTCCTGTGGTCTTGCAATGTATTGGTACTGCAGACTAGCTGTGAGCAAGATCCTGATTGCAAATACTCCATCAGTGCATTGAGGGTCTGTAGTAAAAACTGAGATTTTTCTGTCATTCCTTTCTATGTTATCTTATACTCTTCTTTGGAGTATGCTCCTGTAGAAAATGCTGATATGATATAGAAATGCTGTGGCTTGGAAGAAATTTTCTCTCTCTGTTAAAGAAACAAAAGTGAAAACACCCTTGAGCCATAGGGATGTAAAAAGCTAAAGCAATAACAGCCTTTAGGTTACTGCTGAAGACTTAAGATGGGACAACAGTTAAATCCTAAGGAAAAAAAAGTGGTAACAGAGGAGGTTGGGGGAGCAGAGCATGAACTTCTCTTCTGGGAACTTAGAAGCCAGTGAGTCATCTCTCTTTATTCAAGGGGCAGGGACAGAAATGAGATTTTTATCCCACAAATATAAGGAAGTGAATTTTGGGGCATTGCCTGTACTGCACTGCAGCATTACATAGTCACTACCTTATGCTGTTTTGTTGAATTTTTATGCAAGAAAGTTAGCAACTCCCACACTGAGCACCTGACCTGTAATACTGGTGCTCAGGAAAGAATAGGCCTATTGTGAAATTGTCTCCTCATTAGCTGTAGCCTGCAGAACATTCATCCTGGTTCCCATCACTTAAAGCCTAATCAGTGTCCTTGCTTTTATTTTGTTCGATGATGCATACAGAGAAGAAGGCATTGCTGTTCTATCTTGGTAATGCTTTGTACAGTTCCACCTCCCCACCTCCTTTCTGAAGCTAGGTTTGTTTGAACAAATATGATACTGGGAAAAAGAAAAATTAAAAGTGGGCTACAGAATTTTCACTTTTCTGCTACAAAAGGTCAAGAGCTCTTAACATAGACTTGAATCTCAAGGTGTAATGGAATGTTATTGGAAATTCTTATTGGATTCATATTTGCACTCTTTTGTTCTTTGACGGTTTCAAGATGTGAATTCTCCCTGCTCCTCTGTGGTGCTTTGCAGTGAAGATTACTAGAAAAAAGAGAAACACAGTCTAACTTCCTCTAGCTGTTACTCTGTTGATAGTCAAGTGTGCAATTAACACAAAACCAGATTTAATACAAAGCATAACAGAGACTTGCAGCAGAAGTGAAACTTCAGGAAATCTGGTAAAAGCTGCCAAGAGGAGGAGAGGTTGCTGCAAGAAAGAAGTAGAGCTAAAGGAACTCTGATTGGAGTTGAATGAATGCAATAATAAAGTATTTGAGAATGTTCTTGTGAATAAAACCTGCTGATTTGATTTGCTGATATTACATGGGATTTTAATCACTTATTTGCAAGCATCTGGTTGAGCTAATTCTTATTCACATGAGCAAAACATAAAGACGAAAGTGCCATGAATACTTGCTTAGATTTCTGAGGTATTCCCACTAGAAGTGGCTTAGTCCTTTTGCAAAGCTTTTTTTCTTTTAATTTGCACCAAAGACTATCAAAGTTACATGTGTAGTGAGCGAACTCTTGAAAATCAGTGTGTTTGTTGACCATAGGTTAAAAGAATGGAAGAGCGCTGGCAGCGTAGATCATAGAGAAGAGGAAGGGGTGACTCAGTGTGACTGTCCTGAAGATGTCAGTAATATGGGGCTACCATTTTATGGACAGAAATGGCTGGGGTGGTTATTACTGCTCTCAATTTAAATATTAATCCAAAGTCTTCAAGAGTTAACCAATTAATGATAAATCTTTGGTACCAAAGGCATTATATGAGTATTTAATATGGCACAGCTTATAAGACAGTAAATCCCACTTCTGAGCAGCTGTAGCTGTTTGCAAGCCTTTGAGAAGCACCACGGATTTGTGGTGTGCAGCATTAATCTACAGTGGCTTGGCCACTTCAGAGGTGTTCCAGGTGTATTGGTGGGTTACCTGAGAATGATCAGGTTTGCGCAGGCTCAAGTTTTGTATCTTCTTCTCTCTTAATTTTATGCCAGGTCAGATATCATTCACCCTTCCATAGCAGGCACTATACTGTAATGCATATTATAGCAATATAATGATATGTGTCCTCAACAGCTAAGGAGCCCTTTCTGTACTCAGAACCACA
Source organism: Anser anser (assembly GCF_964211835.1). Taxonomy (NCBI): domain Eukaryota; kingdom Metazoa; phylum Chordata; class Aves; order Anseriformes; family Anatidae; genus Anser; species Anser anser. Next base: position 2,496,156 of record NC_139734.1, read on the forward strand.
TATTCTTCTGGTCTTTGGCAGAAACATCATGCTGTTATTTTTAATTTTGTTCTTTTTTCAGACACACACTGTGTGGTCTTTAACATCCACCTGAGTGACTGTGAGACTCAGCTCAGAGGGAGAGTCTTTATTAGGTCAACATCTTTCATCTTCTCTTGCCAGTTTTAAAATTCTCTGTGTGAGATGTCATCTACCCTCTCCCCCCTGAGGTGTGTGAACCCTGTGTCCCATAGCAAGGGAAGAACACACAAAACCTCAAGGGGCTACATGGTGGGAAGGAGACTGAGTCCTTGTCCTGTATGCCCCTTACCCAGGATGGTATGTGAGATCACTGTATGGGATTTACTCTATTATGTAGGATATCCAACTTCTCTGACGATTTCACGCTTTCATTTTTTTCTTGTGCACAAGTAGATGAGGAAAGGTGTAGAGTCCACACCCTCTTCTAAGGCTTGTTTCTTCTTTTTTTTTTTTTTTTTTTAATTGTTGCAGCTTTGTCAATTGAGTCTGTCACTCCCACCCCATCCCTTCACAGCATAGGAGCAATTACAGCAGAAGAAAGTCCTCTTGCTTGGATGGTTCATAGACCTCAAGGAACTGTTTTATACCTATATTATCTAAAGAGTTGCTGACTGGAGTAGTTTGGCTTTTCTCATAGCTGAGCACTGAGAACAGTAGCAAGGTCTTGGGCATCTCTTTGGGCCCCCTTTGCTCCTACATTCAGCTCTGTGCTCTGCTGTCCTCCCCTATGGCTGTTGTAGCATGCTGAGGTTTGTCACTGTCTCTGAGGCTTTGTCAGGTGTGTGCTGTCCCTGATAAAATCAACACTGAGTTTTACTACAATAAAATATTGATACACTTAAAATGAATCCCAAGTTCAGATCCTGCTAAGACTTCTGTATGTGTTTAACTATTTGTGGTGGGTGTCTTCTCTGTCTGTATGAAGTAGAGTTGAATACATGCATGTATGCATGCGGGTGGGAGATTGCTGTGATTTTGTCATTCAGGTTCACCATTTGTTCGTGTTTACATTTATGAGTAAAAAGAGCTACAGAAATTCAGTGGAGGAAAATATTCTTTCCGCCCCCTCACATTGTTAGTCTAAGTCACAGCAGTGTTTTTTTGTTTGTTCTTACAGGTTTCTTTGCTAGGGCCCTACTCTCATCCCTAAATTGATTATTTTTGCTATAGGTTCGTATTTCAGTATGCAGATGTACAAAAGAGGCTACCTTCAACCCATACTCTGTACCTGCTGAGATTTGATTTTGGAATGACCTCGTTCTCTTGAAGACTGAAGATCGTACTTTGTAAATTAATCTCTTCTCAAGGCCCAATCCAATCTACCAAGTAAAGATTGAAGGAACCTCCTATAAAAAGCTTATGATAAAGTCCAAATGAGACCACTGTAAATTTCACCATGTACTTCAAACAAAGACAAGTGATTCAAAAACATTTATTCAATGTCTTCTTTGAGACCAAAGGTGCCAATTAACTAGGCCTTGCTGCAAGTTGAGTTCTTTTTGCTGTCAATAACCGTCATGCAAGATGCATTAGTTCTCTTACAGGCACTTACCACGGAAATTTTATGCCTACCATAAATTTAAACATGAGTTATTGAGAGAGAAACGTACAAGAGCTCCTACTAAATTATATGCATCACAGTTAATACAATCATTTCTTTCATGACCTGGTGAAACAAATGACAAATAAATGGTAGGTCATTTTGCTGATAACAATGCAAATATGTTGTTAAATGGCTTTGGAGCCAGATAGAGAACATCATTACCTTTGACCTAATGTCCAGCTCTACATTGCCACTTTCTAACTTAATCCTGAATAGATCCCAATTAAAATCAGTTTAGTTGAAGAACATTTTAGGACAAGTTTGTGTTCATCTGCTTAATTATATTTCCTAATCAGGTAAACTTTAGTATCTGTCATAATTGATTCCTGAGGCTGGAAGTTGAATATGTCCACGTGTGGGAGCAAATTTCAGCTGATAGGACTTTCATAGCCTTCATTATTGCTCTCACAAATACTGACAAAAAGCTTTAATCAGAAGCTGCTAGAAGCAAGTTAGTCAAATAAGAAGTCAAAAAAAAAAGTACTTTTCTTAAGGTTACTTTTGCAACAGTACAGATTTAAACAATATCTTCCTTTCCTTACTATAGTAACAATTGGAAAATAAATGAAGTTTCATATCTCATGGTGAACATATGTCTGGAAATGGTTTAATTAGGAGACTAGAAACAAGTTTATCACTTACACTGATACTGTGCTAAGGAGCTGTGAGGGGCATTGTCTGGTGTCTCTTCTTGTCTATCCAGTGTTTATGAAGAGTGGCTTTTTGGTTCCAAGGTTTTTAGTGTCTGATGCATGAACTGAGGTGCTCAGGCAAGCTCAATTCACCTCTAGCAAGTTATTTTTGCTACCAATAATAAACTGTATAGCACTTTAGGAAGTTGTAGAGTTTATCAGCTGCCATGATTAAGCACTAATGCTATCAAAACTTAAACTTGCTATTGTCCTACTGACTTTGTCATGCTGAATTGTGTAATACAGTGGGAATGCTCAAGCAAAAAGAGGAAGAGTAGTTTCACACCTTGACTTAGCAGAATTAACTCAGTCTGTAGATGTTTAACCTGATTGGTGTCTTCTGACAAGGAAACCTCAAGGTTCATTTTGTATAACTTAGGGCTGGGCATGAGATTTTTAGTTGTCACTCTTATGGTCAGAAGTGGTGGGGAAGATAGCAAATTTTCAAGACTGGGAGAAGGCAGAATAATGGCTTTATAGGCATAGTTAGAGGTATATAGGCTCTTCTCTAGACTACTGGTAGGGGATAACTTGGTCTTAAGTGGAACACCCAGTTTTAGCTGCACTGGTGGCTATTCAGTATTAGTTGTTTATAGTTTTGGTATGTACTGTTTGCAAGCACATGCTAAAGCTGGAGATGCCTAATGGCTCTGCTATTATTGTTTATGCTAGATAGATCTAGACAGCATCCTCCCAAATGTGATTTTGTTGCTGCAAGAGAGGAGGCAGGCAGTTATGCTGTAGATCATGCAGGATTATTGATTTCAAATTCAATGTACACAGACTTTGATAAACTCAAAGAGTTTAGGAGGATTTCCTTTGCTTCAAATCTCTTGTCAGGTTTAATCAGTCTTGAAACAATTTTAAAGAATATTTTTAGGCTATTCTTGAACCCAGGAAGGAAGTGGAAAAAAAATCCTCAAAAAAGCCCTATTCCCTATGTTTTTATAGTAATTTTTAATTATTATTATTTTTTAATTTTTTATTGGAAACAAGTATATGGAATCTAATCTTAAACCACAGTTACACAGGCTCCCTTGCTGCTGTGGCTGCTTTTCCAGGCTGGATGTGTTATCACAAGTAGAGATGCCTTAGGTGCCATATAAAAAATAAATATGTCCTGGTAACTTGTTGGGGCTGCCACTGAGTCTGCAATACATGAACAGGAATGAATGAGTCTTGTCTCCCAAAACTTTTTTAGAAAGCTTTAATTTTGAAATAAAAGAGCAGGCGAAGATGTGAAGAATTGAGGTAAAGAGACTTGTTCAAAACCATGTGGGAAATCATTAGTGAGGACATAGCTTCTGTCACCTGGATCCCAGATCCCCAGATCCCTGTCACATGTCTCAGTAAGGAGACAGTTTTGTTAGCAAGGCTTTCCCTGCATGTTATTTATTGCTTCCATCTCTCCTGGCCTTCTGCAAGGTCTTTGGGAAGCAATTAGAATGGATATTTGAAAATCCTTAGTATTCTTCCCTCAGTTCTCTCTTTTTTTTTTTTTTTTTTTACTATTTTCTTTTTATTTTTGTGGGACTGGGTTCTTCTCCAAACATTTAGAGGCTTCCCTGTCTGTGACAGACTTCATAATTTTCATGACCGAATTACGTTACATTACTGTTCCACACAGACATTGTAGTGATCGATAGCATAAAAATAAGATGTGGCTACAATTCCCACCGAAGAAAGATTAACTGCCTCTATAGATTTCAAAGAACAGAAGGATATGAATGGAGAAAGGAAAATAGCCTACTTTTTCCCCAAATGCATTGGGTATACAGAGGGCATCCGTTATGCCAAATTCCCTGTTGTACATGTGAGAGAAAGGTTGGAAGTATCAGGTGAGTTGTGAGGGCACAGGTCGGCTCTCTGCGAACACCTATTTGCTGTGAATGGGTGTTTATGCTGATCCCAGGAGGTGGTTCATGACAAAGGGATGGATGTTTTTGGCTCAGTTCTGAGTGCTCTTGACAAGTAGGAAGATTAATGAGTTGAATAAACGAAAAATGTATCAGGAGGATATTTGTTCTTTGGAAAGATGAAGAATATAGAATGAGAACGCTTTGGGTGTAGGTGTGCCAAGACACTTGCAGAATGCAAAGGTGTGGTAGGATCACCGAGACTGCAGAATGAGAAGCAGCTGCAAGGAAGTTCCTGAGGTTCCCCGCGGTGGGTACCACTGCTCAGAGCACTGCCACAGCACTGTGCACCTACCCAGAGGTCAAAGCTTTGCACACTTTACTGACCCCTACCATTCTGTGAGGCTGATGAAGTGAAAATGGGAATTCTATCCCTCTCAAGAAGCATGAGCCTTGGTGATGGCCAAATGATGCACTGAATGCTAAACATGGGCTAATCTGTGGGGCCGGGGGGGCTGTTACTGAGTCAAAATGCAGTGGAAGGGAAGGTAGGCACTAAGCTGCCAGCTCTACATGGATTCAAGTGGCTGAGAAATTCTTTCTGCAAGGGTGCGATCTGTCAGGGCCCCGGTATATCAATAGGGGTTGCATGTCCCACCCTACCTGGGGGTTTGGCTGCTGACGCTGAAGTCTGACCCCCTGACTGCTCAGAAGAGCTAGGAGAAACCTCATCCACCCAGAGCCCCTGCCCCTTGGTCCAGGAGGTCTTTGTAAGCTCAAACACCTCTCCTTTGGCCCTTGCCTGAGCTGTGCTGTAGGTAGACCCGTGCCTTGCTGGTCCTGACCTCGTTTGGCTGACTTCTTGGCTGGACCTGGGACCTGCCTCTGGTGGTCACTGTGGCTGCTGTCATGGAGCTGCTCTGCTTCAAGTTCCAGCAGGTCACACCGTGTGAATTCAGGGGCTGTGTCCTCTCTGCATTTGAGTGAGTCACTGTCAAGTCCTATGTAGCTCGACTTGGAGAGTCTGAAAGAGAGAAGCAAAGCTTCAAATCTGATTTGGGTGGCCATGGGCTACCTGGAAGTGCAGGCTGTGGTCTGCTGTTACCTATCACTTGGGGGTCTGCTAGGAATACCCTGCAGCAAGGCTGGGAGACTTGCCTGCCCCATGCAGTAGTGTGGGTGAGAAGGGTAGAAAGATGGTGGAGGAGCAGTAAGCACCTATCTTAATGCAACTATATTAATCTGGTCTGTGTAGCACTTACCTGAGTTTCTGTGAGGATTTCTTTTCCACCAACTGACCTTAGAGATGATAATGCTGCCATTTGCTGTAATCTGTTATTTTTCACTGCAAACCCCAAGTGTGTAAATGCTGAAGGTTTTGTGTTTGGTCTTGCTAATGACCTACAGAAAATCTGTTCTGTTTGCCCTTGTACTTCTCATTCTTCAGTTTGTTGAAAGTCCTGTGTTTAATTGCAGTCAAACAGCTGCTGTTTCTCTAGAAACATGCGCGTTAGAGACATGAACGCTTAAAATTAATAAATGTAGCGTGATGAACCATTTAGTGTGCATATGATTTTTATTCTGTCTGAGGCACATAACTGAGCAAACATGTATCGCTTGTTCTGCACCTTCCAAGAATGAGCAGAAAACTCCCTTTTCTCTATGCTTTGTGAATAAAATTCTCTCTTTGCTAGTTTTGTTCGATGTGAGCAGCACCAAAGCTGGGTTTTGTGGTTGCCTTGTTATGCGTGTCTCAGTATGGTCCTTATGTCTGCTGAGTGAAATTTACGATGTTTATGATGGCTGATTTGTAGGTTTGGTCCACATCACTGAAGACATGCCCACATGTGCTAGCAATGGTATGGGAAAGAACATTCTAGTATTTCTAATGGTACCTGATATGACACTGAATAGCCAAGAGGGGATTCTGACATGGCTATGTGGCTTCTAGGACTTAATGTAGCTTTTGAGAGCTAGCTTGGGTATCTCTGTGCAAGTGCTGTGTGCAGTCTTGTAATAGAGATACGACTTGCCACATGCAGGTAACCAAACAATGCCGAAACACTCAGGAATTTGCATGGCTGGCTGGCAGCATGAAGGATATTTCTGTTTTATCCTCTGTTCAGGACAATGTGGAGTCTGATTGAAATCATTGTAGGATAACAGTTCTGCAGGTGCATGCGTGCTTGATCTTGAATACTTGGTAGAAGTACTGAAAAAGGAGCTGGTATTGGTGGAGTGGGGAAGGGTGGGAGACAGTGTGGACCCTTGTAGCGCTACACCTTGATTTCACCTCAGAAGACTTCTATGTCAGTCTTCCAAGTAAAGCTCAGTTTATGCACTAAAGCATGATTTATTGCAAAGTTTAGATCACACTAGGTAGTGTAGAGTCCAAGGCAACTTCCCCTTTTCTGTGAGCAAATTTACATTGTTCTACAGGATCCTAGTTAAAAGACAAAATATAAAATACTATTGGAGGACCAGTTGATATTTCCTGTAGTGTTTAAACCTGAGCTTTCAGATACAGTTGTATACAGCCATAACATGAAATGCGGTAATGTTTGGGAGCTTTAATATTGAACCAAGAGGAATTATAAACTCAACAGCTGGACATCAATTCCACAGCATTAATTCTGTCACAAATCAAATACATCAGAAAAAAGGTCTTGTCATCAATAGTTTATTGCCATGTAAAGAATGCAAATAATTCCACACAACTGTGCAGTTTCTTTACAGGAGCTATTTTAAACCAGAATCATTAGATGCAGTACTGTGTGTTAATGGCAATTAGCTTCTGACTACCGCTAAGGGTTCCTCATCTACCATTGACATTAATTATTCTATTTTGGCTCATTGACTTGCAAAATCACTAAATGATTCCTTTGTTACAAAACACCACATTCAAAGAGCATATCTGATGGAAACACAGGTCTGCTCATCATCTTATTGCTATTGAGAACTTGTCACTTTGGAGAAGAATTGGAGAAAACAGAAATTTTTGCAAATGGTTTTCAAAAGAAATTAAAGTTGTTATATTTAGAGTGTGTCTGCTTGTCACTCATGCTTTAGCTGTCTTACAGTAGAGGGCAGAAGTGAATTCTTTTCAATTTGCAATCTTCAGGCTTGTAAATTGAAAAATTCACATCTGCCCTTTCTAGCTTAAGAAAGATTGACAGCAAAAGGTCACATTTCAAAAGGTCCCGGGAGATAGACTGGTGGAGCGACTCCCTGCAGGACCGGAGGGAGAGGGACCAGGGTGAGACGCCCCAAAGGGGGGTGGACCCCCTGCCCTGTTGCCATCGGGCAGAGGGAGGGGACCTGCGAGTTGAGGAGGAATGGAGGCAGGTCCCTGCTCGACCTCGCAGGAGATGCCCTCCCCTTCCGGCGCCGCCTTCCCAGGTGCCCTTGAACAATAGGTTTGAGGCCCTGGAGCTGGAGAGACCGGTGGGTGAGGATGAGGTAGGAAGCCTACCCAGGAGGATGCCTGAGGTGAGGAAGTTGACTCCACGCCTCAGGACTGCCTCCACCAAGAAAGAAAGAAGGGTGATTGTTGTGGGCGACTCCCTCCTCAGGGGAACGGAGGGCCCTATTTGTCGGCCTGACCCCACACATAGGGAAGTCTGCTGCCTCCCTGGGGCCAGGGTCAGAGACGTTACCAGGAAGCTTCCAAACCTGGTTCGCCCCTCTGACTATTACCCGCTTTTGATAGTCCAGGCTGGCAGCGATGATGTTGAAAAGAGAAGCCTCAGGGCCATCAAACAGGACTATAGGGGGCTGGGACGATTGGTGGAGGGAGCGGGAGTGCAGGTGGTGTTTTCGTCCATCCCTACGGGGGAAGGGAGAGGCACGGAGAGGACATGGAAAGCTCATGTGGTTAATAGGTGGCTCAGAGGCTGGTGCCAGCATAGAAATTTTGGGTTTTTTCACCATGGGGAGCTTTACTCGGCACCCGGCCTGATGGCCCCAGATGGGTCTCTATCTCCAAGGGGAAAACGGATCCTAGGCCAGGAGCTGGCGGGGCTCATAGAGAGAGCTTTAAACTAGGTAAGAAGGGGGACGGGGCTCAAACAAGGCTTGTTGGAGCTGTGCCGGGGGAAACAATGGCTAGGCCGGGGAAGAAGGCGATGGCCCAGCTGAAGTGCATCTACACTAATGCACGCAGCATGGGTAACAAACAGGAGGAGCTGGAAGGCATTGTGCAGCAGGCAGGCTACGACTTGGTTGCCATCACGGAGACGTGGTGGGACCGCTCCCACGACTGGAGTGCTGCAATGCCTGGCTATCGGCTCTTCAGGAGGGACAGGCAGCACAGAAGGGGTGGTGGCGTGGCTCTCTACATTAGAGAATCTTTCGATGTTGTAGAACTCCAGGCTGGGAATGATAAGGTTGAATCCCTGTGGGTTAGGATCCGCGGGAAGGCCGGCAAGGCTAGCATCCTGGTGGGGGTCTGTTATAGACCGCCGAACCAGGATGAGGAGACGGATGAGGAGTTTTATAGGCAACTGACAGAAGTTGCAAAATCGTCGGCGCTTGTCCTCGTGGGGGACTTCAACTTCCCGGACATATCCTGGAAACACAACACGGCACAGAGAAAGCAGTCTAGGAGGTTTCTGGAGAGCGTGGGAGATAGCTTCCTGACGCAGCTGGTCAGTGAACCTACCAGGGGTGGTGCCCCGCTAGACCTTCTCTTCACAAACAGAGAAGGACTGGTGGGAGATGTGGTGGTCGGAAGCTGTCTGGGGCAGAGTGACCACGAAATAGTAGAGTTCTCTATTCTTGGCGAGGCCAGGAAGGGGACCAGTAAAACTGCTGTCTTGGACTTCCGGAGGGCTGACTTTGAGCTGCTCAGGACGCTGGTTGGCCGAGTCCCTTGGGAGGCGGTTCTGAAGGGCAGAGGAGTCCAGGAAGGCTGGGCGCTCCTCAAGAAGGAAATCGTGATGGCACAGGAGCGGTCCGTCCCCACGTGCCCAAAGATGAGCCGGCGTGGAAGAAGACCGGCCTGGCTCAACAGAGAGTTGCGGCTGGAGCTTAGCAGAAAAAAGAGGGTTTATAATCTTTGGAAAAAAGGGCGGGCCACTGAGGAGGACTACAAGGATGTAGCGAGGCTGTGCAGGGAGAAAATTAGAAAGGCCAAAGCTCATCTGGAGCTCAACCTGGCTACTGCCGTTAAAGACAACAAAAAATCCTTTTACAAATACATCAACGCGAAACGGAGGACTAGGGAGAATTTCCATCCTTTACTGGATGCGAGGGGAAACCTAGTTACTAAGGATGAGGAAAAGGCTGAGGTGCTTAATGCCGCCTTTGCCTCAGTCTTTAGCGGCAATACCGGTTGTTCTCCGGACACCCAGTGCCCTGAGCTGGTGGAAGGGGATGGGGAGCTGGATGTGGCCTTCACTATCCATGAGGAAATGGTTGGCGACCTGCTACGGAGCTTGGATGTGCGCAAGTCGATGGGGCCGGATGGGATCCACCCGAGGGTACTGAGAGAACTGGCGGAGGAGCTGGCCGAGCCGCTTTCCATCATTTATCGGCAGTCCTGGCTATCGGGGGAGGTCCCGGTTGACTGGCGGCTAGCCAATGTGACGCCTATCTATAAGAAGGGCCGCAGGGCAGACCCGGGGAACTATAGGCCTGTCAGTTTGACCTCAGTGCCAGGGAAGCTCATGGAGCAGATTATCTTGAGGGTCATCACGCAGCACTTGCAGGGCAAGCAGGCGATCAGGCCCAGTCAGCATGGGTTTATGAAAGGCAGGTCCTGCTTGACGAACCTGATCTCCTTCTATGACCAAGTGACGCGCTTGGTGGATGAGGGAAAGGCTGTGGACGTGGTCTACCTTGACCTCAGTAAGGCTTTTGACACCGTTCCCCACAACATTCTCCTCAAGAAACTGGCTGCTCGGGGCTTGGACTGGCGTACGCTTCGCTGGGTTAGAAACTGGCTGGATGGCCGGGCCCAGAGAGTTGTGGTGAATGGAGTCAAATCTGGTTGGAGGCCGGTCACTAGTGGAGTCCTCCAGGGCTCGATACTGGGGCCGGTCCTCTTTAATATCTTTATTGATGATCTGGATGAGGGCGTCCAGTGCACCCTCAGTAAGGTTGCAGATGACACCAAGCTAAGTGCGTGTGTCGATCTGCTCGAGGGCAGGAAGGCTCTGCAGGAGGATCTGCATAGGCTGGAGCGATGGGCTGAGGTCAACTGCATGAAGTTCAACAAGGCCAAGTGCCGGGTCCTGCACCTGGGCTGCAACAACCCCAAGCAGAGCTACAGGCTGGGAGATGAGTGGCTGGAAAGCTGCCTGGCCGAGAAGGACCTGGGAGTATTGGTGGATAGTCGGCTGAATATGAGCCAGCAGTGTGCCCAGGTGGCCAAGAAGGCCAACGGCATCCTGGCCTGTATAAGAAGCAGTGTGGCCAGCAGGTCGAGGGAAGTGATTGTGCCCCTGTACTCGGCTCTGGTGAGGCCGCACCTCGAGTACTGTGTTCAGTTTTGGGCCCCTCGCTACAGGAAGGACATGGACGTGCTCGAGCGAGTCCAGAGAAGGGCGACCAAGCTTGTGAGGGGTCTGGAGAACAAGTCTTACGAGGAGCGGCTGAGGGAGCTGGGCTTGTTCAGCCTGGAGAAGAGGAGGCTCAGGGGCGACCTCATCGCTCTCTACAGTTATCTGAAAGGAGGCTGTAGAGAGGTGGGGGTTGGTCTATTCTCCCACGTGCCTGGTGACAGGACGAGGGGGAATGGGCTAAAGTTGCGACAGGGGAGTTTTAGGTTGGATGTTAGGAAGTACTTCTTTACCGAAAGGGTTATTAAGCATTGGAACGGGCTGCCCAGGGAGGTGGTGGAGTCACCATCCCTGGAGGTCTTTAAAAGACGTTTAGATGTAGAGCTTAGGGATATGGTTTAGTGGAGTACTTAGTGTTAGGTCGGAGGTTGGACTCGATGATCTTGAGGTCTCTTCCAACCTAGAAAAATCTGTGAATCTGTGTGAATCTGTGAATTTTCAAAATGAATATGTTATGAATTACCCCTTATGTTGTATCATTATTTTCAGATTTTATATTGGCCCGCTGCAATAGTTTTTGAGCACCCAGTAATCTTTAACATAGTTATACTTGCAACACCTATATGACAGAGGGAAGTCCTATTATCTTCCTGTTTGTAACCAGAAAACCCAATTGCAACAAGTCTTGTTGACTTGTCTGTGGTTGCATGAGAAGTCTGTGATAAAATCAGTTGTCATGTTACTATACAAGTTGCTCGACCCCTGGTTATGTTGTAGTGTCTTCTGCAAGGTGGAACTCCATCTCTGTTTCTAAGGATGAGGATGCAGGTTTTATCTCACTCTGTGTGCTTTCTGATTTATTGCTGTAAAATTTCTGACATATTACCATACATTTGAATGTTTTACAAGGTTTCTGACTTGAGGCACTGACGAACCAAGGAAACAGTCGACAAAGATCAGCAGTCAGCTGGTGCATGACAACAAACAAGAGCAGGAATTCCAGAGAGCAGCAGGTAGAGACAGTGCAAATATTTGTGTTTCTCATCTTTGCAGAGGTCACAAATTTGGGTTGCAGAATGTTAATTAGACACCTGCTTTGCTTTGTCTGAAGACAAAGGGGAAAAAAAAGGCTAGCTTTCTCGTGTGTCATTTTTTGACAGCTTGAAGTAGCGTCATATTTTTTTTGGTGGACAACACTATCATTACCTGCAGTTAAAATGTTTTTGTGGCATTCATTCCTAGACAGTGACAGTCTAAAAATCAAACCCATTTGGGAATACAATTAATACTTGGAAGGAGGAAGAGTCTGAGATGTATAATTTAACTAAGTGACAATGAAAGGTCTGACATAATCAGACAACTATTTTAAGAGTTTGAGCAGCAAGCAAGGAATAATTACTCAGGATGGATTGAGGGATAAAATTAGGAAAGGTCAGACTATAAAATGGTCTCTAAAAGGAGATTGCAGGAGACACTTTAGAAACAAGAGCGGTAGAATTTTACTGTAAGTACTTAAAAAATGGGTACCACTAACCTAATAAATAGTGATTTTGCATCTAACATTTGTAATTCATGAGTGTTGGGGAGCTTGGGGTACCTGAGTGGTTTTCCACTAGAGCAGCTGAATGGCTTCAGCTCAGGTGCACACCGTGCACTAAAAGCTGTATAACAGTTGGTTTTTGGAGATGAAGATTACCTCCTACTCTGGAGCAGAGGAATGGATAAGAGAAGGTTACAAGGGAGCATGGATGCCCAGGCTTCTGAGGCAGGGTCTAGGGTGAAAAGCATGAGTTGTACCAAAAGGGATGGGAATGGGAGTGGTGGTGATGTGGCAGTGGAAAAAAAGGCAGCATCTGGAGGCATGCAGGGAAGAGGCAGTCTCAGAGCGAGGTCAGTGCAGATGCGTCCTTTAAACAGAAGCAAATGGAAGTCTTTGGGGAGGCTGGGGAGGTCCGTCAGTTGGAGAATGGGGGAAGAAAATGAGAGATTGCTTCTTAAGGCAGCAGAGGGAATGGCAGGCACAAAAGCCTAGTGCTGGGACTGTGCCTGGATAGAGTTGAGAAGCTCCGTGCTTCAGTTGTTTTTCACATCATCCAATGATTTTATTCATGTGTTTTTGGGAATTGAAAATTTCCTTTCATCTGCAGTCTGCAATTTCTCATTGGCTATTCAACATATGTTTCTTTTTGGGAAAAAATAGTGACATTTCCGTTGGCATGAAGTGCTACCAGAGGAGTTGCATGAATTTGCATGAGCCACTTTTTATTTGTCAAGTGCTTGAAGATGCTTCTGTGTTTTTAAAATATAAAATTCTCACTGAGAGAAAGTATGTGTCTGGGTGTAACCCAAGAGCCTGATTCTCTTCACGTTCACCTCAGTTTCATACCAAGGCAATGCTGTAGACTTGTCTGAGTAGGGGCAGTCTGAAACTCAATATCTCCTCCGTTTGTGATAGGAACTGTGTAACAGTAATAATTCATGTTCATAGCTTAAAGAAAACAAACAAAAAAAGCCCAACACACCACCACAAACTTGTTTGGATAATAAAATGTTCAGTAATGAAGTAATCATAGATCGGTGGGATCACCTGAGGGTTTTTATATATCTGTCTCTCTTCCTAATATGTTTTCCTCTTTGCCTAACCATCCATTCATGCTGTTTCTCCTCTGCAGAAACACAACACAACGCTTCTGCTGACTGGACAGAGGGTCAGATCAATACAGGGCAAATTCCTGTTAATGAGATTTTGATTCTTTGACATTTCAGTCAATGTTTACTTGAAACACATGGTGGGAGTCTGATGTTAGCAATCCGGTTCTCAATCGTTTCTGAAGTAGGCAATCAGAGATACTGGTGTCTTTTATTTATTTATTTATTTATTTATTTTAAATGGAGGTCATAAATTTGTGTTGCTTAGTGTTAATTAGCTCCTTAATATGCCATTGGTCTGCATACCATTGAAAGCTTACTTTCGTGTTGGTGCTAGCTTTTAGAAAGAAAGTTTCAGTTTATTTTACTAGACAACCCCCATGTCTCTTAATTAGTAACTTCCCCTAATTTAATTCCATGGCAGTGACTATATGACAGATGAACTAGTCTTTTGTGTGCACGCGATGCAAACAGCATTTTTATTAAACATCAGAGGTGCACAACCAAGCAACACATCCATCAGTTACGTTTCTATTTGCTGTGTTTTGCCAACATCTAATTTCTGGGGGATTGCACTTTTCTGTTACCAAAAATGCATCTCAAAGGTGAAATCTCTCATTTCATGAGAGAGGATGAGGTAGCTATTTTGATGTTAAAACATTACTTCTTGTAGAGTCTGGGCTGTCCTTTGCCATTAACATGTAACCTGGGTCACTTTATGTCCAAATCCTGCTGTATGCAGGACAACGGAGATCATCAAATGACAAGTCTCTTCTTTTTTGACCAGGCTTGCCTCTATTTAAGTGGAGTAATGAGAGAACAGACAGCAGAAGAGCCAGGAACAGGTAGTAATGGTTGGTGTGTGCCCAGTTAGATAATGTTTTATCTCAGAGAGGGCTGGAATGCCACGAGACATCGAGTGAGGACATACACAATACAGATCACTGGCAGGTTGTAGAGGTATTTGCTGTGATATCAAAGATAGATGATATCTTCTGCACTGGTGGTTGCATTTTGAGAATTTCTTTCAAAAACTGTTTATAGGTACATATCCTAAGGAGAGTATCTCTTTTGGATCCAGAGTGTGTAAAGTAACTTAAACATATAATACTGTGTAGTGCTAGCGCTTCCCTAAGATGCTGAACTCTAAGTGTGAGTTTTAATCCTGACAGTCTGAAATAGAGTCTAAATGGTTAAAACCGGAGTACCTGACTTGTATTGACTGTGTCCTGCATTAGATCTCATTTGACAGTCTCCAGCTGTGGGAACTAGGACTGCTGCTGTGATCTCCCTGTTAAACAGGTCATTTTGAGCCATTCATTATAGCTCACCACTTCCTGCAAGTATAAGGAGTTTTTCAGGTATCAAGCAATGTATATTCTGTAGAGCTACTGCAATCCTTCATTTGAGAGGGGCTTGTCACATCAGCCTGGCCGTGAAAGGCCTCTCCTTAAATGTTTTATTTTAAAATAAAGTGTAGCTCAAGGCCTGGTATGATAACTTCCAGTTAGTTAAAAAAGAACCTGCTGGAGGGCAGCATTTTGAGAACAGACAAACCAGCATTTGGAAATTCGGCCAGACAGAGGTCTACAAAAGGTCGCTCAGAGATGCAAGGAGAGAGTTGTTCCAGATGCTCCCTCTGTGCTCTGTCTCTGAATTTTCTTGACTCTGGGGACCCTCTGCATAAAAGAATGAAAAGAGCCAGGTTCTAGGAACGGGCTGACCCTCTGGCCAATGCAGATCGGTCAGGCAGCTGCAAAGCAGCGGTCAGAATACAGTCCCGTTAAACGTGATGAATTATAGCTTCTCTTTCTGAAGAGGGAAAAAAATCCAAATCTACTGAAATTGAAACATAATAAAATAAAATTCCTCTAATGCAGGGTAATCATGTGAATTTGCCTTACACATTGTGATTTACAGGGCCTTAAATGTACTTCCAATTTCTGTCCCTTTTATTCTGTGCAGTCTTGGAAAACTGATCGGTTGAACTTGGCTTTGAGAATAACACAATGCAGCCAGCCTAGCTCTTCTCCCAGACAGAACCATGCTATTTATTCAGATGAAAATATTTATTAAACTATTCTTGTGCTGGCTTTGCTATCCTTCAGGATAAATAAAAGTTTCCAGTCCAATTAATAGCTAACCAAAAATGAAGAATATTTGTTTGAGATCTTGGTGGATGAAATGAGTCTCAGCAAATACTGCAAATTACTCCAGTAGCATCTTTTCAGAAATATAATACTGAACTGCAATTGTAGTAAATTATCGGCTTTTCTCTACAATGCTTTGATCCTTAGAGCAATTTTTTTTTCTTTTGCTAGTATGCATACCCCCAAAAAAGAAATGTAACAAGATGCTTAAATTGCTGAGTGTTGTGTGTGATATCGATTGGGCTCATTGATGCTGCATTATCTAAGACTAAATTGGCATCAACTTTTTTTCCCTCTGAATCCTGAAGATTTTGTGTTCTTTTTAATTGTTGGAGGAAGGTCAGCACAGAGTGTACCCTCTGGCTTTTAACCTTAGACAGAAACGTCCTAAATGAATAGAAAACTGCACGTCAGTGAAATGAACTCTTGCTGAAAGCAATGTGTAGGCTTCTCATGTTTTGCGTTTGTGATGACACAAGCTTTGACCTTGGCATGTATCTTTTTGAAAGACGAGTCACATTTGTTGCCTTCAGCCTAATAGCAGTGCTGATGGCAGAAACTATGCACTTGCATGAACAGCAGCTCCTGACCTACTGCAATTTGTAGCCCTAGTTGGAGAAACACTTTAATATTGAAGTGCTGTTCTCTTGTAATATCTCAGCATAAGTTTCTCAGCTTCTGTCTTTCTGCAGTCAAAATGGAAGTGGTAAGAGACATGGATGGTTAGGGCTTGATCTGGTAAATTAATTTCTTTGCCCATTTGGCTGAGCCTGGCGTCTGGTAGTTGTAGAGAGCTAACCTTGTGGACTGGACTGTTCCTACAGCCAGAGGGAATTTCTGAGCTCATCCCGTATCTTTTTTTCCAGCTGTGGCAGGCAGGAAACAGGAGTCCTCTGCAATATCTCAGCCTTTGGCCCCAAAGAGCAGCAGTGTGGTGCATGGGTGGAAATGGATGCTGTGGGGCAAGGAGTCCTGTTTATTTCCCCCGAGCATTCAACTCAGCCTCCACGGTGTCCCACAATGCAGATCTGAGTAATGGGAGGAAATACAGGTCAAAGTTTTAACTTATAAACAACTGGCAGGCTGGAGGTGCCAGCACAGGCTGCGGTGGCCTTTGTGTGAGAAGGGCATCGAGCCCAGAGAGGTCCACGTCTCAGTGCCAGCTGATCCTGTGCTGCTGCACTGGTAGGAGATTAATTTCAGCACCTACTTCTGAAATTATTTCAGGGTGTTTGCATCAAATGCTGTGGCTGAATGCAATCAGGTTGAATGCACAGGGAGAGAAGTTTATTTTCCATCTACCTGAGCTTGCCCAAAATTAGGAAAAAAAAAAAACAACAAACCTCAAGCCCATTTCCCTCGGGGTTTTGGCTCGTATTTCTTTGTTGAGACAGGAGATTCATCAGTAGAAGAATAGCTTCCCATCTGTTAGGGATGCAGAAGAAGAGAAATACATTTGGTACTCTGATTCCCCCCACCTAAGTTCTGCTCTCCCTGAGGAGAAACAAATTTGGTTTTCCTTCGAAGCCCAATGAGGGCAAGAAGAAAGTGGAACAGCTGAAAAACTTCTCAGCATTTTAAAGAATATTTGGAGGATAAACAGGCCTGGAGGCATCACAGTGACTTTGAACAAAGCTGGAAGCATTACTGGCCTCTGTTTGCAGAGGTCTGTGTAAACAGTTTCCAGTTGGGTGAATTTAGAGGCTTCCCTGGTTTGATTTGAAATTTCACTTAAATTGTCCCCAGTGTGTCAGGGACACTCTCAGGCAATGGCAGTTGGGAGATTTTTCATGTCACCAATTTGACCATCTGCCTTTGACAATAAAACGTGTGCAGCAGTTGATGAGATGTTGCAAGAAAACACAGAACGTGCTGGGAAAAATGCTGTGAGCAATTCGTGTCTCATTTCTCCCCGAGCCTTCAGCCAGGGAAAGCTGTGGAGCAGATGCAAGCCCAAAAGGAGGGGATTTTGTGCACTAAATAAGTGAAATTGAAATACCAATCTTCAGATGTGAACCAGCTATGAGAAACATTAGATGCTTGCACAATGTTTATGGGAGTCTGTACAAAACCTGTGTGTGAAATCTCTATACAGTAAGCTGAATATAATGCTTTTGTATATGGTTCTTCTGAGTGCTGTTTTGTGAGCAAGAAGATGCTGAGGAGTTTGTGGTTTCTGCCTGTGATTTAGCTTAGGATATCCATGGGTTCCTGGAGACAGCTGATGCTGAGGAGTGCTCTGTATCCGGCAAACCTGGAAAGTGTGTGACTGCCAGCTCTGGCTTGGAGCGAGGGCTGGGGGATGCAGAAAACCCTCTGGCTCCAGCTCTCTGTCCCACCAAAGTGGGCCAGGTCTCTTTTTGTCTCCCTTCTCATTCCTGTTTCTGTGTTTTCCATCGAAAAGCATGCTTCAGCGTGACTGCGCACGGTCTGTCTTCCAGCAGGAGAGGCTGGAGAAGAGATTAGAAAAAGAACCAGGTTCCAATTTCCATTCAAAGATCCCTGATATGGTCCCAAGGGCTCTGCTGTCCATGTGCCAAGCTGTTACTTGTACAAGTGTGTTACTGTTTATGCATGTAATGTGTCCTCTTGGTTGCTAAAAATATGATAGTGTAAAGGGAATGTTTAGTTGTTAATCAAATGCCTTAATGGCAAGAACTGTTTTTTTCAGAGCTGAGCCTTATTCATGCATAGAAAGAATTTCCTTTGATTTACACCGAGCTCCTTTTGTAGGACACATTTCTCTGGTGGTTAGTATGGTTTTGTTAATCTTTTGTTGTGCTGTGTTAAATGCAATTATTTTCTGATGGGCAGAAAACTAAAGAGCAGCATTCTTCAGGAGACCCAGCTGAGGGTGTAAAGAATGACCTCACAGAACCTTCCATTAACAGGAACCTCTGACTGAAGCTGCGCATGGGATGCTTTGCTCATCCTCTGATCTTTCTCCCTGCCATTTTTTTTCCAGCAGCAGCAGCATGCTTCCCTCTTTCTCAGTCACTGAGATGGCCATGCCTGTTTCCCTGGAAATAGCACTGAAGCTGAGGCCCTGCAGATCAGCTCCTGCGTGCTCTGCTCTGAACCATCCGACCCCAGCCAGAATTCACCGTGCCAGATCTTTGGTCTGTTTACTCAGCACACCCGACACCAGGCTCCTGAATTCATAGCTTTGCTGTGTTGAGGTCTGATGTGAGGCATGGCCGTCTTCTTCCCTCTTTTTCTCTTTGAGACCATGTTTAGGAGACCTGGATTTATTTTTGCCGTTCTGCAGAGCTGTAAATATCAAGGGGCTCTACACAGTTATTAGTGTTTTTCTGCCCTGTAGGCTTCAGAAGGTAAGATTTTTTAGCATATGGGAAGATGAGACTATTAGAGAGACTGCTGTGAAGTGTTATGTGAAACACTTTGATTTCTTTTCTTGCAGAGCACATTATGGGTCATGTTGCCCTGAACTGTTCTTCTTACACCCACCTGCTGTCTTGAGCTCATTTCCTTACATTGAGAAAGTACCTGGGAAAGAATTGACTCAGAAAATAGTTCATGGTGATGTAATCCTATAAGAGTTTAGAAAAGTAGGCAAAAGAGATGTTTTAAATGAAATAGTTTGTCATTTTGGGCACTGGAACCTGCACCTGGAGATGTTTTCTCACCGGTAGGGGAGATCTACCTTTTGCCATGCTTATTTACTGTAAGTTTTTCTGAGCTCTTTGAGGAATCTTGGACATAGATGCTAGGATGTGAGGTCACATTTCTACATCAGTTATACTGATGTAGAAATAATATCATATATGTTATATATAACATACATGTTATGCTAGTAACATGTAACATATATGTTATGCTAGGATGCAAGGTCACTCCACATTTATTGTGTGGAGTGAAGTAATGGAGAGCCAGCAAAGGCTGTTTATAAATTGGTTTTCTAAGCACTGTTGGGCTGTTCTAGAATTTGTGCTGTGTATTTCCTAGCATTTCATCCGCACATTTAGCAATCTATACTCAAGATCACTTTTCAGTTTTTCATTGTCAGTTCATGGCCTGCTAGAAGAGTGAATTACTTTTCTACCTGATCATCTGCTTATGCAGGCACAGAAGAGAACTTTTAGATCATGTTTCTGCTCTGTATTGTAAAATCCAGTGTTACTACAGGCAAGAATTTTATTTTAACACAGTATATCTCTCAGATTTCCAGAACAAATCCCATATGTAGCTCTGTTCCTTTCAAGAGAACCCCCTAATAACAGACATCTGGTCTTTTCCTGTATGCATTAATTTTGCTTCAATAGCCAATAAATGTTTGATGTGCACGTAATAATGCAAAGAAAAAGTGACTTTCTGCTGTGTTGTATTTGCTTTCATTAGATATTTCAAAGAGGATGTAATGTTTGTAGTGTTCCCAGATGCTTCATGAAAACAAATACTAATACCTAATTACTGCCTTACAAACACTTTATTCTATGTGGCAATAATTTATAATTGAATAGTATTAATTAGACCAGAGACTCGGTCCTGATCTAAGAGGTATCTGCCTTTCTGATCACATTTTTCCCCCCTTTAGCACATACATCCTTGTCATTTTCATTTTGTAATAGAGACAAAAGAAGTAGAATCTTTGTTAAAAATACATTCTTACTTATGATTTTGTCAAAATTTTACTTGAGTTTCTAGAAAAAGAAAAACAGTGAATGAAGTCAACAAGTTGTCTGGTCCCTTTCTCTACGTTACCATGTGTCATCATGGTAGCTTGAGGACTGGCAGTGGGTTAATGTCCTAACTAAAATCAATTATTTCAGAAAGTGGTATCTGTAATCGAATCAGAAACCGTTCATGGAAAAGAAACCAAGCACCAGACAAAGAGTTCAGACATAGGAAACACTGTATATCAGCACAAATCCAATAAAAGTAAAATCAAACCAACAGTGACATTTTCCTAGTGACAGAGAAATGTGGTACATGCTGCAATGAACTCACTTGCCTGGGGACCCGTGGTGACCATCAGCCTGCAGGCATGATGCATGATGCTGAGTGTTTGACTTGCAAGTGTGCTGCTAGAGATGCTTTTTGCTATTCCTGACTGAAGCCAAAACATTGTTTTAAGAATAATTTACAACAATGTATTCTGGTTGATGCATTTATATCCTGTAGTGTCTTCTTTCCATGAAACTCAGACTGTGCGTTTTATGTAATATAGGACTCATTAAAGCCAAGCATTGTCAGTTAAGAAAGTGTTCTCCTTGCACAAAATAGTAAAATGGGCTTTTGATGCAAGTGAATTCATATATAGACTTGGGTGCTATAAACTGAGCCTTGTATATGCAAACTACTAAAAATTTCATACAAATGCTAGAGAATGTACCATCCAGCTATGTTTGGACTCTAGAGATATTCATATTTAGCTTTCTATGGTGAATATGTTTCTTGACAACCTGGTAAAATACAAGATAATAAAGAGACACAAAATGTAGCTAATGTTCATTGGCAACATATTTCTATGTATGTTATTGTCACAACTGAATTAAATTATATTAAAAAAAAAAGCTTGCTAGTAGGTTTAAATTATTACTTAAATCATGAATTATGTCTGTTAAAAAGTCTAATCAGACTTTTCAGAAAATCTATATTATTCTGTTTTCAGATGGATTGGCTGCAGTGGTAATCAAGAGAAGAAGAAAACCATAATATTGTCCACTTGAAACCTGGGGAAAGAGAAAAGGTAAAAGACCTTTAATTCACTAGTTGCAACTTTTTGGTTGTTTCTTTGGGAAACCATGTCATTACTGATGAATGGATTCTCTGATAATGTTGAATAATCAATTCCTATTTATAATAAACCCACAAGGAAAGAAAATTATTTCTTTTAATCAAAAAGAAAAAATGAGATGGTATAATACAACATTCAAAGAGGCTAGTAAATACTATAGCTGAGTTAAACTACTTGTTATGATTGACAATAATGGCTTTTATTCTTGAGACAAGGCTAACATTACCTTGGCTGAAATGTGTGTTAGGATTATATGGTAGAAAGTTGTTTTATTATTAAAACTTAATTAGGCACGAGAACCATTCATTGGTGAATTTGGATGGCAAATTTTATCCTTGGCGACTTCTGCTTTTTGGGTTTTCCAGTGGGTTTCTGTCCCATGCACTCAGGGAGCAGGTAAGGACCAGATGCGGGTCAGGAATGGGAGTCTGGTGACGCACTGGGCTCTCCTCAGGGACATTCTGGGTTTTACGATCACCTGCTTATGTGTTACCTTTTTGGTTACTTGTTTGTGCTGTGGTAGTCATTGGACTCTTTGTTGCTGAGGTCTTGGTTTTTCTAGGTGTGTTTTGGAAACCTGGGATCCTTATAAATTTATTTAAGATGGATTGAAAAGCAAGGAAAGAAGAAATAGAAAATATTATTTAGAGGCAATATTCTTAGCTGGTGATGCCATTCCTAACCCAGCTAACGATGGAGTTACACTGTCCTTAGGTTTCTGCCATATGTTGCTCCTGTCTTTTGCTCATACATCTGCAAACTTAGCAAATAGCCCAGAAATTTCAGTGGAAGCTGTAACAACCCTGTAGTGCTTCTTAGACCGGTTCAAGGCTTCTCAGCAGAGCAGACAAAATTGTATTTTCTGATCCAAGCCTGAGGGCTGGAAGCACAAGCGAGACAGAGGATGGTTCAGGGGGGAGGTCTGAAAAACTGGGTCACTGACTCACGCTCCCTGGGGAGGCTGGAGGGAGCCGGGAGGCTGTGACTGCTCTCCAGCCTCGGAGAAACCTGTGTTTGTCCACTTTGTTTGGGCCAGGAGCTGCCCTTTTGTAAGTAGGTGAAAACTATCTGTCCACCGTTAAAGTTCAGTCTTGGTTGCTATTGTCTTGGGGTGACTGAAGCCAGGCAGCTTCTGTAGAGATGCTAGTCTTTTCCCATTTTTTAGCAGCTGTCTCTGGTGTTTTGTTGTGTGTGCCCAGTCTCTGAATTGTTCCACCATTCTCTGTTTTCAGCCTTTTTGAGTTGAAGCATCTTTTCTTCATAGTATTTATTGTCTTGCTGAGACAGGGAACATCCCTTAAGAGGTTTAGGATGCCAGACGTACATGATGGCAAATCTTCCTGCTGCTGTGGAATGTTAGCAGTGCAGTGGTGGATGCTGGCTGATATGTAGTGTTGCTGCCCACAGCCAGGAAAAAGAGCATCCAAAAGGTAACAAAAATGTTCTTCTTTTCTCAAGTGGACTTCCTGAAGGTCTGAAAATGATCACTTTTTTATGTTCCTTCTCTATTGGACATGTACTCTTCCCAGGGCTTGCATTCAAATTTTAAGTCTTGCAACATACTTATAGGTGAAAATGATTATTTTCATACCTTCTATCTCTGAGCAGGTGAATATGTTAGCCCCTTTAGGAATATTTTACATATTTTTCTCTTTCTGAATCATGTTTGTAATGCACTTCAATGAGCAAGGTTTCCCAGTGTTAGCTGCATAGGGATTTATGCAGAATTTAAGATTTAAAAGTATTTATTTTTTTTAGCATCCTCTTGTTGCTCTCATGGCTTGATATGTAATGGCTCACAAAGGAGACCAGGTGCAAAGTGTCCATAGACAGCAGGTGGAGTTTGGGCTCTCAAATCCACAGGGAAATGTTCTGTTATCCCCTGTTAGCATAAGAAGTTTCATGGCTGATATAAAGTAACACAAGGGTTCAGATGACAATCAGATTCACATATGCTGTTTCTAGAAAGACAAATTGCAAAGGACTCTTGAAGATGCTAAACTTGCGCTGTAGTTGCCTATAACGTGATTTTGAAACTGGAGCGAAGAGAATAGCAGAGCGAGCTATTAAAATTCAGTTTTACAACCGGCAGAAAAGGTAGCGTGAGCTGACTTCCACTGGCATTTGCTTCTGCTCTCTTTTGTTCTTGTTTTGCTTAATTAAAGAGCACAAATCTAACCTGAAAATGTCTGTACAAGTACAGCATACCTCTATTTCCAGGGTTTATCTGCAGTAATGTTAAGATAGAAGATTTTTTCTTTATTATTATCTTTTTTGCAGGCAACTTTTATCTAATAAATATAATGAAGGCAGCGAGGCAGCTGTGTGTTTCAGTTTTCAGATGGTGCCGGGCATGATTAACATAGAAGCAGGCAGTAAGGATTAAACGACAAACTCAAATCACTTTCAGGCTCTTCCTCAGGGCACTGTTTATTAATTCAAACAGCAACAAAAAAAAAGAAACTCACAAGGCAACACAAAATGAAGCATCATTCCTCAACCAACACAGCTGCTGGCTGCCTCCCTCGCTTGCCTGGGACTGGTTCCAGGAGTCACCTTCCCCTGCTAACCCTGGCAAAGTAGGAAAAAGCTGGCTCCCTGCACAAGATGGGCTGGAAGAAGGGTCACTGGGTTTTGTAAAAGTCAGGCCATGTTACGTATACAGTTAATACGAGGGTTTGTGGAAGGTGGGGATTCAGGGTTGGGTGCTCAGGAACACACCCTGCATTGCTCTTAGGGGCAGGTGTCTTACTGTTGACCCTTGAAGCAACGTAAGACAGCTCCTCTCTGAGCTTAGGCAGTAATCTATATCTTAGAGGCAAGGCCATGTGGGTGACTCCTTGAATTTCCTTTTACATGGTGTTGTTGTTTCTGTATCAAATCTTCTGCATTCTGTAGATGAATATCATGAATTTGGTCAGTGAACGTTAATCATGACTGTGTCCCTTTAACAAATGTAATGATATATAACTAGGCCCACAGTAAGTAATTACTTGGACTCTCTTACTAATTAATTAGCTGAGGATGTTTATGGTCTGTTCAGCACAAGAACAACTGGCATTATCCATTAAAAAAAAAGAGCATTTGCAGAAACGTTCCCAGTGTAAAGTGTGTTATCTTAATGCTTCATTTCAAGAACAAATGTTAATACATTTTTTTTTCTGTTGAAATAACTTAATTCCAGCCCCTCTGGTTCATAGACAAGTCATTCATTTACTCCAAGTAAATATTCCAAAGTCTTCCATTATGAAATCGTAGAAATTAGAGGTGAAAATGATGTGTTTATTCCTGCAGCCCAGTCCTTTTCCCTCACAGAGTTGGTTCTCCTAGAATACATGCTGATTTTTGATACTACAGAATAGCCTCCCCCGGGAGTTACACAAATTGTGTTAAATTCCGACATTACTGAAATCAGAACTTCTGTTTTTATTGAGTGATGATTTCATATAACAGATATCAACTCTGCTGTTAAGTATGGCAAGCAGAAGAACTGGAAATTCTCCTTACTTTGGCTTAGTGATGCAGTGGGGTGGATGATCAGATCTTCCCAGTGGAAATTCCTCTAGGTGTGGAAAAGCAGTACAATTGTATGTCTGTGTGTCCTGCTGTTGTAACATCCATGGCAATAAGTCGATCCTCTGAGCCACAGAATCTGCTCTCAATATCAGTGCTTAGAAAAAAAAAACAAAACATGTAACATTTACTAGTCATATTTCCTAGATGAACAATGGAATAGAGGATTGCTCAAAAATATTATTACTGATTTCTGTTGGTTTGGCTCTCCCAAAGGCTGGGATGATGAAGGTCTGTGCCTTAACTGAGGCATGAGGCTTCATGAGTTACACTGACCCAAGCTCTCAGGGAAGCAGGAGGGAGGGTAAAGGTGACGGTAGAAGGGAAGAAATGAATGGTGGCGATAAAACAGTAAGTAAGTGTCCTTTCATTTAACAAGTGCCAAGGTACTGTGGAGGCTGGGGCAAGTGCTCGTTGGGTACTTTCTGGAGAGCTGTGGCTTGGGAGCTTGTGTGGAGTGCTCAGGAAGGGCTGGAGTAGGGTAGCAGGAACACAAATGAGTACCACCAAAGTTCATGGGTCGCTTGGACCTCGGTCTAACAATCCTTGCAAGGATTTTCTTGTGTCACCTCTCCCTCAGTTGCTACATAATCCCTGAAGTGTTTTTATTTTGAGTGCACAGTGCCACAAAACCTGATTTTAACGGGTGAAGTGCTACCAGCAGTCGCTCTGTTACCTCCCATGTGCTGACAGTGGCTCTGAACGTGGCTGGCTGGTTAGTGGGTCTTTGCATGAGGTCATTCGCATATTCCAAAGGTTAAAGGGAAAAATTTCCGGGTCATTCAAGCCTTTGCTTGTTTGAATGTGTCTGCCTGGACTTGATAAAATAACAGCAATTAGTATCATCTTTCTGAGAAACAGGAGTGATCTTATCAAATTTTGGGAGTAGGTTAATGCTAATGCATGGTATTTATATGGCTTTGCATTGAAGAACTTCAATTTGCAGCATGAATAGTTCAATTTCTATTTAGGGTACAACTCCAAAGGAAGTATAATTACAGTTAAGGGGTGTCGCAGAACTGGTGAAGCATGAGGTTAAGAAAACACAGGAGATATTTTGTGAACACATTTTAGGGTTATGCCTTCCTAAATATAGAGGAGGCATAACTAAATAAGAAACAACTTACCAATTGGTTTGGGCATTTCACCTCTTGAAAAATGAATGAATAAATAATGATGCTCTTGACTTTGTTCACTTGATTTTTGAAATATCCACCTCTGCTAGAGCCAGCACATATGAGACTATCCAATCTCCCCAAAATATACATAATTAGTTGCACCTATATCAGAATCTCTTTTACATCTGTCGTGTTTGAGCTATTTTTGTTAATGAGAAGGTTATTCAGTACCTTGTCAAAGCATACATAAATCTGCTTGGTGGCAGTACTTATAATTCATTTGAAGTGGATAAAATTGATATTCATTTAATATGGACAAAATTTGAAGATGCCTATTTTTCTTCACCTTTCCAGTTTGTTTTCCCTTGCACAGCATGAATAGTTCGTAGTGACCGTGATTGTCCCCCATACACACCTGTTTAATCATACTTTTTCTTCTTTAATCCACCCATTTACAGCAATCTTTGCTTTTAGCAAAATATTGAGATGCAATCAGGCAAAGCTGTCAGATTGTTCTGTGTCTGAATGCAAGATGCTGATTACTGTTGCCACTGTTAGCTGAATAACACTATTAAAGGCTTTTATGAAGTATTTGCATTGCTTGTTCATACAAATATAAAATCATGGCAACACCACGGTGAGAAAGGAAACAATGCTCATCTTGTGACACATTTCTTCCAACACAAGACAGCAACAATAATCTGTGGAAAATATCTGTATACACAGCACATTTGACAGTGTCTTTTGGTTTGTTAATTGCTAAATTGTTTAAACAGCAACACTCTCCATTGCATGCAGATTGTCGAACAGCTCTCAGCAAAGAGGGCAGAGTTGGTAGGGATGTGCATATCCTTGCCTCTATGGGATGTCCACACTGCTGGTGCTCTCCTGGAGGATAGGGAAGGAAATTGGACCTACAAATATGAGGTAGAAAATAGGGTAGTGGATTGTGTCATTGCAGAAGGTTTGTCTGTGGGACAATGTGCCTACTGTTCTGTTAAGGTTTATTACCACTGGATAAATCTGCAAGGAAGACAATGCAATGTTGGCTTAGAAAATACGGTCTTTGGAGGTGCTGAGTGAGGGAGCAATTCCAGAGAAATATCACCAAGCTAGGAGGTTTTCTACCTGAGGCAAAGAAGAAGGGTCTTGGTTTGTCTTGCAAGACAGTAATGCCTCGAGTTCTCCTTGCAGTCAGCTGCAGCTGTAAACGTAATGTAAATAAAAACACTTGCAAATGGCCAGGAAGCCTGTGTGGTGGTGCTGAGGCACATCTGCTTGCGTCCTCTGTCACTTTGGTATTGTTGTATTGTTTCTTGTATTCCCCCATAGCAATTATGCCACTATTACAAAAGAAAGTATCCCATTGTTTTAGTAAGAGTCATTCATGATAAGCTTGATTACAAAGCCGTTCAGCAGCCAGAACTCAGCAGAGCACAGAAATCTCTTGCTGCAGCCTCATCCATGGCAGCAGGGAATGCCATAGCAGTATGGCCAAGGTCTGCAGTGGCAACACACGTGAAGAGTAACTGCATGAAATAGCGATGTTAGAAACAGCACAAAACCAGAATCCTTGTAGTGACCTGCTGATGCCCCTTGGCACCTGTCTAAAAAGTGTCTGTGTTACGGTAATACACTTGGGTGAAAATTGTCTGCCTTGTCTTATGTGCTTTATTGCTTGCAAATATCATTCTGAAATACTTGCTGGTGCATTTCTATTGTTTAATAGCCACTTAATAAGATCGGATAAAGATTTTACATTTTGGCTTTTGCTTTCAATTTGACAGGCACTTTGCAGTGCAGTAATGGCTCTAGTAATCAGTTTTCAGTGTCGCGTGACTGAGAGTACTGTGAGTGTGTCTGCTCTTGTCCAGCCATAATCTGAAGTTATAAACACTTCTTCCCATACAATTCAAGAAATTGCCTTTGTACTTCTCACTTTAATTTGTGCCAGTTACAGATGTAGGACTTTCAAGGAACCATGTTGATCAAGAGTAATTTAATACCTGGTTATTTTTGCAAGCTTTATAATATAATGATTTATCCTATGCTTTAATAGTACCTGTTTTCATTCTTACTACTTTGTGTCTTTTGGCTGATAAATATTTAGAATAGAATAGAAATAATTTTGAACTAGCACCCAGTTATATCTTCTATGCTCTAATAAGAGCTGAAAATATGACAAAATAACTTCAACTGACCTGAAAGCAAATATAATGAGAATATGGAATGAAATAGTTCCATTGTCAATGCAGGGCAATCCATAGTCGATGTGTGTTTCCCTTTGAAATGTGTTAGAGCCACTGAGCTCACTTTATAAAGGATCTGCTCCTTTTGAAGTTCCCAACCTAGAGCAAGAGTTGCAGACCTGAGGGTCCTGGCTTCTGCTTTGGAATCTGCCATGAAAACATGATGCCTATGCTGTGCATGCACCTTTTCCACTTGGCCCCTGTTTCCCACCCATCGCCTATTTGATGATAATTAAAGCAGAATGAAATGTTCTCACAAAAATTCCATAAAAATTACATATACTCAAATTGGCCAAATATTCAGTAATTTCACTCTGGTTAGGCCATATCAGCCCATTTCTATCTGCCAGTTTCAATTAATCCATTGCTGAAATGCTTAAAGCATGCAAATGTCTCTGCTGCCTCCTGTCTCTCCGCTTGGCACATGAGAGTATGATGGGCTGAAGACTCTTGTCATCCCCTTCTGATGTGGTTTGCCAACAGATGGCCACAGGTCTTTGAGGACAACCCTGTTGTTGCTACTTTCAGCATCAACATGAAATTTCAGCACTGTCTGGGAGGGGAACGTGACACAAACCTGAGCTGGTTTCCGTCCTCAGACATTCTTTTATCAATTAGCAAAACCGATGAAGGATTTGACACAGCCTTGGGAGTGTCTGTGTCCCGCAGGATGCGATTTGCTGCGCATACTGATGATGATCAGATCCACAGGATATTGGGGGATATAGAAGTTGAATTTACGGTACAATTTTTTCATATTGGGTAGGTAGTTTTTCCTTTATTCTGGAAAGGATGGAGTGCAAACCCTGATGCTTTCAGGAGGCACAGTTATGCATAGTATATTAGGTAAACATCTCAAGTAGAAGCAAACCTTTTCAAACCTTCACTCAGGCAACATTTACCGAGTAGTGTCTTCAGTTCAGTATCGTGTAAGTGCTGGTTGGTAACCAAATGATGGTTTGGGGGAGTGCTGCTTTAATTAATGTGATCAGTATTTCACAGTGTAAGATATAGCACCCACGCTGCTAAATGGAGCAAGTGCCAACACTGGGGTTGGTCAGGACTTGGCTTCCAAGGTGTGTCAGTGACTCACTTCCCCATCACTGACCCCATCACATTTGCCTTTCTCACTGCAGACCCTGTCATGAGCCCCAAGATGAGTAAATTGTACGATTCATCGAAGGAGAGATTGTAGCAGTGCACAGTGCAAGACTGAGGGTTGTCAGCTGAGGCCATGCTCTTGTAAACAGTCAGGAGTGAGAAAAGAGTAAGGAGAAATCGTCTTGTTAAAATAAAATGTTTGGAGAGTGCTGAGACAAGAGGTGTACTGAAGCTTGGCTTCATGCACGCTCCATCACAAGATGGATATGTCAGTATTTGTCTGCTTTGCACAACCCTGGCTTGTGGCTCTCAGCCATGTCCAAATGGTGAGAAACACACAGCACTTCAAGAGTGGTCATCCCGAATGTAAAGGAGCTGGAAACAATTCTGTTGGTGCTCAGATTGACATTTTAAAACAGATTCAGAGCCTTAGTTTCGGCCTTTATCATCCTCCTATTGAGCGCACACAGTTCACCAGTCTTAGAGTCATGTCTGGCCATATTCTTATACCCTCTAGGTACCTTCAGCAGCCCCTGGTAGGAAGCGTGCTTTGGTGTTTTGGCCACCTTCATTCCCCTGTTCACCATATGCTGTCACAGATTTATTAAGGATTACATCTGCATAATCACCAACCTGCTTTATTTCATCAGCTGTTCCAGTTGGCAGCACCAGGTGCTTTCCCCAGTCTTCCTGCTTTTTTCCCTTTTGGTTTTGATCACAGCCCACAAAACAAATGGTCCTCCTCTGACCACCTAAATGGCTGCCATTTTCTTATTACCATATGGCTCATCCCTCAGTGGATCGTACAGTGCTCTCATATCGCCTAGCCAACAAGCTTTGCTGCCTGACGTTCCTCACAGATTCAGGGCTGTTTGTGGTTATTGTTTGTGTGACTTCTTGTAAGACAAAGTGAGCTCGGTGTTGTGCCCTTCCCTGAGACTTCTGCATGCTTCATCTTCACATAAATAAGCCTTTTATTAGTCCATACATCTGTCCTTTTAGTGAAATGGGATGGGGCTTGCCAACAAATGAGGAAAAGCTGGTTTTACTTTTTAAATTAACATTTCTGCCTTCAAAATAAAATAATATGTTAACTTGATGACCTGTTGACTGTCTCTTAGTAGAAAGAAGCTTTTGTTAATGTCCAGGTAGTGGTCATGTAAGGATTGCAATAATAGCCCCAACCTGAATTTATATCACAGATTTTGATGTGTTTTGGGATTGTTTTTATGTTTTTTTTTTTCTTTATTTAGAACGCAAGGTCCTTGGAAGCCATCTGGGACCTACTGTGTTGTTTACCATAGAGATAATACAGTGATACATTTTAAACTGCTTTTTAATGTGTTTTCTGGCAAATTATCTGTTGCTGTGCTAGGTGTGAAATCATCTTAAGGGGGACAAGTGGTATTGGCATTTGTGCAGGCTTGTTGTTTCTAACTAACATTTGCATTAGATTACAATGGTAAATGCTGTCTTCAGTGAAGAAACATTTTGCATGTTCTCAATGGTATTTTAAAATGGAGTATTGCTAGTCTGAATATGAGTCAGCTGAAATTACAGAAAATGTTTCCTTTAAAATACCATCTGAATAGAAACAGCTGTCATATCACACATAACCTGAAACAAAGCCTAGCACGAAACTTGCTTGGCATGTAATAACCCTAGTATTAGAATCTATAATGTTTTAATTTCTTCCTTGGAATATCTTTTGTGCACTTGGCATAGTGCATTTGCATATGAATGGGAAAAGCAAAATTATATTCCTAGGTTCATGCAAAGAAGCTAATTTCTAATGCTATCAATAGGGGAACTTCATTTTTATTTCTAGCATCATTGTATCAGGCTAAAACTCTTCTTATTGCCATCAGTATGTTTGTCAGATGAAGTTCTGAGATCATCTAAATATTTTATGAAGTTCAATGAACAGTGAAAATAATCTTGTTAAGACCTGTTTCACTAGTAGATTAATCAGTACTATAGTTTCTCTTTCTTATAGGAAGTTATTACTATTCAACTTAGCTTATGGTCATCTTTATATATATATATATATATATAAACTAAATATGAAGAATCATTCTCTATATGTATAGAGTCTGTACTTAGTTTTATATGGTAAACAAATGTGGGGGAAAAGGTCAGAAATGGTATCTTACATTGGTCCATTTTGATGCTATGGAATAATATGAAATACCATTTTTAGAAGGGCGATTGAAATGAAATCTTGAGTGTATTTGAAATCAAAATGATCTGAAGGCACAGCAAACACACAAGACATTTTATTTATTGCAAAGAAGTTTCACAAAGAGGGAAGATAAGAGTGACTGGGTAAGCAAGCAGCTTTTAGATAGCAGATAAAACTGTAAAATGAAAGCAGTAGAGTGAAGGACAGAAAACATTATACGTCTATTCTCTGAGCTATATTATCCATTTCATGAACGGTGAAGCAGCAGGCTGACTTCCTCACCTCTCCTGCTGGCAATGTAAAATGAGCTACTGTATTTAGTCAAATTGTCACTTTAGATTAATGATTTCAAGAAACTCAGCACTGAAATATAATCAACGTGCTGAAACCTTATCCTGAAAGGGGAGAGATGGCTTATAGTAAAAACTGAGTGGAATATTCAGAGCAACCCTTACTTCATAACATTTAGGGCTGGCACAGGAGATAGATGAAGAGCATCATAACCTCATGCTGCTCTTACTGGAGGCCTCATTCTTGTCAAAATGAGGCTGTGTTTGGGTCTTTAAAAACGTGTGAATGATGAGCTGCACTAAAGGCAATTTGCCGCTAATATTTTTGTGTTTTCCTTTCAGCGTGGTGAGGATTTCAAAATTCAAAACCCAAGGGTAAAATGCAACCTAAAGAAAGAGGGAATGCAGATTAGATGTAACCCATTACTCTGTGTTCATTGTCATTAAACAAGCTCAGAAAAACGTGCTTTGAAGCCTATATAGATCTTTTTGCACTAAAGCAGTTGGGCTTTACTAGGGTTTATTAAGCAGTCAGGATGAGCCACATGCTTCTGAACTTGGCGTGCAAATTGAAAACCTCGTTTTGGGGTTAAAAGAATGAATCCAATGAAAAAAATAGTTCTGGGAAATAATAGGGAAATGTTTTAAGAATTTTTCTTGTTCCTGACTTACTGCATGGTACCTGTGTGGTGCAGGGGATTGTGATCATCAGGCAACCTGATATAGTGTATTGATTCAGGAGCTACAGTCAATACAAAGAAAAAGGATGCATCAAAGATGGAGGGGGAGCCTTTCAGTATTGACTCTCTTGTTTCTGATGGCCCAAGTGTCAGAGTTGATTCTGGAAGAAGTTTAATTTCCTTTGCCCTCTAGGTATTCTCTTAAATAAAGAAAATAGTGTAGCAGGAATTGCATCAAGACCAGTGAAGATTCCCCAGGTACTTTTGTCTTGTAAAATCTCAGGAAGATTTTACACAAGATTTTGGGCTATGTAACAGGTTTTGGGCTATGTAACAGGTTCTGAGCTATATAATAAGCATACTAATCTGTGGCCATTGCAGTAACTCTAAGATGTCCTATTTGTCAGCAGCTATCTGGAGTAGAGGGAGAAGGATACCCAGGTGGAGGTGCATAACATGAATAACACGAGGTCTGGGAGTGCTTCCGATGTAGGATAGGATTCAATTAATGCTGATTAAAACATTTGGGAATCTTTCCAGATACACGGATCCTCATTCATACAAAAACTAGACAGAAAAGAGTAAAAACAAAAGCAAACAATAACAACAAAACAAACAGGTGTAGCATAATTTAAATACACTGAAGGAAGGGAAATGAAAGTGTAAGTACCAGTTCATTTGTCCTGAGTGTCTGATAGCACAGCGGTTTCTGAAAGACATGGAAATTGCCGTATTGCTGTGCCTACTAATAGGGTGCAAAATGTTGGAACGCAGTTGTGGCATCTTTGAATTCCCATCAAATTGCTAGCATTACTTAAACATCCATTCTCATGACTGCATTTATTGTCCAGTGGTGGCTTGCTTGCCTTTCACTGTGTGAGAATCTCAGTCCTAAAATCAAATCATGTTTACTTTGCTTTTTTCTCCTTGGTCAAGGATCACAATCCTTTTCATACTGAGTATTTTGGTACTTAACCAATTAAAACTCCCCTTCTCTATCTAGTAATCTACCTTCCTGTCCTTTCATCCTTTCAGTCCACTGCTCAAGTATTACAGATCTAGAAGACTTTAAAGGTTTTGTATTACTTCCTTTATACTTTCCCAGAACTGCCTAGAGGTTTGATTTTTTTTTTTATATTTTCTTTTATTTTAAATATTCTTCCCTGTCCAAGACCTCTTGTGATAGTACCAGCCCAAGGATATTGCTTGCTGTTGAGTTGTAACACCCCAGGCTTAAAGATGTTGCTCATGCTTTTGCTGCTCATGATGTTGTTACAGAAAGGGCAGTTTGTGCCTGCTGCACCAAAATGATACATTTGAATCTGAAATCAGGGATTTTGCAGTACCCAGAGAAACTTGGATCTCCTTTGGTTTTCATATTTATTTTAAATTCATTTCAAAAACATAGAATAGTTAGTGGGCCATATCTGTGGAGCAGTAACCATGTTTGTTGATTAAAGGGTTGTTGTTTGATCAAAAGCATTCATAACAATTACAATCAAGATAACATCTTTAATTCCTCAAACACCTTGTAGGCAGAAGGTTCCTCAAGCCCATGGCAAAAATATACACTGTACAAAAGAATTGTTTTATCTTCACTGACTTACTATTGCCTCAGGGCTATGATGCAGCAGTTGTTTCAACTGAGTATGAGTTAATCAATGCTGTGCTGTAGATAGATTTTATTTGGATTTTTCCTAGGATGTGTGTTAACGGTATTTTTTCATTTGTATAAAAGGCTTCAGCAGCACAAGAAGCAGATTGATCTTGCCTGAGCTCTCACTTGGGAAGAGAGCATCCTGTTGCCCCTTTTTGTGGCATTGTCTCTTAGCTGTTAATATACCTGCATCTATTGTGCTCCTTTCCTTGTTCTTTCTGTCTGGCTGGCATTTCAGCATGCGTGGGTACTAATCTATACATGTAGGGACAATATATTACGGATGGAAGAATTGTCTGTATATACTAACAAAAATCTCTTCAGTTCACAAAGGTTTTTTTTTCAGTAATGTAGCTGTTTACTTCATCCTAAAAAAAAAAAAATCAACTACAGAGAAACTACAGCTTCTCAATAGTGGGGAGGCTAGGCCCAGAAATTTAATTTGTATTGCATTTAAACAACATTTAAAATAACCAAAAGCAGTATTGGATCTCTTCCACTGAGAGTTTAGCAGAAAAAAAATAATTTAAAAACATGTAGAAAGGAAGGGGAATCTGTGCTTAAGTGGCATTCACTAAGGGGATGCTATTGTTCTCTGACATATCCTATTGTTATACAAAGATAACATCCTTCATCAAGTACATGATCTTTTCATGAATATTGTGATTCAGAATCAGGCTTTTATTAAAGAAGATAGGAATAAACGTATCAACAGAGAGGGATTTTCTCATGCTCAGGCAGAGCTGGAATTTATAATTCTGTAGTATAGTAATGGCTTGTGGTTCAGGTTTGTGCTCAACTGCTATGAAATGAAAATGGACATGTGGGGTCCATCCAGTACCATCAGAAACATAATGGAAAAAAGGAATAAATGCCTAGTGGATCACCACTTTATGTATGAGGAAAGAGCAGCCTCATGTGCTGCTGCAGGGTTTATACTAAATGGAGAAGTAAAAAAAAAAAAAAAGTATTAAACACTGGCAGGTGATGAGAACTTCATAGTTTAGAAATATGCACTTGAACAAATGATCTGTCCATGTTAATCATGGGTATTCTTGCATCCCAAAATTAATGACATCCATAGTGAATAATATTATCTAGCCTAAAATAATTCCATACTCTATCAAAAACAGCTGTCTTCTCATTTCTTGAAAGTTGAAAACACCTTACCTTGATTCTTTTATTTCAGGTTTTAGTTTTTATTTCAGGTTTCAGCTTTTATTTCCATGTGTTTCAGATACTTATGCTCCAGGGGTTAAAGAAACGGAGTTGGAAACTCTTCTGTACAAACTAATACATTATAGGCACTTCTAGTGTCCCTTCACTGACCTCAACAGCAATCATGTAGGCACATTTTCTGTTCAAGTAACAAGTGTTGTAATTCACATACTTTGTGAATTAATTCAGCTTCGATAAGCAGAAATTGCTAAATGGTGTCAAGTTATGAGTAGAAGTTTTATGAAGCAAGATCTTTCCCCCTAGAGATGAGGCTAACAAGTCATCTGGTCTATTTCAAGGAAAAATACATAAAACCTGGTAGGCCTCATAAGACTTTGTATTCACAAAATCATCTTATCATTGTCTAATTTTCACATCAGGACCAAAGTATGCTAAGCATGTCTCAAAAACTATACTGTCATGCAGTAAATTTTGCAAAACACGTTAGTTTTATACTTGCTGCTACATTGGTTTGTTACTTGCATACCAGATAAATGTCATTTTCTATATAATAAGGATTTCAAAAAGCAGTCAGTCCTCATTTTAGTATGATGATACCATACAAATGTCTGGCTTTTCATTTTTTTGGTGCGTGGCTTCAGAGAACATATAACTTCTTGTCTTTTTTCCAGTTGCAATGCAATCAGTTTTGTAGTTATAACAAGTTCCAGTTCTGTACGTGACTGATTTTAGTTAATAAAATCCTTATTGCTACCTTTTCCTGTAAGGGACTGTTGGACATAGTCAGAATTTTATCATCAGAGCTGCACATATTTTTATAATGGATTCCATTACGGAGAACAACTTAACACAATGCAATGCAAATCCTGATCAGTGCTCTCCTTTGGTGTCACCACCAGCACAGTTTGTTAGAAATGGGGACGAGGACAGGCTGATTAAAAACAAAATAGGGCACTGTCCTTGTTGAGCTATCTGAACTTTGTCTTTCTTTTTCAGCTCTTCAGCTCATTTCCATTTCATTTACTTGCTCTAGCACTCTGATTTTTTTTCCAGTGCTTCACATATTGACCACTTCCCTCCTGCCTTCTCTGACCTCGTTCTTCTACACAGAGACTTTTACAGGTAGGTGAGAATTTTGAGTACCTCAAGGATAGCTTTTTATGAAGTGATTGTGATCTGACTGTGTATCTAAGTTGAAGGAGTTTATACACAAGCTGTCCCAAAAGATGCACTGGATAATGTTTCTTACATAAAAGAAAGTAGAAAGCAAGGTGAGGAAATTGGTGGTTCAAGCCAATAAATGCTTTCTATTGTGTTTGTTATTGTACTTTAGGGTTAGGAACTCCAGAGGTCTTCAGTGAAATATTGGAAAGGAATACAGCATCCAGATAAGGAAGCTCTGTAAAACCCTGTCATTACAAACTCTGAGTCACAGAGATTTTCATTTATGGTTAGTTGTCTAAGAAGAAATGAGCCCTAGGTAAAACAGACCATTAATTTCATCAGCTTACCACAAATTCGTGCTAGTCCTAATATGGTAGATGTAAAAATCAGTAATATGACTATGGCTTTGCACAGTGGCTGCTTATGAGCTCCCAAGAGGCTGCTTGAACCACCTTTGCCATACTGCAGAATCTCTCAGCAATCATATTTTCACTTTATTTCTGTCAACAGAAAATCTGAGACCCACTAAATTCAGCTGAGGACATAGCTTATTCAGTAGTCTGGCCACCAAATGTATTTGTTGTCTCTTTTGTTTTCTTCTCTTTTTATCTTTTCTGAGCCTTTTTTGAATGATAAATGGCTGCTGTAATTAGCTATTCAGCAAAGGTAAGAACTTGAGCTCTAGCAGCTACTGAAATTCTTTAATACATGTACATTTAGGCTGAATGTGATTTATGTACCATAGAATGGTTACTAAAAAACCTCCTATTTCATGAGAAAGGAAACATTCTTTTTATTTCAATTGAAAACGTTTTTTTCTTGTGTTTTACAAAATGTAACTAATTTCTTTTACACTTTCATTGATTGGATTTTGCAATTCAAAACATCCTTTACCCATACACTAGTATGTATTAAAGTTAAACAATTCATCTGAAATGAGATGCTTCACACTCAATTATATCTAAATTTCTCATCTACAACTCTTGATTTCAATCTTTGGTGTCTGTACAGCTATTGAGGCTGAAACAATGTAGAAAGAAAACACTGTTATTTTCAATTTGTAGCAATTATACTCAGAGTGAGGCAGATGTGTTTTTCAGCTTTTGCACATGGAAAAAGGCAGGCGACGTGGAAAGGTTGGCTGATTTCTGTTATACCTGCCACTATCCCCCTAAGTATGCACATAAGGTCTGAAAAACAGCTCCTCTGGAAGACAGCAGTGCTCAAAGATGCTTAAGATCACTTAAGCATTACCATAGCTAGGCCTTGAGTCTGCGCTTATGGTGAATGATTAATTGGGAGAGCTTTCTTGAACTGGGGCCATAAGTAGGTGCCTAAACTTTTTTGTTTTAATTTAAATGTGGTGAAGTCAGTGGTATTATGTACATGTATCCTTTGAGGTAGATTAGCAAGATATCAAGAGCATTAGTGCAGCCTGGATGCCCCTACTCCCAGGACACACCTCCCATGCCCAAGAATAGTAAAACATCATACCCAGATCTTATTAGTACAGAATCTGGAATTAAGCACCCACCAAAATCCTCCCTACCATTGAATAGTTGTACACTAGAGCTGAAATCCTCAGGACAATGTTGGGAAGTTATAAGTGTATGTTTGCCTGAATTGGAAGGTGTGTAGCCAAAACCTAATTCATTGTTTCAATAAATAATACAGATTTTTCATCATTTTAGAGCTTCTCATGGAATGCTGTTTTAGCACCCATCCTGGGCATCCCTAGAGTCCTGAGCCCTAGAGACAGTGAAAATGTGAACCCAGATCCAGGTCTTTTTTATTCCTAGCTCCTCTTGGGATGGTTAATGGAGGCTTGTAGCACCTTGTGAAGAAAGCTGATAGTCTGCACTTCCAAGATGAGTGCTCATACAATCTCTGATTTGTTCTGTTTCATTGTTATGCCTAAGGAGGTAGTACCAGCTCAGGACTTTCTACAGAATATTTTGTTATGGTTTGGAATAGCTGTGTCCCTTAAAGAGTGTGTTTAAAAGTGTCCGAAACTTTAATTTGTGTTTGCTGTGGTTGTAACTTAAAAACTGCATGGGAATTGAAAAGATGATGAAAGCAACCTAGACTGGATCTAATGAGCTAGATTCTGGAATAAAACAGAGGACACTACATAAACCATAATGTGCCTGATCTTATGCCTATTGTAAAGCAGTTGTTCCATTGTTGACTTTTTTATTATAACTGGTATTCTAGTTAATAAAGTTCTTATATATAACATAGGACTTAATAAAGTTCTGGAGCACATTATATGGATTTTTTTCTCTGATTTTTTTTTCCCCCACAAGATATAACAAGAATGTTATTTTGTCCAAATAGCATTTAATGTGACATTTGTGAATGACCTTGGAGCAGGGCCTAGAAACTACAACCTTCTGCGCTTAGTGATGTCAGCCTGCAGAGCTGTGCTCCATGCTGTTCTCTCTGGCTCTGTGAACATTTCTAGTCTAAGAAGTAGAACAGCTCTGAGAGAAGAAACAGAGCAAATGTCATCATTGGATGTTATGGCCTCACAGTGGGAAGGTGTGCTTGCAAAATAAAGGTGATAGAGAGATTATTTAGAGCATAGGAGAAAGGCCAAAATGACAAGACTGACTGCAAAGTTCAGGACTTCTTTAGGTCCCACCTTACACCTAGGGTCCTTTCTGAGAGGAACATGTGTCTGAGTTGGCATCAGGAGATGGAGCTGGATACAATTCACTATCTCCTGGGTGAGTGCTTTGGCTGCTGTGTTCCTGGGGAGGGGACAGGGAGGCTCTGACTTTCCCAACTCCATTGTGAGTCTGTGCCCAGTCTCTAGGAGAGTTGATAAAAGAGCTCAGGCCATGCCTTTAGCAGAACGCTAGCCTGTATTGGACAGTCTGGTCAAGTCCATGCTCCAGGAATAACCTCTTGCCTGCTTTAAAGCAGAGCTAGTCAAAAACAGATTCTGCAGCAAATTACTCCTTGTTGGGGTCTGTAGAGAGAGACAGTGCTAGAGACAACACAAGACATTGAGCCACCTTGACCTTCACACCACTCATATCTACGTGGGCTGAGGGTGAAGGCCCCTGAAAGGTCAAGGACAGGACAGCCTTTTCCAATTTGTGGTGTTTTCCCTTTTTCCCTTTTTCCCTTTCCCTCTAGACACCTGGAGTCTTGCCTGGCTGCTTTTGCTGCAAGTCAGCTTACCTTTCTACCAAGAGACTCCTTGATTTATAATGTTGCATTTCTTTTCTCATTTGTCATCTTCTATCCCTCCTGCCTTCTCATCATTAGTTTGGCCAGCTGGTTTTTGGTTTGGTTGCCACCCACACAGAACTTAAATTTGAAACAAACAACAAAAAAAATCAGCAGTGTTGCCTATGATGAGAGATATCCAAGAGTGTGTCCTTTAAAATAGAAAGTTACTTAATTCTGTCATCTCTGTGCTGTTAATCCTCTCCTGTCACCCTTGTAAACTGTAGTTCAGGATGGGAGATGGCAAAGATGAGCTGTGCAGTCAAAACATAGTTTGCAGACTGACACAGATTTACAAAGAGTTCATATATTGTACACTGGTTCCCAAGACATGGAAACTGCACGATCAATTTTTGCTAGTTATTTGGATGCTCATTATGAAGACAACTGTGACCATCTACAAGTCATTTTGTGATTACATTTCTTTTTGAATATAACTATAATGTAACATAGGCTATTAAATTAAGCACTGGAAATAGTAGAGTTAGCTATGTTTAGATTTAATTCATACATTTAGTGGTCCAAAATCAGAGTTTCACAGAAGTAAAGTCCTGCTGAGCACAATTAAGCTGCATTCTGTTATAGGATGCTGTCAGCAAAATAAAATGAAGACTAAGATAAAGTATACAGAAGCTGCAATGTACTAATAAATTGAATACCTGCTAATTTACCTGCAGCTTATTTGTTCATCAGTTATTCTGAAGATATATAGGTAAAGGAATTAGGCTAGGGAAAACACATTATTAACTTCGTTTTCAGATGCTCAGGCTTTGTGTCTATTTGTAAAGCTAGTGCTTCAACTCCATGCAGTGTGAAAGGCAATTGTACTATCTAATACCTGTAAAACGCAGAGAGGAATCAAGTTTTAAATTGCATTACAGAAATACTAATAGAGTTTTCAGTTTCTTTAATCATGGTATTTGGAGGAAGATAAATGCTGATAATGTACAGATCAAGTCTTTTTAAACGGATTGGCTTTCTGCAGAATTTCCAGTTTGGATGTTGCAGATTTCCCAGTAGTTAACACGTTTTCTGGCTGTTAAAAAAAAAAAGAAAAAAAAAAAAAGAAAAAAAGAATTAAAAAGAGATCCTGCACAGTTGCATCATATCTAACATGCTCCAAATTAAAAAAAAATATATCCAAATTTTATGTGTGTTATTTAAAGTTTGAAATTTCCAGGGACATTCCCACACAATAGATTTATCCCTGTCTGAGTCCTGGGAGTACAGATTTTTGCATGTTGTTAATAGGATGCAGTGGTTGGGTTTTGTGGGGAATGTGAAGTATATTCTGAAGTATATATTTAATCATTCAGATGTTCAATTCTGATAGCATTTCATTGCTATAAATAAGTTCATGAACATTGTGGGTGACCTAGCATTGCACAAAATAAACATGTAAGTTTTCATAAATATAATTTGCAGATCCCCCAAATTCAAAGTACAATTTCTGCCACACATTATTAAAAAAAAAACACAACACACTCAAAAACAACAAACAAACCAAAACACTAAGTTGTTTAGGCTCATAATTTACTGGGACTTTTCCTGGTAAAGGCTGAAGTAGAAGTAGTTTACTCCATTGTTGCATCTTATTCTTGGATGTATTTATATATACTCCTTTGCTTGGTCTTATTTAAAGATCTGCAGTCTAGCAGAAGGCTATGAGAAGACATTCTGTTAAGGTCTATCTCATCTCCAGCAACACCCACGAAAATAACGGTTGTGAAGGAAACAAGCATTTCATGTGCTTGCTTCAAATTCCTTCATTTTGGATGAACATGTTTTTCTTGGGACTTGCTTTGCTGTCACAGATGGAATGCAGAATACAGTATTATTGCATCCATCATAAAATCAAAAATTTTGCACTATTTTAAAACCATAAGTCTCATGAATATTGGCAAACAAATTTTGAACGGGAAAATAAATCTCATTCAAAGTGGGAAAATGTTAAGATACCCCTCACTTCATCAATGAAAGGTCTTAGGTGCAAAGGTTAAAATGGTAACTCAGCAAACTATACAAATATTTTCTATGTACAGAAATGTATGTTTTTCAGCTACGCTTATTAAAATGAAAGCTTATATGCTTGCTTAATAAAGTAAGGGTGTTTTTCTGAATAAAAGTTAAAATAAGAAAGGAAACTC
This sequence comes from Anser anser, assembly GCF_964211835.1. Lineage (NCBI taxonomy): Eukaryota > Metazoa > Chordata > Aves > Anseriformes > Anatidae > Anser > Anser anser. The sequence continues at coordinate 2,537,962 of NC_139734.1, forward strand.
ATCAGCCAGCCTGCACTGAGGCTTCCACCAGATCTCCTATCACCTGCCTATTACCTGGTGTTATGGGAAAGAAAATTATGAAAACAAAAGCTGTCATGTTTTTATTATGAGTTTAAGGTGTGACCAGGCATTGCTGGTACTTTGATGAAAACATCTGCTTCCTGAGTGCCTGATTACGTGCATGTCTTTGAAGAGTAGGTGTTGTGGCTTTTGGGTCTCACGTCTGTTGTGGAGTAGTGCTCTGCTCTGTCACATGCCATGCAACAAAAACCCAAAGGATAAATCTTTACACGTTATTATTTTTTATTAGCATCTTTGTGCTTTTTCAAAACAGAAAAAAGATTTCCTCCTCACAGCGCCGGTAACCTGTATTGATCCAAGTACGGTAAAAAGCGGGGTCTGGAATAAACAAGGTGGTGCCAAATGGCCACTGCATGAGTCTTGGCAACGGGGGGAAGTGGTGTGGAGGGAAGCAAAAGGCTTCTCCTGCTTCAGCTGAATGAGGCATTGGTGTCCTCCTTGTCTCTCCCAAGCCCAGAGCTCTGGGGCTGGGACAAAGTTAGGTGGCCTCCCCAGAAGGCTGGCAGAACAGCAGGCAGCCAAATGTGCTTGAGAGGCATGAGGACAAAAGGGAACAACACAGCCTTGCCTCGTGGTAGCAGACGCATGTTGTATGTGATTTGCAGTGTCCAATTAAGAAAGTATAACTTCTATGCTGCATAAAAATTGAAAGCAGCTGATTCTTATGTGTAATCTGTGAAGGTGTCTGTCAGACTGTTTTAAAAACAGCACACTGCAAATTGGAATTTACCAAACTAGCAAAATGCCTTCAGGGGAATTTTGATGAGCCTTTAGAAGAAAGGGCACTGTCAGATAATTTAAGCAACTCTGAGAAAACATGCTGCAAATGCTTTTCTTCTTCTTGTCTCTCGGGGGGGGTGTGAGGACGGGCGCCATTTTCCTGCCACCAGGTCCGCAGCTGCCAGTGCAGCGCCACTGAGGCTGGTGCTCCTGGCTGCTGTGGGAGAGAACAGTTGATCTACACAGCAACCCTGAGGTGTTTTTTGCTGTTTTATCAACCCTGTCCCACAACATCTTCCCTTTTGCCTCACATGTATAGCGCCAAAACACCAATTTTGTTCTATTGATCTCATTCCCACATCCCAATCATGGGGCAGCTGCCTGCACTATATGGCCCTCAGGCTGGGGCTGATCTTGGGGCTGCAGCTCCTCGTGCTGCGGCTTCTGCAACTCCAAGCTGTGCTGGTCTGTTCCCCCACGGTGCTGGGACATGCCTCACCTTCCTTTCCAGCTCCAGCTTGCAGGTCCCTGGCAGAAGCTGTCTTCTACTGATGTTTAAGCCAATGTCCGTGTGGGCAGTGCAGGCACTGGAGTCGGTAAGTTAAACCCAGCACAGGGCTTTCAGCTGCAGAGATGGTGGTGGATATAATTTTTGTTGTGCCTATTGGGAACACAATTTTACTAGAAATACAACTGATACTTTGCAATATTTAGTGCTGGTTTTAACAAAGAGTTATGTGAAAGTTGAAATAAAACCTATAGTTTATATGTCCCTATTTAACAGAAAATACGTACAAGCTGCTTTTATATTTGGACATATCCCTTTCACTGGCATCACACCTTATCTAACAAAGCACAGTTTCTTACGTTTTTATGAACTAAAGATTACTGCTACTCTCAGGAGAAACTGAAATCTGACACAGTGAAATCTTTTTGCCATTATCATAAAATCCAAGGTGTCTGAATAAAAGAAATCTGTTGGCTCTTTTGTCCTTTGGTTTCAGTGGACCTTAAATACAAACATTTAAGACCTTGAAGCAGAGAAAGGCTTAATACCAACATTTTATTTTCCCCACCCTTAAAACAAACAAAAACAAACAAACAAAAAGCCCAAGTATTTTTAGGGACTAAAATTAGATTTACTAGACACTAATAGTATATTTCAGGTTTTCATTTTCCTTTTTTTTCCCTCATGATCACTGCCATCCTTTTTTTTATTTCTTCAGTTTCTCAAAGTTTTGAAAGAGATCCCTGAACTGTTTGGTACTTCCAAACTATTTCTTTAATGTTTTATTGCTGTGTATCACTGATATTTAATGATCTGCATATGGCCATGTTGAAGAGTTTATTCCCATGAGTTTTATCAATGATTGTATAGGCAATATATCCATGAATTCTTAATTTTCAATATTTTCCTAATTTTCCTTTTTGAAATACCAATATTTACAATTAGATAAATACTACTGTTTCATTAAGATATATGTATATATTTATTTGTATGTTTCTGTCTCTGCGGGTAGACCTGGAAATATTTTCTTATTCCTCTTAAAACTAAGCATTCTTTCATTCTGCATTCTTCTATCCTTTATCTTTCTGTTGCAAGCCTGTAACTGAATGTATAGGCTGCCTCAGGTACAGACTGCTCTCATATAACCCACTTGACTGCTCAGCATAAATGAGATTTTTAATGGTCTGGTTACTTGTCATTAATTGGCTCAGACAGGCTTGAATTTTATCACACATCTTGACCTTTATTGAACCAACAACTTTCACAAATATAAAGGTCAGCAAATTCTGGCCTTAGCACCTCTTTATAGAATTACTTTGATCACATATGCCAAAATCCAAATCTCTGGTCTCTGAAAGTGCTTCCATAAATACACCTAATCTAGCACCTGAATGGAGCTGAAACATTAAAATATACTTTACATTACCAGGTTTCAGTAATTCAAGCTTCTCTGACACCAGTCTGCTTCAGTCTTTGAGAGGGAAAAACCAATCCACAAAACTTAAAAACAACCTAATTTCAAGAATTACTACTGTAAAAAAAAATCAGCCTTTGGATCCTATTGCCTTTAGGACGGCTTTTTAAAGGCTGTTTATGGTGGTTACACCAGGAGTAGTTCAGGGCTGCAGAGAATGGAGGCAAGGAGCAGCATTGTTGTTGCTGGGAGCCACCAACATGCTGCCTAGCCAAAGCTTACCTCTTCATCTTAATGTGTCTTTTTGTCTATTCACAACCTGAGCATGATGTGACTCGAGTAATGCTTGGTTAACTTGTGCGTCTGTCCTTTAAAGCATAGAGTAAAGTGTTAGCAGCAGCGTTGTATATAGTAAAAACATTGTATGGACAGGTATGGACTTCCCTTCCACACAGAATAAGCAATGCTTACTGAATCTTAGAATCATAAAATTATCCTATATAAATCCTTAATCCTTATCATATATAAATATGAGCAGTATTCATGAGGTTACTGTGTCTGTGGAATTCAGGATATGAATGAAAAATTATCTGCAGTCTGTAAATCAGTGTCTTATATATTGATTTTTATATGTTCTATATGAAAGCAGTCAGGTTGAGCCTGTGCTTCTAAGTTCCTGTGTTTTTGTCTCTGAGACAACACTTAGCATATTTAGGTTCAATAGAGGAAGAGTTAAAAAAAAATACCGCAACAAAAAAACTCATTTTTATCACAAGAAAGTTAAGAAAGCTTATTTGTGGAGCAGCCCTTCTATTTGCAAGTGTGATTCATGGCCTGCTTGTGCTCTCTGTAACCTTTTTGTGAATGTAGGGCACTGTTGTCTACCCATGTGTGCTGCTCCCCTAGTCCTATGGGTCCATAGCTATTAATAGTCCTTATTTCTGAGCTTTCTTGAACTGTGCTTTTCTTTCCCTGTAGTTCATTTGTCCTAGGTGTTTATGTCTTGTAGATTTGACTTTTGTGAGTTGTAGTTGGGGTCAGACACTCTCCTGTGTCAATATTCTCTGAAATCTGCTAGGGTAGGAAGAGTACAATTTACAGTTGTGCTTGTAAATGGCAGAAGCAAATATACTAATGAACCTGACATATGGCATTACGTGAGAAAATTCTCAGTGGCATTGCCCTTGATTTTAGCTGCAGTCCTTTAAAGCTGCTCAAACTGCATGAATCTTTGGGCACGGCTCATGCTTGTAAATAAGTGAAATATTTTATATACACAATTTCAGATGTCCCTCTTTAATTTTATGAGTAAAAGTAAGTGATAGTCTGCCCAGAGTAAGCAAGACATTGAAAGTTACAAAACGTTTAAGGTGGAAAGCTAGAGAATGACAGTAATTCAAAACTCCTATATTTATTAGGACGGCTTCTCTTGTTTTTTGGTGCACTGAGCCCCAGGTACAAAGGCTGAAGGACAATACGTGTGAAGTAACCTCAAGGTCTATGAGGGACAGAGAGATTTTGTGACAAGTGCAAACAGTCTGCTTCTTTTTGTTATGCGTATAAGTACTATGTATCTTAAAAATATTGAAAATCTAAAACTTTCTATGCTTTCAGTGCAAGATTACAAATCAGAGTTTGGAAGCCCCATGATACTAAATATTGTTGGCCTAGCTGTCAGATTTTGAGATAAATATGAATGGGATATTTTTAAGTACAGATGCTCTATATGCTCAGCTTAACAAGACTATATTCTTTCGTCAGTGTGAGACGTCTTCTGTTCTTCTATGATGAACAAGAAGATTCAAGAAATAAAGTGTCAGTATTGTGGGCTGAGGAACTTTGAAGGACTTGTCAACTTCATGTACTTTTAGCCATGGAAAGGCAGCACTAAAGTGTCCAGAGAAACTGTGAGTCTAGCCTGAACTGTTTACTGTTCAGTTTTAATGGTGGAGTGGTTAATTGTCCTGCTTTGCTATTTAATGCTCTAAACAAGCCATCTAATTTGGGCACTTTTGTCATTGACAGAATCCTTCTAAAGGTCTTTCATTTTAGAGTTTTTACTCTAATACTCAATGCTTTGAGGCAGCTGCCTTCTAGTGATGCTGTAATACTTAATGCTGTCTCGGTTATTGATACTTCCATGTCTAGTATATTTTCCACTCAATCTCTATTACTTTAACATCAGAAAACTCTCAAGAAACTATGAAACATACTTCTGCTTCTAAACTGTGTTTTTGTCATACAGGATTATTATACAATCATGAGCTCTACTGACTGCAGGTATTATTATTTTCAGTACTTCTTTTCCCCTTCAGGTAATGTTTGTTTGTCTAGTGAAAACAGCTACTGTCTACTTGGTATCTTAACACACTTAATGTAACTGAAGTAAAACCTGACAAAAGGCCTCTCATTTTTGAAGGTCAGCAGCCAAGCCAAAGAAAGGACAGGAACAGTCACTAGCCTAGTTAGAGAAACAATGTGTGTAGATATTTGTTTCTTCATTTAAAACTATCCTTTCAGATGATAAAGAGCTGTCAAAAGCTACTTCAAATGAATTTGCCTGCTGCCCTCCTCCTCTTTTCCCCATTCACTCTGGAAAATTTTTGCCACATGCAGTGTATTTAATCACAGTTCTGAAATACGTATTGTGTGTGGTTACATCTGCGTCAGCACAGCTGATGAACGCAGCATAGATGACTACTCCTCTGGAGCCTTTGACTGTAGTTTCTCCAGGTCAGAGGAGAATATATTTATGGGGTCATATATATATGATGCTTAAGATAATGAGACCTAGATCGTAACTAAATTGTGAAGAGCTAACTAACACAAACAGTACATTATCATTAATCTTAGAAGGAAGGTGGAAAATAGCACATCACGCCTTAGACATCTATCTTGGTACGATTTAAATTATGGTCTCAGTATGAAACTGGCTAGAAATTAAAAAAAAAAAAATTACTATTATGTTAAATCTCAGCATTTTATTAGTGTGCACGTTGGGATCAGTAATGTTTCACTTCTTTTAAAGTAATTCTTACTGCGCAGAGTAAAAAGGTATTAAAATTTTCTCACAATTTAGGCATAGTCACCCTATCATCATTTTTATCATTTTAATATCCTTCCTGGGGTCTTAAAATATTTTAATGTAGTAAATGCTTTCCTTTCACTTATTCTAAGCAATATTGACTTCACTATGACATCTTATTTCAAGATTAATGTTTCTGTATTGTATAAGATCGTGATGAAGTATCCAAAATAACCCTTAGTTGCTTGTTTTAAGAAATCTGATAATTATCTTGCCCCATGGCAGGTAATTTTGCTACCGTTACATTGAAAAATACATTATTATTTTCTTTTCCAATTCCTATTAAGATGAATATTTTTCAACATATTAGAAGATCATTACCAACTCAAAATAGACTTATGAAACTGGTAATTTGCCTGTCAAAAACAGGCCACAGATGTAGCTGAGAGAGGTATACTAATGGAATGGCACTAATGCAATTTCACAAATAACTTAATGAAGCATGTAAAGCATATTTCTTCCATTAAGTACACATAGCATGGAGTCACATCTTCCTTACTGGGTATGAAAAATATTTTTAATCAGCTTAAAGATGAAGAGACTCTTCAAGGTTATGCTACTTAAAGCTATAAAAAGAAAAAATTCAAACAGAAGACTAAAAAGAAAAAGCAAAGCAACAGTATCTCTTTGGTATGTACCTTTCTTGAGGCCCTTAAGCCCCAGGAAGGAAGAGCCTGATGTAGGTGGCAGTGCTTCAACACACAGGCGGTTGCTCTCAGATGTTCTGCTGCCTTAACCCAAAGTGTGAAATGAGGGAAAAAACAAAGTAGAGATAATGTTTCAGACAGTGTTAAGCCCAAAAGCACTGAGACAAGAGCCTACGCTTAACGCACGTGAGGCTTTGCAGAGCTTCATACTCCTTTGTAATCCTGTTGGGTGCAGTCCTAGCAACTGAAACCTGTGTGAGATTTGCCATGCTCTTTAACAGTGGCAAGAATTTGTAGGTATTCCTTGAGAGTATTCATCCATAAAATTCATCACTGATGTGACACCTCTTGAATGGAGCAATGGGATGCATGCAGGCAATTTTTTTTTTTTTCATCTTTCCTTATTCCTATGCTTAGGTGACAGACTGTGCCATGGAGCCATGTGCTGCTGTCACTGCCTCCTCATGCCTTAGGAGAGAGCTCTATCATTATTCAAATGAGTACTGCACCAAATGATAACAGAGAGGAAAACAAGACAGAAGAAATGAAAAAGCAGTACTATAAACTAGGGAGTCCTGCTATGAATTTATTTAAGGTGTCATGGCTTAACAAGAATGTGTTCAGAGGAGTTAAATAGTAGACCCAGGGCTATTCCCGTATGCTTTCCAAATCTTTCCTTTTCTAAAGGTTGATGTGATGGAGCATGCAGTTGGCTTTTCACACTGAGATCATGTATTGCTGAAAATCTATACTCCCAATTACAATTTTTTTCAGTCTCCAGAGTTAACTTGGCCTGCCATGCCTGGTTATGTTAGTGTTATTGTGTAATGCCATTAACAATAAATGCACTGAATGCCAATACAATGTTAAGCAGCACCATTCAGAGTGACACAGTTCTTTTACTGCATTTTACTTTTTATAAAAAGAACATAAAATCCTTTTAATTTCCATTTTCTATCATAGGTACTAGTAAATTAATCTGTGTATGTTCTTGTTTACAGTGCCAAATATCAAGGAAGTAATACCTGCATTGTAATACTGTCCAATGCAGTGCAGACTAGGGGAAAAAGTTTTCTCTTTTTCTTTTAGTTATGTTTTCACTAGTAAAGCTTTGAGTCAGCAAAACGTTTAAGAAGAAACTTTATTCATCCAAACATTTTAGCTTGTACTCATGTTCTTGACTAATGTCAACAGATAGTGTTACTGGATTTCTGTTTTAAGCTCCGATACTTGTGTTAAAGCTACTTGGCTGATGACTACTTGAGATCTTCAAGCCACCAGTAATTCAACAAAATAGGGCAAATGCAACCTTGAGTTGAACTAAAACCAAAAGCATCCAACACTTTGGATGTATTTAAAAGTAAAATATATCAATCTGATTTTTTTTTCATGCAAAAGAAAACGCCTCATTTTAATTTTTGAACATTTCAGAGAAAATTTGTTTTGGATTAAAATGCTGAATTTGAGTTAGAAAATGTTGAAGGAAAATGTTCAAATTTATTCATAGTTGTAAATCATTCTTCTGGCGCTCAGAAATGAACTTGGATTTTAACCAACATATTAGTTTTTAATCCAATTCTATCTGATTGAGTAAAATAGTTCATTGTGGTGTGTGTGTCTCACTAGTTGGATGCAACAAATGTCCTAAGTACTGGCTGATTCCAAATATGGTTGTCAGGGGAAAATTTTTCTTCCAGTATTTCAAATCCTCCAATTCTTTTTTCCCCTCTAGCTGTGAAGGAAAAGGTTCTTTTATTCATTCTTTCATAAAAGAACATTCCTTTTATGAGAAAAACTGCCATACACATCCATAAATGTGAGAACCAGTAAAAGAGAAGAATTGCAGGAGCTCCTTTCATTAAATGACCACAAAACAGGGTGAAGGTTTCACTAATCTTGTTGGTTTCTTACGCTGTAGTTCTCTGTAGTCATCCATACCAACACAAACAATTTGGAATATATAGAACGGAAAAAAGTTTTTGGAGTTAGTAAAAGATTTTACTAAAAAAAAATATTATTTGTCATGTTTTGGAACAACTAGCTTTCACATTGTAAGATTATTTGGCATGTCTTTTGGACAAACTTTTGGAATATATACCCCCTAATTACAGCTTTATTGAAGAACACTGCAAAAATCATTCACTGTCTAATAAAATCACTGAGGGAGTTTAATTTATGACATCTGTATTTGTGATTAATACCTGTGCATATGTTTTGTGTGCGGAACTGCTAAAGTCAATGGGAATTTGCAAAGGAAACAACGTGGATCTACCCACCTAATTTTTGCCCCCAAGGCAGTCCATCAAGTGCAAAGTTTTGCAAATCAGATTTATGTTCCACTTCTCAGCTACGAGGCTGATTTCCCTCTGGCCACTACCTGATAGAAATCAGGAATTAATATCATTGATTTCAGCTGTTACACTCATATTAAGTCAGCTTAATGGAAGGTCACTTATTTAACACACTGCAGTGATGTGGAACAAACAGTGCACTCAGTTGTAGCAGCAGTAGTATTGCTATTTCTACTTTCTTTCCTGTAGGGCAAGCTGAAACAGAAAGATCCTTTCTTTTCCTTCTGGAGTTTAAGTTTTGTCAGGGTTAAATGCGAATGTTTAGGAAGGAGGAAAGCCCAGTATCTGGTCTGTCAGTGTAAACTTCTAGTATGGATCCTTTTCTTAAAGATAATAAAATGATGAGCCTAGAAAACATGTAGTGAATATTGACCCTTTTTAAAATATCATAAAATGACATAGTAATAGGGAGGTGGCACATCTTAAAAGCTTGTAGTGTTCTGAAGGGTGCAGAAGAGAGTTAAAAGTGGTTTACTATTTACTGAAGTTGGGGGAAAAAAAGATAAAACCATTGAGAGCCAACAGAAGTAGCTGGCTTACTCCAATAATTATCCATGAACAATTTTTCTAATTATGGATGAAATCCTGAACTTCTTAATCTTGCAAAAAGCTACTGAAGCCAGAAGCAGGATAGATCACAGTATGCTGTTAATTATTTTTTCATGAAAGCTTTCTTTTATGTTTGGCTTTCTAGCTCTCTGCCCCTGTTTTTCCTAATATTTCATAGGTACAAGGCAAATTTGGTAAAATCTGAATTCCCAGCAAGCATGATGTGCATAGAAAATTAGCTGATACTTACTCACCTATCCATAATGGTGATTAACCTATGTCTATCTTAAGGGGGTTTTCACAACTGTTCACAGTCCTCGTGATGAATTCATAAGCCCTATTCAAAAGGGGAAGGAAATCAAATTAGTGTATAAATGATATGAAATAAAAACCACCAATCAGTAAACAGAAACTATTTCACATAAATTGGAGTCAAAGTGTCTTTTCAGAAATTGAACATTTCTCATGCTGAATTAAAGAGATCAAGAATGAAATTACTAGTCATGTGTAAACTTTAACACAGAAGCATGCCAATAAGAAAGCATTACCAGGAATTTAAAAAAAAAAAAAAAAAAGAATTTTCCTTTTTTCCATATTGCAATGGGTTTTAATAAAATGTAAATTATAATGCAAAAACAAGTATATGTACATGCAAGTAAATATGAATTGCCAGTTTTCTTCATTATTTCATTTACTTTTTCAAATTTCATCAAAGGCTGCATTCTGTAATAAATATTTTTCAATGTTGTAGACTCATACAATAACCCAAGTTGGAAAGGACCCACAAGGATCATTGAGCCCAACCTCTGGCTCCACACAGGACCACCCAAAAATCAGATCATGTGTCTGAGAGCATTGTCCAAACACTTCTTGAACTCTGGCAGGCTCAGTGCCATGACCACTGCCCTGGGGAGCCTGTTTCAGTGCCCGATTGCTTTATTTATATATATATGTATGTGTGGGTGTGTATAACACTCTTCATTTGTATTTTAAGTAATGGATTTACCTTGAAAATAGATATTTTTTATGCTGTTATTTTTCAATTAATAGAAAGAAGAAGTTATTTTCACTTTCTGTGTATTGACTCTTTGTAGTAGACACTTTGTTATGGAAGAGTTGCTCATAAACCTGTTTCTATTGGAATTTTGACAGGGTAGAGAGGAAATACTGTTTATAAGGTAAATGCTGCAAGCAAAGCCTGGCTTCCTGTAAATCATTTTGCTATCTATGGGGACTCCCTTTGGTCTACAAAGTGAACATACCTTTTTTTTTTTATTTATTATTTTTCTCATATTATACTTATCAATTCCTAGTGACACTGCTGGTATTATTTGAACAGACTAAACTGGCACTGAAAACTCAGCCAAACTTCATACGTGGCAAATCTGTACTGAATTCTTCTGTTGGTGCTCAGTTAAGTCAATGAAGTTGCACTGATGTAAGCGAGGGCCCAGGGACTACAGAGTTTATTGCTAACTGCCACAGATGCTGCGAGGATATGTGAAGGATAGTGAGCAACTCAGGAGCTCTGCTGGCAAAGGTCATATAATTGCCAGTGACAGTGTCCAGCAGCTGGGAAACACAGCCTGTTGTATGAAGTTATCAGCTGGGTGATATGGAAAACCAGGCATTTATTGTTCATCTGCAGATCTTGGTGGTCTCTGATTTTAAAAGCATATCCTGCACTTCATTTTTAGAGTAGGATTTCTTCAGCTGAAGGATTTTAAGGGCGTGAGACTGAATCAAAGGATTTATTTTTTTACAAAAATGTAATGATAGCCTGCTGATTGAATGTTCGCTGTCAGAACTGCGCCGTGCAGGAAGGTCTATAGTGAAAATTGAATGTAATATGACTTTGCTATAATAACTGTAGAATCTTAAAGAATTTGAGTGCTTCACTCTATGTATAGTGCTTTTAAGAAAGATTTCCATTCCTTGTCAAATGTTTTTTGGTTTCAGAGCAACGAGGTTTCCAGCTTTGTTCTTTAGCACCAGGGTTAGTAACCAAAGAGCTTTGCATTATAGCACTGATGGGAGAAAGATAGAAGACAATGTCAGAAATGAGAACAAAAAATACTGGGAAATTCTTGATCTGCATTAAATATAAAAACTATAAAACTCGACAGCAGAGATGTGCACAAATAGGTTATACTATTTAGCATTGATTGTATTGATCCAGATAATGCAGAAGCTTCATCTGTGATCAAAATACATCTCTGCTTTGTGTTATGTTGTACTGTCCACAGATTTAGCATTTTGAATCTGTTAGCTTGGACACTGACCTGGGGGAATTCAGCAAGGCCTTTCAGAAGGCAGAGGGAAGCTGAGGGGACACGGGACAGTCCCTGTCCTCCTGAGAGCTGCATGGAAGTGACAGCCCTGCCTGCCCTCAGATCCTTACCCCCTGCAAGACTAGAGGCTGATTCTTGTTGAGAAAAGAGAAAAGAAGAGAAAGGAATGGAGAAAAGTTGCAGCTAGTTTAGATTTCTCTCCAAAGGCTGCAGATGCTTCTCTAAGGCTGGGGCTTGGAAGCTAGTTGGCATAGCAGCTGAGAAGCCTTGGTCCTACCACTCAGGATCCTTCTCACAAAGTTCCCTAAAACAAAGCATAATGGCAGCCTGCAGAAAACCTGTAAAGGAGGCAGCTGGTTGGGGATCAGTGTTCAGGAAAGGGGAAAGAAAGAGGTGACACCTTGGAGATTTTTTTTATTTTGTACCTCTACATTTTGTTGGTGAGGCTTGAAAGACTTCTGGGTAACTTGCTTTAGTGGGGACTGGATGTAGGACATACACAGCAGCATTGGCTGGGGGTTCACAGGCAGTCTTAGCCTTGATGTACTCAACATGCAAGGAAAAGAAACCAATGTGGTGCCAGTTATACTAGGAAAAAGTTCTTGACAGGAGAACCATGTCCAGGAAAGGGGTTGTAGCAGTGTCAGGAATTCCTTGGGCTCTGCGCTGTCTGTCCATTGTCTGTGCTGAGTCTTTTATGGTCTGACAAAGCAGAGCGAAGCATCCTGCACTAGGATCTGTGCTGTTGCAACAGATTGCTTGTCTGGTGCAACTAGTTAATTTACAGATTCCTTGGTTATTTCTACATCTCAATAAAGGTTATTTCTCCCTGTGTTAATCCTTTAATTGCCCAGGTTTTCCTGTGTCCTACTATAGCTTCTTTACCTTTGCCTTGGGATTGTAAGTTTTGGTTCTTGCTATTGGTATTGCTAAGGCTGTTGCCAGGCGATTTTATTTATTTATTTATTTATTTATTTATTGAATTAAAACTGGCAGTTTGGGCACAACAGCTGTCAATTTTCCTTTAACTAGATTTTAATCCAAGGCATGGGTGTTTGGCAGTTTGTGGTTAGTGAGTTTCCTCAACAGCTTCAAGGAGTTGGTTTTGCTTTCCCTGTGCTTATTCCATTTCTTCAGAAAAGTCAAGTGCTTCACGGATTAACGAAAACACAGTAAAAGCCTTTAATGCATCCACTTCCCGATTGCATTCTGAGTGCTCAGATTTAACTTGCATGACCTTGGTATTACTCTGGTTGATATTCAATCTGTAATTTCACTCTTAGTCTTTCAAAACATTCAAAAGAGGGAACCAATCTTGTTCAATTTCAGCAACAAGTGTTGCATCTCATGTAGTCAAGGTCAGTCAGAATAGAGTAACTGAACTGAACGCTAGGATTAAATACTTGGGGAAAATTGGACATAATCACAATTAAAGAGCTTAGCAGTACAATCTCAAAATTACTTTTGAGATAAGTGCAAAATCTCATTATTTGTTTATGGATTTTAGGAGGCATTTTTCTCTTAAATGTGTCTGATAGTTCTTGAAATGAAAAAGTAGCAAATTTAATAGCAATAACAGGTTGTAGGCTTCTACTCAAAATGTAGTCTACCTGTGGTGCTTGTGATTGCAGAGTTTTTTGTTGGATTTTAAAAATAGATTATTGAATTAAGAAGCAAAATGAATCACAGATGGCAAATGGGTAATAACCTTTGGAACTGCATGAAAAGCGTCAGAGTTATGAGTTTATTAATTGATCACATACTTAAATCTGTAGAAACGTGGGGTGCATGTGTGCCTGAGTATGTGTAGGCATACCTGAGGTAGCTTCAAATGAGATGCCATGTTTTTCCAGAGCAGTGAAGACCATACTTTGGTACCAACCACACAAAACCTGCCAGAGAGGCTCGCTGATATTGCTACCTGAGCTAGCTACAACCTGGTATATATCTACAGCACACTGATACCATAATCACAACTGCAAAATGGACAGAGATGTAAATGTACCTTCAGATGTTCCATAGTGAGACAAGCTCATCTCCTGAAGGTTGCATTCACTGCTGTGTTTTTCTAGTAGCCTTCTCTAGCAACTTAACCTCATTTTGTTTGTTGTTGTCTCTGTAATATCACCCATGATCAGCTCATTGCAATGAGTAGCCTGATGCTTGGTGGAGAGCATCAGGCTCCTGTCTTAGACAAGGGGCCCTCTGGAGGTCCAATCCAGTCAAGGTTTCTACAATTCTGAGAGCACATTTTCTAATGTATAGTTTGAAGAAGTGTTTGGTGGAGAGGGAAGAAAGAGGTATTAATTACTGTCAGAATTGATTAAATCAAATTGTATTAGATTTAGTGATCACACAGACAGCCGTGCGTGTCTTTAGTTATGGTTTTGTGAGGAGACTTCTTTCCTAAGGCGACATCTTTCTTTTGGGTGTCTGCAGGATAGATGTAACCTGAGCTACATGAGAAACTGTTATTTTGGCTTGCAAAGTGATTGAAATACAGGAAAACATTAATAGAAAAAAAAACACAGAACACCTACAATTAAATGTAAGCTTAATTTTGGTACACATGAAAAATTTTTTGAAACCATAAGAACCATTAGAAAAAATATTTCTAGTTTTAAAAAAAGAAAACACTTTTTGGACTGAAACAATTCGATTAACTCAGCTTGACTTTTCAAATAGGTTTATTTGTTCTAAGTTGTAAATATTTGTGTTTTTTTTTTTTAATTGACTCTCAGAGGCTTAGAATTAGAGCCTTAATGGAACATACTGTTTTATTTAAAGCTGAAAAGGTGAAAATAAAAAAAAGAAATAAAAAATTAAAAAAAAGAATCAGTGTGTCTCTTAGATCTTACACACAATGTATCACATACTTTTGGAGATGAAGGTAAACAGATTATAAAGATCTACAATGAGTAATACAGACACTGCAAATGAAAATCTGTTATCTTAAACCTAAGTTGACATATATTTGATTTTGAAGTACAGAATGTTTTAGGTACTGTGCCGTGAAATGAGTATAAAATACAGGATCTTCCTTTCTTTCTCTTTGTCCCTCAGCAGGGGACTGCTCATAACAATGAGATAAAAAAGAGCAGAGATGCACCCTTCCTTTCAAAAGTGTTGCTGAATTTCTTGACAATGATCTAGTCTTCAAATTACTGAAAACAGGATGTAAAAAGGTCTTCTGCTGAAGAATAATGCAGCAAATATATCTGGTTATATTTTTATTTTCTGGTTATATTTTTATTTTTTGAGTGCTCCTTACAAGCCTCATTATTCCTTGCCCTATGCAAAATTCAAAGAAGCTGCTAAAGCATTTAAACCCCTGAAAGCAAAAATACTCTGAGTATAGGCCAAAATATTCCCCTTATTTCACTCCGTGGCACTGTGTCTCAGGAAAAATGGCCATTTACCAGGAGCTGACTCAAACACAATGAGGTGGAAAAACATGACCTTCAGAAGGATGATTTAGCATATAGATCATAGAATACATTTCTATTAGGTTGCTCGCAGCTTGGAACCATTGAGGATATTTGTAAAAGAGCTTTGCAAATACGGCATGTTGCCATGTATACAAGCTGCTATCATTAGGAGTAAATTTTGCTTAATATTGAAGGTAGTTTGTTGGTATTGACACAGTGGAATTGTCATATCACAGACATATTATATATATATATTATATATATTCTTATATTGGGGGAGCTTTGCTACCCATATGTAGAAATCACCTTCCTTTTGACTGCGTTTGAACAATTGTTTTTTAAATAGAAAGTGGCTGCTTATAACCAAAATTTTAACTCTAAGGCAAGCAGAGCCAAAACAAGCCCTTTTTATATAACACAAAAGGCCCTGATCCAAAAATCCTTTCTCCTTCATTTGCTGCATGGCCCAAACTTGAGGGAATGCCTTCTCTAAATACTGGCAGCATTCCTAGCCCCTTTGTGTGCTTCCTGGATAATTTTTGTTCATTCCATATGATGCATAAACTCCAAACATCTCTGTCCAGGCTCTGTAGCTGATTGTAGGCTAGGCCTCTCACCATGTGGTCCTAGAAACAACTTTTATGCCAGAAAGATATTACTCAGGTCTGCTATTAATAGTAATAGACTGTGATAATAAGGTTGCATTGTGCCAAAATTCTGAAAAAACAGGAATGTATCGGCAGGTTGGATAAGGGGTAAGAAGTATTAAAAGCAAAAAGAATTGTTGTAAGGACTTTTCTACAATATTTGTATTAAAATACTTAAAATCCAAGTGAGTAATTGGATCTATAAAAAATATTGGGTCTATTGGGTCTGATATTAAGATGAGGCCGTATTTGTCCCCCTTTTTCCTACCATTACATTTACCCATGTCTCTAATGCCCATTGTCCTTCCCCTAAAACTGTGTCTGCAACTCTGGATGCAGGAGTTGGCAGGGTGTGCCTCCACGGCTGCCCAGCTGGGGAGCTGCACTCTGCAAGTCAGAGCCTGGATGAACACAGCAACGTGTCTCCTGGCTTCTGTTGGACAAAGGAATGGCCATGCACGTGGCATGGCTTAATGCATTCAAACATCCATGTTAGCACTGGTGTCAGCTCTTGGACCTTTTGGTATCCACTGGATTAGGTGGCATGACTTGTGGAAAGGTGAAATTGTTCCCGTCTTCCTCTTTTGATGGCATTTTTGGGTGAGAGGCAGGTATGTGCTGATGTGCCTGCACTGGAGGTTTTAATTTGGATCAGGAGAACATTTTGAAGCTAGTGAAGCTTTTTTGGTGATCCCTCTATATGAACTTTGGTGTCAGGATACAGTCTTGAAGCACATGAACTGTTTTCCTTCTGGATGAATCAAAACTTAGAAGACATATTCTGGGACTGTAGCTGAGTACTCCAAGTGCAAATGAGCTTTCAGTCCATGGGACCAGACTAAAACTATTCTGAAGCAGATGAAACATTCTGGAATATGCATACCGTGGATATCAGGACCTCAGCAACTTTTTACTCTATACATCTGCTATTATTGCATGCTGATTAGTAAGGAATATATGCATAGCTTAATAACCATCACTTTTTAAAAACGTGATGATAATTGAGGAAGAGAGCAGGAGATTTACAGCTCCTTTTTCTCTACTAAGCATTTTGTGGCCAAGTGACGTAGGCATCGCTCTTTGACTGCGCAGTCATTCCATCCCTGCTACAGCACGATTCAGCCCTTTTGGTGCTGGAACATTACAAAGGCAGATGTGGCCTTTCAGGCTGACTTCCTCCAGAGTACTGGCCACAGACCTTCTGTGAACAAAACCTTGAACTGGAGTAGCAGAGTTGAGTGAATGCTAATGTTCCTTTTCCAAGAGATAATACAATCTGTTCATAAAGGAATTAGGAGACTTTGAAGAGAGTTGCCAGGACTTGCAGTAAGAGTGACAGATGCTTGAGCAGCCTTAGAGAGTGGTTGTATGGAGGACTGTGTAAGAGAGTTACTGGGGTGGAACAAATTGGGTCAGGCAGAGGAGCTAAGACAAGAGAAGAGTCAATATTTGGAGTGGAGGTGCAGACTGTTGTTGTCCAGGATAAGCAGGGTAAGAATGCTATTGATCTTAGGTATTTATAGAGCACCCAGCACTATAGTATATTATGTAATCGATACTTCCATTTTCAGGGGCACTCGTGAGAAGCATGACATTTTAGAGAAGCTGCTGACTGAAGTGGAATAGGTCCTGGTGCCTGCATGTCTCTGCTCATACAGGTACCTAAGGAGACTATGTGAATCAGTGCTCAACTCTCCAGCCATCTTCTGAAGAGGGAAATGGCTGTCTGCATGTTTCAGATTTGACATTGACATTGAGATTGTAGCTTGTCTGCAAATCACATCATTTTGATGCAAACTATTCATTTCAAATGTAAAATTCAGGATGCAAATTAAAGATTTATGACTTTTCTGTCTGTCAGTTTTGATTCCATCATGTATTCATTAGTCATGCCCTACTGTGCTGCCCTGTAACAGTTCTGACTGATGTTGACCACAGACATTATAAATGATCCCTTTTGATACATTAGTTAATTACAAAGGAAATCAGCCTGTTCCTGGCAAATTCAAATCCATCTTAAAATTTCATGGAGAGGCAATTCATTATGAAGAAAGTTATTTATGAATTTACTAAAAAAGTGAATCTGTTCTCATTAAAATAAGCTTAAAGGTACAAAGATGATGATAAAATGTCAGTTGCCTACTTAACTCTTTTGGTGCATGTTTCACTGATGAGCTGAGAGACTCTGAGACTTTTCAGTTAGCACCTACAATTAAATTCAGCTAATGCAAAGCAAAAAGGTAAAGGCTTGGAAAGAACTTGCTTTAAATGTTAAAAAATAGAAGTATGAAGGAACAGACATAATGTATATACACAGATTTTCTTACTTAAAGGAACATTTAGATGCTGATCAACTTTTGTCTTTGTCTTCCTGGTAAAACATGGGAAGTTTTGCACGTAGCCATGATTTCCTCCAAGAAGAAGGTAGGATTTAAATTCAGGGTTTGCACAAATATTGCCATTTAATTTAGAAAGACATGATAGAATTGGACGTGACCTTTGGAAAATTACTGTCCTTTTTTGATTGTTTTCTGCATCTTATCTCTGGATAGGATTTTCCATCATGATCCAGTGTTTTCAGATCCTGAGATGAGGTATCCTATATGTGGGCAAAGATAACAGGCTTTCTTTCTCCAGATATTTACTCTTGACATGTCAAGGGCTCACTTAAGAGCAGGAGCTGAGAACCGGTTGGCCACTATACCTACCCATCTGACTGTCTGCAAAGATTGAGAGATGTTACTAAACCATCCCCTTATCATCATCAATAAATTGTCCATAAGAGGTGATTTGAAAAGGATGGAGGGTACACAGATGTGTAAATCTACACAGAAATATGTGAAGGTGCTCTAAGTCTATCTTTTCAAGGCATCTGAAGTCAAGAAAAGCATCAAACTTGACAAATTAGGTGGTAGATTTGTAGGATGTGGTCACCTATGGGCTGAGAGATGTACTATGTCTCTGTGATTTGACACAGATAGTTGCTCTGCCAATCAAACAGCAATAGCTGTCATTCCCTAATGACCTCCTGGTTTAAATTTTCATTGCAGTTGATTTTGCAGGATGGCAAAATGTAACTTTTCTCTGACTGAATATGCAATCACTCTTGCATTTGTTTTCGCAGGTGTTTCTTTTACCACACTCTGTAACATCAGTAAAATGAAGAGGAAAAAGATGATGATAAGTGTTCTTGGGAATGTGTTTACCAAATGATTGAAGAGTAGTTATCATGGCTTCCATACTGTAGGTGTTGTTCTGCCTTATTCCTGGCTTCCAAAAATGTATGTTTTTTCATATCAAAATTACAGCTTGCAGAAGAACTTTCAGTTGAAAAGATGATTGCTTGTTTCCTCTCAGTTATTTCTGTGATATTGAAAGGTCACTGACTGGTAGTACTCTATGAGTATGTACTGCCTGGGCCCATAGGTACCCAGGGACAGTACGTATACTAGCATCAGTGAAGGAAGATCAGTCACCATACTCATGAGTATGTGGAGAGCTACAGCAGTGTGGTAGAACAATCTCAGAAATTAACTATACATCCATGAGTAATTTATTATTTTTTTAGAGCTCAGATTAAACCAAATTTTAATCTCAGAATTCCTTTAAAACTGCAGTACTTTACAGTCAAAATTCACTTATCCATCTGGATTCTCTCTCTTTTTTTCCTCCTTGTTTTTCCCAGTAATACCTCTCTCTCCAATTAAACCTGTTTTTAAATCACATTCTAAAAGGATCTGATGTTCTGCCCTACAGGTCAGTGATTACTTGTGGATATATCCAAACTGTTCTCTAATATTTCAGATTCTTCAGGCCTGAGAAACATTTTAGTTCCATCTCAAGAGCAGATCTCTGAAGGAGACAAAGATCCCTCACCTTGTTAGCATTTCTCCCTTGATACCTGCTCTGTGTCACCTGGCAGAGCAAAGGGAAGGCTACCACCACCCCAGTGTGCTGCTGCTCTTGCTTTACCTCTACTGGGGAGAAATTCTAGCTTGGTGGAACTGTGTTATTGTCTGATAAATGCAGAAATGTCTGCATAATGGTGCTAGACGATCTCGTACTCTTTGTACTTTTTTTGAGGTCTCGATTGTCATCTTCTGGTCTGGGATGGGTTAATAGCTTACAAAAAATAATGAAAGAAAGTGAAAATGCTCACTATCTCTTGGCGATTCTCTTTCATGAATATTTTTAGAAGTGGTGATAAATGTTTTCTTTTTTTTTTTTTTTGCCTATTTGCATTTCCTGTCACTAATTTGTGCTGCCGTTCTCATGGGTTTCCTTGTAATGTAAAGTTAGGCCCGTTTTAGCACTATAATTCTATTTGCATCAGGAATTTCATGTCAGACCTTTGTAGGCATCTGAGATAGCATTGGATCAGCTTGCAATTCCTGTGAAACCCGGAGCAATGTACTCTTATGTAAAATATTGGAAATGAAGAAGGGCAAAATGACTCATTCAGAAGTACTGGCTAAATCAGTTTTAGATGCCAAAATTGAACACGTGATGACACAGTGTTTCATTTTTAATTTTATTTTGTTAAATTTGCCCATTTTGCTAAACAGTAGGTTCACCAAACATCCTAAATGTAACCTAAATGGTCCACTATGTTTTTCACCAATGTTTTTGTCATTATATTGTTTACAAGGTAATGTATTCTCCCCCTGGCAGTCCATTCACATCTGTGTGGCAGTGACAATAAACAGTCACCTTTAGATCCAGATACAATACATCCACATGCTTTTTAGTTCAAATCAATGTCAAATCAGCTAGTCAGGCTGGCTAGACATCCCACTGAAGTTTAATAAAACTAGGTCAGCTATATTGTACAGCCCTTTTATTTTGCTCTAAAGGGGATGTTTAAGTTAAAGAGACAAATGTATGGTTTAAAATTAAAGCTTCTGTATTTGTGGGTCCAGCAGCAACTGCTTTGCCTGTGGAAAGTCTCTATGATCTGTTAAGCTTTCAAGAGTACTGTGCAGGCTAGCATGAAATATCAATAATTAGAAACTGAGCTGTAAAATTCATGGGAATTTATGTATGGGAATTTTCTGTGTTGGGAGTGAAGAAGTCACATTCCAAATGAAGGTGATCCTATTTCCTGTCTTGTGGTTCTCGTAAGACATACTTGCTGATATCTCATGGTCCATGAATTTGCATGGCTCTTACTGTTCCCTAGCAGTCAGGAAGAGACAGATTGGCAGAGAAGGGGTGTGAACAGTTACAGTTTTCTTCTTGTTGAAGGCTGTATCAGAAAATCATGCATCTTTCAGTTTCCGTAATGCTAATTTATTTCTACTGATCTCATTTTTTGGTTATCTTAGCATCTTCTACATTAGCATAGTTATATGTTCTATTGTCTCTGAGAGGTGACTTTCTTTTCTTCAGGTGAGCTGTATGCATTGCCTTTCTGTCAGCATTGACACAGTTTTGTGGGCAGGAAGCTCTTTGGTTGCATTTGGTCGCTGTGGAAGAATATTGCACAGCCAGCTGTGCAGGCTTGTCTCCAGCTCCTCCATACGTGGGCCTGGCTGTTGAAATCATGTTAGGGAGAGTGTTATGGTGACAAGATTTTTTGCAAGAGTGAGGAACTAAAATTCATAACCTAGAAGGTCCTTTCTAATCCTGCATACTTCTGCTTCATGATTTGAGGCAGAGTTGGCCTCTAGATACACCTGGAAGAGCTTTGAAAATGCTAAGACCTCTGATTGTTCTTGCTTTCCCGTGAGTAGCGGGAGGAGAGAAGGAAATGCCAGGATGAGGGAGCTTCCATTTTCTGTCTTGGCACCAGCTGCAGCTACTTTAGCTTTCCTGATTTAGTTCCCAGTGCAGTACTTCACCATAATCAATTCCAGAAAGTATGCTGGTTTTCTATGAGCAAGTGTATATCTCAGAATGGTGCATAGCCTCCCAGGTGCACAACAGGATGAAATGCCTGGTAGTGCCAAAGGTTGTATACCTTTGAATCCCTCATGAATTAAAATTTCTACCCCACCAAGAATCTAAGATGGCTGCAATACCAAAGTCTGCTCCACCAATACTATTTAGACTTCATTGGAAAACAGTTTTGTCCCAACTCATTTTCAGCTGCAGAGTCTCAAAGTATTAAAGCAAAATGGAACCTAATTTCCCCAAACAGACAGTTGCTGCTGCTTAAGCAGGGTTTTGTGGAGGGAGGTTGTTGCAAACCCTTTTCCCCTGTAGCTGTGGCTTTGTCTTAAGAGTCTCACCACACTGGCGAGCCAGAGGGTAAACTTGTTCTTCCATTCATTTCAACAGCACACTCTTCATTTAGGCTCTCTGATAATCTGACCTAGTGTATAATCTAAATCTGCGTGAGAAAATTCCCTTCTCAATTTAGCAAAGCATCAATGAGAATTTAAACTATGAAATGCACTCATGGTACAAGCCTATTTCACAAAAGTTCTTGTGGCGCTTCTGAAGCCCTTTCTCTGTGTGAATGATCTGTAAAAGAGCTGAAAACACTCATGAACACATTCATTAATTTGAATGTATTCAGTGAATGCCATTTGTAATTATAACTCAGTGTGTGAGTAGCTTATAAATTATCATCCATGAAGCTGCCGTGGGGATTCACTCTGTGTTGTTTGCTGTTTGTGTGACACAATCGGCCCCAGCAATGACGTGATAATATTGCAGTGCTCTCTCAGTGACACTTGAGCCTCCAAATAACTATCTTACTGTGAGAACCCAGAGGAGAGTTTTGGGCTGGGGTGTTCTGTGAGTGAATGTTAGAAGGGGGACGGGGAGGGAATAAGGCCTGTTAGAGGTGTGCGAGGGAGAACAATGTCAGGGCCGGGACAGCAGGCAATGGCCCAGCTGAAGTGCATCTACACTAATGCATGCAGCATGGGCAACATGCAGGAGGAGCTGGAAGCCATCGTTGTTGTAACAATGTGTAGGGACAAAATTAGAAAGGCCAAAGCTCATCTGGAGCTCAATCTGGCTACTGCTGTTAAAGATAACAGAAAATGTTTTTACAAATACATCAACACCAAAAGGAGGACTAAGGAGAATCTCCATCCTTTACTGGATGGGGGGGAAACTTAGTTACAAGGGATGAGGAAAAAGCTGACGTGCTTAATGCCTTCTTTGCCTCAGTCTTTAGCGGCAAAACCAGTTGTTCTCTGGATACCCAGTACCCTGAGCTGGTGGAAGGGGATGGGGAGCAGGATGTGGCCCTCACTATCCATGAGGAAATGGTTGGCGACCTGCTACAGCGCTTGGATGTATGCAAGTCGATGGGGCCGGATGGGATCCACCCAAGGGTGCTGAGAGAACTGGCAGAGGAGCTGGCCAAGCCACTTTCCATCGTTTATCAGCAGTCCTGACTATCAGGGGAGGTCCCAGTTGACTGGCAGCTAGCAAATGTGACACCCATCTACAAGAAGGGCTGGAAGGTTGACCCGGGAAACTATAGGCCTGTTAGTTTAACATCAGTGCCAGGGAAGCTCATGGAGCAGATTATCTTGAGTGTCATCACGCGGCACTTGCAGGGCAACCAGGCAATCAGGCCCAGTCAGCATGGGTTTATGAAGGGCAGGTCCTGCTTGACGAACCTGATCTCCTTCTATGACCAAGTGACACACTTGGTGGATGAGGGAAAGGCTGTGGATGTGGTCTAACTTGACTTCAGTAAGGCTTTTGACACCGTTTCCCACAACATTCTCCTCAAGAAACTGGCTGCTCTTGGCTTGGACTGGTGTACACTTGGTTGGGTTAAAAACTGACTGGGTAGCTGGGCCCAAAGAGTCGTGGTGAATGGAGTCAAATCCAGTTGGAGGCCAGTCACTAGTGGAGTCCCCCAGGGCTCAGTACTGGGGCCAGTCCTCTTTAATATCTTCACCGATGATCTGGATGAGGGGATCGAGTGCACCCTCAGTAAGTTTGCAGATGACACCAAGTTAGGTGCATGTGTCGATCTGCTCGAGGGTAGGAAGGCTCTGCAGGAGGATCTGGATAGGCTGGACTGATGGGCTGAGGTCAACTGCATGAAGTTCAACAAGGCCAAGTGCCGGGTCCTGCACCTGGGGCACAACAACCCCAAGCAGCGCTACAGGCTGGGAGATGAGTGGTTGGAAAGCTGCCTGGCAGAGAAGGACCTGGGAGTATTGGTTGATAGTCGGCTGAATATGAGCCAGCAGTGTGCTCAGGTGCCCAAGAAGGCCAACAGCATCCTGGCTTGTATAAGAAACAGTGTGGCCAGCAGGGCTAAGGAAGTGATTGTCCCCCTGTACTCGGCTCTGGTGAGGCCACACCTTGAGTACTGTGTTCATTTTTGGGCCCCTCACTACAAGAAGGACGTTGAGGTGCTCGAGAGAGTCCAGAGAAGGGCAGTGAAGCTGGTGTGAGGGGTCTGGAGAACAAGTCTTACAAGGAGCGGCTGAGGGAGCTGAGATTGTTCAGCCTGGAGAAGAGGAGGCTCAGGGGTGACCTTATCGCTCTCTACAGGTACCTTAAAGGAGGCTGTAGCGAGGTAGGTGTTGCTCTATTCTCCCACATGCCTGGTGACAGGATGAGGGGGACTGGGCTAAAGTTGTGCCAGGGGAGGTTTAGGTTGGATATTAGGAAGAACTTTACCGAAAGGGTTGTTAGGCATTTGAATGGGCTGCCCAGGGAGGTGGTTGAGTCACCATCCCTGGAGGTCTTTAGGAGACATTTAGATGTTGAGCTTAGTGATATGGTTTAGTGGAGGACTTGTTAGTGTTAGGTCAGAGGTTGGACTCGGTGATCTTGGAGGTCTCTTCCAACCTAGGTGATTCTGTGATTTTGTGATTCTGTGGTCCTGGTAGGACTCCCAGCCTGGATGATGAAGGAATCTGTGCTGTGGGATGGGTGGCGGAGACCAATTCTTCTGCTCGCCCCTGTCCCCCAAAGAGAGAAAGGAAGAGGCGAACATGTGTCCAGCCAGTATCAGTGTTAGCTAGCCTAGTACCATATTTTTCACAAATACTGTGTGACATGAATTCTCTAAATTAATTCGGGAGGTTCAATAAGAGTTTTGTGGTAACATGGTGACCCTTATAAAGTGTACCTGCAGTCCTGTATTTCCTTCATTCCCCCAGTGGTGCCTTACCCACAGTCCTACAATGAGGCTGTCCCGGCCTGGTTCAGAAGAGTTCCTGGGCCTTGAGTCCGACCTGCCAGGTGGAGAGCCCACCAACGAGCTCTTTCTGAGCTCTTTTCTCATCTTCTGCACCTGCTGATGAAACTCTGCATGTAGCACGTTCATAATTACAGTATGTAGAACTGTTGTCTCAAGATGTAGGCTGACACTTAGGTGATTCATTGAATTCGTTTTCTCTCTCCCTTTCAAGACAACTTCCTGGTCTCCCTTTGATGAATCTAGCTCTGAGCCTGTTATGTGCACAGGGCACATACTGCCACTGAGCAGTTGGCACCCGTGTGCATCTCCATTGTTAAAGTAATGATTTCCTAATGGCTAATGGTTGCTGTTAAGGTTAAATCAATCATTTTAGATATGATGAGGCAAGAAGACTGAATCTCAGTTTGATACACAAACCAGGATAGCTTCCTTAATTCCTTTCATTTACATAGAACATTAATTAATAGGAATGCAGAGAATTTTAGATGTCCTGTTTATGCTGATACTTAGCAACCGCATAAAAATAAGTTTACCGTGCCCTTTACTAAAAATTGATTGGACATCTAATTAGTTAATATGATATCTTTGTATATTTTCATTATCATTTTTATTTCCTAGCCAGTGAGTTTATAGAAAATAAAAGAAAGGCAAAGTCCTCAGATTAGAAGGTGATATTGTGGAATATAGTTTGACTATAGCAAGATTAACAGGGTGAGTGAAGGTGAAGGAGATGATATTTATTCTGATAGCATTAATTGGTGATCTAGTTATGGCATATTCTGGTAGTTAGTGTAACTATTTTGATGTTCTGTTGCTTAACAAAGCTATAATATAATTGAAGTTGTAGTGCGTGGCACATTTGTGTTTACACTGTGTTTCTTATTCCTCCCTACATTGCTTACTGAGGAAAATAGAAACAAGATCATTTTGTGGTTTGGAATGATGTAGTCCTGAGAGGACAGTATTTGCATCTCAAATATTACTTGAAACTTAGCTCTATTTTTACCTGTAAACAAATGTTTATAATTTGTATATTTGTTTAATTTGTATATTATGCACGCCTCCAGAGAATAGACCAGTCAAAACCCTGAGCTTTCCAATTATGGAAATAGCTGTTTATATCGGATTTTTAGAAGTAATATTGATAGTGCTATTCACTAGGACCAATATCTGAGATTCCTTCTTGGAAACATTTTCATAGCTTGCGAAGATTATTTGCTATTCAGGGGTTTCAAAAGAGAAAGGAAATTGGAAAAATTGGGCCTTTGTGTGCAGCTTGCTAGAAGAAGTGATGGATGAGCTTTGCTTTCCTAAGCAAGGTCTCTTTTGTAACTCTGCTGATACGAGCTAGCTTTGGGTTTTCTCACATATTGCCAGTTCCAGCTGCACTTGTGAGACCTGTCTTGGAGGCGCATCTGTTATTTTCATGCAGCATTTCTTGCAGTGACAGCATTCAAACCCAGAGTTAGTCATAGGTTAAGTTCTCTAGTGACCAGGAAAAATGGTGCAAGCAGCAGTCTTTTTTAAAAGACCATCAGAATTGCACATTGAGAGATGCTTTCTGGTGAGACTGCATGACTGCACTTGGCTCATAAATCCTTGCTACAGAGCAGTTGCTGTTTCCTCTGCAGTCTGGAGCCGGCATTGTTTGTTAGCACCCCACGAAGCACCTGAAACTGTTCTTCCCAACACTGGGCAGTCATGCAGAGAGCATCATGTGGTAAGAGTTGTTAAATGTTCTCTCTTTAAGAATAAAAACTGGATGATCTATAATACAGATTAGTAAATTCTGCAGGAAGATCAATTGTCCTTGTAAAAGTAAAGCT
Source organism: Anser anser (assembly GCF_964211835.1). Lineage (NCBI taxonomy): Eukaryota > Metazoa > Chordata > Aves > Anseriformes > Anatidae > Anser > Anser anser. The sequence goes on from NC_139734.1 coordinate 2,564,636, forward strand.
CTTTTTCTTCCTGTGTCTATTAATATTAATAATCATGGGCAGTGAGGTTGCCACAAAGATTCTGAAAATTTATATTGAATCTTTCTGAAAGTTAGGAAATCAACATTGGAATCTTAAAATGGAGACAATATTGGAAAATTTCTCTTGTTCATTTCTCATTTGTATTGACATTGATTTTGGGTGGCAAGCAGTGCTAACATAAAAAGAAATAAGAGGCCATTAATATTCACCCTATCAAAATGAGCATTAGGCCCTCATGATTCATAAGTGCTGCGGTAAATAGGCTTATAGATGTCACTGTTCTTGTCATCATCTTAGATGTTTCAGTTTCCTGGGACCTGTTTAGGATTTGTTTCAGGTTTGTAGAGTATGGGAAAATTGTTTTTACAGTGAGCATCCTGAAAGTGATATCTGGTATCATTTGGAAGTCACTGTTGTTAAAGCTGTTCCCCAAATACCGTGGATCTTTCCACAGCAATCACGGGTTAACACTCTCTTAGCATATCATGTCAAGAGCTATGGGCTGTACTGTCTCATGAACTGCTTTGCCACCATCAGGGTACCCCCAGGCATTTCGGACCCAGTTTTGTCCCTGGATTCATCCTGCCCACTGGCTTTCTTAATGAGACTGGAGCCGAGCCCATCGCCTGAGGGAGCTGCCAGGTGCTCCTCTGGCATGGCCAGTGTCCCTGAGCAAGGGGAGAACACATTGCACTTCCCTGGCATGTGCATGGTGATCATCTGCAGTTTGACACTGGGACTGGGCTGTTTTACCTGAACTGGAGAAATGCATACATCACACCTTGTGTAGAAGTCCTCTTTAGCTACAAAAGCATCTTTAGGCTGGCCACAAGTTTCTGTCCTATAGAAGTGGAGGAACAAAATAGCCATGGAGATGTCAAACAACACAAAAAATTGTAAGAACGCAGTTTCTCGCCTTAAATATGGGCACTGACAATCCAAATAGAAGTTTCTGTATAGCTTACCTTGCTTTTATCCCAGACCCCCTGACCATTTTTCTTCTACAACAAAAGTATTAGGGTAAGAGTTTAAATGGCAACCAAAGATTAGCAAGCCCGAAAGTACTACTTTCCAAATCTGGGAAGTCTGAGTGAGATCAGAAGCACTTCAGATTTAAGGTCTCATAGTCAGAACTTTGATTTACATGGGAGCTGGCATGTAAATACCTTTGGAAACATGGACTGAAGAAATTGTAACTTGTGGAGCTCAGATTTACTATTCCAAGTTGGCTGAAGTGTTGTTTTTTTTTTTTTTTTTTTTGGTGTGTGTGTGTTTGTTTTTGTTGTTTGTTGCAAATGTTACGCTTACTTCTGACATGCTAGAAAGATTTTCTGTCTGGGACTTGATTTTAAGATACTAATAAATTACCAAATATTGTAATAAATAATTGTAATGATAAAATCACAGGGCATTCTTGCTGTCTCTTGTGACCTCCAAAGTATGCCTGAACTTTTAAATACGTATTTTCTCCCAATAATGCTCAAATCTTATTTAATGAAAATTTATTCCCCTAGACTGTTTCACTGTAACATCTCAGCTGATTGATTGTCAGTTCAAGTCTACACATTAAACAGGCCTTTTTTTCCTGGCGAAACTGAAACTCGAAGTCACATCACAACTTACCGTTCTCGAAGTAGGTGCTTTAAAAGATGGTCTCTGAGCAGGGGCTGCACATAAATCTGACAATTTATTACATTCGTTAGTATCTAGATAAAGGTTATTAGGCAATAAATCAAGGCCATGTCTCATTACCCTTTAGTACTTGGGATGTTTTCGAGGTTTTCATTAGGGAGTCAAGTTATTTTCTTTCCCGCTGCTGAGCAAAGAACTCCTCCAAGTGGATATTGTCTAAACTGGCGTATTGAAAAATTAAGACCAGGCCATGTGAAAAATGCTAATGACTCAGGCAGTTTATTAATCCTCCTCGAATGAATACAAAGAAGGAGATGTTCTTTCCAGATGGAGACGTGGATGAGTCACTTAAAGGGCAGCTAATATGCAAGGGCTGTGGAAGAGGATGTGACATGGCAGATAGAGGGAGTAGCTAACAGTGCAGCTTTGGCTGTGAAGATAAACTGGAACGTGAAGGTGTCAGCTGTGAGCTTTTATCTCACTTTTAGCTAAGAGATTGGAAAAGCAATGACAAAGTACAATCAGGCCATTTCTGCAGTAGACCGTAGGGGAATGGGTTCAGTTCGGATCAGCAGTCACAGGACTTGTGGGCAAATTCTGTGCCCAGTGGAGCTGTGTATGCAGGCAGTGAGTTAACTTCTGAATGCTTGTCTGGTGCTCCAGCTCTTTTCATTCTTCAACGTGGGGCTGGTAATCTTAAGTCAATTGCTTATCTCAAAGCATCTCAGCATTCAGTCGCTGTTTATCTGGAGTCATCAAGGACAGAGGCAAGAAAAATCACCAAGGTTTAAAAAATAATAATTGAATTTATATAAATGTCAGTAGAGGTTCCAGCCCAGCTGTAGGAAAATAGGTTTGAGAGGTTCCTATATATATCGGGTCCAATTTACTCTGTTATCCCATATTATTAATGATACTTGTATCCATGCTAATGTTCAAGATAGGTGTTCACAAGAGATCTTTGCTGTAAGCTGGCAACCACATTCATTTCTCCTCTGTATGTATGTATGTACTGTGCATAGGGATGACTAATGACTGCATGAGCTTTGTGACATTTACAGCCTAAAATCCAAGTGAGTGTGAAACTAGACCACTCATAGGTTTATGTCCTAGTTCCAATTTACTGATTTTTTTGCTAAAGATCTCACTGAAACTCAGACTGTTTTGCATTGGGTCTGGTTTTCCAAACAGTGATTTTGAACTACGGATAACTCCTGTCCTAAAGCTGCTTTTATTTTTAGAATAAAATAGAATAGAACAGAGCAGAACAGAACAGAACAGAATAGAATAGAATAAAGTAGTTCAGTTGGATGGGACACACAAATATCATCAAATCGAACAGCCTAACCACCTCAAGGCTAACCAAAAGTTAAAGCATATTATTCAGGGCATTGTCCAAATGCTTCTGAAACACCGACAGGCAGGGGGCATCAACCATCTCTCTAGGAAGCCTGGAGCAGTATCTGACCACCCACACAGTAAAGAAATCTTTCTTAATGTCCAGTCTGAACCTGAAGCTTTTTGCTATTCCCACGTGTCTTGTTCTTGGTTACCAGAGGGAAGAGACCAGCACTTCCATATCTTCACCTCCTCAGGAAGCTGCAGAGAACCATGAGGTTGCCTCTCAGCCTCCTTTCCTCCAGACTAGACAACCCAGGAGTCCTCAGCCTCACCACATAGGTAGGACAGGCCTTCCAGCCCTTTTACCAGCTTTGTTGCCCTCCTCTGGACACATTCAAGGACCTTAACATCCTTTTTATATTATGGAGCCCAGCACTGCAGACAATATTCAAGGTGAGGCTGCACCAACACTAAGTATAGTGTGAGAATTAACTCCTTTGACTGGCTGGCTATGCTGTATTTGATGCACCCCAAAATGCAGTTTCCTCTCTTGGCTGCCAGGGCACACTGCTGGCTCATGTCGAGCCTGCTGTCACCAGCATCCCTAAAGCCTTTTCTGCCGAACTGCTCTCCAGCCCCTCATCTCCCAGCCTCTACACATGTCTGGTGTTACTCCACCCAGGTGCAGCATCCGGCATTTCCCTTCCTTGAAATCTGTATTGCTGCTGATTGTCCAAGTTAGGATTCTGTAAGTGTAAATTTTGCTGTGAAACTGGTCTTTTTTCATTGTACATCTCAGTGTCTAAAGCTGTTCCCAGGACATTGATGAGGCTTGAGGAGGGGAGAGGAAGTCTCTTACCCCAGCTGCTGCACCCCAAGCTGTGGAATGGTGCGGACTGTTGTCTGCAGTGCTGTGTGAGCAGGCAAGAGCAGTTCCACTTCTGGGTTACAGCAATTCAAGCTGCATGGCTATTTGTCAAAAGAGTTGTGAGTCTGGTCCAGGCAATGATGTTTTTATCATTTTTTCCCAGTGAAAGCTGTGCTTTACTGTCAGACAAAGCAAGTGTGATAGCAGGGTAATTGCCTAACACTCTTCAGGAGAGGTTTAGGGGAGCAGAAAAGTCTGAGACTGATTACTATTGTATGATCCTTTTTGCACAAAGTTATAATCAGTACTAGACAAAGCCTTGCCGTAGAGTTGGTCAGTGTGATTTTGAACAAAGCAAAGACTGACTGAAATTACTGACTTTTATTTTTGATGATGAAATTAGCGAATTTTGATATAAGTGCCACTTGAAAATAAAGTCATTCAAATTTGCACAGCTGACAGGATTATTCTGGAGAAGAACACCAAGATACCAAGATATGCTGTAATATAAAGGTTAGTAAGTTAAGACTTGCATTTGTAATGAATCTTAGAGTAGATCATGAATATATGATTTTGAATTTCTTTCAAAATTTTTTTTTCTGTTGAAATACATTGATACATCTATTTCAGAGCAGAATCAGGAAACCTGTTATATGATATTCCTGTATGCCACCAGAATAACTGGGAAATGAACTTTCATTTGCTATTTCTAATTGGGATATGCTCAGTTTGCTGTTTTGTCAAAGAACCTGTTGTAAATTAAATTAGAAGTTGCTTGGAACCTGTTGTAAATTAAATTAGAAGTTGCTTGACTGCTTATCAAGTTCTTTACTACATCACTAGGAGAACAGCATGCCAAAATGACTGAAAGTTAATATCATGTTCTCTGACATCAGTCTAGTGATGTATAGCTTGCAGAATGAATTTTCATTGTCAGTAAAACTTTAAAAACATTTACATATATCAGACTCACAATTCTGGAACCCCTTAATGTCCTTTCAATATATGACATGGATACTAGAAGCAAAGTGACAGCTATATGTCTATCTGCTAGATTGTTCATTATCAACTGAAGACAGGGGCATAATATCATTGCACATTTACTACTGGGAATGCTAGTAAAAAAAGAAATAAAGATGGAAAAAATGGAAAATACTGTTCACAGATCATAGTTTCTGCTTTGGTGGCAACATGCAATATAAGATTTAAATATTTTCCGAGAAGTAGGAATCTCTATTTGCTTTTTTTTTTTTTTAACTACCCCGAATTAAAATGACCCCAGTCAGCCTTCATATATTTTTTAATTAGATCAAACCAAATAAATGCTTGGTACTGTGACATTACAAGGTAAAGCTATAAAAGAATAGTGGGACCAAACTTTTCTCAGAAGTAAAATGCCCTGGACATTAATACTTTAACAAAATCAAATAAATAATGAAAAAAATCTAAGCAGAATTTTCTCCTCAATGTCCAGCAATTCATCATTTTACTAAGATGCCTCCTCTCCACTCCCCCTGCAAGATCCATTTGCATGGATCACAAGACCTGATGGGATGCAGGCAGGATCCTTGGAACCCCATAGATGTGGCAGCTCTGGGTGCTGAGCCTCCCCAAAGGCTTTGGGTTGGTCACTCTTGCTGCTGTCCAGGAGCAGTGGCTCATGTCAGCAGTCTCCAGAGCTGCTTGGAGAAGCAACTGATAAGCAAGTAACAGGACCAGTGGAAGAAAAAGCAGCCAGCAGGAGTGCCTGAGGAGTCTTTGGAAAGCAGGGGGATCTCAGGTCGTACACACGAGGCATACTGGCATGTTTTGGCCGCAGCATTGCTGTTAACCAACAGATAGCATCCGGTTCATCTTCATTGAATCAAAACTCACAAAGCAGCATATGGAGCAGTCCTAAGCTGGCTCAGTGCTCTCCTCATCTGCAATCTGCTTTGATTCTTTGTTCCCTTTGGGGACCAGAAAGCACATCCCTGGTGCTTTGTACCAATAATGCTGTTTTGTCCCCTGGGAGATCCCCACTGATTTGTGGAGGGCTTCTGAGGCATTCTTCTTGATCGGCTTCCACTCCGACATCAATAACAGGAGCAGCCGGGTAATGGGGATGGTCTCTGAAGTGATGAATCCACATGTACACAAGGAGACAACAGACCAGCCAGGCACTAATCCCATTTCAAGTTTAGATAGTCACAGTCCCAAAAGCCTGCTTGTAGCCTTTGCCAATGTTCTTATCATTATTTTCAGTGCTGGAAAGCCAAGAGCTACTCCTCCAGCTATGGTGGTTGTCATATCTTGCATGATTCATGCCTCCTACAAAGAATTTCAAATGAAGCAGATGATAGGAGCCCTAGTTTTACTGAAACAGTTTACCATTAAGTGTTTTAAAGGCAAGAAACAGCAAACTGCACTGCTTAATAGCATGTTTCTGCTGCAATGACGCAATGTGCCTGTCTTGTTCCTTTGAGGATAATATTTTTACTGTTGTGGGTGTAATCTGTGTGAAACACGAGAGTTACCCCTCGCTTACAGCTGCAGCATGGGTAGATGCAGTGCTCTGTGGCATGCTGCAGCTCTGACATACTGCTCTGGCATGCTCCTGATCTTTTGGCTGTATTCATTACACTGGCTTAACTGAGAGGTGAAGTACAAGTTGCAGTACCCCAGTCCCATTCTCCCTTCACCACCACCCTGCTCACAAAGCAGGAAATTTTATGTATTTCTTAAGAAAGGACACTTAGGTTTGCTCCAAGCACAAGCACAGCTAAGGCCAAAGCATGTGTTGCTGCTCTTTAGACCGGCTATCTTGCAGCTGTTTTGTTTCAAGCTTTCTTTTTATTTAGTGCTGTTCAGCATTGTTCTGTGGCGAGTCTTTGTGTGTCACGTCACCAGCCATGTTCACACCTGGTACAGTCCTTGGAGCTTAACGGTAAAGGGATGGAGGTAAATTAATGAGGAGTGTGGAGATTTGCATGGGCTGGCACAGGACAGGACATCTAGACGAGATTTTGTTGTTGTTGTTTGTGAAAGTAAACAGTTTGCCATTTGGAGGCTTCTGTTTTACAACTGCAGGTAAATGCAGATGTGTTTGTTCTTTGGGCAGTAGCCTCATGGTTCCTGTAAACTCTGCAGAAAAAACATTCAAGTGACATCAATGTTTTTTCCACTTGCCAGCCTACTAGCAAGAAGTGGTGGGAAGGAGCTGGGAAAGAGAGAAGAAAGCTCTCTTTGAAGGACAGCTGCATTTTTGAGTGTATGTTTTCACATTTCAGCCTTTGATTACATTTCAGAGTGCAGCAGTAATCCCATAACTCCTTGTGTTTGTCATTTGCAGCAGTAGCAGTGGCTGGCATCAGTGAACTTTAGAGAAGTAGGTTTTCATGTATTGCTTAATTGGGTCAAACCAAATGAACACATGGCACTTTGGCATTACAAGGAAAAGCCATAAAAATAGAAATATAAAGCAGGTACATCTTGGCATGTTGTATATTTTTCTCTTGCTCACTTAAAAGCCTTTGTGAGTAAGAATTGAGAATAAAATTATTTACATTCACAACAATGAAAACTGCTTGAGAAGAGCTAGTGCATAGGTAGCAGAGTGCATCCAGCAACACTGCAGATGCAGCTGCAGGCTAAGTCAGGAGGTGCTAAAGATTTGTCTTAGGCTGATGTCACTTAATTGATAAATTCCACGTATTCATTTTTTTACTGCTAATGCTCTATCAAACCAATAAAATACATCTGCAAGAATGTCTTCAGCTGGTAGTCTGTTTCCATTGTGAGTGCACTGTTGGAATCAGAATGTATTTCCTGCTTTACTTAAGATAGATCTCTTATTATAAAATACTGTCAGAGAAGTAGAATTGCCACCCACTGAAACCAACATAAGTCATGGACAAGAGGGAATATAAATGGATTTAGGGCTGTAGATAAGAGCTTTACTCTGTTTGCTACACTCAGGCATCATTGCTGGTCTTCAGGCTGGGATACGGCTGTATCTTGGCAGAGCAGGTTACCTGGTGAATATCTCTTAGCTTTGGACAGTAAGGAAATGTGTACACACTTGTTAATACAGTGAACCCTGATGTGCTGCTGAGTCCCCCTCAGGAGTGAACTGATTTAAAGGTCTGATCCTTCCCCATGAAGAGAAAGCAGAGACCTGCAAGTGGCAGCTGCCTTGCTGCCTTTGGAGCTGTCATGACTGTTGTATCATCTTTTATCTCGTTTTGCATACGCGTTGACTCCTTAGAGGAACAGCCTTTTGGTGCAGCACATGTATGTCAGCTACACCTTATGTTTCCTTCTCAGCTGCCAGCTGCACTTCTGGCACATATGTTGGATTGCCTCCAGTGTGAAAGATACTGCCTGCAACTATAAAGGGCCAAAGGATGAGAGCCTGTGGATGGCAAACCTCTAACGAGTAACCCATGCTACAGCCTCATCAGTCAGGGCTGCCTCCTGATCCTTTTGCGCTCTTGGTTCAGGTCTCAAAATGTAGACAAAAATATCCCTGGAAGCTCTTGGTGTCACAGCCCTAGCTACAGTGTTCCCAGATGTCATTTTATTTCCATTGTCACCTGTTGCAATGCTTGCTACCAGGGATGAGTGATCTCAGTTGTCTTGAATTTCTTTACCACTTTGACATGGCAGTGGCTATGTTTCACATTAGCTTTCTCAGAATACCATCCTAAAGAAGTAAGAAAAATTATCTTTCTCAGTCCATAATGAGGCAAGTAGGAGTTTGTGGTTTGTTTTCTATTTGAAATTTTGGTGGTCCATCAGTTACCATGGTGACAAGAGTGCCGTACCTAGAATTTGATAGCTGGGAACAAGAAGAGATCCCAGCTTTGAGCAAGGAGTAGACAGTAACGGTGCATGTGCGAGACTGTGTGTGGGCAAGAGTCTGAATAGGTTGTTGTGCCTAGGGATTTAAAATTCACATTCATCAAGACATTTGTCATTCCTTTAACTCATTAAACGAGAGGCTTCCACTTGGGTTGAAAAATTTGTAGGATTCCTTTTAATTATTTTGGCAAACTTTGTAAATTAAGCTGTCTAAATGCATGGCAGACTTGTCTCCATCACTAATAGTTTTTTGCATGCTTCACATATGAAGGATTGTTTGCAGTTAGTCTTCCGATTTCTAGAGTTTTCTCTCTTTTTTTTTCTTTCTTTTTCCCCAATCTCTGTAGTATTACTGCTGCTGAAAATTTGAATCACTGTTTGAATCACTGTTCTTTGAGACCATTGGAAATATATGCTTTTGGGTGATAAATTTGTTTTTCACACATACAGCAAATAACATATGGAGGAAATTATTCTAAGGAACAGAAGGCAGAGAGCTGTAGGATTCAAAGTAATTTTCCACAAAACAGTAAGGATTGGTAGCTAACAGGGGTGGAGTCGGCTGGAATTTAAAATCTCAACCCTTCAATATTTCAGGGTAAAATTTGGACTTATTTGTCTGAGTCAGACACCACTACCACAAATGTAGATTTTGACTCCAGATGAGAAACACTCAAAGAGTGGGTCCAGTTTACTGATCTGGATATTTCGTGATAAAACACTTGCACAATTTCTCTGAAGGTTAATTCAGACAGTGATTTAGCCTTCTTTAGGTACAATCATAATGCACTTTCTCACAAACATATTCAAGATTTCTGAATGCTCCCAGGGAATGTATAACAGCTATGTGATGTTGGGTCTGTTTGCACAGACCTAATCCAGTTGCATTATTGCAGTAGGTCTCTCAGTAGGGTTAAGCAGGTCATTTAAAAAACTTAGGTACTCTGTGCTGACATTTAACTGTCACTTACAGTGACTCCCCTACCTTATAGTTTTTCTCTGGTTCAGAATACAGTGAAAGAGACTGCAGATCTGATATTCCTGGTCTGTGAACCAGGAAGCACTAGGAAGCATCTCAGAGCGCGCTCTTGCAAGTGTTTTGCTGCACTGCACGCATCTGTGATTATCTGTATCTTCAGATAACAAAGAGTCTGCAGTCGTTCCTGCTCTTCAGACCTTTGGAATTTCACTCAGCCAAAGCCTTAGGAGCTGGCTGGATAAAATGGAGGTCTTTCGTATATTTTAAGGATTTTATTAATAATTTTATACTATGAAACTGCTTAATATCCCACCACTGGGAACTGTGATGCTTTCCATTCAGTTCAGAAGTAATTTTACATAGGGTGGCTGCAACCTTTTCCTTTGCTGCCTCTAATAAATATTATATGTCTGACATTTGAGCCTTGCATCTCACGGTCACTGGGATCCTTCCCATAGCAAAGCCTAAGGTCCTATTAGACGAAAACCCAACTGTGCTGGCATCTAAACTTGTGAAAGCATGCTCTCCATGAAGTGTCTTGAAAATGACCACAGCATCCTGGCTGGGAGCAATTTCAGTAGCTCAGCTGATCTTGCAAAATCTCCACTTGGGTGACAGTGCAAAATCTTGTCTACTGAATAACAGCCAGCTTTCCTATTAACACTCCAGGATCTAGATTAACTCTTCGTGATGCAGGAAGAATCAAATCCAAGGTATCCCTCCAGCTACGTGTTGTACCTCAACTTAGCAGAGCCAATGCTACCCAAAGTGCTGGTATATTTTTGCAGGCATTAATCATTTGTTTCTCCTTAATGTTATACTTGTATTGTTTTTTTCCTGTATTTTTGTTACATGTTTGTAGAAAAAGGAGGAAGGATAAAAATTGCACTTGTAATTTACTTGGAATTGCTTGTCTGGCTCTGTGGTCAGGCTCAAAAACATCCCATGCTCAAAACAGCACCAAAATTTCTCATATCTTTAAGGCTGAATAGCTATTTCCCTTCCAGAATTACTCTCTTTTGGTCTCATAAGAAAATATCCAGCCTTTTCCATATCCATACAAGCTTCCTGTTCATAATGCATGTTGGTAGGCTGCATTTTTGCATTTGGAGACTCTAAGATGTTTTGTAGGTTCAAAATACAGAGTCAAGCAAAGGAAATTGCAGCCCCATTTTTAAAAGTTTTATGGGCCTTGGAAAACGCATGATCTAAAGAAGAAATACACTTCCCTGTTAAACATTGCCCATATTCAGCACAACTTTTATTTATAAACGTTTATATCTTTGCCCTTTTCAGACATCTGTCATGTCAGAAGCCTCAAGAAAGTACTCTTAATCGGTGCAGAATTTAGACAAACTAGGAAGATAAAGAAAAAAAGAAGGAGAAAGATGATGTGAAAGAATGACTTGCTTCAGGGTTTAATTGGGTCTTAAATTACCATGAGTCTATAGAGGAGGCAGAGGTCCAGGGAGGAGAAGAGCAAACAGCTTAGAGATGAAGTGAGTGCTTGACTGCGAGCTGAAAAAAGGAGAGAGAAGAGAAGACGCCAGACTTAGAGAAACAAGGGTGCTATTCCAGGTTCAGTGGGTGGAGTGAGAGAAGCCCAATGACAAGGAGCTGAAAAGCGCTAGTGTAACTTTTCTGCAGTACACATACATCCTTTGCTCCCTGTTTCATCGATAGACACACATTTATTATAAAACAGTGCGTGGGGGAACCACATGGTGGTTTCCTATATCTTTTAAAGAAACGCATGTGAAACATTTCATGATTTACCACCTGACAGCTTCTTTAGATTTCTTCGCCTTTGCTTTTTCAGTTGTCAGAGGCAAATGTTTTCTGTTATTTGTCGCTAGCTCTCTCTGCCCTCCTCCAGCCTCCCCCCAGCAGCCACAGTGTGTTGCCACGGCCCTGGGCGATGCTTCGTGGCTGTCAGTGACAGAAATCCCCCTGCCTGCCTGCCTGCCTACAGACCGAGCTTGCTCTGCACAGCACTCAGCAGGGTGGTAGGGACAGGAGTGACAGAAAACATGGCTTTTCAGTGCTCAGGAGAACAATCTGTGAGGAAGAATGTGGGCATGAGAAAAGTCGAGGTGGGAAGTGTGTCTGCTATTTTTCAGGCTCGAGAGACTTGAGGGGTGGTTCAGTCTGTGCAGAGAAAACTTTCCATGACACACAGATGCAAAGCCCATGGGAAAGATCTCTCCTGAGCAGGATTCATAACCTGTGCTTTAACTGGTTTTTATTCCCCAGTCACGTGTTAAATATGGAAAATGATGAACACATATGATGAGACACAACAGCAACAGATAGAAATGGCCTTCTCTAGAGGTTGAGTGTAGGAAACTGGGACTTCAAGGTGATGGGGATAACTTGCGAATCTGGATAGACTCAGATGGCCTCTTACACACAGCTGAGGACTGCTGCTTGCAAATTATTTTCTTTATTTCACACAACAGTTCTCCCCCTTACAAGAAAAAAGACAATGTATAAATCTGTCAGACCAGAAGATACCATAATAAATCTCACACATGCATGACATATTTACAGCTTTATATGTGCCGTTCTTGATGGATTTGGACAAGCAGCAGGCTAATTGCTCTTCTCCAGAGAGGTTAGGAGGAGAAGAATCATTAAAGAAAAAGTCCTTGGCATAATAAAAATTCTGATTGTCTTTTCCAGCCTTCTCCAATGTGCCCATGGAGGAAGGGTGGATTACCTAATTTAAAAAAAAAACAAAAACACAAACATATATTCGTAGTATATTTCCTTAATATCATTATGTGAGAACTGTTTTCAAGAAGAAAAAAGATGAATAAGGCAGGTATCAGCCCTGTCAAGGACAAGCAACACTGGAATTAAAATTCAAAATGGATTATATTTATTTGAAATTTTCCCTGTCATTTAGTAGAGGTTCTTTAATTTGTTTCTCTCTCCATAAAATTGCCTATTGAATTTAATTAAGTGCACCATAGATTTATGAGTCAGGGCAATATGAAGGTTTTTTTTTTTTTAACAAGCTTATCTGTTCCTTGGATGAGTTTTCTCAAAGATGTTGTAATTATATGCCCTGATTACTGCTGGCACAGCAGAAAGTTCACTCATAGGATAGGCAAGACAGTTGTCATGGGCTTGATGAAATCTGTTAGTCCCCGTGGCCATGCAGCTATACATTGCTTAAGAAATCATTGTTGATGATGCAACTTTAAATTACTTCTGATGGCACTTATACTTTTATATATATACCTGATATATCTCAACTAGGATTATCCTAGTATATTTACTTTCCATATTTGTCTAGACTCTTCTACGATTCTCCTTATTCATCTTTTCTTTCAAGAAATAGAATATCTATATGTCTCATTTTATGTTGATACAAATGGTTAGCTTACCTGTGGACTCCTTGAAATCATGCCCATCAATAGCAACAACAAAAAAAATAGTTATTAAATTTGCCACACTACAAAAGTCCATTAGTAAAAAATTAGTTTTTGACCCTTTCTGACTAGAGATTTCCAGATAGGTGGTGCATTAAAGTTAATGAGGTAGCTAATCACAGTTTGTCATTGATGGATATATAATCATTAATCCAACTTTAGGTTATTTCTGTAAATCGTGAGATAAGAAGGGAACTGATTAGGTCTGTTTCATGTGTCTGGCTCAGCTGAGAGAAGAGCTGTCATTCCCGTGAGTAAGGGGCAGGTTATTCGTGTTCTGTATGCCTGTACGTATTGTTCTGAAATATACCTATATATACTTACAATTGTACGAGCAGAGTCCGACCCAACTGCATCAAATTCAGTGGAAAGCTCCTGATTAAATACAGTGAAGTGAGAGGAAGCACAACCTCGCTTTTGAGGCTTCCCTGTCCCTTCAGTGATTATAATATGTTGAAATAATTACTCACTAATGGAGTCTGAACCTTAGAGAAATGTAGCTGCAAACTATATGTAAAAGGAAGGTTTACTATGTCCATGATAAAGTTGCTATTTTGGTTTTGCATTTGTAAAACGTTTAATAGGATGGTTTTAATTCACATATACAGGAATTTAAAAAATCATTATTTTTTTTTAAATTTTAACAAATGTAAAAATATTCTGGTCCAAATTGAGCCTGTGGCAACATTCTCATTGCTTTCAAATGGGCTGGAGTTTCACCTGCAGTATTTTATTTATCAACTGGAAATTTTAGATTTCCAAATGGATGCCACACCATATCCTGGGTTATGGATCAGTCTAGGGAGGTGCTGTGTTTGTTGGGGCTTCAGTTTTTGCCACTATTTCTATTAAAGCTGTGTGAGAATTTCATAAAATCTATGAAATTTGAGGCTGGTTTATTTCAGTTCTCTAAAATGGGGTAGAAATAGAAGAAGGAATTTCATGCAATTTCAAGAAGCCAAAGATATTTGGGATTTTGGTCAGAAATCACAAGCTCACTTTGATCAAAATCAAGTTTTTGTTCAAACCTGGTGGTTTCAGCTGAACTTCCTGTTCCAATCTGAGATTCGTTCAAACTCTAAATATAACTGTAAGAGAAAGGACAGCTACCAACTGATAATGGATGAAATTTTGCCTTAAATTTTCCAAGCTGAAGTGTCTCCATTCATTAAGTTGTATGTTAATGGCTGCTTTTTAATAACAGTTTGTACTGTTGTTTTGCTTTCCTTTTAGTAACAAAATTGGTGAGATGATGAGGACTGACATATTGTTTTGGAAAGGCATGAAAATGTGTGGGTATGAGAAAGGCATATGTGAGAGAAAGAAATGGGATGTAGTAAGTAAATCAAACCCTGATATTTTCCATTCCTTCTTAGAAAAAGAGGAAACACATTTTAACCTTTAGTTTAGATCAAAGAATTAGGAGAAATGAAGTAGATGTTTGTAAGGAAGATGAGAGCATTTACAATTATAACATATAAAGTGTACGCTTTTTAAAATGAAGATTACAGTTTTCTCTATCCTTGTGGTCTTGTCTGTTAAGCTACTGGTTGCTGTCATAAGTTTCATGCATTTAAAAAAATACAGAAACAGTCATGCAAAGGCTATAAGCTTTCAGAGTTATGTTCTGGTGCATTAGCCATGGGAATTCCTGTCTTCTACAGGAGAATTTTTTTTTCAATGAACTCATTTAAAAAATATGAGATGCTTCCTGCGACTTATGTTGACAGGTTATAAAGGCAAAAGAGAGGACTCTGATTGTCCAGTCTGACCTCCTGTACACCATAGGTCACAGTATTAATTTCTCTATGCAGTAGAGCATATCTTCTAGGAAATGGGGAAATAAAGATATTAAATAACCTTTGTTGAACTGCTGCCAAGATAATCTAATCTCACGAAATACTGCAGGTGTTTCTGATCTTAAGCAGTGTAACATAATGACCTACTTTAAACATGCTTCTTGGGTGATTAAAAAGGATTTAAAGTTGGTCTTCAATTTCTTTTTAAATCTGTCCATATCTATATGTACATATGAGCTCTTCTGCCCTAATAGATATTTTCTGTGTGGTCATATCCTTTAGACTGTATATATAGAGAGACTGTCTGGGAAATGATTTTCAAATTTTAATTGTTTTATGACAATTGTTTGACAAATGAATCTGAGTTAGTTCCAAGCAGAGGCTGCATGCCTGATAGGGATGAAGGCATAGACATTTGCACAGGCACAGTATGTAAAAGCCTCGGTTAATTTTTTCTGTCTGGGGCCATGAGAGTGAGATCCCTGGAAATCCTCGTGTAAGGAGCTCTCCAGAACCTCAGTTCAAGACTGCAATGGGAATTTTTAGGCTCAGGCTCCAGCAGCAGAGAGCAGATCACATCCGTGCAGGGTAGCCAGGGCTGGGGATGCCATGCAGCCCATGAACGAAGGAGACTTCGTTAGGACCCTCAGGGATTGAGGTGCACTAAGTGATGGGGCATTGCCCCTTTCTGAAATGCCTAGAGCATGAGCCATAAAACTGCAGCAGTTTTACTGTAATTTCAGTCACAACTCTCAGAGTCCTAAGAAGCATATTGTGTTTCAGAATCAACATATGCTGACATTTCCAAAATGAATTTCTCCTCTCCCCTAGGTTTTCTACTTTATAGGAATCACAAAATATCAGAATTTCCTCTCCGTTGCTGACTCTATCCTGAAAAGTCTTTATCACCATCGCTGCAGTTCCCTGTACCTTCTCTCATCTTTGGTGCTTTCCAAGGTGGGGAAAGATTAATCAGATTTCATGCAGCATGGGGATCTCTATGGAGCTATAAAATGGCATAATAGTGTTTCTTATTTATTCTCTCTTCCTTTCTAATAATTCATAACATTTTATTTACCTTTTTAAATGCTTCTGAGTAACAAGCTGATGCTTTCATGGTGCTATCTATTATAACTCTGAGATATCTTTCTTGAGGGGTAATAGCTAATTTAGACTCAGTCACAGAATATGTATAGTTAAGGTTACTTTTCCCCATGTGTTACTTTACATTTATTGACACAATTTTGTCTGTAAGTTTATTGACTAATCATTCTATATCATGAAACTCTTGTGCAAGTCTTTGCAGTTTGCTTGCCTTTTTACTACCTTCAATAACTTGCAAATGTTACTATCCCTGCTAGCCCTATTCCAGATAAGTTATAAAAAAAACTAAAGGCAGTCATCTTACTACTTATTCCTACTTTAGTTTCCTTTCCTTTTGATCTGTTATTAAGCCATAACTAGACGTTCCCATGGCATTTTATGAACCTTTTGTTAAGAATTCCTACCGAAAACTTCTAAAAAATCCAAGTAGAGCATATAAGTGGCTTGTCCTTGTCTTTCTGAGAACTGTAACAAGTTTCTGTGGCTTACATGTACAAGATCAGTGTTGTCTCTTTTTTATTATAACAGATTTGATCCTGGATTTACTATTTTTTATTACTATTCTATGATTTGATTGGGTGAAGATATGCTTACTGACTTGTAATTTTCTAGATCCCCTCAAAACTCTTTTTGAAAAACTGGGCACCTATTGGCTCCTATTTACCATCTTGCACTCCTCTGTTGCAAATAGTATTTTAAGTGGCTGGTATAACAGTTCTGCAGTTTTATATTTAAGATTCACAAGGCTCCTCTGTGTCTTATCCTTTTACCATTTTTTGATGTCCCCTTCTCTTAACACAACAGTTTAAAACCAATCCTAAAGTATACATCCAAACACTGTTGAGTCTAAGTGCCTGCACATATCCCAGCTATAGTATTTTGTTAGATTTTCTTCTATGGCATTATCCTCCTTGAATGCTCCCTTTCTACCTCTGCTATCAGCTGGTCCTGCAGAAAGACTGATAGCCTACATGCTTTGGCTATTCTTTAAAGATTTATTGTTAGTTTTAGTGTCTTCTGCAAGTTGTTTCTCGAGAAAAGTTCTCAAGATCTTTTCTTTTTCATTTGTTTGCCTTTTAGCATTTTTATATATAGCTTGCTAGATATTATGCTTTTTCTTGTTTCTGTCCTTGGAAACATTTGCAGTATTTGAAACATGTATTTTTGTCTCTGATAGATGCTGTTATTGAACCATATTGGCCTTTTTGAGCTTATTTAAGCTTTTTTTTTCATAGGTTGCATGCTTCAGCTGATGCTGTTGCATAATCTGCCACCTTCAAAAAGTAACTGTTTTGGCTGCTGCTTCTTAGTTCCCTTTTTGAAACTAAGCACAAGCACAAGGGATTTTGGGTTCCTCTTCTTCTGTGTTATATCCTGCTACACTGGGGAACTCTTCTGTAATGCTAGGCCTTTGGAAACAATATTCTGAATAAGGTCATAAGCACCATTCAGTGTGAAATCAAGAACTGGGTTTTAAGAGTAATGGTTTTTTTTTTCTTGTGGGTCCCCATATAGTTACTCTGAAAACCAGATGTTTTTGTTAGCTGAGAATTTTATCTCAGAATCACCTATATTGCCAACTGTACAGTTTACCTGAGTGTAGTTGAAGTTGTCCATTATTAATTATGCTTTTTGTCCTTGAAGATGCTCTTCACAGTCATTGTCACCTTTCTGGTAACTGAGTAGTATAAGCTTACTACCGTTCTTTTGTTGCTGAGGACTGGAATTACAATCCATAGTGATTCTGTTCCTTGTTGATATGTTTAATTTACTTATCAAAATTCATTCTGAGCTTTCTTTAGCAAGCTGCATATATTTGTTCTGGTTGCTTATTCTTAGACTCAAATTTAAGTCTTCTTTGTTACAACTGCTTTGATGCTTCCTACTTGCATTTTCTTCATTTTCGTCTTCTGCTTTGCTGGAGGATACAGAGCTGTCCTGAATTTGCTCCTAGGAGAAGTGTTATGCTGAACTCTATATTCCACTCCTATCAACTTTCTCTACTTCAGCTCAGAAACATTCCCCTACAATCATTTTAAGTGCCAGTACTGAAATAAATTTCCTGGAGAGTCAATGCCATATTCATCCGTGGACATGCTAGACAAACATCTGTCAGGAGTGATATAGAGATATTTGAACCAGCTTTGAGGCAAGGAGATGGGCTATATGACCTCCAACTATCCCTTCCAGCCCTATGATTTCTTTTATATTCATATCTGGATAAACACATTCAACTTCTGTAATCTTAAAAAAGTATCAGATCCATATTTTTTTTCTTCTGTAGTTGGAGGTAGGAGCCCCTTGGAGATAAAGGTAGTGGATAATCCATTGAAGTACAAGAGAGAAGAATTCTGATGTACTTTTTATTACTATTAGGACTGTAGTACAGAAAAAAAATTTCTTTTCCTCAGATTCCTTGTAACAGTCAGCCATAACTCCAGTAAAATAGGCAAGTGTTTGCTTTTAAGAAATATATTTTTTCTTTTAATGGTGATGATTCTATGTTCAAAGTCTATGAAGTACCCTGTGTTTGGTTATATTATTTCCCATTGTCATGGTTTGGACACCCATGATTTGGTGAGACTTGGCAGAATTCTTTCAATCGTATTAGGATGGTCAACTGGCTTGAAAAACACAAAGTCAAAAACTCACTAAAAATAAATGCAATGGAGATCTAAAAAATAGATTTTTTCTAATTTATTTGTTGGTAAAAATGTGTACTACTGAACAGCACATCTCTAGTTGTTGCAGTTGTTAGGTAACTATGCAGCCTAGGTTAAATAGAGTACTCCTGAATCCTAAAGTAATACCCTTTTGCCTGAACATACAGTCTGTGAAAGCACTGGCTTTCACTCAGTGTTTGTCTAAAATAGCACAAGGGGCAGTCAAGCCATACTTCATTCCACTTGCATTCAACACACTGCTTGCTAAGAATAGGTGGATATCATATTGTATAAAAAGTAGCATAATGGCGTGTGACTGTGTTTTCAATGAGGGAGGCAGCGTGTGACTGTACTGTCAATGAGACTGCTGCCTCACACTTTGTTATGCAGTCCTGCTTTCATGAAATCAAAATCTGGGTGGCTCATCAGACCCACTCAAATACTGTCATAGTGTAACTTCATCACACAAAAAAGTATTTAAGACCTTCTAATCACATTACAAATAATTTTGATAATTCCACATGGTGCTGATAGTGAGCAACAGACTTCAGGAAATATTTTCAAAATATCCATTACATAAAGACGTAGACACTGTATATATCTGTGAAGTACACAGAATCCCTGACCTGAGGTGCAGAATGGTGTAGATGAAAGCACTGACAGAGTTACCTAATGGTTAAATAGGAAAATTAACACAACCAACCTGACATTAAATATGTTGTATTACAACCAATTTAACATTTTCCTTGGTAATGTCAAACCAGTTTCACTATCTTTCACTATCTTTCACTATCACTTTCAGTCTCCCTGGTAAAACTGGAGGATGCAAGTCACAAGAATATAGAGATAAGGTTATATGCTTTTAAATTTGAAATACAGAAAAGATTTAGAAGGTATGTCAGAGATATTAACAAAAATGGGGGAGTGGAAGAAAGAAATAGTAAGACAGAAACACAACACTGGTTGACTGAAAAAAAAAAATATAAAATTCAGCGTTTCAAAAATTTATGCCCATGGGAAAAATAAACTGAAATATAGATGCATAACAGTGGACTCTAAATCCTCTATAATTGTTTGGGGAAGAAATCTTGGAGTCATTCTGGACATCTCTCTAAAGAATCAGTCCATTTCTAGCAATAAAATAGATTTTGAAGCATTATTAGTAAAGGAAATGATAGTAAAGCTAAGTACATCATCACACCACCATATATTACCCATTTGTTCACATCTTGAATGTGTGCTTATGGCTCTGCCCTCTCAATGATGATATACCTAGCTCTGGAAATACATGGAGAAAGGTAACATGGATGGTCAGAAGCTCTGGAAAGCTTGTCAGTAAGAAGATACAAATTGGACTAGAATTCTTCAGTCTACAAAGGGAGATGTTTGAGGGGAAATATGACTGTTAATGCACAACATGATGTGAAGATGGCATGCAGATCACAAACATTTACTGTTTCCCATAACAGAAAACTAGAATTTCCTTAAGCTGTTAGGCAACAGTTTTAAATAAATGAAAGGGTGTGGTTTTTTGTATATACTCAGTTGCAAAATTAATTATTACTGGAAGTTTTTTACAAAACTGTAAATAGGTTAAAAAGAGGATTAGGTGAATTGCTAGAGAATAGACACAGCGATGATGATTAAACATGATTGCCTGGTTGCAGCCACTGTTTGGCTCAGGAAAACCTAAACTGTTGATTCCTGGGAGCAGTGAGTATATGCACGAGTGGAAATATCACTCCTTTTTATTATAGACTCTTTCCTGCCCAGTCACAGCTGGAGACAATTATACTACAGCTACACAAACATTTACACAGACCTCATAAAGAAGTTCTAATGTTCTCACCCAGAAAACTGGCATTCAGTGACCAAACAAAGAGGGTTATAAGATTTTATATGCATCTGACTAACACAGAATCCCGTGTCTATGGATCTAAACCAGAGATGATACCTGTTAGATGGAAAATCTGGTGTTTGGGAATTCTGGACCATTGGCCATCGTGGTCTTCTGTCTTCATTTGCAGTGTGTAGAATATGAAATGATTACACTAGCTGAGTCTCTTGTCCTCTTTCCATTCCTATTATTAATGTGCCCCATTCCTCTGGTGTTTATTTATTTATTTGTTTGTTTGTTTGTTTTGGAGCAAAAAGACTTCCAAAAAATTTAGATATCTGAGCATCTGAGCATATTGACTGATTTCTGGCTGAAGCCTGAAGATGGTTTGATGATTTTTCTACTGCTGAGGAAGCACAATTTCTGACATACCTGCACATAACTTAAGCTGATCTCCATTGCCTCCCGTCGACCTGTGGTCTCCCCATTAAACTCCCTGCTCCAAGGGGCTGGTGGTTGCATGTTGTGTGAGGTGCTGGCCGCCTGGCTAGCCACACGTGTGCAGTAATAAACTGGGTCTTTCTCCTCTTGTAGTTATAGCTTTTGATTAAATATGTAGATATTTGTATGTTTGAGACCTTTAGCCTTCTGTCAAATTGGCTGAAATTGTTCAACAGGTTCAAAACATGCTTGAGGGAAAATAGCAAACTGACAGATGGCAAGGCAACACAACATATGCCTCATTTCTTAAGGAACCAGGCTAAGAATACACCATTATAATAGACTACAGGAAGGAGGGCAAGGAGTGACAAGAAAACCATAGATTAGGAAGTCAAGAATACTATCTGAAACACGCTTCTGTCTCTGCATGGTCCTTCTGTTTCTATGGGAAGCACCTCCTATTTTTGCATTTCTTTTGGAGCTGCACAGTTTCACTGAATTGGTTGATTCCATCCCTTAGCTCTGACAAATGTCAAATCTTTCTGTCTCAGTCTGATAGACTATACCATGCTGGGATTCATCACTGGTAACTGCCACTAGGGAACAGGTCGAATTAGAAGTTACTTCATTTAATTGTAGTATAGAGCTATTAGCTTTAGTTACAAATAGCGCTTTAAAAGTCTCCTTGTAGAAAACTAAAAAGTGAGACAAGTTGTCATTGTTTAAATTGCCTTTTATGAAGCAATTTTTTGTTAAATTGCTGCTCATATATTTTTTACTCATCTGCTCCCCTCAATTCCTTGGTGAATTCAAGGTGGACAAAATATTTTCTCTTCTACTGCTATCTGTTGCTGCCATTACATAAAGGCTCTGGCAGTCATAGTATTTTAGTTGTAAGAGAGCATCCTGCAGCAAACACAGTCTAAAAGTTTCTGTTTGTTTTACTGCATCGGTTTTATTTGTGAGATTGAGTTTTGGTGAAAAGCTGGTTGCTTATACTGGAGTATTTTTACTGTCCTTGCTTGGGCAAAGCATGCATGTTAGACATGGAAATTAGGAAGAATTCTTGTGCTAGCAACAAAAATTTACACCCATTTAGAGACATGCAGTTAATTTCCTTAGATTTTTTTTTTGTATCAGCTGATTAATTTAAACAATCACCCCTTCCTTTTTTAATCTAAATGCCCCCTTATTCACTGTGTTACAGTTAATGCCACTCTGCTCTCACAGTGCTGCTGCCAGTGCAGTAACTGTTGTGTGCTGAATTCATTGGACTGGTGCATTATAGGCAGAACTTCCTCCATTCTTCCTCCTCCATTCTTCTTCCTCCCTTCTTCTTCCAAGTGCATCCATCTGCCTGCTACCTGCAGTCCTCCTGCGCGCCTCCAACAGCTGGCCCACTGGGGCTTTCACCCAGAACACTGCTATCCGTGAATATGTGAATGCTTACATACTAGATTTTAGGTATTGTGCAGTGATTGTGGTTACGTTTGGATGTTGTGTAATATTTCCTACTATAGCTTATATATCCTGATTTGTTCCCTTTATTAGCTGAGTTTTCAAGGATTCTGTTAAAAACAAACACCCAAACCTTTGACAACACCCTTGGAATGAAAAACGTCTTTAGCTCTGCCAGAGTCATCTTCACTGGTGCCCTTCATCCTTTGGGGAGCTGTATGTTTAAGATGCCCAAATGAGACAGCTATGTTCTGGGGACGCTTCCATTGCACAGTACTGATCAGATGGCTGGAAAGAAGGCAAATCACCATCTCCATTTTCTTGTATTTTCTTGTATTTTTGAGTGTTGTCTTGCAATTTAATACAAGGAATCTGATCCTGATCCCATTGGCTTCTTGCTAGATTTCTGTGAAGAGGTGTCAATGGATTCAGACTCTGATGTGAGTCTAGTTAGGCTGCTAGTGCTGCCAACTCCAAATTTAGAGAATTGTGAGTGATGTTCAGAAAAGGCTCATTCTTCTTTCAGGGCATTTTTCATGAGAAATGTTATTTCATCCACTTCCTTTCCCAATATTGAATATGCAGAGTTTAGTGTCTAGGTAGATTTTCATTGTGGCTCTGAATGCAGTGTTTGAATTCTCTAAGGCACTAATTTCAGGATGTTGGATTAGTTTTTTTAATGAATTAGGCAAGTGAACTTATTACACTATGTGAGTGTTGTAATAAAATATAAATTTCTATTTTCAGAATGGTTTGGGATGGGTTATGCAAGACACCTGCATAGATGGCATGGTTTTGCTTGTATTTTTCAAGACAATTTGCACAGTTTGAGATAATTTCTACCAGATCTTCTTTAGATATATCAGATAGCATCGCAATTTATAATGCTACTGTAAAGTAAATCAGATGCTTATCAAATTAATTGAAATATATTAAATTGTATAATACAATAGCAAATATACTGTGTACCAGATCATATATGTTAGTAATAACCTACTGCAAAACACTAAGAGAGTAATAGTAAAGAGAATCAAAGGACTTCTATATATTTTTTATTCCTCTTGATGTTTAATGAATGCATCATTAATATCAAGGTTTATGCTGGTGCTATTTAACATTTAATTTAGTGGGGTTCGTATTTCTTCATTAATTACATGGTTCAATTCAAGGGGCAACTGTTACATACACTAATAACAGGCATCCATTCCACTTACAGTAGAACATCAAAAAATCTTGTATTGTAGGATTACATCCACTATCTACAGTCCTTTTTGATATTGTCAGCTTCTGAAAACAAAGGCTAGTCAGCTAAATTGACTCTTTTATTCCTCCCTGGGGGAACTCAACAAGAAAGAGAGCTAGGGCTGTTAGCATTTAGCCTTTGAAGGCTTTAATAAAATATTTTGATTCCCTGAGAAATTTCAATCTGACAAATATGATTCAGATGGGGGGTTAATTGTCTAGTGGTGGAATTAATGTACTACAGTGTTGTGTTAGCAGCAGATAAGAACAGTACCATCAGGTGTGGAGTAGCTGTATGTAACTGGGATAGTGCAGCAGGCCAGAAGATGTTGTAGCAGATACTGATATATCAATACTTTAAAGAGGAAATTAAGAAATTGTGTTAAATTTGGGAGTTTAGGAAGTTTCAGTGTGAGATGCCCTGGCACAGTTTATATATTTGCTTGCATTTGTACACATTATCAGTGTGTTTCTGTTGCATGTGAGGTTTTCACTGTGTACCCTGCTATGGGTGAGCTTTGGCTGCTGAAGAAAGTCTTGACAAACGTGGATTTCACTGCCAGAGTCCCACAGGTTGGTGGTTCAACATGCCAGATGTGAGTCTACAGATGTTCAGAGAATAAAGTTGTGAAGGGCGTAATATAAAAATACAGTATTTTGACATGCTGTCTTTAAAGTCATTACACAGGGTGAAAACAGATGTATGGTTTTTTAGATTAACAATCAATGCACTCTGTTATTTCCCATTGCACTTTTTAGACCCTGCCTAAAACTTTTAGCACCTTGTCAACGAAATATGTCCAATCAGACAGAAAGTTTAGGTGTGTTTGACTTATCGATTTTTTTTTAATTTTTTTTTAAGGTATCTCTACAGATAAATAGGTACATGGCAAAAAATAAAGGAGAGTGTTTGCAAAGGGTTTCTTTAAGGTTAAGTTATGATAGTATTACTGCTCTTGGACAATATCTAAATTTATGACTGCCGTACAGCCTTGGGGTTGGAGCTTATAGGTATTACACCAGCTACACTTGGGAGGCAGGAGACTGATGGGTTAGGGAGGGAGAAAAGAAGAGGTGGAAAAAACTTATGAGGCAAACATTTTTGTTTTTTTACAGAAAGCTAATTTCCTTGTATTCATGAGTGAAAAGCTATTTTCCTTGTATTCATGAGTGTCTTTCTGGCCTCAGTGTTGTACTCTTCCATTGCTCAGTTTTTCTGACCGTCAGGGAGAATGTTTGAAACACCTTCATCATCTTTTCTTCCTTTTGCTTCAGGCCATTAGAATGTGTATTGCAGATAGCAAGAAAAATAGCATTAACATAGACAGTACTTTGTATCAACAGGCTGGAGGGGAAACAAGCTGCTGGAGGCAGAAATCAAGCTTTAGTTGAGAATATTTTTGAAATAAGAAAGAACAGTACTTCCCTTTAATAGCTGTTATGGAATAGCTGAACAGTTTTGCCTGAAAGCTCTCCAGAACCGCATGCTAACTTTCTTCTTTCACGTCATTCATAAGTATCAGGTTTTCTGTACACTTCTTTCCTTAATAGGTGCAACATGGAAGTGTAACTTTGTTCTCAGTAAATTTTTACTTATGATCAAAGTTCAGCCTCTGTGGGAATGTGGAGAAAATTCTGTGCTTTCTTAATAAAATATCACAAAAAAGTTGAAAACCAAATTTCTGATTTAAAAAAAAGACACACTGAAAATGCTGCGAAACCACTAGAATGGCACAAATGTAACAGGGGAGAGAGCTTATGCTAGAGCTTCTCATCTTCCCAGCAAGTTCATTATAATAATACATTATTCAGTCTTGCTTTACTGGATAAATACAAAACACTAGTTTATATGCAATGGAAGCCAAAGATATTGCCCTTTCTCATATGTGCAAACATTCATTTGGAATGACTGGTTGTATGGATCTGCACATTGCACATCAGATTATTTATTTATTTTGTAATAGCAACATTAAAAGAAAAAGTTATTTTTATAAATGGTGTTTGCACAGCTGATGTTTCTTTTGATGTGTTCGTAAGTCTTTGATGCTTCTACCTGGGCATCACAGTTGTAACCTCCCAGTGCGATGAGCAAAGTCTGGGCTCCTGAGGAGTATCCTCAGTTCCCTCCAGAGACTTAACAACTGCAGAGCAAGCACGCCCAATTTGTAAAATCTTCTGCTGCTTTGCAGTCAGTTATCCTTTGGGAAAGCAGCATTAGATGAGCGCATAGTTTCAAATTTCATGTTGTATTCCCTTGGTTTTGGTGTTCCTGTCACACTCCTATTGTTAATTGACTGTAAGTAGTAATTTAATTTCCTCCCTCAACCTAGGGCTGTCTGTTCAGCTTCTCTGTATTTAGCAGAGGCCCATTAATCCATACTATTGACTCAGAAGTCCGTCAGTATAGCAGCAATAAAGACAACTTTCTCTGGTTTTGGTCTCTACAGAATCCCAATAACCTGCATGTGATTATTCATGTGGGAATCATAGATTTTGGCTCTCAGGGAGGTGAAAGGGAGTGAAATTTCCCAGTATTGTGTGATTCTCTTGGTTATAAGTAGGCTAACTCTTCCACATAGCCACTGTGCCTGGTTAAATACATTAAGACAATATTTTTTATTTATAAGTATACATGTGTGTGTCACTTCCAGTGTAGCTCCCTGTTAAGAGCCAGCCAGAACTCTGGCCTTCTGGGGACATTTCAAGAAATCTTAGACCTCAAGGGTAATCTATAAATCTCCAATCAATATATCTCAATAGTTCCCGTTTTGAAAAGCAGCTACCCTGTGAGTAGCCTTTAAGGAAAATTACTGATGTAAAAAAGAAACTTTTCACTAGTCTTTCACTTCATTGCACCAAACATTTATTTGGTGAGTAAATACAATACAATGATTATAGTTTTGGGAAAGCTTGGGATTTTGGGTAACGTTGCAGAAATTTCTGGCATCTGCTTGTAATCCACCCATGCTGACGAATATTTGATGTCACAGTTTTCAACATTACACTTGGAATAGGCTTAGTTTACAAGCTAGAAGTAGATGGAAATTGCTCAGGCGAGATTTGTTTTGGTGAAGCAGCAAAGCTGCTGCTAATAAAAAATAGAGCTTGCATGTGTAAATTGTCTCTTCAAACAAATCTTTAAACTGTTTCACACAAGGAAGTTTGTTCTAAAATGATGAAAAAGTAAATGAATCATCCTAAAGTGATTCATATTAAGAAGGTTTTTGCAAAGTGGTTGTCATAAGCAACTCATCTGAATCATCTGTAACAAATTCTGTCAGCGAGGCAAGGTTGTCAGCTTTCCCTGAACAACAAGATGCAGAATAGTTGCAGTGTGATTAGAGATCTCTGAAAGTCATCAGAATAATCTGACCCATGATTTTTCTGATCTCAGACTACTGAATGATATGACATTAGCTGCAGTCAAAAGACAACATTAAGTGAAAAGGGTGTTTCTGAAGTAGAACATTGAAGTTTTAGGTTATTCCTAGAACATTCAATCTTTAGGTTCTTCCTACATCCAGATATGATCTTAATTTACAGTTTCTAATTTCTCTGTCACATTATATTTTTTCACCCTGAGAGTAGCGCAGTGAATGGAGAGCAACCCAATTCTTCCAGCCTCCGTACTTTGAATACAATGGTAGGATTCATTTAATGCCAGTCGATCAGACTGCAATTGGCTGTGTGTTTTTCTCTGACAATTTATGTGAGTCTCTTGGGATAAGCTCCATTCTGAAAAGTGATTTAGACACTTTCAAACCTTCTTATTGGGACTTTGGCCTTGCAGAGGGGAGCTGTGCATAAATACCTCAAAGGCAAAAGCCTGAATCCCTGAGAAAGGAGAATTGCTCTTACAAGACCGCTGTGATATTCACAGGTATTAACATCACCGAGGGGAGGGAGTAAATACCTCAGTCCAATGGGGAATGGCCAAAGGCCGAATCACTTTAGGGAATTTCTGAAAATTTCAGCTCAAATAATTACTCAAAACTACAACCAGCCCTAAACAGAATTTGTCCTCTCTTTGTTCCGGTACTCATGAAAGGCTCAGGCTTTTCCCCCGTGTCTCTTTGAAAGTGCGGATGTCCATCTCTTTCACCATAGGGCTAACTTGCCACAACATAGCAAAAGCATGATAAGATATTAATTCTTCTTGGTTTGTTTGATTCTGACAGCTGGTGAATTTTCACCTGCTTTCATTAAAGGTTTTTTTTCCATATCCCGGTGCTAGTTTTCCTGTATGAATAAACTCATAATCATTTTGAATTATTACCTTTCCTTTCCTTTCCTTTCCTTTCCTTTCCTTTCCTTTCCTTTCCTTTCCTTTCCTTTCCTTTCCTTTCCTTTCCTTTCCTTTCCTTTCCTTTCCTTTCCTTTCCTTTCCTTTCCTTTCCTTTCCTTTCCTTTCCTTTCCTTTCCTTTCCTTTCCTTTCCTTTCCTTTCCTTTCCTTTCCTTTCCTTTCCTTTCCTTTCCTTTCCTTTCCTTTCCTTTCCTTTCCTTTCCTTTCCTTTCCTTTCCTTTCCTTTCCTTTCCTTTCCTTTCCTTTCCTTTCCTTTCCTTTCCTTCTTTTCTCTTTTCTCTTTTCTCTTTTCTCTTTTCTCTTTTCTTCTCTCTTCTCTCTTCTCTCTTCTCTCTTCTCTCTTCTCTCTTCTCTTCTCTTCTCTTCTCTTCTCTTCTCTTCTCTTCTCTTCTCTTCTCTTCTCTTCTCTTCTCTTCTCTTCTCTTCTCTTCTCTTCTCTTCTCTTCTCTTCTCTTCTCTTCTCTTCTCTTCTCTTCTCTTCTCTTCTCTTCTCTTCTCTTCTCTTCTCTTCTCTTCTCTTCTCTTCTCTTCTTTTCTTTTCTTTTCTTTTCTTTTCTTTTCTTTTCTTTTCTTTTCTTTTCTTTTCTTTTCTTTTCTTTTCTTTTCTTTTCTTTTCTTTTCTTTTCTTTTCTTTTCTTTTCTTTTCTTTTCTTTTCTTTTCTTTTTCTTTTCTTTTCTTTTTCTTTTCTTCTAATGGATCCTTCTTTAAGTTCCTCTTCTTTTTTTAGATGTTGACATCTAAAGCTAATTTTCCTCTTCTTATCCCCACTGTGGTTTCCTTCTGCTTAGAACTGCTTTTCCTTTTTCTTTTTCCTCTTACCCGTATAGATCATTGCTGAGTCATCCTCCCCCTGTTCTCACTAGTGCTAGGGAGCAGGAGCTGCACAAAAAATTCGGTTTAAGTGGTGCTATTTCTGGACGCTGCCATCTGCCAGGTTTTACTTCCATTTCAAACAAACTTTCAGTTCAGTTTCATCTTTCATTTGGAGGCACATCTGCTCATGAATGCTTGGTAATCACTGGTGTGCAGCACACACCTGTACTCAAATGTATAAAGGAAATAGAAAGAAAGAGCTATATATTCCCAGCTTGTTAGCTATTAAACAGGTTAGGCAGGAAACGGGGACTCTGTTATCTTTGCTTGTGCAGATCTTTATTTTATAAACAACGTTTTCTCAAAGGAGTAATAAAGAAGAACAAACACAGAAGAAGGATTACCAAGCTTCTCTTAGAGTGAACCTTTGCCAATAACAAGTTTATCAGGGCAGTGCATGTGCAGGGGGCTTGGCATAGTGTTAATTTGTTGCTACCACCGAATTAACTATTCTCTATTTTGTTTTCTTTCCAATTCTACATCCATGATTACACATTCATAAAACTGTCCTTCCTTCCGAGCATAAATACAACTGCTTTGAAAATATAATTGTGTGTGTTTATCAAGCACCTAATTTGTTTTACTCGCCAGCTACTAATTACACAGGAAATATAAATGAATTGCGGGTCATATATTCCATTTAAAATACTAACAGTAAAACTTTCCAAACCACAAAACTGAATTTAAGTTTCGGCATGGGACACACAACATGCAGTACTGTCTCTAGCAGTACTAGTAAAAGAAAATAAACGTCTGAGCTGATAGCACATTTAAATTTGTCAAAACATACTGAGTGATAAGTGTGCATTCTGTTTAAGTGAATTGTTTTGGTAGCCTAGAGAGCTTTCTCTCTCTTTGGTTCCTACATAATCTGAGTCTATCACTGCTAGAACTTGTTTATAGTACAGCAGAGAAAACCAAATGCAAAACAGACTGAGAACATGCTAGGATTTGGTTTTATCCACCATGTCATTCATTTTATGTCTCATCCATTTTCTGAAAAAGATATGTAAATTCTCTCTTGCTTCCGAGTTGGATTATTGTACCATCTCAATCCATTCAAAGTAATAAAATGAGATTTAATAGACTATGTTAGTTAATTGTTAAGGAAACATGGAGTTTTAATCACTGTGACAACCACAGATCTGGGAGTAGAGAGCAGAACATCTTTTGCATATGTAACAACTCTTAGAGAAATTTGGTATTAGCCAGCAAATTACAGCTTTCACACCAGTCTTAAAACTACTGTTTCAAATTTATAGTACTGAACAAATATTAACTAATTAAGCTTAGTACCACATTTGTAGGATTGGTCAGTGAAGAGAGATACAGTCCTGGCTATTTGGAATTTCACAAATGGGAGAGAAGAGCAGTGACTTCTGGAATGAAACCTGATGCTGCTAGAGCATATGATAAAGAACCAAATTATCCAGCAGGAATAGAGTTGTTGTTTTTAGGAGTATCACAACTCCACAGCAGACACAGGGCTGAACTCACATTATATGCTGGTAAATCAGTTCTTCTGAAAGTTGTTTCAAACATAAGTGACCAGACTAGGCAGGTAAGTGGGAGCCATCAAAACCGTAGTCGTGGGATTTTCCCTTTAGTTTGCTGCAACCTGATATCATCATATCTACTAGAAATACATATTTGTTTTCCCTCTCCTATGAAAAATGAAGTAGTTAAAATTCCTGCCCAATGGTATATGATTGGGGCCCAACCCTGGGTTATTTTACTATTGGAAATACCAACCATGCAAAAGCCCTCATCTCTCTTTTCATGATTTTAATTTCTGATTAGTTGCATTGTGTGATGGATGATAAATGTTTGTTCATTATTTTTCATGGCTATATTAGGGAAGGAATAAAAGAAGTTACTAAAACGGTGGTAAAATGTTGAGACATCTTACCAGAACAGGATGTCTCGGATACGTGGCTGAGAGAACATTGGGTAAACAGTACATTGCTAAACCGATAACCTACTTCCCTATTTTAAGAAAAACTAACATACCCGAATAAGGAAAAGAGAGAGAGAGGAAGACTACGGCCTTCATCTGTGCGACCACCAGAAGAACAGAGACGACCCCTTAGCAACAATTGACGCAGCCGCAGTAGAAGAAAGGGCTACGCAATGCAACCCCGGAAAGAACTGGTGATAAAAGGGGACGAAAAAAGGGGAAGTTGCACGCCGTTTGGAGGAGCATGGACTCCCCAGCTGCCCAGCGCTGTTTTGCTTGCTGATCGCTTACTCAATAAACTAATCGACTTACTATAAATTCTTTTTGGCTAAAGAGTAATTTATAACACATTGGATGTCATTGGAGGAAGGGGTTCGTTGGGGAAAATCACTGTTTGCAATGGTGTTTGCAGGTAGTGTAAGATACCTATTATTAGTAAGCAGGAAAGGTGACTGAGCACAGAAAATCTGGAAAAAAATCTGTTCTCTAGAATGCAAAGATAGTCCATTATTGGTGTGGCAAAAATGAAGAATTCAAATATTCTCTTCTATAATGGCTGACTACAGTTCATTAATAACATGCCAATTGCTTATATGGGCTTTTAGCACATTTTGCCTGGAAATCCAACAGAACTGTTAGACTAATTAAAATGTAATAAGCTGTTATAAATAAGAATGAGATAAGCAGAAAGGTATTGATTTTCTCCAGCCAAGACATATTTAAACATAGAGAGGAGTAGCTGAAGAGTTGTGCTTTTTTGCAAATAGAATTCACTGAATACGTATAGAATTTATGCAGTTTCCATCCATGACATTCCTGCTTCCCTCTTTTTTTTTTTTTTTTTTTTTCCCTGCAAAGTTAAGAAAATACATCCCCATTTACTAACAGCTCAGGTTACAGCAGCTTCAGGGGAATCATCTGAGATTTGGGGAGAGGACTGCTGCACTGACTTAGCTGTACAAATGAAAGCAGATTTTGGCCCAGGCTGTCAAATGTTGCACACATCTCAGCAACCTCCTGCACTGGGTCTTTTCTTTCTTTTTTCATCAGGTGAAAGGAGAGGGTAAAAGATCATTCTAGGCTTGTTTGAGAAGCCAGTTTATGGACAGCATTTCCCAGTGGTTTGTGTTGCACAAGATTATTTTAGTAACCATTTTAAGTGGTGGAAGTGTCCTTGGTGCCATCAACTTAAATTTTGTCAAAACATAGTACCATGCTGAAAGTGCATAATTGGAGTATTTCAGTGATGGAATGCTTGTTCTCATGGCATTTCCTGTAAGACTCACAGAGATGCTGGGTCAAAAGATTTAATTTTTCCATATTATTCACAAAGATTAATTTTATAAGTGTGTGTAATCCTTCTGTGCTGTTTATGGGCATTCTTATTTTGCAGTTGCAGAGTAGGAAGGACCTATGTATCTTTTTCTTTTTTTTTATTGTGATTTTTCCCTTACATTTCACCAAGCTATGCTTGGATTGACCTTGGTGACTTGGTTAATTTTAGTGTTTTGATTTTCTACTGGTGTACTGAAAGGAGAAACTAGAAGAGACTGATCTGTCCCCAAAACATCAGCTCTGCTAACCAGTAAGGAATTGATTAGGGGAAAGTTGCCTAAATAACTCTAGGAGCCAAAGCTGCAGATTAGCAATAAGCCAAACAAAAAACAAAGCAGCTACTGAGGTAAAATAACGAGGTAAAAATTTTACCTGCTCAGGTAAAATATCTGACTATAGATTTTCTGGGCATTTTAATCTTGAAACAGAAACACCGGTGCTTATCAGCACTATGTTCAAGTGCTGGGTTACCACATGTGCAGTCTTTGTTCTAGGTGTAGACAATTTTTTATATATCAAAAGTTGGAAGGAAAAAAATATCGGTAATCTGACCAATATCTCATAGGGTTATTAGGGGAAAGCAGAGAAATCATCCCAAAACCTTCCAGGAGACTGCATTTGCCTATTGATATAGTATTTAAATAGGCAACATATCCTCATGCAAATTTGCAAGTAACATGCAGAAACTGAATTCTGTGCAGGGACAATGTGATTCCTCCAGGCTATCGAGGATGAGTCTTCTGTAGTACTTCAAATAACGTGTGGTTTAAAGGATGTATTTTAAAAAGTATTTAATCTAATTTTAGAGGCTCACATTGGAGAAGGCCATCACCTTCAATGGAGAAAAAAAAACACACAACAACAACAAAACCCCACCAACCTGTTCCAGTGTTTAATTAGCCCTTGTGATGGTAAATGACTTCTTATTCCAGGTTGAATTTGCATGACTTCAACTCCCATCTGTTGGCCCTTGTTTTACCTTTGTCAACAACTTTGAAAAGCTGCCATCACAGCTCTCTCTTTCACCTGTATGTATTGTGATCAAGCTACCTCTGAAGCTACGTTTGAGAGCTAAAGATATTTAATGTTTTAAGCCCTGCAGCGTAAGGCATGTTTCCCAGGTAGAGAAGCACATTCGTGGCTCTCCTTTAAACTGCTCATCATTTTTGCAGATCTTCCTTGAGTTATACTGCAGCTTAATAATGTTTTCACGGATGTTGTGCTTAGAGGTGATACTGACTTTGTTCTTCAGTTGCCGTCTTTTTAAACATTCAAGGATGGTATTAGTCCTTTCTGCCGTTGCAGACTATTGGGAAATCATCTTGAGGCAATTACTTGTGACGGTCCCTAAGCTTTTCTCTGTACCTCTGTTTTTGATTGAAGACCATGACTTGCCTCCAGATGTATTACATAGCAAAGTACTGTATTTTACTGGTGGCAGTTAACTGGCAGTAAATAACAGGTTTATACCATTTGTTAATCTGTAAGATGTCTAGTCACTGCTGCCCTTTCTGCATTGCCTTTGCCCTTTTAAATACACACACTGGCAGTACAAACACCCTTAAAATTTCCTCTGTTTTGAGAAATGCTAAAATTAGACCTCTGCGGTTCAGAGAGATCTTCAGCTCCCTGCTCATCATCAGTTAATTTGGAAATAGCAGTAGCTTGGTCTGGCTCCTTCATGTCTTCAGAAAAATCCTTTTTTTTTTTCTTTTTTTTTTTCTTTCACTTACAATATCAGCCATCAAATATAAACCAGAAATATCTGTTCAACTTTTCTACATTGATTGCAAAAAATATATAAAAAATAAAAAAAACTTTATCAAGTAATATTTTTTCCCTGATCTACAATTTTCTTTTATTCTTATGTTTTCAAATATTGTTGTAATATATTTAACATATTTATCATAGATTATTGTTTGCCTTAACTACCAGTATCTATCACTAATATTTTAGAATTAGAAACATTCATTGTGAGATTATTTTCCCTTCACTTTACTCTTGGAAAGTCCAGGTTCTATTGTTATTTTCATATTACCCTTTCCCCAGAATGGTACTTGCGATAACATAGTTCATTTGAATATGCCATTGGAATTCTAGCTATTTGACTAAAACAACTTTTTAGATATTTTCACTAATTTTATGAAAGTTGCATACTAAAAGCATGGAATGTAGAAATAAAAGCTTGAAACTGAATCTGAATTCCCTTAATAGGTGAATTTTCATTGCTTTTCAATGGGATTTGGGGACCCATCTCTCCTTAGCCTCCCTGAAGATCATAGTCTAAATCTGCACAAATACTCTGTTACATGTGGAGAATTAGCTTGCAAACTGTTCATTTTATCCTTTTATTCCTCAGAAATACCATAGGGACACTTAACATTTTATTCTGTATCTAGTGATTTTAGCAACATTTCAGCAGTGTTTCCCTTTTTATATATAGGGAAAGCATCCCTAAATATGGAAGGCATCTGAATTTTTCTTGCAGCTAGATGAAGTTCTGCACCAACTTTTCACTTCTCCTTTAAATTGTGTCCGTTGTCCTTAAAACAAAGAAACAAACAAAAACACAACTTTTGAAGAATCTGAAATCCAAGGTAAATTCCATGTAGCAGAAATGTAAGTTTGTTGTAACCCTTCATTTACCCCTATATTTGTATTATAGCAATGCTCCAACATGGCTGCAGAGTTGAGTCCTCTAAAATGTGGCAAAATGTGGCATTATACTTTGGGATGACTGTCACCTGCCCTTTATATTCCCAGAGCTGCAGCTGTAATTACATAGGCAGCAGTGCTGTCCCTCAGCCACATCTGTCTGAATGGGGATGTTAATAGTGGCTCACAGAAAGGAACCAGAAAGCAGTTTTTTTTGTAGCTTAATTAAAATACTTTTCTGTTACTTTTCTGTTTCCTTCCCCGTCTTCTGTGTTGGGGCTTGTTTGGTTAAGCAGATGCATAAACGACATTGATGCCAGAGCATGTATTATGGATAGTGAAGCAAACTCCCCTGTTGACTGATCTTTTCTGCTCAGAAACATTGACCATACAATTTTAATGTTGGTTTGGAGATATAGAAGCTATTTCGTGGATGGAAGAAAAATACAAATCAAGACTTGACAGGTAAAATTTGCAACAGTGATGGTTAGAAGATATGTAGGGAGAAAAAAAAATTTGAGGATTAAGAAAAAAAAGAGAGGTTTTAAAAATAGGTCAACAAAAAAGATGGGGATCTGACTCCACCTCATAGTGTGCCTCTCAGGAGTAAGGCCATGTAAGGATGGGATTATAGGGAGAGGACAGGAGATCCTGGGCTGTCGGTTCTGTTCCTTTAGGTAGGTGGCTCGGGCACACTGACCCCTGGTGCCCCAGGGGGTTGTAGCTTTGCGTGAGGCAGGACCTCGATGTCCAGACAGGCTTGTTCTCACCTAACTACTGGTTTCAGGAAGAGGAAGCTCTCCATGTTGTCTCTTCAGAAATAAATAAGTAAATATATTTTTCATCTGGGTTTTTGATTTTCATCTAGGCAGGGCTACTCATCTAAGAATTTATGAGACTTTAATATTAAAATGATTTCTGTTGAATAGCATGGCCTTTTGATGCTCATTGTAATTTCCTGAAGACTCCTTGGAGAAAAATCTTTGCCTGATTGATGCATTTATGAAAATGTATTTCATGCTGCAAAATGTTTTGATAGACGTGTCATGCCCGCAATATTAAATAAATAACTAAATAAATTCTTGGTTAGAGTCAGGGTGGATGCAGGCTAAGAACCTGAATCTGCCAGAGATTTGAATGTTTTGGGAGTAGCCTGGGACTGGGAGATTTTGCTGAAATGTTAACGAGTAGGACCTCGAGCCTCCAGGCTCTTTACAAATTTAAAGCCATTCCAATTAAAGCTGCTGCAGGAGTCTGCACAGAAGGACCTTGCTATAGCACACTGCGTTGTTTAGTTCATCTGTGTGGCTATGGTTGCTGAGAGTTGCAGTTCTTTTCCGGTCCCTCTGATATTAGTCACTGAGCTGTTGAAGCAGGCTCTGCTGCATCCCCAGCACCACACACTTAGTAGCTGCAATTAGCATTTGCTGTGAAACGCCGCATTGACACCCATCTTGTGCAAAGTGCTCTGTACTAGGTAAGCACTGTACCTGTGTACACATAATGTACAGCAAAATCCAGTCCTCGCTGCAGAGACTGCATGGCTGCGGGCCTGCTGTGGACTTCGTGCTGTTCTGAATGAGGCTCTGCTCAGGCTGGGTTGCAGCTCATTGCAGGACAAGGACTGAGCAGGACAAAAAGCCAGGAAGGGAAAGGTACCGCAAGAGGAAATGGCAGGGTGGATGCTCTTGCAATGGGGAAGGTAGAAGACTGCTGTTACAGAGCCTTCATATGACAGGGCTCCCAGATTTCCCCCACCGACCAGCATTGTGGCTGGTCTGAAGCACGGATATTTGGCTGATGGTAGGTTGTCACATTTATTAATGGGGCCTTGATGTCCAAATTCCCAACCCAATGCCTGTAGCACAACCAGTGCCTTTTAAAACCAGATGAAAAAGGACAAACAGTGGAGCAAGGGGAAAGTCCAGCAGCAGCACAAACTGTAATTCCCTCCTAAGCAGTGATCTTTCTTCAGAAAACTGTCCCTTAACCTTTTGCACTAACATGATTATTGACACCATATATCTAATAAGAGCCACAGCAGAAACTCAAGAAGGCTTGCAGCCTGAATACATGAACAAGTCTTTAATCTGTTTTATGATGATGGAGTGAGAAGTAGTACACTCATGCATTATTTTACCAGTAGCTAAGGTATAACATTGTGTTTGCCTGCACTTGGTAACAAATCCCAGAACAACCATCATAAAAATTCTCAGCACCTCTTTCTCTTAGAGAGACCAAGACGAGATCTCGACAGATGTACATGTGTACTGTGGCCTCCCTCAAAACATGGGTCTGAAATGTTCACCCCCAGTTCTCAGAGATAGGTCTCAAGAGGTTAATCCTGCATGGGAAAGATTAGTCTAAGGAACCTCTATGCGAGCATGATCATTGAGCTGTTAAGTTTCTTGTGAACCTTGTTTGAATATCAGGCACCGAAATGGGGAGAGAGTACAAAACAGCTTTCATATTCACAGGTCTTTAAAAATAGCAGTCAGGGATTTGCTAAGAATGAAAGCTTTTTGGTTTCTGATCTGCAAAATAACTACCTTGGGATTCAGGCAAGTTTTCTTTTTCTTTCTGTTTGGCAAATTTTCACCACAAACTCATCTGAACATTGGCTACAAGGGACAAAGGAAGTGTTTTACTTAGAGGTTATTTCTCCTGCAGGTATTCTCCTGCAACATTGAGGATTTGTTTGCTTAAACCTGTAAAGAATTTAGTTCATCTGAGAACGAGGTGGAAAATTCCCATGATAAAGCTTACAGCTGAGAAATGTATTAGACGTGCAGGAGGGGTGCAGGTATATGCTGAGTCTAAGAAAAGGTTAACGTGAGACTATCGGGGTGAGGAGGAAGCTAAAGCAAATGCCATGGGAACAGGGGAGAAACTGCTATGGAAACAATAAAAAGATAATGGAAAAGTCAATTTTTCACTAGTAATGGCCGCTCTAGGACTCCTCGCAGAGGAGGAAGAGTAAGCATACCTTATTTCATGCCTGCATTGCTAAGCAACATGCTCAGATGAGCTGGTTTGGCTCAGAATGGAAACAATGAAGAAAAAGTGTGTTGTAGGGGAGAAGGTGGTAGGTGACACAGATCTCATTAATGTAAAGAAAGCCTGTTGCAAGCAAACCTACCGACTGAGCAGGTCCAATTTGCCAGATTTTCTGCTCTACAGGTATATCTGTTGAAGTGGAGTTTAGAGAGAAACGTAGGCATTAGGAGCCTGGATTCTCTGTGCCTGGCTCTGCATCCAAGTCCAGGTAAGCTCTGCTTCAGTCCCAACAACATCTCTTGCCTGTGTGACAGCTGGTGTCCATCTGTCTCCCAAGTGAAGAAAATTTTCCCTCTGGGTAACAGACTTATTTCCACTCCCTTTTTGCCACCAGAGTGGCAGGAAGGCAGCAGAATATGACCAAGGTTATGGCAGAGTGATAAACATATTGCTTTTCCCCAGGCTGTGTAGGAGTTTTTTAAGGTGACTGGGATTTGCCAAGGTTGTTGTTAAACCTGAATTTCACTGGGAAAAGCTAAGGATTGGTAAAAGAGTGACACTAGCCTTGCTGTATGCACAGGGAATGGGCATTTTGGCATTGTTCCTCTCGTAGGATGTGATCTGTAAAGCAATTGCTGGCAGTTGATCCCTCTTCCAGGCAGCACCGCAAGCTGAGTGGAGAGACTCTGGGGCAGAGTTCCAGCAGCTTCTTTACTTCCTCAGTTGCTGATTAAGCTTAAGAATATATGTACTTTGTCTTTCTTTCATTCCTTCCTTCTTTCCTTTCTTTCTTTCTTTGATACTGACAAGTCCTGAAGATTTGGATTTGCATATGGTTTTGCATTATTTTCTCCTTTTCTGATAATACCTTTGAAAAAGAGTCTGAAACATAGATAGAGCAGTTTCTATGGCATATCCACCCTGCCCAGAATAAATGCCTACACGTGCTGCAAAGAAGTGAAGTTACTACTCAGGTATTGATGAGGTTTAGGCACATCATGTTACTTTTTTAAACTTGACCCTCTGTGGAAGCTTTTTGTTCTGTTTTGTCCATTGTTTTCTGGGCTGCTTACTGTAGTCTTATCTGCCCCATTACATACAGTTGATCTTTCATTAGATCCCTTTGGGGAACCAGTCTTGCAATGATCAGTAATGACTTTTTATCAGTCAGGGTGAGCAAGAATTGTCTTAGTGTAATGCCTAATTATAGCTGTAAATTTTTTTGTTGTTGTTG
The DNA here is from genome assembly GCF_964211835.1 of Anser anser. Classification (NCBI taxonomy): domain Eukaryota; kingdom Metazoa; phylum Chordata; class Aves; order Anseriformes; family Anatidae; genus Anser; species Anser anser. The sequence goes on from NC_139734.1 coordinate 2,603,656, forward strand.
AAGAATGAACCTCTTCCCCCTCAACCTTTAAAATCAACGTATTCTGACAAGCTTGGCCTTTAAAATGTTTTGAAGTTAAATTATGTAAAGAGAGGAAATCTAGCAGAAGACTATCTTCTGACATAAGCCATGACATTTTTATTTAAAATTCTGCATCTACTGCCAAGGATCCTGACTGCTTTGGTGATCAAACCATAAGCCATCAGAATCTGGTGTTATATCGCTTATATAATCAGACACTGCCCCCTTTCATGAATAACAATAATTCAGAAGTGTTCAGTTAGAAATCAGAAGAAACCTGAAATTATGACAGCTTTTCCCACCAACCAGCTCAAACAGGAGTGTGTAATCCACTTCAGAAACTAGGGGCACATGAAATGTTCCTAGGACTCAAGAGATGCAGATTCCATACTAATCTTAAACTAAGCCAATATTTTACTCTCTTTTCATCTCTCACAAACTTTATCATTAGGGGAGATTTCATCCCTCAAACTAGCTTAAGTGGAATCTGTTTACTTATTTGTCAGAACTCCTCTGTGTACACAGAGCCTGAATTTGTCACTGGACGCTAACTCAGCTGAAGTCCAGCATCCAGCAGTTGCTCAGCTATAGGCACAATACTAAGAGCTATTAGTGTTACCCCGTAGCAGTTCCCAGGGTAATACATAATGGAAAGCAGGAGGTTTTCTGCCAGGGCTGCATGTACAGAGTAGTTTTATGGTAAAAAATCTTGGCTTTGACTTTAGGGGAGCTTTGTTTAATTTCTAGATTTGTCACAGACACATCCAATTGTAGTTATGTCTAATCTCTGTTCCCAGAACAAATGCTCTCCATAAATAATATAATTAGCTAATCTTGTAATAGTACAATACTTTCTGTGACCTTAAAAGTGGCTATGAATTTTAAACCACCTTTTCTTATTCTTTATCTTGATCTTGTAATGAGAGCAAGAAGATGTAGTACCTTTGCTAGTCCCTGGGAGTCACAGTTTTAATACTTATTGCAGCTGCGGAAGCATCGTCAGCTGGGTGTCAAGAAGGCAGTGTTGGCTGGGACCCTTCCTCTGAGAAATTCTGCTGACAGAAAATGCTGTTTCTACAGACAAATATTGTTTCTGCAAAAGTAAGCATTTTTTTTTTCTCCATCAAAATCTTAAATTCCAAATGTTACGTATTTTCTGACAAGATTTTCAATTTTAATTTTGGGTTGGTTTTGATCTGAGATGGATTTTCTTTCAACTTTACTATCGAATGGCTTCATATCAAACCATCCAACTACATTTTCTTAAGGGAGGCTCCAGCTGAAGTAGCATCTGAATGTAACTGATGCTCAGTTACCTCACTGTTGTGCACAGAAGTGGAAGAAAATTTTTCTATCCAACTCTTTCTGCACTTAATCATACATTTCATGGAGCTATGCCAGTTTCAGTAAACAGTTCTGATGTGAAAACTAAAAACTTATTTTTCTATTTTCAATTACCATACTTGTTTAAATAAAACCTATTAGGACCTTTTGTATGGTCAAAACGTTTTTATTCACAAGAAATTTTCAAGTTCTCATTCTGAATAGGAATTTGAATATCTTCGGTGTTGTATTTTGATATGGTGAGACATCAAAATCCTGACAATTCTAATCAAGGATGATAAGTTTACTGTAGAAAGACTGTAACACAGAGAGAGATACCTCTCATTTTAAGGAATGTGAGATGAAACGCAGCATTTTCTGTGTTTCAGTCACTATGCTTTTACTATAAACAGGATTTAAACCCAGCAGTCTTGAATGCACATTTACCTTGTTACTGTAAGACTACTTTCTGAAGGATTTAGCAGACTGAGGAAGAAGCTCTGACTCTCATTTCTTCTGTGGCCAATGGGCTGTTTGGCCAGTGGGTGAGAGTGTGAAAACACTGCTTGCACCGGCTGCTTCGCATGACTGCTGGAAGAAACTGTGGTATTTGTGAAGTGCATTTGGTGAAATTTACAGCGTTACCGAGCAATTTATTCGCACAGTAATAACACTTCCTGGTAAATACAATTCAGTAAGTAAGGATGACTGTGCATTCCAAGGAATAAAGGCTAAATATCTGGAAGTTAAATGGCACAAACATTGCTTTTCTGTGGAAAACGCTGCCAGAGCAGCAACCATTCAGTACAAGCCATCAAAGTCCCGAGGCCACCTGAAATGCCAGATGCATCTTCTACATTTTTTAAAAATTGCATTGTAGAGTGTTTAAACATTTAAATTGTCATATAGGCAGTTTTTTGAATATATAAGTTAAAACTCTTATATTTCAGATAATTTCTGTGATTGTCCTGCTATCTAATATTTGAATCTAAAATCTTCAGCTATATAGATTGAGTGAGAGGACGTACTAGCTGATTCACAAAGCTTTTTAGGAATCTCAACCCTTAGAAATAAGTGCTTCACTGAAATCAATAGGAATGAGAAGTTCAAGTGTATTTTTTCTGTAGAAGGCACAAATGAGATACCTCTCTGCTCTTCGTGTCGGTTAAACCTGAAGCCAGTCTTTTTGTTTTGTAAGGTGCTATTAGCTTCTGTTTTGTAATTCTCCACTCCTAATGTATCTACTTATCTAAAGTATTGAAGACACATCTTCATCACTGAAATATTTGCCAACTACATAATTGTTTTCTAAATATACTCAATGTTTGATTTGTACAATTCTGTTCAATGGTTTGGTTGCAGTAGCCCCAGACTAAGTGAGACAGGAAAGATGACTAGAAAAGTAAGTCTGTTGTCAATAAGCTTAAATTTGCCAGACTACAGGGTTCAGCTCTAAGGCAATTTTTTTTTTTTTTTTTCCAAAATTTTGGAAAAAAGCTCTGGTAAATTTGAAAAAAAAAAAAGCAACAAAACACTACACGTAATTTTGTGCCTTTGAGAGTAACTCAGGTGCAGCCAAATCCAGATTGCTGGGAGCAGATATATATGTCCCCCTCGCCCTCCCTCAGCAGTAGTCTGAGCAGATGGATGAGCGTAGTGCAGTGCCCTGAAGGTGAACCAGCTCTGGGACATGTCTCAGGCCATGGTGCAAAGTGACTAGATTTAAGGGCCCTCCACGGAGATTACTTGTCACCAATCCATATTCCCAGCTAGGGATTTGTTGCAGTTGATCCTGGAGACAGTGCTTGTGCAGGTAGGTCCAAGCACATGTGGGGCTATTAATGATCCACATTGTATCCCCCTGAAAATGAAAAGCCAGCGTGGTCTTTATGACTTCATATCCCTGCAGCAAGGTAGGAAATTATTATTAATGTAACAGTGAAACAAACAGCTAACACTCTCCCAAAGCAGAGTTTTTTGTGTCATGTATAGTGACCTTTAAAAAGGCTGTCAGTACAATTTTTACAGTGCTTTCTTAGATACTGCTGTGCATTTTCAGTTACAGGGGTTTTAATTCCGTAGTGGCAGATCTTGTATTAGAGACAAACCATAAAAATCCTGTAATATAATTATCGAATTAGTGTGCAAAACATGCATACAACATGCAGCCTGGTTTCAGGTGTATCTATATACAAGTATGATTGTTTGTATCAGTTCTGGGTGTGAATTTAGAGGGGATTGGCAGTGCCTGATGGGGCTCTATGAGTGTGGCCATCACCAGGGTCTTGGTCCTGTGACCAGACAGGACTTGGCTGTCACCTGGAGGCTTTGTCAGGGCAGAGGCTGGAGTGGCACAGGCTTCATCCCACTGCCCGTGCTGACCTAAAGGAGAAGCATGGTGAATTCCTGCAGGAGAGAGGCCAGAAAGGCATGCTGAGGTCTCTCTCAGTGCAAAATATTTCCTAAGAATTTCCAGTGGAGATTTTGATTTCCTTTTTCATGTTTAATGGCCATTGTTCGGGTTGGTGGTGCTGGAAGCCGTGGAAGAAATCCTTGATCCCAGTTGGTTCCAGTTAGGACAGAGTTAATTTTTCCTCCTAGTAGCTGGTAGGGTGCTATGTTTTGGATTAGGATGAGAAGAATGCTGATAACATGCCGATGTTTTAATTGTCGCAGAGCAGTGCTTACACCAAGCCAAGGACTTTTCGGCTTCTCGCTCTGTCCTGCCAGCGGGCAGGCTGGGGGTGCAGCAGGAGCTGGGAGGGGACAGACCCAGGACAGCTGACCCAAACTGGCCAAAGGGGTATTCCATACCATCTGGCGTCATGCTAAACAATATATAGGGGTGGCTGGCCGGGGTGGGGGGCCGGCTGCTCGGGGATAGGCTGGGCATCGGTCAGCGGGTGGTGAGCAATTGCATTGTGCATCGCTTGTTTCTTACACATTATTATTATTAATACTATTATCATTATCACTATTATTATTATTATTGTTATTATTATGTTCCTGTCTTAATAAACTGTCTTTATCTCAACTCACCGGCTTCACTTTCCCGTTTCTCTCCCCCATCCCAGAGAGGGAGGGGGGAGGGTGAGCGAACGGCTGTGTGGTGTTTAGCTGCCAGCCGGGTTAAACCACAACGGTCCTTTTGGCGCCCAACGTGGGGCTTGAAGGGTTGAGATATCGACAAATTTGACCAGAGTGTGTTAAATTAAAATTGGTGTAAGTATTGGACCTGCTTAATAGTTGCTAGTCACAATGTTGATTGCCTTAATCTCCAGTCTGCTGTGCCTGTTTTCCAAATTGAGTTTTATGGTGCGTTACTTTCTGTTTGTGCTCCCTGTTGCACTGTTTATCCTTTCCGGGCCCTGGTTTAAGATTGTTATGGTACTGTGCGGTGTAACAATGGCTTATGAAATGATGAAATATCTGGTCACGACTATAACCTGGTATTTGTACTCAGCACTGACGTCGACTCTATACTTTGGAAACCATATCTCGGAAACTATTAGCAATTACACCTATTGCCTGTTTTTGTCAGGGAGCCAATCTGTGAAGGGGACAGGGGAAGACATGTTTCCCTACCTGTTCACTCTCCCTTTCTCCTTCACCACCACCCTCTTATCCCCCGAGCTAGTTACGGTGGTTCTCCGAGATGTTGAATATCCTTGGGATACTCAGACCAGCCTGCTCTTGTTGTTATGTCTCCTGAATGCGCTTCAGGTTTTGTTGAGGGTTAAACAACTACTTAGGCATCTCATCCGGAGATCTGTCTTGAGGCGGGATAGTTGCGAGTGGCAGGGAGTGTGGGAGGATATGGGCAGGTTTCTAGAGCAGTGGTCACCTCCAGTGTTTTGGACATTCACCCCTGAACAACTGCAAAATCCTAAAAAGCTGGCAGAATGCTTGAAAAAAAGGTGTCATGACTCTGGCAGTTCCAAAGTGACACAAATCACTGTAGCGTGCTGGGGTCTGGCTTGTGCCTATCGAGCTGCAATTGATGCTACTAGCAACCCAGCTCCAGCTCCTGCAGCCGCTCCAGCTCCTGCAGCTGCTCCAGCTCCAGCTCCCGCAGCCGCTCCAGCTCCTGCAGCAGCTCCAGCTCCTGCAGCTGCTCCCACTCCTGTGTCTGGGTCAGAGAAACGAGCTGTAGCAGTGCAAGCTGACCCCGCAGAGGGTATTCCAACCCCTGTGGCAGACCCTGTGGCTGGGTCAGAGAAACGAGCTGTAGCAGTGCAAGTTGCCCCTGTAGACAAGGTGAAAAAATGGTATAGAGGCTCAGGTCGTTTAGAACGCAGTCTTCTGCTAAGTCTGGGCATAGTGAAGACGAGGTGGGGCCATCAAAGGTGCAGGAGACTGAAGATGAGGATGGGGATGTCGAAAAATCAACAGTAACTACCCGGACTCTATACCAGCGTGAGCTACGAGATGTGCGAAAAGATTTTGGTCGCTGTATAGGTGAGCAGCTTGTCACCTGGCTGCTCCAGTGCTGGGACACCGGAGCCAATTATGTGGAATTAGAGGGCAAGGAAGCCAGGCGGCTGGGATCCCTTGCTAGGGACGCATGCATTGACAAAGCAATTGGAGATGGAGCACGATCTCGCAGCCTCTGGAGGCGTCTCCTGTCAGCTGTGCAGGAAAGGTATCCCTTCAAGGAAGAACTTGTATGTCTACCAGGCAAATGGACCACCATGGAGAAGGGAATTCAGTACCTGAGGGAATTGGCCGTACGGGAAGTAATTTATAAGGCCCTAGACGACGCACAAACATCCACAGATCCAGATGCAGTCCGGTGTACACCACCCATGTGGCGGAAGTTTGTACGGAGTGCACCATCATCATATGCCAGCTCATTGGCAATACTAACCTGGAAAGAGGAGGAGAATCCCCCAGTGAATGAAGTGACTAAAATACTCCGGCAGTACGAAGGAAATCTCTCCTCTTCCCTACAGGCCTGTGTCTCGGCTGTGGAGAAACTCTCTGAAGAGGTCCACCAACTTAAAGAGAATTTATCTTCCCCTCCCTGAACGAACCAGTGTCCACCAGCTAAAAGAGAATGCTTTGGAGAAACTTTCTGAAAAGATCCACCAACTTGAAGAAAGATTATCTTCCCCTCCACCTGAACGAACCAGTGTCCACCAGCTAAAAGAGAATACTTTGGAGAAACTTTCTGAAAAGATCCACCAACTTGAAGAGAGATTATTTTCCTCCCCACCTGTACAAACCAGTGTCTCAGCTATTAGGCGTAAACATTCATCTATGCAAGGAAGACAATATGGTGGGCACACACACCGCGCCACCCTGTGGTTTTACCTACGTGACCATGGAGAGGACATGAGAAAATGGGATGGAAAATCTACTGCGACCCTAGAGGCACGGGTACGTGAATTGCAAAGGAAAACAAGTGGGAAAAAGGAATTCTCTGAAAAGTTTGCTGCTCCATCTTCCAGCAGGCAGTCCTTTAAACACAGAAACGAAGATTCTGACCAGGACTAGAGGGGCCCTGCCTCCAGCCAGGGGGAGGAAAGGGACAATCGAGTTTATTGGACTGTGTGGATTTGATGGCCTGACACGTCAGACGCACAGAAGTATAAGGCTTTGGTAGACACCGGTGCACAATGTACTCTAATGCCATCAAGCTATAAAGGGCCAGAGCCCATCTGTATTTATGGTGTGACGGGGGGATCCCAGCAGTTAACTGTATTGGAGGCTGAAGTGAGTCTAACCGGTAATGAGTGGCAAAAGCACCGTATTGTGACTGGCCCAGATGCTCCGTGCATCCTTGGCATAGACTATCTTAGAAGAGGATATTTCAAGGACCCAAAAGGGTTCCGCTGGGCTTTTGGCATAGCTGCCTTGGAGACAGAGGACATTAAACAGTTGTCTACCTTGCCTGGTCTCTCAGAGGACCCTTCTGTTGTGGGGTTGCTGAGGGTTGAAGAACAGCAAGTGCCGATCGCTACCACAACTGTGCACCGGCGTCAATATCGCACCAACCGAGACTCCCTGAGTCCCATCCATAAGCTAATTCGTCAACTGGAGAGCCAAGGAGTGATCAGCAAGACTCATTCACCTTTTAATAGTCCCATATGGCCAGTGCGAAAGTCTAATGGTGAGTGGAGACTAACAGTGGACTATCGTGGCCTGAACGAAGTCACGCCACCACTGAGTGCTGCAGTGCCGGACATGCTAGAACTCCAGTATGAACTGGAATCAAAGGCAGCCAAGTGGTATGCCACAATTGATATCGCTAATGCATTTTTCTCCATCCCTCTAGCAGCACAATGCAGGCCACAGTTTGCTTTCACTTGGAGGGGAGTCCAATATACTTGGAATCGGCTGCCCCAGGGGTGGAAACACAGCCCTACCATTTGCCATGGACTGATCCAGTCTGCGCTGGAGCAGGGGGAAGCTCCTGAACACCTGCAGTACATCGATGACATCATTGTGTGGGGTGACACTGCAGAAGAAGTTTTCGAGAAAGGGAAGAAAATAGTCCAAATCCTTCTGAAGGCCGGTTTTGCCATAAAACAGAATAAAGTTAAAGGACCTGCATGAGAGATCCAGTTTTTAGGAATAAAATGGCAAGATGGACGTCGTCAAATCCCAATGGATGTGATCAACAAAATAACAGCTATGTCTCCACCAACTAGCAAAAAAGAAACACAAACTTTCCTAGGTGTCATGGGGTTTTGGAGAATGCATATTCCAAATTACAGTCTGATTGTAAACCCGCTCTACCAAGTAACCTGTAAGAAGAATGCTTTTGAATGGGGCCCTGAGCAACGACAAGCCTTTGAACAAATTAGGCAGGAAATAGTTCATGCAGTAGCCCTCGGGCCAGTCCGAACAGGACCAGATGTAAAGAATGTGCTCTACACCGCAGCCGGGGAGAATGGTCCCACCTGGAGCCTCTGGCAGAAAGAACCTGGGGAAACTTGAGGTCGACCCCTGGGGTTTTGGAGTCGGGGATACAGAGGATCTGAGGCCCGCTATACTCCAACTGAAAAGGAGATATTGGCAGCATATGAAGGAGTTTGATCTGCTTCGGAAGTGGTCGGTACTGAAGCGCAGCTCCTCCTGGCACCCCGACTGCCGGTACTAGGCTGGATGTTCAAAGGAAGGGTCCCCTCTACACATCATGCAACTGATGCTACATGGAGCAAGTGGGTTGCACTGATTACTCAGCGGGCTCGAATAGGAAACCCCAGTCGCCCAGGAATCTTGGAGGTGATTATGGACTGGCCAGAAGGCAAATACTTTGGGATATCATCAGAGGAGGAGGTGGTTTGTGCTGAAGAAGCCCCACTGTACAACAAGCTACCGGAAAATGAGAAGAAATATGCCTTGTTCACTGATGGGTCCTGTCATATTGTGGAAAAGCATCGGAGATGGAAAGCTGCTGTATGGAGTCCTACACGACGAGTTGCAGAAGCTGCTGAGGGAGAAGGTGAATCGAGTCAGTTTGCAGAAGTGAAAGCCATTCAGCTGGCTTTAGATATTGCTGAACGAGAAAAGTGGCCAGTTCTCTATCTCTATACTGATTCATGGATGGTAGCAAATGCCCTGTGGGGGTGGTTACAGCAATGGAAGCAGAACAACTGGCAGTGCAGGGGCAAGCCCATCTGGGCTGCGGCATTGTGGCAAGATATTGCTGCCCGGGTAGAGAACCTGGTTGTAAAGGTACGCCTTGTAGATGCTCACGTGCCCAAGAATCGGGCTACTTGGTGTTTAGCTGCCGGCCGGGTTAAACCACAACAGAACCATAGTAACTCATGGCAGAGGGCCCAGTGAGGCATTAAGTCACTGCCAGGACTCTCTGTTATCTAAACAGTTGTATAGTTCCATCTCATTCAAGATGCAGTAATGTCTAGGAATGATTTTGCTAAATATTGCCAGGACAGGCAGTTTTATTTGTTTTATAGAAAGGGGACTGATGGAAGGGCTTTGGGAGGAGCTGAGCCAAGCTGTTAGGATTAGAGTTTCTGGAAGGCTGGGGAAGAATAGAGAGGGTTCTTCTCCTATGCTTTAGGTTTTCCTGTTATGTTAGGTCATTTCCAACTAGCTACCTTCCCAGCCTTTTGGGAGGCTCTGTAACAGAGATCAGTTCCTCAAGAAAGAACAAATGAATTTGGAGATACACTTATGTTGTAAAGGAAGTGGTTTGTATGCATTATCTCCTACAGAGAGAGATCCCATGGGAAAAATACTCTCTGCCTAGAAAAATTGACTCATATGGGGTTGTCCATGAGCAGAATGGTTCTTGTAAATAAGGTTTATCATCCCTGACCTTACACCTTACAGATCTGGACTCCAGGATGGAAGTTTCCTGGGGACACAGGTATACTGCAGACATGCATGTTACCATACGTTGTAAAGCCGGCACATCTCAAAGATTTTGGTAAGAAAAGTGGTGCACAAAGGACAGGGTGAGGTCTGTCATTACACACATCGAGTAATCCACTAACAGATCTGGCTGCAGATGCTTGGCCAGCTCTCTGTCCAGGGGTGGATAAACTGGATGGATTTGCTTTGTGTTTGGGAGGAAGCCTGTCACAGGTGAAATGCTCTAGAACCTCAATAACATTTTACTTTTCAGATAAGTGAGTTATTTCTGGCAGAAAATAAGGTGATCTTAAAGTCTTGAGGAGATACTATAGCCAGTACAATTTTGTTTGGTGGTAGTGGGAATGTGCATTGGGAGCAGCATTGGCAAAGAATCATGAAATATTTCCCTGTGTTGCAAATATGCCATCTATTCCCTGTGACAGCGTACCCAAAGTAGACTGCTGTACCCGCTCTTCCCTTGGAAAGAAATATAGCTGTTTAATTGACTTTACTGAGAATAAGATCAGGCTTAACTTCTGTAAATCACAATTCAGGGCTGCCAGTTTGCTGGAACACGTGTCCTGTGGTTCCTTCCTGAACCTGGCCACATCCCTGAGGTGCAGATACCTTCTGGCTGTGCGGACAGCTGTCACCTCTGGGTCCTACTGCGTCCCACGGCAGCGCTCAGTGCGGGCCTGCCCTGGAGAGAGCAGTGGGTGACACTTTTGAGTAGCTTTCTCCTGATGTGCAAAACACAGGGAAAGGAGAGTAATCCAAACTGGAGGAGCAGCTGGCATGTCTTACTTTTTGTCTGGAATGAAGAGCAGGTAGGGACCAGGCAGTGTACAACTTCTTCTGCAAAGGCTAACAGTGATGTTCTGCCCTTAAATTAGCCTGGTTTGCAAGGCACCACTAAATTCTTGTGAAAATATCTCCATTTAACTGTAATAGCTGAACTTCAAGGCACATCACAGCTATTACCTCAAGCCTAGCTAGCAGCAATTTAGTGATGACAGTAATGTAGATTAAATAAGATCTCATTTATAAAATTTCATCTAAATATCTTTAAAAGAAATCAAGCATAAATATGATTTGTTTGTTTGTTTTTAATGAAATAGGCAAGTCACACCTGTGTTTTGGTAGGTGCCACAACTTTGCTATCAGACAGTGGCATTTGTCATTACAGCAAATGTCTTGGGTGGGGGAGTGCTATAAATCTGTAGCAAAACTGAGTGGCATGTTCGTGTTAGAATTGGAGACTGCTCTGAGTTTTTATGAACCACCTCAGGAGCAGTGGCTGCAGCTTCCTTGCGAGGGTATTTGCTCTGATATTAAGGGGATGGCAAGTCAGGGAGAACAATGAGCTCATATTTGGCCAGGATTTACCACGCACTTTTACAGGCACTATGATGTATATTAAATAGACCCAACTTGCTGATATAATTTTGTCCCTCTAGTAATAGAAAGGAGCCCATTTAATGCCTGTATTTATGGTCATTGCTCTATCCTCCTACACCATGTGGAAGAAAAGCAGCTGTGATAATACATGTGTATGTTAAGGATCTCATTTAAATTCTTCCACTAGTTACAGCGCAATGGGCTTTTGGTGAAGATGCTATAGCTTGTCTTTACTGCTTTTCATTATCAGACGAGTTTCAGACATTTACTAGTATTGTAGGTTAATTATAGCCAGAGCTGTGCTGTTTCCTGGTAGGCCCAGGATAGCTCTGGTGAGGATATTCCTGCCAAAAAAATGGACTGTTTCTCCACAGCAGAAACTAAAATTACACTTCATCGATTTCTACCCAGTCCTAACAGTGAAAAAAGGCTCTCAGACTTTAAAAGCTGAAGTGATATATCTGAAGTTGGGTAGCCTGTTTCTCTGGGAGGTGGTAGAGTCCCAGGCCCTAAAAATGCCACTGCACTGCCATTTTATTTATTATTAATTCAGTGAGTGTATCAAATAGCTAGAGGCATCTGTCTGTTACATTGAGGCCTGTCCCAGCAATTCGAACACGCGGCTGCACAAAGGGACAACCTCTGAATATTCTCACCTCCATCCCTGACCTCCTCAGCAGTCTGCAAAACAAAAGTAAAGGCTGATGTGTGAGTTACACACACAAACAGCTATTTTGGTTCCTTCCTCTTGGTTGTGTGGTGATGTTTTACCCTCTCCTTTCTCTAAGGGAGGTAAGGAACGACTGACAAGTGTCTCCAAGGGCATTCAGTGAAATGAAGCTTCTGATGAATCCATAAATGCTCTACAACCTTTGAACTGAAAGTGCCTTGCTGCTGCCTATGTCCCCTCTCCTTTGCGCATGGTGCCCAAGGGTTGCTAGCATGGGCACCTGACCTGACCTCGAGGCTGGATGCTGGCTCTGGCAAGTCTTCATAGCTGTTGTTGTCAGATGTTGCCTTCAATTTTTGCATCTGAAAAGGCCAGATTTTTCCAGTTACCTGGGAGATTTCACTCCATTTGCATTTTTCCTTGTGTTGTTTTATCATAGCAGTGCTTTTGACTGAGGTTCTCAAGATTATTTTTTGCATTTGAAATGAGCAGAGTTCAGGGGAGAAGCCTTCAATGTCACATCTCAGCAATCTGTTTAGGCTACATTTCTGCTCAGGGCTCAAGATACAAAGTTAAAGGTACAATCCTATCAGTCCAGTTCCTTCCTTTCCTCCTGTTCATGTGTGGTAAAAGTACAGATTAGAACCTCACTGAAACATGCCAACAGTTAAAATCTTCTTTTGGGTTCTGAAATAATTCATCCAGATTTCAGTCTCGTTGAGCTTATTCTAGGGCACTGGAAAAATGCACGAGCCCCAGACAAAGATACAATTTAATGTGCTTTTAAAGTGCATATTCACAGTTAAAATTGACTTTGTGATTCTCCTTGCCTTTCTAATCTTTGCCTAAAAAAATAGGTTTGCAAACACATCCAGTCTAGCCAATATCTCTATTTAAATCTGAAACCCTATACTAGGGAGAATCTTTTCCAGTTGCTTGGTCCTGTTACCCAGAATCACATCTCTTACAGAGTACCCTATTATTTATGACAACTAGCAGGATGACGATCAGCATAAAACTGTAGAACCAATACAAATGCCTCTTTCCAAATGTATGCTGAATGTATCTGGAGGCATTAAAGAAGTCAAGTGGATCAAGGAGTAGCTACTACTTCGCAGACATCTGGTAAAAGCACAGATTGATTCTGAATGTCCTCCAGCAATGAAGTAGTGCTATAGATAAAGAAGTAACCAGTATTGTGAGAACATCTGCTAATTTTTGCGTTCACTGTAGAATATATGCTATGAGGGAAAACGTTGCTCCCTCATTCATATTACCCGGATTGCTTCATAATTTGGGCTTAATGGTGCAAATCGGATAATAGCAAAATTGTTCCAAATTTGTAAAAAATATTTGGCTAATTTTATTTATTGTGAGAACCAGTACAAAATGTCTGTCTAACTTTGTACTTCCTGATGGCAGCTCACACAGGGTCTGTAATTCGTTCTCCCCTTCCTCACACACAGTTCTGCTTTGCCTGGGGGAACAGCCTGGCAGCAGTAAGGATCTCCAAAATCCTTAACTCTTCAGATGAAGATGAGGGAGATTTTAGCAATGCATGGGCAGCATAGGGTATGAAAATTCTCCAAAGCAATAGCTCTGCAGCAGTTGGAGCCCTAGCCTCAGGCATTGAGAAACTGGGGCATATTGGGGGAATGCTCCCCTATGCTCCCACCTAATTTTCCCTAAATTTATCATTCTTCCTTAGGCAACTCCCCTGTAAAGCTCTGCATTGTGGGCCTTCATAAGAACAGTAGTAAACAAGATATCCTGACCAGCTGCTTCTCTATTTTATGAAACACTAACGTAGACCAACTTTGCCCTGCATGTGACTTCACTGGAGGCTTGGGGTTTTGTTGGGTGTGCTTGGGCACATTGTGGGCACCTGGGGCTTGTTGGGGGGTGCTTGGGCTCACTGTGGGCACCTGGGGCTCATTGTACCTGCTGAGGAACCAAATTGTTTCAGCTGCTGAGGAGCTGATTCTTCCTCCTCTGCTGTTTCTGGTTTGTTGTTGGTGGTGAAAGGAGTGTGGAACCCATCATTTCTAATGGTAGTTTCAGTAGGGCTATTCAGCGTAAAAATATTTCGTGCTTTGCAGAAGGTATAGGAATGGCAAAACGTCTGGAGGGAACAGAAAAGGTAAGATTTGTAATGCTTGATAGTGAGACCTTCCGTGAATAACAATGTGTTTGCAAAAGATTTTGGGTTTTCAGTGGGGAGCTGCTTTTTTGTTTCAAATGGAAGCTGGCTTTCAGTTAATATAGATTTATCCACTTTGGGATACAAAATCCTGCTTTCTGCTCTGTGCTATTTTTTCTGAATGCCACAGGAGGCTTTATTTTTCCCTGACAGCTAGCTAAAGGGCACATTTATTTGACAACTTCTTCATCAGTGAAAAAGTAGAAAATACATTAATCTAAGGCTTTATGCAGTCTAGTTACACCAAGGATCTCAACAGAGTACTTCAGGAAACGATAGCAGAAGCTTCTTTCAATGTTGTAGGGTTAACTGGGAAATCGAACTTCTTTAAGTCAGTTCTAATGTATGCTATGTGAGAGAACTGCTTTTCAGGAATAAATCCAGGGTAAGGGGTCATGGGTGAGTATGAGGGTTGCTGGGGAAAACCCAGATGTGAAAGAAGCACAAAAAATCAGAGGGGTTCTTGGCTTGCACAGGGTTAGCTTGAGCTGCTGGGAGTAACAGTGTTGTAAGTTCTGCCCCCAGGATGCACTGTAATTAGCTCAGCCTGGATTTCGTAATTATTCATATTGTACCATCATGTAGAGGCCTGGGTCAGTGTATTATGCACACAAAATTCACAGACAGGTTCTTGTACTGAAGCTCTCTGCAGGAAAGGGAAACTACAGTGGCATTTCTTATGGTATGCTCTGTTATTGGCCCCATGGGGCTGTTCATGGTCTTGGTGGGACACTGTAGGAAACGCACCTCTGGTAGGATGTGTGCCCCAAAGGGACAGCAGTCTTCAAGTGAGTGAAATTCATGTGTACCTGCTGCATTCAGATGGATGAATAATCCTGGAAAACCATGAAATGTTATGTCTAAATGTGAGTACATGGCTTAAGTTTGTATAAAATCAGAAAGTAAGCAAAGAGAATGGACGGGGAGAGGGCAGAGAGTTGTGAACTGCTTGCGTACACCAGCTCAGGGCACAGCCTGAAGTACCAGGAATGAAATCCTCGCTCCTCTGAGGGTTTTGTGGTTCTGTCATTGACTTTGGTTGAGTCAGGGTTTCCCTAGTCTTTGTTTCCTTTTTATAGTCTTTTATTATCATCCTGAGCAACTGAGAAGGTTTGGGCCTCTGCAGATAAATCCTTTTCAGGCATTGACTTTTCATGACAGTTTTAAATGTCAATCTGTTCTTAGCTGATGGATTAGTGAGGCTTATTACAGACTATGTTAATTTAGTCTGTACGTGTAGATCTGCATTTATAAGTAGCATGGAAACGTGTTAACATTTTTACATAATGATAGGTAAAGCACTCAATGTTTGAGATGTCAATGAGAGTTGGCTGAAAGGCTGTCTGCAAATTTTTCTCCTGGGCAAGCAGGATCACCTGCTTCGTGTGGTGATCAAGAAAGACCCTTCCTTGCATGCAGAGAAAGCAAATTTACTTATGTAAATTGACAACACAGCCAGTGGGCATTCTGCTTGTAATGTAGCCAAGTCCCACCTAATATGAGACTGATGTAATTTGATTTCCATTAAAATGTAGTATTTGAGGTTTTATCAATTCTTGCCTGCATGCAAGATGTTGCTGATGTTACTGGCTGCAAGAAAGTGTGGAAACCGCATTAGTGTTTAAAATAAAATAATATGCCCTCACAGGGAGCCCGGGGGAGGAGAATGAGGCATAGTGATAAATCCACTAGTGACTATTTTAAAATGGATTCCTTTGTGAGATTTACTTTTATACCAAGAAGAACCTGTGCATGTTACAGATGATGAGCTTGTACAGTTCTTTGTAAGACAGTATTTCTGGTACTCACAAGAGAGTAGACTAAACAGAATATGTGAGCTAGTAGTTTGTGCAAGTTAAAGTGGAACAATCCCTTTTAATACTTAATTAGATTATGGGGAATCTTTATAATTTGGAATGCTTATTTCCAATATGCATCTGCTAGAAACAGTATCTTAATCCATACTTCTGTTTTTAGCATTGTATAGTTGTCTTATTTATTTTATACCCAAGTTTACTTAATATATTAATTCTGAATTTGACAAAAAGGCTGCCAGGCAGGTAAACTTGGTGCTGGGTCCTGTCTTGTTTGCACATATTACTGAGGATGCTGAGGTTTCTCATTGTTAGCTGAGTGCAGTAAAGAGCTGCATATCTATGGAGGAGCCAGAGAAGAATCCAGATTTCACTGCTGTGACTTTGAGATAACAGCAGTGAAATGCAGAAGTGTTTAACTTTGAATGTATGAAGAGAACGAATCTGAGTAATTCAGTTTTTTTTTATATAGTCACATTGGTGATGACGTTCTTCCTTGCGGGCTGGGAATTAAAGGCAAAACATTCATACTGAGAAGCTCTGTTTGAATGGGATAGGAAGTTGAAATCTGCACTTTTTTTGTGCGACAGAGCTACGAAATGAGTCATTTTAGTCTAACACTAAACAGCTTATTCCAATAAGGCACACTACTACCTTTTAAAGCTACTCCCTCTGTTCCACTTCAGACTCCAGCATTGTTTTTTCTGTTCTGCTGCTCTGGAGATTTGTGTTAGGATTTTACAGAAACAATTCGCATAGTGACTCTAAAGAAGAAATCCAATAATGATGTGCTTATTTGTTTAGATCACCCCACCCACACCTTGATATAGTTGTTAACAAAGTGAAGTTACTGACACCAGTATCCTGTTTTACAATGGTCTATAAAGAAATGCCTGGTAATTGTGGGTGGTTGTGGTAGTAGTGAGATTTTTTTTTTTTAATTAAATGCTTGGATTATTTCTGTGACTTTGGCTTCACTTTGGGGTGTCATCTCTGTTAAATGCTTGTGGTTTGTCCTTACAAGACAGAATGTGATAATGGGAAATATAGTATGTTTAAAATACTGTAGGATTATGTGTTTCTGTAGCCTCTCTGTTGGGAGCAGGTGAAAGCAGAGCTGGGCCTCTGAGCAGAGGCAGATCATGACACTGGTTCCCCAGGACTGCATGGGGTTCTGCAGACAACTATTGGGTCTGGCACTCTCCTTTCCAGCACAGATAGTAGAGGATGTGTGCTGGGGTTGTAAGGTAACTGTACCCAGCCTTCTCTGGAAGGGATGCCCTATGGCTCTTACTGTGGCTGTATGCCTGAGGCAGTACTATGCAGGGCAAAGAGGCAGAGGAATTGATCTCGGGTGCAGCAGTGCTTAGGAGGAGTTTGACTCTTCAGATATGCACTTTCACATATGATCATCAGCTCAAAGCAGTGAACACGTCTGGAGTTCAGTGGTGCCAAGTCTTGCCCGCTTAGATGAGGTTTCCATTGTGTGTACTTCTGGTGCCAGGGCTGCCCTGATGACAGTATCCTGCTGAGGGCAATAGTAACTGAACCTACACTGATATGGACAGAGTCGTCCTCCATTCCTACTGAGATTGAACTGATCTAACCTTACCACATCTAATTTGTTTAATAGGATACAGTTTGTTTTGATGTTGCTTCCCTTTCCAAGGACATAGCATTACTGTACTGTTAATGATGCATCCCTGTATCTATTTGGCACCAGTGGAGCAGCATGTTAAATGCAGATCTTTAGAAAATGCATCTTTACAGCTGTCTAATCTTTGTATTTGCCACCTAGCAGTATACAAATGAACCTGGGGCTGTGTGAGTCAGCATCATGGGATGCAGCACAAAACACGTGTGGTTTATGAATTGAGCGGATGAGCTGGAAAATAGCAGCTGAATTTAAGCTGCCAAATTGGTGTAACAGAGGGAGACTTTAAAGCACTTCTTCAGAGATTGAAATGAATTGCTGTAGGTTGTGGTGCCCATGACCTTTAGATATTTTTGACAGTGAAGCATAACCTGTTGTCATGAAGAAAATCCCCATTGCAAAAGGACACCTCTTCCATTATTCAGTCCTTTGGTGTGTGTGGTTAAGTCATTTTATTTTGGAAAAGTTAGTATGATTATAGCATGAGGATGCCCTCTGCTTTAATTCAATCTCCCTGACCTAAGTTCAAACCCATCACATGTTGTAGCAACTGCAAATAATTCCTTTGTAAGATTGTCAGAAGTGAAATGAGGTTAAGTCAAAACCCCACAGGTCTGCAGAATGTATGACTAACGTGTATGACGGGGTGATTGGCAATTGCCAGCTGGAAGTGTCAGTTTTAAATTGTCCTTGGAAGAGTTGTCATCCTCAATCAAAGTTTCAGCTTGGTGACAAGGAAATTAGAAAAGAGCCTACAAAAGCCGATCTCAGCTTGAAAACGTCCGACAAAAGGATAAAAGTTCGACAAGATAACTTAAGAAAGGATAAATAATAACTTTCTCTCTGCACAAATGTTAATGGCTAACACCGTGAGCTGCTTCCATGCTGATTATCTTCTGACTTAGCCTCATTAGGCCAAATTTTAAAAATATTCAGGGACTAGGCATGTAGGTGACTAGTGGGAATTTTCAAAGCCTAGGAAAGGCTAAACGACTAGGTCTGCCTCATCATCACAGCACTTGGGTCTTCAGCCTGACTGGATGTTAGGGCTTGTCAGAGGAAAGCAGGTTCCTAGCTTACATCTCTGAGATGCCAAAATATTTGTGCAGATAAGTCTGTCATCTTTGAGGCTGCTTTTGTAAGAGCCTTTTTGGTTTTGGGTTGGTGTATTTCTTGGCTCAGATGCCTTAAATGCTCTTCAGGAATGCAGATTTATTCTGAAGTTGATTTTTGAAATTCTCTGGGTTAAAATAAGGTGTCTTTACAATAATAAATACACAATGAATACAGAGGAGTTGTGTGCTCCAAGTGTAGGTCTTAACTGGGACTTTGCATAGGTGGAGTTCTCCCTCCACTGAGCAGATTAACAACTGATGGGTTTACATCAAATGTAGTCTCTTCTTGGCTTTGTCAAATGTACATGTTCAGAGATCTAAATCCTGCTTGTGCTGGGGATGTGGGGAGTACATGTGTAATGACGTTGCTATAGCAGCATAAACTAGTGCACTTCTGAAGGTGCTGCCTTTCTTTCCTTGTTTTTGCTTGAATTAATCTCCCACCTTTATCTCCAAACAGTAGGAAAAGACACCAGCCACAATGAGTTATCCATGAGCTGGATTTCAGAAGCCACTGGGACCTATGGGTGGTGGTGGTGGTGTAGAATGTTCTGTATTTAAAAAACACAAACATTTACAGAGTTCAGTTTTATCGGTGTAACAGCCGTGGAAGTTCTACTCATTAAAAGAAGGGAAATTTGGGGTAGGAAATTAAAATGGACTATCTTCTTTCACTAGTACTATAGAATATCCAAAGAAAAATCAAAACTTCTTTACCGCTCTTTCTGCTAGAATAATTAGAAATGTCTTTGTGCAGTGTATCCAGCTACTTTTACGCCTTCTCTGCAAGGTATCTTTCAAACTTAAATTTAACTTGACACCTTTCTCAGTGACCATTAATTCAGTTTGTAAGAGACTCTGGAAACCTTTGATATTGATACTGTGTTGCTGCAATTACTGCCTATGGTCCTGCAGCCATACTAAAATAAAAAGGCCTGCATACTTTGCTTTCAAGTCAATCCCTTAGAGGCTCAATCAGTTTGATTTCTGAAACCTGTGCTTGGCAGTGAAGCTGATTAAATTCTGCTGCTATCGAGGCTGTGCACACTGGGTTCAAAACCTAGGTGCAATGTCATGTTCTCGTAGTGGAGGTTGTTATACCAAATTTTGATGCTTTAGAATCCATGTTTAAAAAAGAAGCCTTCAAAGGGTATGAAAAAATGTGTGGAGTGGGGCAGTAAATGAGCTCCAAAGCAGTAGATCAAGCTATAGGGGACAGACTTTTTGCTCATGTTGAGTTTCTTTTCCAAGCATGTTTCTTGCAGTAGTCACAGAAGTTGTGTGTAGGAACATGACCCAGCATCAAGGGGACATCAAGTTTAGGCAGAGACTGAGTGCATTAGCAAATTAATGCCTATGCTTTGATGCAAATTTCTGTCCTTTTTTTGCTGTTTAAGGAAATGGAGTAAATTGCTCCAGAACTAATTCATTTTAATTAGAACTTAAGTGAAGTATTGCTGACTTCCCTGCAGGTTACAACTGCGCTGTGCTTTGAGAGTCTAACACTACATCCAATTTTCAAACTGAATGATAGAAAAGACTATAGGTTTTAAGCATTGATTCAGTGCGATTTTATAGGACAGTCATGGTTTTTCTGACTTTAAGATCATCTGCATTAGCTTTTATAACATTCAGGCTTGTCTAGATTGTAACAGAAAAATTTGTCAGAGTAGACTCCTCCATTTCCAGTGCCACAGAATTGCCTGCTCCACCCTCCCATTACATCAGACTGTCTAGAAATGTCCTAGATTACTGTTATTATTTTGGTTACAAAAGCAACACTTCTTTTTACCACCAATTGCTCTCATAAATTATACTAGGAAATGCCTGTCAAGTAATAGGAAGCAATGTATCCTTGGAAGTGAAAGGGAGGGAACTACTAAAAATAACCCACTCCTCATTAATTGTAGCGTACTTCTCCAAAACTTGCAGTCAAGGCATTGAGCCAGGCAAGAATAAGAGCTGAGTAAAAGGGAGATTTTACCACTTTGTTAACAAAGGTAGTATTTGTGGAAAAAGGCAAGCCCATAGCAATGTAACTCAATCTATGCTGGTAGAGTGCTTTCTTAAGAGAGAGTTTTTAATAATTCTTGGTAATTCCCAAGTACACTGAAGAAAAACTTAGTCTAGTGAGTTGTGATGGAAGTCGGTTAACTTTGTATTTTCTCAGCAATGCAGCAATCCTACTTGCCTTAAAACAGACTCACTGAACTAATGTCCAAAGACTTTTCTTGAGTGACTCAAGAGTAGCTTTGACAATGAAGAGCACTGAGTTGTCTTTCCATAGTATTGGCTGGTGTAAATCCTTGCACTTTGACCATAAATAGAGTTGCTGTGTCTCATTGCCAAGAGTCTTCCTGCTAGAATGTCAGAAGTGTATTTACCACTGCAGTGTCTTTCAAACATATATGAATGGATATCTATAGAAAAATGAATGGTGTTCTTAAAGGTGCTCATATACCTGAGGATATCTGGTTGGAAGCTTTTTATTACTGGCAGTAGGAAAGACAAAATGCTTTTCTATGGAAAAGAATTACCCATTTGATATCAGTCTCTGGGAAGGAACGTTAAAGAAATACACAACTCAAGAATTACTTAGTTATTTGGAGCAAATAAAAATTAAAAATACTTTAAATTCTTAAAATTAATGGGGAAAAAAATGAAGGAGGGGGAACCTTTCACCTCATAGAATTAATTTATATCCTGACCTCATATAATTGAAGAGACCATGAAGAAGATAGGTGGCTTGATAGGGTGAGGGAATTACAACTTGTCAGCGTAGACTGCACTGTTACTTTTCTCAGTTTTGGTCACTTAGGACGTTTAGTCTTGTAAGGTTCTGTGGAAGCAACTAAATCCCAAGCACTGGGTTCACTATTTAAGGCTGCCTGGATAAAGGGCTCTGCTTCTGTAGCTCTGCAGTGCACAAGAGTGGCCCGATTTATCCACAGTGCTTGTAAATTTTCTACTTCAAGCTCCGTTATGAAAATTGTTGGTCTCTGACATCTGAGCTTACCATTTCTTTCTGTGAAATTAGTCGAACAGCCTCACTGATGCTAAAGTTGAGAATATCTGAAATTGCTAGTGGGATGCTGAAACTCGTAGGGGAAGGAATTTACCTCCACTAGAAGAACGTAGTAGTTAACTGAATTATTTTCTTCTTAGGGCTGTGAGCAAATGCAGAATTGTTCTTTTCAAGTGAAAGTGATATATAAATCCTAACTAAAGCGCAGGCTAATGTGATGCAAGCCCATACCACGTAACTGCATATAACTGATGAAAGAGGAGGCGTTCATTTCCCTGAATTAATCTGAAGGATGGAAGAAAAAAGTAAAAGGAATTATTCTAAGCATAAGAATGCATCAGAGAAATAATTTCGTTATGGGAAAAGAGACTTGCATTTCATGCTATTGCTTTCCAGAAATGAAATGAAAAGGCAGCTCTTGTATAGCTATGTATTTACTTTCTAAACAAACCCAATCCTATTCAGTCTCAGTCCTTTTGTAACTCTAAATCTCTTGCTGATGCAGGTTGACCTTTTTGCTCCAAAATTTAAAATCAAAATGCAACTTACTCCCACGGACACAGATATAGCCCAGAAGGAATGATAAGGTACACAGAAATAATAGCATAGTTTGTATGCAATTGTACATAAGAGATATATAAGGTCAAAGCAGCACCTAAATTCAGTTTTTGATTGGGGGGAAGGCTGTACTTTGTACATCAGGCAAATACAGCTTGGAACGCTGATTGCTTAGGTGTATGTGTATATATATATGTATAATAAATAAATATATTTATTCCATAAAGTGAAAAGATTTTAAAACAAATAGTTGGAAAACATTAAGTTAAATGTAGTATATCAGGGTTCTTAATGGGAGCAAGAAGCCGTGTTTAGAGTGCCATGTGAAGCTCTTTCAGTAGTTGTCTACAATATATCTGACATTCTCCACCCTTAATACCTCTTGATTCCAAGTAACGACTCATACCCTGTCAGTGCTAAACAGATACAAAAATGTTTTCAAGCCTGTGGGGTATGGGAGGGTTTTAGTGTCTCTTACTCATGGTTTTTGACAGCTTACAGCTCTCTAATAACCTTGCTGTTAGTGGTTTGGGCACAGCACTGCATGAACACTCTTGTTGATTGAGGACCACAACCATAGCCACTCAGCCTTAGGGAGCTGGCTGACTTAACGTTTATGCACTCTTGAAATGTGGAGTATCATGTTCTACTCCAAACCTGGAACTCCTGTTCTTTCAGTGCAATGCATATCTGGATGTGTAGATGAGAAGACTGCTGTGTCAGAGTTCATTAGTATCTTTACACCTGTGTTTTTTCTGTAAGAATACAGTATTTCCTGCATAAAATATTTTATTTTTTATTAAAGTGGGAGTAAATGAATACTACTTATTAACATAAGTCTGAATCTTGGGCTTCTGCATTGCCTTATAAGTTGTACTTTGTGTACTATAATCTTTCTACCACTGGGGTTAGATGGTATGGACAGATGAACATTTTGGACCCTTATGCCTTCTCTCTGGCTTCGCTGCTGTAGTGTGCTGGAGGAAAACGTAGGCTTGTGCCGGTGATGGTACAGCAGTGAGTGAGCCAAGGAATATAACAGAGCTGGAACTACTACTGAGTGGACATGGGAGGAACCTTTCATCCTGTGAAAAGTCTGACTTTAATTTGGGTTTTGGTGGCTTCACTTTTTTCTTTTTTCATTCCAGAAGAAAATGCTAAAGCATCGTGGTGTACATATACACTTTTTTGTGTGTGTGAACACAATTTTGAAGTTTTGACTGGCTGTATTTAATGACTTCAAACAGTAGGAGTTGACTGCTGGAGTCTATACAACTTATTTTGATGTTCTTTTCCTGTGTTTTTTATTACTGAGTTGACAGTGGCGTAGCAAGAGAGCTGTGGATCAGCAATATCCTTGGCTGTTGCTGGGCTTCATGTTCTGCTTATTCTCCCATGCTTTTCCTGTGGATCATTCTGACAAACTCTGTGAACTTAAGGTAGAAAATGTGTATCAAGTGTCTTGCATTAGCATAAAATCAATTAGGACAAGCTAAGTAGTCAGGTAAGTGAAGAGTCAAGCCTGTGGTGATGGGTCTGCTTCCCTCTGCTGTACTGCTGGCACTGGGCGATAGGAAATACCAAATTCAATCACTTAAAATGCGTACTGGTGATCAAATACAGAAAGGACAATGTTGTGAGCTACATGAGGAAAAAAGAAGCTTAGGAATTTCTTATAGGCAGAATCAGGCCTATGAAAAGAATTACTGTGGTCTTCTCCAGAAGCTGTGCCACTTAAGTGATTTACCTCTTGGCATGACGATGAAGGAATTCTCAGTTGTGCTGAACTAAAATGTTTTCACATCTGCTGATGGAACAGAGGTACTGGACCAATTGCCTAAAAGCTGGTTAGGAATAGCCCTCATTAAAATTAGCACTTTTCTGGTTTTAACTAAACTATTTAGCTTTTGGCTTAAAAATAATTAAATCAGGGTTACACTTCTAAACTCAGGAGGAAGAAAAAAGTATGACAGAAGCTATTGCAATAGCAAATGCTTACTTTAAGCATTAAATATTTCAGGCCTGCATCACGCCTGGAGACATGTTTTTAAGGCATTTTATGAGCTCTTAATAAAATAAACTCCTTTCCAATATTTTTGCTTTTAGTTTTACAGTGGTTTTTGCTATTCACTGTATTGTTCAGAACTCTGTTTACAAACTTGATCCTTAAAACACCACCCTTTTAGAAGTACCACCTGAAAAATTTCACATTAAATTTGTCTTAGTGTGTTTTGAGGTGATTGCCAGTTATTTTTCTGGATGATCTACTTAGAGTAGAGGTGTTAGAGCCATACTTCTTCAGAAGTACTCTTCTGGGTCGTATAACAATGCAGGTTTTGATTTGGTGTGACAATAGCATCTCACTTATAGCGTGGTAAAGCAATTCTTAGCACTTGGATAGTATTTAAGATCTAAGCAAAGTAAAACCTTAAACTAATCCTTCAAAGCAATCTTGTGAGAATCTTCTGTGTCTGCGTTTTGCAGTAATGTGGAATGAGAGTACCATGTGATTAGCCACAGGCTAGGCAGTGAGCAAGTGGTAAAGTGGGGATTAAAATATGAAAGCTCCTGGCTCTCAGTCCTGCACTCAACCCACTAGATATCACTGTATCCTCTAATCAAACCTCCAAAACTACAGTATCTTACACACCATCTGTTGTGCAAATTTCCTTCGGGAACTTCAAGACTCTTCTACATTTCAAGCTTTCTGAAAACTGTAAGGAAAAAAAAAAAGCTAAAACTGAACCAAAATCTATACAAATTATTCATTTATTCTCATCGTGTTGGCTTGGGTGTTGGAATCCTTTCATTATTGAGGGAAATGAAAGGTGTCTCCCACAGAACACTTCAAATTTTCATCTTTGTTAGGCAAAATGTTTTTTTTAATGATGAAAATAAAAGGGGGAAAAAAGCCAGCTTAATTATTTCCATCTTCCAGACGCCTCTGTCACACTCATTTTGATTTAGTGACTTGCCAGTATTTACCCATTGGCACAACAGTTATTTTTAGATATGTTGTTAGATTTCAAGTAAAGCTCACTGGTGCATACAAATTATTCATTTAAGCACTGATTTGAAAATAATAATATATATCTCTAACAGAGTGTCAGGAAAGCATAAAATGTAGTCATTCTGGAAGCAGTAATTGTAGGCAACAATTTATTGGAAGCTCATTCAGGTCTGAATGACATCAGAAAATACAAGCCACAGAGTAAAAGAGCAGGAATTGAAGTGCCTGCTCCATGCTGGCATGTGGATGTCGCCTCAAAACACCAACTTGCCCACAGCAGTGGCAACCTTGGAGCTGCACATTAGAAAGCACTTGCCCCAGTGCCATGTCACAGCAATTTGTCCCAAAGCCGCTCAGCACATGGAAGGAGCTCATGTGCCGGGGTGAGGAGCAGGGTGTTCGTAACTCCTGCAAGGTCATGGCCAAGACACAGGTGGTTGCACTCCTCACCTTATCTGTAGCCTATCCTGCAAGATGCTGCTATCCATAAGATGATGCCCAGATGCTTTGACATTCTCTACTGTGAAGCATCATGTTATATGTATTTGATTAACTGTTTTCATGCCCTTTGATTATCTATTTATGACTTTAGCACTGGATCCTGTATACGGTGTGATGGTTGTATAACAGCTCAATGGTAATGTGTTCATATTTGGATAAAGTTCTGCATCCACCTCTGGTCATGAACAGCTTTACTCCACTATACCTCACCTTCTTCAACTCTCTCCTTTCTCATCACATCAGTTGTAAGCCGTTCAGCTCTCTTAACACCTGACAAGATAGATTTTATTTCTTTATCCCACCTCACTTTATCAGCACTCACATGTTTTCAAGATAGTGGCTTACCCTTGGTACTCTTGGATTGTCCCTCACGCATGAAACGTTCTCTTTAATCTGCTTTGAAGTTGCTATTCTCCTCCATCAGGTGCCTCTGTAGAGGCTGCTGGCTTGGTGAAACTACCGAGGCAGTATCTGCTGCCTGATTGTGGGTGAGTCTGTGGGAGGGACTGCAGAGGGAGATCTGAGATGGTGAGAAGCCATGTGTTGTGTATGGCGTGATGCCTGTGATATCACAGAGCTCCATGGAAACACAGGTGTGATGCCCATTGCTTCCCTGATCTCTCCTATTTATTGGATGTGATTTATTTATGCTTATGGTATGATTGCGTTGTATTATGAAGTCTCCTGAGCAAGCAATTTTGGGAGCACTCAAAGCTATATGGCTGAAGAACAAAGCAGCACTGCTTGAAGCTAATACACTGTGCTTCTTACCAGGGCAACTTTGAGCAAAGATGTTTCCCAAGGATTGTAATCTGTCTTGGCTGGAAACCATGTGCTGAGTCTATATAATATGCAGGACAAGAGGGATTTGGTCTGCATTCAGAGATCAAGTGGCTTCTGCTTTACACACACACAAGTTATTACCTACAAAGCGTACCTACAACTCTGTTGCAAGAATTGGTATTTTCCACTGCTGCAGTGGAAAACCTGCTCTGAATGTACTTGACGCCTAAACAACATCCAGTCTTTGGGGACTATCAGATGGTAACTGTCTGCATGCTGTTTGGATGGGATGCTACATAATAAACAAACCAAAAAAATATTGATATTCAATAGAATCTACAAGGCAGGGCAGATGAATTGTAAAGGGGATGGACTGTGCATATGTGTCTGTTTCTGCTGTCAGTAACTGTTTTATTTGTCATTGAGTAGCTGCTGATTAAAATATCTACTGACTAACATTCATCCAGGGTTTTTTTGAATAGTTTTTTTTCATTATACAAAGACATAAACCAAAACATTTCTGCAGCCAACCAAAATAATTTGGAAGGCTGTCCTAATGGACACTAGGACCTAGTCTCTTAAACGAAGTACTTGCTAACTACCCATATATTCATGCCCAGAATCATGAGATAAGAGAGGAAAGGCCTGACATTAAGCTGTTGGTTTTCCTTCATTAAAAAAAAAAAAGTGCTGGTAGGGGGGAAAATCCCTCTTTCTCAAGGACTGATGATTTGGGGTTCCCGTGAAAAAGCTGTAACTTACACACGAGAAAAGATCAACTGGGAGATGTGTGAGAGCAGCAAAAAAAGAAAGCGCATTCTGCATGGGAGAGCAGAGGGTATGCCTCCCTTTAGGGTGTTCTGTATGTGCCCTATCTTTAGGAAATGATGCACCAACAGAAGGTGCCTTACAAGTGTGGTCCAGGAAAAAACAACAAACACAGCATGTCATGCACCTTGGACTCCTACAAAGTTCATGGTAGCATGAATCACTGACTTTTGTTGTTTGGAGTTACCTGTACCTGAAGCCTGATCTCTCTCATTTTGACCTCACAAGCTCTTCTTGAGTAAGACATGAGCTGAAATGGTTGACTGAGTGTAGTAATTCCTAGCATATCCAGAACAAAATGTAGCGAATTTGGCTAGCTGGAAGTTGCTTAGCTTCCTACTTCAAATGAATTAAATCCAATGTGTTTTTAGAGCGGCATTTCAAAAACAAAGCTGAAGCTTTAATATTCTTATGTGGGAACCCAGGCCCCCATATGGGTCTCTTTGTATGACAGTAATATTCAAACCCATTTGAAATGATGCAAATGCAACACAGCTGGAACAGCCTTGCCATTCTGGGTGCCGTTGCTGCCAAAATTATAACCCATAGGATTGTTCAGAAATGCTGGTATGAGTTATTTCACTAACTCACATTTCCAGCAAAAGTATTTTAACTTTCTCATATTTGAGACTGCCTCTACACGTGACTTCACACAAGCCTTCTCTTTCCCCAGATGGCAGTGGCTTCATTGTCCTGTTAAGGGTCTGTAAGTGAATCTCGCTCCCTTTTTATCAAGTTAGGTCTACTAGGATAAAGAGGGGATGCTCTTGCTCTCATATAGAGGCAAAATGATGGTTTCTGAGTTGTAATTTGACTAAAATTGCCTTGCATGATCATGACAGAGGTACAGTTTTACTTTATATATTTGATTAGAAATTCTAACCAATCCAGGAAAAGTATTTAAACAGGAAAACGTTGCAGAAAAATCCTTTGAAAATCCTGTTAAATATTATTTGGCAATCATTCTTAGAGTGCTGAGAGACCTGGAGGGAACCAAATATACATAATGCATTGGGTTACTTACACTTACTGACAAATGCTGCCTAATATAGATTTTATAGGAAGAATTCTAATGCAATGTTAAACTACATTAAAGAAATATCATTAAGGTTGCAAAATTAAGCAATCAAACACAAGGTTGTCAGTGCAGACCTGATTCAGGCCCCATGTGTGTGCATTATGATACAGTCTTTAATTACATGATCATATACTTTTTTTTTTCCTCCTGCCTAATTCAGTGAGCAGGATGAATAGCACTCACTAAATGAGCAGCTATTCAGTGTTATGTTTTCCCCATTGTTCAGTGTGTGGTCCTGTGCCTTATTTATGGCACACTATTCAACTTTTCCTCTGAAGAGGAAATCTAAATCTCTTCATGGGCTTTTTAACAGCAGTTGCCACTGCAGTGTCTGAGCGCTTCACAAGTGCTAATGATGACTTTATCTTCAAAACAAGCCTGTGAGTTGAAGGAGTGACAGCAACTTGAGGAAGCTGAAGCAAAGGTATAAAGGCCAAAAGTCTTCTGCCAACTTGAGTTGCTCAATTTAAGACCTTTAGCATCTGATTCTTTACTGCCGATATTGCATTCTAACTGTTTAAGGCTACTTTTGGGAAATTGAGCACTTGTGGCTGTATCCCTGCTGTTCTGCCCATCTGACAGCATCATTCAGTTGCCTTGGTTATGAGACTGTCCTTTCTCTTCCTGCTCTCTTGGGTCTAATTTAGCATGAACCTTTCCCCTACCTTCAGAGACTAGCCTCAGTGCTGGCATATGTTGGGCAGTTCTGCACAGATGTATATGACATAGATATGTGTATCAGAAGTTGGATTGTATTTAGTGAGAAAGTCTTTTAAATATTATACAAAAGTAGAGCTTTTTTTGTTGTTGTTGAATGTGTTCCATCTATAGTTCATCAAAACTCTTACTCTGGCCAACTTAGATATTCATGAGGAGAATAAAAAGAATAGCCATCCCTATTGCGTGCCTGTCAATTTTCAAATGATTAGCATCTCTGGGGCTTGGAAATTAAAGTTTGGCTAACGAGGAGTTCATGGTGTGGTAAATAGGATTTGGCCTTTTACTTTTTGGTCACTTTGTGGTGTTTGCCTTTAAAAAGTTTGGGTTAGCTGGAGGTCCTGGTAGAGAGCTACTGCATCTGCTCATCAATATAAGCCTCAGGAGATTAGAGGGCACAGGCAAGGTGTTGGAGAATCCCAGCATCTCTGAGAGACTTGGATGTTTCTGATGGGATCCGCTAGCCAGCCCTTGGGCTCAGTGGAATCATCCCTAGGGACCAGGTGTTATTGGGCTGTCATTGAGTTACCTGCATCCATGTTCAGCCAGTGTAGTTCTTTACAGGGTTGATTTGGTGGATGGGAGGGCATGCAACTAATTTCCATTCTGTTTTACCTAGTTTTTTGAGGTTTTCTCAAAATGAAGTATTCCCCCTTTTATCCTAATAAGAATCTGACTTTTGATTATTTTGGTAGAGTTCATAGTAAAGAAAATATTTTAGCATATGTCAGTACTCTGAGGCTAACAGAAGAAAATCTGCATGTGCTTTCTTTACTACATTGTTGAAAACAGCTGAATTATTTTTGCTGAAGTTTGTACTTCAAATCAGCTCAAGGTCAAGACCTGTTATAAAAATATTCAGTATTGTGTACATTGGCTAACCTTGAGGGGAATAAATCTGGTGCATATAATGGGAGGTTAGGGAATCTTAGTAATGCATAGAACTACCAGCCTTAGCAATGCAAAGGCCAGGTTTTCAACTAGCATAAATGGCGATGCTTGCCTGGACTTCAAAGGTGGCATGTTGACAGAGCAGCTGACAGTCTTGCTAGCATATTTCAATATAAAGTTTGTTAAAGTTACAATGGAGGGGAAAAAAAAAGTTGCAATACTATCTGCAACGTGTCTCATTCTGGACACTGCCAAAGGAATACAGCAGTTTGGCAGGATTATTTCATCCATCAAGGATATGAAATTGTCACATCCTGACACATACCCAGCTAACAAAAGTCGGGTGTTTCAAGCACATTCTTTCTGATTGGTGCAAGTGTTCAGTTTGACTCTCCCAATTTATTCTTACTTTGCTTTTTTATTTTTGGGGTGTGGTGGTTCATGAGTGTTTTTTTTGTTTGTTTTGAGATCTCTTTAGGTTATGGCTGTCCTGTTGTAAAATACCATGTCATTCTCCACTTGTGCAGAAGTCTCATTGGTGACTTTTCTCTATGGCCTGGAATCAAGAGGAAAAACAAGTGACAAGGCTTCATAATTCCTGTTCTGGTGAAAAGGAAAAGGTTTCTCAGCTCTGTTAGCAACTCATTTCTGTATAGGGCTGCACTGATGGCAATTTAGAGAAGGGTGAAATGAGGTGAGAGACAAAGAACAGGACTTCTGTAGTGAATTTGTTTTCTGGCTGAATTCATGTACCCTGAAAATGTAGGAGTAGGCTGTCTGAATATCAGCAGTTCTCCCTACCACACACAAAGCTAAAGCTACTGATGAGCTGCGTTTACAGATCCTTCAGTGTTCCTTAAATTCTTTTGGTGCAGGGATTACCACCGAAGCCCAGTGTCTGACAGAATAGGTTGAACTGGCACAAGGACAGATGTTTTTTCATTAGCTGGGCAATATGTATTTATTTTTGAAATGGTTTTTGAATGGTATTTTATATGGTTGAAGCAAGCATTAGTAGTGGTTATACCACCACAACAAATAACAGCATCTCAAATGCATTGAAATTAGCCAAACATCAGGGGTTAGATCAGGAAAGGGAAAGGCAGTTGTGGGTTTCTTAATGTCATAGTTAAGCTACTTAGGTAAAAGTGCTCACGTGCCTTTTAATGGTGGTGAATTTTAATATTAAAAAAAAAGAAAAAAGCCTGATAGAAGCCTTGCATCTCTTTCATACATGCATTAGCAAACTAAAAGTAGATTTAATGAAGCAACAAGCATGTAACCAAGGGTTCAGCTGGCCTTGTCCCACAGGTTGTGCGTGCATGTCTTTGGGATGGAACTGCAGGAACATTGAAGTGCTGGCTCTGCAGGCATCGATGGCTCACTGAAGAAGAAAATGTGAGGACCAGCCTGTTTTAAACACCTTATTAACCCTGCTTGTGCATGGTAAACTGACTCCTAAGCTCAGGTCTATGTGGGTTTCCTTTTGGATATGAAGGGGGTAATGGGGCAGGATTCACCTTTGTTGTTGAAGTGCACTGGCTAATGCTCTTGGCTTGTTCATGCTGTGGCTTCTAATTTGCTACAAGTAGATGAATAAATATCTGTTGTTTTGAATGCTACTGGCCTTCTATTTGAAATGTCTTCACTTTAGCATTCCTTGTGCAGCAGGCTTGTTTCCTTTCATCTCCTTTCCCTTTCTGGTTGCTGTGTCCAGTTCCCAGGCACGACCTGTGTGGCTGGTGCTGGGGCAAGGAGCCCCCATGGCTGATCCTCACCAAGAGCAGCACGGGCAGCTTGTGCACTGCTGTGCTGCAGGAAAGGGTAGGGGTGGGTCAGCTCTAACAAAGGCAGGGAGGCAATAGGGAAGTTATTGAAACTCTTCACCACCTCCTTGCACAAGAAATTCTGTCAGTGGTTGGCTTCAAAACACCTGTTGACTGGGAGTGCTTTGTTCTTCTCTCCCAAAGTGGGAAAGCAGCTCCAGAGAAGAAAAACTGAAGCTCCTGATAAACACGTGTCCTGGTTTCAGTTAGGATAGAGTTAATTTTCCTCCTAGTAGCTGGTAGGGTGCTATGTTTTGGATTAGGATGAGAAGAGTGCTGATAACATGCTGATGTTTTAATTGTTGCAGAGCAGTGTTTACACCAGGCCAAGGACTTTTCGGCTTCTCGCTCTGTCCTGCCAGCGGGCAGGCTGGGGGTGCAGCAGGAGCTGGGAGGGGACAGACCCAGGACAGCTGACCCAAACTGGCCAAAGGGGTATTCCATACCATCTGGCGTCATGCTAAACAATATATAGGGGTGGCTGGCCGGGGTGGGGGGCCGGCTGCTCGGGGATAGGCTGGGCATCGGTCAGCGGGTGGTGAGCAATTGCATTGTGCATCACTTGTTTCATACACATTATTAGTAGTTGTACTATTATCGGTGGTATTATTATTGTTATTATTATTATGTTCCTGTCTTAATAAACTGTCTTTATCTCAACTCACTGGCTTCGCTTTCCCGTTTCTCTCCCCCATCCCAGAAAGGGAGGAGGGAGGGTGAGCAAACGGCTGTGTGGTGTTTAGCTGCCGACTGGGTTAAACCACAACATGGAAATCATCTAGAAGGAAAACGTGAATTATGGAGTCAAAGGTGTTTTGCTGGATAATGATTTGTGTGTAAGGGGACAGTGCTCTTCTTCCCTCGCATCTGTCTAGCTATGTGCTCTGAGAAATCCAGCAGAGTCCGCCCTTCAAAGCCAAGCATCTTGGGCAGAGGTTTCTTAAATTTCCCTTTTCCATCTGCTGACATACTGCGCGCAGTTTAGCTTGCATGAGGCAGAAACACTTGCTAGAGCAGGCAGCAGAAAGCCATTATAAGCTGTTGGCTGTAGCGCGCCATTCCACCCTGGCTCCCGATCGCATGTGTTAATGGGCTGTGTCGTGGTGGGCTGCCTGGTGTGCTTTGCACAGGCAAAGGCTCTTGCCAAGAATTACGTGTTTCAATGTATATTAGAAGCCTGTTACAGCAAGCCTTGTGTGTGCTGCTGGCAGGAGGGGAGAATGAAGATTTCTGTGGCAAAATAAGTGACTCTCAAGGAATCTATTTTTTCAGAAAGTAGTTTGGGTGCTGTGTAGTGTGTGCTCTGGTTACTTTGCCAAGTGCTTTTATTTTTACTTAGTATCTGTTCAGGGAAAAAGGAAATGAAAAAAGTAGGAATTTGGTCTTCTATTTGGAGCAGGGCTTTGGCCTGTTTCCTCTTTGGGTACCCACATATTCAAAAGTGAATCAATTCACTTTCTGTGGTGCTCGTGCAGTAGGGAAACTAGACAGTAACTCTACTGGGCTGTTCCCTGGCACAGCTAGCTTTTCTGTTGGTAGCATCTGTATGGTCAACCCTAAGTGTCTCAGGTTTTAGCTGTGGGACGTATGTCGTAGTATCTACCCAGATACTTTGAGGTGAGGCCCTTTAGGCCCTTCCCCTAATTCTCTCAGCCAGCTTTCCGAACTTGTATTTCTCCTTCAGGAAGGAAAAATATCCAGCTGTCCCTTATCTGCTCCTGAAGTCCCCATAGTGTACAGACTATCCCTTTTCTCTCTAGGTCTGTGGGGACACGTCTTGCACCCAGCTGAGATTTAGTCAGTGCTGAAAGAAGTCAACAACTTAGCAAAGAGCAGGGCAGGGCGTAGTTTGATAGAAGCAGCCTTCAAAATTAGGTGTCGAGCAGAGTAGTTGAGCAGAGCTATTCCTCTCCAAATGTCAGTACCTGCCCCCTGAATGATAAAATCAGAAATCTCTTCGAGTTGTGCAATAAAAGATTAACAGCAGCACTGGCAAAATTAATGACTGTGCTAGTAGTGGCAGCGGAGAAGGCTTGCGTAGTGTGCTTGGAATTACAGGAATTTGTCTCCCTGAAATGCAATGAGATGTATTTTAGCTGATAACCAGAAATCATTGACTTTGATTGAAGAAAGCTTTTTGCCATGGTTCTGTGTCAGGGACCTCTCTGTGCCTTCCTTCAGTGGTGGAGGTGGCTGGGGAGGGGGCAGGACTGGAACAGAGCAGAGAGACAGTGGGGCTGAGCAGTTTCCCCCAAAATTTCTCAGAAACTGCTTAATTTCTGGCTGTAGCGTTAGCCTTTCTACTCGCACCCTCTCTTTTGGGGATCTTCAGTCTAAAAAACGTGTGCAAATCATTTTCAAATGGCAAAGAAGAGTGCTAAGTATGTGGAATTTCGGAACCTCTTTCATAGCTAATTTATTCTTTGGATATTCAGGAGGTGGTTCCAAACGGTCTCTGTCATAGACAGAATTTTCTATCAAATGTTTGTTGGGAGTTTTTGAAGATTTATGAAAAGAGCAGGCTTATGTAGGAATCATACTGGGACAGCTCTTCACAAGCCTTTTGAAATAACTTACTTTATTAGCTTTTTGAGTTTCTCCTGCTGGGATTATAATGGGTTAAACATTTTTAAAGCACACTATTTTTTTTAAAATGTAATTGAGAACCCTTAGTAGATGATTAGTAAAAGAGGTTGCTGCTATGTTTTTCTTTAAACACTTGGGCAACAAGATGAAACAAAATGAGCTTCTTGCATCTTGCCTACAGGATGGCTGGCACTTAGTGTGGGACAGCTGTCTTTGAGTTCTGAGTAGAGCTAACTATTTATGTGGGATAAACTTTGTTTACCTGTTAACTTCTATTGTGGAGGAACAAGAAGTAGAAGGAAGCAGATGTATTTGGGAGCTGGGTGTAGGAGTAGAGTGTCATTCTGATAAGAGGGAAGTGTGCCTCAGTCATCAGGAGTGACTGTGAACAGTGTTTGGTGTCTGCCATTCGTGAGCTGGAGCCATGGTTTCTGCAGCGTCAAGGCTGGGGAGCTGGAAGGGAGAACATCTGAGCCCCCTTTCAAGCTGTGTCCCTCTTCATGTAAACCAGGAGATCTGCAGGTGGGGTGGAGGAATTGAACATCTGCGTTTTGCCCTAGCGTGGAGTTTAAACAAGATGTGATATTCTCCTAGACCTTGGCTGTTCAAAATCACTTCCCTTCTCTTGAGTTAGACATTGCTATAGACACCTGAAATATGTTAGGGGAGGGAACCATAAGGCTCAGAGGTGGTTATCACTGCTCTCTCTCTCTCTCCCTTACTGGAAGGGTGTTGTGCTATCTCAAGGAGGATTTTCATTGTGAAGTCCACTCCTCATTGAACAGATAACATGCATTTTCTGTGACTTTTGTTCTGGGTGACTGCCTAGTGATTGTAAGGAAGGGTAATTCTAGGTCAGTTCATGATGGGAAATATATTTTTACTTCTGCTGCTTTTCTTTGTTGCAGTTATAGCTTTATTTTGTTCATGGTAGTTACTGTATAT
Source organism: Anser anser (assembly GCF_964211835.1). Taxonomy (NCBI): domain Eukaryota; kingdom Metazoa; phylum Chordata; class Aves; order Anseriformes; family Anatidae; genus Anser; species Anser anser. Next base: position 2,638,927 of record NC_139734.1, read on the forward strand.
TACTGTCTTTTTCGATTAGATATTTAGTAATCTTTTTTATTGATCATTGAGATAAATCTGACAAGAATATTATAAACAGAAGACCAGGGAAGCCAGACAGCATCTCCATTCAGAACAACATATAAATCCTCGGCACAAATATGCATCATGCCCTGTCTTAACAGTAGAATTCTCTCTCTCAACTGGTGAATAGAATAGGCTAATCCCCAGAGCCAAAGATCATAATTCTGGGCAAATCTTTGCAATTCTTGTATTGGGTATCACCTACTAGCTTCTTTTTGGGAAAAGAGCCTTGCTGGGCATAGAGGTGACATTGTTTACCTTTGAAAATAATGTTCGCATACATGAAGCGAGGTCAGTAAGTTGTATTCAGTAAAGGATTTGCTTTCAGAACTGCACAGTACGTTGCTGACTGTTCAGTCATATATCTCTTCAGACCACATTGTCAACTTTTTTTCCTATTAGTACAAATGTATTATTACTTTTCCTGAAACCCTGATGAAAGAAAAAATAGTTAAGCAATTTCAGGTAATGGTGTTTCCCAAAGATAATCACATTTTGAAGACACTAAAGGAACTTGGCTACAGTTTCTGCTCTGTTAAATCTCAGAGGGATGATTAGCATGTGGTAAAAGTTCCCTTGTGAGTTGTTTTTTGTTCTTCATGTACTGCTCTTTTATCTTCTACTTTATGATACAGCTCTGAACATCCCTTACCGCTGCACCTTCTCAGCATAAGCCTGCTCAGAGAACCAGGGGCAGATGCTGTTTTTATGCCCTTGCTGTTCCTGGTAAAGCACTGTTAGCCTGAGAGAACACGATGCGCTGGTCTGGTGAACTTAGAGTGAGCACAGACTAATTGCCAAGGGAAAAGTGACAGAGGAGTCCTTGAGGAAAAGGTGATGCTGCAGATAGATGGGTTGTCAGTATACCTGTTTTAATCCACTTTGTGTCATCCAACCAATCTCACAGCAAGGCAGGGTGAAAGTTTAGTTACTGAGAAGACTCAGGGCTGCTCTCACTTGGGACAGCAAGACCCTCCAGTAAGAGGCTGCTAATATTTTTTTTTTTTAGCTCCAGCCAAGTTTTGTGCTAAATGAAGTTCCTCACATCCAGTTGGAGCTACTTTAAACAGACAAGCTTAAGAGCTTGCCAGTTCTGTGTAGTGCAAACAATTACCCACTCAAATTCTTATTTTAGAATGTGGGTGCTAAGGAAGGGCTAAGGGCTAAGGAACTCCACTCTGTTCAGGTCTGAGCCTTGGGGAGCACTGTAATCTTCTGATGGGGAGAGTTGGGATGAGAGAGAATAAATGTCCAGTGTCTAGTACTGCTTAAATATGTTAGACTATTGCCAGGTTTTCCTTCATGCCCTATATCAGATTGCGACCTGCATCTGAGGTGACATCGAAAAGCTTGAAGCTTTTTATGGGTTTATTACCAATGATTCCATGGATACAGACCATAAGCAGCACAAATATTATGTTTGTATTGAGCTTAAACCTTCTTTGCACTAAATGATATGTATCATCATGATGTAGTTGGTCATTTTTCTTGGGGCAAGGGAAGGATCAACCGCATGAAGAATAAGGAACAGTGACATATTCTGAAGGGCGTTTTTAGGGAAACTTGATATCCATTATATATCATTTTTATTTCTAGTTTACATTTGTATTCAACTGATATAAATTTAAACTTATTTAGAGACTCAACTCTCATTATATTTTCATATGGCTTTGCTTCTTTAATCAATTCATTCAGTTCTGTGTAGGTACAACTGGAATAAACTATGATCAAATTTATTCGTTAAAGAATCAATGGTTCTATCTGTATACAAAGGAAAAGCTGTTCTTGTGCTCAGGGCAGATAAACTCAATTCTCTATCTTATAATTGAGAACTGGAGTTTGAAGGTGGAATGTGAGACCATTTTCCAATGTAAGACTTCAAGGCACACGTTTGTGCTCTGCATAGTAATCCTCACGGAAACAATCCTTTGGCATTTGTTGCAAGCTGCAGCTTCTCAGTAGTGCTTGCGATTTCTGAAAAGTGAACACCTCTTATTTCTTCAGAAAAACAGCCAACAAATCAAGTTACTGTTTTAGCTGATTGCACTCAAACACCCGACTTTACAGGCTGATATGAAAGATGATATAAGTAATCACTGAAATATAAATAATCACAGAAAAATCCTATCCACAGTCCCTTCTTTGCAGAGTTTGTTCAGAAATAATTCCAATCAGTCAGAGAACAGTTATGAATTTTTTTTGACTGTAGGATATAGAAATAGTAGGGTAGCAGGACATAGAAGTAATCATCCTCTGGGGACATGTCTTGACTTTATGTATTCAAGACTGATAAAATGAAATATGTTCTATAATTGTGACACTCTTTCGGCATATGTGGAAAAGTGACTGAAAATGTTTTTCGTCTTCCAATTTTGATTCATCTCTACCACAGCTGTTACACAATCCAGAACATAAACTGAGCAGCTAGTTTGAAGCAAATATTCATATTGATTTTCTGTTTATTTGCAGTTAGAGGGGTATCTATGAAAGATAACATTAGCATTATTACTTGTAATTATATTTTCAAAAATCTAAAGCACTTGATTTACTTTTACACTTTAAACATTTCAAAGTCAGATTCACTGTTGTGTTTTTAGCTGTCTACTGACAAATATTTATGAAAATCAAATCAATGCTTCCAGAGATCAAAGTATTAGTAGTCACAGAGGGGAAAAGTCTTTAATTGCTTTCTTATTTAAAAGGGGAGCTAGCGCATTGTTAGCGGTACACAAAGGTTTTGTCTTACTGTGATGTACCATTTCTGGTCATCTTGGGGAGGGGGATTCTATTTAATCTGGTGTCTCAGTTAAGTAATCTGTGTGAATAACTGTGGATTCTACTGTGATGTGCTCTGGCTGTTTCTGTAGCAACCACCTATGATTTTGCCTGCGTTTTCATGTTTCTTTCCAAGAATTTTTTTCCAACAGTTTTGTTCTCAGATGCATTGCTTGAATTATTTTTATATTCTCCATTTGTGTGTAGTCTTGTATGTGACAGCCCACCGTGAACAAACGAGAAATTGTTGCATAAATTACACAAAGCATTATGGCAGTTGTAGCTATCTTTAGTGATCTGTACACTTATTGTAATGAGTAGAAAATTGATTTTTTTAAAATTTTCTTCCTTTTAAAGATGGTAGACTTATCTGATGAAATGTTACTTTGGCAGTCACTGTGACAATTGTGATTTGTGCAGAGGTATAAAACTCAGCCAACTCCAAATATAAGTGAAACTCAGGTTAAACCTTAAGTTGTTATTGCTGTTTACTTTACGTTGCTTTCAGGCACTGCTGCAGTATTTCTAATGTATTTTAGTGCTTAATGAACACACGGAACAAGAACTTTTTTCAGTGCCAAAGGCTGAGTAATCCAGTATGAATTTTGGGCTTGAAATTCAGCATCTTTTAGGCAATTGTACCTATACAGTCTGTAAAAAGGATCCTAGTTGCTTGAATGTAGTTGTGGTGGGGTTGTGTAAGAGGGACAAGGAGATTTTGGTTTTGCTTTGTTTCTGTACTTAGTCTCATTTTAACAAACCTTTAAAAAATATTAAAAATAGTTCCAGTAGCCTCTCTCTGGATGATGATGAATAATCAGGATGCACGCTTCCCTTCATCCCTGTTCTGTCTTGCTTTTAGTGGATCCTCCATCCTCAAGCAGCAGGCATAGGGATCTTTACAAGGCAGTTGTGGTGGGCTGACTGACCAGCTGCCAGACACCAACCCAGCTGGCCTCTCTCTCTTCCCCTCTCCTCAACAGGACAGGGGAAGAAAAGATGGAACAGCTTGTGGGTCAGAATAAAAATAAGACTAATACACTCTCCTCCAACCCTCCTGCTTCCCAGGCTCAACTGTGCTTCTTTGTTCCTGACTGATCCTCCTCCCCTCAGCCCCATCTAAAGGGATGGGCATGGTGACTGGGGTCAGTGCATAACAGATCTCTGACACTACTTCCTCCATGCTGGCTCTTCCATGGGCTGCAGCCCTTCACAGACTGCTCCAGAGCGCGCTCCTCTCCATGGGCTGCAGTTCCTTCAGGGCACATCCCCTGGCTCCGCCATGGTTTCTCCACAGGCCGCAGGGAGCCCCAGGCCTGCAGCACCTCCCACTGCCTCCTGCCCCTGAAGCCAGGGATAGAAGAATGGGGGCTTGCTTAATCGCATTAAAATAGATATCGCTGAGTGTCTTTACTTACTAGTGTGCAAATTAACCGAAACAAGGAGTCTCAGGGCACCTCACAGAGGATGTTTCCTGACAAAATGGAGAACCTGTCTCAAAAACCAGTGGAGACCAACCTTGTGGTTTGGACGAGAGCTGAGGAGCAGCTGAGTCTGTTCAAAGGCAGGGGGTCAACTAGTGGTGATGAAGAAGAGTTATCAACCTTCATTCCCACGATCACCACCAGAAGGCACTGCGCAAGCGCAGACAGGAGGAGTTTATGGAAATGACTTCTTGGAGCTAATTTTAATACAAAGTGGGGATAGGTTATGAATATATATAGGTGTATTGGGAAACTTCATGCATATGTAACTTTTTACTGCATATAACCAAAGCAAGTTGCCGCGTTAGGGTGTGCATGCCTTTGGGAGCTATCCCACATGCACCCGGTACCGAAATAAACCACGTACCTACTTTATAACTCATTTGCTTTGAGTTGTAGAGTTCTTCCACTAATCACCCCAACCCTGGTGCCCCAGGGCCATTCCTCCCACTCTTGTTTCTCACAGCTGGGTAACCTTTCTCCTTTTTTCAGATATGTTTCTCCCGAGGTACCCCCAGTGCCACTGCTGGGCCCAGGCCTGCCCTGTGTTGGGGCCGCTGGAACTGACTGTCACTGGCTGTGACAGGCCTGCAGCAGCACCGGCCTCTCCTCACAGCGCCCTGCAGGCCCACTGCCCCACCTGGGCATGGGCACCCAGCACAGAAACTGCTGATCCGTTTTCTTTCTAATTTTTCCACCCTTTCTTTTTCCTAAGTCTTCCTCACAGTTTTCCTCAGTAGCTCTGCCATAGAGAGATACTCTTGGCTACTAAGCAGTCTATTTCTCTTTTTCTGGGTCCATCCCCAGCACTGAGGCTGTCTTCCTACCTTCAGGGCAGCAGGCCGTGCTGTCACACAAGGTATTATTAAAGCCTTTCAACTTTCTTCACTCATGCTTCAAAGCTAGCAGGAAATTTCCAAAGATATCTACATACATTCTTACACGATAGGGATGATGTGTGGGGTTTTAATGGTCAAGCGTCTAACATGAGGCGTCAACCAAGGTTGTCATGACAAGCATGCAACTATGTGAAAGCTTTTAAACACTGTAGAAATCTTAAAAGAGCTTCCTACACTGAGAAAATAAAGCTTAAGAGCTGTTCTGTTTGCTGCTGTACTGCAAAGATTTATTCACCTGCTTTCTTGATGAGTGATAGAATTAGTAAATACTAGATGATTCTTTAAAACAAAAAGCAAAGTAGACACTGTAGTACTCCCAATGCTGGATGGAAATGCATTAAAAGCCTTCCCAAGAGAGATGAACTAGCATAATATATTTGTAAAATTTAGCTTTTGGTATTAAGGGGAGTACTGGTATGCTTCAGTAGCTGCAAGTATTTTAGCATGTTATAATTTTTAGGGATATTAATAGAAATTAATATTTTCTACTTATCTTTCTATGTAAAACTTCCCTGTAAAATTAGGTGCATGTTTCAAAAAAGGGCACACTCAACAAGTACAGATCGTAGGCTGCAGAGCTGTGGTGCTTTTTGTTTTCCACAAGGGGCTGATCCATCAGGCTTACGCATCTGGGGTGCTGAGCCTGGCAGATCGAACACCGAGGCAAGTATGTAGCCAGGGAAGCTGCTGTCTTTAATTAGACTTTATCTGCTTAGTACTTTCATGTTAATAAAGTTAGGAGCTTTTTGCTATTCTTCTGTAATCTAACAAAGCATCAATATTTTCAGTGATAAATGAGTCTTGATTACCTTGTGAAGATTGATTACAGGCTTTAAATTTGCTGGACTGAAACTTGTGTTAATGTACCCCCTCTAATAATCTTTCAGTTTACTCAAATCTACTCTAATTGCAGGCCTAGGATACCGGTGCTTCCTCTTCCTGGTGACAGTTAAATTCTCATTGATATCGGTTAAACTATTTGGACAATGTGGTGTAGCAAGCATGATAGATGGCTTTAATTTGATATTCTTAGACTGTCTTTGATGTTGCTCCTGCACCAGTGAAAACTTGCCGCAGAATTAAATTAGCACTGCATCTGCTTTTGTGTTTGTATTCCAACAGCCCGAGGGCATGTAAGCCAGCATTAAAAAAATAAACAAACATCAACTTATTTCTACCATAATACTGAGGGGGATCTCCAACTCTCAGATAGGGTGAGAATGCTAGTAGACAAGGTCTCAGTTTCTTCATTTATCTGTATTGTCTGTTTTTGCTGAGAGGTAAAAACAAACAAAAAAAACCACTCAATTTAAATGTGTTTATATTACAGAAAATGTGAAACTTTTGAGGGATACACTTCGTATTTGTGTAGGGGTTCTAAAAACATCCCAAGTTACAAGAAAATGATGAAATAAAAGTGGGGGAAAATATATGCATAATGTTTTTAACTCAGTATGAAAGACATGAACAACACTATTGATTTAAATTTAATCAGTCATGAATTCTTGAACAATCTCTTTACTGGTTAGAAATAATCCATTAACTTTTTCACACAAGCCCTTCTGTGAGTTAAGACCTATCCTCATGTAAGCAAACATGACACGATATGTGTCCCTTGAGCCTTTTTGGTCCAGGCTAGGGGACTCTTATGTAAGCTTTAAGTAGTTGTTGGCAGCATGGTATTGTTTCAGCTACAAGGATTTATGCATCCCTTTTCATACTCTTGGTAATTATTCAGTCACCTTCACCTACCCCCACCTTTGTTAAAGTCTAAACTCTGAAATGCACAGTAAAAATATTTTCTCTAGGATCTAACAGGACTTTTCCAAATGAAGTATCTTAATTATCATGTGCCCACCCCCCACTTTCATCAAATTTCAGTCAGCTAGTAATTGCAAAGATGAAAATGTTTGCCATGTTGCACACAGAAATGAACAAATATTTCCAGCCACTGATGTTGAAGCAGTTGAATTTTGTTCTAAAGTAAAGATTAAAGTAATGGTAGAGGTGCATATTTGGTAGATAAAGATGCAATTTGTTCCCCTGGAAGAAAAATCAAACTGAATAAAACCAATTACTACCTAATCCAAAGTCCGCTCAGATCAATGAGAGTCTTTCTGATGACTTGAATGGGCTTTGGATCAAGTCCTAGTGCACAAATTACAAATACTGTAGCTAGGTCGTGTTATTCAAGAAATACACTGAGCTAGAGATGGTTCAATTTTCCACTAGCATATGCCCTTTTGAGATAGTTCTTCAAATAGTAACATGTTCACTGACCCAAGTCCAGACTATTTCATTCTGCAGAGGCCACACGATCTTTACAGACCTATTGGCACTTCCACCAACTCTGTTTGCTTGGTTTATGTGTCTGGACTTCAGTCCATTCAATAGCTTCAATAGATCCATATCAGTAGAGAAGATAAAATGAGTTTTACTGTGTTGAGGTGAAGTAGTAGTTACAAGATTCAATAAGATTTTTCCAAAGCTTAACCTGTGTTTGTTTTTTTTTTTTGGACACTTAAATACATAGGGGTGAAAGAGTACGCTGCCTGAGCAACTTTTTCGTTGTACGCACTGTCCATTAGTGTCTGTGGGTTTAGTTAAATGTGTTCCTGTAAGCCATAAGTGCTGTTTTTTTTAAATATACTAGATGGACAAGTTATCGAAATGCTCACTTGGCACTTCAGGGTGCATGTGCTCTCACACTGGCAACATTATGGGGTTAGACTCTCAGTTAAGCTGTACAAAATAGTGTTATTTCATGATAAACCTGAGAAGGTTGCTTGTAGGAGGAGGTCACTGAATAGTTGCTGGGGCATCAGCAGGGAGAAGTTTGACTCCCCTCTTCCACCTCCATTCCCCTCAGCAGAGCTAAGCTATCCTTGTGCTAGGGCACGGAGAAAGCCTCTAAGTGGCTGTTTGGCATCTGTGAAAATTAAATCCCTTTGGCTTGGACACCTAAGGATTTTAAAAGAAAATTGCATGAACTTGGCATTCAAACGCTTTCACTGTTTGTGTTGGTTTTAATCGCTCTGAACCAAACAATCCTCATGCTAAACTTGAGATTCCAGTGACTCGTTTCAGGAAGGAAGGAAACCATAAAATAAATGTACATTTAATGGACATTTTCACAGCTGTATGTCGAATAAGATTTGTTTTTGCTGTTTTTTTAAGACAGGATGAGTCCAGATAGGTTTAGACAGTCAGCATATCTTTTGGTACATGAATTCCAAAGAAGAAGAGAACGTAATTTTCTTAATAGTTCTGGAATTTGCACAGATGTTTTCCAAAGAAGTGTGTGTTCTAGCAATTCCTCTGAAGTATTAGAACAGAACAGTGTCTAAAACAGCATAACTTTCTGGCCATTAGGCATGGAGTCCTTTCAATTCTTTCTGTAGATTTGTAGTTGCCCATTTCAGTCATGTATTTAAGTTAACAAAAAACACGTTTTGTACAGTGCAGAGAATACCCACCTGTATTGTACAGTCTTAGTAGAGAAAATTATCCCTGCCCTCTGCAATAATCAGCTCTGTGCTTCTAGGTATTTACTCAGCATGTGTGCCTCTGGGTTTGTTGGTGGTTTTGTGGTTTTCTTTGGTAGTTACAGCACATCTCAGCAAATATCAGTATCTCAGAGCAGCTGAGATAAATGTTCTTCACTCCACCCCTTTTTTTTGAGTTATGAAACTCTTATGGCTTTATTCCCTGTGATATTTGAAACAAATAATGTGTTGTATTTCTATATATTCTACCCCCCCCCCCCCCCCGCCTTTTTTTTTAGACATATTCTAGTCAGATACAGAAAATTCAAATGAAATTCTCTCTTCCAAATGGGCCTGAGAAGTTCCAGGACAATCAGGTGTTTGTGTCATTTGCAGAGACTGGCATACCTTTGCAGAAAAATTAAAGTTTTCATTTTGCTTATGTGTGGTTTGTATTTTTTTCTCCCCGAGAAATGTCTTGAATATATACTTGCATTTCTTGGCCAATATTATCTTTTTATCTTGTCAAGATATAGCAAGAAGGAGATGCTGAACAAACTCATAAACCAACAAAATTTCTAATGTTCCTGTTTGTGATTGCTTGTAGGATTTGGAGAAAACTTTTTAGTATTCTGTCCAAGTAGTATTAATGCAGGATTTCCCTGTCATTGGTTAAAATTTACAACACCTCTGTCTTAGAGAAATAATGAATCAATTTCTTAAAAATGGTTTTTAACGTTTGCTTTTCTTAAACCAGATATTAGTCTTTTGGATCAGCAAAGAACTATATTTTCAAACTTGAACAGAATATCATCACTCTTGCATCAATCCTTGCATTAAAAGCACTCACTGAACTTGTCTTTGCTACGAAAACAATCACGATTAACAGGTGGAATGGTGCATTTGTATTGTGTGAACATCCCAAATCCTGGGTGCTCTGGCAGTGAACCAGTAGAGCATTTGAGTGCCTGCTTCACTTCAGGAAAAATGGGCTTGCCTTTTCTTTTACTGAAATCAACATTCATGGTGCAAGTCCAGAGATGTATTTTTTTTGTTTGTTTGTTTGTTTTTGTTTTGTATTTTTTCAAAGTTTAAAGGCTAAAATCAGTGGGCAGGGCTACTTGCATCTTTAATGCACGCAGAGCCTTCATTTGCTAATACCAGAGTTTTGCATGACTGAACCTGTTGTGAAAATTGGAAAAATGTCTGCTATTTCTGGTTTAAAAAAAACAACATTGGAGCTGGCTACTGTGACTGGATTAATATGCTTTCATTGTATTCTTATTAAAAATGTTTTATGAACTTGAAATAATGCACTCATTCCTGCCATCCGATGTGATTTGCCCTACTTAATCCATCTTGTTTTTCTTGCTTTCCCCCTATCTATTTTCAGATTGACTTTGTCCAATTTTTTGTAACTATTTTTAGAGGTGAATGTCCTTTGTGGTGTATTTTTAATCATGCAGAGTTGCTATATTATGTTAAAGTCTTATTAACAGCTGACATGAGCTGAGAATAGTTCATTGTACTGGGCAGCAGAGTGCAATAACTTATGACTTCTTAAAATAACTTTGGCTTTTTTATTTGTCATTTTTCTCTTTTGAGAGAGATTGGAATATAAAAATGAGGACTTTTAAATCCCTTCTGTTACATCATAAATCCTTTGCTTATCCAAATTGCATAATCAGGATGGGGTGACAAAGGAGAAAGGGAGGGGGAAAGTTTCTTGTACCTCTCCTAGTCCCCTTTCACTTTCTTTTGTGAGTCTTTTGCACTTGCAGGCTTGAACCCCTTGGGAATCTGAACAATTATCTAGTGGATACAAGGTTCCCTGTAGATGATGCATTACTGAAGCCTGTACCTATAGAAACAGAGCAGAGACCTTAGTAGTTTGTACCTCCTGATTGCAGGAGAGGAGATGACCTTTATGGGATGCTGAGTGCTTCCCATAAGCTGTTGGCTGACCTCAGTCTACATAGGGACTGACTGGAAACAGGAGGGCTCACTCCTACACCATGTCAATCCTGAGTACTTGATGTTTTCTAGCACAAATATTAGTGATAAGAAACCTAACCACAGTTTCAGGACTATATCCAGAGATTTATGGCTATGAGAAAGCATCAAAGCTAATGCTCAGTTTACTCTCCTTCTGGTACTGTCCTAATGCGTTGCACTATTTGGTTGTTAAAACAAAAAGTAAACATGATGGCTAATGCACACTTTTCCTATGAACTTAGGATTATTTACAGGAGTGTTAGCATGGCTGTGGAAGTGCCTGATGTCTAGAGGCATTGCATCTGTCCCTCACTCACATCTCTCATGGCCTTCCTGCCGCTAGGCAGGGCTGGGAGGCAGCAGCACGCAGCAGGCACACTTGCTGCAGCCCGTAATGCTGCCCCTGGCTGGGTAAGACTTGAATGAGGGTGACTCTTGAGAGGCGATGGTAGCAAATTATAATGGTATAACTTCTGACAGGGTGAGGCTGCAGCAATTTTCTGTTGCAAAGTTTTCCACTGAACGATCCCTCCATGGCTCCTCACAAAGGAGCCATTGCTCAGTGAAACACGGAGAAGCATGCCACAATCAAAGCTAACTGTAATTAGCTACCAGCAATCGTTAGCCAATTGTACATGAGTAGTGGAACACGATTCTTGAAATGGTCTATCAGGATTCCTCACAAACAACACTGAATTCAGGAACAAATTTTTATTCTTTCCATCCCTGCCAACTGAACTAATGTAAGTTCTAAATCATGAATTCTGGGGGCTCATTTCCCTGGTAAGGGAGAGTTATGGTGAAGCCTTCTGGGTGGAGGTAGTATGTAAGGGGAATCTCCTGTGGGCAGTGGTGCTAAGCTGAAATAAAGGCCTTAGACACTTTCACGTCAGAGTTTCTGGGGTGACATTTCAGCCCCTCTGTCACCTGGTCTTCCTGGCTGGTGCAGACCGATGTTCCTGCAGCTGCTGGCATTGTTGCTGAACTTTCTTTGCTCTCCCAGAGATTGTGAAAATGATGTGTCTAATGACAAGGGCCAGGTGAAAAACATTATTTATTTTTTTTTTCTTTTCCTCCTTCCTTTTTCCATACCAGATAGTCTGGTTTTATCTTGCTCTCAGTGTGTGCTATTACCTAGGTCTAATCCCTTTCTGTTATCAAGCTGCACTTTTGTGCGCAGATTGTCCCCTTGATTAGTTTTGCAGTGAAGAATTATAAAGTGTGTGAGGGGAAGCTGGGGTCAGCGAGAAAGATTAATGAACTGAGAACTGTCTCCTCATCAGTTGCAGAGAGATGGGGAAGAGAAGCACTCTGCTCACTGGACCTTTGCAACAAACTTCTCTGCTAGTTTCCCTAAGACAAAATGTAAAGATTTTATAATCCTCTTATAAAAGTTTATCTACCACACCACATGCTTACTCATGGTGTGGGGAGATAAGTGCCATGTGCAAGGAAGGTGTAGAATTTGGATTTGGGACCTGCAGGACTGTGCTGTGATATGAGGTTGGACAGGGTTTATTTGCATAAATGTTTCACTTTTTTTATTGCCTTGTAGTTTGAGGAAGTAAGAAGTCGATAGGTTGTGGCCTAGAGTCTAAATACTGGAAATCAGCTAGTGAATTAATATTGAAAGTGTAGGGAAAGAGTTTCAGTTGAACTACTAAGATATGGTTTGCTGCTCTTATCAAAAAATGCCCGGTATGATTAATTTGCATGTAGTGATGTAAAAAGCTTAAACAGAGCTATCTCCAAGTGTTCTTAATCTTCCTTTTTAACACTTCCACTATATTTTAAGGGTAGAATAACTTGTATTTCCTTTTCTCAGTATAGTCTTCTCAGCTTTGAACTGACTCGTAGTTAAATACAGTGGAAGTTTCAAGGACATTTGAGGGCCAGCAATACTGTCCGAATCAGAGCTGGACACAGTTCTGTAAGTATTTATCCCTTTGCCTGCAGGGACCTCAACATATTTCTCAGTCGAAGTCCTGACACGCTTGAAGTTCATGCTTTGGGATGCTACCTGCTTGCCATACTGGGATTGTAACTGAGTAGGATCTAGAAGTTTTGGGTGATGTCATCCTGGTACACTCCAGTCTGTCATTGACATTTGACAGTTCTCAGATTCTAGTCTAGGAGTTGCGTGATGCAAGTGGTCCTGGAACTTCTCATCAGCTTTCATAGTGTCCAAAAGCATCAAACCAGACAAAGACTCCTCAGGCTGTTGCAGTAGTGGACAGAGGAATTGGCAAGGTCGTGTTCCCAAATTTCCTCTCCGAGCATTGAATAGAAAACTGTTGTTTAACAAGGCCTGAGAAAGGGACTCCTGGCATGGGTTTTGGGCATATGTTTGTTTGTAAAATCACGTTTCCCATTTTCCCCTTTTCTGAGAGTACTCTTATGACAATCATTCTTTGACCAGATCTCCCCATTGTAAATTGGGGGTGAAGGACTGCAGTGAAACTCATGATTCCAACAAGATGTCATGAGACAGGTGGGAAAGATTGCTCCTCCTCTCCTGGACCTGCATGAATACTCTGCATGAGCACAAAACCTGAGCACAGGCTAGCTGTTTGCTTTTTCTCTTCGTGTAATTGCTATAGAAGCAAAATCCAAGTGCAGCAACCATGCAAGAGCTTTGTGATGTGCTTCAACAAATCTAGGTTTGGCCTATAACATGAAATTGATAAAGCAGACTAAGTATATCAACAGAGCATGTTTTGTGTGTTGTATTCCAATCTTTGTACCCACAAATGTTAGGCAAATTTAGGCATTGGTGCCTGTTTTACTGCAGACACCTGTGACTAAGAGTTAGTCCCTTTCCCTTTGCTGGGCTCTCTGGTGGTAATAGACCTTCATGCCTTTGAGGGGAGCTTGCTGTGCAATGGCTTGAGTAAGGTCCTGATGTTCTCTTGCACTGATACATGGATAGCTTTAGCCATTAAGCCTGTTCACTCAGCTTCAGAAGAGCGTGTGGTTTTCTCCAGGTCAGCTCAGAATGAGGGTACAGATTAAGCCAGTCAATTAGATCCATATGGTTAGCTGCACTGGTTGGCTTCAGCAGCTTTGCTGGCGTACTCGGTTGATTTTCAGCACCATGAACACTAAGCAGTTGGAGCCAGCTGGTGAATGTCTTCCTAATAAAATGTGCTTGTGCTATTTCAAGAGATTTGGTTGAAACTTACAAAGAGCTATTTTGTTGTTGTTGTTGTTGCACGGTATTATTCTTTCCCAGTACCTTTTCCAAAAAGTATCATCACTTTGCAGATCTCAAGTAGAACAGCTGCACTGTCTGCTTTGAATCTCACTGTAGAAATGCTTGCAAAGGACTAAGTAACTCATAGCAGCAACTGGCAAAGCCAAGTCGAGCAAAGACCACTGTAGGGTTCCTTAACTGACTTCCACTACATGCTGCTGCATGTGAATTATTTACCAGCTCACACTTATGAATAAAATACATGCCTCGGGAAATCCAGCTGGTATGTGCCCTTTTTATACTGTCTTTTCTCTTTTTTCTTCCCTAATAATGGTAAGTTTACATTTATGTTGTCCTAGCCTGTAAAAGCAGAAAAGCTTTATGGTCTTGTCATAAGATTCCAGGGAATAACTGCTACACCTGAGCCCATTCAGCAAGAAATGTGGTGGTTCTTATTCATCTTTTTGGTAACTGTTGTATGCTCTCTAAGTAGGGATTTTCTGCATTTGCTTATTGTGTTACAGAGCACACTCACATAAGCTGCTGGTGCTGTTTCACTACACTGGCAGGTGCTCTAGCAGGAGACGTGAACCTCCATTTGTTTCTTTTATGTATTGTAAACTTCCCTCCACAATGCATGTGTATTCTGGAATTCTTTTTCATAATCTGTTAAAATACTATTAATTTTCTTAATGTTGTATGAAATATTGCTCACATAAAGAAAGTTCTGGTCTGTCACTGGACCTATACTGATTAGAAATTGCCAAGCTTGACTGAAATCTTTTGGGTACTCGCTTGTTATTAAAAAGATTAAAATTAAATCACCAAACTATTTTTCTCACATTTAAAGGATTTAATTGTTATAGAAAGGGAAAAAAGTGTTAACGTCTTCATGAAACCTCATCCTGTTCCTTTTCCTCCTCCCCAACAAGAAATGTGGCTAACTTATTTCATAAATAACATTCAGCAGGCTTTACAATTCTCCTTGTCAGTAGACTCTAAACAGCTGCTGGTTCAGTTATTGTTTTTGCTGCTGCATTTTTTGGCTCTGCAGGAGTCAGATGTGAAGGAGCTGCAACAGCCTGAAAACAAACACGGCCCTTTGTTATGCTTTTGAGTCTTGGTGAAAGATCTTGGGTGATCCCTGTTGACTAAGCAGGTCTTAAGTGTACTGTAGCATTAATAATCATAATTACAATAAGATGCTAATGACCTAATCAAAGGATAATTTGGACAGGCACATTCAAATTCAAGATATTAGAAGCTTTGTCATGTCATACCTAGCAGTATGCTTCTACGCAGCCTTTCATTGCAAATGACTGCAAAATACAGGGCAAAACCTGGGGTGTTGGGAGGAACTAATGATCTGGCAAGAGACTTCTTGAGAAGTTGTCTGAGAATATCTTTCCCAGGCATTACTGGGAACTGGAAATCCTCCTGGCAGCTATGGCCACGTAACTGCCCTTTACCGTAATGGACCAGCTGAGGTGCACTAGGGAGCAGTAGCTTCGGTAGCCTGTGGGCGGGCAGAAGAAGCTCTGCTTTCTGTCTCTCCTTTGCTGGGCTTTGTTGGCTATCTAAATCCCTGCTCAGGTTGGCCAGTGCAGGACTGCAGCCACTAGGTTCATCGAAGGGCTTTAGGCTCTAGCTGGGCTTGAGTCATTGAGCTGTTGGGCATTGGCTGGGGGACTGCTTGGGGCTGGAGCAAAACAAAAGCAGGAAGGAAAACCCTGGAACAAATTCCAAGAGGCTTGTCCTCACCTTCTGGCCAAATCGAATTTCATTTTTCATGTGCTTTTTACAATAAGCATAGTAAGGACTTTATAAGTACTGGAATATTGGTGGAAAAGAAGCCTTTCCTTATTAAGGAGTCCAAGATCATTGCAATATACCCTTCACACATTGTCTAACAGTAGAAAACAGTGCAATGGCAGGCTCTCCTAGCTGAATATAGAAACTAGAATTATCAATGATTTTTTTTTGATGGTTCCCTCTTCTTAGGTTCCCTCTTCTTAGTATCCATAAAGTAAGCTTTTTCAATCAAATATTACTGACAGCAAAAACATTATCTAGTGTATAGGCAGATGGCAGGACGGTAATTGTTTAGAGGGACAGATGGTAGTTTCTTGTACCCACTTTCTATTTTCTGTGTTTTTAAAGCTCAGCAGTTGCATTGTGGAGCATTCATGGTGCCATAAAATACCAACCACTTTAAATAACTCTGAACCAGGCTTTTGAGTGATTTGTTTAAAAGGAACTAGTCATATTTAAAACACGATCAGCTGAGGATGCCTAGATATTTGACAAAGCAGACTGTAATTTAGAGTAAGTGTCTAACTTGAAGCTTATATTCCCAGCAATTGCCGAGCCCTTCTGTCTCCTTTCTGTTGGAAATAAGGGTGAAATTAAAGAATAAGAATATTCATTTGGAAAAAAAATCTAACTCAGCACTAAGGAGAGGGTGCCATAGTAAGTAAAAATAATGTATGAATTGGAGTGAGCTGCCACAGACATTGTTTGTAGACGCATGCTTGGAATTCCACATTTGTTCCTCCCAAGGACTACAGTAAATGTGATTACATCCACAACATAAAGAATCTTCTTGGACATAAATGGCTTATAATGAGAAAACAAATATTTAGTTACTTTGTAATCCAAAATCACAGAAAATAGAAAGTGGGTACAAGAAAGAGGATTACACAAAATACCTTTATCCTTCTCTACAAAAAGAAAAGAGCATTTTTAAGGAGTAATTTGATGGAACACATGGGGATGGTTCAGTCCCAATCATGCATGGTTTAGCAACTGTTTTGCTTGTGGAAATCTTCTGGTGCATCTCCCCTCTCTTTTTCTTGCTTTTAAGAACCTAAGCAAGCAGAAAGCAGGGATATCAGTTCAACAGGATTGCTTTCAAAAGTTGGATTGGCAGGGGCAGCCTTAAGTATGACTGAAGCCCTCATATCACAGGGAATGGATCCACATCATGAAAATTGTTTTCTGGTGTGTTTCTTGGCCTCCACGGAATTCCATTTCTATAGAGCGTGTTGAAGTATTTTCAGGCTTTCTGGGGTGGATACCTTCATTTGGAGGTGAACTACAGGTTTCTTGTCTTTTCTTTAATATTTATTCAGAAAGTAAACTATGGTATATGAAAGTTCTGCTGAAATAGACACACAACTGGAAGACTGCAAAGTTATTAATACGGTAATTTTCAAGATAGCAATAACCATATGCAGGGTGGCTATGCTCACAGGACTGATCATTTTGCTTCATGGGCAGTTCTCTGCTTGGGGTGGGAAGGGAAGATTAAGAACTTGTACTGCTGCTTCTGAATATCTCATACTAAAACTCAGCCTTTGACATCCTATGCTATGAGAAACTGCTCAGTCCAAGCTATATTTATCTGAAATGTGAATGGATATAAGCACGTGAAACAAGTTTCACTTAAAAAAAAAAATATGTGTGTATATATATATATATGTATCCCAATTCTAAGAGTTCTCTGATTGTTGGACTGGTGGCTATCCAGTCTGGGAAAGGAAGAACATTCTGTGCAGCACTAGGTGAAACAGACAACCTAACCAGTCTTTTTATCTTGTATAATCACAACGAGCTGCTTGTGAGCAATCTGGAAATGCACAATTATTTGAAAAAAGATATTTTGCAAATAATTCTAAATAAGAAGTGCTTCTGAAAAATGCCAAATGTTCTTGGACAATTCACGAACAGGAGGAAGCTCAATTCATTAAGTAAATGATTCACTACGCATTAGCTCAGTTTTTCTCTTGAATTTGGAGCTTGTTGGAGCCGAAAATCGTTTTTGTTGTTGTTTTTAAACTACTTTTGGCTTATTTTCCACAATGTAGTCATGTTGTTTGAGTTGTCAGTGTCAAAATAAACGTGGAGGCAATGAGAGTGTTGGAGACTGTCTTCAAAATTAAGCCTCTAAAGGAGCATCGCTGTCTGCATCAACACTCACGTAATGCCCTGCAATGGTTAAGGGGCTGAATTGTGGGGGCTTTTCCTGTCCTTAATTGTACTGTTCTGAACAACGTGAATCTTGCCCATCTGGGTACATGCATCCATACGCAAACTAACTAAACTTTATTGGGTTTTGGAGAATTATTGAATTTGTTATCTGATGTAATTATCTGATGTAACTTTGCTATCAGTTTCTGTGGGGTCAGGCATCCCCTTTCAGTTGCTTCATTGCCATCTCGGAGTGCCACTTCACTGTCAGCTGTCTGAGTCCTTATCTGCTGTGTGCATCGGTGCAACTGGTACATTGCAACTGAGAGAATGTGGGTTGTCCAAGAGCAGTCATGTAGCTGAGGCTCTCCAGTGGTCTTGTCCTTCATTTCCACTGCTCCAGTTGGCTTAATGCTTTTGCTTAACTGCTTCTGAACTCTTTCATGATAGCAGATATATAGCCAGTGTCATCTGACAGATTTCTAGGCATCTCTGTTGTAAACATGTAAGTATTCATTTAATGCTTGAATTGCTTTACCATCCTCAGTGGCTGTATTTCTCATTCCTTTCTGAAATGATCTTTCTTCATTCTTGGCTGAGCCCCTTTCTATGTGTTGAGAAAAAGCTCCTTGATGTCTAGCACTGCCAGCTATACTTCCAAGCTTATTTCAGATTCTTTCCTGATTCATCTGTCTTTTTGTGAACAATTTCTTCTTGCTCTGTCTTGATTCACTTTTTTTTGTTTGTTTTTGGTATGGTATGTTGGTATGTTTATCCTAAATTTGGTTGGAACTTGCAGACCTTCATTAAAAGCTTAAAAAGATTTCTGGAAGAAATTAAAAATAGCTGCATAGGTTGGTTGTTGCCCTAACCTAGGGAGGAGATCTGAGCTGAAAATATGTCAGCTGCCTCTGGTGTCTGGGAGGAAGGCTTCTTCCACCGTATACCCTCCTAAAAGAACAGCATAACCAAACAAATGCCCAAAAAACTATTTGGCAGGTGTCATTTATTTCCTTGCAATGAAGTAGGAAGGAGCTTGCAAGCTGTGGGGCTTGACGGGGGAAGGTGGCAGGGCTTAGGCTGCTGAGCCTTGGCTGTGGCCAGATAGGTCAGTGCCGTAGCCTGGCCCCATCCCTGACCTGCCACAGCTGGGTACCGATAGAAGAGGTGTTGGAGCTGGGGTAAAGGGTGGGGGCACTCAGTGGTCTTGCTATAACCCACCCAGAAATAAGATACTGTCTTGCCTGTAGGCAAAACAGGCAGTTTCTCATAACATAGTTGTGGAGCGGTTGCTGCAATGACCAGGTGGTTCTTCATGAGGGGAAGCTGTGACACAAAGTGAGGCAGCGAAACCGAACTAAAACTGCTGTGAGTAGGAAAACCTGGTCCTTCGAACTAAGTGATGAAACTTTACTCTTTGGAGGCTGAAAGTGAAAAAATGTGCACAATTATCTCCCTGTTCATAGCAATAGCATTATTACTCAGGCTATTCAGGAGTCTACTATGCATGTATAAAACTAGAAATTAAAAAAATCTACTCTTGCCCTACCAAATTCCCAATTCACATCCCTCTGTCTAAACCAGACATCTACGAAAAGGTAGTGATTTCTAGTAGCTTTCAGAAGTCAGGCAAAACATATTTCAATGAAGAGGGACAGTTGAGTGACTGTCAAATTATCAGAAAACATTTGCTTCTTCACGAGCCTTTTCCTTTCTCCTACCATTAATCTATACTACTTTGGAACAAATGTTTGCATTAATTGTGCCAACTTTTGAATTAGCAATAGAGGAATCTCTAGCGGCTTAGAAATTTGCTTAAGTAAACAACCAATGAATCACATGTTCCTCTAGGGTTTTTTGAAAATAAACAACATTTTTTTTCCCCCGACATGAAATAGGACCGTTTCTATTTTAAAGATAGGCTCTCTGCTTGAGGCTGAAGATTACAAGCCACAATTTTTCAAAATTCTAAAAAGGCAGATATCTGGGCTTGAAGAAATCATACTTTTAATGACTTGGAGAAGGGCTGACCTTTTTGCTAGTAGCATCTTAGTAATGCTTTACTTTGAATTGACTTGAGTTTGAAGCTAGAGTCAGGCCAGCGAAAGCAGAGGAACTGGCATCTGGTAAACTGCTGTTGTCTCCTCTGTGTGTTCAGTGTTGTGCTGTCCTCTTTCTGCAGCTGTAATATGATGGCATGAATGGTTAATCTTTCAAGCACCTCAAAACCTAAAACTAAGTGTGGAGTATAGAACTGGATCACTTTAGGACGTTTTCTAGGATTTGTGTAAACTGAATCCTCTGTGACAGTTTTGTGTGTGTTTTTTTTTTTTTTTTCCCCCCTGGCACTGCAGTAGTCACACTGCTTGGAAGTAGTATATTCATTAAACAATATATTTCCATCAATTATCTGTCTTTTTTACATGTATCCTAAAACCCAGAGGCTTTTCTGCATGTAGAGATGAAACAGGTGGTGTTCAGGTGAGCTGAAACTATCCCACTTCTATTCCTGTGTAATGAAAACCATGGACTGAAGCTGTACTGAAAGCCCCAACAGCAAATGATTCAGTTGATCACTACAACCAATATGATTTTGCTTTTTCCAATTCAAGTTAATTTAAAGTGAAGATGTATTTTATTAGTTGCAAGGAAAGCCTTTCTTTGAATAATTATTTTTATGAAGAAATAGATATGCTTTAGCATTGGTGTCAAGGTACTATATGGAATCAGTAATGCATAATGAGGATTTTTTAGGTCCTGATATTTAAGCCACTTGTACCTTACTACTTACCCATTATGTAGTTATGCTCAACACAGGTCCTGGTCATACAAACAAGGTAAGAAAGCAAATTAAATGAAGTTTGAGTAGATGAACTGAAATGAGACAGACTTGAGAGCTAGCACTTGATCTTATGGCAGCAAGTATGATAGGTGAGGGATGGAAAGCTAAATGCTCCTGGCATGGGGTAGTTTAACCAGCAAACCTCTAAAGTTTTTCTGGTAATTGGAAGCCATAAGTACCTGAAAAAGGCTCATCATAAGCTAAACACTGCACAAGGTTCTCAGATGAAAATTTTAACTAAGGTTTGGGTACAAGTGAAAGTTTATAGCAGTAATTCACAAGATGGCAAAAAAAAAATATATCAATGAGAGAGGAAGGAAATGGTTCTAACTGCACATAGAATAGCTAACATAGGAGATGGCATTAAATATAGGGGGGTGGATGGAACAACAGTCAGAAGACCAGGTTTTGTGCTACACACTGTGATGGAGGCTGTGAAAGGAGGTCCCAGAGGACAGACAGAGCCACGGCAGGAGGATGTGGCACTGCCGGGGGCCCATGAGTTGGGACCTGAGGAGCAGTGGGGGCTCATCCCCAGGAGCTGCTGCTTCCAGAGGAGGCTGCCCAGGGGGTGGGCTGAGCCAGCCTCAGGAAAGAAAGTTTAGTGAGATGAGAAGGCAGGGGAAAGAGCAGATGTCGTTTGGAGAATGGGGGAAAGGATTTTTCGGTATCAGCTGCATACTGGTGGGTGCCTTTTTAGTGGATGGGTGCAGCAAGGTCTCTCAGATGTGGAGGTATCTGATAAATTGTTATTTCAGCACGATTTCTTCTGCAAATAGTCATGATTGAATGGGGAAGGGTCCCTTTGTTCTCCTTGCGCTGTAACAGATTTAATGAGCCATGATTTTTTTTGTTACTCTTTACAGCTGGATGAATTTGCAGAGGGCTGAGATAAAACAGTATCTTATAAGCAGATGCAACTTTGTTGGTTCTCACCTTCCTAAATGTTTTCCTTTGCAGCAATAGTGATGTGACAAATATTTGAGTTAGCTGCTGCTAACTAAGGCATCATTTCAGTATTGTTACTTTGCTACAGTCACACCTTTGAGTGAGGAAGTGTTGGCTATTAATGTTCTATGTCTTTGATGCTAATCCTGTGCTTCTGTCATGCAGCAAGATGCTGCCTGTACTATGAAACAGTGTGGAGTCTGGGCTCATTTTTTAATTCCTGTGAACATTTTGTGCTCTTGATGAAGATGTAAAGGCACTCTTTGCTCTCTGCGAGAGGAGAATAAAGAGCTTTAGAGACTTAATGTTTTGCAAATCATTAAGAGGCAGCCCCTGGGGGCTCAGAGCTCAGGCTTTATTAAGAGTAAATGAGACAAACTGAATATGTCCAGATATTCTCTTCTGGTGTACACTTTCTCTAGACAGCACTGATAATAGTCTGAGTGGGAGGTGGTCTAACCTCATCAATACAGTGAACTTAGAGTGTGAGCTGTACGAGGAGCTGCTGTGGTGGGGCATGCAGCCCTTGCTACCAAAGTGTGAAATGGGAACAGAGCTTGAAGCTTGGGCACTGGAAAGTTCATGTTCTTATCGTGAGACTGGAGTTTCACAAGGTCCAGTGGCATCTCTGCTGCCTCTTCGTGATGTGGCAGGTCTTGCTTTTGTCTTTCTGGCTATTCTGGCTGTTATACTGCTTCAGTGCTTGCTCAGGCTGATCTGGCTTTAGATTTTATTTAGCAGCTATTTTATTCCAGCCAACCTTCCTGGGTAGGCATGGCAAGTGACAGTGAGTCACTGAACATTTTTTTTTCCCTGAGTAATATTCTCTTTCCAGTGATTAATCAGTTCTCTGCCTCTTATTTTATGTTGGAATATAATTTCAAGTATCTCCTCTCTTTTGTTTAAGAGGAGGCAAACTCATCACATAAACAATACACAGTTTGTTTGCTTGAGTATAACCATTAAAAGAAACGCACCTCAGCTCTGGGAGCCTTTGGGCAGCAGAAAGTTAATCACTATTTCCTCATGCTTTGTGTATCTGTCTCTTCTGGTGCTCATTAAAAAAGGACATCAGTCCCTTGCTAAGTACCACACCAGATGCTACTTATTCTGAATGTGAACTGAAGGAACCGTTGTGAAGGGAAAATTCACATCGTTTATGTGTGTGGTGAAAGCCATTTGCAGTCATGTATGGAAATGCTGCTTTATAATTGCTATTAGTGAAGCTTCACAGGGAGGGGGAATGTGATGGTGACCTCCAAACATGAATACACTTGTTTTCCAGGAGGTAAGGAATTAATGGCTCAGGATAGAATAATCCAGTTCGAACCGATGGTAAATGACGAGTCACTCCCTATCTTTTATTTGATTGAGAAGGCTGAGCTCTTTGCAGTGCGTTAAATCTTTCTGACCCAAGTGCTGTAGGAGTTTCAAAAAGCTCTTCCACTCAAAATCATCCCCTTTTAAAAATTGTTACCTGCTAATGCAATGTCTTTGTTCTTGCCTCTGACTATAGCTAGTTTCTGACTAGTCACTTTCCTCAGGATATGTTCTGAGTTTGTGGGGGATCTTTAGTATGAGGTTCATATATGAATTTTAACCTAGATATATCCAAGATGAATTTCCCTCCGGGTTTTCTCTTTCTTGATTAAAAAGGTACAGCCTAAGGACTAGTTTATGCATAGACAACAAATTTCCATGTGTCCGTGTTACATCAGGTGAATCCTACCAAAAAAGACTGATAATTTGGCTGGAGTGTAGACTGAAGGTAGAGTGTTCCTCGGCATAAACCAATGTCTGATCACTTGATGTGCAGGATTCTTCTAATATCAAACTAGAAATGAAATTAAGACTTAGGCCTGTTTAAAATGCCTTTGACTAAAAGTGCTAGGTCACATTTCAGTTCCTGAAATAATCTCTTTGCCTGGTGGGGCTCCTGGTCACTGCTGGGGCCAGGTGCTCAGGATGACCAAATTTCTGTGCCTCTTGGGGCTGTCTGTTTGTTGCACAGCTCTGAACCCTGCACTGAAAAGCCATGTAGTGACTGCACAGCCTGTGATCCCTTTCTAAATCAAGGAAAGCTTTCTCAGCTACTGCATTATTCTTGGTTTGCTTCTTGCATTGCAGCAATCCTGCATGTATAAACTCCAGAAAAATCAGAGACCTATTTGTGTTCTTGCCGTTTAGAAAATTTGCTGCAGAGTAGTGCTCCAGCACATATGATGAGTGATAGCTTTATTACAAAATGTATTTAAAAAACAAAACAAAACAAAAAAAGCACAAAACAATCTACAACACATAACATGCATTTTTCAGACTTTGGAAAGTCCCTGTGAGATATATAGGCATAGATAATACTGCATTTCTCGAGCTAACTTTAGTACTAGGAAGATTTGCTTATATTTAATGGAGCACTGTGGTTTTGCAATAACATTCTCTTTCTCTGAGCCACTGGGAAAGAAGTATGACAAAATGTTTATAGACCCGAAGGCACTTTCACCAAACAGTTGGAGGATCACTGACCGTAGTGTTTCTACCAGTCAGTATATATTTACCAGAATGCTGTAAAGTCCATTTAAAGCTAAAAGTTCTCCTCCTCATCCCCTAGAGAGAGTAGGAAATAAATTCAGTTTCAGCAAACAAACATTTCCCTGCTGAGAAGCCAGTGCAGCGGCTGTCAGAAAGGACACTTTAAGTTATTGGTTACTGGGAAGTTGGCTGGCCCTAGTACGTCCACCGTCCACAAAATGTTCTCTACTGCAGTTGCTCACCATACCAAGTATACTCAAATCATCCTCAGTGCTGCTGGTAGCATTTTTATAGCTCTGGCTTCTGAGAGCAGTCAGTGCTGATTCTTGTTTTTCTTTTTTTTTTTTTTAAGGTGGAAATTTTCCCAGTCTATACATCCCTCTCTGATTTGTACTTTTGAAGATAAGGTGGACCAGTGGAGCTATTGGAGAACTCCGATTAGTTGTGGAATGTGGTGTATTCTTTCTCATTTTTTTCCCTAAAATAGGCTAAAATTTTGCTTCTGAGTAACAGGAGGTCCCATAGCTGTGTGCCAGGTGATAGAGGCATACTGGTCTGCAGAACACCCTCCTAACTGGCCAAGGGGATGCTGGAGGTGACTGTGCTGCCCTGGGGAGAGGAGAATCAGCAGTGCTCTGTAAGAGTTGCTCTACTGACCTCTTCCTTCTCATCCTTATTGACTTCACCTGTGTTCTGTGTCTCAATAAATCCCTTCATTTTTGTGATTCCCCAAAAAGGCAAAAACTTTTGGAAGAGCACTGTCGTGCTGGCTAGCTGACGATTACTTCGTTTCATGGATACCTTACTTGATTTCTCTTTAGACTTCTCAGGCCTGAGCAGTGGTGCTGAGGGCACCTGGGAGGTGTTTTGGGTATGGGATTGCAGCGTGGAACCCCACCCTGTGGCCTCATGCTTGCTGCAGTTGAATGAGGAGGAGGCTAGCAAAGAGGAAGGAGCAGGGTTTTCCTGCATCTCCTGGCACAAGCAGCGGTATTTAGTTGGTCGTTGTATCTTAAACCTTTCGCCCTGGTTCACTATTTGCACTGTTATGACATTATTTGCAGTGTTACGAACAACAGGCAGAGCTTTTAGCACAGACAGCTGTTTAACTTAGAAGCAAAACAGTTTGGGCTTTTACGTGGAAGCAGGCAAAAATAGCTTTCACCAACCAAGACATGTTAGAAAAATGCGATGAAGCTGCTAGCCACGGGCTGCACAGCCTGCTCTGACCTACTGCATCCTTCTTCCTGCCTGCAGTAGCTACTGGCAGTGGGTGTCAGTGGGTGCAGCAGAACCCCAGAGCAGCAGGGGACACCAGCCCTGGCAGCTCGGGGGCTGTTTGCTCCCTCCTGGGGCTCCTGCAGGCCACGTGCTGCTGCGGTGACATGGGAGCCTCACTGCGGCCTGCCTCCAGAGTGGGAGCTGAGATGTGCACCAGTGGGTTCCCAGATATCCTGGTGTTTGTAATGCAAACTGCTGCCTAGGAGTTCTGCAGCATGGTGCTGCTTTCTTGTGTGTTTGGGGGGTGGAGGAATGCTGGCTTGAAACATGTCCCTGAGGAAGAAGAGGAGAGCGGCTCCTGGGGAGAGCCATGAGTGAAACAGTGCTGGTGTGTGTTTGCTAAACTGTGTGCTTTCAGTGAAATGAGTGTCGTGACTTTTATTTCCTCTGCTGCTACTTTATGCAGTGCTTTTTCCTTTAAAGCTTAGTAATTCTCTCTCTATTAAAGTGTTCTTCTAAGCTTGTGCTTGGGTGCTGCCACTCCTGAGATCAACAGTTCCAAGTTTGTGTTCATGCTAACATGAAGGTAGGTTAGTGCTGTTTTTTTGCTGCAGTGTGATTCTGCTCCCGCTTTATGCCCAGTAATTACTACTGAGCTCTGCAAACTCTGCACTAAGATGGAGCTAGCTCTCTTTTTTTTCCATGATATCTATCTGCATCTACATCCATGGTACGATTACCAAAGAGTGCTCAAGTAGGCCTGACAGCCCTGCCCTCTGCCTGCAACCAAAGCAGAGCCCTCCTAACAGTGTCTGCTGTGAGCGTGCAAACTGTCCCCACTGTCCTTGAGGGAGAGGATCTGCTCTTGTCCTGCCACCAGTTATCTCCTCCATATAGCTTTGCTTTCCTCTCGAGTATGTTATCATATTGATGCCTTGTTTTCTTATGTTCTATGGGATACATCCTCGGTGTTTGGAAAGGTCCTGTATGTTCACTGACCTGTTTTCCTTACTATGTTTCTGTACCCATTTACCCTCTGTTCTCATGTTCTTTTTTTGCTCAGTGGTCTTGCTTTTTCTTCTCTGCTGCATGCCGCTCCTGTTTTGTGCTGTCTCACCATTCAGACATGAGATCTGAAGAGCCCCTTCCATCTCTACCTCCCTGCAGACTTTTGCAGTTTCACTTTGGCTAATTATGCTTGTGTTTGGCAAAAGCTGCTGGCATAACTCTAACAGCTCCTCGAAGAACCTTGCATCTCAGTTCTCTGGCTGCTTTCAGCTTTTAACTCATTTATCACCCTCTTCAAACAAGCTTAGAGCTTGTCTTGAAGAATAAAAATCCATGACTTCTTGAGATATGCATCTGTAGACATCATGTGGAGTGGTGTTCTGAAAAGCTTTACTTGGTCTTTGCCAATGATAAGCTAGTTTTTGAATAGGGTATGATGCTTTATTGACTTTCTAAATCCTACTGCTTACCTGGTGCCTGAGCTTGCTCAGCATGTCTCAACTTATATTTCTTAGTAACAGTAACAGTTGCTTCTTTACACAGAATTGTATAAGCAGTTATTACATGGGTTTTCATCACATCATTTTTTTTTTCCTGAGGTTTTTAGTTGTTTGCTTTAAATAACTAGATGGCAAAGAGTCTTAGAGTGAAAACCTCGGAGGCAAGTTCAGGCCTTCCAGGGTGAAGGTTTTTGTACAATCTCCACTTTAGAAGGAGAGGCATTGTCATCTATTCGTTCAAAGAACAAGGTATAGAAGACTTCCTTGTGCCTGGAAGGCTTTTTTGGGTATTAAGTATTTAAAAACAAAATCCACATTTGATACCTGCTTCCAATGTAAGCAGGACCATTTCTGTTGTGCAGCGAGGCCCACTCGCGGTGCTGTCAAAAATGCTGTAAATGAAACCTCTTTTTCATTACACTAGGTTCTAGGTTGTTCGCTAAGGATGAACACTGCAAAATATTATATGCTATATTATAATTTTGGTTAAATTTCCAATAAAAAAAAGTTACTAATTACTCTCCCACTTTTTATTGCAGAACACAATGAGGCCTAAAGTCTTTGTGTAACTGCTGTAACACTGCAAATATTTTGCTTTCCTTTGCAACGTCACTGTGAGGTTCAGAATTTTACTCTCTAGCAGTAGAGAAAGTGGAACATAGAGGAACATAGTGGAACAGGTCCTCTGAATTTGCATCAGTATTGGGTGACTTCAACAGCTGGCTTCTTAATCTGTGAGACGTTTCAGGGACGGAGTCATTAGTGGAGTTGTGTAGTGTGTGTGTGTTATGCTATCGTGCCTAAACACTTTATGCTAGAGGATATCCAGTTTTATCAGTGAGTTCCAGGGGAGCACTAATGAAATGCAAGTGATTTTGTGCCAGTAGCCTTCTTTGTGTTCAGCTGTGTTGCTGGTGAATATGGGGTTGATTGGTCTAAACCTTTCCTCTGAATTGGAAACTTGGTAGGTTTAAATGGAGACTGACCTTGTTCCAATTTGACCCTTTCCTGATTCCCTGGCAAGATGGCACATTCTTAGTTTTCTGTAGGTCGTTGGCCACGTGCAGTGAGGAAAATATTCAGAGCAGGTATTCTGCTGTGCTCTGCAGAAGTTTTGTGATTCTGTGAAAGGAGAATTGAATCACTTGCATCTTGCTCAAAATTGGAAAATGGGCTACTGGAGAACAGGAGCTTTAACTGGGTAAATATCCAAGCTGAGCACAATGTGAGTGACTGCCTAGCCAGTCTTAGTGTCTGAGAGTTTGTCAGACGTTAAGGAATATTTTAGAAGTGAATCTCTCATGCTTGTCGCTTAATATTGCTATTTTCCTAAAAGATTATTCTATCTTGGTTATAATAATAGTGTTAAGTGGATGAGTTTATTAATTAGCATTATAAAACCTTTAAAGGTAATGGTGAAGGGATTCCTGAGGTCTAGCCATGCTGAAGATTGTTTAGAATGAGGAATTAAAAAAAATAAGAGGTTGTAAAAAGGCTAGTATAACTGATGACTTTCTTTCACTACTCAGATCCTTTGATCTGAGCCATCAACTTTATCTGTGTTAACAGGTGGATTTAATCTGAATTTCACCCTTTAGCTCTGAGTTCTTGTAGATTCTGAAAGGCAGTGCTATATAGACCAAATCCTCAATCTTCATCAGACTTTATGGATGTTCCAAAATATACCTTGAATTTCTGAGCGTTCAGCATGTATCCGTAGTGCTGGAAGGAGCCTTCTGCTTTTCCTGTATTTTATTTCTCTTCTGGTCTCTTGGGCTCAGTTTGCTGTTGGACGATTCCTGACTGACCTGGAGCTTTGCTGGCTCATTTCCTAGTCCATTAAAACCAGTTGCCTGCCCAAAGGACCATCTGGACTGCATCCCCTCAATTCCCCCAGCCTCTAGGCTACTGCCATGCCCTACTTTTACAAGGCTGTGCAGGAACATGGGGCATCAAAACACCCTCTGATTAGGCCTAGCCTCAGGGCTGCCCTCAATCCAACTTATTCTACTTGTATAGATCCTGTTTGGTTATTTTCTCACTTGGAGTGGCCTTAGCTTCACTGAGAACACAATTTCTGCACAGAGAGGTGGCGTCAAGACAGCTGGGATCATTGCTCCATGCGTAGTTAACACCTGGCCAAGAATTGATTTACATTTGATCAACAACCATCCTGCAGGTGCAGGAGAAAAAAAAAAAGGATGTCTTGGGTTATGTGTCAGCTTAGTCCAATGGGGAGGATAAAAGCTTCAATTCTCTCTTCCTGCTTCATTTGAGGGGTCATATTTTTTGCTAAATGTGACAACAGTTCCTAGAAGTAATAGCTACTCAGATCTGATTGCTGAGGCTGTTATGTTATTGTTACCTGTGCCAAAAAGGGGTCTTGTTCATGTCTGGAAACAGCAATGGAAAAGGACAGTGTGTAACAATGCTGAAAATGGTTTTGATAAGGAAAATTGTCTCCAATACTGGCAGTCAGAATACCAGAAGCTATAGAGAAGTGAGCATTGGCACAGCAAGGGTTCAGGCTAGCAGGAGAGGCAAGGGTGTATTTGTACTGGGCAACAGAAATCAGCATGCAAGCATCCAGTCAGATGTAAGCTCAAGCACAGCCCAGTGCCATCAAAGATATCAGCACAGGTCTACTTGGGTGTTTGCAGCCTAGCTCTGTTACATTTGATAGGGGTGTGTGTGTGTGTGTGCATGCGTGTGCTTTGGTTTTGTGATCTTGTTGCAGTCCTGGCAGCAGAGTGCAAGAAAGCCTGAGCTGCAGAGCAAAGGCATCGTGGGAGGATGGGGAGCAGGACCACGAGGTCCTGGATCTTGACCAGCTTGTGCTGCTGTGCATTGCCTCTCACCGTGGTCACCCTTTGGACCTGCAGCTCTCCTCCTCACCTGGTGTTTCAAATTGTGTTGGGCTGTTGTGGGGAGATCCTGGAGGTGGTCGTTTCCTTCTGCGTTTCAGTAGTGACTGTTCATGCGAGCAGCTGCCCACTTCTCCCTACAGTACGCTGCCTACGCTGTAAGAGCAGCTTGCATCAAGAACAAGGCAAGTGTGCAGGTTTTTCTTCCAGTAAAACAATGTGAAAAGACATTCATAATACTTGCTGAGAGGTGGTTTTAATGTTCTCTTCTTTATGGGCTTTCATTTTGTTACTGCCTGCTGGTTGTGGAACAAACATGTTTCTGCCTGACCCTTCAGTACAGTAGCAATATAGAAAATGAGTTAAAGTTTTGATATAGATTGGAAATCTAGCCATGCAGTGTGGTGCTGCAGGAAAGAAATCCAGAAAACTATTAATGGAAGCTGATCTAAACTTAAATCCACTACTATTGATACTTTAAACTGGGGTTTCAGGAATAAAGCAGTTAGTGAAGTTCACATGCCCCATGTCTTTAGGAAACTTGATTTTAGCAGCCCCTCTGAACAGTCCTTTTTCTGTGGCTATCTCTGAAGTCTTGCATTCCCATGGGGAAAGGATCTATGCAGCATGGCATGAGAAATAATTTCATGCATCACTGCAGTCTCTTGAAACTAATTTAACATCCTATTTCATTGCAGTACTTCTTTGTGGTAACAGGCACAGCACATAGTCCACCTCACATGCTTACTTATCTTATTACTTACATCTTACTCCTTTTTGTTTGCTCTTTTTTTTTTTTGCTTTGTTTTTAGTGCTTAGCATTTAAGTGTTTATATCAGCAGTGTTTCAGCAGTGTTGCTAATTAATGAGGTCTAGTATAAACAGGTAATCATTCTCTTTTTCCAGGTGGTTAATGGCAGCTTCTTTTAGTACCACCAAGGACTAGCCAGGAGAAGTGTTTGCTTACACACATGAAGTTGTCCTCAAGGGTGCTCTAAAAGGAATGCACAGTGATATTTTATAGCAACTGACCAAAGTCTATTTTACATGGGTTAGTCTGGAAATAACAAAAATATTCAAAGGGTCAGTATCCTTGTATTCTTAACAGTTACTGGGGCACACTTCATGTTGTGTGAATTAACTAAAAATATCCCAAGAAGCACTTTTTATCTATCTATATATATACATATATATGAATCTAATATTAGCAGTTACTCCTTTATTAACTGAGCTGTTGCTAGCAACATTACCTGGGCCAAAAGTGTTCCCCACCCCAATCTCAAGTACTTATATCTTGGCTCTTTTTGAAGTCTCATACAGGGATTTTCAGAAGTCTTTTCAGCAGGAGTCCACTGACTTCCACTCAAATGTGTGCTCCTAATCACATTGGGACAGATTAAACTGAATGCTTAAGTGAGACTTCAGTGGTAGCTACTTAACTCCAAAACTGAGCTGCCAAAAAAACCTTCAGCTAATGAAACTGACTTTGGAGGAACTTGTGGGGCTCTGGCTGTGGACCAGAACATCCCCGTCCCCTAGCATGGAGCAGGGGTCTTTTACCAGTGTGCATGAGCTGAAAACTTGTTTTCAAGGAGCAGATTTATTTATTTATTTTTTACATGGTGCATCTCTGAGCCTCACTCTCTGCATTTAAAATGCAATGGATTTTCCTGCCTTCGGGAAAATCATGGCCTTAACTTCTATAGGAGGGATTAAATGTGGTTCTCAGAAGTACGATGTGGTGGTTACCAGGAGAAATTAGATCAGTTAGCATTTAAAAAAGAAAAGCCTCTTGGAGCACCTTTCTGTAGCCTGCCAAAGGTATTGGGATGTAGGATGCCACACAGGCATTTCTGGGGCAGGCATGGCTTGCTCTGGCTGTTGGCGGCAGGCAGATGTCCTGGCTGTGTCCTTCTGTCTGCTCTGGGTCTCTGGGCTCCCAGGGGTCCCATGAGCCCATGAATGCTGCCTAGACCAGCTTAAAGCAACAGAGAAAATCTTTCCTACGGACCAGGATTTACCATATGCTGGTATCAGGTGATGGGAAATGCTGCAGGTTGACAGAAGCTCTTGGTAGGAGGGTTGTTTTGCTCAAGAATATTTGAAAGGAAAATGACCTACTTCATTTTGACTAAGGTCAAAAGCTAGAAAAACAGGAGAAGAAGAAAATAGCTGTTGTTTTGTTAATCTGTGTTGTTTCCAAGTTTGTGTGGCCAGCTTCCATCTTCACTCAATTTGTTACTTTCACGTGGCTAGCTGAAGTACTCTGAGAAGATGTGCAATGCTATCAGAAGAAATGACATCCTAGAAATTCATAAACAATTAATAGATGTAAGTAAGGGTAGCAAGTAGGGTAGTAATAGGGTCATAACGCCTCCCAAAAGTAATACAATCTCTAAGATAAAAATAAAATAAGGGAAATGTTTAATAAATTCTACACTTTTCATATATGGCTCAGCTAATTTAGGTTTTGTAGATCAAACAAATACAAAGATGTTGCTTGCCTAAGGAGTCAGCAAAGTGTTATCATCACTTCATCTTTAAGTGTAGTGAGAAATATTTTCCTACTCCCAGGAGCAGAGCGGCCAGGTCACTAATTTTCTCCATCGCTAGAGGGCTCAAAATACTTTCAGAACGTTGCACGTCTGAGCCAACCTTGATGTTTAAATAGTCCCTGGGCTTTGTATAATTTGCGTGTGTGTGCAGAGAGAGAGGTGTGTCTGTTCTTCACATGCTGAAGCGTTACTGCACTTCTGACTTGCTTTCTGCTTGCTATCAGGAAGTTCTATGCAAGCAGCTAAGGGCATGGCTGTCTCCTGGCCCATGCCATTTCTCTTTTCATATTTTTTACTTTTTATTTGATTTATTTGCAAGGAAACCGAGGATTCAACAAATCTTCTTCAGTCCTTTACAGTACAATCATGGAAGTGCTGTGTTTAGAGATCTGCTCTCAGACAGGTAGTATTGCCCTTGCACCTGCAGTGTGTGCCACCAGCTTCTGTGAGGTTGAAGAGAGCTACCAGCAAACCTAGGGGAAAATAAGAGTGAACTGAATCTAGCTTAGCTTCCATGAAGACAGCCAAAATTTCTTTATGCTTTAAATGGGAACGTGAGTGTCAGAGATATGAAGTCCTCTTGCTGAAGAGGTCCCCTTTCTCAGAGTACTAGTATTGGAAAAAGAAAGCAAGGATGTTTGACACGTTCCTCTGGCAGCTTCTCTGAATTCTTAGGTTGTGGATACAGTACTCATGGAAGGGAAAGCAGTGGGTGTGATTCAGCCCTGGGGAGCTTGGCAGTCTTGGTGAGAGCTGCAGACTTTATTCAAGCATTGCTAAACTCTGTTCAGAGTCTGCATGCAAGCTTTCCTTGGGGAGGTTTCTATTGAATGTTTAGACTTACATAGCTCTGAACTCTCTAGCAAAGCAAATATCTAAAGAAGCCTAAAATCTTTGTTATAGCATCACTTTTAAACCATTCATATTCTTAGGCATTGAGTCTAAAAGAAATGGAATGAATTGGTGATTATTATTAATAACCTTAGCGCTTCCTACAGTCGGAGTAACAATTGTGTCACAAATGATACCAAGATACTTTGTTGTGCTGCCGAACTAAATCTGTACTTCGGTTTCTGAGTTGTCTGATGGAATAAGCCAGGAACTTACATATGTGGAGCTTTGTTGAGCCTGAGCCTAAGTTCTTCTTATCTTTCATAATAATCACATTGGCAGGAAAAACATGTATTTTGGGTAGATTTTGGAGGAAAATGAAAATGTTTCTTTAATTAGACATGCTTGCTTATTTTGCTAGATGGGAAGTGTACCAAAAAGTTGGTTCTGTTTTAAAGTTCATTGAGATAGGAAAAGCATTGCAAGCTCAAAGCTGTGTTCAATCTCTAGTTAAACTTCGCGTTTTTCTTAGCTCATGGTCCTGAGCTGCGCATTACTGAATGAGTGTTAATGCTCCTGCCTCAGCAAAAATAGATCCTTTCCATTTCCTTTGCTGAAAAGGTGTCATCTTCTGTAAATGGGACCTTGATCTAATTTGTTTGCTGCAGTCCTGGGAAAATCTCTGTTAGATTTGATGACCAAAATGCAAGCAGTGTTCTCTTGTGTCAGTGATGAAGTCAGTCTGAATTTGCAATTCATTCCCAATGAGGAATATTGCCGAGTTAGGACTGCCATTTGTCACACTAGCAAGTGTAAAGAAAAATCAACGCATTATTTGTCATTGTCCATGTATAGTTGTGAGCAGTGAAGTAGCTAAAGAGTGGGCTCT
This sequence comes from Anser anser, assembly GCF_964211835.1. Lineage (NCBI taxonomy): Eukaryota > Metazoa > Chordata > Aves > Anseriformes > Anatidae > Anser > Anser anser. Next base: position 2,672,977 of record NC_139734.1, read on the forward strand.
CTGAGCATGGGTTTAGTTACCTGGGGTGTGCCAGTGAGTCCATTAAAGGGGCTTGTTCGGACAGTGAGTGCCATGCAAAGTCCAGGTAAAATCACAAAGCCCTCAGATCAGAGTTTGAAGTTGAGTGATTGGCAGTGCTGCTCATATTGCATCCCATCTGTTGGAGAAGTTGGGGTGACTTTTCATGTCACTGTGAAAGCAGAAGATAAGTGCCATTTGTGTCCTAGCACTGAACTCTGGAAAAAGCCCCATAAACCCAGTGACAGCTGGCAGTGCCTTGCTGTGACCGAATTCAGTGTTACATCCTGCTTTTTTGGGGGGTATTACCCAACACTTCCAGACATTGTAGTTTTTCATGATTCCTAGCACATTTAGTGATATGGCTTCACCAATCCATTTGCTGTGATAAGCTCAGTAACTGAATTACAAGGTTTTTCTGCCACTGTAGCTCTTGATACCTTCACAAAATGTTTTTAATCTTGTTTTTGATTCAGGGTAGCTGAGCAAAAGTACAGATCTCTATTTTCATCTAAGTGTAATGAAGAGAATTTGTCTGTTTTTCACAGTTAGAGATTTCTCTTTCCTTGAGAAGCTGCATCTTGAATTATTTTTTCATCGCTCCATAGTTGTTAGATAGGGATGTGACGTCAATGAGTTTTTGGTTTCTTCCCCTGGAACTGATGGCTTCTGTTCGCGGTGAGGATGAGACACTAATTGTAGGAGGTTTCACAGCAGCATCTAACTCTGTTATGATGCTTTTATGCCCCTTCAGTTGAAACACAGAAGGACTTCCCTCCACCCCCTGTTTTAAAACTTGCCTTGCTTTCTGGAGAGATGAAAATTGCTTCCATACACACCCCCCAGTCTTAAGTTGGGAAGGTTCTTTTGAATGAGTTTACATCATGATGCAGAGCAATGAGGCACTGAAATGCTGGTTCATTTTGTCTACTGTTAAAACTAAATTTGACATGTTCACCAGTTGGGAATAGACCATCCTTGCACCCTCCTACTAGTTGTTATTCATAGCTTGAAGCTATGCTAGAAATCTTTTCTGAAATTTCATTGTCACTCAGGTGTTGATTCACACTGCTGGCTATTCCATGAACAAGTATTTATTGGTACTTTATTAGTTACTTTAAAGTTACTAGCATGCCATCTATCCATAGTTGAGAGCCTTGTTTTGTATTTCTGAATACAATCACCCTGTGCTGACTTGAAGAAATAATGCCAGAGTGTTCAGACAAGTGAGTCAAAGCTGGGCAAAGACTTCTGAATGCAAATAAATTTCTTTTGTAGAACCAAAGAGCGGAGGAGTGGATCTCTGACTCAACTCCCCTCTCTTTGCTGACAAACTGTGAGCTTTCAGCTGGTGTTCTTTGGGGGAAAGTGATACAGAAGGAAAAAATAAAGGCCAAAGTTATGTTTATGGAGCCCTGCCAGAATCTGTGGCTGAGGAAAATCTGCCTAAGATCACCAAAGAATTACCTTAAAAAGTGAGAGGAGAAGGACTGAGGAAGAAACAAGATTTCAAGAGCAGCAGTATAGTTGCATACCACGTACCAGCCAGCAGGAGCGTGGTGGTGTTCCTGAGATGTGAGCAAGGTGAAGTCATTCGTCTTGGTTAGAACAAATGCAGAGAAATGCCAAGTGAGGTACAGAAATAGTAAGCAAAAAGTACGCTATGAGTTGAAATGCAAAAGCAAAGTATAGTTGAAGGTCAGGCTCTTTAGGGTGGGAACAACTGAATCGTGCTTGTGTTCTATGAGGAGAGATTAGAAAAGGCCAAAAGTGATTAGGAAAGGATGAAACCATCTGAGGGAAATGGCAAGGTGAGAGTAAAGATGGGACAGAAAACAGGTTGCAGCAGGGTTATGAGCACCTTGGGCAGCCTCCGAGGTCAGGACTCTGCACTCTGGACAGGGCTGGGGACAGGAGGAGGCAGGTGAGGAGCTGATCACTCCTTGATCACCCTTGTAGGGCAGCCAGCAGGTCGTGTGGGGCAATGGCACCACCGGTAATGCACCTGCATCGGGGCAGCTGTGCATGTCTTGCACCCCTCTGCCACTCTCCCCAGAGCTGCTCTACGTTGCAACCCTTCCCATGTTATATATTGTTTTTAAAGCCACTTTCACTGTTGTGACTGTCTCTACAAATTTCCTCGTCTTGGCCCTATTTGATGAGCAAACAGCACTCTGGTTCTGCTGTCACTTGCTCAAGAAGAGAGGAGGGAGATGTCTTGTGCCGGTGACACTTGTACTCAGTAGGATTTGTCCTTTGATAATGATATATCAGTGTCATGCCCCAGTCTGCTCTGATGAGGCATACACAAATGAGTGCCAGGAACAGGGCAGGATGTCATAGAACATAATTTTCATTCATTTGTGTTTTTTGTTACATTTTTTATGCTGCCCTTGCTTAAAAAGCAAGGGAAATATTTTGGGCTTGACTAAGTCAGCCATCTTCATACAACATTTGTCTGCTAGTGAAGTTGTGCCTCCTTTTCCCTGCCGCCTCATCTTCTGCCTCTAGTGTTCACTGTTATGCTCCCACTTGAGTCTCTTTCTGCTGCTGACAGGAGACAGCAGCAGTGGGTTTCTGCTTCTATTTCTACCTTCTATTGATTTATTTTTTTTCTATTAGAATGAATGAGGAGGGTGTTGGGCTCAATTTTGCTTTGAGTTGCTTACTCTGTTGCATCCTAGGCTCTGTAGCTTCTCAGTGCTCATAAAAGCAGTTTGTAATCATCAGCATTTGGATGCAACTTCCATGCAGGTGAGAAGTATTTAGTAGCTTGGACTTTCCTGATTAGCTGCAGCGTAGTCTAATTAACCCCTGTGTCCCTACTGAGTGGGCAATAACCACAGGCTGAAGGGCACAGCATTGCAAATGATGATGTGAGTAGGCTCTTAGTCTTCACTCCCATTCTAGAGCTAACTGAAAAGTTCCTAAGCAAGAAGCATGTTGGTTAAAAGCTTTGACTTTTAGATTAACAGTCTTTTTTTTTTTTTTAATGAAGGAACTGGAGGCGGGATTTTATATATAGATCTATGTATGTGTATATACACACAAACATATGTGTGGACCATGCTCCTAGTTCATGCTCTAAACAGGATGTAGTAATGCCATGTTCAACGTGGACTTCAGTTCAGGTAGAACTGGAATATTTTTGGTGTTTGTTTTCAATCTCACATAGTGTGAGTTTGTGTAGTTTGTAGCAGTGTAGTTTGATCTCGTCCCAAAGGCAGATAGGTACAAAATTGTTCCTTGCTCTTTTCCGACAAGAATAAACTGAGTTTGTTTTATGAACCTCTTACACTGTTTTCTGGAGCACATGTTTTCCTTAGTAATCTAACATTGAAATGATTCTTTTCTTCCTATTTTTCTTTTAGATTGTGAGGTCCGGTGATGCCTGGAGCTGTGCAGGGGTGTTTCCCTGAGGAAGTTGCCAGTGATACGTGTACTGCTGAGCTGACCGCAGCACTTCTTGCTAGAGCACACCTGTCAAGAGGATGAATGAATAGCATGGTAAGGATGCAGTGTGTCTTCAGTTTAACGAAGAAAATGGTCCTCCGTTTGTGGTCAACCTAGAACTGAAAGTCAGTACACTGTTAATCCGTGGTTTCACAATCACAGTGCTTTCTGATTAGTGTTACTGTGGAACAGGCAAATCACAGGGCACTTGTGTTTTGATCTTAAAATGAAAAATTTGGAAAACTGAGGCTGAGCTGCTTACTCTGAGCTGTAGTATGTAAACTGTGTGTTGTGGATGCTTCAAAAGGAATGAATTTGCATGGCAAAAGAGGTATCTGTGTCTAAGTCTAATATGTCTAATGGACTGAATGTCCATTAGGATGCGGAGTTTTGTGTGCTGCCATTTCATTTCAATTGAATTGTGAATATTTGCTGTTGCTGATTATATTGATATGTAATTATTACCATGAGAGTCTAATCCCCTGAAACCATTGGTCACTTGGTGTGTGTTCATTTAGCTATAAATGCTTTTCATTTTCCACTTGTGTTTTATCATTTAATTGCTTTACTCTCTTCAACATCACTCTTTTTTGATCTCCTGTTAATCATGATTTGGAATGAGAATTAGCCCTTAAGCGAACAGTGCCTCAAATCTATCTTGCTTCTTTGTGTGTAGTGATGACCTTGTGTTGGACAGAAAAACTACTAGCTATCATGTTAGATTTTATAATAAGAATTGTCTTCATTATATTTGAAAATTACAGTTTGAAAAAAAAAAATAATCCAACACTTATATTGTAAATCAACAGATTATATTTTTGAAGGACCTCAGATTCTAAGAAATCCTGCTCTTCTGGAAGAGTCTAGTAGAAACCTTTCATTAAGAAAGTATAAAATCTACATCTCTTTTTCTAAGAGTTCTAGGCATGTTAAACTTCTCCAGTGCGTGAAGGGAATCAGGTTTGTAAACACTGCTTTTAAAATAGGAGTTGCTGTCCATGGTAGTGATACATCTGGGTAATCTGACAACCGAAATGACATAAAGAACTGTATCCTCACTGACGTTGTTTGAGCCAGGCTGTAGAATGGCAGCAGGACTAAAAAGATGGGTCAGGAAGCTGCCTGTGATACACTTGGGAAACCAGGGTAGTTCTGCTTTCCATCCACCAATTCCATCCTGGGCTGTGTTTGTTTGTGTATGTTTTCCTCTCCAGAAGAGAGGGTGAGGAAGCATCAGGGTTGTTCACAGTCCTTTGGACAAGGCCTGCACATGCATCTGGAGAATGGGTTTGCAGGTTGCACAGCCACTCTTTCTACTCTTAGTTAAGACAACAGCAATTGCTTAGTTTCTACTTTGGGACCCACTCCATTTCCTCTTAGTAGAAAGGCCCTTTATTCATTGTAGTGAACTGTATTTGTAAGCCTTAAATGTTTACGTGTTTTGTCATAAAATTAATGAGCATCCACCCCCTTAAAAATCTCATTAAAGTTCGTCTTTGGCAGGTTGCCTCCTAAAGACTCGACAGCACTTTGGTGGCTGATCTGATCGGAGTGTCGTCTTATTCCCTCCTCCTTTCCCATCTGTTTGTATCCACCTCTTGTGTTACGAAAATAAACTGTTTTGGGGTAGGAACTGTTTTTCTTTTTTCCCTTGTAGCTTGGTGCAATGCTGTCCTGGTGCACAACTTCTCTGCAGTGAATTAACCTGTGCTGGTTTCTGCTACGCTATCGCCACTACCCAAACAAACTACTTGTATGGTAGGCTGCGTGCTGCAGTATGTGTGTAGCATATGACAATACAAATAATTGCCGTGCTTTCCTGTATATAAACTGCGTTGTACACCTTCCATTTCTTTTAGTAACACTGGCACCTTGCTTAAAAGCAAAGGTATAATCTGAGGGACTGTTGAGCTGAACAAAGGGATGGAGGTATGGAAGCTCAGAGGCTGAGGAACTTGTAGGGAAAAATGAGGTCTGGTCCCTCCTCCCAGATGTGAACTCTACTGCTACCAAATCATGAAGAGAGGGATATTGGGAAGCTTGTGCAGTACAAATAAAACTGTAGCAGGATTTAAAAAAAACTTAAGTTACTTCATATAATGCTGCTCTTTGTCTACTGATTTACTGTGGTCTGAGATGATACAAGGCACAAAGTAAGGAAACTGGAGGCACAAACAGCTTACATTAGCAAATTCATTCCTTGCCTTCCTTTGAATGTGTTAAAGTTAAAATTCATTAAACAGCACTTCAGGGGTTGCAACCAACATTTAAAAAAGGCTTCTTTTCAACAAACAAGAAATAGTAAAGCCAAATGCAAGTACGATGATAATATATATCAGTGCTTCTTTGGTAGCCCTTTATTAAGTATTTGTCTGTAAGCAATTTTACAGCTGATTGCATTGTCATGTGTATGCAGTGGGCTGTTAGAAATTGGGGAAATTGTTGTTTAGGAACACCAAAACTTTCATACTTATATATAACTCTGAACAATCATTAATCGTTTTAAAAATTTCTGGGGACAGATAACATTATAAACTGCCCCTGGGATGTGTTTCTGTTTTATCAGCCAGCAGTTGTAAGTAAGACAGAAATGGTGCTTCTAGCTAGTTTTGTTTAAAACAGCAGGAATGAAGAAAAAGTTATCAGGATGTGAAATGTGTTAAATCATAGCAAGAAAATTCCTTTCATCCTGAGTATGGCTGCTGACTGTCAATAACTGAGATTAATGCTACAGGAAACAAAGCAGAAATGTTAAATATAATGACATTTAAAAAAGAGCTATAACCAGTTTATTGAAGGAAAGTGGTTTGAACTCTGTGAGCTTGGCAAATGGAGTTTCAGAATCATTCTAAGATACTTTTGCCTCATTTAAATCATCATAGGAGTAAATTAAAATATATTCTGTAAATGAAATCTGGTCTCCTTCTATTACCTCCTCGAAGGGATATGCACACTCCTGATTCTTAAAAGCAACTGGAACGTCTTGACTGTGACCCTGAAATCCTGTATTCCAGAAGGTGCCACTCCAACAACCTGCTTATCTGATGTGAATACACTGAAACAGAGGCTGCTTTAGCAGTGCGTGTTCCATTAACAGTGAAATTGAGCCATTTTCTTAAAGCTTTGTTTTGTCCTTTAGCTTTCTCCATTTCGTATCTTAAATAAGCATAGTTCCTGGCAATGCTCGGTGCTGCTGCTTGCAGGGAAGTGCAGAGCCTCGTGGCTTTCTGCTGGCTGCCAGGCAGCCTGTAATAGTTTAGTTGAGCCACTGTTTTAGTGGTGTGGCATTAACCTGGATGCATCTCCTCTCCAGTTAAATTCTTACAAGTTCTGCAAAAATTATGTTTTAGCACTTCCAGGATCAGTTTGGTGACAGTTCGCTCGAGAGTTGAGGGGAAGATGGATTGACAGCTCAACAATGTAAGCCTCGTTGCTTTGGAGAACCTCGCCAAAAATGTTTCATGGTCCAGTGACCTTGGTAGAGGCAAAAAGGCTCAACAGCCCTCTTAGTGGGGGGCCTAGAAGGAATTTTATATCAGAGATGTTGGCAGAGCTGTTGGTTAGAGTCTATGGCCAAAGATCTCTGTAGTTCAAGGTGCTCTGACATTTGAGCCCTGTATCCAGCTTCATAAATTTCTACAGAGCCCTAAGGATGCAAGGGAACATCTGTGCAGAGAGGCTGGCTGTAGAAGGACCCTTGGTCTATGACTGCAATGAGCTTTGGTGCAGGAAACGTGAACTCTACACCTCTGATCATAAAGGGCACAGTGCCATTTACCCCTGGCATGCTGCTACCTTCTTCCCCTTGCTTGAATGTTGTAATTACTCCACTAATTCCTTCTCCATTTATTTTACTAGTATCTGTAGCTCCGAGTCCTGTGTGTTCTGTACCAGTCCAACTCTGCATGCCAGTCTGAACTTGCTTTCATCTTGCCTGCCTTCCTGCCTAACACAGGCCATACAGCTTTCTTGAAATGATTTGGTGATGAGGGAGGCGTCTTTCTCTAATGCTCGTTTAACTGGGCGTAATGAATAATCTGTCCATCAATATCTCAGGAAAAAAAAGCCCACCCTAACCTATGATTAACTGAGAGCAATAAACATGTTTTAGATTGAAAAGTTAAAACTAACAGATTCAAATTGGCTGCTGAGGTTGATTAGTAGAAGTAACTAATTTCTCTGGCAATTTCTAGCCTTTAGACACAAGTCTTTGAGGTACACTTGGCCTTTTTTGCCTGTCTGATGGATGAGTAGCTCCTGTTAATATCCTCAGGGTGGCTTTTGTGTAAAATAGGTATGTCTGTCAGCTGAGTGGTGCGGGGATACCTCGGCGGGCTCCTGTCATCACTGCGCTCCCCTCCTGGCAGATTTGGGCATCCTGTTCATCCTGGGAGCTGTCTTTGTGCTGCTGAGAGGGACAGAGGAGTTTTGCCACTGTAGTATCTTAAGACTGGCTTGTATCAAACAGTATGAAAGGTAATGGTGTGAAATTTCACTCACGTACGAGTTGAGAAGCAGAATGTGCTCAGATGGGAGTGGGGCCAAGAACTCTTAGAGCATAACAGAAAGTGACCCTTGGAGATGCTTGTTTGGGAGCAGCTTTCGTGATGATGTGGTGATTACTGCTTTAATGAGAAAAATAAGTAGACGTATAACACGAGGTGAAGAAACAGCAGCAACAAAGGGGATCAAAGAGAAATGACATAAAGGCTAACAACAAATGGGAGTGATAGGTGGGAAAGTACTACGGACCTTAAATCTGAAGAATATAGTTTTCCTGGAGCAGGCAATATATGCACTACTTTGTTTAGTAGCTATCCTTTTCTTTAGTGGTAAAGAATCTCTGCAGTTATTGTGGGTAATCATCATCTCCACAACAGAAGCTCCTGTGAAGAAATAACTTCAACCCCGTACAGAATAGGAGAAGGGTTTGTATGTCTCTGCTCTTCAGAGGCTTTGTGCCCTGCTCAGAGGGACCAGGGGCTTGACCGTACTCAGGAGTCAGTGGGACTGAATGCCCTTGTTTGAAGGCACCTTTGTTAATTAAGATTCTATAATTGCTTTGTGTTGTGTGGTAGCCTTGGTCTACTGATACTGCTTACAGCATGTGTCTTTGTTTGCTGATCTTATCTGCAAAACTGTGAGTTGAGAGGGGGAATGAATGGTGCAGGGGATTGCTGATGGCTTTTTGTGTAGGCTGACTCCTCGTGGACTTGCTATCTTAATAGCTCGTGAACATCTTCTGCAACCTTGTGTGTTAAATGCTGAAGTAGAAAATGGAACTAACATCTCAGGAGAGCTTGTGGGTGGAGTTTGGGCATTTTCAGTGTAAACTCTTGTGCTGTCATGATGTATTAGTGTGCGCTGCTTTAATTGTTGCAGTCGTTAAGAAACAGGCTCAGTTATAGGACGTGACCAACCACATTCTTTGTTTTCTAAAACTGGAGGTTTGTTAACTAACGTAACCTTCATTTTTCACAAAAAAAAAAAAAAAGGCGTACAAAATACCATGTGATGCTGGCTCTGAAAGTCAGCACAATATCTCTGTAGCAAGTGGTAGATGAACTGAATTTTCCTGGTTTTGGTGAACAAGGAAGGATAGGTGACATGGGTGATGCTGTATGGCCAGAGTGATGCTTGGCTGTTTCCTGTGGGGTAGAGCCACTGATCAGACTCAGAAATCAGGGTAGGGTTGAGATTTTTGTTGTTCTTTGGGTCTGGCTTTTTTTTTTGATGTGCTAGAACAGTTTCACATGACGTAGGTGAGTCTCTGTTACTGTTATAGTATTACTTTATAACTGTAAATGCTGGATCAATAAACAAAGTTTGCTGGCTTTTTACTAATCTACATTCAGTGTACATCTTGACTTTTTCACAGTTAGTAAAATATGTTTCTAACACTATTTGTACTGCCTTATTGACTTAAATCCTGATTCTTTCCAATTTGAGTAAGGCAGCATGTGGAGTTAGAGGAAGAAATGTTTCACTGAGTAGATTATCAAAAACCGAAAGGAGAAAGTAGTTTTAAAGATGACTTGATCCTGCTATGTACGTCACTAAAAGTAACAGAAAGCTCCTAAGCAAATGGATGCAAGTTTCTGGATGACACAGCCTAAATGAACTCTTTCCAGAATGATGTTCTGGTAAGAACGAAGCCATCTGTACTGAGTGGGAATACAGGTAATGGGGGTCTGAGGTGCTTTTGATTCTGGAGTGGTAGTATTGCAGCCAGGTGAAAACCACTGGATAAAGAACTTAAGCTTATTGATGGAGTATGTCGGGAGAATAACGCAAACTGTACGCACTCTGCCAGTTTATTTTGAAAAGTTCTGTCTCATTGTGCTTCATATTACAGCAATGAATTAAGTTTCAATATTTCACCTGTTCATAGGGGTAGTATATTCAGTGACTATGAGAGAGTATAGCACCGCGTCTCCTTGTTGGCTGAAATGTCTCAGCAATAGTTTTCCCTGCTGCATTTCACTCTGAAGCAAAATGGCTGCATCAGAAAGGGTTTCCAAATCCTGAATCTTAATGGTTTATTTTTTCTTGTCTTTTTGACTTCTCAGCGTATGTCTTCCTTAAATTAAATAATAATGTTTAAAAACCGAGCTATTGTAGGTTTTAAAAATGAGAGAGTAGTATAGAACATAAAAATAATTCAGAATTCAGTTGAAAGTGTTATCTTCCAATTAGGTATCTCTCTTTTGTTTTGGAGGGGTTTTGGGGGTACTGTCAGCAGTATTCTCAGTGCTTGAAATATTACTTTTCAGTAATCTGTGTAGGGAGATTAGTAGGTGAACACATAATTTCCTGTGATCATAAAATAAAGAGCTTCAAATAGAGGCTTCAGACTCTTTGGGTCATACAACTTAAATTAACTTCTGGGTTGTCCCCCCCTTTCAAAATGGCTAAGAGCAGCGTAAGGCTAGCTAGCAGGGGTTTTATCTATTGAATCTTGCTTACAAGGACTAATGAAGAGGAAATGGGAGCTTTTGTTGTAGGAACTGAGTGAATCTTACGGCTTTTATAGCAAACTATTTGTTGATTTAGTGGAAGTTGTGTTTCACTAGCAGGGTAATTCATCAGCATCAGACACCAGTAGTACTGTATGTGCTAAAATCAATTTTTGTTGTGAGGTTCAGAGCTCACTAGAAGTCTTATGCTTTAAAATAGCTTTCTGGGTATGACAGAGAAGAATCAAATGATTACCATAAACTGAAGTAAACAGACATGCTAAGACCTGTCAAGCTTTATCAATCAAAGCTATTTAACGAAAAAACTTGGCCATTTTTATCCTTGTTGGTAATAAATACATCCATTCTCTGGAAAAAACTACTTGGGGAAATTCTTATCATGTTGAGCTCCTCTGATAGTACGGTGGTAGATGAAAAATGTCAGAACAGCTATTAACTGGAAACAGCTTGTATGCTAGCAAATGATATATGAGTGCAACAGGCCACGATGGTCAGGATGCCCAGCCCAGCCTGGGTTTTTCCTGGCTGGTGCTAATGTAGGAGGTTCTGGTCCATGTTCCTCTGAAGACTAGTGAAGAAGACTACCTGTGATTTTATCTTTTCACAATACGTATGTGAAAGCTCTCATTAAGCTTGGCAGGACTGTGGATGAGACAGGGTAAGGACACAACTAGCTCTGTCCCACAAGTCTGTAGCTGTTTAAAATCAAGGCAAAAAAGCAGTTTCTGAAATCTGCATTTTTTCCTCAGAACTTGCTGTATATCTACGTTAAGAGGAAAAATAAGAACTATTAGTGAAAAAGAAATTAACTACATGCTAAATCAGCTCTGCATATACACATTTACCTGATTTTGTAATTGCCCGAGCTGAGCTATTCACAGAAATAACTGCTTAAAGCTGAATGCTCAGGGCATAAAAATTACCCAGAGTTGGAAGTTATTAAAAACATGTAGCAAGGCAAAATAGTATTTGTGTTTAAAAAAAAAAAAAAAATGATTAAACTTTACAGTGTATTATTGGAGTCGTCATCTTTAGATCCTTGCTAAAGGTTCATTCAGACACACCAGTTTTCCATTAATCATGCAGTCATTCCTGGCTTGACTTTCTGGAGACAGATATTTTGCAACATGTGAGCTTCAGAGCTTATCAAAAACCTGGTGTTAGTCATGCTCTTAGTAATATTAGAGAATGTTATTAGTACTGTCACTTCCAGAGCAAAAATGTGTATGGCTGTACCCTGGGAAACTTGCTTGGAAAATGACACATCTTTTTCTTCAAGCTTAATCAGGAATATATGCTTAATGGACCACTTCATGCGTGCAGGCTCCATGAAGTTTTAAGCATGGGGTGTGTTCAGCTTCATTCTGAAAGCTCTCCCAAGCAACCATGAACACTTGGCACTGCTGTACCATGCTCTCTCCTCTTACACGTTCACAATATTACCTGTGTATTTCTGACAGGTTGATTGCTATCAACTAAGCCTGGTTTTGCAGGTATAAATAATAAACTCACCATTAAAAATTATTTGCATCTTCCAGGTAAGTCACCTTTACTCTTCTGTGTCCAGATCGGATGCTTAGGGTATATCTACCCTTAAACTGGAAGATAAGCTTGCAGTGCTTCCATAGGTTCCTGTATGTTGAAGAAGGGGCAGTGGCTCTGTCGGGAATGAATGCCAAGTATGTATCCACACACCCGGCTGTCGTGCAGATAGTGCTGAAGCCATATGACAAAGCAAGACTTGCTGGCTTTGTCAGTTACAAGTAACTGTGACGTATCTGTGAAGTACTACCAAATATTTAAAAGGAAAACATGGAGTGGGTTATCTAAACAATGCAACTAGAAGCATCCCATCCTGGCAATGGTCTGCGACTTTTACCAGAGCAATTGGAAAGCAGCATGTGATGCCTGCGTTAGGCTGGCTGTTAACAGACTTCTGTGATAACCATATGTGTAATTAGGGTGACTTAATTTAAAAAGAAACAAACAAAAAAAAAACATCTATGGGCATATTTAAGACTTTCACATACAAGATTTTAGTCTATACTGCTGTGAAGATGAGCAAAATGTGAGGACACCAAACTTACATGAATGCCTGTAAGTGTTGTGCTGCTCTGACAGCTCTAAATCAGGAGAGGGATGACTGCAGCCTTGTGGTACTGCTGGTGATTGGAAGGTGCTGAGGAACATAAACACACAAACCACTGTTCTGGGTTAGAGCTAAGGTTTGTCTTCCCTGCTCTTTGTTTTTTTGTACAGGAGAAAAATTAACCCCATTCTGACAGGGCTCATTAATTTGTATTCAGAAAGTGTCTCCTGCCTTACAGCTGCTTACAAATTCAGCCTTTTTATACTACCCTCTGCTGCACTGACCCTTGATCCCTTCCCTTTGTGGCCATACCTGCAGCATGCAGCGTGCTGAAGGAGCACCAGGAAACCACAGGGTCCACTTCAGCTGCAGCCCAGGTGTTGCTGCTAGCTTTTGTGCTGCTGCTCTCCCAGGAGAGAGGGCCCGCAGCCAGAAAGTAGCTGCCTTGTCAGAAGCTGAAATGGAGAAGACTGAAAGGAACAGAATACAGGCTTGTTTATAGTATGCCATAGCTCATTGCATTTTGTTGTCCACATCTTTAAAGATGGGCTAATGGAGAAGGGGAACTAATCCCGTGGGTGTTGAATCACTTCTGATGGTGAGAAATGCAAGCATAAAATTGCAGTATAGCAAGGCGGTCTCCAAAAAACTTTCCTAAGAGTAAGCTTTTTTTCCCCTACTGTGCAAAACAACTAGAAAATTTCTATTATAGCCATGCTCTTCACCTGAGTTAATAGCTTTATATCAATGACTGGCTTGCCTGTGTAGCCTTCCTCAGATGACAGAACACGACAGTATTTTGTCTACTTGAAATTTCACTTTTTATTTATGTTTCATAATTCTTGCTCTTTGTCATGGCAATAAGGAGCTAAAGAGGAAAATGTCATATGGGAAAAATGGCATTAGTACACACAGTACTCAATGTGGCCCAACTAGGTTAAATTGATTTTTGTTTGCCAGTGGTGGGTTCTCTTATATATGCCCCAGTTTTTTTTGACTGTTTTGGTTTTATGTTACAACTGATGAAATCTGACCATATGCTTGTTACTCTCTTCCCAACTTTGTTCCCTTTCAATGTTCTTGGTTTGTGGGAGAACTGGGTCATGTTGTGGTTGCCAGAGAAGTAAGGGCAAGCTGTAGAGAACAGAAAGGGAGAGGAAGCTTTGTGCAGAGCTAGTGGGACAGCTGGGCTACTGTTGAGGCAGATGGTCCTGGTTTGGTTTTACTTACCGTGCTTTTCCTTTTTACTACAGAACAACTGGCAGAAAATTCAACAGCTGAGGAAGGTTCTAGTTCTGTGCAAAAAAATTGTACCACTCTGAGAATGGATCATAATCTTATGTGAATCTGCAGGTTGAACAATAAATCTCCTTCTTCAGTACCTTATGGTGGCATTAACCACAAACATGAGCTATGTTTGTAGGCTGAATTATGATTCAGAAATGGCAGTAAGAACTGATTTTTTTCCTCCCTGTTAACCAGTAAAATCATAAACCAAACTGTTTGAAAGGTCTTTGTGCATATTGGGATTTTCAGTCATTGACCTTTAGAATGTATCATCCATATCTTTGTTTCAAAATTTCTTCCAAAGTTTTTTTTTTGGTATTTATTTGTCTTTGAGTTATGTGCTTCTTAAACTGAATCTAGCTGCAGTCTGAAGTAGGAGCCCAGCTCTTTTTCCCTCAAGAATAAAACCAACAAATGCTAAACTATAATATTGGCAACCACGATACAGAGGAACTCGCATTATCATCAGCTGTCATTCTGATCTGACAATACTGTATTATATTCTCAATAGATACTTCTGTGAGCAAACAATGAGTGGCATAAATGACTGTGCTGGTCTGACATGGGGAATTTGACTTGTCAGTTAGAGAAGAATAGGGCAAAAATTGTATACATGGCCAAAATATTTAGCATAAAAATTCTTGTGCTCCTCCATCCTGCAGAAGGAAGAAGGAAAGTTAAGGGGAAAAAGAGGAATATATTTAACAGATGGAGGAGGCTGCCTGGTTGTACTACCTCTGTCAGCACTGTAGTCTTCTGATAAATGAAGTGCCTTGCATTTGCTGCACAGCTGTGGATACTAAAAGAGAAATTGGAAATGCATGCTGCTCAACAGAAAAGCAACGATTATTTGTATGAGCTCTTCACTTACTGGGCAACTCCAATATGTGCGGTGGCAGGGCTGCAGCGTAAATGATTGGGGTTACATTCTTCTGGAGTAGACCCTCTTATGGGCTCTGACCTTCCTCGGCTCATTGCCTAGAAAGCAGTGCATTTCAGCAGAATGCAGCCTCTGATGGGAGACACATTGCCAGTCACAAAGGAGTTTGGCCCTATTTAATATAGTCTTAGCAGAAATATAACCAATTTACTCGCAGGGCTCAGTTCCTATAGAGTGGGTAAAAATTGGTCTTGATTACATGACCGTTTAGTGTACTTTTAAAAAAAAAAAAATCTTTCAATCAACTTTGAACATGGAAAAAAAATTAGTATGCAGTTATCCCTGGTAACATGGCTGCTGTTCTGTTCAGCAGAAAATCTCATGAGTTATAGTAATTTACCTCTTATATGCTTTCATTATATCTTTCTTATAACTGACCTTTGTGAGGAGGCGTTAGTTCTAGAGTACTTCAGCCCTGCTTACTGTCCTGGAACATATTTTCCTAGTGTATAAAATGGTCCTTAAAGATCTGCTTATCTACTGTAGTATAATATTCTATGGAATTAGACTATTTTTTTCCATTGGAAGCTTGCATCAGTCTTGTTACCTTAAATGATATAGAATACTTGGTAGTTCTAAACACAGCTGTAGCATCAATAAATTAAAATGCCTGCCTGGCTGTAAGGTTTATAGGTGCTTTAGGAAGAAGCTTTACTTACAGGAGGGTTATTTCAGAACGATCTTATATGTGACAGAATAGCACTCGAAGGCACTGTGAGGATCAGAGCCTTTCTGGTGTAGCTCTATTGCAGATGCAGTTTAAAAAAAAATAAATAAAGAGCCAAGAGAAATTACAAATGGTAAAAAGCAACTAGGGAAACAGCTTTCCCTAAGTGGGGACGGTGTGGCATGTTGGCCATTGATTGCACATGAAATGGATTCTTAATTTGGCACTTCCACAGTAGCATAATAGTTTACCTTCGGAGATAAGTACTTTCTGAAGAATAGACTTGAAAATGCTTTTTTTTTTTAATCTTTATCAGAAGAGGACTTTTAAGATGTCACTGCATTTTATCATAACTGGCCAGTCTGGAATGAAAAACACCCATCTGTAATAGAAATTGCTTGCTTCTGACTGTAGCACCCTCTGTCCAGAAACAGTCTTGTGGATGGTACTGCTCACACATGGATCATTAACAAAGCATTCGAGCTGCTCTGACCTAACCCACTTTTGTAGGATTAAAAGTGATTTAGAAATCACGAAATAACTAACTAGCTTTATAGATCTTCTCACCTTGGTTGCTTTGTACTTGTATTGGTAGAATTAGGCACAACAGTAGACAAGATGATTTCCTCAGGTAGGAGAAAATTTAGGATCATGTCAGCAAAATGACTGCTTTTGCCAGTGAAGGAAGCCAGGAAGACTGGAGGGAAGGTGAATCACTCTAAGTGTAGGCTGTGCAGTGCATTTACTTGAAGATCTATCCTGTGCCAATAGAAATAACACAGATAACTGCGCAGGACCTCTGCAGCCTGCAAAGCATAGGTCAGAAAACTGAAACTAGAGGGCGGTGATGGAGTTCTAAGCTCATTTGAAATAGGCTCTTTGCTTGAAGGCTTACCATTATGGTTGCACATATCTTTGGGCATTTCTTGGGGTCTGTTTAGTAGAGACGAAGTTGGGGAGAGGGGGAAAGTGATTCCATTTCCAACATCCCCCCTTGTCCTCCTGTACCAGGGCATCGGAAAGCTGCACGGTTTGGTCAGGTCCATGCCTCTGACTAAAACAAACCAGAATCCCATGCAGGTTTTGCACTTAAGCCAACATGTGCAAATCCCGGCCTGAGAAATACCACTGGGGCTTAGCAATACGCGCAGGGCAGCCCATTTTCATGCACTGTTTAGTTCCCTGCCAGTTTAAGCACCAGCATGATGTCTCTTCTCTGAGAATTTGGGATCTCGGGACAATTAGTATACAGCATAATGAATTTCATAAGTGAATATGGCAATATCAAAGTGAAAATAAAGTCGGGCAGCAGGTAGCATACCCCCAGCAGGTTTTCACCACAGTACCTTTTGTAGCAATGCTCATTGCTGCTGACACCTCTGCCTTTGGGGACATTAGCATCAGTTTTTGAGATCTTTTTTCAAAGACAAATTCTGAGATAATGAATGATTTGATCACACCTCTTTTACACCACAGCTTAGAAGTCCCAGAGAAATCAGTGGTGCAGCATTTGCCCCTGGAGCTGCAGTGCTGACAGCAAGGCTGCAGCAGGCCTGCAGCTGTGTTGTATCAGCACAGGAGCTTCCTCTGCTCACCAGGCTTTTGTAGTAAGACCAGCAACCTTTTTCTTTTTTTGCCTCGAGTTAAATAAACTTTTGGCCTGAATTTAAATAGATTGGGGGCTGGGGGGACTGTAGCTGTGGCTTTGGCATATTTTCTTCTTTCAAGACTTTTTTTTTTAATTCAGTAGAAGTTCTGAGTGGGCTTTTTGCTGTATGTTTGACTGGAACCTCAGCCGACTTATCTCATCAGCACTTCCCCGGATTTCTCACCTTTCCAGCAGAAGGTAGTGAAGTGTGTGGCTGGGCAGGAGAGGGAAGGTGGCACCCAGACCCTGCCAGTAGCTCTGTGATGGGCTGCAGGCACACCTACTGATTCTTGTGTTAAAAATTGCCATTATGTGAAAATCTCAACAGAAAATCAAGAAAATGTAGTAACTCAGGAAAGCAGAAGTGTTCTGTCACCGTGGAGTTCTCTATAACTTGAATACCAACTGCCTTGAGCAGCACTGAGCAGGGAGGTGCTCTTACCTCCCTGATGCCAGAGGGACTGCTTCTCTGAACTGCCCCCGCAGCAATGCGGGAGGAAGGGGTTTTAGTCTGGCCCCGGTTATCCTGACTACAGCTTCTTTTTTCTCCTAGGGATACTCACTGCATAAGATCTCTTCATAACAAAATGTTTATTTGAAGCCTACACTTAGTGTAGGTCCCTTACGTGCCCTAGGTGGGTATCAGCCTTTGGGTGGGCCCCCTGCAGCAAGCTGGCCAGTAGACGTGTGTCACTGCTTGCTATACAAAGCTTGAGCTTCCTTAAAAAAAAAAAAAAGTAAATAAAATAAAACATTGCAGTAAAGAGAGATTGCTGGCTTCTCTTCTAATGGGAGTAGATTTTGGTATCATTTGCCATATGGAAAGTGTTTAGTCTGTTCTTTAACCATAATCATTCTTTTATATAGCCTTGGCCTCTAAAACTCCTTCTGCCCTTCTTGCCAGGCAATCTAAAGGGTTTATTTATGGAAAGTTTTGTTTATAAAATTAAAAATTTTTGCAGAGGGTGCATTTTTAAGGCCAATAAATAGTTTTCAGGATGGTTGCATTTCTTGCAATATTTTTGTATGCTACGTTACCTTGAATAATTCATAGGCACTGTATAGAAGAATTCTTATTTAAAAAAAAAGAAGACTGTAGTAAGTAATTTTTGTTTTTCTCTTAGAAAAAAAAAAATATATATACACACTTTTAGTATATTATATAGGCTTACTACTGAAACCTATGCTTTCCTTAACTGTGATTAGTTTGGAAACACTGCTTAGTAGCTGTTAGATCTTTTATTTTTGTTGTTTTTTTTTTTAAATAAACCTGCAACAGCAAAATTACATTTCGTTTCTTGAGAAGAACCAGTGCGTCATGCTTTCTGATTGAGTTTGGAGGAGATTTAAGCTAGTATATCAGCTGGTGAATCTGAGTCAATGATTCAATAGCCAGATGTCACTTTAAAAATCAAAGTTTGCTGACGAGATACCAAAACCATTTTAGTTTTCTTTATTAATAGTACTTTAGAAAAAATTTCACTTAAGGGTCTCAAATCATTTTAAAGAAGTTTGAAAAAAAAAAAAAACACAGAACAACAACACGACCACTTTTCCTGCAATTAGAAAAGCTGAAACATACAGTGGGGGGAACGGTGATTAAGTGTCAGGGTGGAGCAGTGGTGCATATATTTATACAATTCCTGGCCCTGAAGCCACCTGGTGTGTAGTGTCCTGTGCACATGCTGCTGAACTCTGATGGGCTCAGAAATGGGGAGCTGGGGGTTATGGTGAGCTAGGGACTGTTCTTAAACATTGCTTTAGAAACGGAGGGCAAGAAAAGGGGTGAGTAATGGGATTTTGAGGTGTGGCACCGCATTTGCATGGCAGGGAATATTCCTGGATCCCTAATTCTGTGGGTTCCCCTGTGAGAAGCTGGTGTGCCCTCACTGATGGGAGAACCCGAGGGACTTGCCCACTCCACAGGGCTCTTGCACATTGGGCAGTGGCTGTCACTGGGGCCTTGCTCATAGCCCTGCGCCCATACCCTGCCCAGCACTGTGCTGCCTGATGGAAGGGGCGGCTGGTGGAACTGTGCTGACTGGTGCCTCCCGGGGACCTGGCCCAGGGTCTCTCATTGCAGGAGAATCTGTCCTTTACAGCTGAGCTGCACAGCAAAGGGAAGATAAATGGGAGCCACCCCTGTAAGCCATTTCACACGGGCTGTATCAGACCTCACAATGGGCCAGGACTTCTATTAGGAAGGCACACGTGCTTTGTGACACTTCATCATGCTATTTTCATCTATTTTGAAAATGGTCAAAAATTGGATTTTCCTTTGGGGAACACAAATTCATTTTTAAAAGATAGTCTTTTTTTTTTTTTCTTTTTTTGAGTGAGCGTTATAGATCACAATAAATCATAGTGACTGGTGATAACAAAATATTTGTTAGGATGAAACTGTTATATTTGATTGGACATTAATCATCTTTTCTTTGTGCTGTGGAGATGGGTTCCATGTAAATTGTTCACTAAAAAATACATAGTCGGTGTTGAAAATTAAGTGACACGTTGGATGGTAATATATTCCCTTTGAAGTAATAAAGATGGATGAGTCTTTTCATTATGACTGCTGGGATCTGAATGAGAAATATTTTGAGAACCTGACAAATACCAGGGGTTAGGGCTGCAGGCGGTGATAACTTATGGTCTGTGTTTTCACTGAAACTGTCAGGATGTGTGGCACGGATCGATCCTGATTTTAGACATTTACCGAAGAATTCCTCCCGTTGACAGTATTGGCAGAACAGCACCGGCTGTAGTAGTAATAACTTGGGCTCAGCCTCGTTTATTTGGCTCTCCTCACACAGTGCAATCTGACGTTTTTGTTCTGTAGCATTTTCAGTTTCATCTCCTGTGAATTAAAGCTGTCATGCTCATACTGGATGGTGACGCTTGTTCAGGTAGAGGAGCCAGCGACATCTGCTTCAGTGACCAGATGACCTTTGTCACATCGTCCTCCTCCAGCTGCAGCCAGCACAGCCCTGGATGCTGCCTTCCCCAAACCTTAAAACCCTAAAAAGCAGGGCTGTGAAAGAAACACACGGCCTTACCCAGGCACATCTCTTCTTTTCCCCTTCTCTGACACAAATTTAGCCGGTAAAATTGAGTCTTGCCATCTCTCAAGGTTATGTCAGTCTGCCCCAAGTCTTTTTGGGTTGCTCTGTCCTTTCCAGAACAGCCCTCTTCTCTTTGAGCATGAATACAGTCTCAGGTTTTAATTTTGCTTTCTTTGTTCTTTCTCCTTCCACCATCTCCTTTCAGAGCCCATATTTCTTTATTAGGTGAAATATATTACCCAAATGTATGTGCAACACATTTATGTACCGTCATTTTACAAATTAGTATTAATTTGTGAAGCTTCATTCTTCCTTATACATTTGCTTGACCGTGCTTCAATTTTCATTTTAAATGAATCTTTGGAAGTGGTTTCACCGAGACATGGTTATCCTGCTGTTTCCTTACATACATGACCGATAGTTTCCCTGCGGCTCCTTATGACAGAGAGCTCTTAAATAACATCTGCAATGAGCTGTGTGATGTGATAAACAAGAAAACGTTAATAAAAACCTTGGCTGAGGAGATCTAAAAATAGTTCTTCCCCCTGATTAAGTAGTGATGGCGAGTCTTAGTGGGCATCATGTTGGGAATTGATGCTGGCCTCTGTTTGTAGTAGAGCATTTATTTAGTGTGCTTAGGGTGGGATTATCCTGGTAAGAGAGCACAAGAACAAGTTGTCCCCATCCCCAGAGCATTACCTTAAGCAGGTTTGTGTAAGGAGGGAGCTTTAGATTGGAAGAACAGGGCTTTTGGTTTCATGCGTTGTATACTATAGTGTGTGATATGAAGCATCGTTGAACTCAGAAGACCCAGGGATTTTGGCGATTGAAGAATTTTTTTTTTTTTTTGCTGTTAATGCTTTCCAGTTTGAGATTGCTGCAGCTCAGCGTTACTTGTTCGTTACTCGTCTTACACTCGGCTTTCTTTAAAATTGTATATATTATTTTTAAAAAAGCAATCACACTGCTTCCAAGATATAAATGTAAATTTGTTGAGACTATTGCTGAGAGTTCTTCATAATTTACACACTGGAGTCCTTTGCAAACGCGTAGAATAGCTCTGATTAAACATATAACAAATGCAGAAGGCTCATTGTGGAAATGAAAAAGGCATTTACATCACTTTGAGGAGTCACTGAGCTCCAACGTGGATGTTTCACAGGCAAAAGGAAGGCCAGGAGAAGTTGTTAAACAGCAAAGCAACATCCCAAATTCTTACTCAGGAAGCAATGTAAGGTCTGAGGAAACCCCTCAGGAGTAATAATGCCCCCTTGTCCCACATTTTTGTTGAACTGCATTAAAAACTATTTTCTGCCAACTTAATACTTTAAGAAGATCCGTTTAAAAGCAAACACCAAACACACCCACCGTGTCAGGGCACTGGTTTCATTTTAACTTCAGGCCACTGTTAAGTTGGACTGAGTAAGGCTTTGAGTGTTTCAGTTTGGACTGAAGAAGGAAATTCCCATAAGGCCTAATAATCACAAGTGCATTTTGTTGTGCCTGGTGCTAGATTCAGTTTGGGTTCTTGTTGCAACAAGCTTTGCAGTATTCTGATTCCAGGTGTGGTGAGCTGGTTGATGAAAGGAAGGGGGGTCTCCTATTGAGGTGAATGCCAGCAGAGGAGAAACTTGGTTGGGTGATGTCAAGGCTTGTTACCTGCCCCCAAGGCAGACGTTGGCTTGCCTGCCAAAGGAGGCTGCCAGTATTGTTGGAGCTGGGAAGATGTTTGGGTGATTTAGCTACTCTGGCTATGCACTGAAAAATTCATGATGTGCCATCAGATATAGAGGTAAATGCATTCATGTTTTTTATGGATATTGTCACAACAGTCTGAAGCTACTGTTCTGCTTTTGGGGTTCTTGTCAAGATAGTTAGTTAATAAATACCCAGCTTTCTTAGAGGTAGCAATTTTATGAATACGATATCTGTGCATGTATCTATTTTCCAGAGAGTGTAAGGCTCTGCAGGAACGACTCCAACCAGGTATATTGTGGCCATACAGTGGTGGTGTTCTGGTAGTTCCACCTCAGCTTGTCTGCTCTTAACATTGGTGCCAGTTGTATTAGTGCAATTAAATTCTAACTTAAGTGAACTGGGATATTAGGAAAAGCTATTTATAGACAGTTTTTGTTTCTTGGCAGTTTGAAAGCTAAGCCTGCAACATTGAAATGGGTTTACATTTTTCCAATTCCTGATGGGTGTTCTGTGGGTTCTTCCCCTTCCCCCAGGCCAGAGGGTCAGTGCTGATTGCTCTGTTTCTTTTATGCTTTTTTTTTTTTAATTATTATTAGCAGAGAGATCTTGATAACTTTCATTTTGAAAATTATACTGGCTTGCTGCACTTCTTTGACCTTTTCAATATTCTGTAATTAGATTGGATGCAATTCCTCATTTCCTCCTGTTTACAGTCTTGCTAGCCTCTGGGAAAGGGATGGAATTTCCATTTGCTCAAATATAAAATACTGCAAAGGTCAAAGCAGTGTAGTATAAAACTGCATTTCACTAATAGCGTTTTAAGGGAAGGCTGGGGGAACAGGAAGCATTCTACTTGTGATTCTGCAGATCAGGTATTATCATGCAGATTTCCTGGATTTTCTTCAAAGCACATCACCTTAATGCATAAAATTACCAAGCTGTGGTGTAACCTGGCATTGCAGTATATTGGATTCTATAGGGCTCCGTTAGAAGATTCTTCAACAGTATTGGATGCCTTAAATTCTTCTTGATATGGACATTCTTGCAAGTGATTACAGTTCTTGAAGCTAGGGGTCTATGATACACTAAATTGAAATTCAGTGCTGTTTTTTTTTTTTCACTCCATAGACTTGTATAACCAAATCTCAGGTATTCAAATGGTGCCAGACACAATAGCATCATCATAACTAACACTATAATACAAGACAGGCTTTTTCCCTTTTGCTGTTGTGAAGTAGTAACAAAATTCTGTGGACTGTCTCTGGTTGCTGAATGTATGCCCTTGGGCTACCCTCTGGTTAGTTACAGTGGATGTAAGGTCGTGATGTGTGTGTATGTGTCACAACACATTTGTTCTGATTGCTGTGTATGATGCCTCATTCATTTTCTAGTGGAAAGCTGTAAATATTGTTCTGTCATTTTACTTGATGCCAGAAGATCATACAGCCTCTGCTCTCTTGTAACCACTGTGTTGTTTATGTGAAGCATCTTCAAAATCTCAAACATCAATAAAATGAAGCTATCCTCATGTGGGGGAAAAAATATAATAAAGTCTCATGTCATCTATTTTCACCTGGCATCTACACCATTTATGCTGTGTTTCAAGTCATGTGGAGGATATGTGTGGTGCATGTTGTTTATGCTGCCTTCTCCATTGGGCTGAGTTTTATCGTGTGCTGGCTGAGGTGATCGCGTTGGAGGTGAAGTTGTGTAGCGCTGTCTGCAGTGGCAGCGTTCAAGTTGGCTTAATGCCATTCCAACCATGAATGGAGATTGCCTGTTTTCATCCAAAGCTCTTGAAAAATGCTGAGGTGGAGATTCTGGAGTATGTACAAAATATTTGATCAATAGTTAAATCTCAAATGTGAAGCACTTTGGGGGCAGCCGGTGGTGTCTGGTGTCTGAATGTGGTCTTTTTATCGGTCCTCAAAGGATCTGCATTGCCTAGTGCTTTTCCAGCCTTACAATTACAGGTGCTGTTATGAGATGCTTATCACTTAGAATGGAAAAAAGGCAGAAAACTTCATGATGTTGGGCATGAAACAGCGTCCAACCCATCCTTGATGTATACAGCATTTTTCTTTCATGTGTGAGAACTTAAATGCTATAGCAGTGAGCACTACAGAAATTCTAAATGTGGGAACCCTTCCGCACTTACAGTGAGCTTCTAAAAGAAAGTGGGTGCACCTTTACTGCTATTTTGTAGCAGTGTTATTCTGTCAAAGCATTTTTGTCCTGAAGCTTAATTTATGATAGTTGCACTTCCTTCTGTAGTTCGAGTATTAATCTAATTGCCTTTGGGTATATGGACTGGGTTTGTGGTGGACAATTGCACTCAATTACAATGTTATTTATTAAAAGGTATATATTATGCCATGGATAGAAGGATCTCTTATAATTAACTTTTATAAGCTGCAATTACACAAAATTATACATTATGATTTTCTCCACGGGTGATATTACTTTGTGGGAACATAGTCAAGAAATTGGAAACATTCTTAGGCTGTGTTGTCCAAGGGTCCTGGACCATTTTAGTACAGTTTGGATGGATGTCAGATTTGCCATACAGTAAGCTTGTGCAAGCACTCAGCCAATCAGAAACATTCCGTGGTTTTTAATCATCCTGAAGGGACTTGAGATGGCATTTAATACGATGCTAGTGCTGCAAGCAGCCAGCATCAGTACAAACATTTATCTTCATCTGCCTATGGGAGGTAGCACAGCTGCACCAGCCCAAGCCCCTCTGTGGGGAAAGGGAAGTGAGCAGTCCCCTGGCTTGTTCCAGGCCACGTATCTGCCCAGGGATGAATTCAAGACCTGAGGTCAGATCCTCTGAATCGCCACCCTCCACCTTCCTTTTGCTGTCAGTTTGCCAAAAGAACATTTTTATTGCAGAACATGCAACTCCTCTTCAATGGGAGACAAGTGAGGTAGTGCTTCTGAATTGGGTAGAGAAGGGGGTTATGTTGGGGTCTTTCCCATCCTTTGTGCATACCCCTAACTGACATTCAGGCTGTTCTCTCTTCTGACAGTCGCGCTCCTTCCCCTTGAATAACTTTGACCTGAACTGTAAAAGCTGTTCCCAGTGCTTTCATTGAATATTTTTGTTGTTGTTGTTCTTGGTTTTTTATGTTTGTTTATTTCTTTGTTTTCCAGGGGAGGAAAGCTTAGAAAAATAATTGGGTTCC